>NC_142505.1:1252500-2502500 GCF_057876585.1 Rhinolophus sinicus | reverse complement strand
GAACAAAGCTAATGCGGAAGCGTTTTATCTTTTAGAAAGTAAAACTCTTTAAAGCTGAAGTAAAATCAAGACTAAATTAAAACCCAAAGATACTGTCTGTGAACTAAGTCAACCCATTTGGAAGAACACGTGACAAAAACAAGCCTCTCTTCTCCCCAAATTAAACTGTCAAATTTGATTTCTAAAACTGCCTACAGATTGACAGTCCCGTTTTAGAAGTAAGTGTATGAAAAAATTCAGATTATTGAAATTCCTCCAAGAACCCAAATCTCAGAGAGTTGCACATTAGAGTGCATTATAAACTTTGCTAACTGACCTAATCAAGTGTGGCAATTCATAAACACTAGGTTCTGACTGGTAAAAATCCATCTTTTCCAACTGTGAGAAACCGGGGAGAGAGCTAAGAGGGTCTCATCCCCCTCAGCCCCCCTCCCAGGTCAGGAAGGAAGCCTCAGAGGAGTGTGTCCAAATGTCTGTGGCAAACAGACACGGAAACAGCTGTCCTCCCTTCCTGTAAGGTTGGCGAAGCCCTAGCGCTCTGCTCATGGAGTGTTCCAACCAGCCTTGCCTGGCATCATTATGTTCCCAGCTAACTTCCAGCGCATGGAACCCAGGGACATGAATCACCTGGTCATAACGGGGTAACATGCGTGCTGTAAGCAGTGTGTGTGCATCGAGCGGGGACACTGCTGAAGCACCAGTCCTTCCAGGCCCTTCCACCACGTTCCTGCACGGATGGGAACAGCTCTGCAGTATTTGCAGACAGCCCACCTTGGCTGAACTCTACAATGAACAGTGAGAGGCCACCACAAACACTTTTAATGCTAATCACTGGATGACTAGACACAACATGTGACCTGCTGTAGCTGTCTCTGCAGCGTGGCTTCTGATGGCAGGTAATTCTCTCAGTGCTAGCTCCCACCTACCTGAAGACTATATTTCTCATTTGGGGCACTGCCTGTACATACAGGTGTACACACACACACACACACACACACACACACACACACAGACACAGAGTCTGTGCTAACGTGTGTTCAAGTAAGTTACAGGTAAACAATTAGCTGATCAGAAGGCAGAGCGATTCATACGAGGCTGCATCACCCCTTCAGCCCAACAACTTGACATCTAACAAATACCTCAGTTGCTGTCACAGCTGTGTCTTGGTCTGGCTTTCAGGGAAGCACCTGAATGTTGGCAGCCAGCAATTATTTATATTAAAGCCTAAAACTTTCACTTTAAAATTATCTCCCTCTTTCTGAATAAGATGGTTTATAAAATAGTAAAATAATTCCTGTAATTTATCTAATGAATTTTCAGCTGAACTCTGACCAGTTTTACAGAGTAGAAAACGATATAGCATAATTTAATTAAGAATAAAACAAACAAAAAAATTTCATAAACAAAGCAAGCATGAAAATGTGTCCAAACATATTATTTAGGTCATTATTTACTTCAGTGTGTGAAAGGAAAGAGCTCTCTGTGCAAGAAATGCTTGGGGGGCAAACAGTCAAGTTTCTTTTTAAATCATATTCATTTTTGACCCTATAAAGTACACATTAAATGATCAATAGCTTCTCCAACTTGATTGACAACATATCTGCACAGCTTTTATGCAAAGACTATTGGATTTAGTGTTAGCAACTTTGTATGTAATGTGCAGAAAGCTTTTAAAATTTTTATTCTATTTTCAAAATTTCATTATGTCTGAGTGTGACTTTCAGTTACTCTTCTCCTTAGCTCTGCGTCCTTAGGACTCCCTTGGGGCCACATAACTTTTCAGAGATTTCCAATAAATGGTAGTGACAACTTATATTTATTGAGTACTTACTCAAGGAACTGGCCCTTATTTTATTATCTGATTTTACCCAAAATAACTCTAGGAGATTACAGTCTGCACTTTACTGATTAGCAATCCGGGGTACAAGTAAGTGTAAAAGACCACACCGCTAGAAAATAGCAGACCTAGGATTTGAATCCATGCAATGCTTCCAGAACCTAGTTTTGATAGCTCTTTTATCCTGACCTTGATATATATTGAATCAGACTTTTAGGTAAAGAATCTTGTTTTTACTAAAGCCCATCAACTGCTGAACTCCGAGTGGGTTGGAAGGATTTCAGAGATTGAATTGGCTTCTATTTGAATAGAATATGACGAACTCCCACCTGGCTGGGGAGATGAAGCGGTTTTCCAATTTCAAATAAAAAATAAACAGGATTGATGTTGGTTTGGGTGCTTTCTCCTACCTTCCTTCTGGGATTCAGGAAAATGTGGTGATGATTTCCATCTCTCCTCTGGCCTTGGATTCAACAGGTGGGGCATCCCAACATCCCTGTGTAAATACAGCACATAATTATTCCACAATGACTTCAGCAAGCTCACAACTTAAGAGTCCTTCAGAGGTCCACATCCACATAGCTATTACTCGTGGGCATTTCTTAATGTGTCAGGGACAGGTCTGCACCATTCTTCTGAGGGGGTTTAGGTTACGCCAGGGCAGCTGACGTGTGCTCAACCAGGCTGGCTAATTCAGTAGGTGGCACCCTTTCCTTCTATCTACAGATCTTGAAACAAAGCCCTGACTTAATACTGGGGAAACTGCTATTAGTGCCATTGTCCATGAAAAAATGTAAATTAGATGCCAGGGACAACTGTTTAATACTCAGATGTTTTTCTTTATTCTCTTCCCTTAAGAAATAGCGTTATTAAATTCTAAACAGCAGCACATTTACCAGATTATCTGTAAAATCGAATCAAAATTATCTGACTCTCTACTTCTCTTTAGTTTATACCATCATAGAAAATGTATGCCATGTTCCACCTCCAAATAGCTATTCCAGTTATTAAATAATAAAATATGTTGAGAACATTTGGGTAGAAACATTTAATTTCAATAACATCGAATTCTAAAATGAGACCTGGACTATTTTCTTTCCGTTCCTTTTTATTTTACACATCTATGAATGGTCATCTGTTGCTTTTGAGTTAAACAAGAATATGGACAACAGCAATCATCATTAATTAATAATCATCTAATATCGCTATTATGCACGGCTAAGGCACATGTTTCTTCCAAGGCATCTGGAATTTACAATGTTTTGCCTTTCAGTGGACTTTGAATGTCATATTGTGGTCCTTTGACCAGCGGTGTCTGTGTCACTGAGGAGCTCATTACAAGTGCCAATCTGGAGCTCCACCAACCCCTTTCTGAATTTCTAGGGATCCGAAATCTGTATTAACAAGCTGCCAGAGTTTGAAAAGACTCCAATGCTGTAATGAGGCCCATCAGCACTGCTGGTGAAACACCAGGTGAAGACGCAGTCTCCTGAGGCGCTGCACCTTTACTCTTAACTTCCTCTCATCTTCAAATGAAGCTTGAGAGTCACCTGCAATCCTTAAAATGCTTCCAGAACCCATTTTGTGAGTGAATGAGCATGTGGCCCACCTCCTTTTACTAGGATTCCTCAGTAGCTCTGTGACTTTCATATGCATAAAACAAGGGATTTTTATCATGTTTTGAATATGAAGCCTTTTTTTGTTGTGAAAAGATTATACCTTAAATCCCTTGGAATATGAATATATATATATATATATATATATATATATATATATATATATATATATATATATGAAATAAAAAATATCTTTAGAATATATCAGTAATCCACACAAAATAAATGAGGATTATCTAAACAATTATTTCTCATTTCTGGGGAGAATATTTGACCCCGTTTTCATTTACCACAGGCGACCTAACCAAACAAATCCACCAATATGTACAATTTTACTATACAATAAGTGCATTGAATAGTTGTAAAGAAAGTTTGATGCTAAGTTCTTCAAATTGATTTAGAAATAATGATAACATACAACAGGTATTGATGCTATCGCTGGCATCAAATCAAATCACTAGCACAAATTTATGGAGCACCTAACATGTCATGTGGTTTTCAATATCCTGAAGAAAAGCACCACGGGAAACAGTTTTTGTCCTGTAGTGTAATCCCTTCTTGTAATTTGAGGTACAGGGCTCGCCAAGATCTTTGGTCATTTTCCATCTTAGATACAGCAAAAAGTCTTGGGAGCTTTCCAGTGAAAAATAGGCTCATAGGTAGCAAAAAACTAAAGCACAAAATAGATTGTTGCAAATGTATTGCTAGCAAAATATAGGAATCTTCTTTCATATCCCGATGAGAGAGGAATGTGTGCCTATATGTGTTTCGAATATAAATTAAGCCTATAGAGGTAAACATAAGCCTAGCATTTTTATTATGCTTACCTTGACAGTATACCGATGATATTAAAATAGCACAAATTCACAGTATATACAATAAAGTGTCTCCATCCAATAACATGTAGGGAGATGCCATTACATCTACACCTGTTCCAGAAACCAGGTTCAATGATTTCAGTTTTGACTTGCAATGTGTTATATGTCTTAAAGTATAGCTATTGGGGAATGATGTGTTAAAAGTTCTGTTAATGGTAATATGTAATGCTGCTCATTGCAGGATTAATCTAAAATGTCATAAACAACTAAAATGATAATGTATTTATAACTTCATATATAATGAAGAATCAACAGTAGCAGAAAAGGAGAACATCAGCTAACTCAAGACAATATTAACAGTGTAATGATAACAAAGCCTCCTTCACAACTGCTGCAATTCCAGCTTTTCTTGTTCAAAATGTTGCCAAATGCCACGAGGCAGCAAAAGGTCTTAACAGAATACTGACTTAGAGTCTTCAATAAACTCTAGCATGCCGATGTTAGTTTCAGAATGCCAAATTATAGTTAAATTTACTAGTGCACTTGTTAGGTTGCTGGTAAGAACCCCTTAGTTGTACTGTACGAAGGTGAAAGTCAGTGGGATTACACATCATTCACCTGTAAGAACCGAGGGCAGAACTTCACATCTTTGTTTCATTCAGTTCTGAGCCCATGAAGAGGACTTTGCATTGTAGAATCATATCTATTGAGGGAACGAGATATGAACACTAAAACTAAAATCCACCAGAATGGTATGATAAAGGTGACAGCAGAAAGGATGTGCTATGCAGTATGTACATAAACTAAATGATGATATAATAATGCATATTAGTAAGAGTTCAGACCACAGAAGTCATTTCAAGATGAGATGTGGAGGCTTGAAACTGGACCTAAATGGTATGAAACATCCAGAGAGTAAAGGAGGAAGAAACAATCCTGACAGTTAAATATTATGAATCAATGTGCAAAGGCCAAGAATATCCAATTACTGCATTTAGACTATTTGATTATTTTCACAATTGAAAAATGTGTGGAAAGGTACATTAATTATAAATATCTATTATTTGCAAGGGTGAACATCGAATTACAAAGGTACATGGTATTTTATCTTCGATGATTGTGGATTTATTTTCAATGATTTTGGATCCTAGTTATATTGAAATTTTCTCATGTGTTCTCATGACAGTGGAGAAGCTTTTTCAAGGTTGCCCAATTTGGGTATTTCATCATGAATAAACATGACCCTTCCTTATCCGAGCAATAGACTATTCTCCCAAACTCACCAATTTACTTAAATGTACCACAAAATTTGGGTTTTCTTAGAGATTGTCATCCAAGTCAAAACATTTAATGCTTTTTTTTCCACCTAGTGATTCTACAAATTCTTCTCACCATCACCAGAATCCCTAATGAGATTCAGGATGGCATGAGCATGCACAGGCATCCAGGAGCAAAGGTTTCTCTGGGTTTATAGCTCTGCGTGGAATTGCTGGAGAAATGTGAACGTTCAACATCACGGTGTAAGGCCGAAAAGTTCTATACTGTGACTGTACTAATTTACACTGGCGCTATTGACTAAAATCTTTGCATTTTTTTATTGGCAAAGTCCTTCAAACAGTGAGTATAACATGGTATCTCACTGTTAGCTTAATTGGCATTTCCACAATTATGAATGAGACTGAGAATGCTTTCATATGTTCACCTTCATTCGTGTTTATCCCCTGTGTCTTCCATGTCTGCTAGTAACATTTGCCTGTTTTTTTATTGGGTTGTATTTTTTTTATTGACTTGTAGAAGTTCTTTATATATCCTTATATACCCTACATAATTCCTTAGATGTGTTGAAAATATCTTCTACTGTTTGTGAGTTGACAGTGTTTCACCTTTAATATTTACTGCTTTTTGTATCATTCAAGAAGTATTCCCCTAGCCTAAACTCATAAAGATTTTCATTATATGTTTTCTGAGCATTTTATAGGTGACCTTTCAAATCTAGGACATGAAATTGATTGTGGATATGATTCAGGTAGAAATTCAATCCCTTCCCATCACTTTTTTTTCTCAGTAGCACCACTCCCTGTTGATCTGCAACACAACTTCTGTCATTTTGTCAAGTTTCCAATTATGTATCCGTCTACTGCTGGAGTTTTTATTTCGCTCATCTGGTCAGTTTGTCTTTCCCTGCCTTAATACCACATCTTAAGTACTATAGCATTATAATTAATCTTGATTTGATTACTAAGTCTCTTCACCTTGCATGTTTTCTTTAAAACTACCCTGGCCATTTTTGGCCCTTTACTCTTTTACTTAAATTTACCAACTTTTTCATGAAAAATTTAATGTGATTTTAACTGGTATTGCCTTGATATATAGTTTAATTTAATGATGATGAATTTTAGGATTGGTAAAGATGTTCTGTCTCAATTTTTATTGGTTCTTTGTTCATGTCTTTAAAGAATAATTTTCTCCTTAAAATTTCTGGGAATTTAAAAAATATTAGTGGCCTGAGTATCTTTCTGAGCTATTAAGATTGACATTTTACTTTTAATTTCATTTTTAAAAACATCTTAAATCTATTTCTTACATCATGTGTGTGATAATTCAACACCTGTCGTGTGAATAGGTCTAATTCTGTTGTTACTGTATCTGCTGTTTCTTGATGGTGTAGCCAGTATTTTTCATTTCTTTTTAAATCATGAGTTTATATTAACTGGGACTTTGTGTGTGGGAATGTCTGAGGCCTGGATTCACAGTGCAGTGCTTCATTATGCCCGTTTCCCCGAGGCACCGACAACCTAAAACCTCTGAGTATGAATTGTCTGCTCGGGATTTTTCAGGTCACATGGGGTGATATGAATTCTGGCCCTAAAACTAATCAGAGTTTTGCTTTGCTTACAAAATTTCAGGAAAGACTTCCCATCCTCCAAGACCTTACCCAAGGCTAAGATGAGTATATTTTCCTAACATTTCTCTTAAATGGTGGGCTTTTCCTGGTTCACAGTGGGTCTGGCCTTTGGGTGTCCAGTCTTCAGCTTGAATACCTAATCCTACATTGCACCATGCATTGACGCTACACTTTATCTCCAGGACAAGCTCTGAGGTACTTTATAAAGAGTCATTCTGGGAAGGGTATGTCCGAAATACAAATGCCAGTCAAATCTCCTGAGATCTCGTCAAAACGCAGCTTCTGCAGGTCTCCAGGAGGGTCTGAGATCGTTTTATTTCGGACAAGATGCCAGGTGACACGGCAGTTGCTGCTCTGAAGGGCACACTCCAGCAGCAAAGCTCTGGGCCACTCGGGATGGGCGTACGTGACGAGGGCAGCTGCCGCTCCACACCGGCCCAGCTCGGCTCATTTGCGCTTCTGTGTTTTTGAGCCTTGGGAGAGTTTCTACACTTTCCTGCCAGCTCATGCGTGCACTTAAAATATGTTTCAAATAGTTTTTTAATTGCACAGGTTTAAGTGTTTTCTACTAAGAAGAGTTTTAAGGAATGAAGCTGTAAAAAGTGCTAATTTTTTTAGGCTTTGCGTGTAGACTTTGAAGTGCGTGTGTGTGTGTGTGTGTGTGTGTGTGTGTGTGTGTGTGTGTGTAGGTTTAGACCTTTGGATGGGCTTGCAAAACCAGAGCTATAGCTAGTATTTATGCATTAGCTCAGCAACAACAGAAAATTTTAAATTCTACTTTTATTTTGTAGATTGTCTACAAAGCAAAGTCTGGAAAATAGCAAGCAGTTAACAATACACGTTAGAGTTCTTAAGATCTTACAACTTGGAATCAGAAATACACGGGTTTCAGATAAGTCCTGCTATGTTAAAGCTGTGTAACTGCAGAAAAAAATACTTGTCTAAGCCCTAGTCTTTTTATCTGTAAAATAAGTTTAAAGGAATACTCACATTAGAGGGTTGTTGTGAGAATTTAATCATATAGTAAAGCTCAAATATGGTAAATGTTTAAACATATATCCTTTTTAAGACACATAAGAATGCTTAGCATAAAGGGACTATTGTGATTATATTGAGGAATGAGTAAGACAATTCCTTTTTAAAAGAAAAAAATGCCCTCAAAATTATAATTTGAATAATGACTTCAGAATTATCCATTAGGTTCACATTTCTAGACCTGTGTTGTCTATTAGTAGCCACTATCTACATGTGGCCATTTACATTTAAATTAATTAAAATTAAATTAAATCTGAGATTTACCCTAGCCATATTTCAGGCTCACGGCCACATACGGCCAGTCGTTGCCACATTGAACAGTACAGATATGGAAGATTTCCACTACTGAAGAAAGTTCTATTAGATGGACTGTCAAGACCGTATAGATGAAAATTATTCAGTTGATAAATATAGCATACAAAAGATTGTACTAGCTTTTCATATTATTTAATTACTGGCCTGCTCCAGTTTTCTTCCTGAAATGACTGCTTTTTGTTGTTGTTACGTGTTTGTTTTAAAATGGACTCAATGATTAGGTTTAGGAAAAGAAAGCTTAAAAAATAAAGAGTCTGAAAAAAAACACAAAAAAGAAACCCTCTCACTCCTTCAGAAGTGAGACTAAGCCCCGGTTTCTATACTGTCATCTAGTTTTGCTGAGGCAATTCTTTTTTCTTAATGAGCAATGGTGACTTCAGGGGAGCACCGATTTGTATCACTTGGTCACTGGACCAAGAAGCAACAGACATATTTATAACACAGTGTAAACAGGCTCAGAGCAAGATATTTAACTACAATGTCAGCATATGACTAAAAGAAAGGTAACCTAAAACCGAGTAGCGGGGAAATGTCTGAAGCACTCATGCAGCAGTAAGTGGCAGGAATGAGGAAGGGAATTCCTGGTTGTGTTTTAGCAAAACAGCTAATGAATCAAGTTCAGGGCATTGTTACCAATTTGCCCTCAATGGCAGGGAGCTCTGGGTTGGTCATGATGGAATTCCTTAAGGAAAAACAAACAAACAAACAAACAAAAATGAATTTGGGAAATACACAGTTTAGAAAACATGGCAAGGTGACTATTTCAGAGATTTAGTACGTTGAGGGGAACGCGGAGGAAATGGATCTTCTTCTCACAGGAAAACAGTACATTTCTTGGTGATATAATTAAACAGTTAAAATGGGAAGGGGGCCAGATGAATAAAATTGATCTTTAGATCATATTCACACTGGGACAAAACATAGCTGCTAAAAAGGAGGAAAAGACACATTATATAGTAGATTAAAGAAAATACTGGAGAGTAACTAGATTTGGACAGTGAAGTTCATAAGACAATAGCATTGGAACAATTCCAGCCGCTGGATGTAATCATCACAGCTATTTGATTGGAAACAGTATCAATAATGTATTCAAATAGTCCTGAGCCATCTACAACAAATAGAGGAATTCGTCAACTTAATCTAATTCACATCTCCCCCAAAGATTGTTTTATCAAATTATGCAATTTTCAACAGCATAAGAACTGGAATTTGTTATTTCAGTGATATCTAGCTGTATTCAAATATTCATTATTTTGACGAGAATGAAACTAGCAGTATCAGGATATACTATGTGTGCTGATTTATTTTTAATTTCAAACAATTAGTGATGGAGAGACTCCAGGTTGCAAATGACTTCACTGAAACCCGAGCACCATGTTCCTGGAATTCAGGAGATGCTCAGTAAGCAGATGTTGGACCAATCGATATGGCCACTCTCACTCCATCTGTCATGGGAAGAACCGAGACCCACAGAGGGCACAGATGTGTTCCTTCCACAAAGTGTTCCTTTCAAGAAACTTAGCTATGGAACTAGCAAGGTTCTTCACAATTGTGAAGCATACATATAGCTTAAAGGAAACTGCCGTTACATTTTGAAAGTCTATTTCATGAGAAGAACTGGGTTTACAGCCATTGTGGTTCTTCTTGGAACTATCTCATTTTTAAAATATACTTTACATTGGGGCCTGTGCTAGTCTAACTCATCTTTACAACTATTCCTTCCTTCTTCCCATATCATCATTGTGTATCTGTTACATACAACAGTGTGTATAATACATGCCTGTTTATTTAATTGAAAAAAATTGCATTGCAAAATGATCCTCAAAAGCCACTGTAAAGCAAGTTGGCCCTTTCGACAAGTTAATCTACTTTAAGTATGGAGATATATTATTAAATAACCTTTGTGTGTCTCTAAAGGGGAAACTACCTGATACTCAAACATAATTATGCACAAACTTCCCTTGACAAACAAAAGTGCTGTCCAATGACTAAATTAAATCAGAAGACCTCATGGAAAAAGAAAGTAACTCAAAAGAAGTCAATTTTCAAGGCTCCAGATATGCTTGTTTTATTTTATTTTGTGTACTTATATCTTTTTTTTTATAGACTAAAATATCAGTTGTAAAAGATTCTCTGGAAATTTTAATCAGCAAATGCCCAAAGTGAATATTCTCATTTTAACAGAGGCCCTAGGTTTTGAGAAAATTGTCCGATCTCTCAGCTTGATTCAGCATGCAGATACTGAGTTTAATTCACTATGAGTTCATGAGAAAGTTTAACAAAGACAATCTGTTTTATGATTTTGCAACAAATATTTTTTATTGTTCCCATAATCTCATCCAATCAAGAAAATGTACTGGGTTTCACGTTCTGTGTCACTTCGTCATTAGTATTGACACATAGGTGACACAGTAGGTGAAGAAGAAACTCCATCGCTTAATATTCTGATTTACTAAACAAATGAAATGAAGTATATTATTATTTCATCTCATCTTAGAAAGAAATATGTAGTAAGATTTTCCATAATTTTCTCACCAGGAGTATGGTCTTGATAGTTTATCTTATAATACAAGCATACCTATGAGATATTGTCCATTCTATTCCAGACCACCACAATAAAGTGGATACTGCAATAACGTGAGTCACACATTTTTTTTTTTTTGGTGGGGGGCAGGGGTTCCAAGTGCATATAAAAGTTATATTTAAAGCACTATACAAGTTTAATGCCAGCCCCATCAAAATCCCAATGGCATTTTCAGAACAAAATCACCAGATTTGTATGAAATCACAAAAGACCCCTAATAGCCAAAGCAATCCTTAGAAAAAAGAACACTCCCTGACTTCAAATTATAGTACAAAGTGACAATAAACAAAACAGCATGGTATTGGCAGAAAATCAGACACACAGACCAATGGAATAGAATTGAAAACCCAGAAATAAGCCCACATATATATGGGCAGATAATGTTTGACAAAGGAGCCAAATACATACAATGGTGAAAAGAAAGCCTCTTCAATAAATGGTGCTGGGAAAATTGGAAAGCCATGTGTAAAAGAATGAAACTAGACTGCTATCTGTCACGATATACCAAAATTAACTCAAAATGGATGAAAGATCTAAACATAAGACCTGAAACAATAAATTGCATAGAAGAAAGCATAGGTACTAAACTTATGTACCTTAGGTTCTGAGAGGATTTTATGAATTTGACCTTAAAGGCAAGGGAATTAGAAGCAAAACATAATGGGATTATGTCAAACTAAAAAGCTTCTGCACAGCAAAAGAAACCATCAACAAAACAAAAAGGCAACCAACTGAATGAAGAGGAAGATATTTGCAAACAACGTCTCCTATAAGGGGCTAACATCCCAAATACATAAAGAACTACAACTCAACAACAACAACAAAAAAAACACACACAAATAATCCAATTAGAAAATGAGCAGATGACCTGAACAGACACTTCTTCCAAGAAGTCTATAAATGACCAACAGATACATGAAAAAATGCTGAATGTCACTAGTTATTAGGGAAATGCAAATCAAAACCACAATGAGATACCACCTGTTAGAATGGCTATCAACAAGAAGACAAGTACTAACAAGCGTTGGAGAGGCTCTGGAGAGAAAGGAACCCTCATACACAGCTAGTGGGAATGTAAATTGATGCAGCCAATATGGAAAACAGTATGAAGGGTTGTCAAAAAATTAAAAATAGAACTACCATGTTACCCAACAATCCCTCTTCTGTGTATCTACTCAAAAAATCTGAAAAGATTTATCCGTAAAGATATATGTACTCCGATATTCACTGCAGCATTATTTACGGTGGCCAAGACATGGAAACAACTAAAGTGTCCTTCGATAGATGATTGGATAAAGAAGATGTATATGAGTATACACAATGGAATACTACTTACTCTGCCATAAGAAAGGATGAAATACTGACATACTGCCATTTGTGACAACATGGATGGATACTGAGATTATTACGCTAAGTGTGATAAGTCAGACAGAAAAAGTTGAGAACCATATGACTTCATTGATACAGGGTATATAAAACTGAAAGCAACAAATGAACAAGACAAACAAACAAAAACTCATAGACAGAGACAACAGTTTAGTGGTTACCAGAGGATGAGGAGGGGAGAGGTAGAAGAGGGTAAAGGGGGTCAAATACATGGTGATGGAAGGAGAACTGACTCTGGGTGTTGAGCACACAATGCAATATACAGATGATGTATTACAGAATTGTACACTTGAAACCTATACAATTTTATTAACCACCATCACCCAATAAATTTAATAAAAAAGTTATGTTTATACAACAGTGTAGTCTATTAAGTGTGCAATAGCATTATACCTTAAAAATGTACTACCTTAATTAAAAAAACACTTTATTACTGAAAAATGCTAACCATTGTCTGAGCCTTCAGCAAGTCACAATCTTCTTGCTGGTGGAGGGTTGGCCTTGATGCTGATGGCTGCTGACTGATCAGACTGGTGGTTGGAGAAGCCTGGGGTCGCCATGGCCATTTCTTAAAAAGAGACAGTGAGGCTTACACATTGACTGACTCTTCCTTCCATGAATGATTTCTCTGTAGCTTGAGATGCTAGTTGATAGTATTTACCCACAGTAAAGCTTCTTTCAAAATTGGAGTCAGTCCTCTCAAACCCTGACATTGCTTTATCAATTAAGTTGATGTGATATTCTAAATCCTTTGTTGTCATTTCAAGTCTTCACAGCATCTTCATCAGGAGTAGAGTCCATCTCAAGAAACCACTCTCTTTGCTAATCCACAAGCAAATCCTCATCTGTTAAAGATTTGTCACAAGACGGCAGCAGTTCAGTCCCCTTCAGGCTGCCATTCCAGTTCTAGTTCTCCTGCTGTTTCCACCACGTCTGCAGCGACTTCCACCACTGAAGTCGTGTCCCTCAAAGTCACCCGTGAGGGTTGACATTTGTTCCAAACTCCTGTAATATTGATATTCTGACCTATTCCCATTAATTACAAATGTACAATGGCATCTAGAATGGTGAATTCTTTCTAGAAGGTTCTCAATTCACTTTCCCCGCTTCCACCAGAAGAATCACTGTCTATGGCAGCGACAGCATTATGAAATGTATTTCTTAAATACGAGGACCAAAAGTTGAAATGACTCCTTGGTCCACGGGCTGCACAATGGATGTGGTTAGCAGGCGTGAGAACTACATGAATATCGCCATCCGTCCCCATCAGAGCGCTTGGGTGACCAGGTGCATCGTCAGTGAGAGGTCATGTTTAAAGGAACCTTTTTTCCTGAGCAGTAGGTCTCAACAGTGGCTTGAAATGCTCAGTGAACCACGTTGTAAGCAGATGCGTGTAAGCAGAGGCGCTGTCATCCAGGGGTGGTGGCTCCACTTACAGAGCCCAGGCAGAGGAGATTTACCATGATTCCCAAGGGCCCTGGGGTTTTCAGAACGGTAACAGCCTTGGCCTCCACTGAAAGTCACCAGCTGCATGAGCCCCTTACTGGAGAGCCAGCCTGTCCCCTGAAGCTCTGAAGCCAGGCACTGACTCTCGTCTGCAGCTATGAAGGTCCAGGTGGCACCTTCTTCCAATATAGGGCTGTTTCATCTACACTGAAAATCTGTGTTGAGTGCAGCCACCACATTCATTATCTTACTAGACCTTCTGGATAACTTGCTGCGGCTTCTCCACCAGCACTCACTGCTTCACCTTCACCTTTGATTTTATGGAGATGCCTTCTCTCCTTAAACCTCACGAACCAACCTCTGTGAGCTCCACACTTTTCTCTGCAGCCTCCTCAGCTCTCAGCCTTCACAAAATTGAAGAGGGTTGGGCTTTGCTCTGGATTGGGCTTTGGCTTAAAGGGATGCTGTGGCTGGTCTGATCTTCTAACCAGACCCTAAAACTTACTTTCTTTATACCAGCAATTAGGCTGTTTCACGTTCTTATCATTCGTGTGCTCCATGGAGCAGCCCTGTTAATTTCCTTCCGGAACTTTCCGTTTGGAGTCACAACTTGACTCTTGGGCACAAGAGGCCCAACTTGTGGCCTCAGCCTTTCTCACTAAGCTTTACCCTTTCTACTTTTTTTAAAATTTAAAGTGAGAAACATGCAACTATTCCTTCCACTTAAACACTTAGAGGCCACTGTAGGGTGATTTATTGGCCTAATTTAAATATTGCTGTGTCTCAAGGAATAGGGAGGCCCAGGAAGAAGGAGAGAGAGATGGGGGAAGAGCCAGGTGGTGGAGCAGTCAGAACACACACAACATATCCACTAAATTCACGTGTTACATGGGTGTGGCTTATGGCGTCCCAAAGCAATCCCAGTAGCGACATCAAAGATCAGTGATCAGAGATCATCATAACAAATAGAATAATAATGAAAAAGTTGGGAATATTCTGAGAATTTCCGAAATGTAACAGAGACACGAAGTGAGCAAATGCTGTTGGAAAAATGGTGCCAATGGACTTACACGACACAGACTTGCCACAAACCTTCAATTTGTAAAAAACACCATATCTGCAAAGCGTGACAAAGTGAAACACAATAAAAGAAGGCATGCCTGTATTAAGAGAGGCTTTTTTCCTTGAGGTCTTGCACCATCAAATGTAAAAAGCCTTTTAACAGTTTCATCGACTTGTTAGTTTTCACATGCTATAAAATTTTTTCTCTATCAGGACAACAACAAAATTCAAACCATTTGAAAAATTATTGTGGGCTTCTTGGGGAGAAGTATTACTCTAAGAAAATGAAAAAGGTGCGCACTGTTTCCTGCGGCTGGAAGAAAGGGAGCCATGTGAAGGCCGCCTGTGCGTGATGACCTGGAGTCTGGGCTGAAGGAGGCAGGCAGGCTGCCGAGCCACGGAGCTGGGAGGCTGGTGTCTGGGCGCGCAGGGCAGCGTGCTGCGGGGCCCTCCTTCCATCTGTCCTGAACACTGCCCACACATCCCACGTCACACTCTAACAACACACATGGTAGGTCCCCCAGTTCTCTTAGCTCATCTGCTCACATGTGGCTGGTGGGGAATCACATCGCTGAAGCTGATAATGTGAATACAAAATATTTGGAGACAGCTGCATATTCAGTAGCATGTTACTGGTCAAGGATCACCTTTGGGAACAGTGAGGATCCACTCAGAGGACCCAACGAGGACATACAGAATATTTTAAAATTTGGTGTTTCTCTCATAAAGTATCAATCCATTTTGATAATACATTGAATGAGTAATTAAACTGCCATTTATTGTCACATTTCCAACATCTCAAGTGCCTTTCAAATGCTTCTTTTCAAACTTCCAATTGTCCATATACATACGTGGAATACTACTGTAAAAATCAACGTTAAAAATGTGGTTACCCTTATCCCACTGTTTATAGGTATCCCCTCAAAAATCATCAACAATTTAAAATGTGTCTGTTACAATGGTTTAAGTGAGGAAATAAGCATACACTCTTAACCCCTGTAAAGGCAAAATCTCAAGGTGGCTAAACGGTAACTGAATTTTAGGAACCACTTCAGATCCCTTTATTTGGACCGAGGACTCCTAGCAACAGGTTATATTTTGGATATTTGTGCAAAAGGCTACGTACATCACAGAGTCACAGAGACTCAGAACTTCACTCAGGCACTATCAGCAGCCAGAACGGCCGAGTTTTCCTCCCCAACCCTGACTGGACAGTGCCGTCACACACAGCATGGTCTGACCATGTCACACGGGTGCCTGGCACGCTTTTGCATTTTTTAACTTGCTTTTCCATTGGGGTAAATTTATTGACTGTACCTGCATTCTTCCCCTTTACTGCCAAGCCCTGCAAGAGCCTTTCTTAGCCCATCAGAATCAGAATTGATACACTTTCCACACAGCTGACCTTTTCCTTTAAGAGTAGACAAGTGATTTGGTAGATTCAACACATGATCTGTAATAGTCAGTCTGTCATATGGTGAGGTACGAATCTGAATTATGCTCAGCGCTCCTCACAAGGCTCATGTTCAAAGCCAGCCACGTTCCCAGTAGCCAAAGTGGCTAAGAGCCTAGTAAGCACACCGCAGTCCAGCTTCCTCCCGGCCTGTTCTGTCACTCCCTCAGGGTGACAGTCTCTCTCTCTCTCTCTCTCTCTCTCTCTCTCTCTCTCTCTCTCTCTCTCTCTCTCTCTCTTTTTCTTTTTTTAAAGTCCAGCAAGTGAGCTATAAAACAATGGAAACTGAGATGGTGGCACACTGGGGATACGACGTGACACAGTGTGTGTAATGTGTGCGAGTCTATGGATCCACGCCTCAGGAGGAAGGTCACTGCATTGGCACATCCGGGGTGATGACAAGGTCAGGATGTCCTCCTTGTCAACCCTGCCAAGCTGCACGCACTCATTCTATCCCTAGGCCCCGCTCAGGTTGTTCCCGCTGTACGAAACGCCGTCTCTGCTTATTCTTTGGCTTTACTTTTCTCTCCCGTTTTATTTTGAAGCACAAGTCAGAGACAAATACATTCTTACTTTAAAATAGTTAACACATCCACATGAAAACACTGCCAAGTCCCGTCACCGCCTCCTCACTCCTACTTTACTCTCTCCAGGTAAACACTTGTGCTTATGGTGTGTGTCCAGTCAGGGCCCTAACTACTCACTCACATGTGTGCACAGATCTTTTGTTTTTTCTTTTAGCGCTTACATGTTTACATAAATTGAATCACACAGAATGTAAGTTGCACGAGAGCACGGATTCTGTTGGTTGCTTGATACACTCATCAGTCAGAGGAGGGCCTGGTGGGTAGCAGCGCTCTGTAATAGTCAGTGGGTGAGTGTAACTTGCCTTTCCAACTTCACGTCTTGGTGACTAGCCCATGTCGGTACATGGACGTGGCCCCACCTCATTTCTTCTGCACACATATGCACAGAGCTCAACAGTGAAGATGAATTACTAGCCACTCTCACTCCTAGTTTTCATTTGGAAATTCAAGTGTCTCCTTCACACGAATCCTCCTCTACGCATGGCTTCTTCTTGGACCTGACACTACAGTCCCTTCGCCCCTCACTTACAGTCTCGCTTCCAGGGTTAACAGACCCTGGAAAGTGTCTGCCTTGGATTGTATGTTTCTGAAGGGCAGAGAATGTGTCATCACTTTTGTGACAGAAGAGCTATAACAGTGGTGGAAACAGAGAGAGCCTGACCAATGTTTTTAAGTGAGAAACTGTTGAGTTTGGGCAATAAAGCATATGACACTCCTGCACGGTTGGTGACTAACGTGTGGGAGGAACAGTTGTACGTAAAATACATTTGGTGGGAAGATCACACACTAAGACTTACTACTTTTTTAATCAAATGGCTTAGAATTAAGTTCACGGCAGTTGTTGACATGCCTGCAGACCTAGAACAAGGTAGACAGAAAATCGGAATTGCTTCTTTAAAATGCTATTCTTTTTAAATGTTAATAGTCTCCACATCCTACCTTGCTCAGTTAAGATAAGAAGATAGGAACTTTCTCAGATGATATGGTTGGCCTTGTATTTGTAATTTACTTACCGGCCATTTTAAAGACACTGCAAATAATGCTCAACCACATCTGTTAAAATGTGCCCAAATCAGCATTTTGTCTCAGATTGTATTCAAATTAAATACAAAGTAGATGATAAAACCTGGAGAAAAGTGTGAATCTTTCCTACAATGACATAACAATTGTTAAGCTAAGCAACTGTTTTTTATCCCTGGATGAGCTGAAATAAAGATATTTCCACACCAAAAACAATAGTATTATCCCCAAGTAAGATATTGTTTCTGTCTAATAATCTCAAAATACTGCCTTGGTTGTAATTGTTTTCTTGACATAAAAATGATTGAGAACAAGCCAATAAAATTTGTTGCTGAAAACGGAAAACATTAAATTAGGCCCTGATTTTCAGTAAAATAGAACCATATGGTACATTTAATTATAAGTTGAGGGGATGTTTGAAGTTTTAATTGAAGTGTTTTTACTTAGAACCTTAGCTCAACTCTTCTGCCCAGATGCCTAACCTGAAGCTTCAGCACCACACAGAGAAAAATAACAACACACAAGGTACAAAACGAAAACTGATGAGTCATGTACTTGTTCTGCACATCAAAAACACATAAAACCCAAGAAATTCTTCAATGGGGTCAGTTCATAATGAAATCTATTTTTTCTCACATTTGTTTTGTATGTTTTTCATTTACTTTTCTTTGTTGGTGAAGTGAACCTATCATGGGTTTTGGGATTAGAGTCCTGAGTACAAATGCTTGTTTTGCCATTTCATGTATCAAATATTGAGTGCCTACTGCGTGCCAGGTACCAGGACAGACACTGGGTACAGAACGGTGCGCAACCACTGGCAACCGGCCTGTATACCTGGGGCTTAGAGCTCAACTACCAGGAACTGATTAGCCATCAGTAAATTATTTATCATCTGTGAGCCTCATCTTCTTTATCCATAAATGGAAAAAACGGCACCTACTTCACCAAATTATTGTGGCTTAAACAGGATGACACGTGAAGACGTGACACTAGGCCTTTCACAGAACAGACACTAAACTGACTACAAGCCCAGCCGCCTCCTCGCCCGTTTCCTTGAATGAACAGAGCTCTTAGGACGTGTTATGCTGGCATCCTCAGAAAGCACTGCTCTAGGGACGGCTGAGGGCGGCAGGCACATACTGTCGCCGACAGAGCTGCTGGCCAAGGCAGTGCAGACGGGTGAGTGGAGGAGGGAGAGGCCTGACTGGCGGTCACATCAGGCAGTTGACGGATCCCATGTCCATGCAGCTCTCATTGTGGTTATTTTGAGGCAAGACGACAGGGCCAGGAACAGCGGAACAAACGGAGTAATCCAGGGCATCTCTTCAGTAATGGTGACAAACTCCATGGAACAGCATCCATCATCCCCAGCACTGACTGTCTCTGCAGTCTGCGTCCACCTGGACTAGAGGAGGGAAACAAATAGGGCTGCCATTCGGCTCTCCTGAGGAAAGGCTCCGTCCAACAGGATGGCTCTGTTGTTCTTTTATTACTCACTCTATTGTGTCCCAAACGCTCACTCTTCTTGTCCTGCTTTACTGTCAGCATCATAAAGCTGACAGGGCAGCCGTGAACCTCATTCATTGTGCGGCCTGTCCCAGGAGCTCCATTTACTCCGCACTCTGAAAGGGCCTCTAAACAAACACGAGAGCAGGCAGCCCTGCCCTCGTCCATGACCGCAGGTGGAGACTGTGGGTTCCAGGAGGACAGCTCCCGCCAGCAACCTGAGGAGCGGGTCCCCTCCAGAGAACTCAAGCAGGGAAGCTGCCCCCAAATGGGGCGAAGTGTTATTTTATTTTCCTGCCTACTTTGTCCAGTGCCTCGTGAAGAAGATCACCTTCTCCTCTGAGCCAGGTGGTGGGCGCTCCGTAAACTGGAGCAGCTGCCTACTGCTATCTGCCTGGTTTAACACCACGCACTTTATTATTCACAGTATCATTAATTAATTAATAAGACAGTTGGTGATGACACTAAGGAAGCTGGAACCATTTCCGTTTAGACTGACACTACTCAAGACATTGGCACAATTGATGTTTGTTCGGAAATAGTGGAGTATGGCAGGGAATCTGGGAGAGAATAATCAATGGCGAATTTGGACCCAACTAATTAGAACAGCATCTCAACTGGGAGAGGGAGTGAGCCGATATTTATCTCCTTACAAGTGGGAAAATGATTCGGAAGCAGTGCCACAAAGCAGTGGTTCTCAGAGGGGATGGGGCGCTACAGCCGAGTCTGGTACCCAGAAGCGTGCCACGTTTGCCGAAGTACGGCCACTGCCCCATCCCAGAGCGGGAGGCGGGTAAGAATTCCTGACTGGGAGACATGGAATATACAGAACATGCAGAGAACTCAATGCAGGAGGCCAGGAGAGTGGAGATAGAAAGTCAGGAAATACTTTGAAAGTATAAATATTGGAAGAGTACTGAAGTTATCCATGAGAACAGGCTCTTTTCAAGGACTTGAGCAGCATGTATTATATATTTCTAAACGTCCTGGTTATGATGGACTTTAATAAGTGCTACAGCAAAACCTCCTGTTTCTAACTTTCATTACTTTCCAGCGAACCTGGGGAAGTGCTGTGGTTGAGCAGACAGGTGCTCCTGTGACTGTCAGCACCACGCCCGGCTCAGCTGAACTCAGCCGTTGCTTTGAGAGAGCCCGAGAATGGCTGCGGACCTACGAGAGCGCCTTCTCCCCGAGCCTGCGCCCTCACTGGGGGGTCCAGCTCCTACTGCTGTGTATCAGCCACCCCAGACGTAGTGCGTGAAACACCGTGCACCTGCCACAAGTGTGGGTCAGGAGTTTGCATGGGGCAGGGCCTGTGTTGCGCGTCTCTGCACCACGGTTTCTGGGCCCTCAGGCAGGTAATCGCAAAGGCTGGGCACCTCGAACACTCAGGACAGGAAGCATCTGGAGGCGTGTGCACTCACGTGTCTGGCTGCTGATGGTGGCTGATGACTGGGGGTCAGCTAACCTGTTGGCCAGAACCCCGACATATGGCCTCCCGTCCGTGTGGCCTCTCTGTGTGGGCTACTTCGGGTTTCTTCACACAATGGCAGCTGGGTTCTAAGAGTGAGTGTCCCAAAAGGGCCAGGTGGAAGCTAGTGTTGAAAGACACAAAGCTTTACTTTGACCCTCGTCTCACAAGCCCACCAGGATTCAAGGGAAGGGAACATGAGCCCCGTCTCTTGGTGGAAGGTGTGGCAAGAGCAGCTTGTGGAATGCGGGACTTGTTGTGGGCCTCTTTGGACATTGCAGCCTTCCATACCATCCTTCAGTTTCGTTAATGGCTGCTGAAGAAAAGGTTTCTCTTTTAAAAACGAGGATAAGCAGAGTTAGTAGAATTCAAACAGCTGTAACAGCAGAGAGAATATTATATTTTCTTCAAGAGACATCACAGTCCCCTTCTTCCCCAAGCCCCAGGAGAGGACTGGTTTTGTCTGGTTATACACCGAGCACCGTCTTGGGTTGGTGGGCACATGGTCTCCGAAAGCTCCGATTGATCGGTTACAAGTCATCTCTTGGGAAGTGTCCTTCTGAGGAAGCTCTCAGCCTGGGACTCGCATCCTGCTTCTGTCACTTAATACCTGAATGGCCTTGAACACATTACTTAACTGTTCTTTGCCTCAGTTTCCCTGTCTACAAAACAGGAGGCAATAATAGTAACTATCTAATGGAGTTGTTCAGAGAATAAAATGAGGTAATTCATCTACAGCAATTAGGACAGTGCCTGGAATATACTAAGCCCTCAAGAAATGACAGCGATCATTACTTAGGAAGGTAGCTTAAACTGACTGAAAGTATTTATCTCACTAAGCTGTTAATAATCACAGTTGTTATTTTTGATGTTCTCTAGTGTCATGTATCTAGAATGCAGCCAATAAAAATGAAAAAAAAAATAAAAAAAGAAGTCACACATACACCCACCTCATCCTCTTTTTTTAAAGTTTTTTATATCTCCCTCTATTGTCTATCTGCAGAGAAGCAAACTGTAGTTGGGCATTTGTTTCGAAAGCGAAGGAAGAAAACAGCTGGCTTTGCTACAGTCGTAGCAGAATCTCAGTGACACTAGCATTTTGTCTTTGGGAACGTCCTTGTGCATTAAGTGACCTGTTCCTAGGAGAACCAAAGCATAGCTTGTCACTGCAAACCTCTATTTGTTCTGCTTTTTAAAATTCCCTTTTGTGACAAAATAGAATCCTCTCATTTGTTTGAGAAAAGAGAAAAGCAAACATCAGAGGTAACAGATACGTTCCAACTACCACTTAGAAACCAGACTCCTAAACTACCTCACTTCCCTCCATGACATATCTCATCGTTATTTCTTGAACTTCTCCTTAATGTAACTTACCACACTGATAGAAAAAATTAAATAAATTTAAAAAATAGTCTCTCGGGCCAGCCCGGTGGCTCGGGCGGTTAGAGCTCCATGCTCCTAACTCCGAAGGCTGCTGGTTCGATTCCCACATGGGCCAGTGGGCTCTCAACCACAAGGTTGCCAGTTCAACTCCTCGAGTCCCGCAAGGGATGGTGGGCTCCGCCCCCTGCAACTAAGATTGAACACGGCACCTTGAGCTGAGCTGCCACTGAGCTCCCGGATGGCTCAGTTGGTTGGAGCGCGTCCTCTCAACCACAAGGTTGCCGGTTCGACTCTCGCAAGGGATGGTGGGCTGTGCCCCCTGCAACAAGAAAACGGCAACTGGACCTGGAGCTGAGCTGCGCCCTCCACAACTAAGACTGAAAGGACAACAACTTGACTTGGAAAAAAGTACTGGAAGTACACACTGTTCCCCAATAAAGTCCTGTTCCCCTTCCCCAATAAAATCTAAAAAAAAAGAAAAAAAGAAAAATAAGTCTCTCTTCCTATGAGAGTGTAAATCCTAGCAGGGATTCTACAAGGAACAGATTCTGTTTCTCTTATTTACTGTTGTGAAGCCAAAGCCTCATACATAATGTGTTCCATGCATGTTAAGTGAATGAGTAATACATATCTGTAACAAAATGTTACCAACATGGTTCGTTTTTCCCTATGCGTTTCCTTTTCTACCTCTGTTTCTATATAAAAATGGATGGATGAAAAGTCAGACACACTCGCAGTCTTGGGAACCTCATCACAGATATTATGTGACCCTGCACACGTAACAACACTATTATACAGATGCTGGTAAATGGCAGTGACATTGCGTCTCCAAATCCACAAAAACCACACACAGCCAATGCCTGGTCACATGCTGAGTCAACCAAGTGGCTCTGTGCAAGTTTTTTTCTGAACACCAAAATCATCAAAGAGGGCTGGTTCCTCTTATCACGGTTCTTACTCCATTGAAGGTGAAAATCTACTTCAATTTTTCAATAAAACTATTTTCCTTAACTTAAATGATCTTGACTGTTTTCTCTGACCTCTTTTTTAAACTTTCAGCCTTGAGAATAAGTAGGCTGCTCGGCAGACGTAGTCAGAAAGGGAGGTGAAGAAGTGGGACAGGTCGGGACATGGCAATTAATCATGCAGGTAATTAATCACACCACCTAGAACACTGCTCCCAAATTTGGCTAAAGATAAGAATCACCTGCAGCATGGATGAGAAAGGAAAGAAAGGCCACTGGCTGCAACGGAGACCTACTGACCATGAAGTGCCAGGGCTCATCTGCGCACGGCATGCGCACCCCTTCAAGGATTCTCATCGCCAGCCACGCGCAGAAGGACTGGCTTGGGCTGAACCTGGTAACGGTTACAGAAGGTTGTCCAGCAGGTCACGGAGGGCCTGGCACACAGGGCAGAGATAATCAAGGCAGGCACATCTGATAGCAATAGGAAGCAACAGGTTTCCCACGACAGTGACAGTAACCGTGGTGTAAAAACAAGACAGATGCCAGTCAGATGAACTGGCCCTTTTGCTCCACAAGAATCTACACCCTTGCCCTGCCTGCTGTGCAAAGCCGGCAGCCGCTCTGTGTCTGCAGTTTGCATTGTGCGCACGCGGGAGTGACTAGTGTGAACCACCTAGCAAGTCCAAGCCAGACAGCAAGGCGGCCAGCCAGCCCTTGGCGTCTGACGTGCTCACCAGCAGGCACAGCGCTGGGGATGAATGAAGGACTAGTCCTGTGGCTAAGCTGGGGGGTGCCAGGCAGGGCAGTGTCAGGAAAACAAATGCTGCATATTTCTAGGCAGGGGAGCAAAACTATGACCTGAGAAGGGGAGCAACCTCAAACATGACCCCATTTCTGCAGCCCTTTGGGGGCAGGACTGTGTCCCCGTGGATGAGACCGAAACCCAGTTATGCGAAGGTGACCATGCTGTTATCGGCACGTCACAATCCACTACAGACCACAGCTGTGTTTCCCTGAGGGTCCCCTGAGCACAAGGACGTGGCTGACACCTAGCAGGGCTCCGTCCCTGTGGCTGAGGACCCAGTGGCATCAGGAACGATGGGGGAGGGGCGTGGTATGACTGACTGCAGGAGGTCTGTGTTTACCTGATGGCACCTGGTCGTCTGACTTTATTACGAGAGAGACTGGACTACTAAGCTGTCAGGGCACTGACAGACACTGTTTTGCTTAACTAGAATCTACAATAAAAAACAGTCAAGGAGAATTCCCCTGAGCTCCCACATCAAAGATTCGCTCAAGTCAAACAGGGGAACCTCAAAGACTGGGGTGCCCTACTTAGCACAGTGCTTGTTAACTACAGACTCCAGAAAGCTTTTATTTTCTAAGTTAGCAACACTGCTCGTGACCTTAATATGTCTTCTCACGCATAGCTTTACCTCACCTTGCCACTGGGGAAGAGCACATTTTACCTCCGAACAGCTAGTGAAACGTATGAAATAAATGAGCGTTTTAAACTGATGATTCCTAGGTCACTGTTTTTTCCTTTGCATGTGTGACAGGAACAACAAAAATTTGCCCTTCCTGGTAAAGGAGTACGTGCAGGGTTCTCTGCAGCACATCTTATCCATTCTAGGCCTATTGTGACACCGGTGAAAAACGAGAGGAGACCCAGGGAAACGACTAGGGGTGAAGCCTACAGGTGGCACAGAGGAGAATGACTTAGGGCAGAAAGCTGAGGGGAAGGGCAGGGGACGGAGAGAGGCTGTTGTCAACAACAGCTGCCACTGACTGAGCACCTGCCCTGAGCCTGCACTCGTGCAAGTACCGTCCAGGTGTGAGCTTTCATCTCTGTGACAGCCTGAAGGTATTGTGGGAGACGCTGTCAGTTCTCTACCCAACTCCCTGTGCCCGCTCTTTGTCACTAAGAACATTGCCATGTTGTCTGGGGACAATGTCCCCTGAAAAGTACTACCGGTGAGCTCCCCTCGCAGGTCTAGGAAATGAGGAACAGTGGACATCAGCCGAGGGCTTTGGGGGGGCTTTCACATTCCACACCAGGGCAGCTCCTTCTTACTTCCCTCCCCGTCTTAACAATGGCAACGGTGGCTCACAAAAGTGCGAGACCGGCCCAGAAAACCACACAGCCTGGACACAGTTACTCTCTCCGCGGCGGCCAACCAGCGCCCACTAGCACATTCTGTGGCAGGAGAACCCGACGCCGGATCTGAATAATCACTGGGTTACATCTGCTCGCAGCTGCATTCCTTCCGCACCCTCGAAGGACACGAGAGAAGGGGCTCACTGAGTTTCAGTAACCTGCCCTCGATCACACCGGGAGAAAGGGAAGATGAGGGTGATGACGGGCCTGCCTGGGCAGAGCTGGACAGGCGATGGGCCTCAGAGCCTGCGCTCGGTGGGGAAAGCACTTGGAGAGCATCTTGACAGGCCGTGTGAGATGCTGAGGGGATAGAGCGGGAAAATGTGATTTTTAAGAAGTTTTGTTTACTATTGTAAATACACTTTCCCTTTGGCGTTTCTTTTAGACTGTGGTAAAGACTTAGATAGCTCTTATTTACTTCTGGGTCGCTGAACAACGGCTTACACTTTAATGATCTAATATATGAAAAACACTACATGCCTAGCATATTTAAACCACTGGATAAATCTTAGTTGTTGTCACTAAGAAACAACGTTAACCATAAAAATACTGCGCACTCTTCAAGCAAGCCAACCTGGTTGCCTGTGGGTTAAACCAAGTCCTCTGCTAGAGCTCACCTGTACGGCAATCTTCCACTTGCTTATAACAAACATTTCTAGGGTCTACTTAATGCCAACATTCCGGTAAAAAACAAGGCCCCTCATGCATATGAGTACACACAGACGCACACACACCATATCAGTTACTTGCTATCAGTCAATCGAGTAGATATGGCGAAGCTTAAGAAATTAAATAACTTGAAATTACAACCATTTGCCACTTAACAGAGGTGATACAGAAATGCAGTTAGGCCATTTCATCCTTATGTGAACATCACAGAGGCACTTACACCAAACCTGGATGGCACAGCCTATGACACAGCGGGGCTGGATGGTAGAGAGTGTTGTTCCCGGGCCACAAGCCTGCGCAGCACGTCACTGTACAAAACAACACGAAACTGAATCCAGCACAAGAGAGAATGACGCCATCAAGAGATGTGCTGAACACGGTCTGTACGAGGCTGCCGCTGGTAAAACCGGGCACACTGTTTTACGGCAAACTTTATGTTGTAAGTGCAAAGAGCAAGAGTACACTCTAAAGTATTGATAAAATGTACAATAAATATATAAACTAGCAACATAGCTGTTTATTATCGAGTATTATGACCTGTACGTAACGGTATGTGCTTTACTGTGATACAGGGGCAGTGCACACTTGTTCACACCGGCGTCACCACATACACATGAGTAATGCTTTGCACTATAACGTCCCCACGGCTAGGACGTCACCAGGTGATAGGAAGTTCTCAGCTCCATTATAATCTCATGGGACCACTGCGGTCTGTTGCCGACCAAAATGTCATTATGTGGCACATGACTGTCTTCATTTCAAATTCCCATCAGTCTTGGAAAGAGAAGACAGTTATGACCACAAAGCTGTATCTGAAGATGCATATTATTAGTTTGGCTGAACCTAAAACAGGAATGATTCAACAAATCTTTACCGAGGGCTTGTATGTTAGGAATGTTGTGGATAACAGCTGGGTAAATTAGACAGGATTTCTTCCCTGAAAAAGCCAGGAAGCAAGTAGGGATAGCATAGTACAGTCTAGTACAGTACAGTACAGTACAGCGTAGTACAGTATAGTGTGATACAGTGCAGCGCAGTGTAGTACAGTATAGCACGGTATAGTACACTATAGTGCAGTACAGTGTAGTACAGTATAGTGTGCTAAAGTATAGTGCGCTATAGCACAGTACAGTACGGTACAGTACAGTACAGTACAGTATATGTTATGTTAATACCATATGTTTTCTTTTACATAACATTGGATTTGATTTCATTTTAATATTAGGAAGATATTACTATAAATAATGGTACAACTGATGCACGCTGGACATGCAGAGCAGTGAGCGACCCACTGCTCAGCAGGAGCTCCGATGGAGGCCTTCTCCTTAGAGCTGGGGTGGAGAGACGTGCTGTGCACAAACGGGTGTAACAGTAGAGAGAAGGGTGAGGCGCATTCCACACTGAACTAGCAGGGCCACAGAAGGTTCATTGAGTGCTAGCTGTGGAACTTGAATTGCAGAACGCTGGGATAGATGTGGATTATACTCCAGGAAAGTTAAGAAGTTTGGTCTTACCTTAGTATAAAATTAGGATTCTTTTGGAAAAATAACCATCTTCATCTATAGGGAAAAGACAAACAAATCTCTGGCAGCAAGTGTGAGGGGTTTAGCAGCTACGAGAGGACCTGTGAGAACAATAACTTCCATGCTTGTTTAAGCAAATGGTTTTCTTACAGCTGGTTGCATCCCTACATAATACAGAGGGCTACAAAACAGTCCATTTTTACAGATGAGAAAATTGTGGCACAGACAGTTTGAACAACTTGTCCTAAATCACATAGATAAGTAAGACAGAGGAGATAAGATAGTAAGTATCTTTGAGATATTAGTGTTATACTTAGTATAAGATCAGTGGGAATAATTTTAAAAAGCTGAAGATTTGGAAAATCTTATAGAAATTGACAGGACACGCAAAGAAAATCCCAGCTGATCTGGACTTTTATGTACTTGGAGAATTTAGGAGAAGACGTATTTTTGTGGAGAGACTTACAAATGGGCATGTTTGGACTCCGGTGCGAGGTCACCATAACACAGAAATAACCAGTGTGCAATTGAAACCCAGTGAACAGGTGTGAACTCGAGTGTGGAACAAGAGACTCAGAATGAAGAAAAGAACCCAGGAAGCAGAGACAACCTGGGACCTTTGGGGGTGCCTACATATAAAGGAACAGGTGAAAGACCTTTCAAATTGTCATTGGGTAAATTATTTCTTTCCTTCTTATATGACATGTCATGTGTACTGAAGTGGATTAAATATGGCTGTATTTTTAAGACACAGAAAGGCATCATGAAGATTCATCAAGAATCTTTTCCTGATTCAGGTATTTTTCTGACTATTTTTCATACGTGCATACTTTTAAATTAGTTTTCAAAGTAGCTCATCTGAAAATGACCCAATTTTCCAATAAAAATTGTGGTCTGATTTTGAGGGGACATTGGCAAAAAATAAGGGAATATCTCAATAATAATAATAATAATAATAATAATAATAATAATAATAAGCTATCTTCCATACCTCTCATTTGCGCAAGGAACAACAAAAACATAAAGAAACCCCATGTGTTCTATACATTCATCAGAGTGTGACAAAGGGAATACGAACAAGAGGGAGCAGGTGTCCTGTGCTCACACACCTAACAGCCTGGCAGGAAACAGAACCACAGCGAAGAGCTCTGGCAGAACCCATCTCTCCCTCCCTGTCTCCCCTGCTCCACTTAAGAATGATTCTCAGAGACTGTTCTTGGAACTACAGCCCCGTCTTCCATTTCTATACCAGGCACAGAGAATTTCTCCTGGCCTGGCTTTGAATACTTAATTTCTGGACACATCTGTTTCTCTTCAGGAGTTAACTTTTAAAAGTAACCTTTCAGAAGATGAAAGTCAGGTATGAAACATTTTCATTTTCTTCAAGAATCATGTTTCTCTTCTCTCAGGAGACAACTGCACCTGGGAGCTGTCTGGTTCACTTTAAACGAGAGCTACTTGTTTCATTTAAAAAAAAATTAGAAAGAGGGAAAACAAAGTGGTTTGTAAGCAGATATACAACTTAATCAGATTTGCTTTTAATTTGTGCCAAATAGGTGACCAGGGAGGTCTAAGGTTCCTTATCTGTTTAGAAAAAGTCTCCCTTAACTATCTACTCCCGAAATACTGTAAATCTCAAAACTATTTTCCAAACCTAACTGTCATGTTTACCACTTTCCAGTAATATCAGGAGTCATTCCAGGGATGCAAGAAAAAGCCAGCCTCTTCAAATCAGTAAAGGTGACACATAACATTAACAAAATTAAGGATAAACATCGTAAGCCCATCTCAATAAGCTGCAGAGAAAGCATTTGATAAAATTCAATATCCATTTATGATAAAAACTCTCAGTAAAGTGAATACAGAGGGAACATACGTCAACATAATAAAGGTCAGGCAGGACAAGACCCCAGCTAACATCATGCTCAGTGGTAAAAAGCTTTTCCTCTAAAGTCAGGAACAAGACAAGGATGCCCACATTTGCCACTTTTATTCAACATAGTATTGCAAGTCCTAGGTGGAGTATTAAGTAGGAAAAATAAATACAGGGCATCGAAATTGGAAAGAAAAAAGTAAAACAGTCACTGTTTGTAGACAACATGATTTTACACATAGAAAACTTTAAAGACTCCACCAAAAAAAACTGTTAGAACTAATAAATTCAGTGAAATTGCAAGGTACAAAATCAATGCACAAAAATTGGTTGTTCTATACACTAACAACAAACTACCAGAAAGATAAATTTTTTAAAGTTCCCATTTACTATTGCATCCAAAAGAATAAAATACCTAGGGATGAATTTAATCAAGGAGGTGAAAGACCAGTATACTGAAAACTATAAGACATTGGTGAAAGGAACTGAAGAATACACAGTAAATGGAAAGATATTTTGTGTTCATGGATAGGAAGAATCAGTATTGTTAAAATGCCTGTGTTACCCAAAGCAATCTACAGATTCAATGTAATCTATATCAAAATTCCAGTAGCATTTCTCACAGAACTACAATAAATAATCCTAAAATTTGTATGGAACCATGAAAGACCCCAAGCAGCAAAGAGATCTTCAGAAAGAATAAATCTGGAGACATCACCCTCCCAATTTCAAACTACATTACAAAGCTATAGTCATCAAAACAGTATGGTACTGGCATGAAAACAGACATGTAGATCAACGGGGCAGAACAGAGAGCCCAGAGATATACCCACACCTATATGGTCAATTAATTACACAGAGGAGCCAAGAATATACATTGGGGAAGGACAATCTCTTCAATAAATGGTGCTGGGAACACTGAACAAACACATGAAAAAGAATGAAACTTACACCATACACAAAAATGAACTCAAAATGGATTATAGATTTGAATGTAAGACTTTAAACTATAGAATTCCTAGAAAAAAACACAGTTGGCAAGTTCCCTGACATCAGTCTTGGTCATGATTACTTTGGATCTGACACCAAAAACAAAAGCAACAAAAGCAAAACTAAACCAGCGAGATGATGTTAAAATAAAAGTTTCTGCACAGCAAAGAAAACCTTCTCCAACATGAGAAGGCAGCCGCTTAATGGGAGAGAATACTTACCAACTATATGTACAACAAGGGGTCATTACCTAAAACATACGAAGAACTCGTGCAACTCAGTAGCAAAAATAACAACAAAAAATCCAACTAAAAAATGGGCACAGGATCAGAACAAACATACATTCTCCAAAGAGGACATCCAGACAGCCAACAAACTGAAAAAGATGTTCAGCACCACTAATCATCAGGGAAATGCCCATCAAAACCACAATGAGGTCTCGCCTCACACCTGTCAGAAGGGCTATTATCAAAAACACAGGAAACAACAAGGGTTCGCGAGGATATGGACAAAGGGGAACCCTCTGTGCTCTGCTCGTGGGATCTAAATTAGTTCAGCCAGTATGGAAAATAGTATGGAGATTACTCAAAAAATTAAAAACAGAGCTGTTATACGAACCAGTAAGTCTACTGCTGGCTATTTATTTGAAGAAAACAAAAACTCCAATTCAAAAACATATATACTCCCCCATGTTTATTTCAGCATTATTTACAATAATCAAGATATGGATTGGTTATTATAAGTAGCCATTGATAAATGAATGGATAAAGAAGTACACACACACACACACACACACACACACACACACACACACACACAGTGCAGTACCACTCAGCCATGAGAAAGATGAAATATTGCCATTTGTGACTGTGCGGATGGACCTAGAGGGTATCATGCTAAGTGAAGTAAGTCAGACAAAGAAAATACCGTATTATTTCACTTATATGTGGCATCTAAAAAACAAAACAATCTAACAAACAAAGCTAGATAAAATTAAGAGATACAGAAAATAGATTGGTGGTTGCCAGAGTGGAAGGAGATGGGGCGGGTGGGTGGGGCAAAATGCTTGAAGGGGGTCAAGAGGTACAAACCCCCAACTCTAAAATAAATAAGTCACAGGGGTGTAAGGTACAGCATCATAACTACAGTCAATAATATTATATATCGTATTTGAAAGTTGCTGAGAGAGTAAATCTGAAAAGTTCCCACCACAAAAAAAATATTGTAATTTTATAGGGTAATGGATAACTAAACTTATTGCGGTGACCATTTCACAGTGTATACAAATAACAAATCATTATAGTGTATACCTAAAACTAATATAATGTTACATTACTTATACCTCAATAAATAAGAAGACAGTGGGGGCTGGTTTTCTCACTGTTGGAGAAGGGAGACATAAATATTGAAATGGACAAAGGTAGGACAAACGCTTGTTTTTGTTGGATTGGAATGAGCACTACTGGTGTGAACTGCTGTTTGTAATACATATCAATAAATATAGAAATAAGCATAGATATAAATGTGTGCATCCACTTGGAGGGCTTGGGGTCAGCAACAACTCAGTAGCAATGAGCCTACCTAGCACCTGTATCTTGATTTCTAAAAAGTATTTTCTACTAAAATGAACCACGCCTTCTTGGAAAACGGCTGATTTCAGGGCTACATTAAAATGACTTGTTGCATTTTGTTTTGTGCCAGAAAGTAGGGACATGTCCAAAGATAAGGGTACGTGTGGACAGGACACAGAAGCCGAATCCAAAGTACTGCCACCAGTCAATTCTGAGACAATTTGAGCAACAACAATAAAATAATAATGTATTATTATTATTATTATTATTACCATTGCCTAAATAAATTGCTATCTCTTGAATAATCAGTTCTACGTGGTATAGATAGTAGATATAGATAGATAGATAGATAGATAGATAGATAATAGATAGATAAGATACATAGGTAAATAGATACATAGATAGATACATAGAAAGATAAATGGAGTGGAAAGTTCTTCTTTTGAGGTAATGTCAACTAATAAATTTAGAAGAAATGACAGAATTAGAAAGTTACCAGGTGACACCTATCACAAGAAAAATCAATCCCGGAAAGAACTGTCATATGCTATAACTGTTGGGTAAAAGTGGTATGACAAATGTGATTTCACATAATCTCAAAGTTTCTACCCATAAAAATACTTATTCTTTATAGAGGGGGTAATACGGTGGGGAAGCCTGGCAGCCACCGTCTTAATCAAGTGATCTAAGGTAACACTATCACAAAGGGGACAAATCAATATCTCTGTGCCACTCAAGATTCAAAGGGAAGAACTTGATATCACTTCTGTGATATTCTAGCCAAATGTGCAACCTGGCACTAATGATGTTTGGAATCACTGGGCAAACCCAAATCGAGCAACATTCTCCAAAATGACTGGCCTTACTCTTCACAAATACCACAGTCAAAACAGTCAGGTAGAAACCGAGGAATGTTCCAGATTGAAGGAAGCTATAAAGACATGACACATGGATATGACCTGTGATTGGAGAATGGACTCATGCTAAAGGACACCACCCTCATAATTGACGAAATATGAATGAGTTCTGTGAGGGAAGGGAATATGAGAGTTATTTGCATGATTCCTGGAAATTCTCTGAAAATCTGATGTATTTTTTTCAAAATGAAGATACAAAAATGATATTAGCATAGTACCATCATTATGATGCTGTCAAATGATTATATATATATATACACACACACACATATATACTACTAACTAAGTGGGTATTGGTGAATGGCATTCCACTGCTTCCTAGAACACAGTTCTGTGAGGACAGAAACCCTGTATACCTTGTACACTTCTAGCTGGGCCCAATACAATTCTGTAAAACTTAAATAGATTTGTGAATGGCTAAATAGTACTCCCCCATACAATGCTCAGTGAATCAGTATTTGGAATGTCCTGTTCTCATTTGGGTGGTAAAAGCACCCCCATTCCCTGGCCGCCCTCAGGAAAGGAGACAGACTGGGTTAGACTCCTGCTGGTGACATTCAATCATGTGAAAGCTGAGGCAAGAAGATTTCACTTACAAGCCCTGGTGTCTTTGTATGTGAAACGGGATGACAAGAGACTAACCTCTTAAGGCTCTGGCTGGTGACAAGGGAGATAAATATGAGGGAGTGAAAGAACAGGAAAAACATGAAAGAATCCCCCTCTGCTTGTTTTAAGGCACGCGTTATACACTCCCCTCATGCACGCGCGCACACACGATACCTGAATTCTGGTGGTCTAGCAATTGCAACGGGGCAATCACAGACAGGAAGGGAAGGGAAACACTAACATGTATTCATTAATTCATTGGTGTAATTTTTATCCATTATTTGTTGTGTACCTACTATGTGTCAAAAACTTTCTGAGCACCGGGTTTATGTCCATGAACAAAACATTACAGCACAGATGTCCTCACACACCGGTGTGCACAGAAGTCACGACCTGCCACCACCGTGCACAGCAACCTACCACAGAAGTCCTGAACCCCCATCTGGACGGGACTCAGGAAGACTCACTTTTACTCAGCACTTAGAGGTGTTTAGCACTTCCAGTCGTCCCCACTACACATTAGTACTGAAAAGGTCTCTGTGCATCTCATTTAACCCTCCAACAATCCTATGAATTGGGAACTATTATTGCATTCCCTGGGGAAGCAACCTGAGCCTTAGACAAAGGCATGTCTTGCTCGTGGTCCTCCAGCGAGCAAGAGGCAGACTCAGGGGCTCACCCAGGTCTGTGCAGCACTAAAGGCACTTGCTGCACGCGGCCGCCTCCATCACTTCCGGGGTCACAGCTATGGCCTTGGGAGCACCTCGCAGAGACTGAGCTGTGGCACGGTGGCAGTGACCAGCCTCAGGGGCCCGCTGCCTATCTTTCCTCCAAGGGTGTAGCCGCCTGGGACTCCTGCCTAGTGAGCAAACTAGAGGAGAGTCTTAAACACATAAAAGTCACTGGTGGAAACCCCAAAATACACATACCAGAAAAAAATTATTAAATGAATGCTAGCTGTGGTAAAACAAAAAGTAAAAGAAAAGCTCTTCTCTGAACACCAGCTGCCACCAACATATTTTAATGTTATGTAAACACTCATCAATTGTTCATCGCCGACCCAGTACGGCGTGGGGAAGAGAAAGACAGCAAGACACGGAGGCCCAGGAGTGCTCATGAGACTATGCACAGTAAGACGGGATGTGCGGCTGCCTAGTGCCACGGGAAACTCGCAGTGTCCATGCCATGGAGCTGTCCACAGGCAGTTCTCCTCTCAGGGGTTCCCGTTGCCACCAAGCAGAGCGGAGCCCAGAGCTGCATGGCTGAGAGACACACCATGCTGAAATTCATTGTTTGGGGTCCTTTTCTGTTTCTTTAAACAAAACGTCACTCACCTGTGTCCCTCTTGGCTTCTCTCCCACACCCTTTTGGTCAGAGCCATCACTATTCACCTTCTAATGAACCACAGGCCCTGTCTTCAGAGAAATTCAAGCAGCTTGTGGGGTGGTAGATTGTGTACTTCAGTTGTGATAGCCAAGCAAAAAATGTCTGCGAGTCGCGGAGACAAGCTCTAGGTGAAACTTCTGAAGTCAATAGTGAGGCTGCCATTCACGCTCAAACCCAGTTGCCAAAGCCTTTCTCTAAAACACATCCTGATGGTAGGAGTCGCTCTAAATGCCTGGGGAGGATGTAGGAAGTGAAGCTTGGCATTTACTCCCAGACATTATTTCTTAAAAACCAGGATCACCTGGAGTATGTGTTAAGAGTGAAGATTCTTGGGCTCCTCCAGACAAACGAATCGTGATTTCTGGGAAATGCTGCATTTTTAATGCACACTTGAGTTTGAGCTCCTCTGCACTGACTGACAGTGGATGTGTGATATAAATAATGCTTGCTACGAGCAACTGAGGGCAGCCACCCGGCCGTCTCTCTGCCATTGACTCCCAGTTATAACAACTTCAACAAGTGGCAAAGTCTTTCCATTGCATCCTGCAGGCCAGACGCCTACGTGTGAAGTGCTACGTATTCCACTGAATTCTTACAGCACTACTGCCCATGGACCAGTTCCGTTCTCATTTATAGCTGAGAAAACTGACACTGAGAGAAGGTATGTGACCTGTCCATGGCTCAGAACTAATTCACAGGGTAGCTAACACTGGAACCAAGGACTGCATGACTCCAGAAACCGGGAGCTTGGATGCTCTATTCTGTAGCAACAATTCATATTTCAAACACACTGAAGTACTCATGAAGATAGGTAATTATATATATCCCAGCTCCTGCTAATATTTGGTCTTCGACCCCGGTTTCTGACACAGAGCTGCTCCTAAACCCTTAGCAACTCCTTGGGTGACAGATAGGAGCATCTTTTGTCCCTATGAGGCAACTCTGTGGGCTCCTGGGTGGGGGCTGGTCTCAAGGAAGACCCACCCGTGATGAGAAGCCTGGAACTTTTAGCAGCACCCCTAATCCTCCAGAGAGGGGAGAAGGGCTGGAATATGACTGCATAATCGATCAACCTACGTGATAAGCCTCCATAAAACTCCTAAATGGTGAGGGTGTGGAGAGCTTGCAGGGTGGGGGAAATATTCACGTGCCAGGACGGTGGTGCTTCCATCTCCATGGGAACAGAAACTCCCATGCTGCAGACCCTTCCAGACCTCTCCTTGCAACTCTTCATCTGCCTGTTCGTCTGCATCCTTTATCATAGCTTTTATTACATAATAAACTGGGAAATGTAAGTTTGTGTTTCTCTGAGTTCTGTGAGCTGTTCTAGTGACTGACTGAACCTGTGTGCATGTGTGGGGGGGAGGTGTAGGAGCCTCCATTTTGTATTCAAGTGGGACAGAAGGATGGTAACCTGGGGACCCACTACTTACAACTGGCATCTGGCGTAGGGGGCAGTCTATTGGCACTGAGCCCTGCGCCTGTGGGGACCACACTGACCTCAGGCAGTTAGTGTCAGTGTCACTTGCTGTGAAAACGCTTCATCTGGTGTCAGAAGTGTGATGATATGGCAGTGTCATGCAGGGAGTCATGTGGGAGACCCTGCTCACTGTGCCATCTGTCATGCAGGGTGGATGCAGGGACTCAGCTCCCGCTCCCTGCACAAGAATGCAGGTGTCATGCGGGGTGTCAGGCGGGGTCTCAGCTCCCGCTCCCCACATAAGAACGCAGGACATGTTGAGGCCAAAAAGGAACACCCATGGAGCCATAGATAGGGGAGTCTTACCACTATAGTCTCGCTGGTGGCTGGGTTGGAGACACAGGAAGCAGGAGCCACAGAAGCCGCAATCCACACTCTGCCACACTCCGCGCTTGCCAGCCACCATCTTCTTGCTAGGCCCCCATTTGCTGCTAGCGTAGCCACAGCAGTTATATTAGTGGCCAATGGCTCACTGGTTACAGCTGACGGCCAACTAGCCACAGCTGATGGCCATCTACTACCTGAGCCAGCACCTTTCCACGTGAGGCCGAGAGCCTGGAAACTGCACTCCTGGCTCTGTCCCCACAGGCAGCATGAGCGTGAAGGACAGACGGTTCTCTTCCTCGGCTGGTTCTCCCCATGCTTCTCCTCTGACTTCCACACGACTGAAGGGTCCAGGGGTGCTACTAGCACCACCTTACAGAGCTTTCGCGTCCCCACAGCCAGGGATTGGTTTGCTAAGACCAAGTCTCCAGATTCTATTGACCTAATGTCTGGCAGCTTGTTTGTGTCAATCCCATATCTAGCAGGCAAAGAATTTTTTGTTACCATCTTTAAACCAGGTGGGATTATGCTTTAGCAGCTAGTGAGGTGTTAGTATTATAAATGGGCCTATTTGAGAGCATTTGGTGATGCCACCTGAGCCACGCTGCTGGGCAGGTGGGAAGAATGGATGAAGGGAGTGAGGATGGCCAGGGAAACGAGATGAAGTTTTGTTCAGGTCTGGATGCCAACGTCGTCTTGCTCTCCTATCCCCAGAGACATGAGTCCCATTTCATTTTTACAGTGAGCTAGTAACACTGATTTTGAAAATCATCTTCAGGGGTGCTCTGAGCCCCTGGATCTCCACTTCCAGTTGCAAAGCTAATGGTGCTTTCCTCACATGTGGCTGATGTCAGGTGTTTCACAGGGAGTGTGCAACATCTATTCATTTAGCATCACCTGAAATATGTGAAAAGGCCTTTCTGATCATTTTAGCTCATTACTCCTCCCTAGCCCTGAAATCCGACATTGATGTCATCGGGTAGAGAACGTTAGAGCTATTAATGCCAATAATATCAAAAAGTTTAATGCTATTGTCATTTTGGCAAATAGCCTAAACCCTAAGGACCTTAAAATGATGACTGCCGATCTATAGGTTTGAAGAAAAAAAATGGTTTATATCATATTCAGACGATGGTGAGTTAAGATGATGGGGGAATTTTCTACAGGCGAGTCAGTTTTACGTGCAAAGAAGCATCATCAGTTTTCCCAGCTGGCTCACTACAAGACATGCCACAGCAACAAAAAACATTATGCAGACATCTCATTGTCCCAGGGTCACTGTCACACGTAGATAAGGGACAGGACTCTACCGGACACTACGTAGTACAAGTTTCCCATCACAAGGGCAGGTGTTTGCAAGTATTCAGGTGCAGAACACAATGCTCCCACTCGGCAGGATCTAAGCTTGCACCCCCTGCTCCTACGTCCCTGCATGACCCCGTCTCCTGTTACTTTGCCCCCTGCCTACCTGACTCAGCCCCAGTAGACTCCTCTTGATTCTTTAACTCCGAGACTCATGCATGCTCCAGGACTTTCGAATACACTTTTCAAGTTCCTGCACTGTTTCTGCACCAGGCTGTTGCCTGACTTCTTGTCATGCAGAATTCAACTCGTGCCATGTCCTCAGAGGAGCCTCTGCTGAGCACGATACCCAGAGTAGGCGTCGTCACTATCGGATGACGGTTTCATTTCTCCTTAATAGCACCTATTACCATCTGAAATTACCTGACTTGTTTACGTGTTTAGCTTTTACATGTCTTTACAAGTTAGCCCCTGGACTCTAAGGGCCATAAGAGCAGAGTTTCTTTTGCTCACTGTGTGGAGGAAAGCTTCTGGCAAAAAGGAAGTGCCTGATAACTGCAGTAGTGGATGCTGACACAGACAGGCACACATTGTCCTGGGTGACTTGTGTGTGTTAATGTATTTAATCCTCACAACAGCCCTGTGAGGTAGGGACTGCTATGTATTGAATGTGTGTGTGCCCCTCAAATCCGTGTACTGAGACCCTAACCCCCAGGTGATGGTATTAGGAGGTGGGACCTGTGGGAGGTGATCAGGTCACGAGGGTGGAGCCCTCGGGACTCGGATGAGTGTCCCTATAAAAGAGGCCCCAAGAGCTCCCTGCCCCTTCTGCCATCTGAGGTTGCAGTGAGAACACCACATCTGTGAGGAAGCCAGCCCTCCCCAGACACAGACTCTACTGGCTCCTTGATCTTGGACTTCCAGCCTCCAGAACTGTGATGGATACATTTGTGTTGCTTAAAAGCCACCAGTCTATGGCATTTTGTCATAGAAACCTAAACAGACTAACACAGGTACTACTATTGCCCCATTTTGCAGATGAGAACACTGAGAAAAGATTGGTTAGTATCTGCCTAAGATTATACAACGGGTAAGAGAACTAGGATTTGAATCCATATAGTCTGGGTCTTAACACACTAGCACAATAAATGTGGACTAAATAAGTCAGTGAAATAGTCTCTGGACACAGAGGAACATGGACGCATGCAACATGTTCACACATGTATATGAACTGGTGCCCAGGTGTTTATGGAAATGCACTGCATTTCCAGAAGTTAAGACAGAGCTGCCCAATGTATCCATGAAATCCACACCTTTTCAGGTCATCTGACTGGAAGGTACGGGAGGAACCAAAGAAAGGTCTATCGACATACAACACTAATGACATGGTCATGAAGTTCTACTATAGCTGACAAGACGCCTAAGTGCCCCCAAGATGTCATATTAAGGTGGAGTTGTTTATAAAGCACAGACTAACGGCCCCAAATAACTGTGAAGTTACAGAAGATAGTTAATCTGTTTAAAAATAAATTTCCAAGAATAGCAAGCTTTATAATAATAATATAAATTTTATAGAAATAGAGAATTAAAATTTTATAGGATCTTAAAAATCACCTTATTTAATGATCCAAATAGTTGCATGGTTTGTTATACTATAAACTCTCTGTCCTTTCTCTCTCTCTCTCTCACACACACACACAGACACACCATATATATATAGGCACATATGAAATTGTATATGTACATATTTTTTTCAGTTAACCCTTATATCACACAGAAAGGCATGTACAATCATCCTCACTTTACCAGTAACCAATTATTGAGTAATTTGGCCATGACCCACAGCACTCGCAAGTGTGGCTAGAGGAGAGAATGTGGACGAGGAGCCCTCATGCTCCAATGACTGCCTGTGCAAGCACGATGCTAGATGCTGCACATACGCTATTTTACTTAATTCGCACAGCAGCAGCTAGCAGATCGTATTGGCTGTCCCCATTCAGAGGGTATGGATCCAGCTTTAGAGAAAGAGAACAAATTGCCAACGGCAACACAGCTAATTAATAGAGAGGATGCACACCCAACCTTTATGACTACAATGCAATGAAGAGCTGAAGTAATAAATCAATATCCATATGTATATTCTGTACTGTCAGTACACATGAAAAACCCACATTCCTACAGGCAAGTCTTAATGACGGAGGTGGAAAATATTGTATTTGGAAACAGGGCTATGTGATAGTGGTGTGGGCAGTGGAAACTATATACAATCTGCTTTGGAAAATCACTTGCAAATTTTAATTGTAAACATTCAGAAGGCAATATTTATTTGTCACCCAATCAATTCCGATTTGTAAAACCTGTCAGCAAAAAAATAGATGAAAAAACGCATATGAACTCATTTAGTAGGAACAGATTTTTAGAATAATTTCTTCATATGCAAATCATTTACGAGATAGTTGAATAATTTTGGCTATTATATCTGAATGTTTGATGAGAAAATTTTGTTAATTTAAAAGTTAGACTCATGCAGTTCTCACTTTTTAATGCAAAATCAAAAAGCATCATGGATAATCTGCGTGTGAATCTCTGCTGTAGAATTTCATTTATTTACTTAGCAAAGTATAGCACAGTATGAAATCATTTATCTTAGAATTTAACTCTATCAACTATTTACATATAATCATACAATTTCTTTTTATTTTCTTTCTAATATTAATTCACTATTCTAATGACTGAATTCACAATATTTTTCTCCATTTGATTAAGCTACTGAAGATAATACTATAATCCTTTAATTAGTCAAAATTTGTTTTCTTCTTAGACATTGAATATGGATTTTATATATCTGTATGAATATATATTTATGGAGATACATATTTATTTGGAGATATATCTACATATAGATATATCATATATATATATAATCTATATATATAAATACCTCTATCTCTATCTATATGCACACGTGTGTATATATGTTTGTAAATCTATCTATCTATCTATCTATCTATCTATCTATCTATCTATCTATCTATCTATCTATCTATCTATATCCTTCCTATGATAGTGGTTTACTTTTCTGTAAGGACTATACCAGGTAAAATAAAATTCTTCCTTTAAGGAAGGAAAAAAAGGATGTGATTTCTTTGAACAATATTTTTTTGATTTGACTATATGTACAGTTCAAACTCTAAGCTGTCACTACTTTTGAAAAGCGGTAAAAACGTAATTGTATAATTAACTAATATCCCGATTCTGCTTGAAATAAAATAGTATGAATGATCACCATTATCTTTCTTGAAGGTGTAGGCAAAGATACAGTCATTTCCCTTTTCATTTTATAAACATACAGATGTTCGCATCTCTATTGTTAAATAACATGTATGAAAAGTTTCACCTACGAAAATATGGACTAGTTCTTAGACTTCTGAGAAAAACCAATAACCTCTTACTCATTAGTTCACAGAACTTAAAAATTATTTTGCCTGGCACACGCATGACACTGTCATGTGTATTAAAACTCGTCTCTTCCCCCATTAAACACACCTTGGCCTACGAAGGACTGTTACGTGGTTTTCACGTATACGTATCTCTATCAATATCAATATCAATATCAATGTTTGTGTTCTACCAACAGCTTTCTGGAGTAAATGGTTGGAATGTTTCTTTTGTGATAGGATTCTCTCTGTTGTCAGTAACCAAAAGGATAGACTATATGGAAAATAAAACAGAAAATGTGAATGAGGTGTTGGATGTTAAAATAGGGTGCTGTGGTGGAGAAGTTGGAATTATTATTTTCTGTGAAAGTGATTAGAAATAGGACACGTGTGAAACTACCTGTGGGTCATCTGTGTCATTCTATTTCAATGCAGGGTAGTGAACTTTATTTTCTTAATAGAAATACTTTTAAAATTTTTGAATTAAAATTTTAGAAATAATGTGTGCTTATTATAAAAGTATGAAAGTATTGAAAAGAAAGTGAACTCAGAATCCTATGTCAGAGTATCAGTTTGAATATTTTAGTGCATTTCATTTATCCCAATAAACATAAATATATCCATTCATTCATTCATATTATGTACACTGTTCCTTCAGCAAATAGTTATAATGCAAATCTAGGTATCAGTCACTATCGTAGTCATTGAGGATACTGAACAAACAGAAAAGTTCAAGGGCCTAGATGCTTTATGTTCTAGAGCAAGGAGACAGAAAATAAAGAAAATCCACAAGCAAATTCATTTTGATTGATGATAGTAAGAGCCTTGGAGAAAAAGCAGGGCTAGGCAAGTACTGAATTTTGCTAGTTTACACAGGGGAGTCTGGGAAGGACTTGTTAAACAGAGGACTGTGGGAAGAGGCCTGAGGGACTGACCCTCCCATTGCAAAGGACTCGACAATTTAGAGAGAGTAAGGTAACAACAGAAGCACTTGACAGCCTCAGGTGTTAGGGATCCAAGGGAGGCCGGATGGCTTCAGAGTTACATGGAAAAGATGGCAGGAAATCTTGACTTGCATTTCTATTATTTTTTCTACTAGACTCTAAGCTTCTCCAGACTGATTTTTTTGATGTCAACCCATAGCCTTCCTATCATAGTGTTTTGCACATAACAGATTTGCAATCTGATGTGTGAGGGTTTAAGCTCTCGAAGCAAATGCCACCATGGGGGGTAATTTTCTGTGTATCAGGTGGCCCAGTGCATCTGATATTTACACACTACTTTCCTGGCCTCCCACCATGTATACATGTTATCATTTTTTGTTTGTTTGTACAAAGAATGCAAGTTGAGTTTTCCTAATTGATCTTAGTGAGTATATGTAATTACAGTCTTTAACTTCTTCAGGAGACTTTTATCTATTAGCTGAGCATGAAGCAACTATAACTTTCGTTGTTTCTAGAAACACCTGCCTTCTCAGGACACAAGATATGCCATACTGCGTTTCTCCTTCTTCACCAAGATGACACAAAAGGGGTGGGGGACACAGAGACGGCTTCAGATATGCAGTTGGAATGGCTCTGATAATCCACTAAATATGAGCTTGTCCATGTCGACTAGCAACCTTTCTACAATGTCAACAGTTTTCATTGAATTATTCTACATGCATAATTTAAAAAGAAAAATTTTAGTTTCTAATACTTCTAAATTTTAGTTTCTAATAACAGCAATGGAAGCGTATTAGCCCCAAATAATTTTAAATGCAGAAATCAGAATAGATAAAGATCTGCCCTTCTAGAAAGAAAAGCCACGATGAGATATCAAGGTCTGATTGGATCTCAAGTTCATCTCGTGTAGTGACCAGCTTTCCAAGACAGGTAGCTACATTCATGTAATATTTTGTAAGGGTGATTCTGTGATTTGCCTTAGAAGACGTCCCATTAGTTAAGTATCCTAGATGCTTCTTAAAGTCTTTATTTAGGTCTGATCTAAAAGTCTTGTGATAGCTCAAGTCCAAAATATCAAACTCTAAATGAAGAAGTCACATGACACGAGATGACAGAGCTTTTCTACTCTAGTTCATATAGCTGAAGGGGATTTCAGGTGACACGGTTTCCCACCTGACATTTATTAAGCAAATAAAATAATCAAGACCAAGTAAAGTTCAGTGACTTGACTTGGGATCACACAAGTATTCCATGAGAAAGTCAGGGGCAGAATGTGGGTTGTGTTTCTTATTTCAAAGTGTGTGTCTCAGTCATGCTGAAGTTTATTTTAGCCAATCTGCAATCATGGGCAGAAAATACCATTTGCAAAGGGCGATTCCGGGTGAAGGGGAAAACCAACGTAACGTGTAACTCCCGCAGCAGTCAGTTCTACTTTGTCCTGGAACCCAGGTGACGGCACAGCTAGCTCCATTGCCTATCATTGGGGTCTGAGCGTTACCGAACAATCATGTGGAAGCTCCTCATCCCCCAGTCACTGAGCCCCCACCATATGCTGTGCGGAAGTGAGCTGGCACGGCAGCTTCTCACTACCTGGTCCCAGGGCCAGAGGACTGCCGCCATTTCTGCTGAGATGCCTGCCGCAGACCAGCTTGGGGGCTGTGTGCCCACCCCATAACATCCTGTTTGCATCAAAAGTGCTTTTCAACTTAGTGATTCCTTATCTCCAGGCACTGCGCGCCCATGTTTTCTGACACACAAGCTTTTCCAACACCACTGGCTGTTTCTTTCAGATATTTCCCTGCTCCAAAGATTTTCTTGAGTCAAGAGAATTTCTATGATTTCACACAGTGTATACTCTCACATATTTGTATCCTGAGAATATTTCTGCTACTTGTGAAAAAAGTTTGTAATCATTATTCACTGAAAAGAAGAGCTGGACCCAATTATAAGATAAGCAGAAGAAAAGGTAAGAACAAACAGCTGTTGCAGCAATTACAGTGTCTCCACCAATAAAATACATTTTCCATGCTCATGCTCTGCATCATCCGCGCTCCATCTGCTCCTGCTGTTGTTACCTTTTACTATCCACACATGTGACTTTAATGCGGATTGTTTAGTTAACATTTGAGAAATGCCAAACACAGCTTCTCCCATCCCACCACTGACCTCTCTCTGACTTGCAGCCTATTCACTCCATCTCTGTGAGAATTTTTCAGGTCTGAGCTCTGTGGGAGTCAAATACATTCACCAGAGTTTTGCAAAATAATGAAGTGGAACACGGTGATGAAAGTGCACGTTCCTGGTGGCAGGTTTCTCCCTGAGTTCCAAAATCACTTAAGCTCAGTGACTGAGACGTGGATGAGCCTGGGAAATGATCAAATGGGGAGCAGCACACCTCACACAGACACCTCCTCTTTTCTAAATGCCCTCTTTCTAAAATGTTCCTCTTTTTTAGGAAGGGGCATTTCTTCCAGTTTTATGAGAAACAGTTGACACCTATCCCTGTATAAGTGTAAGGTGTGCGGCGTGATGGCTTGATTTACATACACTGCGGCAGTGACATGATGACCACAGCAGGTTCAGATGACACCATCTTCCAATGTAGAAACAATAAAAAGAAAAAAGGAAAAAAATTCTCCGTGTGATGATAACTCAGAATTAACTCAACACCTTTCCTATGTCACACAGCAGTGTCAGCTATAGTTGTCACCATCTTGCGGAGGATATATCCTGACCGTCTCTTTAAATGTTCACTAACATTGTAAGACACCCCAAACGCCCTGCAACAACCTCCTATGCTACCTACACCCGCTGCCCTCGTCCTTTCTTTCTAACGCTGACTGCTCATCTGAAAGGCTGCGGGGATATTTAAGGAGGCCAAATGAGCCGTGTGGCTCCTTAGGTAACATCGTTCAGCTTCTGGCAGAAACATGGGGCCAGGTTCTGGGCCAGCAAGTTGCGCTTCTTGAGAAGTTGTGAACGAGGGTTTGAGCGACCCAATTAAATTAGTGATAGGCCCTCAGTCATGTAAATACAGGTTACAAGCATGTCCTTGTTAGGAATGTGTAATCTGATCAGACTTGTCTGATGGTGGATAATGGAGACTAATGGAGACGTCGTCCTAAAGCCCGAGATCACGTGGCCGCTGCTGCACAAAACTCAGCGTATTTATGACACAGGCCAGCCAGGCACACCTACTCCAGAGATGGACCCACCAGCTTTTAAACTGAAGAAGCAGAGGCAGTAGAGAACCCATTCTGGTGGCTGGTGGCACCCTTGATGGCAGTCATGTCACATTTCTAGGGTGGCCCCAGGTCAGGTGGGCATGCAGTGCAAGCTGGGAAGTCCCATGATCATTGAAAGCACTGTCCTCATTTAAATGGTTCCACACATGGTGGTCTGAGGCTGGTCGTGGCCTTAAGCAGTAACATTTGTTGTTCCTGCCCAGCTTCTGAAGTTTATTAACTGGACAGTTTTGTGAATTAGTTGATATTCTTGCAATATCTTCATATTCTGCTGAAATCACCCACAGTTGCTGTCTGTCACCTGCAATTTACCACCCTGGCTGCTCTGGCAACACTGCAGTATAGAACGGTGGATAATTCCACATTTTCACCTTGTTGATAATTTAGCTCTCTATCGGGAGTTCACCAATTCCTACATGCAAAAGAATCTTTAGTGAATTAAAAAAACGCTAACAGTTGTCTTTCTTTATGACATCCCCTGATTATATTTTCATTTTGATTCTATTACAAAGATACCAGTCTTCAGATTTAGTGGTGCACTGTGGGTTGAATTCGCACCAAGGAGGATACAGTTTTAAAGATTTATAGTTCGGTCTTATCTTGTTCATGTCTTTGTTTACTGAGCTAAACAGTCAAATGAGATGTCAAACTTGGTAGCACGGGGTCTGCCACCACCAAGATTAAACCAGCTCAAACCTGGGTTTGTAATAAAAACATCACCCTGGAGAAACATTAGGTGGAATCCAGAAAGCAGCAGACCTGAGGCAAAGATTTAGCCTTCGGGGTTACACAACCTCATTGTGTTTCCTGGGAGGTGGAAGGCTCGTGCTGTGGGGCCGAAGGCTTTGGACCAAGAGGGGGATGTGCTGTGCTGAACGAAGAGCAGGGAGAACGCCATCCCCCACCAGCCGCCATGTTAGAAGCAAGACTTGCTCTTTAAATGTTTCCTGCTGGTTCCCACAGAGCACAGGAAACGCTGTTCTGGTGATTAAGCAGAATATCATTATAAGAGCCAAATGAATAATCACTGTGCTAATGAACCTTATCTCAGAAAAGATTAGATTTTTAATGTTAAGCCTCTTTCAATATGAAAGAGAAAATGTATTTCAATTCCATTTAATCAACCAGAGATGTTTATAATCTATACAATTTCATACCCTGTCCACACATATCTCTGTGGATCTGAACACAGTGACTTCAATGGATGCTGTCTAATCGTTCTGTTAGATCTCTCTCTCTCTCTCAATCTCTCTTTCTTAACCTCTCTCTCTCTCTCACACACACACACCTACACACATACATACAAACAAACATACACACACACACACACACACACACACACTACACACACACACACACGTCTCCAGGAATAGAGCCACTGAATCATTTACAAATTACATAGGTTGCATTTGTTTGTAATACACAACATGTGATTCACAAATTAGTAATGACAATTAAATACCTGAGAAATAAGTTGTGTCACTTAAAAAAAATTTGGAATGCCTCATTAGAAAAAAAAGAAAAAAATGATCAGAATTCTCTTTTGAAAAGTGGGTTTATGAGCTTTGGGTCCTGAGTTGCATTCTGAGGACCAGTATCTTTTCAAAAGCAAAACATTCCCTCCTAAACAGTGAAAAGTCCTTTGCTGGACAACAGCAGGAAATTTTTGTCCTGTGACTATGAACCTCAAATATCTGTATTCCCTTCCTTCTGTACCTTACACGTTCCTAAGGAAATCCCCTAGACATGGAACAAGTGCCAGTCACTGCTATTATCACCCCACCGCCTCTCCCTCTTGGTTCCACTGTACTGGAAGCTAGTATGAAAGAATTCTAGATGGGGTTCATGCTGTATGTGAGCTCCTAACTCAAAATGGACACTTACGTCCAGACAAAATCATCCAACACGAAATGCAGAACTCTCAAACACCCCCAGGGAAGTGTCTAGCTCAAACTTCTACCAATTATACCTTAACAACTCTCAATTGCAGTGTCACGGGCCAGTGACAGCAAAGCACGCATATTTTTTATCTATATCGTGGACCAGTATTTTGCAAAGGTTGGTGTGTAGCCTCATTTTAGATAATACATAAGCGAACATTTAAAAATGTAATTTCAAGTATGTTTCAGAAGGTATACACTGCTGTCATATTACAATGTGATTTCATCCATAATTTTACTAGAGCAGAGACTAAATCAGAGTGAATCAGTTTGAAACTGACTTAGAAAGGTATTGAGTCAATCAGTACAGACTCTAACGCTGGTATGGCAAAACTGTGATGCTCTTATGTGAATGAATGAAGCCAGAGAAGCACCACTGAACCTTGGGAATTACCATTTTCGATGGGGCTCCATTAAAAACAGTGGAGAACCATCCAAGTTCGAGTTGTCCCCAAATTAGACCTTGACACAGGATGTAGATGCTGGAAGTTTATGTGGAGGTGATTCCGGAGCGTCTATTGAGGGAGTGGGAGGAGAGACATGGAAAGGGGACAGCCAATCAGAGGTGTCAAGTCTGTGGACAATTCCTGCTCAGTCACACTGGGGCCTCCCTGACAGATGGTGCACGGCACACTGCAGAAGTGCCCCATGGAAGGGCAGGGGCTGAGGTGTTTCTCCACAGCTGCCCATCTATCGTTGGCTGATGGATGCTCCTGGGGACACCAGTCCTATGGCATTTTTGTCCTGCCCTGAAGGGACCAACAGCTCTGGCAGACAGATACAGGAAACATTGTGTGCTGTTGGAAGCTTGGGCTTGACCTCCAGTACAGGCAAAAGAGATGGGAGATGTCCTGACAGCATCTGCTACAACCATTACTCTAAAGAATTTATTTAAAATGTTTTTTAAATGACCAATGGTATGTGATTTATTTTCCAGAAGGATTTCGTTTGTTTGTTTTGTATTCTAATTCTGGAAACATGCATCCCAAAGTAGTATAAATGAGGTAAATATATTAACCAACCTATCCATTCTACAACTAGATGGAATCAACCAGAATCTGATTCATTTTGCATTTTCTATTCTAAGTGGTATTTGAGGAATTGGTAGGTGATGAGTTAATGTATATTCAATATGACTACGAACATTTCCACATCAGGCTAAAATTTAATTCTAAGTGGTAAAATAGATATTTGTAAGGGAAAACAGAAAAAAAATCGACAAATGGTTTCTAACTCCATTCGCATCCGAAGGGGTTTATATGTCATCCTGTTTTCAATTACCCTCCTACCGCTAAACACTTGCTATTTCCTAATCCTTTTGGCTCATGTCCATTAGCCACTTGCCTAGGCTGAATCTCTTTTCGTTTTATCGCAGCTTCTCTGAGCAGCTCAAGCACCTAATTTTGAGCTCTACACTTGCTACAGTACTGCACCATCACACATGTTTGTCATCTGGATGTGAATCATTTACATTTACCCTTCAGCCAGCTGACAATAAATAAAACTGTGCCTTTAGTTTTCAGACATCTAATGTTAGTTGGGATATAAGCGCCTCTCTCAGGTGCTGAGGCGAGAAAGTTACAGGAAGAGTCCTACCTGGAGCTTCGCAAAGGATCTGACTTTACCTGGGACAGGAGCCTGGAGCTGCAGCAGGGAGGACCCCGGCAGATCACACCGCCCCTTCAACAGATGCCCTGGCCTGTACCACTGTGTCTCTGGCACCAGGCTCTCCCTAAGAGCAGTGACAGGAGAACAGGGACGAGTTCAACACCAGCCATTTGCCTCCTTGGCCACGGGAGGCAGGCTCTTCACCGCAGAGCACAAATGGAGCCGTAGTCCTTCTTCTCAGACTGCAAACTTCTTTTTACGCCTGACCGGCCTGCGGCAAACCAGTTCAGAGCTGCAGCCGGAGCCCAGCTCTCCCCTGACGTCCCACTGCTGACACTCACTCTGGGTCCACTTTCTATGCTACTATTCTTTTTGGAAAAGGCAAAATTGGAGTTAAAAAGCACTAGAAAACTGCTGCATGCACACAGGTCCGAAGGGAGTATTGCCGTCTTTCGATGAAAGCACATGGCTGTCCAGACAGGCGACAATTACTGGGTGAAAACGAGAATCTACACGAGAAAAAACGCTAACCTTGGTCAATGATCTCTGTGCCCTTTTCTGCTTAATCCTGAAGGCTGCCATTCGTTACGATTTAATCAACAACAATAAACATTCATTGAGTGTATGCTCTGTGATGGGCAGCGTGTTAGGAGCTGGAGACAGGAAGGCACGTGCAGGATGGGTACTGCCTTCGGGTCGCCCAGTGTCCTCATTTGGGTAAGAAAACATGAAGTGATTATTCAGTGAGTGCTGAGAGGCTGGGAGGCCTGGATCGTCCTGGGGAAGCTTGGGGGGCACACAGCAAGGGGCTGCCTTCACTCTGCAGCATGGAGGACAGAGTTACGGAGCAGGACGACAGGCTCCCAGAAAGCGAAAGGAAGACAGGCAGGCCATCGTTCTGGAAGGAACCATATTCCAAACACAAGGCAGGGTAGTGGGGGGTCTTTTTCGGAGTCTCTGGTCCTTCCTTCCACGTGTATTTACGAATCCTCACTCCATGCAGGGGTGTGCTTCTGCTCAAGAGCAAGTCAGGGTCATTTGCAAGAAAGCAAAGAGCTGGAGAAGTAGCGTACAGCTTGAAAGTCACGCTGCAGACCTATGAAGCAGCCGTAACGGAGTGGACATTGTTTGGGTCTGATTCAAACACAATTGTAGAAAAGTATGAGACAGTTGGGAAAATTTGAACGCTGACTAGCGGCTTGAGGCTACGATGAAATAGTGTCATTTCATTGAGTTTTAATAATACTATTATGGATAAGTTTTTAAAGTTTCCTTATCTTTTAGGGATCGATCCTGAAACATGTATAAATAGAATGAGAATGAAAAGTAAGATTACAACCTCAGAATCTGGCCCATGGGCGGCAGCTCTGAAATCGCATGGTGTTACTGTAAGAAGCTGGTCTGACTTGAGAGGCGCACCAGTGACGCCCTGTTTACACGGGCTGTGCATAAATGCCCGTGAGCTTGGAGCAGGCCATAACCTCTTCCGGGACCCTGACACAGCCTGCTCCCGAGCTCTGTCCCCGTCTCCCTTTCTGTGACTTGGGGCCAAATCATGTCACCTCCCACTGACAGGCCCTCACTCTTAATCTCTGAGTTTCAATGCAAGGGCCGTTGTGGGCCAGGATGCTTTCACTGCTCACCTTCACCAGTTGCACAAATGCAGTGTGACCCATAAACAACACAGTGAAGGCATTTACTGCATTTCAAATCAAGTTCTCAAAGGGCGCTTTTGAAATGATGAAGCTACACTTTAAAGCTATGTGTCCATCCAGACATGAAAAAGGGAACCGCTGTCTCACTCGGATGCCTGAGGGAGGTAAGCCTTTTCCACCAAGCAGAGGGATGGATTTGAAAAGATAGAATCATCTTTGAAAGCCATTACGAACAGAATATAAGAACTCCATTTCTAAGCATTTCTCCTTTACGAACTGCAGGAAAATGGTTTCAGAAAATAAACCTAAGCAAGCATTTATCACTGATAACCCTTCCACCTGCTTGACCAAAAAATGTGGTCCTCGTCTTGTAGCCTGAACACTTTTTTCTTGGCTGCACTAGAATTCACTTGCTCTATCTGGAGAGCCTAATCGCCTCTGCCCCTTCTTGTCGGGGATTATTCTCTAGGTCTGTCTGATTATACTGTCATTCAGATCTGCAATGAGAATGGCAGAAAGAACAAGCCAAATATTCTAAAGAGCTCATTCAAAAGAACTATTTCCCAGCTCCTCTATCAGGAGATGAACAGAAGCATTATCCAAACGATTATGAGCAAACCCGATTCATACCACAGATTTTTCTTCAAAGTATCCTGTTTTCTCTCTTGAAATAACGCCGAATGGCTTAGTGTCGCTTGAGTAAATATTATGTACTTACCAGGTTGGCTTGAAACTAGTTTGGGAATTAGCTCTTGATCCATCAGTGGGCAACAAGGAAACTGCAGCTACTGAAAGGTCTGTTAACATTCTCCCCCACAAGCAGTCCCTGAAGGCAGAGTCATTTTCTACACTAAGAGATGATTAATGGGAAAAGAACTCTCGTGCTAAAATAAAATGTCAAGAGTTGAGACACAGAAGAGTGTAGCTAGACCAGTTTTAAAAGGCTTACTGTGTGTACATTCCAAAGGGAATCATTCATTCATTCATTCAATTTTTCAAACTACTGCTTGTGGGCTCCAGGAGAAGGATGGGGAACACAAGATGAGTGTGATATACTCTCTACCCTTCAGACGTTTATAACACAGACCGATAGATAATACTACCTAAGATTATGCCACACTTGCTTAGCAATATGCTCACTGCTATCTGAAGCACTTTTGATGGATTGTTTATTTCATCCTCACAACATTTCTATCACCGATATACTATTTCAATCTTCATTTCTGGATGAAGAAACTGATACGTAGAGTGTGGCATTTACTCCTAAAAACTATAGCACAGTGGGGCAAATCTTATGAGACTATAAAAATGGAAGTGATTAACTCTGTCTGAAGTCTTGACCGTGCATTTTAAAGGTTGTTGTAGTATTAACATTTCATTTTGAAAGACACATTGCCATCTCCTCCAGGATCCCACAGAGATTTGAACATAACTCTATTATAGTTCAGGGCTGTATTGTATTTAATTGTGTACGTTCATATATTACCCATGGAATTACACAGGAACAGGCACCATTTTGAACGCACAGTGTCTTGAACTGTGTTCAGCCCACTGACGGCTTTCAGTAAATGGATTTTGAATATAAGCATGGGCGAGCTTTCATTAGATGTAGTCAACTGAGCTTTCCAGAAAAGCAGGACAGCATCAGACAGGGCACAGAAGAGTGACTGCAAGTGTGTTGTCTGAGGAGAAATGAGAGCCCAGTTACACACAGAGTGTAAGAGACACAGCTGGAGGAGGAATCAGGGAAAGGGAGAGCTAGGAGTGGAAAGGTCAGTTGGAATCCGATAGTAAATGTGTTTGGACTTGACTTTGATGCAGTCAGTCGAAAGTGGGATGAACATAGACCTGAGCTATGTTGGTAGAAAGCTAATTGTCAAGCGTAAGGTCACATAGGAAAGGGTCTAGCTCCAGGGTGAGGGGACGTTTGCTAGCACAAAGCCGAGGAGGGGGGATGGCGATTATTAAAAAAAATGAAATCAAGAATATTAATGACTGACAGGATCAAGGAGATGCTTCAGAGACAGGAACAGGCAAGAAGAGTGACCCTGGACTTTGAAGTGTGTCTGGGAAGTAAGTCTAGCCACTAATGTGATAAGTATTTAGGATAAGAAGCCAAAAATAAATAAATAAGCAAAAACACCACAAACAAACACAAAACCTATGTTTTAAAGTCCCAGAAGTCCCCCAGATTGGAACAAGAAAAAAAGTATGTCTCCACATTTCTTAGATGATGTTAAATGTCTGAGGTTTTTCCTGAGCCACTGAGTCTGAGATTCTAGAGCCGTTGTCTTCACCTAAAGGATGGGCTATGTGGCATTAGCGATTCTAGACCTCCAAACATGGTCCATTAGGTTCTCTCAAGGTCTGCTGAAGAGAGAGATCTTTAGAATTCAGTGAACCCCTAAGAAGCCCCAGAATTTACTACAGGCTCTAACTACCCTGAGACACAGTACACAGACAGTGGCACATGTCAATCTGCTGAGCCATCGAGGCCCAGGAGCTTTTTCACAGACATCCCTCGAGCTGATAAAGGCTGTATCAAACCAGAAAGTGACAGAAACTGCATCTCACGTTGACCTAAAGAATAGGGCACTTACGACTTCCCATAACTGGGAATCCAGGTGGAGGGTGCATGTCAGGATGACAAATCCACTCGCTCTGGTGTCTTCTCTCTAGAATTCTTTGGACCCTGTTTTCCTCTGTGTGCAAACTCAGTTCTCAAGAGGGTGATGGAACGACCATAGAAATCGAGCGCATGATAGTACTTAGAGACAGAACCAGAGAGAAGCTACTGGAAAGAAACTGTTTCAGAAAACAGAGGCACTTTACCCGAATTTCACCAGCACTTGAGTCCTGTATTCTCATTGGCACACACTGTGCAAGACGTCCATACTTGAGCCCCTTACTAGCAGTATGTGGCATTATTCTTACAATCAACCAGTGTCCGGAAGGAAAAAGAAATACAGGTTGTTGGTAAGAAAACGGTTACAAAGGCAGAATAAGCAATGGGATCAGGGATCAGGGAGGTGATCCAGAAATCAGTGACTGCGAGAAGCCACTATTGTTCCCACACTTGGAGAACCAGAATGGGGAGGGCAGTGTAGCCCAGAACTGCTCCGGAGAAAATTGCCACCCCGTCACTGGGTAAGAACAACCCAGAGATGTGCTGGAACCCGGTCACCTGCAGGTCCCCTCTGCCACTGCGTCTTTTGCCAGAACCAGAGCAGAAAGACCACAGCTTTTTTACTTCCTGCTCCTTTTAGCATCCGGCGACTCTCACTGGTAACACCTAATGTGACAGCCTAAGACATGTCACTGCAGGGTCCCATTTCCCAGTTGGAGCATATAAGACAATGGCAGTGGGGCTAAGTGTCCATACAAGTGAGTAGCAGGCCCTCAGCTCGGAGGCCTGTGGCCAGAGTGAGGAGGTGGTAAGGGACGGCGGGCCCCAGGGAGCCCCAGGCACAGGGGGTAAGTGTGGAAAACACAAAGACACGGATAAAGGAAAGGAGAGGATACCAGGCAGACTGACAACAGTGTATACAACAGCGGGCGACAGCCTACAACTCATCTTCAATGACTAATCCACATTTCTGAAGAGACCATGGAAAGTGTCACTTGAATTAAAATCGCTCAGTGTGTATATCTTGATAGTCTGACACCATCGCTTTGATTAGTTTTGCTTTTGTCAGAGAAACCCCCGGCTGGACCACGAGGAAGCACTTCTCCGGGAATATGCTGTCATTCCGACACAAGACCTCGGAGGAGTGATTACTGCGGCTCCTGAGCCGGCCCCTTCAGGTGGGGTGTGTTGGCCGCACTCACCCATCACCAGGCGGGACTGCTGCCAACAGACCTCACCCTCAGCGTCTGCACTTCACACGGGCGCGGGGGGAGCCAAGTGTCCTCGCCACAGGCTGGGAATAAAGAGTCTGTGGACATTCTCTCTGATGAACACGTCAGAGGAGGGATTCCAGAGGGCAGGACAATCGCGTCTCTAGTGTGAGTGGAGTCCCACGTGGCAGCCTCTCTGGACCTGTTCCGAGTCTCTGGGCAAAATACAACAATCGCTCCATTAACTTACTTCTGCCCTACTTACCGTCTAGAAATGTCTAAACTCCAGGTCTTGTCCTGCAGACATTCAGCTCAAGGACTCTTCCTTCCTTCCGACTAGGAATACAATCCAACGGCAAATACCCTTTCATGGAACAAGGGCCTGTCCACTCGCACACCCGCCTACGAGGCCCGTGATCGCCCCCCTGCCGCCTGTCGAGTCTCACAGTTCCATCCTCTCAGACAGCAGGGTCTGGCCGTGCCTCCTTCCTTCTGGTTTTATCAAAAGTGTTCCTTATCCCTACTTTCATGCTCAAACACTCAAAAATACTTATCACAATTTTAATTACATTAATTTTTTTGCTACATTTAAACTACAAAGACATGTAAGCTAGTTGTAATAATTCAAAAAGTATAAAAGAATAGAAAACAAAAATAATAATCTCTTCTTCCCACCCTCAAATTCTTTCCCATTTTTGGAAATCAAGTATATCCTTCAAGAGTTAAAAAAAAGAAAAATGTTTAAATGTGGAACATTTCAAACATACAAAAAAATTAACAATGATTAGTAAGTGCTATTAAACTTTTCTTAAATTAAAAATGTCAATTTATTCATTGTCCAGATTTGACATGTGTTAATATTTTTTAAATATTTGTATCAGATTGCTTTGTGCTTGAAGAGAAATGAAACATTACAGAGTCACTAAAACCTCAGGCCCCTAACTTCCCCCCGATCTCTTCCTACCCTTTCCCACCGTCCCTTCCACTTCCTCTCTCCAAAAATCTCTCTGTGGTGGACGCTCTCAGAACAGACCTGATCATGGGGGTGAGAATTAGCAGAAATCTCAGAACCTGATGCTTGCTGTGTAGCATCATCACATGAGGTTTGGTAACTTGACCATGCATTCCCTTCTATCGCTCTGAGTTCTTCCAGCTGCTCTGATAATCCAAGTGATGAGACAGATTGACAGTGGAACATAACAATTTTTTACGTATGTACACGGACTACGAGGCCACAAGACAAATGGGGCAAATTAGGCTTATATGCCATCTTGAGCCAAGGAGAAGGCGGTGGGGCAGTGGTTTGGACTTCAAAGTGGAGTTACCCAAGTCCCCGGTAGGTGAGAAGGAGCAAACGTGTGGTGAACAAACACTTGCTGGGCCACCAGAGACCGTGGGACACGAGGGAAGCCCGACAAGCAGAGTGCAGGCGCCTCTGTCTGCCACACTTAAGTCCTGTTACGCTATGGTGACAGCTCCTTTCTTTAAGCAAGTTTTTCTATCTGAATTCCTTAAGGCAGGTGAGGGGTGAGGGGTAAAAGGCTCTTCTTGAGTCTTTTGTGCCTTAAAAATAACCAGCTTACAATAATCAATATCCCAAAAGGCATGTTTTGCTCCCCACCAACTACATGCATACATGTTCATAATCAATATACGCTTTTGTTTTGTGTATTTTCTAAATTTATTCATTTTAATTCATGTCTTTCTTGATCACTGATTTTAACTCATGCATATTTTCCAAATATGACTAAATCATATTTTGTTTACTCATTTTTTGTTGGCAGACTTTCAGGTTCTGTAAGTTACTCTGCTATTACAAAGGAGGCTGAAATGACCATTCTGGTTCAAGGTGCCTCAAACTCTTACGCAAGAACTGCTTCAGGGGAAAGACTTAACATACACTTTCTCAGTTGTATTAGGTTCGTGCAAACATAATTGCAGTTTTTTCAATTATTTTTAACCTTTTAATCTGCAATTACTTTTGTACCAACCTAATAGTATAAACCGCATGGGGACAAATGTGCCACCCTTCAATATGTCTCTTTAGCATGAGGATTGAGGCTGGTTAGTTTTTAGACACAACAGACACGGGAGAAGCTCTGAAGGTGGAATAGCTGTTATGCTTTGGAAGGGACAGGTGCATTTCTGAGGGAAACCTCTGTTGGCCTCTGTTCGTGAGGGTGTCCACTTCTCTGGACCAGGAAGGGCTAACGCGTCTCTAGAGAGGCTTCTCCGTGGAGAAGGCAGGGGCTTAGATCCACATACACCCTCGCACCTGTCTGCTGGGTTTGCCTGCTCACCTCCCAGAACTGCTTCCCGAACCCCAACACCTTCTTGTGTCTGTAGCTGCAGATGGTATGTAAGGTGGTGGCTTCAGCCACCTTGGGGACTTAGTGTTCTTAGGTCTCTTCCATGTATACAGGATGTATGTATGTTACTAAAATTTAATTTGCTTTTCTCCTGCTATTCTGTCTCACGTCAATTTCATGATTAGAGTAGCCAGAAGAACTTAGAATGGCAGAGAAATTTCCCCGCCCCACATGTACCTTCAAATTTACTAGGTATTATCCAATTATTTTCTAAACGAGCCATACCAGTTGACAGTCACTGACAAAGCTTCACAGTTTCTCTCTTTCCTACAAGCTCACTAACAACTGGCATGGCTAGACATTTGAATTTCTGCTAATCTGGGCATGAAAGGGTATCTCATTATAATTTTAGTTTGGTTTTCATGAACATTACTGAGAACATGTCTCTTTTTATATGTTGATGGGTGATTGGGCTTCAGTTTTTCATGAAATACCTTTATTTTTTGATTGGGTCATTTGTTTTTCTATTGTTCACTATTTATGTTTGATATAAATTATTTCTTGGTTATTAACATTATAAATATCTCCGGTAGTATGTAGCACATAATTCTTACTCTGTTTATGGCATCTTTAATTTTAATGTAGTCAAATTTCTCAACTTTTTCCTGTTTTCTCTCATTTTGCCTGTTATAAATATGTTTTTGATACTCTTTGGAAAGTTTTAAGGCATTGCTTTTTTACTTTGAAGCCCGTAGCCCGTCCAGAATTTATACCCATGTGTTGTGTAAGAGAGGGACGCAATTTTCCCCTTTTTCCACATGAACAGCCAATTGTCTCAGCAGCATCTAGTCACTCGCCACTTTTTTGAAAGTGTTAGATTTACACTATGCCATATGTTCACCCTAATTTCTTGGCTCCCTATGGATTCATCTGGTCTCTTTTCCTATCCCTCTTTTCTATTTTACTTCTCTCTACTCTCCCCACAAGTTTTTAATTATTAGGTGTTATTTTAAGAATTATTAACTAGTTTTCATGATATCAAGCCTTCCCTACTTAAAAATGTTTTTGGCTTTTGTTTCTAGCATGTCAATTTGTTTATAGTGGGACAAACTTTTGGCAGAATCTGACTTTTCCCCCTACTTTTATCAACTATGATGTGTTGGAAAGATAATTTCAGGATACAACCTGAGAATTTTCAGCCCCTTTCTCCTCACAGTCAAGGAAAGTCATGTGTTTCCCATTTGCTGTCTGAAGAAGGGATCACCCAGAGAAGGAATGACCAAGGTGATTCCACAAATCGCAGAATCAAAGCTTTAGTCTAGACCCAGAGGGAAGAAAAGGGACAGGAAACATTTTGAAACAATAAATTATCAGTAAGAACCTCCCATTTCCTCCCAATCCTCCACCCCCTTGAGATACAGTTGATTCCCAGAGCTGTAATGAGGGAATTAGACATGTCGCTGAGGGTGACAAGGGGTTTCTAGTGAACGTGACCTCACAGGGCTGTCTGATCATAAATTCCTAACTGGGCAGGTCCTGGTGGGAGGTCACGCCCCAGGCATGTAACTTTTTAGTAAAAGGTTTATCTTTGCCTCAGGCAAGCCCTGTCCATTGTTTCTCTGCTTCTAGGTTAACACACTTTTGAAAAGCCTCTTTTCTGACACTTCAAGGAAAACCACCCCCAAGAGAGCACAGAATCTTGTTACCCGCCTTCTACTCCAATCATCACCTTGCTTTCTCCCTTCATTCAATCTTCATCACATTCCCTCCCTAATTCCAAATGCGTAAAAGAAACTCATTCTAAGAGGGATTTTTCTCAGTCTGTTGAGGTCCTGCTTCCAGGTATGTCCTCAGTTTGGGCTCAAATCAATTTTTATAAAAATTTTCTACAGGTTTGGATGTTCTTAAGTGGGTTAATGGTGGGTTCCCAGAGAAGGGCCACTGCACCCCAATTTCTCTTAGTCCTCTTAGGTGGTAGTGGGAGGAAGTGACGGTAAGAGGTGAAAGGAACACAGACAGACTTGGAGTCTGCAAAGGAATCCCAAGCAGACCCCTGTGGCAGCAAGATATTCCCAGTTTCATTCTCCCCCAGGGTGTCACTGGAGCAGGAGCAGAAATGGCTCCGTGCTCCAGCTCTAGGACAGTGGGCCCTGGACCCTCACACATTTCCCCAAGTGCCCGAGAATAGCATGGAAATGAGGACTTGGAAAGCTCAGCTACTTTCCCCACAGCCTCTTTGCAGCACTGGGACTGCAGGGTGTCTGCCCTGGGCAGTGACAAGCGCCTTCAGCAGAGACCTCACTGGGCTTTTGTTCCACAAAACAAAAAACATGTTTTTGTTTTGTTTTGTTTTGTTTTTTTGGGGGGAGTTAACTACCCAGTACTCCCCCTGGCACTACAAACAACAGAATTCTACATTTCACACGCACTGGATTGCCTACAGGTCTCAGTGCCTGTTATTATGGTTAGTTTTTTGTTGTTTAATGGTTATGTGAGGACATGAATTCAGAATCAACTTCAGGCTGCCATTGACCTCGAATCTCCTGCTGCTTTTCTTCTCATGACTTTAATTAAATTATTTTATGTGTGAATGTATTTTTAATGACTCACCCCTCCCAAAATTGAAAGCACCTTGAGAGGCAGGATTATGGCTGCCTATTCACCATTCTGTCCCTAAACCAAGCCGAGTGCCTGGGACATGGTGAAGATTCAATAAGTAATTGCTAATGAAAAAAAACAAACAATCACATATACACACAAATACAAGGCTTATCCCTAGTTAGAATAGGAAGAGCTCTAGTGTGGCATTTAGGTGTTCCTGGGATAATCCTTATCTATTCACTAATCATGTGTGACCTTGGCAAGTCATGACCTTTTCAGAGCCTCAGGTTCTTCTGCGCAATGAAAGGATTGAATCAAATCAATGACTTATGAACTGTGCTTGATCTGGGGATATTTTTGAGACCTGGATAGGACTAGAGAAACTATGCAGTCATAGGCTTAGTACCTCTTATTTCTAACTCAATGAGAACATGATTAATTTATTTTAAATATTAGGTTTAACATTTGAAATGTGTGTCTGTGGTTTACACACAAACACACACACACACACACACACACACACACACACACACAATCAGGGAGACTATCTCTAAGTTTCCTTACATCTTCATGGGATAGACACATCCCACCAGTCTTTAACCAGAAAAGATGATACAGTGTTGCTTTCCATCTTCACTTTGCAGTAAATGGTTAAAAGCCTATAAGCATTTTAAGAATCTAGATTGTTTAGATTGTTAGATTTCTTGCCAACAATTGGTAGGAAAAGAGTTATATCTGAGAAACTGCAATAGTAAGCTGGTCCTCTCTCAAAAACTTATGTATATATTCTAATTAAAAGAAATATATTCTCCTGTTTGATGTGTGTGTTTGAGTGTGGAATGTTAACATTTTTGCAAGTACTTAACACGTACCAGATATTTTACTAAGAAGTTTAAAAAACGAATAAAACACAACACTATGAAGTAGATATAATTGTCGTTCTGTTTCATGTTTCTTCAATCAAAATGTTTATTGAATACCCACTACCATGTTTCCCCGAAAATAAGACCTAGGCGGACAATCAGCTCTAATGTGTCTTTAGGAGCAAAAATTAATATAAGACTCGGTCTTGTTTTACTATAAGACTGGGTATAATATAATATAATACCGGGTCTTATATTAATTTTTGCTCCAAAAGACGCATTAGGGCTGACTGCCCAGCTCAGTCTTATTTTCGGGGAAACGGGGTAGGTCCCTGATAACATTCAATGGAACGGGCTATCAAAGTAAAGACATGCAAGATCCCTGCTTTCATGGCACCAATATGAGAAGTGGGCGATAGGGACAGAAAACAAAGGCATCCGTAAATTCACAGTATATGTTGAGAGCACGACTACTGAGGATTGTCAGGTGTCTCTGAAGAAAATCAAGAGGACGATGGACTAGAGCAGATGAGGCGCAGCGGGTGAGGAGACGCTCCACTGGCAGGAATCCCTGCGAACACGTCTCTGGGTGGGACACGTGGCCGAGGTCTGGGCAGTGAGCAGCGAACAGTCCTGGAGGGAACAAATGATGGAAAGTCCCTGGGCACGCCAGAACTTGGAGGGCAGGCAGCAGGAAGCCACTGGGGCACAGAGGTGCTCATTTTCCCTATGCCACTCAGCTGGTGTGTGGACGTGCCCAGCTCCAAGCTGCTTCCCTTACACACTCAGCAACAGGGCTTCTCTTAGAAAAGCGCTTGACAGCGACAGACCACACCCATGAAACAGACCAGAAAGCACCTCAGGATAGAGAGCTAAATAGTTTTGGTTATACTGCGAAAGCATTTAATGGCCTGAAATGGTGAACATTTGGGAATCTCACAGCAGTAAGATCTAGTAGCAAACACTCACTCTTTCCTACTCATATTAAGGAAAATCCTGTCCAATGCCCCCTTCCTGCCAACTTCATAGCTTCCAATGAGATGAGGAACCTTCGGGCAAGAATACAGCCAGGTAATGGGAACTGCAAATTGATAACAATTAGATCTTTTAAACTTGAACAGCAGCAAGTAATAACTGTAATTGGCAATGGGGTAGGCTGTAATTGACATCTATACCTCTGAGGAAAGGGAGTGGAAGACAGGAAAACGGCTCCAGCTGTGTTTGGGAGCATAATGAAAATTAGCAACGGTGTGCTAAGTTAGACAACAGGGTTACACAATCGGGCATAAACTGCAAACTTCATAAGCGTAATCCTTAATATCTATTAAGATTAAAAGCTCGCAGGGTACAGAATGTGCTAGTGGCCACTCCCCATGGGACAGCACAAACTGACTCCTGCTGTGGAGAGGTCTCAGAAATGTGTAATTTTAAACAGGAAAACATCTCCAACACTGGGACATAGGCTACAGTTGTGCTGCATTTGTCCACAGGCTCATTCATGTTTATAACGTGCCTGTGTTGTACATATCAAACTTTATTATTACCCAAACCTGAGAAATGCCTCAGAGAGTGGTTGTGCAATTCACTCTTGATCACAAGGCGGGTGAGAAAAGCATGTGCTGCTTCAGTCACCAGCTCTCACTGATTGTTTCCTGTGAAACTGTCACCTGTGTACAACATCCTTGGGCTACAGAGGAAGAAAGCAGCGTCTGAGGCAGAACAACAATCTGCACGAAGTGAAGGCCCTTGTGAAACACACTTACATGGTAATAATATGTCCTCAGTTACTCAAAATGGATTTTCTCTTCCTTTAAAATGCATGAGTATTTGCAAAGTACAAAAACTTCAAAAAACGAGGTAGAAATATCACTAGCTAGTACCAACAAATATTTTCAGTAAACATTTTTTCCCCTGTGATTATTATGTGTTTCTGGGGTTGAGATGTTATCACATACACTCTTCTATTTCCTGCTTTACAGTTCAATAGGACATAACAAATATTTTGCTGTATCATCACAATCTTCCTACGTAAAATTTCAATGACTGTACATTTCTCTTAATGCCGAATTTATTTTTCTCATTTTTATGATAAACATTGTATCAAGGAATATCCTTGTGCATAATTTTTGTATTTCAGATTATTCTGAGTAGACTGCCAAATTGGGCAAATAATTGCTAATATTTAAAAGATGATTTTCACATCTTAGAAGTGAAAACCTCATATGGCTAGAGTATCATTTATCAAATTTAAAGTACTCATGATGTGTTTGGTGATATTTTAAAAACTTAAGTTCTGATTCACTAGGTCTGGGGTAGGCCTGAGAGTCTGCATTCTATCAACAGTGCAAGTGTCGCTGACACTGCTGCTCCGTGCCCCACCCTGTGACAGGAAGGGACCAGTGACTTTTGCCCAGATGTGTCAGTGGTAGGTATGTATCAAAGTCCATGTGTACCCAAGAACACTCAATGTAGCTGCCATCCAGGAAGGCATAATGAGTAAATATGCAGTTTCAGGTTTATGTGTTATTCTTGGAAAACTCAGCAGCCACTGCCTTCTTTTCTGGCATTTCTGTTTTGCAGAAGAGAAGCCTGAGAACATCAGACTATGTTTTCCTTTGTGGTTAGATTGACGGGGAAACTGACCTTAAAATGGTTCCCTGCCATGTGGAACGGAGCTAAAATGGTGGCCCCAGTGGAGAGAGAAGTCCCCAGCCTAAGCCCCAGCCCACTTCCGCATAACCCCCTCCAAGCCACTCCTTGAGCCAATCACCAGACGACACCTACCCCTTTCCCAACTCGAGGAAGTCCCCAACCCATAAAAACCTGCTCAAAACCTTGCTGGGGGCTCAGTCTTTTGGGAAGGATCCCGCTGAGCCGCTGGCGTAATAAAGGTGTGTTCCCCTGATCTCATGTGCCGCTTGAGTTTCTCGGTCCTTGCTGTTTTTCTGCAACAAGATAACCTCTTATATTTCCCTGCTGTGTGTTTATAAGATCAAAATTCGAAACTAAAGCGGGGGGACCATGTAAGCTTATGGAGGACTAATGCTCTTGCTGACACTAACAATGAACTTGAGGCAAAATACAAACAACTGTGCAAAGACACTGCAGGGTGAGCAAAAGCAGTGACTCTAGACTGGAACGGACACCTGGAAGAAGCAAAGGGCACAGGGGGTGAGTCTGAGGTTATAGGTTTTAGTCTCAAGCTAAGTAACAGTGTCACACAGTCTTTCTGGCAAGAAACACGAGATCAGAGTTTGGGGCAACCGCTTTTTCTAGAAACTCAGAAGGCAGTTGTCCAAATGAGATATTCAGCAAGGGGGTCCCCCACATCCATGCATGAACTCTAGCAACATCCAGGCTGAACCCTGCCTCATGCATGTGCAGTTCAGTCAAGGACGTAGGAAATGAACTGACATTCTAGATGCCAACCACAGGGGACAAGTTTAACAAAAGACGTATAGCTGTCTGTTTAGTCCTCTGCTAAGAGGAATTAGAAAGACCTAAAGGAACGGAGAAATATAACGATGGTAATGGGTTAGAAGACCAAGTATTGTTAAGGTATCAATTTTACCTCTAACCCAGCAAACGTGATTTTAAAATTGACAGGGAAATGTGAAGGGCCTAGAATATCACAGCAAAGTTGAGAAAGATGCACAAAGTTAGAAGACTTATACTACATAACTTCAAGATAAACTATAGTCGATGGTGACCAAATAATTATCCTACAGGCACTAGGATCAACAAAAGGATTTAATTAATAGAACAGAGAGCTAAGTAATGGATATATATATATATATATATATATATATATATATATATATATACACTTTATATATCCATCTGATATTTCTGAAAAAGACATAAAACAACCAGTTTTAACAATGGTGCTGGGAAATCTTGTTATCTCTAGAGAAAACAATATACTCGTACCTAGACCCCACCTCATACTAAACACATATATTAATTTGAGATGTATCATAGACTTAAATATAAAAACAAAAACTATAAAGCTTTTAGAGACAAATACAAGAGAAAATCTTTGTAACGGGTGTAAGCAAAGGTTTCTTAAGATGCAAAAATCAAAAGCATAAAGGAAAAATGATAAATTACATTTCCTTAAAACTAAGAACTTCTCATTAAAATAAACTCACAACTCTGACATATGTACATGCATAAAATTTATGAAGTGTAAGTAGATAAACAGTAAAACAGCAAAGAGGTACCTGAATGTGCTCCCACAGGCCAAGTCTGATACAGTGGGAACCATAAAATTAATAAGAGTAATGGATTACAACCCTTTAAATAAAAATGACCCATTAGATACTATTGATCAATAAATTCATAAATATGTAAATAAATAAAGTAAATGGGGATGAGAACCTTTTTTCTCATAGTTGAATGAGTAACAACCAATAAATGTAGAAAGATAAATTGATAAATTTATCATTAAGCAATGATAAAATTGAAAATCACCATTTTGCAGCCATCATGCCAATAATTATTACAGGCAAGACTTGAACCTTTGGATGAATTTTAGTAAGAAGAGGATATTTACACAGCCTCAATTATCTGCCCAGTTTACTTAGGAATTACAAAGGGTGGTGGCAACTTTAAAGTGAAGGAATTTGGCACTTTGTACCTTTAAACTAAGAGAATAAAGTTAGCATCACTGGTAACGGCCCAGACTGATCCCATTCCCTTCATCTGATTCTCTGAGATGCACACGGCACTGCTTCCACCGTATTCCATTAAAAACACCCACATTGAGGACCGTTCTTCAGAACAACTGACCTGTACTATTCAAATGTCAATGTCATGAAATAAATACGAAAAGAATGAGAAACTCTTCCAGATTAAAGGCTCAAGAACCATGACAGCTCAATGCCCTCGGGGATCTTGGGTTAGTTCATAAATGGGTGAAAAGCCCTATACGGGACAATCGGTGAACTTGAATAAGGACTTTATTAGTAGTATTGTCAATGATAACTTTCATGAACTTGATAATTTATTTCACTTTGGTTATATAAGAGAATGAATGGCCTTGTTTTAGAGAGAGAGGATGAGGCAGAGGGAAAGGGAGAGAACAAGAATATTTCTCAGGTTTTTAATACCATTATTCATCCTACATTCTTAGTATCTTTCTCTTCTATTTTTCATGTTTATTTTAAATTTCTTTGTCCTGACACTGTATTCTGGTGGCTTTTTTTCAGAAGGGTTCCCCAAATCACTGATTTTATTTGCACACTGTTAATTTTATGCTATTCAGCCTCCAGCTGAAATGTGACTATTGCATAGATCCTTTCCGTGAACCCTTCCCCTATCCGTTTCCATTTTAGCTCAATCTACTGTCTGAAAATTCTTGCCATTACACTTTCTTAGAGTTTGTTTCTACCTGCAGCCAAAAGAAGATGCCCGTTTTATCTAACACTTCTTAGTAAACCATCATCAGGGATCTTTCTAGTTTTCAGATAATGCTTCTTCTCTGGTATACTGTGGCATTTTGTTTTCATAGACACCATATTTGCTTTTTTACTGTAACTCACCCAAAAAGCACAGGCGAGCAAGCCAGCCGCCGTTCGCTAACAGGAGACCAGCCCAAGTGCAGCGCCCCCAGTGGTTCTAAGGCCTCTGTGTTAGAGGAGATGAGCGCTCCCCGCATCCCCATCCCCACCCCGTCCATCTGGCTCCCTGACCTACTTTACATGTGGAGGACTTCCTGGCCCCTGCAGGCTGCCCAGCACCGTATCCCTAAGACTGCACATCTCCGCGTGTCCTAAGTGCCTTCAGACGCCCTCTCCGTGCACAGTTCTTTCTTCATTCCTGGTGTTTACTCACCGAATGGTTGTGTAACAGATACTCCACATCACTGTTTACACAGGAGAGGGGAAACATCTAAGTTCGGTTTGCCTGTCGGAATAGATTGTCTTTAAAACTGAGGCGTCCGCGTCATAAAGAAAGGCAGAAGGGTATTTTTCATTCCTCTCAGGCCATCAGAGAACCGATGGGTCACACATGATTACAATTTCATCCCCCATCCCAGACCTATCAAACTTTTGGAACTAGAATTTTCATCTAAACAAAACTTTCAGGTTCTGGCAATAAATTGAGTTCCTGCCTTAGAATTAAAAAAAAAAAAAAGAATATTAATTATTTTCAATGTCTTCAAAGTATGTTAGTCAAAAGCGGTAGATGATTAACCACGATCAGATATCTAATCATTTTAAGTAGATTCCCTCATTACTTTTATCTGTGAAAAACTAAGTTTGTGTTAATAGTAGCATCAACTTTGGGGCAAAGTGAAGAGTTAACTTAGAGGAAAACAACAATTTTAATATTAATGATGAATGCCAATTTTCCCTTTTTGAATGGAGTCCTTTTGTTTCTTAAGTATATTTTCAAAATTCATATTTTGTGTTGTGCAATAACTATTATACAGACACAGGAGCGTGTTCTTTACTTTGAAATTGCTTTGAAGGTCTATAGCTTAAAATAAATCAAGTTAAGATATAACTTTTGTTATTAGTTTGTAGTTGTACAGTAGTAAATTGCAGTGAATGTGGCTGGATTTATTTCTACTTTTAGGGATTTACTGCTGTTTTCTTTATGGCTTGATATACGAGCAATCATTTTAAATGTTCCATTGGCTCTTGAAAAGAAGGAACACTACTTATACAGAATTTAGGATTTGAAATACAGTTATACATAAAATATCTCCTGTTAATATATTACTCAGACTTCTTTTTTGTTTACTTTATCAAAGACTTTAAAAAATTTTCAACTAAATTTGTGTTTCATCTATCAGAAGTTGACAGGATATATTAAAAATTTCTATGACAATGCTTCTATTCCTCTTTATACGTCTAAGTATTTATTTTATTTATCTAGATAATAGGATATCACTTCCTAAAAAATCTCATCACTGTTTTATACTTGTGGATTATATCATTGATCCAATCAAAGAGCTTCTTTATCTATTTAAAAGGTTCCCTTGAACTTTCTTAGTATTATTGCAATCCTTGCTTTATTTTTATTGCATTTGTATTGTGTATATATATACCCATCTTTTTCCTTCTAGTCTTTCTAATCTACTTTGTTTTATGTATGTATCTGGTTGAAAGTATATAGTTTATTTATGGAGATGTGTGTTTGAATATATATATATTCACTTAGACTACATCCAAGAATCATTTTTAAAATTAAACACTTTCACTGAAGTATAGTTTTCATACAGTAAAACACATATTTTTAAAATATATAATTTGTAGAGTTTGATATGTAACAAATACACCACTCAAAAGAGAAAATACTTTCATTATCACAGAAACTTTTCCTTCACGGTTCTAACGCTTTCCAGTTAACTCAATTGTCAGAAGAACCGCTCTTCTGATTTTTACAATTACAGGTTAATTTTTCCTGTCATCCAACTTTATTGAATGTAACTATGCCTAATATACCTATATATAGTCTATACTATACATTTTATATATACAGAAGGTGCCAGAAAAATGTATACATATTTTAAGAAAGGAAAAAACTGTATAATTGTAAAACTCAATAAATACGAGGTCTGCTAAATAATTTTGTGAACTTGTTGCAACGATGTTGCTAAACTTTTTTTGGTATCAGAGTGATTATTCATTATGAATTTGTACCAACTGGACAAACCAAGTTTACTATTTGGAAGTGCTGAAAAGGCTGCATGAAAAAATTGGACAACCTGAACTTTTCGACAACAATTCATGGCTCTTGCATCATGACAATGCACACGGCACTGTCTATGAGGGAGTTTTTAGCCAGTAAACAAATAACTGTATTGGAACACCCTCACTCCTCACTTGATCTGGCCCCCAATGACTTCTTTCTTTACCTGAAGATAAAGGAAACACTGAAAGGAAGACATTTGGAAGACATTCAGGACAGCAAGGGTAATACGATGACAGCTCTGATGGCCATTCCAGAAAAAGAGTTCCAAAATTGCTTTGAAGGGTGGAGTAGGCGCTGGCATCAGTGCATGGCTTCCCCAGGGGAGTGCTTCGAAAGTGACTGTAGTGATACTCAGCAGTGAGGTATGTAGCACTTTTTGTATAATAGGATGAGTTCACAAACTCAATTGTCACACCTCATATGTTTATTTCTGGTGCCAGGCATTTCTTCCTTTGAGTGAGTATCATTTTCCATCTTGTACCATTAATTTTTTAGCTTTAAAATTAATATTTAGCATTTATTTTAGTCATTTCTTTCATGCTGGTGAAAATTCTCCCATCTTTCATTTATCTTACAATATATTAATTTCACCTTTTCTTTCAGGTTATTTTTGCTGCATATAGAATTCTTGGTTGACAGATTTTTTTTTTTAAATTTCTGTCAGCACTTTAAACATGTTATTGTAGTATCTTCTGGACTCCTTTGTTTCTGATAAAAGCCAACTATTATATTTGTCCCTGTTCCAATATGAACCAAAGGAAAATGTTTCTTTTGTTGCTAACCGCTTTTAACATTTTATATTTGGTTTTTGGCATTTTCACTTTTGATGTACTTTCATTTGTATTTCCACTATCTAGGGGTTGGTGAACTTATTGAATCTGTAAATTTATATTTTTCAGTGAATTTGGAAAATGTTCAGACATTATATCTTCAAATATTTTTCTGCCTGATTTTTTCTATTTTTTGGTGATTCCAATTACACATAAGTTACATTATTTGATATTGTTCTGTACGTCACTGAAGTTCTGTTTACTTTCTTTCAATCTTTATTTTCTGTGTTTAATTTCTAATGACCTCTTCAAGTTCAGTGATCCTTTCTTTTGGTATGACCAATTTTCTAAGTCCATCCAAAATTTTCTTTTCAAATATTGTATTTTTTTCAAATTCTAAAATAGTCTTTTGTTTTGGAGAGGCTGTGGAGAAAAAGGAACCCTCATACACTGTTGGTGGGAATGCAGACTGGTGCAGCTGCTATGGAAGGCAGTGTGGAGGTTCCTCAATAAAACCAATAATAGAATTACCATATGACCCAGCAATCTCTCTCCTGGGTATCTACCCAAAAAATTTGAAAACATTTATCTGTAAAGATATATGTACTCCAATGTTTATTGCAGCTTTATTTACAGTGGACGAGATATGGAAACAACCAAAGTGTCCTTCAATAGATGATTGGATAAAGAAGATGTGGTATATATACACAATGGAATACTATTCAGCAGTAAGAAAAGATGATATAGGAACATTTGTGACAACATGGTTGGATATTGAGAGTATAATGCTAAGTGAAATAAGTCAGATAGAAAAAGCTGAGAACCATATGATTTCACTGATATGTGGTATATAAAATTAAAAACAACAAAGGAACAAAACAAACAAATGAAGAAACAAAACCTCATAGACACAGACAATAGTTTAGTGGTTACCAGAGGATAAGGGGGGTGGAGGGTGGTAGATGAGGGTAAGGGGGATCAAATATATGGTGATGGAAGGAGAACTGACTCTGGGTGGTAAACACACAATGTGATATAAAGATGATGTATCACAGAATTGTACACCTGAAATCTATGTAACTTTACTAACAATTGTCACCCCAATAAACTTCAATTAAAAAAAAATATTATTTTGGCTTTTTGATAGTACCATTTCTCTAATGTGGTTTCTCATTATTTTATTAATTCTGTCATCTTCTCTTGTAAATTTTTAAACCATAGTTACAATAGCTACTGAATTCTCCATCTGGGACATCGGTTGATCTGCTCCTATTGACTGCTTTTTTTCTGCAGATCATTTGCCATATTTTTCTCATGCATTGTATGTGTAATAATTTTTTATTTTATATTTGGCATTGTAAATGATATATTGTAGAGCCTCTGGATCTTATCTGCCTCTAAATAATATACCGTGTTTCCCCGAAAATAAGACCTAGCCAGACTTCAGCTCTAATGCGTCTTTTGGAGCAAAAGTTAATACAAGACCCAGTTTTATTTTACTATAACATAAGACCAGGTATAATATAATGTAATATAATATAATATAATGTAATATAATATAATATAATATAATATAATATAATATAATATAATATAACTGCTGAAATCTCTGCCTCCTACATTCCACTTTCTTCTAGGCTTTGGGAATCCTCCCTCTGCATACATAGTTTTTAGTATTGTCTAAGAATTTGAATGCGTTACATGCAGAGTATGGGGTTTCCCACCGTGGCTTCCTCCTTTCCTGGAGTTTTCTCCAAGCTCTGCTATTCTGCTAGCACCAGTCTCCGACTCTTGTCTCTTCAGCCCACTTTTGTTTGAATGCTAATCTCATTCTGTGATCAAAAACCAGGAAATGCTTTTAAGGAAAAGGCTGTTTAAATGTGGCATTTTTTCTCTCAAGAATTGTGTCCTCTCATGTGAAGATGTTGAGCCATTTCTATCATGCAGTCCTGCCTCGTGGCAGAAAATTTTGAAGATTAAATAATAAAATAATCAAAATGTTAAAAAAATTTGTATCCTCTACAGCTTATGCATGTTAAGGGTCACAGGATTAGTACAACACAGTTGTCTCTGCCATTTCCAGAACTGCAGCTCCCCTACTGATCAGAATTATTTTCTTTTCATAAGAATATTTACCTCATTACCAATGAAAGTAACAAAAATATTTGATATGTCAATTATCTCATGTTTTCTGTTTCATACACTTTCTTCATATGTTTAAGACTTTCAATCTATTTTTTTTAAATAACTTGATAGATTTTGAGACTAAAAATTTCCCACAAACTTAGAAAAAGACAGATTGTTTTGCGCTCATGGTACAAGTAGCATCATAATCAGTTTTAAAACTCTTCAGTTGATCAAGGACATATTACAAGCCAATGTGTCAATAACAGCCCCTTGCTACCATAAGTCAATCAGAAACAGATTCACTCCAATATACATGCCATTGAGGACCAAGCAATCAAAAGCAATGTGGCCCAAGTAACGATGCTTTCACTGATGATGTCAACCCATGTACACCTCTGAAAACCCACCAATCTCTGAACGCCATGCTTCCTAAAAACCCATCTATGATTAGCAGCTGCTCTGCTTGGAGAGACTGTTCTTGACCATCAACACTTCCTACTACAATAAATTATACATTCAGCTAATTTTTGTAAAGCTATTCAGTGGTAGTTGTGTCGACCTTTAACATTATAAACAGCCTGTTTTAAGTTCTACTAACTGTTACAATTATATATTTTTATCAGTGTCAGAATGAACTCTTCTCTCACTCACACTCTCCTCATTAATGTTGTCGAACTATCAGGTGTTTTTCGTGTTTGTTTGTTTGTCTGTTTTTTGGTATGATTTAAGGTTTATTTTATATGTTTGTTTGATTACCTTACTATATTCAAATACTGTATGTTTTCCTTATTTCATTAAGACAAAATCTATTTTATATCCACAATTACAGAAGTCATTTGCACTTAGTTTTATATTTAATTTGCTCCAATTGCTCCTCTTTAATCTTTTCTATTTTACTAATACATTTTGTGTTCTTTATTTTCATTCATTTTTGGATTACTTGAAATTTGCCCTAGGGTAATTATTTTCAGGAGTACCACCTAGTTTACTTGTTGCGTTTTTATGTATCCAAGATTTTGTTTTGTTTTGATTTCCCTTCCGATTTTAATGTGTCTGAGTCTACGTTTAAGTGTCTGTTGATCCCAACCTTTCACATTTAATGCTCTGCAGACCTTCCCTCATTTTATCCGTTGCTGTTGCAGAAGTGTACGATCAGGATAACCCATTCCTTTTTTCTTTTGTTGGTAACCTTACAATGTTTGTCCTGCCCTGATGCCTTTAGCACACATTTTAAATTCCTGAAAACATAATTTTACGAAGGTTGTTTCTGATTCCTACCTGTAGTCATTCATTTTGCCTCGTATACAGTGAATTCTTTTAATTTGAACTCTAGTTCTGTCTTCTTATACGCCATTACTTACACTACATGTTTAATCTTTTTTTTTTTTTTTTTTTTTTTGTATTTAACCTATTTCCTCTGGTTACTCTAGAAAAAAGTCAAAACTACATATCATGGATACAAAGTCTTTCACCAGGTGCCAGTATCTCTTACATTTATCTTTTACTGCAGTCTTTCCTCTTCATAGCTAATGCTTCAGACACACAGACCCACTTTCTGAATCCTCATTCAACATTGTAATCAAGAGTCTTATCTCGTGGAAAGCCTTCAACAATCCCAGGACAGCGCTCTTCACTGTCACCACGCACGACCACTGGCCCCAACACAGATGCACGAGAGCACTGGTCCTGCCCTATCCGACTGCGGACACCTAGAGGGGAAGTGACCCACTCCTCTGTCCTAGTGTCCCCTGCATAGCGTAGCGCTTGGCAGAGAGGGAGTGTTGCTGAATAAATGTCCTCACAGTGAATGAATGGACACCAATCGACATTCACTGCAAGGACACTGGTCACAAAGTCATAAACTGGGATTTAATCACATTTGAAAGCTCACTAGTTACTCGACTTTGTATCCTTATGCCCTTGGGCCCTCACTGTACACTGATGGCATTTGGGCAAATACGATGAGTAATTAGTATGTTTTCTTCCAGCTCTGAAATGTCATGACCCTCTAAATTCATTTCTCTAATCACCAGTATTTCTTCTGGATGGTGAGAGGGTTCTGTATAGAAATTCAACAAAAATGTAAGTCTTTTAAGGAAATAAAACTATGACAACACAGCTTTCACTATATGCAAGACACATGATTTATCTAATTTTTTCCCCAAAACAACCCAACTGTGTAGATAAGTTATTATCCTCATTTTACAGATAAGCCAACTGAGACAGACGGGGGGTTAAGTAATCTGCCCCAATTCACACAGCACCTGGAAATGATGGAGCTGATATTTAACACTGGTAGACTGGCTCTTGAGTTCTCTTAACTAGCATGCTATGCTGCTTCTCATTGTTCTAGACAGTTAGAACCCCATTTAAATATAAATCTTCTTTTCCAATAAAGGTCAGTGTTGCTTGCTCATAGTATATGCTCACTACATATACGTTTATTGAATGAATGCATAAACTGTCATGATTTACCTGACCAAGCTGCCGATACAGCAGGCACGCACACTATAGCTGCAAGTGCTCTGTGTAGAGAACAGAGACTATGTAACTGGCTTTCTTAAACTTTTCCATGTTTGTATGTAGTGAATGCTAAAATAAAATAAAATACAATTGAGATCATTATAAAGTACCAAAAGCAGCGTTTAAGAAGGATAAAAAATTTTAAAAATTAAAATATTTTCCAAATTCTTATAGTTTAGCTCAACACTGCCACAAGGGAAAGCATTATTTATAAAATACAGAGCTAATAACGTTTCCTGCAGATTAGCATGGAGAATATACATCAGCAATTCAATCGTTAAGTGCACTAGGCAGGTATAACACTTCAGGCTGTGCTCAATGGCTTTCAAATCTGCACAGAAATGTAGGTGTTAGGATAGTCTTTACCATATAGCCTTTTGTCTTTTAAAAATAGAACTAAAAAAATCCTGTAATGGTGGGTACAAACAAGTCTTTTGGCATCTTGATATGCATGGTTTAAGATTAACAGTACCATATATTCACTATATAAATTACAGAACACCTTGACCACTAAAGAATGGAAACTTATAATTCCACCACACAAAAATACCACTAGAAGCACGTGGGCATATAGCCTGCTGTCTTGTGTAGGCAGGGTGTGTGTGTGTGTGTGTGTGTGTGTGGTGTATGCGGTGTGACTGGGGGGGAGAGAGAGACAGTGAGAGTGAACCCCGACATGTCAGTGAGGGTGTGTGGCAGTGGCAGTAATAACCCAAATCCAAACGCAGTGTCGTCTGAGCCCTCATCTTCTTGAAGGCCCCTCCCTGTTGTGAAGTCCCCACTAAGTGTTTTTTGAACTCCAAGCGTTTGCTCTGATTCTTCCCCTGTATCTGCTCCTCCGTCTTAAATACTGTCTGTTCAAAACCACCTGGTGCTGTGGTGACGCAGCCAGGCCTCCAGGAGTGTCCCTCCTGACCTGAGTCTCAAGCAGAAGTAGGAGGCTACTCCCTTCCCATCCTGTGGCCCACGATGTCACCTGGGCTGACAGTCTGGGCTCATCCCTTCTGTGATTCACAGTCATCAGGGGGCCATCTCCTTAAGGTTCTGCCTCTAACTACCTGTTTAGAAAGACCCCAAACACACAAACAAAATGAGGTCAACATTTGGAGGGGCCAGGTGCTAATAAATCCATTGCATTTTCTTTTCTGTCTCCATGCAGCCTTGTACTAGTACCCGCCAGATAAAAGCATGAATATTCAGCCAGTTTCTACATACGAAAATCAGCCATTTCACATGACTTAACCTAATGATACCCCGTCTCCAGTTGCAGCCAGAACCCCAAAGGCCCGGGGCTGACTCCTATTTTTTGTCCCTTATCCATCCTCGTTTCCCTTCCTTTTAGGAATAGAAAGCCTTTTCCTTTTAGTTACCATGCTCCACACCTAGAGCCTACCTTTGCTTCCCTCCATGTCCTCAGGCGTGGCAGCTGGCACACCCGCACAGAGTAATGTCCTTTCTGCTCCGCTCCGTGGCTCAGGAGGTCATGTTTCTTCTGGATCCAGAGTCAGAAGATGGGGCTTTGCTCTCAGGTCCAAGTCAGGTGTCACTGGCCACCAGCCGGGGTTCTCTAGGCCTCGGGGTCCTCGTCTGAGCATGCTGACCACACCAGAGGATCCGCACATTGCCTTCGGGCCATGGCTGCTTTCTGGTACGTCTTCCAGCTTTAAAAGTACATGATTCTAATGCGCAAACATGGCTTCTGTTTAAAGGTTTTCAGTGGCTTACCCATGTATGTAATTTCATTTCCTGCCTTGGATATTTTTGACAAACCCTGATGAGTGACTTTGTGATTAGGTAACGACTCAGCTCGCGTGTCATACATTGACATACGCCTCTTTCAAGGTGCTGTCCACAGGCAGAAACCCTGTCCTGTATCTGTATTCCTCTTCGCACCCAGAACTAAGACTCATTAAATACTTGTCAAACTTACTCAATTCATGTTAAGAAAATAGATCCCAGTCTTCTCAATACGCAGTATAAGTTCTTGCATAAACGTGAGCTATCAATTCAAAGGCACACTGCTTTGGCGTTTTAAGCAACTGAGGTGCTGTAAGGACTACACTGCTGAAAGGCTGCAGTGCACACCTCACAGTCAGAGAGGATCAATGCGGTTTCTGAATAACAGCAATAAAAGAATAAAATTAAAATAGTAACACCACAGATTCTGATGTCGTTTTATACAGCACATGAAGAGAAAAGGCTGCTCTGTACACTATGACAAGTCATTGACTGCAAGATGTATCCTGATTTGAGATATAAAAATGTCAAAAACACACATCTTAGAATTGACAAATTACTGAAGTAACAGACAGGATAAGCACATCGACAATGCTGCTATTACCCCAGCTCTTGCTGTGTGTTAAGTATATTAGAGTAAGTGCCTTATATGTGCGACCTCATTTAGACCATGAACATAAAACGAAGGCTTAGAGAAAAATAGTTCTTTTCCTAAGGTTGCATGTCTGGCCAGTGGTAGGTTCAGGAGATGAATCCATCTCTATCAGACTCTGCAGGGTGTCCCCTTAGCAACTATGATACAATCCAGGCGTTGTGTAGTTCTTTCGAAAGCAGGTACTTCTATTATAACTGAGGAAATTATTGGGTTGAGACTCTCTTTTGAATCCCAAACTCTGGTGAACTGGAACAAAACATCTGGAGTGCCCTATTCTCCTTGTTTTTGTTTTTGTTTTCCCCCATACTGATGGCTTGTCATTTTTCTGTTACTAAATTGGCTTGTTTTCTTTCATTCCTTTTAACAAGATGCCAGGGGGTTGTAGTATTAACTGTGGGAAGAATTTCAAGTGTTGCAGAGATTCCCTAAACAAAAGTCTTTCTGTGGTTGTTAATCAAGCAATGTGTAAAGGATTTACATCAGGGCTTCTGCACAGATGAAAAGAAAGTTCCCAAATTTCACATCCTGGGAGACACGCGATATAATTGGTGCACTGTTCTAAAATAGCTAACAATTAGATCTCTTGGTTGCTGATCAAGGACATGGTTTTCGTCTATAATGAAAGACTGCTGGTTTTTTGCTCCAGAGGGAGCAGAAGACAAATTTGTGCTGTCAGTTCTCCATTATCTGGGTGCTGATTATTTAGTCCTGTCTCTTCCTCTCCTGGTGTGAGGCCCCACAGCACATCTGAGATCTTAACACTATGACAGTGAGTAATCGGAGAAAGGCAGGGTGCACATCCAGTCACTTCCTTTTTCAGCTTGTTAGCAGCCCTTACGGGTTGGGGTGGATGGAAATGTACAAGAAACCACGTGACAGTGTGCAGAGTACCCCGGTCACCCACACAAGTACTTAAGGTGTGTCACCAACCAAACCAAGATCGCAGAGTGTCCCTCAGCAGCCAGCCCAGTCAACTTCGATCACATAGATACTCTGCCAATGTCAGAGGGTTTGCTTGAGCATCAACAAATGTATTCTGTAACCTGGAGAGCGTCTTGTAAACTGTGAAGTACTTTGTAGATAAGGATTTTCATTCCCAAGAATACAATTCATTTGACCAGCTTAATTCAAGTGTCAACGTCCCCTAGGGACACTCCAAATTACTTAGGGCAATGTTTCTCAAATGGTCTGTGACTAAGGACCACTAAAAATTTCATCCATTGTGGACTGATAATTTTATAAATATCAAAAAATTACTAGAAAAATATCTAAAAGAAAGGGATATATACAAAATACAAATTCCAATATTTGTCATTAAATTCAATAGGCATAAAACTAATGTGTCAAATTACTACAGAAGTATCTAAAACTTCCCCACGCATTTCTGCATTTATTTCATTATAGTTGGGTTATTCACCTTTGCGAGACCAGCCATGGTTTGTGGACCGTGCTTCGAGTGGCACTGGACTAGGGGCCCACACAACGTGGCACTTGGCAGGATGACAAGGCTCTCCACACCAGGTCTCCTGCTTCTGCTCACCGCTGCCCCTGCACATGCTTGGAAGGTGTCACACACACTCTCCACACCAGGTCTCCAGCACGTCCCTTCCAGTGTTTGGCACGATTCTACCACCTTCTGCCTAGACACCGGTTTATCCTTTACATTCCAGATTAAACCTCACTTCTTCAGGAAACCCTTTCTTGAACCCTCAGATTCACTTATGTTTCTTTGTTATAGGTTCTTAATATACCTTAGCCTTCTCATTTATAACATTCCTTTACCTATAATTGCTATTCATAGAATTTGTTGTCAAATACCAACCACATACTGAAACCCCCTAAAAGTCAAGGACGGTGTGAATGTCTTTCCTTCAGAATCTCACCCAAGCAACTGCTTTCCACACTGTAAGGAGTCAGCAGGTGTTGCCGGCCAGTAGACTACTCTTCTGGGAAGCAACTTTAAGAGTCGTTTACACAAAAGAACTCCTTTTAATGAAAGCTAATACCATCGTATTTCACTTATACATGGAATCTGAAAATAGGAACGAACAAACAAAACAGAAACAGGCTCTTAGGTACAGAGAACAAACTGATGGTTGTCAGATGGGAAAGGGGTCTGGGGTCTGGATTAAAAAGAGGAAAGGATTAAAAAGTAGAAATTGGCAGTTACAAAACAGTCAGAGAGATGTAAAGTAGAGCATCGGGAATATAGTCAGTAATACTGTAGTAACTACGTATGCTGCCAGGTAAGTACGAGATTTATTGGGGGAGATCACTTCATAAGTGACATAAATGTCTAATCACTATGTTGTACACCTGAACCAAATATAATATTGAATGTCAACTGTAACTGAAAACAATAAATTAAGCAAACACACACAAAAAGCAAATATCTGTCCCCTCCCCTTTCATAAAGTCTTAGATGCATAGGTTAGGTGGGTCATTTTTAGCAGGTCAATGACAAAACAATATCTGGCCAAGTTCATAGAGTGAGTAATATATGTAATAAGCCTAGTTATTTTTAATATAGTCATGACAACTATTCATTGAAGGACTTTAAAAAATCAATTTGTTAAGGATTTTATGTCATTTTTATGCAAGCAGTCGAAATTTTCTTGACAGAACAATATATTGAGGCAATGAATTTGACTATGACTTGGTATCTATCTTACATCAATGTGGTGTCAATGGTAAGAATCCTGAAGGCTCGATTTTGTCATAGCAGTGCTTTTTATATCATGTCTCGTGAACCTCAGAAACCTCATTTCATTTCTCTTAAACATCTATGCCAAATATATTTACATATGGTAGTTTTATAATTACTCACGGAACAGGCAAAGATTTCTATTTAAAACTTGAAATTCCCATATATCACATACACTTACCTTGGCACAGTCAACTTATTATATTGATTCATCATTTGGTTTCTTTCCATCATAAAAATTTATGATTTAAACCTCCTGATTCATTTAAATGGTCATTTCCCAACATTTTCATTCTCATCCTATTAATTTGCTATCAGTAAATGCTTCCATCATTTATCTGTCTACATTTACATGAGCCTGGGAAAAACTTCTAAGAAATATGCCCAGTATTTTTCATAACTTTTCATTTTCTGTAATTTTGTTTAGAGGTAGGATATTTGGTGGATTGTATATGAACAACTTCTTATTTATGTGCTTTAAAAACGCAGTGAGAGAGGTTTGTGTTATTGATAACACATATTACGTAGCAGCAGGCCAACATTATTGCTCCAATAGCTGGAGTAATCAGATTAAACTGAAATATACAGAGGGTACCCAAAACATGTGTACACATTTTAAGAAAGGAAAAAATGCATTAAAATTGTAATACTCAATACATACCGATAACAAAAGATAAATACAAGTCACGTTTGACTTCTGCAATTACAAGAGGTGCTCAAAGTGGTTACCATCAGCATAATTTTAATACAGTTTTTTCCTTTCTTAAAATGTGTATACATTTTTTGGCACCTTCTGTAAATTCTTAAAGGTACATGGAGCTGAATAAATAAGGAAGACTGAATAAACTAACTTCTTTATTAGTTTATTATCACTGTGTATCAAACTACTACCTTAAATCTAATGATTTGAAACAGTACCCACTCATTATCTCATAGTTCTGGGGCTCAGAGTCGGTGCCCAGATAAGTGTCTTTTCCTGGGGTCCCACAAGACTGAAGAAGTCAGCTGGGGCTGCAGTTTGATCCTGGGCTCCGCATCCTTCTCCAACCTTGCTGATCCCAGTCACACTGCAGTTCTTGGCTGGGGAGCACGCTCAGCTCCTACAGGAGCCCCTCTCCACTGGCATTTCCCAGCACAGCCATTCGCCTTCTTCAGGTCAGGCCGAGGGCTTATCTCCTACTTCCACCTCTGTAACCAACCATAAACAACTCTGTGCTTTAACAGGGCTCATGTGGTTAGATCAGGCCCACCTTTCTCAAAGTCAATCATGCCATATAACATTACCTAGTCCAAGTAGTAAAATTCAGCCTATTCAGGGGCCAGGGCTATGCAGAGCAGGCACACCGTATGAGGGGTGGGAAATCTTGGGCACCATGTTATTATCCTAGCGACCACAACTTTAAGTGAGAGAAGACATTCATATATAAACGGAGAACCACCAGCTACTTCTACCTGTGGGTATTTGCCAATCCTGAGCTTGGGCTAAGGATAAGTCTTGGCCCATGAAGAGAGGATCTGCCATGGAAAAGAGAAACAGGAAGAAACTGGCTGATGAAGCAGAAACTACAGGAGCCCCAAACACAGGGCCAGTCATCTCTGTAAGATGTTTGCTGAGTTCTGGGAGGCTGGGGCTACAGAAAGAAAGGCAGAGGAGAACCTAGTGTTGCGTCATGGTACTTAGGACACATGTTCCTGTAGAGGGCAGAGACTTTCCACATATGAGTGTTCACGGATTTTGAAGCTGGGTGGAGTAGGAGATAAAGAGCTAGGCTCCCTCCCATCTTTAAAGACAACCTTGTCTTTTTAGAGGTAAGGAACAGGGACAAGCCAGGTTCCCCACCAGAAGCACTGCTGTGCCCAGGGGTGGACTAAGTCTTACTAAGTATGCAACCCAGCTCAGACCCAACTCAGTCCTTGACTGTGTAAAAATGACCACCCGTCTCCTCTCGGCTTGAGAGAAGAAAGGGCAAGAATATTAGCTGGCGGAAGAGAACATATGAAGCCTCTGTGATTCATTTATACATACCATGTGTCATAACATTTAAAAAATTGCTAGACATGAAAATAGGAAGATAAATGTGACTGATAATCAAGAAATAGCACAAATGATGGAAATATACCTGCAAATGAAACTGGTATTTGAGTTAGGATCCAAATAATGTATAATAATTATGACTAATATGGTAAATAAAAGAGTAGAAAAGGTTGACAGAACGAAAGGAAAGGAATTTAAAGCCAGAACTATAATCTTTAAAAATAATAAAAATATAATTCTAGAAGTTAAACATATAATGTCTGAAAGAGCTCATTAATTAAGTTTAATAGGATCCTGGAGATAAGTGAAAAATGAATTTGTGAAGTCACAGAAACAGTTCAAATTACAGTACACGGAGGAAAAAAGAAGGGAAAGAAACAGCAGAAAAGACCTGTGGAAGACCCACCCCCCAAAAGAAGTCTAATATGTGTAATGGGCATTCCAGATGTAAAAGGCAGGGATTATAGCAGCCTTATTTGAAGAGATAATACCTACAATTTTTCAAAACAGATGAAATATACCAACCCAATCCACAGATCTAAGAAGCTCACTAAACAAAAGCAGAAAATATAGTAGAAAACTACACATAAACATTATCTTAAAGAGGATGAAGAGCAAACCCTAAAAGCTGCCAGTGGAATAAAGAAACAACTTTCAAATTCAAACAATAAGACTAACATAATTTTTCAAAAGAAATTATAGAAACCTGAAAAAAATGTAATGGTGCATTTATAGTGCTGAAAGAAAACAGAAAAAAAGAAAAGCCAACTAAGAATTCTACGCCTTCAAAATAATTATCTATCAAAATGAAGATGGAATAGACAAGAAAAAGAACTGAGACTATCACCAGCTAACCATCACTACTAACGGAACCAGCAGTCAAAATCAATCAATAAGGATATGGAATACCTAGTCAATATGATTAATCAACTTAACCTAATGTATATATTGCCCTCCCACTACAGCTTACTATAACAGAGTATATGTGTTCTTTGATCATGATGGAATTAAATTAGAACAACAGAGGATACCTGGGAAATCCCCAATTTTTGAAAATTCAGTAACATAATTATAAATAACCCACGAATCAGAGAATAAATTACAATAGAAATCTCAAAATATTTTGAGATAAATTACAATGAAAATGAGACATGTTGAAGGATTTGCCTAAAGCATTGTTTAGAGGGAAATTTATAGCATTAAACACATTATAAAAAAAGATTGAAAATAAATGACTTAAGCTTCCAAAATAAAAAGTTAAGAAAAATAGGGTATTAAATATATAAAGAATGAAAGAAAACACATACTCATGACAAAACCAGAAATCTTTTAAGTAGAAAGCATATATAAAGAAAATCAACAAAGCCAAACACTGGTTTGTGAAAAAAATTGATAAATTCTTAGCAAAATAAATTACCAACATCAAGAATGAAAAGACTGCACCACTACAGATTCTACAGATAATAAAAGAAATAATAAGAGGATATTATGAAAAAATTGACATCACTACAAATCAAATGAAAGGGAGTAATTCCCGAAAATCGAAACTTTGCAAAAACTTAAAACTTACACAAAAGAAAGAGAAAACTGGATAATCTATATAAGTTGAAGAAAACTAATTCATAATTAAAATCATACCATAAAGGAAACACCAGGTTCAGTATTATTTCTTCCACATATTAGAGAAGAAACAATACCATTCTTAAATATGTCATTTAAAAAGTGAGGAAAAGGGAAAACTTCCCAACTTATATTATGGGACCAAATAATACATAGAAAACTAAAAAAAACTTCATAAGGAAATAAAATTATAAGACAATATCTCCCATGAACCTAGGAAAAATCCTAAACAAGACACAATCAAATTGTCCCTAGTATTATATAACAAATATATTGAGGGTTATATAACAAATATTATATAACAAATATATTGGGGAAGATACAGTTGGATAATGAAGATGGATTTTAAAAATCCACCAGTATAATTCACCACATCAACAAAATACAGCAAAACATCGATATGATAATCTGAATAGATACCAAAAAAAGAAAGAAAGAAAAAAAACTATGAAAGTCAACAGATGTTCTCTTAGTGGTAAAAAAGGGAACATCTTTCTTTGCCTGATAAAGAGGAGCTAATACTGCTACCTTTAACATCACACATAACAATGAAACAATAAAGGATTTCCTCCTGAGGTCAGAAACAAAGACAAGGTCTACTTTTACAGCTTCTATTCACATTGCATGGAAGCTCCTAACTGTTGCAAAATTATGGAACAGGACCAAAATTTTCATTTTTCAGAATGTCATAATTATATTAGTAGGCATTTCTAAACACTATAAATTATTAAAATTAATGTGTCAGCATTCGGCAATTTTATTGTATACAAAGTCACTTGAAATAACCAAAAAAATATCAACCGTTAATCTATATGCTAACGAAAATAACTGGAAAATGACAATTTAAAATATCATCCACAATAGTAACTAAAAACATAAAACACCAAATAACAAATCTAAAAAAATATGTTAGACACCAGTATTGGAAAATACCTGTGTGAAACTGAAGTACACTAACTACATGTATTACAAGATTCAATATTATCTAAATGTCATGATAACCTTGATCTTTAGCTTCAATGTAATCCCAATCAAATCCCAGCGGCATTTCTTGTGGAAATTAAAACCACAATACTATGATTTACATAGAAATGTAAATAATTTCACAGTCAAGGCAATTTTATATAAAAAGAACAAAGTGGGAGGTCTTAATCTATCCGATTTTAAGATACACTATAAAGCTACAATAATCAAAACCATGTTTTCTAGAGCATGGGTATGGAACAAGCTCAGCAGAGTCCAGAAGCCATGTTCACACGTGACTGCTTGGATCACGTCAGAGGTGTCACTGCCATTCCCTGAGGAAAAATATGGATTTTACAATAAATGGTGCTGGAGTATTTGCTATGTGCATGAATACAAATGAACCTTGAAACCTATCTCACACTATAAACAAAAATAAATTCTAAATGTACAATAGACCAAATATAAAATCTAAAATGAAGTGGCTTCTGGAACAGCACTGTTCAACAAAAATATAACGTGAGCCACAAATGTGAGCCACAATAAGTAAGTTAGAATTTTCTAGTTGTGCCATTAAAAAATAACAAAAAAGAAAAGAGGTAAATTTAGTTTTAATAATATATTTAACCCAAGATAGCCAAATGTTAACATTTAATGAATGTGAAAATCACTTGAGGTATTTAACTCTCCTCTTCGGGGCTGAGTCTTTCAAACCCAGTGTGTATTTTACATCAAGCACATATGGATTTGTACCAGCTGTGTCTCAAGAGCTCTACAGTCGCAAGTGACTAGTGGAAACGTGTATAAGCACTACATTGAGTAGGGTAGGCAAATAATTTTTAAACAGGGTGCCAAAAGTATGACCAAAACAACACTGGCAAATTGGATGTCATCAAATTGAAGCCTGTTCATCAAACATATCACTGAGAGAGTGTGGCGTCCAGCACGACGAGGGTTGTGGGAGCGAGGAGGGCGGCACAGGGTTAAGAAAAGACAGTAGTTATGAATAGAGGTAAGCAGGGCCAAGGGTCTCACTGTATGTGCTGGGGCAACTAATGGGGCCAACACGTTAGCTTTTATTAGTTAGGTGGGGAAGTAAAGGAGATAAAGCTTGTCAATCTCAAGATCTGTGAATTCCATACATCATAATAGGAAACTGATTCAAGGCAATCACCCTTGCCTGCAGGCAGCTGGACCATAAGTCTCAACTTCCCCAAGAGACAAAACCTATATGCACATGAATAGATGGAGAGCACATCACTGAATCACTTCCCTTGCAGGTTGTGGGAAGGAATGCAGCCACAGAGGCAGAGGCTCTCCTTAGCCAGGGGAACGTGGGGGGGCTGTGCCCACCCCTGTGAACCCCGTATGTTCTCCTGTTGGTCCCCACACGACTGTGTCCAGCTTAAGTTGTTCCTTCCGTGAGGAATCTTATTCGTCATTGACTGTCCAGTCATCTTTCTGGGACCAAACAGGGAGGCATACGGCGCAAACACAAAGGTTTAGCAAAGTCCCTGAAAGGATCCATTTTACAGACTCTCCTTTCTTTGGGGGCAAGTGCAAGGAAACAAACGGTGAGGCTGCTGCGTGGCGACAAAAGAGTGAAAACGCAAACCACAAAGCTGGAGACCCTACTGCTACCACAAAACTTCATATTCAGGATATATCAAGGACTCCTGCAGATTACTGAAAACCAGACCAATCAATAGAGAAATGGACAAACTGTGGATTCATAGGCAATACTTCTGTTTTGTATGTGTAATTTTTGTATTAAAATCTAATTTTAGATTTTTCTCTACTTCATAAAAATGTTCTTTAAACAGTAGTGTATTGTTTAAAAGAGCTGTTTTTCATGATTACCTTTTATTTTTCTGGGGAATAGTTTAATATTCATTATTGTTTTAATATTCATTTATATATTATTTAAATTTATTGGTAAATTGTACATATGAATAATTTTTCATAAGGAAATATTTTTATACTATTTTATTCTTTTATATTTATTGATATGTATATTATATGTAAACATATACCGGGGGTGCCAAAAAAATGTGCACACATTTTAAGAGATGTTACCACTTTGGTCAACGTTGCTCAAGCAGTAGTGTGCCGTAATCAGACGTGTCTGGATGCTGATGGGAACCTCTTGTAATTGCAGAAGTCACACGTGACTTGCATTCATTGTTTGTTATCGACATATATTGAGTATTACAATTTTAATAGTTTTTTCCTTTCTTAAAATGTGTATACTTTTTTTGGCACCTTCTGTATTTCCCTGTTTATATATTGCTAGTCACCCAATACATATTTTCCATAAGCACTGTGAAATATCACTGTTATAAAATCACTGCTATGTGTTTATGCATGATCATTTTTTAAGCTAATTAGATTAACTGATGGTATTATAGATTTCATAGTTTATAGTTAAAGAAACATTTTCAACTTTTCTGTTGATTTATTCACTTTTAAAATGAAAATAATCATTTTTATCTTAAGGACAAAAGTTTGGAAATGGCACAAAATATAGCACAAGTAGTCAACTGAAACGAAGAAAACAGTCACTTGAGGTATAGTCTGAAATGGAATTTTACTGTTTTTATATTAAACGGCACATCTGCAAGAAACAACAAAATATTCCTTTGAATAATTCTAAAAATAACAAGATTTATCTGATTCTAAGTGTGAGGTTGCTATCTTGGTAACAGATTGCCCAATAAACATAGACAATTGAACTTTACCCAGTAACATTATTTTTCCTTAAGAATACTGCACTTGCAGAAAATGGACGTTTTATAAATCTCTATAAAATTCTATAAAATGGAGGGAAAATAAAATGCTATGAATTAAAACCAGAAGAGTACATATTAATTGAAAGAGTAAATCAGTAACCAGTGTTTGAAATGACCGGGAAATTGTGCAGCCTTGACTATGTCGAACTTGGCCTAAGGTCCATTTTCTAGATGGACGATGGAACCTGAGCACAGAGGAAGTGAGGAAAATACAGTGTTGTACCATCATCAGGTATGACTTGATGGTAGGAAGAAAAGATTTAACGATTTAGTGGAAAGAAGAGTCGGAACCCAGTTCTGTACATAATCATTCGTGTGAATCTGGGCAAGTCGTCCATGTTACTTACACGGACAAAGTGAAATCACGTGCACAGACGATAAAAATTAGAATTTCTCCTCATTTGGAATTTTCACACTGAATGTATTTTATTAAGACAAGTAACAGTCTTGTCACTGAATCGCCAAACCTAGGAAAACTTTTGCTCTGGTGAAGAACTTTATATTTTACAAAATTCTTGTATATTTTACTTCACTTGATTTATCTCACAAGCCAGGGAGCTAGGAAGTCAGGAGCTAATTAGCAGTTGATCTGCGTTTATAAGCAACATGATCTGGCCTACATTATAACCGCCCAAATCCATGGGCGGATACAACATTTGATAATGGAGTTTTGTTATTTGGGTTAGAACTTAATTTGGCCAAACAATAGAAAACAAAGCAAACCTGCATTCCTATCATACAGCCTCATCTGTATTCAAACTACCTTTTCCAGAACACACATACCAGCAGGGATAAATATGTAAGAATGGTTCCAGGAGTAATGGAATTATGCCTTGCTTGCTGTTTGACACGGCTGGAAGCTCCATCAGAAGCAAGGCTCCGGGCCAGCAGGAAGGAAGCTTTGTCACACAGGGAGAATAATGATAATTGAGGAAGGGGTTCTCATTGCTTCCCACTGACACTGTATGCCTGAGTCTCACTCAAGTGAACAATGCGTCTGCTTAAATTCTTTCCAGTGTCTGAGTCTCCTGACCCACTTCCTGTGTTAGAGAGCCAGGATCAAGAAAGACTCCTGAAAGCCCAAGCAGGCTAGGGGCTGGCGAGGCAGGCTGTCCTTTTCGGCTGTGCCTTGCACCCTTACTGTGGGACTGGTTTCCTACTTTCAAGCTAATTGTTGATCCATTAGCCAGCAGTCAAGACCTTGCACTAGCCTTTGGGTCTGATCTCGTTTAGAGTTCACTCTCGACCAGTTTCTTTTTCTGCAGCAATTCCCTTCATAAAGCACACATGCGCCATTTACAGAAACACAAAGGGCCGCAGTGCTCGTCCTCAGAACAGTGTGGGGAAGGTAGCAACGAGGGGGAACAGGCCAGAGCCAGGTCGGGGGCAGGGGGATCACAGGAATGCAGTGGACAGAGGCAGCCATCCAAGGAGACAAAGCAGGCTTTGGGCCCGGAAGCAGGCGGGGAAGGCAGGGGGCACAAGGGCCAGGAAAGGAACTCAGTCAAGCCACACGAGCGGCAGCCACAGTGCTCATTAAACACACTCCCACTTGGTCTCCCACTAAACACACTGCCACTCGGTCCCCCTGCAATCAAATGTCAAATCATGCAGGATCCTGCACGTGTCCTGCTGGACTTCATCCTGTGTTACTGGAATGACCGTTTTAGATCCTGCATCTAGGACTCGGGCGTCCCGTGTGCTGCACACCATGTGCAGATGTGACAAGCTCCCCCTCTCTAAAGAATTAAACCGCAGGCAAAGTGCTGAAACAAGAGGGCCAAAGAGAAAACATTAAGACTGCCACTTAAACCCCCTTCGTGTCCCGTTTAGGAGTTTTCTTCTGCTCTAATGGCCAGCCATCTCATTTTGCAGGCGCAGCAACAGGCATCTCTCTGCACAGCCTCCCCAGACCCCAGAGCAGGTCGGAGAGCTCCATGGACTGACTGAGAGCACTGTCTGGCCCGCTCCTGCGAAGCGTGTCTGCAGCCATGTTTCTGACACAACCCATGTGCCCCTGGGAGAGGGGAGCTCTGGGGTCATGTCTTGTCTACCATATCTCCCGGCATGCCCCAAACAAGTTTGGTTTGGTTCGGTTTTAACAAGGCGAGGATCTGGCAAGCATCTTGTAATGAGGGCCTATTGTCTAAGAACCCTGGTCAAGCATGTGAAAATCAAGAAGCAGGATTGAAAGATTAAAATATATCCTCTCCTTACAATGAATTTTTTCTTCAGTATATTTATGGGATATAGAAACTTTTTCAGCAAAAGCAGCTCTCACATTCATATGTTTCTCCTCAATTGAAATCAAAAGAAAAAAAAAAGCAGTGTGACTCATTTCCTACTGTTCTCTTGCTTAATTGGATTTTTTTTTTAGTTTAATATCCTAGTTTTCTTTTTTTCACCTTTCTTTTTTCTTTTTTCTTTTTCTAATTTATTGGGGTGACAATTGTTAGTAAAACTACATAGATTTCAGGTGTACAATTCTGTAATACATCATCTATAAATCCCATTGTGTGTTCACCACCCAGAGTCAGTTCTCCGCTCAGTTGGATTTAATAGACTTTGTGGAATTTAATGGTATATGATTTGACTCTTCCTTCTCTCAGCTTAAATCACTAAGCGATTCGAAACGTAAGAAGTCCGTATGTGCGCCCTCCACCCCGAGTTGACAAGATTTTGAGGGGTCTAAGAGACACCCTTACTACACATTGGAGCTGTGTCCCTCATGAGGGGCCTGACCAGCTATGCCATAGAGTCCCGTTGCCAAAACACAACCAGGTGAATAAATAGGGCAGAATTCCATTCAATGTAAGGGAGGTCTCACATATTTTATTGCACAGTGTGGTTATCTATGATTTATCACCTTCTATTTTTCATTCAGAGAAAGTTGCATGTATTCCAAGAGGTTATAAACCTAGATTTTTTTTTTTTGATGCATAGTTCAATCAGCATTATTTACTACAGAAAACAACACTTGTGGGACACGTAAATTTTACTTCATCTTCACCGGCATAATAAACGTTCTATCAAGCACACTATAAAGGGGAGGAGAAACCCTCTTGCTACACACAGCTGTTCAGACAGCAATCTGCTCCCACAGTGGGGCTCTGGCTCATGAGCACACGTGCACAAACCAGGGTTGGCCAGCACACTCTGCCACCCTGTGACTCCATGTGTGACAACTGCCTGCCGCAGCAACAGTGACAGCAGCCACTGAGCCCAGGGTCACTACTCTGAGGGCTCTGGCTCCACCATTCACAATCCTCCAGCTCCCCAGGTCTTGATAATCCAGGAACTACTATGGAGCATCAGCTGAGAGAACGTGACATGCCCCTCAGCTTAGCTCCTCCACTCTGTCCAAAGGAGAAGGGACAGAACTGGGTGGAAGGCGACCCCAGTCACAGGATTTCATGCGCAGCTGGTATGACGCAGAGCTTGAGCTGCTGTCACCAGTCTCCACTCTATTTCTGGGGTCAGCGATTCCCAGATAGGACGCCTTATCCTGAGCATTTGGCTGGTGATTATATTAACAGGAAGAGCTGCTTACTGAGGGGTTATTACTGTGCTCGGGGCTGATAGAAGTATCACAGTTTATTAGTTCTAAGAACCTTACTCATTGGAACTGGTTCAACTCATTTCTTCCCAAGGCCTCATTTATTGAGTGGATATTGGTAGCTTAAAACTGGCCATGGTGACACTATTACATTATCGAAGTTGACAAATGGTACAAATCAGGGCTTTTCAAATTGTTGGTTTAACAGCACACCCCTATAACCTTTGTTGGTAGAAATTATTTCTATTTTACCGATGAAGTAATTAAGTCTCAAAGATGTTAGCTATCCTGCTTGCAGCCAGTATGGTCAGCACAGGGTGTTTTCAGGTTCGGATCGAGTCGCAGTCTGTTAGACACCAGGCCCAGGCTCTCCCCAGTAGTAAATCAAGGAGGCTGACTGCACACCCCACAGGGTCAGCTATTGTGAACAAACTGACAGTTGTTGCTCAATACATTCAACCAAACATTTACTGTCCCTAATGTTTTGGTTACATGGATTGTTTTTTAAATGCAAATAGCCAGTTATCTTAGTAGGGTGTTTGCATTCTAAAATAATAACACAGTGTGTTTTTGCATAATAAAATAGTTGTTTTGCATAATAAAATAGTTGTTTTCAACACAGTGTGTTAGAATGACATATTGGCACCTTTTTTTCTTATGATATTGACACATCAATACCGATAATTTAACATTTACATCCCAACTGACAGATTTAGCAGGAACCTCAAGGGGACAGGATGTCAGGAAGAAGGGATAGGTGGGAAAGGAATTCTGAAATCTATCAAGATATGACAGACAACATAAGATTTGGAAAAAAAGCATATTGTGATCACATTTAGAAAGCATAGTGGTTTTCCTTCAGCAGATTATCAACAGCAACAAAGATCCATAGTTTCCTGTACACAACAGGGTACACCTCCACGTCACCTTTATCGTGATCTAGAACTCTAAATTCAAACCGTTCTGCTTGTCTGACTGTTTGTCTTGCTTCTGTACTCTGGTGTCACAGAAATGACTACAATGCCAAAACATTGTTCACTATGATGCCACAGGGGGAGGAGGGTTTTAGGAGGAAAATTCTGAAAAGGTTTAGAGGCAAACTAAAAACAAATCTGGACTTAGCCCTTAAAAACCAAAGCACATTTTTTGCTTGGCTGTGCTTTGATTTTCAAACCACTTCCTCCATGTGGACACTTAATTCTCTAGTTTGCGAAGGTCCATGAATCCCATTTTCAGTTGTTTACCATCCACCTGTGAACTGAGTAAGTCAATGGCATCATTTTTTGATTGCACACCAAAAATAGTCCCACAAATCTAACTAAATTGGCCAGCTAATAGAAATGAAATAAATCAAACCAGTTGTTTGAAATAATGGGCGGGCTAAATGATTGCTTAAAATACCTGTAGTCTGTCAGTATCTTTCCATTTTTTTTGTGAGTTACAAAGGTCAACTTTTTATCCAGTGTAATCTATTGTCCTGAAATGTTTAAACATCAAATGAGCAGCTACAATTTTAATGTATGCTTTAAAATGAAAACAAGGTGGGCTTCAAAACACCATTATAAAAAAATGTATCCCTGTGAATAAATACATTTATTCATTCTCACCTTAGGGTTTAAGCACGACTTTCAATTGGCCATTGCATGGCTTTTGTAAAGATTGGTGGGCAGGGTTAGTCCTCCGTAAATTATAAACACAAACCATTGACCTGACTGGCAAGATGCCATGAGTGAAAAGAAGAAAGATTAAGTAAGGAAGCAAAAGCATGGGATGAAATTTTCTGGGACGCAGTCCCCAGTTTGCCAGATGCCCTCCAGACACCCTGCAGAAGGGAAATCCTGACATGTCCATGTCTTTGAGAGCAGATCCCCTCCTAGAAACCATGTCACATGAGCAGCTGCCACTGTCCTGGCAATGGCCGTACAACGCAACATGCGCAGAGCTGAGTTTCCCTTGTTAGACTAACCTGTGTGATCTTCACCCAGAACCGCAGGGATGCACGAACCGCACAGGGTGGGGACCAGCAGGATGTCAGCCACGCCTTCTAGCACAGTGCATGGCACAAGGTGGTTTCACCAGAAACATTTGTGGAATCAGATTTGGCAAATCCTAACTTTTCTCAGGGTCCATTTTACCCTCTGTAAAATAGGAATGGAGCCAAATATGACTCAAAATGTGGTTGTTGAAAACAAACTGAGATTACTTATGTGGATGTGTTTAAAAACTAAGGATGTGTTGTTTTAAAATCTGTCACTTTATACATAGTTTTCCATTTCCGTTATTTATGGTAGCCTTATATAAAATATATCCATTCATCACATGGAGAACATTAGTTATAGTAGGTATTAAAATTAACACTAAACTAGCATGTGATGTTTGTCAACCTTGGATTTTCTTCATGCGAATTTGATGGTTATTTCTTTTTTTTAATAGAATTATTTCTGCCTTATTATGAACTTCTGGCAGCATTACCTTGGGCAGTAAGAAATTATTTCTAGATAATTAAAGTATTCTACTATTTAACTGTATCATGTTTCTGCTCCCTTTGCTGAAACAACGTTCTGTGGCTGTGTTCTCTGGAATTCTCCAGGTGATGCTTCCAACTGCATCTTTGCATATTTTATGTTTTTCTCCAACTTAGTATCTCTCTGTAATTACTGGGTCCCTCTGTAATTCTTACTCATCTTTCTTAGCTTCAGTCAACTCCAAATAGGTCCTTAAGTGTTGCTGTGCCAGTCCCCCCAAAAGGGAAGTGATCATGGGCTTAATTCTGATGCCTAATTTGTTACCTCATGGGAAACTGTTCTATGAACTAGAGCGCCACGCTTATGCACAGGTCCTTTCGATCTGAGCCTTGCAGTGTCCACTTACTTACAAACTACTTAGGTCAGCATGCTTCCTCCCACCCACTTCAAAGAGTTCGTTGCACACATTGTCAATACAGCCAGATGAGTTTGTCACCATCTGCATTCCGCCTCATAGTAGGCCTCTGATCTCCTAAATGCTTTTTTCTTTAAATTTCACTCTTTGTGCTGTCAAGTTCTACTGATTTTGACAAATTAATAATGTCATGTATTCACCCCATTGAAAGAAACCTTGGTTGCTTCCAGTTTTGGGTGCGTATGAATAAAACTACTATAAATATTGCACGCAGGTTTTTATGTAGACCTAAGTTTTCAAATCAGTTGGTGAACACCTAGGAGTGAGACTTAGATTGTGCAGTAAGACAGCTTAGCTGGGTGACAAGGAGTCGCACCATCTTCTGGTTCCCAGCACTGACGACTGAGAGGACCGGCTGCTCCGCAGTCTCGCCAATAATCGATGCTGTCAGTTTTGTGATTTTAGCCATTCTAGGAGGTGTGCAGTGGTAAATCATTGTTTTAATTTATCTTTCCCTAATGACAAGTGATGTTAAGCATATTTTTCTTTTAAGTAGACTTATTCAAGACTAGTTTTAGGTTCATGGCAAAACTGAGCAGAAAGAACAGAGTCCACACACACGCACAGCCTCCCACGACCACACCCTGCACTGGAGGGGACACTCGTTACAGCTGATGGACTTACACTGACACCTCATGATCACACTGCTATGGACTGAATGTCTGTGTCACCCCTCCCGCCCCAGTCCATACGCTGACATCCTAACCCACACGTGTGGTATTAGGAGCTGCGGCCTTTGGCAGGTCATTAGTTTTAGATGAGGTCACAAGTGAGGACCCCCCACAGTGGGATAAGTGCTATGTCCCTGTAACAAGAAGACGAGACTAGAGCTCCTCTCGCCACAGTGAGAGCACGCAGGTCGATCTTTGCTCACTAAGGCCTGTAACTGATTAGATGAGGCCCCCACACACGCGGAGGGCAGCCTGCTTTACTCAAAGCCCACCTATTTCAATGTTAATCGCATCCAAGAACCACCCTTACAGAAACATCCAGAATAATGTTTGCCCAAATATCTGCACACTATGGCCCATCCAAGTTGACACGTAAAATTAATGTTCACACCTTCTACTTCTAGTTTTTTGAGAGATACTGTCATATGGGCTTAAATTTTGTCAAACCCTTTAACTGCGTGTCCCTGCATGAGGATGGTGTTTAGTCTCTGTTAATGTGGTGAATTATATCACCTGCCTTATAAATGTTCATCCAGCCTCACACTGCTGGAACGCACTCCACATGGCTGTTATCTTTCTGTGTACTGCTGGACTGATTGGCTGATATTCTGTTCAGGATTTTGTATCTATGCTCAATAACAATATTAGTCTACAGCTTTCTGGTAATTTTTTAAAAAATCTGTTATTGAGATAATACTATTCTCATCAAATGATCTGAGAACACTTGTTACTTTTTCTTTAGTAATCAGCAGACATTGTGTCTTTCTGCTCCTAACGAAGATGCGCTTCTAGCATCACGCTACTGACTTGCTCGCTAAACCTGGTTCACTTGTATCATTTCTTATCGTTAGAATCAAAAGTTAAGTTTATATGAGCTAATATGTCCCTTTCAGTTCCAGAGAGAAAATATCTATTTCGACATATAATAACAACACCTTAAACTAAATGACTTCTTTATGTTTCATAAAATTCTTCCATGGCCATTGTATTATTTTGTCTTCGCAACCACTCCTGGTAGTTGAGCTAAGCAAGTAATATTTTCACTGTTCGTAGACGAAGTTACCAAAGTTCATGAATGTTATTTAAGTTTTCCAAGACTGCACAGTTTCTGAGTGGTGTTGTCAGGATTCAAACTCAAGATCTTTAGGCTAGCATGTTAAATATTTTCATTTTTGCGAGAGTACAGACTTATTGCGTTAATAGATTCACTCTCCCAACATATGCTTCCAAAGACCATCCTTGCTCTCTCTTAGAAACCTCTTGCAATAAATGTTTCTACGTACAAGTCAAACGGGAAGGGGAGTTCCCAGCAACTGTTTTATAAAAAATGGGATTTGCTCAGTTGCCTACCTGCTCTCTCCTTTCTTTTTTATGCTGTGCTCACAAAGTTTAGTTTTCTGCTATAGATGTAAATCACCCTATTGCATTTTAAAATTATCTTTATAAAAGGCAACTTGGCCTAACCAGCAGGGTACGGCTGTTCTGCAACCCAAATTGCAAAACTGGTATTAGAGAAGTGAATAGTGGGGGAGAGGAGGGAAGAGTCAGGCCTGACACGGGAAAAAGGAGGGCGTTCACATCCTCTGAATGCCGGACACTGGTATCGCACCTCCTGTGAGCTGCACAGAGTTTGGCTAATCACTGCACTCCACAGTGACGGCAGATTTATAACCTATGGATCACATCCTGAGACTTTCTGTCGAGAGTCTGTTCATATAGTTTTAAAACAGAATTCAGGTCGAGAGAGTCTCTTAACTCCTCACAGAAACCATGTTTGCCTTTTCCGTCACCTCCCCATCCCCAGTCTGGTCAAAGGAAGCAGAGTTTCCAGAATCTGGGATTTGTCTGCCCTGAGAGGAATCGGGCTTTTGCCCACAGGTTTGCAGGACGAGTGTTGCAAGGGCCATGGTTATCAGCGTGGTCTAGATAATTGTGAAAAATACAAGAAAGACATCATGAGCTTTGTATTGATGGAGGACTCTGGGTTTGCCTGTGTGGGTGGAGACTCCTCCAAGAATGGCAGGTTTTGGCCAAGTATTTATCATCCATCTAGGGCAAAGCATGGGTATTTTTCAGAAGCTGGGATTTGGAGGTATGTGATGGGAAAGGCGGAAGAACATAAAATAACACATGAGCACGTGAGGAGATGATGTGGAGACTCGTGCAGCAGGTCGGACAATACACAAGGATCAACAGTTCTCGGGGACGAGAACCCATGTTTGGGTCATAAAGCTCTGAGTAATCAAAGGTCTTCCCCTCATCTGCTTATGTGTGGGAGACCACCCCCGCGACTGGAACCGTATGACACTAAACATCTCCTACTCACTACTGAGCGCTGTGCAAAGAATTTTGACCAGCATTTATGGACACATTAATTCTCACACTAACCCTAGGAGGCAACTGCTGGAATTACTCTCATCTTACAGATGAGGAAACTGAAGTTTAGAGGTGTTGAGTGAGTGGCAGAATGACACAAAGATGATAACTGGCAGAGCCAGAGTCCCAGAGACGCCTGACACATTCAAAAGCTGCGCAAACATTCCTTCTTACATCACTATCTGAACAAATGTGCACCATCTGAATAACGACGCTTAATTTCTTAGATCATTTCATGCTGAATGTTATGTACCATGTAAGAGACAGCATGGTGAAGTAGGAAAAATAAAAAAACAAAAACAAAAATGAAATCAACACACACAGGCTTTGGAATCTGATATACTGGAATCTCATCTCCTATGAAGGAAAACTGGCCACATGATGTAACCCAATTACTGTGCTTTCAGGGTAAAATAACCAGAACTTGTAAAGCTTGCCACTTTGGTGTATGCATTACTTTTCTATTGCTCATGTAACCAATTATGACATAGTGATGGCTGAAAATTGCGAATTTTGTATATAAACTTATATTCTGCAGGTTGGATGTCTGATGCAGATCTCACTTAGTCAACATCAAGATGTCGCAGGACAGTTCCTTCTGGAACCTTCAGAAGACACACTCCCTTGGTACAGTCCTTGCCTGGTGGCCCTTATCCTCCATGATGAAAGCTGGCCATTTTCCCACACTCACATCTCCCTCTGACTACTGCCAGGAAAGGACCCATGTGATTCCACTGGGCCCAAGGGGACCATCCTGGATAGTGTCGCCATGTCAAGGCCTTTAACTTCATCACATCTGCCACGTAACAGAACAGACGCACAGTTTCTAGACATCTTTGGGGAGCCATTTCTCTGCCTATCTCAGTGTATAAAGCCGGGAACCCGGTAAATACAGACAGAGATCAGCCACAAAAGCAGATGATAAATACAGGAAACACTGTAAAGGCCAACCTCAGAGTAAGACAATTTGCTAAACATTAGAGAAATGTGTTTTCAATTCTGTCCATATTTCTCATCTTACAACTGTGAAATTATTTCCCTTACCTGGAGCCTGATCAAGTCTTCGTTTCTATTCTTCTCTGCAAGGTGCCAGAAATGTTCGAAGCTGGAACAGGGAGGCACAAAGACGTCGTAAGTTTCATCTTTCCGTATCCTTCACATTTCTCCCTTTCGGCTGTGAAGCTAGCTTCTCCTGGAAGGAGAAAGGTCTGTGTCAACTGATCTTTCTTGGGAATAAATGGCCTTTCAGAGTTTGGAGGAAGCAAGATTCTATGGATAATTTTACCTGGTTCAGATCAATAATAAGCACATTTTTCTTCAAAGAACACCTTTTACATTACTCGTCACTGCACACTCATACTGAAAAAATTACATGTATACGTATTTGTTTACATCTATCTGTCCATCTATATAGCTATCATTTAGCTATATTTAGCCTTAAAAAAAGGAGAATGGGGTTGTCACACTGGAAATTGCTAATAGGGTTTACACGAATCCCACTTCTTTTAAGCTATGATTAAAAATAACAACAAAAAACACTCAAAGAGTAAACCTAGTAAACACTGATATTCAGTTCAGAAAGTCCTCTGAAGGAAAGCTAAAGCACCAAACACCTTTGAAAACACATTCTCACCAAGCCACCCTGTATTCAAAAAATGAATTGCTAACATTTAGGGGATTTGTGTGTGAAATACGAATGAACCCATTCAATTTATCATCCCCAAATAAACCTGTCATACTGTCGTAGGAGCAGGGAATAGCCAGCTGTTAATATCAAAAGCCGCAAAAAGGGTCCAACTTACAGTTCCTAGGGAGTGACCCATTTTTATAGCTGAGCACAAGTAGAAAGCACAAATTATGTTTGAAGAGTGTCGGTGAAATGTCGAATTTAAAAATCCTACTTGGACAAAGAAGACAAAACCTCACAAAAGTACGTTAACTGAAATATCCTACTACTGCCAGCATACTCATGAGCCATAGGTTAGGACCTAGATACATTTTTGTTTGTTTGTTTGTTTTTCCCCTCTGCATGTACTATTCTTCCACTTTGGGCAGCTTAACTCAATTGCTGAGTACCTAGAAGAAAAGGCATTTGAGAGAGTCTGGCAGGACTTATGAGTTTGCTGATATGAAAGAAGACTTACGTTCCATTCTCAGAACCCTGGCCAGTTACTCTGCAGGAATGCGTCTCTACGGCATTAGGTAGGAGAAAACCACATGGCAGAGGCAAAGGCTGACACTACTACGCCCTGGTCAGGACAATCCGGCTGCACGGCGGTCACACACACCAGTTTCGGGGCCTTAACAACTGACATCTCTTCCGATGTCTGCTGGGGTCTGCCTGACTCTCCAGGGCAGCTTTCTTTCCAATGTGACTAGGAATTCCACGCTCGCGGCATCTCCGTTTTGCACATGGCTCTCCATGTTGCTGTGGCAGGAGGGACCCTGGAGAGACATGCGCTGCACTTACATATATTGGCCATTCCCAGCCTATTGTCAGGGAGCAGGCACAGCTGCAGAACGTCCGTTCAAGGTGGTAGAAGTGAAAATGCCGGTGAGAATGAGCCGTGTCCACTATGCACAGGTGGGTGAGACACTTGAAGGTTACGAAGGCACCTGGGCGTGTCTGTGAAGAACAGCGCTTTAGGACACGGTGGGTGTTGTACGGCACAGACTACGAGGGCGGAAATAGCATTACCAACTCCCAGCAGTATACATGGATTCCTTCGCGCACAACTGAAATCTTCCCGATTTTGGTGACATGAAGTAAGAGAAATGGAGTTGTAACAACTTCCGCCATCAGCACATTACCGAGGAGACACTGATCCACTTAATAGTAGTACATACTCTGTGAAGGTCACTTCCGCGAAAGGATGTCAAACCCACCGGGCACCCACAGGGCGAGGACCCACACTTAACAGATGCCCTATCTGTTTCTGTCCTCACCCTGGGCCACGGTTTTTTGGCGATTCCTTTATTTGCTAATGCAAATCCCTTGAGCTTAACAACGCTGACTTGTCTTCTCTCAGGATTCGAGTTACACGGAGCTACAGCCTTCTCTTTTCCAGTTATTCTAAGTGTGGGGTTCATTCGTGTAGTCCTCAGGTTTATGCAACTCTTCATCCTGAGTATGGAGGAGAGGATGACATAAGTCTTCCCAGTTCTCAGGAGGCGGCAATGCCCAAATCCCTGTGGCCACCTACCAGCCTTAACAGTAGCATTCTGTGAGCCACAAAAATGCCAAGAACACATCAAAGACAGGAGACGACAGGTGAGACCTTCTGAAGTAACACTCCTGAAGGCAGAGGAAAGCTCACTTTTGGCTCGTCTGTGTGCCATGGTCCTGCGCACCTGAGGGGGACAGGAGCATGTGCAGGGACATGTTATAGAGGCTGAAGGGGACAGAGCAATGTGGGGAGAGCAAGGTCTTCATCTCAGCGTCAATCTTTTTGTAATTCTGCTCCAATGCGTGGTTTTGAGACAAATCCTTTGTTCTTCTTAGAGGTGAGGTCATGGGCCTCGCGATATCAATGTTTCCTATAATTCTGCAAGCGAGTCTGCACTCTGTGGACAGTCTCTGTGTTAACTGAGTGATCTACGGTGTCTGTAACAGGGAGTGGGTGTGGGAAGCAGAAATGACACTCATATTAAAGGAGCACATGTTTATTGAATAAAACACTGCAGCTGCCTTCCTTCTGTACTCATTTCTGTCATTCCTTTTTTGCCCTTCCTGTAACAAATTCTTATTTACACATTTATGATGTACAATTGACTGTCCTAGGTACCTGGACATTAACAAAGCTGGGTTAGGTCTGCTCCCTGATACGAAGGAACTTAAATAGGGATCTGGTTCCACACGGACACTGTCTACTTTCTGCTCCAACGTCTCAGACAAGCTCCTGGAATTACTCAACATTTTCTCTTCAAGGCCGGATTCCCTGGCAATGATAAAAGGACAAGTGTGTTTCTGGGTGGCTATTTTTGCTTTGGCAGCTCGAAGTGTAGGGTTTGCAAAAGTCTCTGATTTCTGTGTTTTTCAAAAAAATCTATGGTCCTATATTCCCTGAACATTTTGTGATATGCTTTACTTAGCACCTATAGAAATAGCTTTACCTGCAGACCACCTCTAGGCATTTTTCCCTTTTTTTTTCCTACCTGAATACTTTTAAGCAACCTTGGCTTTTAATTCATACACCAGAGAAGAACTTATTCATGTTAATTAGCAGTGATTAATGACATAAATGGTCAACAGACATCCTACAGCGTCCCTAAGCAAAGAACACAGTCAGCCCACTTTCCCTCCATTTTCCTCGTTTAGAAAGATTGATGTGCTGCGAAAGCCTCGTCAATAGTTGTGAGCGTTTCTGAAACCAGTTTCTGACCAAATGAATTAAAGATATGTAGAATTCTGAGGGCAGCATTTCAGAGCCTCCGATCCACTAAGTAATGTAGAGGTTACTGTAGCAAGACCTTGTCTAACAATCATATCATTGTTTTCCCTCGTAAAAGACTTGTTTTTGTTAGCCATTCTATATCCCCCCCCTTTTTAAGAACTTATTAAAACTGACGCCTGTGTTGTCACACATGTTGGATTAATTGCTTCGAGTTTAGGAAAGCTGTGTCATGGAATGTGGCAACTTCAGAAGCCTGACAAGAAATGCAAAATGAAAGATCCGTCTTGAATTATTTTTAGCAGAAATGGGAAAAATGATATATACAAACATGGAACAAGTGTAAGTGTGTTTTCATCCTTTTCTCAATGTCGGCAGTGTCTTTACCCCATTATTGTAAAGGTGACTGGAGTTATGGCCCCACTGCTGGGTGCAGATGGCTGCTTTGCATTCTGACTCTTTAATAAGAGGTGCTGCTGCTTATGGTTCCCCAGTAATCCACGTAACATGGCACTTCGAATTGCCGTAACCTGGAAGCTGTGGTAACGTGCTCCCACGAAGCTCCAACAAGGGCGGGCGCTATGAATATTGTTTCAAGTGTCAAAGGATGAGCCAAATGCCTTACAGATGAGCCCGTGTTTCTCCGACTTCAGCATGCACACGAATCACCCAAGGGGAGGGAGATTTGGACTCAGGGACCCCAAACAAGCTCCTAAGGGATGCTGACGCGGCTGGTGCTATGTCAGCAGGAAGGGACTAGATCTTCCATGAGCAAGGCCACGCAGAGAGAAAAGACCCCGGAGTAGCAAGGCTGTGTTTTCTGCTGAGTAGCCATCAGAGCCTCCTTAGATGGAGAAGCAGACTTGGAGCTATTGTTACTAGTGCCACCAAGCGTGGCCCGCAACCCACGCTGTACCACCTACCCAGGGCTCAGTTCCTGGTCCAAGCCATGTAGGTGGTGTGCTGAATGCATCGGGGTAACTCTGATGCCATCAAACATTTTACTTATTTCTATCCTCTTGTGATTCTCTGCTCACTGGGACAGTTTTCAATTATAATTTACCTTTTCCTGTAGGACTATTTGAAAGGAGAGGGTGAGGTTAATGGAGTTTGAGTAATTAAGATGAGAATTTCTCACGAAAAATATGGGATTTACACTACGAAAAGAATCTGCTGATCAAAGAATGGTAGGTGCTCCAATCTCTGATTATAATTTTTTTATTGAAAATTAACAAAGTGGCACTGAGTCGGTATCATAACCCTGGGTGACGTGGAATCATGTAGAATGGATCCACTCGACAGTACTAAGCAATCAGTTCTGAGTCTGAAAATGTGATGATTGACCCCCGATCAAAACGGCTACAAAGTCCACCTGGGAAAAAAACTGCAGGAAAGACAAGGAATGTTGTTTTTTTTAACGGTGATGTGAGGAGATTTTCCCTATCAGATATTAAAATGTATTATGAAGATACAATAACTAAATATTCCAGTATCTATGTCACTATAAACACCATAGCTCAGTGTATAGAAAGTGGACAAAAAATGTTTGTAAAAACAACAAGCAGATAAAAAATATCGCATTAGAAACCAGACAGAGAGAGATCGGATAAAGTACAGTAACGTGGGACAACTGGCAAGTCACTTGGAAAGAAACACAACTAAATCCTTATCGCGTACTTCATGCCACAGTAAGTATCATATGGCTCAAAAATGAAATCATACAAATAATAGAAACAAATAACAATAGAAGGTGATCACAGTATCAGTTACTAGGAATGTCTGAGGATGGCGTCAATGGCAAAACCAGTAAGAATGAGATTAAGAGACGCACTGCTTAAAAATAAATCACCTATGCGACAACACTTTTACCTACACCTCAGCTATAATCAAATTATGAATTAAATGATAAGCATACGTGATTAAAGTGAATCAGTAATGACTCTACAAAGAGCTTTCATAAATCAAGTAGGAAAAGAGCATTACCAGCAGCAAAATGACCTTGGCACAAGATCAGTCAATTATCAAAACCCTGAAGTGGTCAGTAAAAACATTAAAGTTTATTCACTGTCAGATAACAAGGTGATTTGGGGAAAAAAAACCCTAACGAATCTCTTAAAAAATATGCTTATTGTGTTCATGCAGCAACTCCACTTCTGTGAGTGTTCAGGACGTTTACTGAAATGCTTGTAATAGCTGAGAGTGAAAACAACAACAACAACAACCTTGAAAGACAATAAAAACCATAATGCATAATTAAATAAACTGTAGATTTTCATAGAGGATAAAAGCATCACAATGAAGGTGCAGCTTTATATATATTAATGAGAATATGCTCCTAACATATTTTAAATGAAAAAGGCAGAGTCTGTATTAGAACCACAATGCAGTTCATGCATTGTTAGACCTCATTTATGCTTTAAAACCTTTACTCTGTGTGTGTGTGTGTGTATGTGTGTGTGTGTGTATGTGTGTATAGCAGTATCTGAATGCAGGACAAAAATCCTAGAAAAATATATCAGGTGTTCACAGGATTTTTAGCAGCCTGGTGGGATAATAGATAATTTACATTTTCATATTTTAGGTATTTTCTGATTTTTTTTTATATTAAACGGGTAATAGCTTTATAATTTTAAATAGTAAGGCTATTTCCATAGTTAAAAATAACGGGAAATAACACCACTGTTCAGTGAGTCTCGGGATGGCCTTTTCCTAGATATCAATACCAAGTTGCTGAAAGTGTACGTACTTAGAAGTTCTATGAGCAGGTCATGGGTTCTGGTTACTTCGGCACAGGAAGTTTAACTGGAAACTCACATATTTTGTCTTAGATATAGTGGGATATCTCACCACTATGTATGATCCTTTGCCACATGAGAATCTGATAACGAGAGCAAAACTGAGGGATTCTTGGTGTGATCAGCAGCAGGGATCTGACTCCCTCTCTCATTGCTGCAACCTTTTCTTCCAAATCCGTGAAATGCACATATTTTAAATGCAGGTGTATGCTTTTAATCCAGCTGAGTAGACAAAGATTATTATAAATCTCAATATAATCAACCAGAGGTGTTATGAGTTTAAGGAGAAAGACACGACATGTAAGTGGGGAAAATGATGGCAGTCTTTGTGGAGGAATATGATCTTACCTAGACAGTGAAGGATGTCATCGATGGAGACAGCAGGGACGATGGGATTCCAGCCTGGGGAACAACGAGGACACTCACATTAGCGCGAGAACACACATACAGTCCTATGTGCATTACAGGAAAACAGTCACATGTCACCAGGTGGGGGGCAGGGAATTTCTGAGGCATAACTAGAAAGACGTCACTGGAAGGCTGGACGTTTATTTGACAGGTTACAAGAAGCAACTGAACTTTTGAGAAAGTCTGTGAAAATGATCACAGTTGTAATTCCATGTGCCAAAGAGCTCGGACGGGACTGGAGAAACGAGCATTCGGGACAGGAAAGCCACTCGGGAAATGTTTGCATTGAGGAAAGTGAAACTGGGCTAGAGAAAAAGGATGGAGTCTAGCGTGGTCGCTGCTGCAGACCTAAACCCTGACAGACGTGGCATGTCTGCGTGTGGCAGACAAGAGTCAGCGTCCTCTCAACTACGGGCATTTGGAAAGAAAACGGAAGTGAAACCTTGGAAGGTTAGCCTCCAATGTCCAGTTTAGACTTGCTGAGTTTCAGAGGTGTTGACGTAGCCCAGAAGTGGCATCACTTGGGGATCCAGGCTAAGGACAGGTGATAGGCATACAGGTATAATTCTGAGTGTCTTCAGCGAACGGGCAAAGCTGAGGCATGAGAGAACGGGGTGGTGAAATTGGTGGGGAGCTCGGAGATAAAGGAGAGCACCCAGGGGAGAACCTCGGAAGGGCAAGGATATTCAAGAGGTTTGAAGGGGAGCTAGTGAGAGGGGTAGAAGCGGTTTCTGCCCATTGTGTTCACTCGCACATTCCCCAGACCTACGAGGGTGCCGGGCATGCAGAATATCTTGAGAAATATTACTGAATGAGTGAATGTACAAAAGAGAGGGTTTTGAGAGAAAGAGGCTTGGGAACAGTGTGGAATACTGCCTGGGAGGAAGAGGAAGTGAGGTCTGAAGAGGAAAATAGATTCCGTGTTCAGGTCAGTGTGGATTTGCGACAGCAGGTGCAGGAGAAGTGAGGAAGGGCAGGACCCGACCACTTGCTTGGTAAGTCCTACTTGTTTCCACTCCCAGATTCTGAGTATTTATTCTATCTTTTCCAACTGGAATGACTGCTGTTTATATAACAGCCAGGTCTGGGATTCCATGGCAGGATTTTATTTTCTTCTTTTCAGAAGATTATTACCCTTGGAGCATTATACTTTACTGAAACACAAAACAAAACAAAAAAACCCACAACTTTTACTTAATTAACTCCAAGAACCACAATATCAGTTCAGCAGCATACAATTCAAAATACTAATTCAGCCCTTGGATGAAGTGGGCTTTGTCCCGAATACTTAAACAGTGATTTTACAAGGAACAATAAACAGCCAGCATGAGTGATATATAGAGTCAATTATTTTCAGTTAGTTTCCCAAGCATTAAATTATGAGGCCCATGCGTGAGTGTGGTTTGTGCATGCGTGTGTGTGTGTGTGTGTCTGGAAGACAGTGTTTGTGTAAGTCACAGCTTCTGGTCTAAGTGCCACAAGACTGATTAATTTCAGACATCAGTGCAACTGACTTCTGCATAGAAGAGAAATCCAGGTGGGAAATGCCCAGTCTTTGGGGAAGAAAACTGCACTTAGCTGAAGAGGTTTATGTGCCCCACTCAGGAGTGTGCCTTGACTTAATGTTCACGCACACATTTTGCTCAGCATCACTGCATTAAAGTGTAACCTTTAGGTTCAACAGAGAAAAGCAACAAAAGCAAAGCATTAAGAACAACTTCAATTTACTCTGCAGGTAGCAGTAGTGTGTTTACCTCATATCCTAAAATGAAGGGTTGTGTGGTATTTATTGTAAAGCATATTTTATTACAAGGCCATGGGACAGATTTTGTTAGATTGCACGCTTTGTCAATGAAAAGAGATAAAAAATAAGTGTAAATCTCACTGACATCCCCTCATAGTTAAAGGGTGTCCCGGTGGATGACTCATGGCGATTACACACTTTGAAAATGACCGGGAAACGGCAGCAGAGGAGGAAAAGGCTCTGCACCCGGACCTGCCATCACCTCCCTTCTCTGCCTTCAGGCCGGCGGGTCCACAGGCGAGCCGCATAACCTCTGTGATTTGCTCAGCTACATACAAAGCCAATATGGAAGACACACAGATAGAGAATCCCATCAAATATGGGTACTTGGAAAGATAATGGAAATCCAAATTTAGGGAGTTTAGCTTATCTGGGGAAGCTGGTAAGTTCAACTCCCATTTGCTGAGTTAAAGGGTGTGGATGTAAGCAAGCAGAGGCCTCCTTTGGGGGTTCAGACTATGGAGATTGTAAGGTGTGCTGCAAAAACACAATCGCTATGTGTTGGGCACGTACCACGATACAGACAGGTACTATGCTAAGTATTCCTTCCCTTAACATATAGTCACTGTATAAGGAGAGAATGATTACAGCCCCAATTTGGCTTGTAAGAAAACTGCAGTTTGGAGAGACTGAGTGACCATGGATGAAGGCCATGCAGATACAGTGAATCAGGGTCAACCCAGGGCTGTATGGGGCAAGGCCACCCACCAGGGTGCATCCCTGCTTCCCAAACACGACAGTGCCCCTGTACTGCTCCTGAAAGCCGAAGCGCCACTGACAGCACTTCCCACCAGCTGCGTGTCCCTTGGGCGTACAGATACTGCCACGGACGTTGTGGGGTGTGCGATCCCAGTGGCCCAAACTGTTGGGAAACACTTTCATGAGCAGCTTCGTGTCTTCCTAGAGGGAGGGAGGGCTAGAATGTGCAGTCACTTCTTCATGGAAGAGAACGCTTTTGCCGTAACTTATTTGGGATTGGTCGTATTTTAATTTGACTGGCTCTGATCTCCATTTGGCACAAGTCTTAGGGGAAGAGAGAGCACATTCTAGAGAAGCAAGGAGAGGGGATGTGCCCAACACTTGGTCACCTCTCTGGACACTGAGCTTGAGGAGTTAAAGGCAAACTGTTAGGTGTCTGATGTCCATCCTCATGACCCAACTCTGACCTTACTCCTTTGTACCCCCTCCCTCCCCCTCTTATTTAATGAACAAAATACTGACACTCCACTGCAGATGTCAACAACCTGCTTGGGGTACTGGAGAAAACTGTCCGAACAACAGTGCACATTTAAACAACTGTAAGCAGGCGTTTCCTTTTCTGTCTTGAGGCATGTAACTTACTAAGATTTTAAAGAACGTATTTCTTTAGCATAGGTCACATTCATTCATTCATCACTAATTCGTGTTGTAAGTTGACCCCTTACTAAGGTATGTGCCACGCACTAAGCTAGTTACTGGGAATATTAAAATAAATAAATCTTTTCCTTTGAAGTCTTATTTTGGTCTTGTTTCAAAATGGTTTTACTTCTGTTTTCCTATTTATTTTGTTAAAATGGCGACTGGCAACATATACATCTCTGTTTTTAGCCCTATCTCTGTATCTACATCTGTATCTATCTACACACATATATCTCTCTACATACATCCCCTCCCTTACATCTTCTAGCCGTATTTTGAACTAAGTAGGGAGTATCATTGGATATAGCTTGTTTTTTCAGAGAAGTTTAGGCCCTTCCTGCCTAAATTTTATCTGTCGTCAAACTGTTTTTGCTTTACCTCACTGTTATTTCTTTTTAATTATCGTCTTAGATTACAATCCAATGGGTTTATAAACTGGTCATTCCCCTTCCTCTGGGTACAAAGAAGGATGGTGCTTTCCTTAGCAGGCTTAACCCTCCTCCATGATAACAGACAAGGAACCCTTACAACTAATTAGGCAGAAAAGGAATCAAACACCTGACAATATTGTGCAACTCCAAAAACCAGAATCTACCTTAAGCGTCCTTCTTAAGGGTGTAAGATTTTGTGTTTGTTTTATTAACCTCATTAGTGTGGAATTTTGAGGAGTTTGGAGCCCGCTGTGCATCCAGGTGGGACTGAGGACGTCCTCGTGCTCATTTACTGGGCAGGGAGCACCCCGGCCTCCCACAAGCCTGTGCCAGCATGGGAGGCGCCGAGAGAGCTCTGAGAATTGTTTCCACTCGAACGCTCGGGTATTGTAAAATCCCAACTTCCATGATGATTTGAGGGCGACGAGTGAGGGAGCATCTGCAGAATTTGCCATGATTTACAGAGCTTTTAAAGCTAATGTTTCACAAACTAATCACTTCAGAGGTGCACATTTTCCTTGCCTGAACACAAACTAATCATGGCAGATTTTGCATTTCTAGAGCCTCTTGCTCTCTCCTTTTCCAGCGTGAGAAAGAAAAATGGCCTGTGATGCACTAATGTACCTGGTGACCCAATTCTGTTCTTCAGGTAGAGATATTGGTGCTTCTTTTAAATGGCCTATAGATGTAATGTTTGCCAAACTAATTTAGAAGTTAACTTGACCTCTGGGACAACTGTCTCCTTAGCAGTGGGGAAAAAAAATGAAAAGAAAGCTACGACTCCTTAATGTTGGTTTACCTGTAACATTAAAAAAAACAAGTGGAGCAATTAGAAGAGATGTAGGGCACTGATTATTTTCTGAAAGGAGGTCAAATGAAAGGATATGTTGTTAGCAAAGGCCTAGATGGTACAGAAATAGCCTACAGACCTAAAAAAATTCACACAACAACACATATGAGGAGTTTTAAAAATCCCAAATTGCCTTATAGAAACAGAGAGGGTTAGAACAGAGGGGTCTTTGGGGCCACTGGGGACATGCGTGTAACCAAGCAGAACGAACTCAAGTCTCTTCACTGCCTAGATGCTTATGGTTCCAAGGTTAAGAATCCTACAACCGACATCCAGCTTATGTCAAAATGAACCTATTTGGGTTATTTAGAAAATGATACTAACACCCACCTCTTGGGTAGATACACGCTTATGTAGGGAAAGGCATCAAACGTCATTACCCTCAGGAATAAATCAGAAGGGTTTTCTGGTCACACAAGTGGCCATACACATGCATTGGAACTACGGTCACATTCAGACAGCCCGGAAGTGAGAGAGGGAAACACGTATGCAGCTTGGGTTCTGCTACCCAGTGGCATCCTACCACTTGCTGCTAGTGAGTGCAGACCTCCTGCCTGATCATATATTGCTTCCTTTCTGTAGCTCATCTGGGGCTTATCTGGAGCTCCCAGAGTGGGCAAAGTGCCCCAGACTGTGAAATTATTTCAGTATTGCTGTTCACGTGGGGAAGGATAGCCACAATTAAGTTGACCCCGCTCAGCCCACTGTGGGCCTGCCATAATGAGCTCTCTGACTCATCTGGAATTACTATATACAACAGCATGAGCTCAACATTCAAATGTATTTTTCCCCTGGACATGGAGAAATGAATTATTTCACTAATGAAAATCAGTGAAATTCTGGCTCTGATTTCAAACACAAATCAGAATGTTGGGTTACTATGAAGTTTTGCATGTAAGTTTGTGATGCTCTGTATTTAGCTCTCTTGTGAAATTCTCGGAAAGTATACCGCCAAAACTTACTCCATTTGCCACTGTCTGAACAAAACACCCTTTATGAATGCCAAGGAGGGGTGAAAAGTTAAATGTCCCATATGTCAAATACCAAAATGGGCATACAGTTTATGACTTGATTTAGAAATAATTATGACAAACAGACCATGTAAAATAATACATAAGAGGGAAGTTAAGGATTAAGGTATACTAAGGGGAAAGTATAAGATGCAGACAATAAGAAAACAAACAAAATAGCTATGCAAGTCAACCTGGCTTATGCAAATGATTTTGGAACCCATAAAACTGATCCATTTAATTTACTTTCTGCAGACGTAAAATCTGTTCAAAGCCTTTCCGTGCTGTGTATTCTTAGCCAATCTAAGTAACTATACTGTGTTCTAATCTAGGTGGATCAGTCACGCCCAAATTAATATAACTCCAGTAAAATATATATTAACTGGAGATCACTGCAAACTCATACGCATCTCTTTTTAACATTTTCTAAGTTATTAAGGATATCCTTTTGGCTTTTTATCTTCTATGAGAGTACGTATTTCCAGACGGATAAGACCATTAAAAAAATTCTCATCTGTATAGGGTATATGCTACCATTACAATTGGACTGAATTGGTCAGACATGTATCTCTTCAAGCATGATTATGCTTCTTGTCACAAAGACATAAGAGATTATTATGTCTTTTTTTTAAAAATAATTTTTATTATGTCTTTAAGACAATAATCATGTGTCATTAAGACATGAGATTATTGATAAAATTCAAGTTTTGATGTTTTTATGACAAAATAGTATTTTAATTAATATTGTTGCATGGATATTTAAACAAAACTCTGTTGCATGGATATTTAATAAGACAAGTGCAATATTTTAAAAGAAATACACATATATCTAAATACCACAAGACATTTCTAACTATCACAGTAGGTCATACCACTGACATTTTCAAAGACATAAAGTAAATCTTACCATGTTTTGTTACTACGTCAAATTTTCACAAAAAATGCCTATTATATGTACACAAGTGTGCTATAATGAGAGGCGACTGAAATAAAGGTTCTACATTTCCAATGAGTCACTGCATGTACAAAGGTAAAATGTTTTAACTTTTAATGAAATGACTAGGAACCACCCATGTTCTAGTTCCTGTTAAGTCCTGATAGAGGACAGTGTGGACAGACAGACCCTGCCCAGGCCATTCTCGGATCTATCCTGGTTAGACACACAGGCATGGCATAGTTATACAGAGACAGGGAGGATTAGAGCTGCGCAAAGTGGTGGGACAGACGTGTAAGGCTCCTGGGAAGCACGTGACAGGAAGAACTGAGCTGCTTGGATTACGGCAGGCTTCCCTGAGGAAATGATCACTGGACAGAAACGTGAAGTTTGCGATCCAGTGCACTAGGTGACGGGGCTGGTGAATGGTCTTTGAAGAGCAGGCACTGAGGAGAGAAGGTCTGCAGCATTAGGGGTGAGGTCAATTAAAGACCTGAAAGACGATCCGTGTGCTGCATCAGGAGATGAGAAGGGGTTCTGTATGAGGGAAGGCGGGAGGGACACGGCACCAGGCCACACGCGCCACGTAGAGTTATGTCAAGAAGTTCAGTGGTTGTCCCAAGACCAGTGGGAACCCCTGGAAAGGTTTACGAGGCGATGACCGATTGGCATTTTCATCTGGATTCAATTTGGGAACAGAAAGAAGAGAGGAAGTAGAGACCAAGAAGTGGATACTGCGGTAGTCAGGGAGAGAGTAATGGTATCTCGGCAAAGAGAATGAAAAGGCTTGGTGATGGGCTAGACGTGGCGGGTGGGGGAGACGGAGCGGTGCCAACTGGCTTCTGGTTTGCTAGCTTTCTACTCCCGCCCTTGCAGGGGGACACTCAGAAGAGGAGCGCCATGCTTTAGGCAACCTAGGCCGCTTCGCACTTGGCTCTGAAACACCTCGTGGACAAAACTCTGGCTCCTGCACCTAGAACTTCACCCTCATTAGAGAGTAACTTACTTTTACCACTTTCTAGTGTATTATTAAGTCTCAGTTTATAAACTCATTTCTTTTTGGAATTTTGTTCAAAGTGATCCAGTCTTTGTTTTGTTTATGAACTTTAAACAGAACATACAAATGGTTTTCAAATACAGATAATTTCCCCCCCTAAATTATCAAAGAACAATAAGCCTCCTGTTAAAAAAAGTCTCATCTTCCACCTAGTGTTACACAAACATACCTGCCAATATACGGGCAGTGACCTCGAATGCTGACTTTTGTATGAATAGACTCCCTCTGTTGGCAAGCTCCTGTCAAAGGTAAATAAGATATAAAAACCAGGCAGAAAAACTCTGCCTACTCAGAAAGTGGTGTTTCCATTGCTGCCTGGGCCAAATTCTCTCTTTAGTACAATTAAAAATGGCTCCATGAGCATCATTTTAAAAATTGAAAATTCTCAAAATTTATTCAATCATTGGAAAGCGACTGGTCATCCAAAACTGCATTTAAATTACAATTTTTTTTGTATACTGATTTTGAATAAATTAATACAAACACATGTAGAATGCTGGAAGTGAATTAGCGCTCATTTATAATGACAGGTATGTTTGCATCTATGTTATTGCATTGTTTTGCTGTTGCACTGATTGTTTTCAACTTCTACTTTCCTGTCTCGATTGCACCATGAAAATTTAATTTTTACTCACAATCTACACTGTGTAAGTTTTTTTTAAAAAAATCACTGTATAACACACAGAGTACGCCAAAGTTCTTAAGCTGAGGCTCTGGAATACCTGAGGTTTGCAAGCCGGCATTAGTTTAAATCTACTTATCACAGCAGTGCTTCAATGTTGCATCTGGACAGAAAAGTGATCTGGAAAACTACACAGGGCCAAAGAAAAACACTCATGTTCCATGTATACAAAACATATATATTTGAAGGCAAGCTTCAAAATGTACGAAGAGAATCAAAGTCGTGAAGATGAGAAACACACAGGAAGGACGCTTTCCTTTGTTTTCTCTTACATTTACAGGCCCAGCAATAACTAGCTTGGATGAGGTCAAACCCTCTCTTCCTGTGTTCTCATTTACAGAATGGCTATAAGAATGTGGCCTGCCTACTCCTCAGTCTACAGTAGAGTTCAAATATAATCCAATTTGCGTAGGATTAGACAAAAACATAATAAACATGTATTTTATCAGTCCTCACACCCCTCTACAGAGCTGCTGCAACAAAACATCATGAACCGGTGGCTTGAACACCGCCACCTTCTTTCCCAGGCCTGGATGTTGGAAATCCAAGCTGAAGATGTCGGGTCGGGAGGTTGCTTTGTGCTGAGGTCTCTGTGCTGGGCTTGCAGATGGCAAATTTCTCATGTGTCCTCACATGGCCTTTCTTCTGGGGCTGCCACCTGGTGTCTCTTCTTTGTCTTCTAAGGACACCTGTGGCGTTGGTCAGGGTCCCACCCCATGACCTCGTGTCATCTGAGCTGCCCCCTTAAAGGTCCCTTCTCCAAAACAGGCACACACAGGAGTGTGAGGGGCAACACCCAGCCGTTGCCACCCTCTGCGCTGTCCGTGTGACCACAGGTGCACAGGCCTCACATATTTTCCCCGGGAAATGGGTGTAAGAAGCCTCCAAACCCATGCACTGCTGAACGAAGGCACGGGACAGCAAGCTCATCCCCCTCCTTTGTCTGCAGAGGTAAGAAGTCCGGAGCGCTACACCAGGACCCACGCAGGGGAGACACAGTTGCTCATAGGGTCCCGGCAGGGCCAGACACACTGGGACACACTATCTGTGCCGATCTCTGAGAAGTCAGGCAGGCGTGTTACAAGGAAACATGCCCCCAAAGAGTCACACAGCAAGAACTCCATGGAAACCATGCCAACAGACCTCTCTCCTTCCCCGAGTGGGGAATTCTGTACAGAGAGTGGCATACACAGCACCACGCGACAGACGCAGAACTGTTCTGTGTGATGGAGGCAATTTCAGTAAGGTGGCGTGTTTTCATTACAGACAGCCTGTAGTGTCGGTCTAGTTTAGAACACTGCTCTTCATTTTCTTAAAAAAAATCATGTAACTGTACAGTTTTCACGTTTGAATGGGACAATTACTCCACTCTCAACCCAGAACATGCGCAGGTATTGGCATCTAAGGATCGCGGCTTCCTCCAGACGGCCTCTCTGTGCCACTGCAGCCCACGGGCTCTCCACGGGGCTGCACACAGGCTGGGGACCCACGAATCACACACATCTCGGGCTCACACAGTGCGACCTAATAAGTGGGAATCCAGATGCAGACTCTGTAACCAGCACTGAACTGCAAAAGAATATCTCCAACAGTGGCAGAGAACAAGGCCATCTTTTCAGTGGCTGATTTATTAACTCCAGAAACACATCTAAGGCGGCTTACAAGGATACACAAAACACAACTAGACACATAAACAGGAAAACGTGGAAGGGAAATGAGAAAAGCAGCCAAAGACGGGCAGAGCACAGAAAGGAGACTGAGAGCAGGTGCGCCGTGACGCCGCGTACACCTGCCGCAGCAGGAAAGCTGCGCTCGGCCTCCTGCAGCCCCCTCAGCAGCACGCTGCAGCTCATTGTCTCCAGAAGATAAAGCAAGCCGATTAACCGCTCAGGAGAAGTGTAATTATTCTGGGTGCTAAAATTAGAAATGCCTTCCGTGGATGCTTATGAAGGAGGCGACGCACGACTTGGCAACGTCCTGCTGATAACTGACTGAACATCGTCACTTCCAGCGAGAATACGTCCAAGAAAACCCGGTGCAGAGTGAACTGCCTGCTTTTCAGGGAGACTAAGACACGGATTGCTAGGTGTGTGACCTGATTTACACTGACTACCCCACCATAATTATTCACAGAAACAAGTACACTCTCAAGAATGTCCCACTTATGATAACAGATTATACACTTAGTCTAGTTAAAATTAAGTATTGTTTTCATGGCAAGGTTTACGTGACACTGGCCAAGTTACATTTTGAGACTTCAAACTCCTCACATCTAATATGGATGGTGTAGAGAATAACTGTCATTTAATTTTTTCCTCAGTGTGTCAGTTTGCTAGCACTGCCATAACCAAGTGCCACAGGCTGCATGGCTTTCATGACAGCCACTCCTTTCCTCACAGCTGTGGCGGCTAGCAGTCAGACATCAGGGAGGTCAGCGTCAGTTCCCTCGGGGGCCTCTCTCCTTGGCAGGCAGCCGACCGCTTCATACTGGTCTTCCCTCTGTGTGTCTGCATCCTGGTCTCCTTGTCCAATCAGACTCCCACCCACATGACCTCATTGGACCTCCCTCACCTCTTTAAAGACCCTTCTCCAAATAAGTCCCATTCTGAGGTGCTGGGGACCGCAATATAGGGATTTGGGAGAGAAACCAAACCAGCCCAGGACCCCCAGCACACACATTCGCTTTCTCACTATTTGAAGAATACGTTACAGTAAGTTGCAAATGGACTGATCATAACAAAGCTACCAGCCTCCCTTTGCTCACTGCTCCGACAGCCCGGATGGTTGCTGCTGAGGTCTCAACGAAATGAGAGGTGGTGGGATTTGCTCCGCACTCCCCAATAGTCATTGTCATGTGGCAGGAACAGGCAGGCGCATGGCAGCCCCTCTAACGCATGGTCTTCACGTGCACCCTGCACTCCTCTCTGCACACCTTCTGACTGACAGCACACCCCTCCCGCTCCCAGACAGGCCTAGCTCACCCATGCCGATGGGCCTCCATTGTCCTTGGATTTACAACTTTTCCCACAGCTACAGAAGTCCTCCATGTGCTTCAAACACAACATGAAAAGCTTCCCTCATTCAATCTTCATAATTAGTTGACCTTTCCTCTGCCTTGTACTCTGATTAGCCAGGACTCATAATATCCGTACTAGACTGTATCTCCATGGAAATAAAGGTTACGTCTCTTTTATTTTCACATCTCCGTCCTCTGATCCAGCCCCTTCCCAAATTTTTATCCTTAACACTGACTGGGCAAGTATCAGAGTGTTTAATGCCTGGCCACAGGCCCAGCTTATGGTTACTGAATAAATCAAGTGACTGACACAGGCAGTTGTTGCCCACAGACTATGTCTACCATGGCCCCATCGTGCTCTCCCTGAGATACAGTGGCCTTTTCCTGTCACCAGAAAGCCGAGTCACACTTCAAGGCCTTTGTGTCTGTGACTCCCTCAGCCTGGAGCGTTTCCCTCCCAGCACTTCCCCGGGAATCCCAATCCCGGTCTCAGGTGAACTGCCATGTCTTCAGTAGCCCTTCCCTGACCACCTGGTTAAAACAAGGTGCCTGTTGAGTCCTCAGTCTGCTTTCTTTTTTCGCAGTACTCACTACTACTATGACTTACGCATGTACATTTACGCACTGGAAGGCAAGCGTAATGAGGGCAGGAAACTACCTTCCATTAGCGTGTCCCCATTATGTAACACAGCATATTACAGGTCCTCAAACAATGTTTGAATAAACGAGAGAAGCTCACATGCCATATTACTATATACCTCAAAAATATACATCCTTCTATTTTTATTTCATTTCGATAAAAATATGTGAGCAAAATAACAACGGCATATATGTTGTTTGATTAATGAAGAACATGTCCATTCAAGCAAAATAAAAATAATACTTTCATAAACATGTAACTTAATACCCTGACAGAAAACCACATGAACACTGAGTAAACTGCCTGCTGACCATTTGTGTGTGCTGTATATGCATGTGTGTGTATTGTTTAAAAATACTTATGCACCAAAAGTACAAGCAACAAAAGAAAAAAAATAGATAAACTGGACTTCATCAAAATTTGAAACTTACATGCATCGAAGGACATTATCAAAAAAGTGAAAAGACAACCAGTGAATAAAATGTTTGCAAATTATATATCTGATAGGGGTCTACTTTTTAGAACGTGTAAGAACCCTTATAAGTCAACAATAAAACGACAACACAATTAAAAACTGGGCAACAGACTTGGGCAATTTCTTGAATTTCTCAAAGAAAATACACAGATGGCCAACAGGCACATGTAAAGGTGCTCAACATCACCAATCATCAGGGAAATGCAAAATCAAAACTGCCACGATGTGTGACTCCACACCCACTACAATGGCAATAATGACGACGACGACGATGACGATGCTGGTGATGATGTGTTGGCAAGGACGTCGACAAACTAGGAGCCTCAGACATTCGTGGGAATGTAAAAGGGTTTAGCCACTGTGGAAAACAATTTGGCAGTTCCTCAAAAAGTTTAACATAGAATTACATATGACTTTATGATTCTAGTCTTACGTAGATAATCAAAAGTGTTGGAAAAAAGGTACTCACACAAGCATATGATCATGCATGTTTTAGCAGCTATAAAAAGCTTTAACAACTATACAAAAGTAGAAACAGCCCAAATTGCATTCATGGATGGACCTCAAAAACATTATGCTAATGAAAGAAACCAGATACCAAAGGTCACATATCGCATGATTGTATTTCTGTGAAATATGGAGAACAGACAAATGGAGAGGCAGAACACAGACTGGTGGTTGCTGGGGGCTGGGGGAAGGTGGGCAGGGGGAAACTTCCTGATGGACAGGGTTTTCCTTTGGAGTGATGAGCGTTTTGGAGCAGACAGAGGTGGTGGGTACACAGCACTGTGAAGGCACTAAATGCTACTGAACGGTTCACTTTAAAATAGTCAATTACGTTATGTGAATTCCACCTCAAATGATTTCCAAGATGTACAGTTCTGATTCCTTTGATAGCAATATTTAATTTACTTGATATAGACATTAAACAAGTCTCCTAAAAATAAGTAAAATGTAGGACATGAACTTTATTATATATCAATGGTTGCGTAAAAATGTATTAACACTTACATCCTACCCCATCACTCAATGTCGGCTGTCTATCTGTCTTTCCAGAATGAGGCTGTTCCTTGCTTTTGAGGCTGAGAGAGTTCCTGCATTACAAAAAGATTTGCCAATTTAATTTCTTATCTCAACCTCCAGTAACCACAGCATTCCCTTTTGGACAATATTCAAAACTCATAATAGACACATCAGGATATTCAACATGATTTTCTTGATCAGTTAGTATTCAAATGAGGCATTTACAATTACTTATTGAATTCGTCTCACTAGGTTTCTTTGGATCGTTACAGCAGCAATCCCGTCAGAGGTAGCAGGGTTTCCCATGGAGACCCGCAGGAGCTAGGACAGACGGAGAGTGGGTGTCACTCCGAGGCAGAGCCCTGGAGGACAGATTTGGCTTTGAATTCATGGGCTGGGGCCACCTCAGCGCTGTCCCAAGCTGCCCAGCACCAGGCTCACCCTGAGGAGGGATAAAGAGAGTGAACCTGTATCTCCAGGAGGAGACAGCTTCAATGAACCCCCATATTCCTCATAAAGCATCCCTATTAGGGGTTGAAAGGTTGAATTGTGTCCCCTTCAAAATTCCTATGTTGAAGTCCTAATGCCCAGGACCTCCTGATGTGACCTTGTTTGGAGACAGATTCTTTGCAGAGGTGATGAAGTTAAAGTGAGGTCCTCAGGGAGCGCCCTAATCCAGTGTGACTGGTGTCCTGATGAAAAAGGAAGTTTGGACCCAGAGGCGAGGACAGAGGCAAGATGACGTGAAGAGACACAGCTAGAAGACAGCCTCTAACAAGGCAACGAGGAAGCAGGGCTGGGACAGATCCTGCCCGCACAGCCTCAGAAGGAAGCAGCCAGGCAGACACAGTGGTTTTGGACTTTACCTCTAGACTGTGAGAGAATACATTTCTGTGTTTCAAGCCACCCAGTCAGTGGCAGCCCTAACCAACAAATACAATTCCCAACTTTTTTCTCCCTTGTCCAAAGAGCCTGGGGAAAACAAAAAAAACAAACCAAACAAAAAAACCCAAACAACATTCACATAATTTTAATACTCATTTTCTTAGCCCTCATTAATGGGAGAGGAGACAGAACATTGGTCAATAATTGGTTTTTAGTAAAAAGACATAAATATAAATTTAACTTAATTCAGCAAAATTACAGGGGAAGTCATGGGAGAGCTTTATGGAAAACGGTCGCCTTTCTGATAAAAGGAACAGGTGTCACTGACCCAGGTTCTGTTTTCTTCCTTCCTTGAACCAGGCAGGTAGGCATCCACCTTGGCGGCATGAGGTGAGATGTAGGCACCTTAAGCTTATTGCAGTGGTAATGACTAAACATTCTTGGTAACAGTGTCACTGAGCAGGTGCATGAATGCCAACTCCACAAGCATCTCTGATACAGGCACAGATTCATTCCTAACAGAAAAATCACTGTTAGTTACGCACTGGTTAGCTGCAGTCAACAGTTCTCCTTACATAACCTCTTAGAACATTTCTCTAGTAAATGAATATAGATGTTATTTTATTTTATTTTTTCTTCACCCAACCATGCTTTCATCACATCCTCTTTGTCATTCCCTCAAAAGACTGTCCACATCTAATAAATGATCTACCTATTTATTAAAGCTGGAAGAAAACACAACAAAATCATGATAAGAGTTACTGTTGCGTATGAGAATTGCAGGTTCTATTTTTGTCCTTCCATATTCTGTATGTTGCCAGTTTTTTGGTTTTTTGGAAAATTTGTTTTTCCATCAACCTTATTCCCATGTTCTGTGAAGTTCACCTTCAAACCACTCAGTGGCTGTTTCTACCCATCCAGCGACCTGAGCAGTGGGAGCTGCAGGCCCGTTCTCAGTGGTGACCTGAGAACCCAGCCCCCAGGGGACACTGCTGGACAGGTGAGAGGGCACCTGGCACCTCAGAGCACTCTGCAACCTTGCTGCGAAGCAGTCAGCTCAGGAGCTGGGGCAGCCCATCCCACGGCAATAGGTCCCGGGCACAGCCTTTCAGCACAGACGTTCCCTCCCTGTCCAGCGTCTTCAGGACCTCTGCAGAGGCAGGCGTGACCCCACACTCGCTCACCGGCGATGGTGAGCACCAGGCGTGCCCCCACATGCATGGATGGCCATGTCCACACAGCACAGAGGACAGCTGTGCTGCAGAGTCAGGCTGACCTAAGACGCCTCCATGAGAGGCCGCTGGGCAGCCCTGGGACCAGTGCCACCGGAAGGTGTGGTTCCCGGAAGCCTGCCGGGTGGGATTAGCGAAGTTTCCAGAAGGAAGGCCGCCAACAACAGGAGGCTTCAGTGCAGCTCTCTGGCCGGTATTCCTGGGGGAGTGACACTGACAGCAGGTTTTCAATGGCAACAATGGCACGAGGTGTCAGAAGATGCTTCTCCCAGGTTCTCTGTGTTACAGTGGCCACCACTTTTCCTTTGGTAAATGACTGTTTCTTTGAGAAAGTTAAGGTTGATGCCATCTAAGTGGGTTTCTTCGGCAAGGAATTTGAGGACATCCTCTTCCATCATCAAGGGCTCCAGACATTGTGAAAGTTTCCCTTTAAGTTATGACCGGAAATCAGAACAACGCCCTATGAACCCGTCTGTGTGTAAGGTTCCCAGTTTTTTTGTAAGCGGCATACATTACTTTGAAAAATCAGAATAAAACTATGTTGCATAAAAACAAACAAACAAAAACTAGACCAATGTTTATATTTTATGAGTAAGGGGGCAAGAGAGCAATCACCAATTTAAATATATTTTATTATATCGCATATGGATATTTGCTTAAATATTAATTTATCATTAAAATATTTCCCATCATGTTAAGAGTTTATATTCAGTTAAATATTGCATGTTCCCCTGCTCACATTTTGATGTGATTTTTTAAAAAATGAGTATTCAGTTACCATGGCAATAAATGACATAGGAATGCATAGATTAAATTGGAACAGAGTCAAACACCAAATCAATTCAGAATCCATGCAACACCTTCATTTCAAACAAGCAGTTTTTCTATCCCCACCGTCTTCATAAAAGATAGTCAATCCAAACAATCTGTCCAAAAAACAACAACAACAAAAAGGTATTTCTGGTGATTAGAATCCAACACAGTCACCGCCAAAAGGTGAAAGTGAGATTTTATGTATATTTCTTAATCATGGTTTTTTTGACGAGGGGATAAATAGTTACCAGGGTTCTATGGCCACAGGTGACTAATTCTTTGTCTTTTCTGACAAAAAACAAGTGAAAATTTCAGTAATTTTAAACTGAATTAAATTCAGAGGGATAAACAATATATTTGGAAATTATATTTTCTCAATAATGGGAGCATCTGTACCTGTATCCATGGATCGGTCCTTTGGCATGTAGTCACTGTTTATACCTTCACGCACAGCATCACCTTAGTGTACTTTGCAATAGGCAACTATACTTGCTATGAATAACTATATATTTATTTATTACGGAAAACTATTTTCATTATCAATTCAAATCCTTGGTATGTTGTCTTGTCCACATGGTCTTTGTGAATACTAATGGTTTGATGAGCTTTTTTGTAATTTTTATGCATGATTACTAGTATGATTAATGTTAAGTAACCTACGCAGATCAAAAAACATCATTTATAAGAGAGTTCTTCAGGTTCTCATAGGAGGAGATGGACCCTCATATTTTTTATTCTATAGAGGCAAGTAGAATGTTGAGTAATTACCAAAAGTTATTTATGAATTAGCAATTTCTCTACTTAAAACGATTAGAAAACTTTAAGTAAAACCTTTGAATTAAGATAGTTTTAAAAGACCTATAAACTGGCTTTATTTCATTTACAAAACTTATACTTCTTCACTTCAAAGACCCCTGAGAGGGAAGAAAGATCATGTAGCTTCGGGTTAAAAAAGCTACTTCCTCCTTTTTTATTCTCTCAACACCAAGCATTTTTTTGTTACATGTGCAGATGGTGAAAGGTTTGGGAAAGTTAATGAACTAGTGAGTTTCCTTAAATATTTTGCCAAGAACTGAAATCTATTTTAATTGATGGCAATTATTTTTTTACAGTTACACATTTTCATTTATCAAGAGGTGCTGAAAAATCTCTTGAAGTGATCTGAGGCTCCATGGTTGACTAAACGATGGGTCTTCTTCCGCTATCCTAACAAGACTACAATACACTGTTCAAAGTTCATGTTCCCCAGGTGGTTTCTCTTCAAGCAAATATGTTTCCGAGCACAGCTATGCTCCCCACTGGTGTGACTGGTTGATCTTCTCGTCGTCTTTTGGCCACAGGCCCCAGGATACTGGCAAACATGGCTCAGTGCCCCCAAAAGGAATACTCTTTATGAGAATGTCTATGTACGAGTAAACCTGTAGGGTCTGAAGGAGCACAAAGTGATTGTGAACACAGGTTTCTAGGGTTAATAGCTCAGAATCAAATGCATTAAGAAGTCCAGCAGGAAGGGGCTGATACGAAAAATTCTTTGTTCTGCTGGATAGAGCAATACTTAAGATAAAACTCGAGTACATTTCAGAGTGTGCCCAAGTCTAACTTGAGAATGGAACAGAGTGAACACTGAAAAAAACATCAGGGAAGCGTTTACATTTTTTTCTCACTAAGCTACATATTCGTAGTTCAAAAGTAAATTATTTTCTAGTCATTTTAAAAACTCTATAGTTTTGAATCTCCATTCACATAGAAGAGCAACTGTCAAATGTCCCCTAAAATAGTCACTTAAGCCCCCAGTATAATAAATATGTTTAGAAGATGATATAAGCCATTATATTAACCATGACTATTAGAATTGTTTGCTATATGAAATAAGCTATGTGCGTGAATGGGTGGATTAATGCATTATGTTACCTTTTTATTTTAGTCATTTGAATTATAAAACTAATACATGTTATCCCATATCCCTCACAAAATCACGCCTAACAAAATCATGGATAGCCTTTTTTTTGCTGTCTGTTTAAACATACACAATTGCTTCGTACCATGTAATTTACTTTTACAAACAATATTGTGCTTCATAGATGTGGGACTAAAGGCAGACTAACTCATGAGAGCCAGCAGACCATTTATTCAGAACTCGCTGCAGCACGGCAGCCAGCCCCATCACTTGTACTTGGGCAGACTCAGCTCAACAGCAGGTAGGAGAGGGGAAAAGGGCGCTGGCTTCAGGTGGGCCCGGATTCGAGCTGTTGTCCTGGTCGAGGTGTAGGCAGGTGAGCTAGCTAAACGGGGTGTCACAGGTGATGGGTTGGGGGTGCATATTTGGTGTTTTCTGGTTGACCCTAAGTTGGAGGTGGAGACACAAATTAGGGGAGCTCATTTATGTGTCAGTTTCTAATCAGTTCCTGGCCAATTCGGGCCAGTTGTTCAGTTGTAATGAGGGTTACTGTGTGGCTTTCTGGACAGGTACCTAGAGAGAGAAGTCTGACTTCCTGCAAGTCTGATTTAGAAACAGCTGATTGACCTCAAGTGTTGGTTTCTTGGGCTGGTAGATGCAGGTCAGATATCTATCTTTATTTATAGGTATAAATTATACACACACACACACATATATATAATATAGTCTGGCCACTGTCCTATTTATTTGGTCTCTCACAGACTACTCAGTAACTTGATATTTTCACTTAAAGGTTAAGTCATTACCAGACCTGGAAGTCCATGCATGTATGTTTTTATCATTTCTTGTAATAGCTGCATAATATATGACAGTAAAAATAAACCAACCATAGTCAACCGTTTTGAAGGACATCCAGATGGCTTTCAGGATTTTGCTATTTGAAATAATGCTGCAATAAATGTCCTTAACTAAGCAACTTAACTGAATGGTATCATTAACAATATTGGTCAAATTCCCAGAATTTAAACTGCTCGGTCAAAGGTTATGTTTCTCTGAAATTTTAATGCATACAAATGCATCAATTTAAGTGCTTTTAACAAAGCCCCGAAAAAGGCCATCATTGTTAAAAGCTCATACTCCTGATGCCCCAGCTCTTGATCACTAGACCTCAGTAGAGATTAGATGATAGAGTTTCCTTTCAAGGTGACAAAATAAGCACACCTGTCCAGTCCACACACCCCACTGCTAAAAGTTACACTAAAAAATAAACGGAACAGGAAGTTTTGAGCCACCATTGGTAGACAGAAGTGGGAGCAACATTGGCAGGTAGAAACTGAAGGGTAAACTGCTGCCCAAAAGATTGAGCTGTTTTGGAAGGAATCTTGTTGCTGTATGGAAAAGTGGGAGGGAGCCCAGGAGTAACTTCCTGAATCCTGGGAGTGACCTGATAGTTCAACCTCTGCTAACTGCATCTTGGGACAGGCAGAGGAGACCCACGTGTCTGTCCAGGAGGGAGTAGCGACCAGGGAGCTGACATTGGAGACACGGGGCTGCAGCCTGTTATGAGACAGTGATGGCTTGACAGGGATGAGGAACATAAGGAGGAACTAGCTGGTCAGTGAGTGTCCAGTTCTCTGGCTCATCCATTCTCGCTGAAAAATGGCACAAGTTATGGCTGGCGCTGCTGAGTTGTGCAAAGAATAAAGAGATAGCCCAATAGGAAATCTCAGCTAGTAAGGTGAATACCCCATTCCTTCTCAACATGAGCAGAAAAGTCTAGGCTACTAAAGAGAGAGAACCAGTCCCACTGGGACAGACGTACACATATGAAAACAAAAACAGGAGAATGAGATTTTGAAAAACTGAGTGTGGTATTTTTAGAGTGATGTATTTTATTCAACAGTAAGACCAGGTGGATATAAGAAAGAACCAACTAGAACCATACAAATAAAAAATGAAATTATTGAAACAGGCAGAGTGTAAAATGGACATGGCTGTCGGGTGAGTGAGAAAGCTGGGAAATAAAGGGAGAGTCTGATCATGAAAGAAAAGTCAAGAGACTTGAAGAATAGGTCCAGAAATTTAAAAAAAAAAATCATCTAATTGGAGCTTCAAAAGAATAATATATAATGACTAGTAAGCACTATTTAACTAAAGCAATAAAAAGGGGAATTCTACAAGGAAAGAAAGATATGAGATAAAAATGGGCGCCCTCAGTATAGAGGAGAACTTACAAACCAAAGAAGGCAAATCAGACAAAACGAAAAAATCCAAAGAAATTGGTTCCAAATACATATGTATTCTACCTGAGATTTCAGAGTATTAAGGTTAGGCTGAAAATCCTAGTAGGTTTCCAGAGAAAGTGAAATGTATAAACCAGGACTAATGATCCCAGTTAATTCCCACCACCTGTATGCTGGGAGTTGCCACATAGTGTGCCATCTAGGCTGGCACGTCCGTAAGCTACCCTGACGGGGCCCTGATCTGCACTGGTGTCTGTCTCTGCTCTCCATCATGTGGCTCCATCTCTCTGCCAACCTGTCACTTTCACTCATTCTTAAGCTTCAGTTAACCTGCTCTTCTGACCTTTGACTCCGTGTCCTATTTTCTGTCTTACCTTGTTCCAAACAGAGTCTGCATGCAAAGACTTATTGTTCATTAATACTACTTTTTTGAATCGGCCTTATGAACTGTGCCATGACAACCCTACTGGCATGGCATGGCCTTCCTGAAAATGACCTGGCTCCTGCCTGGAGCCTCCTGGCTGTCTGCTGTCAAGACATATTTGCATTTTGAAAACAAAGAAAGAGATTTTAAAATACTCGAAGCTCATATTTTAGACCTTAATGATAGTCTGTAGCTCTTTCAAATTTGTATGGTGTCTGAACACATTTAAAAACTATTTGTGTTGTATTTGAACACATTTTTTTTAAATACTCTAGTTATACATTAACACATTCTCCTTGAATCAGTGAAAATATTAACAGATGCAGCAAGGCTGCCATCTTTGATCCTGGTTCTTTTTCTCATCTTCAAAGCTATGAATCATCTCACTTTGGGGTGTATCGTTCCAGATGTTTTTCTCCGTAGAATTATCTACATGTATCTGAAGAACAACATAGCATTCTGATGTGTTTTTAATATATGAAGAGTATGCTACTGCATGTTTTGTCCTTCAATTTGCTTTATTCACTCCAATACTTCTCTGAGTGTGTGCAGGTCTTCACCACTTTTGACAAAGATTCTATCTTACCCTTTAGCACAGATATAGCTTTATTAATTCCACTATCATCTTATTCATGACATTTAGGTTGTTTCACATATCTGTCTCATAAACAACTGTACAATGTATATCAGTGAAACTGTATTTGTTATTCTAGAGCAGTAGCAATATTGGAACTTTTAACAGGGTATGCTAGCATCCCCTATGGGGTGACTGTGTGGCTTGACTTTTTCATTTGCCAGAGAGAACTCGTATCCTCAAACTCTCATAGACATTGGTTATCCACCTTTGAAATGCATGCCAATTCATTGAGTGAAAAACGAAATATCATTGTTTTAATCTCCATTTGCTGTTTTATCTCATATTGTTGTGTATCCTTATACTTTTTCACAGGATTGAACTTCAAGTTGCTAAAGTATGCAGTCATATATCTACAAGTAGCCTGAGACCTGAAGGCCTTAAATGGTTTCCAAATATTGGGAAGTTTTTTTAATGAAGTTTTCCATCAAGAATATCTCACTAAATGAGGGAGTTTTCTTCCTAAAATGAATTAACACCTTGTGTAGTCACCAAATGAAAACTGAAATCCTAGAGCCAAATTGAAGTCAGTGAAGGCAAATCCAACTAAGTGCTCTCCGACTTCCCATGGGGACGGAAGGTCTGGCCCTGAGGTCACTGCATCCCAGATCAGATCTGCATTATAATTTCATTATCATACTTTATGATTTGATTTGTTTGTTTCTTCTTCTTTTGCTCTGTTTCTCAATTATTTTCTTTAAGTGTGCTATTTAAACAGTTTTTAAGATTCCATCTTGATTTGCTCACAGCAATTTTCAACGTATTACTTTGTTTAGCTTTTCTAAGTAGTTGCTCTGGGATTTACAATATGATCTGTTGGTATTATTTTTTAACCACAAGTGGAGTATTAAACACTTACTTCCTTTAGGTCCCTTTACGCTCCCAAATAAAAACATATACATCATTGTTTCAAGTATTTCCTCTCCATATATTGAATGACACAACAGATACTACATTTTTTTTATTTCCACCATCAAATGTGATTTAAGAGACTTTTCAGAATAATAGTCTATTATATGTACCTCTATTTTTAACATTTCTTTTTTTTTTCTGAAGTTCCACGCCTCTTCTAATTTATTTTCTGTTGGAGAGCTTTCTTTAGACATTCTTTAAAGATAGGTTTGCTTTCAGTAAATTTTCTTAGTTTCCTTCAATTTCTGAATGTCTTTATTTTCCATTCATTCCTGACAGTTTATCCAGATATAGAATTCACATCTGACAGTTTTCTTCCCACAAATGAAAATGTTATGCTAATTCCTTCTAGCCTGCATAGTTTCAGATGAGAAATCGGCTGTCATTTGTGCTCCTCGGTTGCTTTTAATATTTTTTTTCATTGCCTTTACTTTTCAGAAGTTTAATTATGTGTCTTGGCCTGGATTCCTTCGTGTTCATCCTATTTGAATTTATTCTGCTTCTGAATCTGTAGGCTTATGTATTCCATCAAATTTTGGAAGACTTTAGCCATATTTCCTCAAACACCTTTCCAGTCTCAAGTTTTTTCTCCTCTCTTCTACCATGTTTCCCGGAAAATAAGACCTACCTGGACAATCAGCTCTAATGCATCTTTTGGAGCAAAAATTAATATAAGACCCGGTTTTATTTTACTATAAAACTGGGTCTAATATAACATAACATAACATAACATAACATAACATAACATAACATAACATAACATAACATAACATAACATAACATAACACCGGGGCTTATATTAATTTTTGCTCCAAAAGACGCATTAGAGCTGATTGTCCAGGTAGGTCTTATTTTTGGGGAAACATGATAGGACTCTAATAATATGAATGTTAGGTTTTTTATTGTTGTATCCGTTTTTTAAGGCTCTGTTCATTCCTTTTTGTGGGGGAAGGGTTCATCTATTTTCTCTCTGTTGTTCAGAAAGAGTAAATTCCTTTTTTCTGTCCTCATGTTTCTTGATTCTATCTTCTTTCAACTTCATATTATTCTTGAGTCTACTTCATGTAGTGTATTTTTTAGTGCTCTAATTCCTATTTGGTTGTTTGAAATAATTTCTATAATAGATATTAGCAAATAATATTGCAAATATTTTCTTTTCACTTGTGTCAAATATTTTAAATTACTTATTTAAACTATTTTCTGATGGTTGCCTTAAAGTTTGTCAGATAGTTTCAACATCTGATTCATGTCAGTATTGATATCAGCTGATTGTGTTTTCTGCTTCAACCTATGCTTCTCCTGGTTCTTGGGATAATAAGTGATTTCTGGTTGCATTTTCAAAATTACACTAGGAGACCCTTGATCTTATTTAAATATTTTATTTTAGTAGGAAGTCTCTGTTTAGCTTTAGCATACAGGTTATGGCCTATTTTTCTGAGCTGTATTCTAATGAGAATTTAGTTTTCTGATCTCTTGAAATATTAATCTGGTCTGCTGTGTTCCTCTGGCTGTTTGAACTCCAACCGAATTCTTGCTGGAGTCATTGTAGGGTTGGAAGGTGCTTCTATGGGCTACTGAGTGGGAAATGCTGGATTCATGATACAGTGAGCGCTTCCCCTAGCCTAGTCCCTAGTCACCCAGTGGCGGGGGCATCTTTTCTTTCCCTGCTAGTGCTCCAGGGCAGGATAGCGAGGTAGCCCCTTTCCCGGTCCTTTGCCCAGAATGAGCAGACGTTTGTTTCTTTTATGTTTCCTATTTGTGTTAGCAGTTCCAGATCGTACCCCTGTCTGGTGTCCAGTCTAAGATATATAATATATAAAAAGGAAATCCAGGAAATTTCCTGTGGTGTCTATCCTCTCGTCAACAAGATTCCTTGCCAGTCCAAGTTCTTCTTTCCACATTTTCAGCCTTTGTATGATTGTCTGTAAAATTATTGCTCCAGTTTTCAGTTGTATTTAGAGAGCAGGAACAGGGAAAACTTGGATCTCTGACATCTCGTCCTTGAATTACTTTTTACAACTTGCAATACACTCTTATGTCTATCATCTCACTTGTTTCTCATCAAATCCCTGTGGGGTTTGCTCTTGGGAAGGTGTAACTCTCCCTATGAAATAAAATTCGAAAGAATTAGATTTATTCTAAACATATGTAAGTCCAAGGGAGCAAAAAGTTAATAATCTGCTATTAAAAAAAAATCAGCCCAAAACTTAGTAGCTTAAAAAAACTCCAGCTCAGAAGTCTGTGGATGAATTAAGCCATCTAATTTGGGCCACCCTGCTGATCTCTGCTGGACTGGCTAACACGTCTGTGGTCACTCCCCAGGTGTGGCAGATCACGTGATTGTGCAGCTGCTGACTGCTGACTGATGTGATGGAGAGGACGAGGTCACAATCTTCCTGCAGCAGAACAGCTCAGGCTTCTTCCCACGGAGGTGGAAGGAGTCCAAGCACAAGACAAGGCAAACCCCAATGAAAAGCACTTGGCAAGTCTCTGTCTGCCTTATGTTTGCTGTCATTCCATTGGCAAAGCAGGTCACAAGGCTAAGCTCACAGTCACTGCAGGAGGTGACTCCTAAAGGATGTGGATGTAGGGATGGGAAGAATTTGTAGCCATTGGACAATCCACCATGGCCACCATCAAATTCTGACCCATACGTAATCATAAGTGAGCTCCTGTTTGCACGATTTTTACAATTTGTAACGTCTAACATGTCTATTACCACGTTTCTCATAAATATTTTGTTTGCTCTGTGGGAAAGCATAACTGTGCTCCCTGATATAAAATTTACTATGTTCATGGCAAGTCCAAATATAACTAACTTATGTTAACAGTTCAACAAAGAAATTAACAAATGAAGGTTGATAAACATTATGTTAGGGCATTTTGCAGGTTCTATGAAATGTGAGGTATAAATGGAAGACCTGATGTGTTTTACTTTTTGTTGCACCTTCCAAGCTATAATGGGTATCTGCCAGTTCTTTATTCTAGGCTTTGTTGGTAAAGTCCATGTCTATCTTAACCATATTTTCCATGACTTTATAAATGATGAATATATCCTCTGTGTAGATGGAAATAATTCTTACTTGTAGTCTAGTCTCACAGAAGTGACTTAAATTTCTTGATTATATTTATTGCTCGATGCAAATAGTTATAACAACTTTATGGCTTTTTTGAGGGGTAGTTATAAAGTTATAACATATAACCTTACATGTTTAGATTTACCATAATTTATTTGGCAGTTAGGAGAATGTCTTCTTTGGTTGTTGTTTTGGTAGTATTATCATCTATATTTTATTCTATTAAAACTACCCTTTTTATGTTGTCTGTCCTTTGAAATCATTGGTCCAATAATTTTAATTTTAAAAAACACACGCTTATAGCTCTTCTCTAAAGTTAAAACTGATAGTTTAGCATCCATTATTTCATAAGAATTATTTGTTTCCTCTTAAGTATAATCCTCAAGAACTGCAGTAACAGAGGCTGACAGCCTGTTTCTGATCTCTCTCTGATTTTCCTGTGAGTTCTTTCCACAGCTTATCCTCATCATCTTGTAACTACTCAGATGAGCTTAGTATTTTCTGCAAACCTTCATATTCCATTTTGCACACCCTCTTTTAAATCAATTATTATGCGAGAAGCTGAACTACTTGATACAAATGTGAGACAAGTCTAGACATGGCACTTATTCCCAGGTACCCTACTGCACACGATCCTTCATCCGTAAAATTCATAAGCTATCCCCTTCTCTCTCTATATTTTTTTATATTATGTAGGGGTGTATCCATGAAAATGCCTGTTTTCTAACATTCAGTTCCAGAGTGGAGGAAAATAGCATTTGGTAAAGCTATAAGGGAGTGTAATACATTGCCAAAGGCTTAAAAAATTCAGTAATTGACTGCTATCCCTTTCTTTTTTGCCTATACATTTATTTTGCCTTTTGGAGAACTCTGGTGAGGAAAATGTGTACTATTATCCTTAGAGAAACAACGTGATGCACCCCCCAACCCCCACCCCTCCCATATGGGTTATACTCCTTAAGAGTGCAGTGAACCACGGCACCTTATATATTGCTCCGATCTGTTAGGCATGCAAGAGAGAGCTACTGGTCTGAAATTATGAACCTTTTCACAGTGATTTTTATGGGTGGTGTCAAAACAAAGGCAAACTCCAATAAAATCACTGCTCTCATGTGTCTGTTACAGCTTACAACAAGCAACAACAGGCACAAATGTACCAGGACATTCCAACACACTCTCTTAGTCATCAGCGTTAGGACACCTCCAGTGTAAGACTGGCCATACCTCACTCACTCAGGGAAACATGAGATGCAAGAGGCTTCCTGGTACAGGGAATAACTCAGTTCTCCGGAATCCCTGTTAATGCCAATGGTTTGCACCTGGGGCAGAGTCTGCCCTTCTTTGGACATTTGGCAATGTCTGGAGATGTGTTTACTTTCTGCAACTTGGGCACAGACACTCTACTGTCACCTAATGGATGGGAGCCAAGGATGCTGCTAAACATCCTACACTGCACAGGTCGGCCTCTTACACCACATCATCTGTCCCTGCTTGTCCACGTTGCCAAGACTGAGAGACAGTGCTTTACACCATCTTCTTTTGCGTATGTTCACTCCTTGGGTTGGCAACCTCCGCCCAGTGCAGTGTTGCCAGGTGTCCACCACAATCATGAATAATGACATCAGTTTTGATAAGTATCCTTCCAAGCACACGATTTTGCAACATATGAAGAACATATGCTGTACCATATGCACATGAAATCTATGATTTCTCTTTTATTTTAATCTGATTATTGTTAAATAAGCATTGACTTGCAGTGTATTATCTGTGGACCACTTCCATGAGTTATTTTAATTTTCCGCCAACTTCTAGATTCCCTTGTAATTACAACACTGCCCATCATACCTCAAAGAACTGCACAACTTGTTAGTGTTTCTATGGCCATCTACTACCTTCAGGATAAATCTGATTCTGAAATTATACCCATAAACTGATTATTTTCATAGTTGGCACCACACTTAGAATCCAGAGTACACAGATTCTTGAGCTGCTTAAGCACAGTACAGACATCGATCCAACCAGAATATCAAAGATTCAAGGCAAGTAATCATTTCCAAGAAAACCTGACCAAAGGAAAATAACGGAGAGGTAGAAATGATCAGATGCCTCTTAGGTCCACTGCTTTAATTCATTTAGGCCAAATTTAATTTCTTTCAAGCTAAGGCACAGGAGGAAATGTTCATTAGCATGAGTGCTTTAGCAGTAATATTAATTAAGACTATTATAGTTCACTGCAATGTCAAAAGAAACTTCTTTTTTGCTTTTACAAGCTGATATGTATTCATGAGAAAATTACTGACCCCCCTTTTTTTCCGTGTGACCCACAGAACAAGAATCACTAAGAGAAAATCAGCAACTCACAGTCTTGTTCTCTGTCAAACAGCTACCCTGACATGCTTCAGGTGCACTTCATTAGGGCGAGTTTTCATTCCTAAGGCTAACATGCTGTGACTTTCAGCTCTCAGTAAATTTAATCATCATACCATTTACGTGTGCTTAGTCACGTTAGTTTACTTTACAGGTGCTTTAAAATATAGAGCCATAGGTGCAAAGAATCCAAAATCTAGAGCTGGAAGGAAACTCTGGGATCATTTGGTGTCAGCCTTATCATTCTGCAGGCTAGAAATTGAGGCCTGTGATGAAAGTCAAGGGCAAACCGTGAGGCAGTGTGCGTGCGAGCACTCACTCCCTGTGAACTCCCTTCTGCGCCCCATTCTGCCGCCATCACACAACCTCAGTATTAAATCCAGGCCTTATCTTACGGCACAATTGCTCTTTTCTTCCTGGGACTTTCAAACAACCTTTTTGCAGTACATAGTTGGTAATTCAATATTCTCACCAGTAAATAAGAGTTTAAATGAAAGAATTTTTAAAATGATGGATCATTTTATACAGATCATTCTTTACAGTGTCAAATGTTCCTTGGGAATAACTGCAGTCTTTTACTTTTAGAACTGGCTTTCTATCTGCTATCTTGTAGGGAAAAGGGTAATAAACATCATAGAATTTTAAAAATTAGTAGCTCCTAATTACTCTTTTTCCAATTTGGTGCAAGCCATTGAGCCTCAGTTTCCTTACCTTAAAATAATAACTTAAAAATGTGTTTATTTGTGTACCTAATAGTGTTACTAAAATAAGATAGAGTAAATGAGATCACCTTTATAAACTACAAACACCAGATTTATATAAGTTAATGTTAACATATTATTAAAACATATTTTGCTCAGACCCAAAACCAATGTCTTCATGGTTATATGATTCTACTTTTCCTAGTTTTTAGTTTTGCTATCTGAACTACAATTGATGCATCCTAACTGACACATGCAAATACATTAAAAACTGATAGTAGTTGATTAAACCTTACACACTATATATATATATATATATATATATATATATATATATATATATATATATATATTTAAATAGACTTCTATTTTTTAGAGAAGTTTTAGGCTCACAGAAGAATAGAGTGGAAAGTATCAAGTTCCCACACACACCCGGTTCCCACACAAACACAGCCTCCCCTACAATCAACACCCCCCACCAGATGGCACGTTTGTAACAATCAATGAACCTACATTGTTCCATCATCACCCAGAGTCCACAGTTTACCTGAGGGTCACTCTTGATACTGTACGATCTATGGATCTTCACAAACGTATGATGTCAGGTACCTACCATTGCAGTATCATATGGAGGCGTTTTACTGCCCTAAAAATCTCTGAGCTCCCTCACCCCAACCCGACAACCACTGATCTTTTTACTGTCTCCATAGTTTTGCCTTTTCCAGAACGTCATGTAATTGGAATCACAGCATGTAGCCCTTTTAAACTGGCTTCGTTCACTTAGCAATATGCACTGCTTGTATCTTCATGGCTTGATAGCTCATTTCTTCATATCACTAAATGACACTCCATTGTCTGCATGGACCACAGTTTATTCATCCTCTCACCTACTGAAGGACGTTTTGGCTCTTCCAACTTTTGGCAACTATGAATCAAGCTGCCATAAACATCACTGTGCAGGTTTTCACGTGGACATACTTTTCTAACTCTCTTGAGTAAATACCATAGATGCCATTGCTGGTTTGTATGGCAAGAGTATGTTTAGCTTAGTAAATAATCACTGAACTGTCTTCCCAAGTGGCTGCACCATTTGCATCCCCACCAGCAGTGAGTGAGAGTTCCTGTTGCTCCACATCCTCACCAGCATTTGGTGTTGTTGGTGTTTGGGATTTTGCCAATTCTAGTCACTACGTAGTGGTATCTCTTTGTTGTTCTAATTTGCATTTCCCTGATGACATGTGATGTGGAGCATCTTTTCGTGTGCTTATTTGTCTTGTGTATATCTTCTCTGGTGAGGTACGTGTTGAGGTCTCCGGCCCATGTTTTAATCAGGTTGTTTCTTTGCTTATTGTTGTGCTTTAAGAGTTCTTTGTATATTTTGGTAACAGTCCTTACCAGAGTTTCCTTTACTCTAATGTAAACACTGCTGTGTACATCCCGCTTTCTGACTGTATCTTCCATCCTCTCCTAACTTCCGAAACCTTAAAACGCATCATTAGCAAAAGCCCCTATATTTCCGGTGTCTTTCGGAGCATCTGCTTTGTATATACTGCCTTACTCAGTGAGCCTGGCTTCCTAAACCCGGGGACTGCTTTCCCTAAAGCCTCATCAATCGCTGGCTTTTTCCTCTCTACACCCTCATTCTTCTTGAGCCTACAAGCAGGATGTATGCCCTTCTTGTCTTTCACTGAAACTTTCTAGATGATTTTCCTTCTTTGCTCCCAAAACTCTCCAAATTTGAATTGCCTACCATCCAAGTCAGCCATAACTCTCCCATGAGGACCTCAGGTGCCTCCCCTCACATGACATTTCTACTTGCAACTCTTTCTGCCCACCGGTCACATGACTTGCTCCCTCATGCCCTCAGGTCTTTGCTCAGAAGCCATCTTCTCAGGAAGGCCTTTCTGGGCCACATTTTAAAAGACTGAACCTGATACTCCCTTCCCCCTTCTCCTGGTTTTCTTTCCCTCGTTAGTACTTCCTACCATCTAGCATATTATAAGACATACTTTACATGTTTTATTTATTTTCTCTATCAAACTGACTAGAATATATACTTCATAAGGATAGATGTTTTTTCCTTTTTAAAATATCCCTTTTAAATCCCCAGTTCCTAGCAGTGGCTTGTGCATAGTAGGTGTTCAATAAATATATTTAAATATATAACAGTGAAAGCAGAGTGTATCTAGATGTCACTGAGGGGGAAGATTTGAACTGACTTTTAGGGGTTTTTGCTTCTTATCCTTGTATCATACCGTTCCTCGCTTACGCTCAGCACTTCCATGCTATAGATAGAGCTTCTAGACCAGAGACCACACTTCTGTTTCCTCCCAATTTCTGTGTCTAGAGACAAACCATACTAAGTGTTCACACCACTCCCTTAACTGCCTCCATTTATTTTTCCTAACAAAACTCAAAGAAAAAAAAAATTATTCCCATAATTCTATTTCTGCTAAAGAAAGAAAGACCAGAAGGCAAAACTCCCTCCTAATTTCCGGGTTTGTGCACAATCTAAGAATCTACACTTGAGATACATCAGAGATAAAAATGCATGTGTTTTATTTTTGCTCTTGAGAAACCGCACAGAGCCTGTCAAGGTGAATTGCTTCTAAGTGCAAATGAATTTTGACAAAAATCGATTGTACTATTAACATGTTAAAATCTAATATTTATATTAAATTTGACCCTTCAATACAGTTCTGTGGTCTTGTACATGTTAGCTGAATTCTGTATTTAGAAAAGATATAATTAAAATAACTTGCATAAGATTGTTGTTAAAATGATAATTATTTTTCAACATACTCAAGGAACTGTAGAACTGTTTTTAGGTACATTTCTTTTTCTCTTTGTCCATTCTGTGAACAACCCTGGCAGAACAGGGTATTCTAACATTATTTTTCCTACAAGAAATAGTTCTGGTCAGATCAAGTCTCCACTTCTACATTTTTGCCATTTAACATTCAACTGTTTCTTGACCTATTTCAGGACAAAATAGTTTCCTATGTTGGAGGGAAAACATCCGAGATATGACGCGCAATGCTGGGAACTGTCATTTAAGGGAAGTGCTGGCAGAAAAGGCTATGTCCTTCAGCACAGCATATGGTGAAACACACAGCTCCTATGGTCAGCCAGACCTGGCTTCATGCTGCTGTTCATTATGTTGTTGGGATAATAAATGAGAAAAGACGTGCACATGAGTTAACATACGTACCCAGCCTCACACACTGCCCATTAGAAGTTACTTATTGTTGTTGCTATTATTTTTTTCTGACTGAGGAGATGCAAAACTATACCATGACATGATTTAAATAACTGATATGCTTGCAGACTGAGATGAGGCATCCAAAGGGCTGCCTTGCAGAAGACGAATTAGAGCTATTCTGCGTAGCTCCAGCGGGCATAACAAGCAGTGCTGGGTGGGATTTACCTGGGAGAAATACCAGATTGAATATCTGGAACAGTGCAGTTGGTGAATAATGATTGTCTCCTGTGAACATGTTGCTCAATGCCATGGCGAGGTATTTAGGCTGCAGATGGAATCAAGGTTGCTAATCAGCCACCCTGAAGACCAGGCGGTTATCCAGGATTCTCCAGATGGGTTGGGTATGATCACAAAGGTCCTTCAATATGGAAGAGGGAGGTAGAAAGACCAAGGTGAAAGTTACGTGCCATGAGGCCAACTTGACCAGCTATTGCTCTTTCTGAAACTGTACGGGATGACGAGCTAAGGAATGCAAGTATCCTCTAGAAGCTGGAAAGGTAAAGGCCATGGCTTTCACTCCAGAACCTCCAGTGAGGAATGAAGCCAAGTCAACATATGATTTTAGCCCAGTGAAACTCATGGCAGACTTCTGATTTCCACAACTATAAGATAATAAATCTGTTATTTTAAGCCACTAAGTTGGTGATAATTTGTTACAGCAGCCACAGGAAGCTAACGAAAAGAGCATACTAGAAAGTGAGCTATACAAAACAGAAGATAATGCTACCCCAGACCTGGGGGTTCAGACGACTGGGTCGCATTTTTTGGGGGAAGGGTTCTAAAAAAGGATCACATACGACGCAGAGTTTGACTACATGAAGCTGGGATTTGTTTAGCAGAAAATATAGTAAGAAGATCATAGTAATTATTTCTTTGATGTATGGATTCAGCTGCTGTTTTTTCTTGGTAATTCAAATGAAGCAACTACTGTTGATACGCAGTGAGTGCGCCATGGATGGAAAAGTGTTCACACGTCTCCCAAGGCCTCACATCCCCCTCCAACCTTTTAACTGGAGAAGAGTGCATTCCTCTCAAGATGGAGAACTTATTTGTCAGTGATGGGTTAAAATCTCGCCTCTCTCTTATTTTTTTAAAGAGAAGCAGATAAGTTTTGACTTAGCGTGGAAACATCTAACCCAGTTAGAAACAACACTTTCTATATTGATTGTCATGAGGCAAATACATAAAGTGAAAGCTAAGTGCGTTTTGCTGATGAGTATATTTTTGGTTCATTGCAGGAGTGAAAAAAATACAGTACAGTGTATGTGGCAGAGGTCATCAAAAGTGGTGAGTGCAGACAGAGAGAATATGGAAGATCATGAAGTCTGCAAAACCAAAAAAGGCAGCAGAATCGATCCCTCTGTTGTGGGTCAAAAAGAGAATAGTGGCGTTTGAAAATCAACCATTCAATGATATAGAAATGGTCCAGCATTTTTATTTTGTGGGATGACATATAATCAGCATTAAATCCATGTGTTTAATTTGCATCAATCATGTCTGCTTGTGGTGCAACCCTGCCATTTATAGCACGGCAGTGGCAGAGGAACAAGCTTCCGGGATCCAGTGGGTTGGCTGGCCAGGGGCGGAGGGCGTGGACTGCTGTGGCGCTCCTGGATGCCAGGCTGCGCCAGGACAGTCTTCTACATGACTGTCCTTCCTCTAAAGCAGGCAGCTTGCAGCCCTTAAGTGCAACTTCATAATTTGTCACCTTTCTATTGTGAACCAAAAGGGGCTGCTACTCGGCAAGCACAAGCTCAACTAACCAAAAGTGAGCACACAGGACGTTCCGATCCTCAGAAATCTCAACTGAACTGGGTCACGGTGAGAAGTGAATCCGAAGGCCAAAGCAGTAGGTCACTCTCCATCCCGAGAAGCCCTGTCCAGTTTTTGTGCATCTGGAATGACAGACTGCAAACGTCAGTGACCCTTCTCCAGACCTCTGAAGACTAACCCCTGTACCAGGGCGAGATGCCCCACACGCCTCTCTGTCATCGTGTGTGTGACTGGGAACTGTCCTGTCCCCACCACGTAAGAGAAGGACACATCTCTCCAAGCCTAGACCTCTCCCTGCTTTGCTTTCTCCTGCTCCTTAATCTGCCACCAAGGGATTTCATGGAACCTTTCTAGGTCTCATCTTTTTATTTGATTCTAATGCACAAAATAAACTAAAAAGTGCTATTTCCCAGAGCATTATCTCAATCAGGTGAGATTTAGCTTCCGGGACTGGCCCCTGAAAATTGGCTAAAAATAAACTCTTTAAACCTTTCTTTAGGTTTGGAATTTCTTTCATCCACACTATGCATTTTTACCGGGATTATTCCACCTTTAATTCTGGAACCTAAAAATGCAACACCAAAGCACATTACTATCTTCAGCAAGAAAACACTCCCACCTTTCCTTCTCTTCCAACTACTGCTACTACTATTCTGCTGCTGCTGCTGCTGCTGCTGCTGCTGCTGCTGCTACTGCTGCTGCTGCTGCTGCTGCTGCTGCTGCTCCTCCTCCTGCTGCTCCTCCTGCTGCTGCTCCTCCTGCTGCTGCTGCTGCTGCTGCTGCTCCTCCTCCTGCTGCTCCTCCTGCTGCTGCTCCTCCTGCTGCTGCTGCTGCTGCTGCTGCTGCTCCTCCTGCTGCTGCTGCTGCTGCTGCTCCTCCTGCTGCTCCTCCTGCTGCTGCTGCTGCTGCTGCTGCTGCTGCTGCTGCTGCTGCTCCTGCTGCTCCTGCTGCTGCTCCTCCTGCTGCTGCTGCTGCTGCTGCTGCTGCTCCTCCTGCTGCTGCTGCTGCTGCTGCTCCTCCTGCTGCTCCTCCTGCTGCTGCTGCTGCTGCTGCTGCTGCTGCTGCTGCTGCTGCTGCTGCTGCTGCTACAACACTGGCCTCCATCACTAATCAGGAACTTAAGTGCAAGCGCTTTGCAAAATGCTTCACATATCTCATCTGATTTAATCTTGCAAACCATGGTTGTGATGTCCATTTTACAGATGAGGAAGTCGAGGCTCAGAGAATGTAACAGAACTTACCTCCAATCACACAAAGATGAAATGACATACCCAGTATACAGCTTAGGGCTGTGTGACTCCAAAGAGCTTGGCTGTAACTAAAAGTTACTCTGACTTTCTGTACCTTTTAACTCAGTATCTACTCGTAACAGCTACTGTTTTAATGAAGCACTTCCGCAGAACAAAATCAGGTAGTTCTGAGGACAGTTCAGAAGAGGGTAATGTAATCAGCGACCTCACCGGGAGCTGTCTGGATTCATTACACATGTCCTCTTCCTGCATTTCTCCTTTCATACCCTCTTAAGAGGAATGTACATGCACGGAGACTCCATAACTGAAAGCCGGCAGAAGCTTCTGTCTTAGACCAAGTTTTACACTTACATGACTAGATCCATGGATGTAGGAAAATGATACAAGTGAGAAGGGAAAGCACTGCAAGACTCATGAAAACAGGAACGTATGGAGCTCTTTCCAGCTCTTTCCATTCTATCTCGTCACATCATCTCTAAGCAGCCTGCCCTCCAATGGAGAGCGTCACAGCCCATGCACTGACCCTAGTCCTACCTCCCACCTTCCTTGTTCTCCTAACATCCGACACCACAGCCAGCTCTCAGGCCCTAACATAGGTGGAATCGATGGTGGATTGTTCCCAGTAACTTCCCTTTATGTTATGCTTCTCCACATCACCCCGAAGAGGCCTCTTCCCTTCCACTTGGGCACTTTGCATCTGGGCGTGGCCAGAGGGGTCTCAGTTTTGCTTTTCTTCAGCTAGACACAGTCTACCAGCCAACCAGAGCTGCACACAGTCCACTGGCAGCGAGACGGGGTCCTCAGTCTCTGTGGCTCACTAGGCTGAACTGACTCCTGTTTGTGGAGAAACATCACTGAAAGTCTGCATCACTTGGCGAAGAGAACTACCCTCGCACGGAGACCAGAGGTGATGGGTGACTGGGCAGATGAACGCTCCTGCATCCTCTGAGCAGCCTCCTCTCAAGCACAGTTGCACAGACCAACCCTTTCCTCCCCAGATAATCCTGCTCCCTGCTCCACAGGTCCTCACGTCAAAGAGATTTACACCACTGGTCCATCGCATGTATTCCAGAATTTGGTTCTCTCCCTCCTTTTGGACTTTGATCTTACTCATACTGCTTTGGTTCCCTTGTTAGCACACGGAACAGCCTAAACTCTGTTTTGCAGAATTGAACACAAAGAGGATGTGCTTGTCAATATGAATGGCCCGAAAATCTATGATTAAAAGTTATGTTACTCATTACTGTGGAAAATCAAAGTGAGAACAATGCTTACTGACCATTTTTGGAAAAAAAATTCTTACTCATTGCTTTCTGTGATCTTTCTTAAAAACAAAGCTGTAAATCGCCACATTTCCCCGAGATGGCAACACACAGAGCAATTTTGTATTTATGCAAAAAGATCCCATTACTCATTTTTCTTTCAAATTAGTTTCTAAGAGTTTCTACCTGAAGAAGTTCTAACATTGGTAATTATCTGAAGATGTGTTAGCTGGTATTTTACAAGTTAAAACCTCCATTTTCTGGGGTTGACCGATAACTGTCAATGCCATCCATTTTCTCAAGGATAATGGTTAGAACACATGGGCCACAAAATCAATAATATGGATGATTATTTGCCAGTGAAATCAATGGATCTAACGCCTGTTAAATGTGCCTATCATGAATGGAAACCATCATGGTAATGGACGCATGCTGGCAGAGTGGCATCTTACCAGCAGCTCAGATCTCGTTCTCCTTATGGAGACAGCCTCAAACTAACAAAACAAACTGGGGACACAGAAGCAACATAGACTGAAACATAAACAGGTCTTTGAGAGGTCAGAGAGTTGTCCCAAAGCCCATGGAAAGCCTGGCGACTCTTACTTCCTCCCCACAAAACACAGGACATTCTAACGGTACAGTATGTCATCATCTTAGGGTGCTGAGTAATATGAAATGTCATTGGGTTCAACCCTCCATCTGATGCTAGTGTTTCTTCTATAGTGACTTCACACAGTGTCGTAGAATACCTCCAGGAATGGGGAACTCACTGTCTTGCCATGAAACCCACAGCAGAACTAGACACAACAGTATCGGAGTCTGTAGGCTGAGGAGTCCCAAAGGTGTCCCCAGCAGTTACTTTGGAAGAAGTCATTATGCTTTAAGAAGGAAAACACTTATTTATGAGCTGCTCTTTAAAATGATTATCTGTTAAAAACTTGCTGACATTTTTAATCATATTTTAGGGAACAAAGCATTAGTATTCTAGGAGACTTTATGATATACATCAACTCCTCACTTGTTGACGAGGTAAAACTGAAGCCCAACAACACTGATGTTAAAAGCCACACCTGGGCTTATGGCGCAGCATTTGCTTGGGCACTGAAAGATGAATGAAAGACATTATGCTTATGAACGAGCAAAATGGCACGAGACCTTTCAGGGTCGGGGTCAAGAGGGGAGGAAAAACAAGGCGGAAAACGTCCTTTTTAAATGTCTTGTCATGACCTGGGTTGAACCACCAACATTTGCGCTCTGATGCCATGGCCATCAAATGCTATCTGACACAGAATGAGGACAGCTGGGACTGACCTATGGTGGAGGAAACGGAATATGAATGAGAGGCAAATCAGAGCTGCTGCTTCATTTGGCAAACAGCCGAATTCTCAGATAACCCACACCGCCTGCTGGGGAGAGCTTGCGTATGAACGGCCGCAGCTCCTTTGCAGTGTCAGATCCCGGCGCCCACCAGTCTGAGGGAGAACACTTCTTAGCCCAGGTTACCACAAGTACATTTGTATGAATCCAGAGAGCAGACACTCACTCCTCTTTAGAGAACTAAATTTCAGTTTAATATAGAGGTATCTTTCCAATGAATGAAGCTGCTGAAAACTGAGTGAACTATTTTATAATATGGGTTTGTGGTTCTGGGACATGTTAAAAAGAAAAGGACTGAGTGACCACTGCTGCTGAAGCATTTGCATGATCCCTGATGAACCTTTTCATCTCTGCAATTCTAGTCATCCATGCATCCATGCATCCATGCATCCATCCATCCATCCATCCATCCACTGATGTAACAAAAACTGACTCTGATTATGACACAAAACGACATTCTTATTGTTTCCATTATATTTTAAATTTGAATTAACTAGATATTGTGAAAATATGAAAGAATCAAGGAAGTGAAATATATGGTAGCACTCAATTTCATTTTTCAATGTACAGATTCTCGTAACAACCAATCTCTTCATTCAACTGATCAGCAAAAAATCACTTTTTACTCATTCTTATGTGTCACATAGACCGTACATTATGTTGACTAGGAGCATTTTAAGATTGCATTCATAGGTTTGTCAAAGCTCGTTCCCTCACTTCATTTGGAGTTCTTTTCAAATATCTTACTGGAAAAGTCATCTTTTGCCTCTCTATGAAAAATGTCACTCCCACGCCATAGCTCTCTCTGTTCTAACACTGCTTTATTTTTCCTGATAAAATTTATCACTTCATGATACTCTGTTTGCTTTCTCCATCCACTAGATTGTAAATTCCACAAGAATAAAGATTTTGAGGGTTTTGTTAACATCTGTGATAACTCTGGCACACAGTCGATGCTTGAACATGTTAAATGATTGAGTAAATGAATGGATGGGTGAATAAATGAATGTAACTCCCTAATTTAATAAATGATTTTGAGTAATATGAGTGAAATTTGATTGCAAATAGATGCTACTTTAACATAAAGTAGTTAATATAAAATAAAGCAATGTTTTAGTGTACATTTGAATGCAAATTTACACTAACAGAAATAAACTGAAAACAAGAGAATAAAAAATATTTTTAAAGAATTTTAACTCCCCACTCCCATTAGAATTTCATCTTCTGTCATGCCTTAGAAAAGTAAATGAAACTCACTTGGAAAAAAAAAAAAATTTAAAAACTGTGACTAAATTTCCAATCAAATTAAAAGTTTCTCCTCAAATCATGTAAGGCCCATGTTAAATTGAACAAGAGAATCTTTTGTTAAGTAATGTCTCCATCAACTCTCAGAGGTGTTCCATTTGCCTATATAAAGTCATGTGACATGACTGCTGGAAAGCACAGAGATGCTGAGGAAAATACACTGTTTTGATGCTTTGCCATGCACCGGGGATTTTGTAAGAGGTCATAGTAGTGTTTGCCCATTGATATTTTTAATTAACTGATCTATTTAATAGTCTCCTGACCGTTGGCCCACCATGGTCTATAGGTCCATATGAGTACTTAATGTTGAAGACTAATTTTCAAAAATAAATATGGTTTTCTACATGGATGGCAAATATTTTTGCTAGTTATGATCTATCTAGTTATTTGTTTTAGGTACTACATTAGAAAAAAATAAAATAAAAGTTGCCAATGGACCTTTCTGATTATCGGTTATATCGATTCAGCAATGCACGTTGCTTACAAAGTGGCAAAATGTATATCATTGAGAACACAGAAAAAAGTCATAAACTTGCCTATGCACAGCAGCAAATTGCATTCAGAAAGAAATGGATTTCTGAACACTTTTAGAAGACATTTTGTTACATGCTAGAAAACAAAATATAAATCAGTAAGTATCACAATATTTTATCTAATTTTAAAGTGGCATTGTATCTCAACCTTTTGCCCCAAATGAGGAAAACATTTTTCTAATTTACCTCAAGTTTGAAAAGCAGTATTAGCAAATACAAAGACTACTCAGGTAGCTCTGGTTTTCTTATTATGAAAGAAGGGCAATGTGGTGTCATAGAAATAGCATAGTGACAGGCGTCTTGGGTTGAAATAACACTTCAGCCAATATTTATCTTTGTAACCCTGAGTCAACTATTATTAATGGCACTATACTTGATCCTACCTATGACTGCAATGCTACATAAATATCAATTCATAGTATCAATTATGATGCTTAGAAAAATATTATCACAGAATTTATGTCCCTGATGTCTCTAAGTCACTAGAATAATGCAAGAAATTAGAACAGTAATTTTTTTTAAATAAAACAGAAGCAAGTTGAACATTAAGTAATGTTAGAGCTTCAGGGATCCTGGAGATCACCATATCTGACCTCTTCATTTTAGACATGAGGAAACTGAGTCCCAAGGAGATTAAGTGGCATAAAGGCATACAGCGAAGTAGTGAGACAACATCAAATAACAGGTGAAAACCCAGGTCTTCAACAACATTCTAAAACTTTTTCATTTCTCTCCTCTTTTTGAATTTTCTCGTTCCACCTTCCCTCCTGTTCCACTTCCTGCCACCCTCCATTCCTCACTTCTTTTCTTTTAAAAAAAATTTCCATTCTCTAGCTGATCATTAGATAATATGTTGTTTCTCTGTTTTAACTAAACACTCACAGCTGTGAATTTAGAAAATCTAGAAAATCAAGAAGAAAAATTGTTCATAATATGATTATTCAGAAAGATTCAGTTATTTTCTACAAGGGGACCTGTATAATTATAAACAATTAGAGCTATGCTTTATTAGTCACAAAACTGAAAATTCCAAATGCAAAAAAAAAAAAAAAAAATTGGAAGAGACCATTATCATGGTGAAAATATTCAATGCTGATCTAACTACCGGAAAATTTTCATCAGTGTAGCATTTTGAGACTCTTTAGATAAATAAAGACCAAGCCTGCCTTTCCACTGCTATTCCATTCATTGAAAACTGGCTGGTAGCATTTGTGTAGCATTTATCTTTGGGCTTGCCTAATTCTTATCAGTTGGCATGAGCAAGTAGACACATGCAAGAATTAAAAGCTGTCAAGTTACTTTAGTTTCCTTAAAATTGCTGTATAAAATATGCCAGTGTCCGTGAATTTGGACAAGCTGAAATGAAATATTTGAGGCATCTTACTGGTTATTAAATGAACACAACTGCTTTACTATTTTTTTCTTTTTAAATAATTTTGGGGGTGGGGAGAGATCCTGGTAGGGAAGCGCTTGAATTAGTTTGTTTAGTACGTACGATACAGCCTAGGTGCCAGTAGCTGAAGACCCTTATTCAATCCTAAGTAAACTCTTGCGTCAAATGCAACTATGAAGGCATTTAAATATTAATAAAAATCCATTTATTCCATAAATAACGATAGGAAATGCACAATTGGATAGGGCTGTGTGCACACAGATAAGCTCCTCATTAAAACCAAATTTACTGATGGTAGAACTGTCAGTTAAGATACTATGACACACACACAATGAAATCATATATAATTTAAACTGTTCTCACTTTACAAAACAGACAATTGAACAACTGTAATTGATTCATGTATTGCAATTTCCATCCCATTAGTTAGAATGTATATCCAAAATTGGGGCTGTCAATCAGAGAAAATGAATACATGTTTTGTATTAATTGAAGGAGGGAAAACATTCTCTGTACTTAGATTCAGCAGGACTATACACATTTTAGGTGACACAACAGTAAACAGACATGTTTCCTCTAGTCGAATAATTAGTTTGAGTACCTTGGTAAATATATAAAAAATAGGTTAACATGTAACCCAAAGTAACACAAAAGTGGCTTTCATTTCATTTATATTCAATGTATTGACTGTATTATTTTTCAGCACTGTTATTTTATTGACTCCCAGATTTACTATTGTTTTTTGGAGGACTCCGTTTTTATTCAGTCTATAAAAATATACTGAATTACTAACTTAAGAAAGTCGTCTCATATTTCTGAGGATCAACAGACTGAAGGATTTTGTCAATGAAATCTGGACAAAAACATATACAGAATAAATATTTGTTATTAAATTCAAAGATAAGAAGCAGTTCTTGTATTCTCCATGTAGACCTACCCAAAGAATACCTTTTTCCCCAGTATTTTTAATTCTTGAACTTCTCTATAACAATTTATATTTGTATTTGATTTTCAGATTCTTTCAATAATCAGCTTTGATCATCATTTCAAAAATGCCCTACATATACCAGGTGGTAAGTAAGATTTTATGTTTCAAACATTAGCTAGCTTGGACCTAGATAGCTTCAAAAGATTGATAAACAAGCACAAATTTGGGGACGTTTCACGTCTAACTCATCACATAATGAGTCTTAATTAGGAAGCAACCAATCTTCCCATAGTGTAACCTTCATGACATTTGTGATTTCTTTGTTATTCCTTTTACTGAAATAAAATTAATTGGAATTTTTAGAATTGTCTATGAATATGAGAAGTATAAACCACTTATGAAAGGCCCGATTTATTAGCTGAACCATATGAAATTGCTCAAGTTGACAATTTTTGACTTACAAAAATAGTAATTTCCCATGGTTCAGCCTAACACCGTGTGAAACAAGCTCCAGGAACAGCTGGTACGAGGCTCACAATGGTACTTGAACAACACGCAGGTTCACAGTCCTGCTCATGAACTTGAGGTCCAGACTCAACATCCACTTGTTCTGAACAGCCAGTCTCTGAGCTCTGGATTCCCTCACTGACAAAGAACGCCATTCCTCTACTCATGGTTCTTCACAGTCAAGCCTGATGAGAAAGCTAAAGTTTTATGACTTTACTGACTAAACGGTCAACGCTCACTGCAGTGTGGACACAGAACTTGGCCATACCTGGCAGTCTCGCGGCTCACGCCCCATCGGTGCAAGCTCCACGCTGTCCCCATGCAGCTGGAGTTCCTTTTGGTCGCAGAGAACTTTAGAGGTGACAGAGATCACTCTGTTCTTCAGGACTAAAGGGGGGGAAAATGCAGTCTCATTATACCTCAGCAGAATAAAAATCAGTAGGATTTTCTAAAGTATGCAGACGTCTGTGGCCCTCCAAGCCTCCTGGCCTCTGCAGTCACCACAACTCAAGCCACCAGTCGAGAGGTGCAAAGGACGCCTGCTGCATCTGTCTGGCCAGGACTTACGCCCCCCACCTGACATCATCTGTTCACCAGTTCTGCTTCCCTGTTCATTCAATCTACTGGTTCTTTCCTCTATGTTGACTGAATTCACAGGGTGTAGCATATAATGAATGCACTGAATACTTGGGACACGATGGCAAGCTAAATAGTCAATGTCTTTGCCCCCTGAAATCTATGATTCAGACATTAATCAAATAATGGCAAAATTATATAATCATAATTATATTAACTGCATCAATGAAGAAATACAAAATAATACTGCACGACAGGGGTCCCCAAAATGGGTATATGTTTAGGAAGAGGGTGGGGGATGGGCGAACCATCAGATTAGACTGAGTACGTAGAAAATCAGTTCAGTACAATTTAGGCCAAAAAACTGGGAGGGGGCATTTCAGATATAATCATTAGTGAAAGGCCCTTAGGAGAGAAAGAAGAGGGAGCCTTCCCAAAGGAGGTGTCGACCAGGCCTGTTGGGGTGAAAAGGCTAGAAACCTTGGTGAGGACTTTGGTTTTTTTCAACCTTAGTCATTTTAAGAAAAGCATTACGGCTTCAGAGATCATATTTGAAGAGATAACATTTTCTAAATTTTATGTATGAGAGAGGAGACCTGGTTTTAGTAATTTAGTTGAATTATTAAAGGATAAAAGAAAATCATTGTGGAGTCACAAAACTTTTTAATAAGGGCATTTAGGTCCTGCTTCACACTGAGGAAAAAGGAAGGAAATCAACAAGAATAACGTCGGTAGCGGTAACTCGCACCACACACTCGTTATCCCTTGGGATTCCTGATTAAGTACCTTTAACCTTGGACAATAAGCATGATGTGTGCCCTTGTCCTTCAGAAATTAGATGGTTTCTAGAAACACAAAGGTGATTGAGGTCTTGTATTTTATGTCATGTAATAAAATTTCAGATCTAGTGGGAGAGTTAATATAATGTTTTGCTTCATCCAGAACTATAAGGAACCTTAACCATGACCTGTAGTGTCTGTTTTACACATTTCTTATTTTTCCCTTTGGTACCTTTCCTAATCAAAAATGACCAAATCCCTGAGGAATTCTACATGTGCAGAGTCCAATCGTATCAGGGTAGAAACTCATCTTGGGCTTCTCGCTTGACCTCTGCAGTGGGCTGTACAGTTGCCCAGCCTCCACCCCCCTCCAAAAAAAGGCTATGTCCATGTCCTAATCCTCAAAACCTGTGAATATGATCGTATTTGGGGAAAGGGTCTCGGCAGATGTAATTATATTAAGAATCTGAGATGAGGAGACCATCCTGGATTATCCATCTGGGCTCTGACCCCAAGGACAAGTGTCTTTCTAAGGGACATCAGAGAGATTTGAGACAGATGGAGGAAAGGAGGATGCAGGCAGCACAGGAGGAGCAGCGTGACCATGGAGGGGTGTGCAGGGGTGTGCAGGGGTGTGGAGGGGTGTGGAGGGCCGGGCAGCCACCGCACAATGGAACCCCTGGAGTGCCCAGTGGGGTGGGTCTCTGCCGTCCTGTGATTAAGGGTTTAGGGCTTCTGGAATGACGATACAATACAGTTATGTGTTCTGAGCCACCCAGTTTGTGGAAATCTGTTACCCCAATAGCAGCACCAGGAAATGAACACCGATTTTGGTTGAAAAGCAGCTGCTGCTGTAATAAACGGCTAGCAACGCGAAGTGACTTCAGAATTGTGGGGAAGATTGGGGAAACAAGATTTAAAAAGAGACTGGAGAGCCTCGAAGAGACCATTGGTAGAAACGGATGTTAAAGGAGATTCTGGGGAGGACGGAAGGAAATGACGAGCACGCCCGACGAGGTTCCTTTCACCTTCAAGAGCACATGCATTGCCCTAAAGAGAAGGTCAGCAGAAGGAGGAACGCTGCAGGTGTGGCTAGTGAGGGTGAGAGGGAGGCCAGGAGCGCAGTACCACACTGTGACAGAAAGCTTTCCGGAATACACTCAACGGTTGTATGAAAACCACAGCTTGCAAGCAATGTTATCCGTATATTAGGCAAGGGCATTTGCAGACAAAGTGCTGAAGATGGGGCCTGCTTTTCCTTTGCTGCTTAGCGTCAAGTGTGAGTGGTGAGCAGAAAGACATACATCGAGGAATGGCTGGCAAGCAGAAAGGAAACGGCACTGGATATTGTGTGAGGCCCTTGGGCTATTCAGATTGTAAAGGACGGTAAAATGAGGACATCCACTCTTGGGAAAGCACATTCCGGAAAAGGTGCCAAGGGTACGGCTGGACAGCGTTTATTGAAGAAATCAGGCATGTGACTCACAGATTCACTGACCATCTCAGCAGAAGCCAGGAGCAGAGATGAGGTTACCCGGGAAAGATCTGGGGAGGACCCTCTCATCCAATGGTTTGGACCCTCCTGACATACAAGTAATAGGAGAACCACAAGATTTGGGGGAACATTACGTTAGCAGGAACACTTCCAGCCTGAACTGAAAAAGACAGTGATGGGATGGAAGGAAGAAAGTCTATTGGACTTCTGGGATCCTACAAGCAGGAAACGGGCTAATAGAGCTGCTTAGTAGCAAACTTAGGACACCCTTCAAGAAAAATAAAGAATGATTCCAAGGGGAAAGCTTCTGGGTTAGACACACAGGATGGCAGAACTGTGGACCCAGAGGGTAGAACACTGATCCACAGAGAAATATTCTCAGGCCTTGAAACCTAATGAATTAATTTTGTCGAATTTCAAACTTGTTTGTGACTGAATATCACTTTATTCCTTCTAACTAGTTTTTTTTTTTTTCCCCTTTAGGAATGAAATGTCTATCAAATGCTTATCCACAATTGTACTTTGGAAGCAGATCATTTACTTTCTAGTTTCTCTGGTCCACCAATGGAGAAGAATTCTGACCCAGAATGATTCACAACCCAAGTCTCACTCATATCTTATTTAGTTGATTTAGATTATGAAAACTGGGACTTTTGAGCTACTTAAATTTAGATGAAATTTTGGACTTGCAGCTGATGCTGTCATGGATTGAGACTCTTGAGGATGCTTGGATGGGGAGAATATGTTTTGCAGATTAAGGATGGATGTAAATTATTTGGGAGCCAGAGAGCAGTAGACTACAGTCAAATGGTGGCACCCCAAAAAGTTATGTCCGTGTCCTACTTTCTAGTACCTGTGAATATTACCTTATTTGAATAAAGGGTCTTTGTAGATGTACTTAAGAATCGAGATGAGGAGATCATCCTGGTTTATCTGAGTGGGTCTCAAATCCAAGAACAAGTGTCTTTGTAAGTGAAAGATAGAGGGAGATTTGAAACAGAAGAGGAGACACAGACACAAGAGGAAGAAACAACGTGACCACAGAGGCAGAGATTGGAGTCGGGTAGAATGCTGAACCAGTCACTGGAAGCTGGAGGAAGCAAAGAACAAATTCTCCCCTGGAGGCCACAGAAGGAGCACGGTCCTGCCAACATCTTGATTTAAGGCTTCAGGTCTCTTGAATTATGAGACAATAAATGTATGTTGTTTTGAGTCACCAAGTTTGTGATAATTTGTTTTGTCAGCTATAGGAAAGTAATATAACCTTCCCTCCCAACACTGTATTTCAATTTTGATATCCATAAAGGATAATATTTTCTCCCCTAGTCAGAAATTCATACTTGTATTCAAAACAGTTAAGGAATAGTATGTGTATACAAGTATATATGTATGTGTGTGTGTGTGTATACACACATGTGTGTATATATATATATACACACATAGACGTGTACATATATACTATTGTTTACATATATACATACATATATATATGTATATATATATATATATACATACACACACACACATATATATACACATCTATATACACACATATATACAAAACACACAGAGATAATACCCTTTAGGAAATGAGAGGTAATTAACCAACTGCTATGGGGCTCAAGGACGGCCTCCTTCTGTGCAGGCACCAAGTCTGAAGGGGGCATTAAGATGACTTTTATGACAAGAGCCATGATGTGCAACAGGCAGCCTTGCATATGATTTGTAGACAAAAAAAAGTTGCTCTGTCATGGGAAAACCCTCACCACAAAAATCAATGTCATTTATTTGTATAAGGGCCAGACCCCTTCAAAAGGACTGTGGGGCAATTAACAGAACAAAACACCATATAACGTGTGTCTTTCATGTTCCCTCTAATTTGAGTATTTACTCAAAAAAATCTGAACACATTTATTTGTGAAAATATATGTACCCCTTTGCAGCATTATTCACAGTGGCCAGGACATGGAAACAACCAAAGTGTCCTTCGATAGATGATTGGTTAAAGAAGATGTGGTACATATACCCAGTGGAATACTATTCTGCCATAAGAAAAGGTAAAATACTGCCATTTGCGACAACATGGATGGATCTTGAGATTATCATGCTAAGCAAAGTAAGTCAGACAGAAAAAGTCGAGAACCATATATGACTTCACTCTTATGTGGGATATAAAATTGAAAGCAACAAACGAACAACACAAACAAAAAATCATAGACACAGACAACAGTTTAGTGGTTACCAGAGGGTAAGGGGGTGGGAGGTAGAAGAGGGTAAACGGGGTCAAATATATGGTGATGGAAGGAGAACTGACTCTGGGTAGTGAGCACACGATATGTATGATGTATTATTGAATTGTACACTTGAAATCTATGTAATTTTACTAACTGATGTCACTTCAATAAATTTAATAAACATTAAAAAAAATAAAAGTATCTTAGTCACTTAAAAAAAAACAATGCAATTCTTGACTATCTTTTGATTTAAGTCAGGGAGGCATGGCTGGCATGTGAAGAAATAGAAAGAGTAAACCCTCTGGGCACCTAACCGAGCTCTAACTGCAGACCAACATTTTGCAGAACATGCTCGCAAAGGCCTTGAGGCTGTTTGCTGGGGGAGGGGCCACGACCAGGGACAAGCGTGAGGACAGCAGCCCCCACGCTGACTCTCCCTTCTCAACCCACCGCATGTCTTGTTTCTTCTGTTTTACATGCTGGCTTCTGCATCGTAATTCTTCTGTTAAGAAGACTGTACCGCTACACCACACTTGAAAAAAACTAGCATTGATCTCTTTTCTTGGCTCTCAGTGTTTGCCTGCTAAAGCAAGAACTGAATGGTGTGGAGCTGTCATCTTCCCAGTTTTGAGTTTTAAATCATGGTGCAATGAGTAGGGCTGAAGCCATACGCTTTCTTACATGAAATTAGTAGAGGGAGAAAAAAACATTTTGCTAGGTTAGTTTGTTTCTGTTTCCTGTCACATTTGATAAGAAAGACTGTTAGAAATATTCTATTAATTTTCTGGTAAAAGATGATCTTCACCTTGCAGGAATGTTGAACTTTCTTGCACCTTAAGGGTTTCATTACAATTTGAAATTAGAGTGGTACTAATTTTTGATGACAGAAATGGAGGCTAGCAGCAAACAGACGTGTGGTTTGCTCGGTATTGCTTGTATGCCGGCGGGCACATCCTACCGTCTCTTGTCCCCAAAGTAAAAGCCGATTCTTCCTCTACACAACCTCTGCCCGCTCCAGTACTCCAGGCAAATCAGGGAGCTGGCATCAGAACTCCCAGAGAGGATTTTCAGCATGCGGCCTCCTACGTGAAGCATGTCAGACAATGACCTCCCTTCACATGCATTCCAGATGCTCCCTGCCCACGCCTCCCGTGCGCAACTTCTGCAGATGGCTGCACAGCCGGACATGAACGATTTTCTTCACTGTGTCATTCCTTTGGGCACATATGAAATAAGCCATGCTAGTTCAAGGGAGAAGTCCCCTTCACAGTAATGTTTTCAGATTAAAAAAAAAAAAAATCTAACTGGCTCTTTCTATTAACGTTATTTCAGTATTTCAGTTGATACTGAAATCAATGCGTCAGACTGGCATTTCTGACCTGGACTATATCATCATTTTAATCAATCATTGTAGAGACATTCAAAGTAAATCCCCCTCGGCAGTCAAGAGAGCTGAGAGCGAAGGCCAGAGGGAGGTAGCAGCATTCTAGATGACACAAATCAAATGGATTTAGAAAAAACCAACTTGTAGAGGTCACCAGGAAAGGAATTTTACACGACACTGCTCTGATTTGGTCAATACTTTGCAAGACTACATTTCCTCCTGTGCTAAGTTTAGCATAACATACCTAGTTTATTGTATGGAAATACAAAATTATAATAAATCAAGGTAGTAAAGGAACCGCAATTGGCACCATTGTTTTATGAGATTCCACCGGATTGCTCTAGAATTATGCCTTTTCGCTTGTTAGTTTCGTACATTACTTGGAATTACAAACTATTTAGTAAGAATACAGAGATGTGTAGGCTTGCCATTTGAAAATTTGAGGTAACAGCAACTGAAAAAGAAAAAATGAAAAGAGTGATTTGCTTCTTCCATTTCATCATTTTAAAGGAACTTGATAAGCTGCTCTAAGGCAACTCCATTAGGGAAAGCTTTAATTAAAGAGTAAGACATCATTTAATGATCAGAGTAAACAGATCAGCATGGAGGCTAGTGAGAGCTTGTTTTTCTTACCAGCTAAACAGAAACCTTTTACCAACTAGGATGAAGAACTGATGCTCATTGTGCTGCAACTTTCAACAAGGGGACATTAAGTAATCAAAGAAATAATGGTAGACTGAAGCTTTGGAATGGTGATACAAGTGTGCTCTTTAAAAGTTTTCCAACATTTTTTCTGAAGTTCATGAGAAACCATAACCCTCATCTCTGCAATATTAGTTTCTTCTTATTTTTAAAATTATTGTCTCTTCATCCATTCTCATGCACACACAGGTAGTGACTCCAAAGTGTTACTAAATGAGCCGAGACCTCCATGCTCCTTGAAAACATCCCATCTAGTTTACTATAGTCCACCTTGTGCAGATTTGATTCACAGGAAGAACATTGAGCTAGCATTCGGATTTTTTCTACATTCAACAGTGGCTTTTCGACCTATTCGTTTAACTGTATGTGATGCTCATTCATTATTTCTACTGTATTGCATTCCACTGAAAGAACCCACTGTATTTATTTTATGTCACTTTTGCAGGGCACCTAGGATACTTTCAGTTTTCTGTGTGAGACAGTGTTGCAAAGACCATCAGGAGCTCCTGTATGGCTGCAGCATGAGTTTTAATTCGGGCTGGCAGGCCGTGGGGTGGGAAGTAGTAACAGGGGGGGGTACTGGATTAATGCACACCTGATTTCATTAATTTCTCAGGAACTGCTCTCCAGAGAATCTGTGACCACTTACATCTCACCAACAGAGCCCCAAGTGGTCCTACTGTCACCAGCAGTTGAAAAGATGTCACTTTCTAATTTTAGTCATTGTGATGGTATAAAGTAGTATCTCATGGTTGTTTTAACACTATTTTCTGTCTGCTAGAAACATGGAATCTCTCTTCATTTACAGTTTCCTCTTTAAGAAGTTATTTTTTTACCTTTTTTCTATCAAGTTTGATGTCTTTTGTTATTGTTATTGTTGTTAATTTGAAAGCATGGTTTATATATTCCACATAGTAATACTTTAGTTTTAAGTACTGAAAATATTTTCTTCGGACTGTTAATTTTGCACATAGTGTCCTATGTAGAATACAAATCTGTAATTTTGATCTGGGCAGATTAATAAATTTTTTACTTTACCATTAATTTTCTCATTCTTTGGGTTGTCATTCTTTTCTCTTTAAAACAACTTCTTTATTTGGCTGCCAGGACTTTCCTTCCTTTGGGCTCCTTTTCCATAAATCTGACTAATCCTTAGTCTCAACTTCTTTTTCTTCTTAATCTCTTCACTTCTATTTCCTCATCCAAGGTCCATCTTCAACCTTTTTTTTTCAATTTGCACTCACTGCACAGGGAATCTCACCCAATACCAAGGCCACAACAAACAGCTACATGCTGGTGAGTCCCAAATCTTTATGTACTATCAGCACCCTTCCTCCCCATGCAGACTGGTCCATCTAAATCCTCACTGAATCACAAATCAGGCATGCTTCTCCTGGAGATGCAGAACCAGTAGGAGATACATATTAAACGATCTGAGGCAGTCAGTCGGCTGTGCGATGGTGGGCCTTGGCTGAGAAACTCAGAACTCTGGAGAGGAGGGCATACGAAGGACAGAAGGGACTCTTGGGTGATACCCACAGGAACAATTCCTTCCTCTTCGTGGAAGCTTCAACTCCACCTTTCAACAGATAGAATGGGCCACCCAGATTACCTGGGATGTCCTTTACTCAAAGTCAACTGTTTATGGACTTTAATCACATCTACAAAATACGTTCACAGCAATTCCTAGATTCTTATTTGACTAACTGGAGACCATGGCCTAGACAAGTTGATACACAAAACCACCAAACTCACTAACCGTATCTCAAATCAACGTTGTCCCCAACTCTCAAGCCTTCTCACATATCTACCCCACCTGGTTTACGTCAACCGCATGCTACCAGTTCCTTCCACCTACGCAGTACCCATCAATCATTTGACTCTCTTATACCTTGCATCCAGTACACTGGCAAAACTTGTTAGTTCTATCTTCAAAATACATCCCTACTATGACCAATCTCTACCAGCACTACTGAACTATGGTATAAATCACGCTCATCTATTTCCAGCATTACGGCAACAGCCTCTCAGCAGGGCTTGGTGCCTTCAGCCTTACTGCCTTCTGCTTTCTTGCCTACACAGTGGGCCACACAGAACTTATGAAGTTGAGACATGTCACTGCTCTTCTTTAAATACCCAATCACTTTCAATCACAGAGAAAAAGAAATGTTTGTTCAGTGGATGAATACATGTCTTTTTCTTTTATGGATTTTTTTTTTAACTGGGGGAAGACATTAACTTACTTTGTACAATATCTGTCTGTCCTGTGCTGAGTAAACTAGATGCTTTAATTAATGAAAACTGTACTGTGTACTATTTATTAAGCATTTACTGGGTTCCCTGACACTTTCAAAATACTGTAAGTGTTTTCATGGTAAAGCCTTGTAACAACACTAGGAAGCCTGTGTTCTCATTATCTGCTTTCATTCAAGAAAACCGAGGCACAGAGACGTAAGCATCTTGCTCAGATTCACAGCGTGTAAGTGATGGAGCTTGTATTTGAACAGACACTCAGACTTTAGTGCCTGTACTTAAATTTATTTACTGAGGGAAGGAACTATGATCCTTGTTTATAGGGATAAAGAGGTTAAGATAACAGAATGTGAATGAGGTTAGAAATGGTCCAGATCTTCCAATATAGTAAAAGTTTGCAAAGACACATATACAGAGGGTGCCAAAAAAATGTATACACATTTTAAGAAAGGAGAAAACTAATAAAATTGTAATACTCAATATATACCAATAACAAAAGATGAATGCAAGTCACATTTGACTCCTGCAAAGACAAGAAGTGCTCAGAGTCGTCCCCATCAGCATCCAGACACTTCTGATGACGGCGAACTACTGCTTGAGCAACACTGACCACTTGTATACGTGTTTTTGGCACCCAAAGTATTTACTCAAAAATGTGAGAAATTTGCTAAGACAGACATAATTATGCATGATTTTGTGGAAATAATTGGTAGCAAAAATGACCAAATAAACACCAGTAGACTGTGTAATGCTTGAAACATCTTAGAAGTAATGCTTTAACATTGCTTGAATATTTTCAGTATTCAAAATTTTCCGGGGAATCAATGCTCTATTTGTAAAATGAAGGAGCTACACTGGTCCATAAACACAGAATTTAAGGAGTTTTTATTTCTAATCAAATAATAAAAAGAGAGTACAGTTGCTGTCACCAGTTGCTGTCACCAGTCTTTCTCTTTGGAGGGCTATGCTGCCTGAACATACCCGTGTAGAGGAGAAGGGAATGGTGAGAAATGCAGATCTGAAACCTAAATAAGACAAATTGAAATGCCCTTGTTTTACCATGATTATTGGTTTTACTGAAACTATTCCAATTATAATTGACTTTGCTTGTGAATAAAATCATACTACCATGTTTCTCTAAAAATGAGACCTAGCCGGACAATCAGCTCTAATGTGCCTTTTGCAGCAAAAATTAATATAAGACCTGATCTTGTTTTACTATAAGAATGGGTATAAAATGAGAAACAGAAACTCATGGACACAGACAATGGTTTGGTGGTTGCCAGAGGGTAAGGGGGGCGGGGGTGGGAGATGAGGGTAAGGGGGATCGAATATATGGTGATGGAAGGAGAACTGACTCTGGGTGATGAACACACAACGGGATTTATAGATGATGTAATACAGAATTGTACACCTGAAATCTATGTAATTTTACTAACAATTGTCACCTCAATAAATTTAATAAAAAAAAAAAAGAATGGGTATAATATAATATAATATAATATAATATAATATAATATAATATAATGCAATACTGGGTCTTATATTAATTTTTGCTCCAAAAGATGCATTAGAGCTGATTGTCCAGCTAGGTCTTATTTTCAGGGAAACAGGGTATGCAAGAAAACAGACATGGCTTAGTACACCTCTGGGGTCAAATCTAGCTGACTTTTTTTTTTTTTTAACAGGTTTATTGGAACCCAGTCGCCACATCCATTCTTTTACATTTTGTCTGTGGTTTCTTTCATGCTAAGAGGCAGAGCTGAGTAGTTGTGGGAATGACAGTATGGCCGGCAAAGCTGAAAATATTTACTATCTAGCCTTTTACTGAAAGTTTGCTGACCAGTGCTGTAAAAAAAGAGGGAAAAAGAAGCCCCTGTAAATTATTATCATATTATTAGATTTAAATTCAGATTTAGTAAACTTGTAAAAATTGTTGTTTTCTTTCTGCAATTGTCCCAAAATGTACAGGTGAAGAAGACAGAATCTGGTCCTGGATCATAAGAGAAAAACTCACCCCAGAGGCACAAGTGGCCATTATGGCTTCTTACAGGGAGGGGCTTGTGTTTTGATAGCAAATCTATTTAAAATCATCTGACACAAATTGCAAGGCAAACTTTGAGCTTTCACAACCCTGTGGTACTCACTTGTTTGATTCACTGTCCTGTTGTCCTCACATCAGGACTTCAGGGTCTGTAAAATGTGGTTAAGACCCAGGATGCATCTAAAGAGAGACCATGAGTGAGAGCAGTACCCCTTCGCTTGAGTCTCTGTGGGCCTTTCTCTCCATCCTCCCACCCCACTTTGTCTCTCCCTTTGTTTATGCTTTTGCTGCCCTGGTACTCATGGTGAAGGCTCTCTTGTCAATCATTCTTAACATTCACCTACAAAAATCAGCAGCACCAGATCCATTTCTTTTATGATTCAGAGACACTATTACAATATGAAAAATAATCTATTAAAAATAGAATGTCTTCAATGGAAAATAGGAGTTATCTAGAAAGTAAGCTTCTATTTAGGGGGCAGCATCAAAATAAAGCATTATAGTAGTAATTCAGTCACTGTTGATTTATATTATTGTTATATAGTATATAACTTAAAAATCGTTGCATAGTATATAATTTCATAAGTATGAAGAATTATTTGATATTAAATTATTTATCTGCTTTTAATTTTTTTCTTAGTTAAAAAAATTATCTTCCCCACTGGCATCTTATTTTTTAATATTTGTTTATTTATTTATTTACATTTGAGAATGCATCTATATCCAGGAAGTATTTGTATATATTAACTTACACAATTACTAATTGGAAATACTTTATTCATCAAATATCTGCTCAAAAGTTAAAAAGTTGTAAGCTTTCTGCAAGTGAGAATACAAAAACGGTTCCAAGTTTAAATAATATAACCCATTAAAATAGTAATATTCAGAAAAATTATCCAAATATAGGGGCTATAGGCAAAATTAAATTCAGAAAACTACTCATGATTTTTTTTTTCTCATTCTTAAGGGAATGAATGATAAAGAATTCAACTCAAGGAGTAAGAAAAACAGTAAGAGAACAAACTTAAAATAGATTGAAGAAGAAAACAATAAAGATGAAACCAAATCCCACCAGTTTTTAAATGAAAAATAGTATTGTTAAATTGAAGAATTGGTTTGAGGGACATGAAGGGATCCAACAAAACCTGAATATAAACAGTGGGAAAGGATAATATCCAAGCAAAACTAATCAAGAGAAAAAGACAAAAAAATAAACCAAGGATGATGAAGCACTTAAGAATGTACAGGCAAGAGTTAAAAATAAGTTATAAATTAGTATATGTAAATATACAAAGTCTTACAATTAAGTTCGCGAACTCATCCTAGAAAAAGTGCTACATACCTCATTGCTGAATATCACTATGGTCACCTTTGAAGGACTCCCCTTGGGAAGCTATGCACTGACGCCAGTGCCTCGTCCACCCTTCAAAGCAATTTTGAAACTCTTTTTTCTGGAATGGCTATCAGAGCTGTCATCATATTACCCTTGATGTCCTGAATGTCATTAAAATGTCTCCCTTTCAACATTTCCTTTGTCTTTGGATAAAGAAAGAAGTCATTGAGGGCCAGATCAGGTGAGTAGGCAGGGTGTTCCAATACACTTATTTGTTTCCTGGCTAAAAACTCCCTCACAGACAGTGCTGTGTGAGCTGGTGCATTATCGTGATGCAAGAGCCATGAATTGGCGAAAAGTTCAGGTTGTCTTTTTCACGCAGCCTTTTCAGCACTTCCAAATAGTAAACTTAGTTAACTGTTTGTCCAGTTGGTACAAATTCATAACAAATAATCCCTCTGATATCAAAAAAGTTTAGCAAAATCGCTGAAAACAAGTTTAAGAACTTAATTGTCAGACTTCGTATATTCACATATGGTAACCTCATTTAAAAAAGATATATGGCTTCATAGTTTTTCAAAGTCATTCTGTTTTATTCCCAAGTGGTAACTGTATCTATAAATTTTTAAAATTCTAAAATATTTAATAATTTTATGCATATTAAATAGAAGAGAAAAATAAGTTCATATCCTGAGGTGAGACAGAACGCAATCTTCATTTAGATTCTAGTTAGAAGTTGAAAGCAAGAAAACTGTAGATTTTCTTTGGTGACTACAGTATTTTTGTTTGTTTGTTTGTTTTAAATAAACTTTAATTTTTAGAAGATTTTTAGGTTCACAGCAAAACTGAACAGAAATTAAAAAGTTCCTCTCCCTGCCCTGACAAACACACAGCCTCCCTCAGGACCAACATCCTACACCAGAGTGGAACATTTATTACAGCTGATAGACCAGATGACGTGCACATCGGAATCATCCAAAGTCCATAGGTTACCTTTGGGTTCACTCTTAGTGTTGTACATTCTATAGGTTTTGACAAATGTCTGGTAACATTCATTCACCATAACATCATACAGAGTAGTTTCACTGCTCTAAATATCCTCCGGGCTCTGCCTGTTTGTCCCTCCTTGCCCCCTAACCCCTGGCAATCACTGATCTTTTCACTGTTGCCATAGTTTTTCCTTTCCTAGAATGTCATATAGTTGGGATCTAGCCTCTTTAGATTGGCTACTTTTACTCAGTAATATTTATTTAAGATTCCTCCATTGTCTGGATGGACCACAGTTTATGTATCTATTCATATGCAAAAGGATATCTTCCTAGCTTCCAAGTTCTGACAATTATGAATTAATACTTTCATAAGTATTTGTGTGCAGGCTTTGTTTGTACATAAATTTTCAACTTATTTGAGTAAATACCAAGATGTACAATTTCACGGAGTTTTTAAAGAAATTTAACTGAAAAATTTTAGATGATACGTGCCTTTTCTAATTTACTACAACTGCCAGTACTCTCTATAATATTATACCCAGCCCTCTTACTTTTTTTTTACTTGCTTTGGGACTTTGAGATTTAACTATAATATAACCGCGTAACCAAGGTGGAAGGGTATGTCTTTTCTGGTAGGAGACAGCCATTTTTCATCTAAGAAGGCAAAATAAACTTCATACATAAATTGTATATATTTTAATTCACCCTTTGACTTTGGGACACTAGTCTGAGGATCCCTGAGGAAGAAAGCCCTGATTCTTATCAGTTGCCTATGGGAGACTTCAGAGTACTTTTCTTTAGAGATCTTTAGTAGTGAAATTCTTCTTCTGGATATATTCTCCTAAGGACTAGGAAGTGGCCATATGAGACCTGGTTTTGGTCTGAATCTAGCAGCAAAAAGAAATATTCCAGTCCTGTCCATTTCACAAAGATTTTGTGAGGAATATATGAACTAAATAAAACCTTCACATGCTACACAAATATCAAAGAAAGTTCTGAGTGACTCTCCACTTTATACTCAATTAATAAAACTCTGAGAAATAGGTTGTACTTTGAATAACCAAGGTCTGGTTCATCACAGGACATGCCTTTAGTTGACAGGATGGGTTAGACTAATGGATTATGTGCATGTTATTTGGCGATTGCTGTGGAGTCACTGCTTTCCTGGAGAGTCCACACCATTGTGGAAGAAGAAGCCTGACTAGGGGTGAGGGGCACTCATTTACTGCCACGGGGGTGAGGGGCACTTGTTTACTGCTATGAACTTGTCATCATGATCTACTTTACACTGGCAGGCTTTGTTGACTGAGCACGTAAGGTGATCAGAAACCCATTACTAGGCTTGTTTAGACAGGGCAAGTAAATCATGGAGGAAAGAGATACAGAAGAAATTTCGCATTGCCTCTAGGTGGAAACATAGCTCCTCATTGAAGAAAAAGTGACATTTTCCAAGTAACAATTATCTGCACAGTTATGTGTCTTAATGACTAAATTGAGTGTAAAAATGGCACACAAATTCATCAGAGAGTATCTGCATAGTTAATTATGTCTAAAATAATAAATGTGTGATTTCCACAGGATAAGGTAAACAGCCAACTAAAATAAGATGTGATATACACTTTCTCTACTCATTAGTCAAAGCATAAAACATTTTAACATTGCCTAAATAATTTACTTACATTAAAATAAAGGATTTCCCTTCAAACATTAATAGGGTATTGTACAATCTGGAAGTCAATAGTTGTTACATGATAGTTATATAAATAATTCACGACTCCATTCAGCAGAAAGGAAGTCAGGCATTTCTGCAGTGCTAATACCTGAGGTCTGCCATAGATTTCTCCACTTGCCCAAGCTACCTCCAGTGGCATCTCACAGATGAAACCTGGAGAGATTCTGGTGCTAAATTCTGCTTCTGTGTCTCTCCAGGGAAATATTATCTGTGAACTTTTATTGATTATTACTAAAATCTGAGTACTACTGTTCAGGTGCTGTGAAAGGGGACAGATAAAAACTGCATGATCATAGTTAGCTTCCTGAGCAAAACTAAAATAGAAATAAGCAAAAATAAATACATAAAAACTAGCAAAAGTTTATATATGTATCAGATAAAATACTTTTAATATTCAAATCTCAACAGAGTTCATAACTTAGTATGCAAGAGAAATCGTATGTTTATAGAATAATTTGACCTAATACAATACATAAAGTAGATTCTGTGACCAAAATATATAACACAAGTGAGACTCAGGAAGGCACAGAATCACAAAACACTTCCGGTAGGACTCATCTGAAATTCGAGTGTGAGTAACACGTGAAGACGTGCACGGAAGAGCGGAAGCCATTCCAGGGCAGTGGGTGGAGTCCAAGTGAAGACACTGGCCGAGAGGAAAGCTTGGGTTGCTGCTCTCCGACTGTTTGAGCAAACATCCCTGCTTTTGTCACGTTTACACAGGAAACAACACAGTGGACATGACTCTCCATAGAAGATGACATGTCCTCAATGTGTTGTCAAATGAAACATTTCAGTTCTCCACCCATCCTTAATGACCTCATCCCAAATTAGTCTTTCCAAAGTTGTGATTCTCTGATTTGTTTGGGCTATGGGTCATAACATATGGCCAAATGTTTGAAGGAAACATATTGCTAAAAGGAGAGAATGACTGAATTATATAACAAAGGTGTGAGTACATTGGAATTTCCCTTTTTATTTTGACACTTCCAATTACAGGGAGTAAACTAGGGCGTATACATGTCATACAGCATCACTGTGTATATGCTGTGGTGGCACTAGGAAAATATAGTAAACTGTAAACAAAGAAAAATCAGTGCTGCCATTGGCCTACCCACGCATCCACACCCTTTCCGCAGCCTGGACCCTGAGGCATAGGTGGCGTGTGTCCATGCTCCAAGATGCTCACCAGCATTTCGGCAATGGTTCATAACAGTAGCCTGGCCACATCAGAAAAAAATGAAAGACCCCACTTAACCCATTTGTCATCACTAATGGATTATATAATGGGGTTCAATTGTAGTCAATCTATTCTACCTAAATGTGCTTGAAGATGCAGCTAGAAATGAGAAGCCGATGCTAGAAAACGCTTCCATTCATCTGAGAAGCCCTTTTCCATCAATAGATTATAAGCATTATCAGAATTTATGGAGACAGATCAGTCATCATTTTTTTCTCACTACACCTAAAAACACAGAAAGTAATCAGCACCTACATCTAACTCGAGACACACACACGTGACCCCAGAGCAGACTCACACACAAATCCACACACTCCTCACTACATCCCTGTTGGACCTGATGGTTAAGACATGGTTAATCAATTTGACACAACACACAGCTCTTAGCTATAATGAGCACAAAAAGAAATGGCTGATTTTTTAAAAGTTAAGCACGATAAAATACATCTATAGCTGAAACATTACAAAGCAGCATTTCAATCCTCCTTCCTTAGAGGACATTTAAATGTTATAGAGTACCAGGAAAAGAATTTCCAAACTGATCGCTATCTGTCATTGTTCATTTTAGACATACAAAACAACCACAATGCTGTAAAAAGTTAATTATTTAGATATACTCATGGTTATGGTTAGCTTTTTTGGGGAGGGGTAATTTTTTCTCTAATCTCACAAACAAAAGACAGTATTTCAAAGTTGACTTCATTTGATTGTTTGTTTAGATTCCAGGCAAATGATAATATTCTAGATTATCCTAAAGATTATATATAGACTCAAAAACTCTGCTAGTCAGTAGTGTATCGTTACACTGACAACGTCAAATTAAGTAGCAGACCCTCATAATAACATAATTATTGTAGTACCTCCAAATTTGAACAGCTTTGTCTCCTTGCTTTTATAAATGTGCCGTGTCTATATTAGAAATGACGTTTGAATGAACTATTTTATGGTTACTGTATGTGTTCCCAAAATATGAAACTAAAAATGTCATTTAAATATTCAATACATGCCCACAAAGGTGAGTTTGAGGTATAGTACCCACCCAAGGCTTAGAATTTTCAGTTGATTTTGCCTTTCTGAGCAACATAACTTTATTTTCAACACAAAAAAAACTGTTATTTTCTCGGCAGCAAAGAGAAGATGCCTCAAATTAACAATGCTGCAATTGGGGGCACAATGATTCAGAAAGTAATTTTTTTCTACTTCCTATATCTTTTCAGGCACACAGCATTAAAACAACTTCCTATTAAAAAGCTTTATAAAGTCATAATAGGCAAGACAGTCTCAAAGTCAACTATGTCAGCTAATAAACCTTCAGAGTCATTATGCTCTTTATTGGCTATTCCGTTTATACCCTATACAAATAAAACTTGTTCGAATAAAAGCAACTTTAGACTTCCTAAAAACATTGATACACACATATTCGGGCTGAGATGGAAAGTGAGATTTCAACTTCTCTGATGCCAAACAGCACGAGCCAGCGTTGGGATGTGGGGGGACTCAGGGTGGAGGGCACCAGGCTGGAGATGTAAGAGGTGCACCCTCTCCACAGCACCACTAGCCATGTGCAGCTCAATTAAACTAATTAAATCAAAACTAAGTAAAATTAATTAAAAGAATCAACTAATTAAAACAAAATCAAATGAGAAATCCATTTCCTCAGTTGCTCTGACATTTCAAGTGCTCATGGCTAGTGGCTACTGAACCGGCGGCGTGGAATGGGACCTATTGATCGCTGCGGAGAGTAATTTCAGGCAGCCCTGGATAGACTACAGCAGTCACGTGAAGTAAGCTTTAATTTAACATGCTGAAAGTGTCAAATAACCTGGCCAGCAAAGCATTTCTAGTTCTAAGAATCTGCAAAGCTTGCTTTCATTTGCTTATTTTAACATGGATTTCTTTAAAACTTTTACTGTATGTACAGATTGAAAATTGCAGATAGCTATAAACTCCATGAATTTCCAGGACAGACACAGAACCCACATGCAACCAGCACCTGGACAAAGACAGAGCACTGATTACTGGGAACCTAGAACAACCCTCTGCCCCTCATCCCCACCTCTGCTCCTCCAGTCACTACACGCCAGCAAGGGTGGTCACTATTGTGACTTCTACTAATACAGGCTACTATTGCTCATTTTATTTTACATAAAAGGGATCATGTATTATCTAATCTTTTGTGTTCAACTTTGTTTTCACATGAGATTATGTCTGCGATAATTTTTCATTCATATTATGTGCATTTGTAAATGGTCAACACTCATTGCCTATAGCAGGATTCAGCAACTTTTAAGAGTTGGATAAATATTTTCAGCTCTGTGGGCCATTTGGGCTCTGTCATAACTACTTAGCTCTGCATTGTAGAGTGAAAATAGCCACAGTCAATACATGAATGAATGGGTGTAGCTGTGTTCCAATAAAACTTTATTTACAAAAACTGGCAGTGGGCCAGATTTGGCCCATGGTCTGTAGTTGGCTCGCTCATGCCGGTTAGTTTTCCACTGTGTGACTGACTATACCACAGTCCATTCGTCCAACTGTGGGCGTTTGGGGAATCTCCAGTTTGGGTTACTAGTGCCCTGTGAACACGTTTCTGTGAATATCTGTTAACTCCCTCTTGCTCCTCTCCTACCTGGCACGCACTCCCACCTCCCTATTCGGATGCTCATCCTTTAGTACATACTTTAAATCTGACCCCCTGCTATGGGGGGAAGATGCTGAAAGCCTTACCCCAGTAGCTGTGAATGTGACCTTATTTGAAAATTGGGTCTTTGCAGACAGTCAAGTTAAGATGAGGTCATTTGCAAGGGTCCTAGATATACCAGGACAAAGGGGAACTTTGAACACAGAGATAAGCAGAGGGAAGGCATGAAGACACAGGGATAAAGGCATCTACAAGTCCAGAAATGCCTGAGGCTCCCACGAGCTAGGACAGAGGCGTGGAACAGGTCCCCCTCACGGGCCTCAGAAAAACCTATCCTTGTCACACTTTGACCTTGGACTTCTAGCCTCCAGAAGGGGAGACAATGAAGTTGACGCCACTCAGTCTGTGCTATTTGGTTCCACAGCCCTGGCACACTAATACCCCTCCAAGAGAGGTCTTCCCAGACCCCCGTCGCCAGTAGCACTCTCCCTATTATTACCACTTGGCCTTGTTTATTTTACTTATTTCTTTTGTTTGCTTTCTGTTTTCCCTGCTAGAACTAAATTCATGAGCGCAAAGTGCTTATCTTACTTCTATTCCACTCAGTTTCCCTTACATAGTATTGTACATGATCAATAAATATTTTTTAGATAAATGCACGTGTAAGGTATTCAGTGTTACAAATTTTAGCTGGCACTTTGGAACTAAGAGTAAAGGGAGTTGTCAGATCCACAAACACAAAGTCAGCTAATTGGGGAAAAATTAATGGTTTCAGAAGACCCAGACCAAATGACGTTAATAAGAGCAGAGTAAGAAGAATTTTGAGGAGTGGAAAAATGGAAGTCTCTGAAAATAGTATTTACTGAGTCCTGCTATGAACCCATTATTGTAGTGGGCATTTTAGTTTTAGTGCTCTGCTATCTCCTAGCTTATTTAACTTCTGTAGGCCTCTCTTCATCTACACAATGAAGAAAATAGTATTACCTGCACTATAGGCTCACTGAAGGGAAAAGCATGAAAATGCCAACAATTCACTCTGTATTCACCCAGCACAGCAGGTATGCAATAAATGCAAACGTCCAGAATTCACAGTGCACGAGGAAGAGGAACTACACACCGACAGCTTCTGCTCAACGGCCCGGAGCTTGCAAGGGGCACGGGCAAGTTGGAACCCAGGGATATCTGGCCTAGCTGATCATTCAGCACCCTATTTCTGTGCTCTTTCCAGATACTGATTATAGTTATTGGCTGGATTAATATTCATCCCTCAAGAGTGAACGCCTCTTTTATTTTTAAAGAGAAAGCAAAGTTGGCTGCTTTGGAAGGTGCCTCAGCTTTCTGAGACGTGGCCAGTGCTCAGATAAGGGCCTGACGCATGCGTCTGGGACGCACACTCCAGAGCACCCACTGGCAGCGGCTGTAGAGGTGTAGGAACAAGGCACCGTCCATTCAGAGCTGGCTCAGGGATGACGACATCATCAAGTCCTTCCTGACTGATTTCACACTAGCAGAGCCACTTTGCTTGGAGAGCTTGAAAAACGCTTATTCTAACGATGGAACCTTAAAATTCTAACAGAAAAACTTAAACCTGATTTGCAGCATTGCCAGCAATGCTCTGGCCCACAGAACAACCTTCAGGGTGACACGTGCCACTGAGCACAGGCAAATTGTGGCTACCGCGAGTGACTGTGCAGCCTCCAGAAATGGACATATCCCACATGACAATCTGGCTGGCCTTTCTAAAGACAGTGTCTTCATCTTTTGCCTCTAATAAAATATGTACATCTCCCTGGCCAAATAGATATAGAAGGTGCCAAAAAACACACGCACATTTTAACAAAGGAAAAAACTGTATTAAAATTACGCTGATGGGAAACACTTTGAGCACCTCTTGTATTAACAATTGCAGAAGTCAAACATGACTTATATTCATCCTTTGTTATCGGTATATACTGAGTATTACAATTAATACAGTTTTTTTCCTTCCTTAAAACGTGTATCCATTTTTTTGGGTACCCTCTGTATATGCTTCAGATTGGTAGAAAATTAAGATTTTTTCCTATAACTTTAAATATTTGCCAAAATGCAGTTAAAAGCAAAACAAAGTCCTTAACTGCAAGTATTAGAAGTCGGTAGTCTGTCCATATTCTTAAGAATGCAGGCATGTATGTAAATACACATCTACACACAAAACACTGATGTTCACTAGGCATATTTAGTGAGATTTCTGCTGTTTGGGAAGGAGTATATTATGACCACGTTCTCTGTAATCTCAAACCCGCTGGCTTAAGGACATTCACGGGGAGAAGGGAGGTCCAGAATAACCACTGGGAGAAGTCAAGGGTCTCTGGTTTCCGACAGAGCAAGCGGCAGGAACGCCGCCTGCATGAACATGTACGGATGTCACACAGACAATGAATGTGAAATAGGACGGCACTGGCCACATAATATCAGTAACGCTGTGTGAAATGACAGCATCTTCAAAGACAAGAAGATACCCGATGTCAATACAAGGCCCTAACCTCATGCTATTTGAGATTTTAAATCTAAATAATAATCCAGTGTTTCCTTGTCACTTAAAACCGGTAGTTGACTAAAAAATTGAAATTTGCAGAGGATTTCTCTTTGCAACACAATGTGACTACATACGAACTCTGTGCTACCGAACACACACACACACACACACACACACACACACACACACACTCGCCCTGCAATAGCCATGGGGCAACTGTGTGAAAAGTAAGCAATTAAATACCTACAACTGAACGCCCAGCTCTTCATAGAACCCAGCGACAGGCACCCTTTGTGGTTTAACTTCGCCGATGCCCTGGCTGTCTGATTCAACGCTCCCCATTCAGAGACATGTCTGCTTCTTTGGGGACATTTTCTGCCTGCCGATGACAAGAACGCTGTGCCAAGATAAATTCTGGATCCCAGTTTTAAATTGAATCTCACCCTCCAGAGGAAATCATAGATGGCAGATGCCTGTTAAATCATCAACTTTTAATTAAATCCTTTGCAGCCATAAGATCCCTATACTCAACAAGGGGATAAATGCATTGTATTTTAATTTAGTTATTTTTTTTCATACTAAGCTGACTGCAAAAAAAACAGTGTATGATATTTACCAAGTCACCAAGGATGGCTTCACTATGACTTCTTGATCATAGCTTAGTACAGTGTTTAAAAAGATTAGAGTCAGCAACTTGGAGTCAAATCTTGGCTCCAGAGCCTATTAAGTCTGTGACCTTGGACAAATCAAATGACTCTTCTTAGTCTCAGTTTCCCAGGCAGATTGAATTACTGGCTCCAATTCTCACCCCATCCCTCTCTATAACCATGCCACCCTCACGGCCTATTTAGGGATGGAGGCTATTACTCCTGTTCTTGACTTTCAGCTTGACCATGGGACTTGTTTAAGCCAAAGACACACAAGGAGAGGTCAATGTGTCACTTCTGAACCTAGGTCTCAAGAAGCCTTGAGTACTCCTGCTCACTTTCTTGCATTTTCTCATTGACAAAAGAAAAGCTTATCCTGCTTGGCTGCTGCTTTTTTATCTTGAGTCCCATGATCAACACATGAGGTGTGAAGTGTCCCCACCCAACCTACCTCAGATGAACTGCCCCAGTGGACTAGCACGCACAGGAGGACTCACTGCAGATGTCATATCACTGAGCTATGGTAATTGCTTGTTACACAGTATTGTAGTAATAGTGAATAGATACAATTTTCTTATTTGTTAAATGAGTATTAAGATGGCCTCTTAGTCACAGAGTTGTTGGAAAAATTAAATGGAACATTCATTTAAGAAATAATAAATGCATACTAACATGTTTCCCAGAAAATAAGACCTAGCCAGACCATCAGCTCTAATGCTACCTATGTTATGTGTATTCCTATTTCAATACAGCTTATTAAATCTTATTCAATAAATTCTGTTTATTCAGAGCATTTAACTCATGGCCAATGGCACTCTAACTCATGCCCGAAGAAAGCTTATATAACACCCGTGTTTTCTCTGTGAGTAAAGCACAGCCTTCTTAAGAAATACTAGCCAGCACTTCAGCCCTACACTTGGGGGCCATTTTAAACAGTAAAATCACCAAGAAAAACCACAAAAATATGAAAAATGGACACAAAATATATTCTGAAAGGGACACTAGTTAACAGTATGATAGCTGACACAAGAAAGTAGGGTCTGACCTTGCTCTACCTCAGTAGGAATGTCCACGCTGCAGGACTCTAATTTTTTTCCCCTCTGTACATGTCCGTGAATGACTGTGAAAGCCCAGAGAGTATTGATTTGGGGGTTAAAATAAATTTTAACACACAGATAAATTCACAAATATCAAATTCATGAATATGAAGATCTACATATAGACAAATTAGATACAGAAATAGGGACAGTCTTAGAGATATAGAGACTAGATATACAGAGTTAGATTGATACATAGATATAAAGGTATAGATAGATTAGATAGAGATATAGACTGGATATAGAGACACAGATTATAGCTAGAGGGATAGAGTTAAAGATAGACATACGCAGATACATGTATATGTGTTTGAATAATCTCAATGCATGATGTTTTTAGTAGAAAACTATAAGGTATGTGAGAAGTGCAAAGATAATGCGAGTACAGTGAAGAAAGCAAGGTCCTGGGTGTGGCAGTCAGAATAAGGTTGACTTAAGAGAAGACAGTATATTTGAGGTGCACTTTCTAGACAAAGGAAAAGCCTCTGCAAAGTGCCAGACACAAGGCATCACAAACCACTCTAGGAATAACAAACAGATCATGAAAAAGGAAAAGGGGGATGTTGAGGGAATGGGAAAGAAAAGATACATTGGGCTCAGAGAATAAATTCCAGGTCACACCAATGAGTATAGTGGAAAGAGTAGGACCTGCTCAGATCTCAGCTTTGGAAAGACAGCTCCATGATAATGTGGTGGCCGGACTGATAAGGATGAGCCCGGGGTAGGAATTCCAGATGGGAGTGACGTGTAGAAAAACAAGTGGTAGGAAGCTGAACTAAGACTGTGAGAATGGTGGTAGGCAAAGATTCAAATCCACAGAATTTGAGTAGAAATTAACTGTGATAGAACAATAGGAAAAGAAGATTAGGGGATAATCACATTCAGTTTTTATCTTTAAAACCTTAACAGAAACCGGGCATTCAATGGGCAGTTCTGCGAGTGAAAAACAAGCACCTAGCTTTGAACCTGCTGAGATGGAAGAAACAACGAGACATCCAAGTAAATAAAGTATTTCCATCGTGACTAAAAAGTAAAAACAAACCATTGTTCAGCATAATTTTCTGATCACTTGGTCCATGGTTCTTTAATTATCAGAAATAGGATGAAAAGATATTTAACAAATGCTGTTTTGATGGTAAATTTGTCATATGAGAGAATTCCCATAAATCTCATAAGTTATGAGTTATGAGATCAGCTTTTCAATGGCAAAAATATTTTTGTTTTATTAAACACCATAGCATGTGTATGTACATGTACATTAAAAAACAGCATGGATAGGTAAATATATTTGAAAAATAGTTAATTTGTATGCATATATGTACAAGGTTTATTGTTTATGCAATTTATTAGCACCTTTACTGATTTCTAGATCCAAAGTTGACCTGAAGCATGTATGTGGGTGACCTAACTGTGATATGATATCATAAAATTATATTGCTGATCACGTATCAATGGTTTCAAATAACTATCTAATAGTAATCCCCAGTAGGAAGTCTTGTCTACATGTTTATTTTATTTTTAGATTTACAGAAAAATAAAGCACAATTATAGCCTAATTAAAATTATATAAGCAGCACAGTCTTTAGGTACATCATAATCTGAACTATGTTTTATGGGCCTACCAAATTAACTAATTCTGCCTTTGCTATCTGATAGTTTCTCTTAGCCAATCAGTTATGTTTTTAAATAACAACTTAAGCATAAGACAGTGCAAATAAAAGAAATATAAATGTCAACTCCAAGTAGACAAGCAGGCAAGCATTATGACATATACTTGATGGCTCTCAAACAACAGTGAATTCTATATTTATCTCTCCCAAAACCAGATGGCTTAAGCCACTGACACTCAACGTATTCTGTCAGTGCTTATTGGTGAAACATGGAAATCTGGAAGGTTCAAATCATCAGATCAATCCAATGCTACTCAATAGAGGGGTCGTCCCTGGGGGTTCTGCAATTAAAAGCTGAAGGAGTTAGATTCTGATCTACTCATTGCAGCTTTCTTTCATTCACTTATTTATTCAGCAAATATTTACTAAGTATCTCTACGTGCCTGGCACTGTTCTTGGAGCATAAGCTATATCAGTGAAAATAAAAGACAAATTTTTGCTTTTGGAGACCTTACATTCCACTAGAAAGGCAGATGATACCTAGTAAACATAACAGTAAGTAAATTACATGTTAGAAGGTGATAAGGACTGTGAGAAATAAAGAGCAGAGCATACGAGGTAGGAGAATTAGGTTTGTGAACTCATCCTAGAAAAAGTGCTCCATACCTCACTGCTGAATATCACTATGGTCACCTTCCAAGTAGTCCCCTTGGGAAACTATCCACTGATGCCAACGCCTAGTCCACCCTTCAAAGCAAATTTGGCACTCTTTTTCTGGAATGGCCATCAGAGCTGCTGTCATATTACCCTTGATGTATGTCCTGAATGTCATCAAAATGTCTCCCTTTCATATTTCCTTTATCTTTGGGTAAAGAAAGAAGTCATTGGGGGCCAGATCAGGTGAGTAGGGAGGGTGTTCCAATATAGTTATTTGTTTACGGCTAAAAACTGCCTCACAGACAGTGCTCTGTGAGCTGGTACATTGTCGTGATGCAAGAGCCATGAATTGTTGGTGAAAAGTTCAGGTCATTTTCATCTAACTTTTTCACGCAGCCTTTTCAGCAGTTCCAAATAGTCAACTTAGTTAACTGTCCAGTTGGTACAAATTCATAATAATAATACCTCTGATATCAAAAAAGTATAGCAACATCGTTTTGACTCTTGATTTGGACTGATGGAACTTTTTTGGTTGTGGAGAACTGCCTGACTTCCATTGTGCACTTTTGATGCTTTGTTTCAGAGTCATATTGGTACACTCATGTTTTATCACCAGTGATAACACAGTCCAAAACATTGTCTTGCCTCTCCAAAAGGTCTTGGCAAACTTCGACTCTCCTTTACTTTTGTTCATTGGTGAGCTCCTTTGGGACCATTTTTGAACACACCTTTCTCATGCCAAGATTGTCAGTTAAGACTTTCCTAACTGTTTCTCTATTGATGTTTACTTGGTCTGCAATGATTCTCATAGTCAGCTGATGATTTTGATGCACAATTCGATGAATTTTTGTAATGTTTTGGTCAGTTCTGGTCGTTACTAGCCACCTTGACCTCTCTTCTTCAGTGATACGTTCTCTCCCCTCAGAAAAACGTTTAATCCATTTGTACACTGCTGTTTTCTTCATGGCATTATCCCCATAAACTTGGACTAACACGCCCCTGACTTCACTTTCACTCTTGCGAAGTTTAACAAGAAATTTAGTGTGTGTTTGTGGCTCTAATTCAAACTCAGACATTCTCGCAATGGCACGCAAACACACGCAACAACAATAATGAACACCACTCAGCAAGATACCGCCACACGTCGACATGAACAGAGCTGTGAGACTCTGAGGTTATGAAACCTTACTGAGCTGTTTGTACAGTGGTTCCAATGTAAGTGCACGGTGGCAAGTTCATGAACTTAATCATCAGACTGCATATGTATCTCATAACTTGAATTTGTACCTTTTGACCACCTTCGCCCATTGCTCCACCCCCACCAATCTCTCTATATCTATGAGATTTTTTTTTTTTTTAGGTTCCACATAAAAGTAAAGTCATGCAGCATTTGTCTTTCTCTAACTTATTTCACTTAGCAAAATTATCTCAAGTTTCATCCACTTTGTTGCAAATGGCAGGATGGTTTTCATTATTTTTTTAAGGCTGATGTTCCTGACAAAGAATTAGGAGCTGAAGATTTTAAGGTGTAAGTTCCTTGTAAGAAGTGTCCCAGAGCTGTTACTACCAGTAGTAAATTACCTTGTTAGCATATACTTGTTTGTTAGCCGTGTGCTTTCTTCATCATGCAGTGAACTTCCTGAGTGCACTGGATAGGTGCTCCAAGGGAACCTGTCTAAGCTGTACTCTGGGAGCCCCAACAGTCAGTTTGTCGGTGTTGTTCAGTGAGCATCAAAGTTTATTAATACTTTTTGGCATTGTAAAACTCATTTTCATCACTGAAAACCACCCCAGGAGGAATTGAAAATTGAATGTACTTTTTAATTCTCTTTGGAGTCCAAAGCTAAATCCTCTTTTCTCCCAGCCTCTGAACTGGGACTTAATGATCTCAAGCAAAAAGAAGTATCCTCCCCCAGTTCCTCTTCTGGGTCTGTATTCAGAGAAAGAATTCAAGAGGGGCCACTCTAAACCACCTTGCTCTAATACATTCATAGTTAATTGATGTACAGCAGGAAGCCATGCTCCCAACAGGCCCATTCATCTATGAGTCTTAAGTGCTTGCCTGTGATTTTTTTTTTTTTTTGCCATTGAATTTCTTCTCATCTTTAACCTCAGATTTATTAGGGTGATCATCCTAGTACATTTAGTGACCCCTTGGGAGAGCAAACCTAGTGTAGGTATTCCACAATTAAATCCTGCTTTTGGGGAGCAGGGCTGGCACAGAATATACCCATAGTATTATTCCCAATGCAGTGGTGATGTCAGTAACATTTTATGCCTGTATGGCCTGTTGTCCCAGAATGAAAGGATTAAATGAATCAACATGAGTGAAGTCCTCTGAGCTAACATTTAATGAAGAGCTTTGAAATTCCCAGGTGGAAAGTACCATGAAAGTGGTGACCATTTTTATCTAGTAAATGACTTTTTCATTTTCTTTCCCTTGTGACATTTTAATTCTTCATTTCTCCCTTTTGAATTTAATTTTGAAATGAACAAGAATGTCTGTCATAAACTTTTTTTTTTTTTACAAATTAGAGAAACATGAGTAAACTACTTGTATCATTGGATTTTAGAAGAGATACATAATACCGTTCTTCCTTCCTTTCTTCTTCTCTCCCTCCTCCCTTCCTCCTTCTTTCCCTCTCCCTTCCTTTCTTTCTTCCCACAGTATTGCATTTTCTTTTTAACTTTATGCTAGGCTACTGACAGTTATATTAACAGGAATCTTCTCTCAAAGAGTTTGAAGATATGTTTATCTTGAATGTATGATCGTAAATAAGGCAAATACTGTTTATACAATGCTCAGCACTTTATAAATTAACATAAAAACATCAATTAAAACCAGTACATAGATAAATGTGTTAGAGAGTGAAGAGAACAGGTCTCCAAATGATTTCATTTGCCTTAAAAAGAGGTAAAACTAGGTCAGGAAATCTATTGGGAATTTGTCCTAATTTCTCACACAAATAATGAGTCAGATACATTTGGTATAATGCTAAAATAGTGGATGGTATACATAAATATGCACTATATGTTAAATGTCATTGTTTGTAATGAAAGGTATTATATACCAAATATGTTTTTCAAATTTTACCAAATAAGGGAGGAAACACTGCAGCAAATAAAGGGTGTTTTTATATTAGTGCGTATATATGTTTTTTCTAGATTTAAGTTTGCTGCTCTATAAAGCTCTACAAAAACTGAAAGCAAACTAAGAGCTTAGTAGAAAAACTGAAGCAGACCAGGAATCCAGCAAAACAACAGATAATTAAGAAGCTTGATTAAGAAATTCTTCTTGAGAGGGCAGTATCTTGATTAGAAAGATAATTTGGGAGAAAAACTTCATGGGCAGAATAAAGTCTATTTTGTGCCATGAAACCATGGCCATCCACTGTGGGTAATTTTTTTCTAAATAGTTTCTCATCACTGAGCGATCGCTGAAACGCTCTAATCAGAGATGAAACAGAGCTCGACTTTTTTCCCCATAGCTACCTTATTTTACGGGTGATTCTACATTTTTATCAGCCCTCTGGAAAGAAATCTTGGTCTCAGTAAAATTTTTGATAGCTGTGTTCCACACATAAGCTCCTGCCTATCCAGATTTGTTTTTTCCTCCAGAATTACTTTTCTAAGCAATCTCAAAAAAGTTAGTGGCCAAGACCAAGACTTTTGCTTTAGTGACATCGTAACTTCTTCTCCATTTTATGCATGTGCTATGTACTCTTCGTACCTACAATCCCACTGTACACGGGCCCTCAGCAAACACTTGCAGTCACTTCCCATTCCATCCTGGCCTGGTCTCCCCACCAGCAGCCCTGGCATTTTCCAGACAGCCAACCTCTCTTCTGCACTTGTGGACTTCCCTTGATCTGTCAATTTTTGTTACTAGTCCTTGTGCCACATTCTCCCCTTCTGAGAGCCTTAAGCACTTCTGCCTGAACCTTCTTTTGGAAGCACAGAAACAATAAAGTATGAAAATAAAGAGAGAATGAAGAATACTGGCTTAGAGTTTGAATTTTTTAATAACACTGTGTCTGAAGCTAGGCTCTAAGAGCTCTAGCTATTGGATTCTATGAGTCAAACCCGAGAAAATAATGGTATCTATCTCATGTTTCTTGGGAGACTGGATGAGATTATTGTAAAATCCTTGGCACACTGGAGCTACTCAATAAATTATTTTTGATATTATAATTACCATTAGTGGTGGTAGTACTAGCTGATTCAGTACTTTCTAAGATGAATGTCTCAGTTCCTCCAAGGAATATATCCTCAGTAATGTCCAAGCACATGTACAAAGTTCTCTTTGATTGAGAAATGACAGGCATGGATTCTCCTGGTGGTCAGTATAAATATTTATCAACTTTCAAATAGGTAGATTTTTGCATTATTTATGTATACCGATTATTTCTATAGGGGTGCCATTTACTTAAGAAATACAGGATTCATATAGTATTGGAAATTATTGCCATATATTAAATAAAAACTGAACTTTACTCAATGCAACTCATTTTACTTAGGAGTTACATATTTCATTTCCTAAGCATTCTGGAGTGATAATGTTTGCCAAAACCTGCATTTCCAACATGTGCCATATGGGCTTCCAATTTTGCAAATGATTGCTTACATTTACTCCTCAGGAGCAGATATCTAAACCCATATCCAAAAAGTCTGACATGCTTAGGTTCACAAATACCCCAAAGCCTAAAATCTTTTCCTATTCCTTCACTGATGGGATGAGAAAGAAAGAAGAATGAAATTGTGTTGACCCATTTGGTGTCTGGATAGACTTATATTTGGGAGGTGTGACTGTCTACATAAGTCATACAGTCAATAGAAGGTGGAAGAAGCTGGAGTTGAGAATTATTAGGCAGACCTCACTCTTGGTCTCCTTTGGCTAACAGGAAATGCAGTGTAAGAATAAATCCAGCATCAGGACAACTGAAATGAAAAGGTTGGAGGACCCAGTTCTATCCCTCTCACCTGGACTATGATAACTTTAGCAGCATCTTTAGGTAGAAGTCTGAGAGAACAGTTAAAATGCTCAATAGTAGATACAGTGAGCTGTATACCCCTGTCCAATGACACACAGCTGCCACTATTTTTGTACAGACTTCTCAAGTTAAGTAAAACAAAACACAAAACACTTCATTTTAATACATTTTGAATTTCAAGTGAAAAATAAGTAAATCAAAATGCCCATGGTTCAAAAAGGTAAGAACTGTACGCATTTCCCCTGCTTATTTCAGGAAGATATCAATAACAAGAGATCTTTGATAAGCAATATTTAACGATGATCAAATGATGATCATAAAACCACATAGTATGAACCAAAGCAAAGTAGTAGCTCTTATCTTGACAAAAACGATGGAGTGGCAGGTGGAGGATTAACAATACGGTGGCACAGTATGAAGTTAATCCTTCAGGTCTAACCGTAGTGTAATGCTAACATTAACAGGCAGAAGAAAATTATAGTGGGCTTGACCGCTGTGGCTACACTGGGCTGAAACGGCCTATAAAATGTTTGCTACTGTTTTACAATGGGATAAGAACATAAATTTAAGTGATGCTCTCACCAAAATTGTATTTTAAACCGGTGACCTATTTTTATTTTTTTAATAAGATTTTGCATATTTTATTGAAACACTGAATGCTTTCGGTTTAGTGGAGTGACTGAGAATGCAGGGCTCACTATAGTTAGTATCTGTGAAGCTCTCAGTACTTTGGCTATTGATAGGAAGGTTTGAATGTGGTGGGGACCTCTTCATCTCAGCTTAGGACACTTAGAAATCATGAGATGACCCAGGGTTTTCCACAACATCCACACCTAACTTCCTCCTTCCAGGAAGTGAGATGAAAAAGACTTGGTCAAGGGGACACAGTGTGTATACACTTTTCTCTGTGTCCATGGTACTTAAAAATCAACCAGGACGTTCTTTACTTCTGAACAGGGCTCAATCTCAGAATCAGTCTCAGATTTGCATTCAGGCAGCCAATACTAATCAATTGATTAGAGGTAGCATGCAATATAAAATCAATTTTCCATCCCTTGGTTAGACAGAGGAACGGAGCAGAGAAATATGTTTGAACATGTAGTAAGTTTCATTTCAAAGGTACACTAATTATTAGACGCATGATTCCCCTCTTTATTATAGACACAAACGTCACTGGAAACTCTAAACAAATATCAGCTTTATTTTTAAAGGGGAAAAGGAGCCTGTAAGTTCTACAAAACTAATGATTCCTTCCCTTTTTGCTCCACTGTATGCAAATAAATTAACATGTCACATGAATACATCTTATGAACAAATTTCAGAGAAAACTATTACACACTTTATATCTGCTTAAATACGTTGAGAAGCTGACTAACATCAGTCCATCCCAATCCCTAGGTGAGTAACTTTTTTTTTTTTAAAGCCCCTAGAACTGCATGCTATTTGTGCTTCCTCCGCTCAGCCTCCCCAGCCCCACCAGACAATTCCATTCTGGCCGACTTCCAAAACGACCTGTTCAGTTCCTCGGAGGATGTGCAGGCTAACTTACACTACTGGGGCAGTGACTCTATAACCCTTTCAAGAGGATAGTACAGTTTTGACTGATTACTTTTATCTTAAACTGAAAAAAGCTGGTTTCTCAAAGTGGAATTCCAGTTCCTATGGCAGACTTCTGGAAGAGGGTATTTTTTTTTTTTTTGAAACTGAAATTGAAACTCAATATGTTGCTTTGTGCACATTTGAACATTCATGCATTTTTATTTTGATTGAGACTGATTGATTTCACCCATCCCCCTGCCTCCCTCCCCTTTGGCAACCATCAGCCAACCATTAAGGGTGTTTAAAAAATGGCAAAACTGTTATGGAATAAAAACAGAAAACATGGATGAATACCAACAGTGCAAGGCCAGATGGAACTAACAAAACATCAAGGTGTGTGCTACATGTTAAGTGTTGTATACAACCTAACGTAAAAGAGGAAATAATAGTTATGAAGAATAAGGAACATGACTAAATTATGGCCCCCAAATATCAAAAGACTCAGTCAGGTTTGCACTTGTGATGCTTGAGCAATTTAGAGAGTAATTAGGGGATTAACACTATGTGTAAAATTGAATGCATTATCTCTTTTGCTTGACAAAATCAATTTCTTAAATGACTCCCCAATGTCTCTCTATTTTGGAATTGCTGACTTCCTATGATGGAAATGTTCTTTTATCCAGTGGACCTCAAGAGCATGACTTAATTTTTGCTGAAATATACATCACCTCCTAAGATAACAATAAAATTTTGGACTGGCTGAAAATACTAATAAAAAATAACAAAGGCCTCTTCACCATTGATTCCTCTGTATCAGAGTTCTGATCAACGATTTAATGGACCACTTTATCTAATTTCCCTGAAGACTACTTAACCAAGAAACTCTAACCTTTTCAGAAGGACAAGTATAGTAAAAGGCAATCCAAATGGACATTGCATTCTGTTTCGACCACTTAGTAGTTGTTTGATGTTGGGTAGCTTAGTTAACCCTCCTGAGGGTTACATGAGTCCCTCCTCTGTACAGTCGACACTTACCTTGTGAGGATCAAATGGCTTCTTTTATGGAAAGTGAGTTGCCCAAAGTAGTTTAGCAAATGATGGTTCCAGAATCACCCCTGCCGTTGTTTAAGACAGAATTAAACCTATTTATTGCTAGAAGTAAGACATGCTGGCCCGTAGCTTCTTCGAGCATTCTATCCTTCAGTATTCTCCAGCTTAGATCAAGGACGTGGAGCTGAAAACTACAGGGAGGTAGGTGTCACCTCACTCTAAGAAGGACATCTGTAATTGTCATAGCTTAAAATTGATGAGCTTCGGTTTACAGTTTTCAAGAATTAAGCAGAGACTTGAAGGCCTTTTGGTGGGATCATATTGAGGGCTGCTGCTGTCAGTCAATTCCGAAGACACCCAACACACTCATTCTTTAGATGAGTTACCTGTGATGTATTTCCTTCCCAATCACCTACTGTGTTACTTTCTGAATGCCAACAGTCATGCAACGTTAGTTGCACAACTAATGACCGCAAACTTGGTGGTTTAAAACGAAACACCTTTACTACCTCAGTTTCCACGGGCCAGAAGTCCCTCTTGGTTGCACCGCGTGCTCCGCTTAGGGACTAACGAGGCTGAACGCGACGTGGCACCTGGCTGCAGTCCTATGTGGAGGTTCAATGGGGCAGCGCCTTCCAGGCTCATCCAGGCCCCAGCGGCTTCGGCTGCAGGTCCCCACGGGAGTCTCGGCCTGGGCCGCCCGCCTGTCTCACCCGCGGCCCCTGCCGTCCTCAGAGCCAGCACCATCCCGGGGTGCTGCGGGGCGCCCCGGTTTCCTCTTCTGCCGTCAGGAGGGGGGAGGGACCTCTGCTTCTCCCCGCGCCCGGCCAGGTGAGGGCCACGCGGGAATCACTGGGTCTTCCCATCGGCAGACTTGAGGCTTCCACGCGGAAAACGCCTTCACAGCAACACCGATTCGCTGCTGCGCGGGTCCCCGGGGTGGGGGTCTCGGAAGGCCCCCTGCGGTTCTGCCGAGCACAGCCTCCCGGCCGCCCAACCCGGCGCCCAGGTCCCTCACAGGGCGACGCCCACCCACGGCGACCTGTGCGTCCCGCGCGCTTCCCACGCCTTGCCCTCGCAGCCCCGCCGCGGGTAACCGCACAGGTCGGCGTGACCGCGGGGCTCGAATCACTGCACCACCTGCCCACGAGCCTGGGTCTGCTCTGCCGCACCGCCCGGCCCTCCACGCCTGGCGCACTGCGGCCCGGGCTCTGTGTGCAGCACCACTGACCAAAGGGGAGGCCAAACGGACACACACGGAAAGACAGGCGTCCCTGGGACTACACCTGGGGGGACTACACCTGGGGGGACTATACCTGGGTCCGCAGGCTTCCGCAAGGAGGAGCGAGCACCGGGCAGCCCCGCGGGGGCCAGGCCTCGGGCACAAAGATGGCGCCGCCGGAAATGGGAAGCGGGCGCCGGGCTTCACCTGGGCGGAGACGGGAGCCCCGGCGCTGGGGGCGGGGCGTATCCCGGCCCAGTGGGCGGGGCGTATCCCGGCCCGCGGCCTCGCTCTGGGGTGGGCCTGTGAGCCTTCCGCACACAAAGGCCGGGCCTTTCCAGCCGGTGCTTCCGTGCGGGGCCGACCCAGGGAGCTGGAGCGCCAGCCCGTTAAGAGCAGCGTCTCAATTCACCACGGCCTTGCTCAGGTCTCCGGACCGCAAGCCCCACCGGTGTTTGGTGGCCTCCTCTTCCAGGTACAGGTCTTAAAAGTTGGGGTGTCTGACGTGGGGTTCAAACCGTTTGCTCTCAGGGAGAAGCCCCGAAACTTGAGTTGCCTCCCGATTACGGGGTGCGGCTGGGGACGGCGGTAGAGGGAGGTACAGCCCCGCCGTTCCCGCCTGCCTCCATGCGGTGTCCTTCCCGCTGGCCCCGCAAGCTCGACTCCTTCTGCTAGTTTTCAGTTTTCTTTAGAAGAAAACTGAGATTTGAGCTGTAGATTTGAGGTGATGTGGGAATGGGTGAGTTCAGGATCTTATTCTGCACCTTGAAGTGGGACCCCCCCCCTTATTTTTGGCAATCTGAATCTTTCAGTGAACTACAGTTACTGCAGGTGAGTTGTATGCCTTTAGTTAAAAGTGCCCAGGATGGAGGGGCATGCACAAGACTCCCCATCAACTTTTCACACAGCACCGGATAAACGGCTTATTGCAACAGATCCGCATTGAGATCGCTTAGCTTACAGCAGGAAGGAGCTTCTGAAAATGCATATCAGATACCCATTTTGCAACAGCCCACAAACATGACCCACTCAAAGACTTCCCTAGTTTCTTTTCAATGAATTAAGAAAATAACAGTCACAGCCTGTCCTCTGCCGACCTTTATATGATGTGTACAAAGTTGAGTAGCATCTCCCAAAATTCACGTCTACCTAGAACTTCAGAATGTGATCTTATTTGGAAGTACAGTATTTGCAGGTGTAATTCATTGAATGAATATGAGGTAATGCTGGATCAGGGCGGACCTTAGAGCCGGTATTACTGGTCTCCTTGTAAGGCCACATAGAGTCACATGGACACAGGGAACAAGGTCTTGTGACACTAGAGGCAGAGTTTGGAGGTATGCTGCCAGAAGCCAAGTGTCAGCAAGGATTGCTGGAATGCACCAGGGACTAGGAAGAGGCAAGGAAAGATCATTCCCTAAAGCCTTCAGAGAGAGCATGGCCCACTGATGCACTGAGTTTGGACTTGTGGCCTCTAAAATTGTGAGAATAAATGAATGTTGTCTGTCTTAAGCTACCACGTAGTGGTACTTCGTTGCAGCAGCCCTAGGACACTAATGCAAAAAGATGTTTTTGTCTCTTAATGAATGAGGCTATCTTTCATTATAAGGGTTTTGCACAGGCCCTTTCCTAGGTGTCCGTGCTTGTATGGGATCCCTTTATGATACTTTGTGCCTAGTCTGTGTTCTGTGATGACCAGTGCCCATCTCTCAGTGGTATTAGTAAAGGATATCTATCTGCACTCTGCAGACAGACCTGGCTCCATCGCTGTGATGTCTCCACTTCTCGGCTCAGAAGCATCCATGACCCCTGCATTTCCAGGCTGACAGAAGATGGCAGATACAAGGTAACTTTTCTTGTACCACATTTGCCTCCTTCATTGAGAACTCCAGCCAAGCTCACATTGAGGGAGAAGCAGGTAATTCTGGGCATGAAATTATGACACTTTCGCTATAGAATTCCACAATAGTGGTTGGATTCCAAACTCAGTGTGGTCAAGTACATTTCTCTGACTCTCCTTTATTAGTAAAAGTGACTGAGGCCACCAGTGAGATGTTTCTCTGCTTACTGCATGGTGTATTGTGCTGAGTGGTGAGTAAACACCAAGCTACTAGAGCCTGCTAAGTAAGATCCAGTTTGGAGCTGACTTCTAACATCTGGAATATTTTCTAGTTCCTCTACCTTCTGGCTGATGCCTGTTCACTCAAGTGTGGACATAGTCACCATTTCCTGGAGAAAGTATCCCTGGTATCCTGAGACCTTGCTCTCATGTGCCCCCCGTCCCCCCAGCATAAGAACTTTTCCCATAATTCCTGTTTTAATTGCTTATTTAATTATCTGTCTCTTCTAGTACCATACTGTAAGCACCCTTCCTATTGTCTGAAATAATGGTAGGAAAATAGTAAGCACTGTATGCAACTCGCTACAAGGCAGAATGAACGGGTCTGAGTTCAGAATGAAGGGCGAATGCCTTTGGCATTCCTTAAGTAGGTCCATGTGCTGGTTTCCATGTTCCTTATAATAGGAAGGGGAGAAACCGTTTCTCATGTATAATGCCAGTGCCTGTGTTTTTCCACAATAGCATCTCCAGGTGCCTGTCCTCAAAAGGACAATAACACCAGTTCACACCCACTAGGATGGCTATTATTTAAAAAAATTAATAACCCCTCCCCCCCAGAAAAGGAAAATAACAAGTGTTGGTAAGGATGTGGGGAAATTGTAAAACTTGTGCATGGGTGGTGGAAATATAAAATGGTACCGCCTCTGTGGAAAATTCTAGGGTCGTTCCTCAAAAAATTAGAAGTAAAATTATGAGATGACCCTGCAGTTCCACTTGTCGGTGTGCATCCAAAATAATTGAAAGCAGGGACTCAGATATTTGTACATCCATGTTCATAGCAGCATGATTCACAGTAGGCAAAAGGTGGAAACTACCCAAGTGTCCACTGACCGATGATGGGTAAAAAAATGTGGTCCATACACAAAATGGAATGTTATTCAGCCTTAACAAGGAAGGAAACAGCTCGAGGACATTGTGCTACATGAAATCAGCCAACTATAAAAGGACAAGTATTGTATGATTTCACTTATATTAAGTACTTATAGTAGTTAGATTCATAGAGACAGAAATGGCAAGGGTGGTTGCCAGGGGTAAGAGGGAAGGGAAAATGGGAAGTTATTGTTTAATGGGGGCAGGGTTTAAGTTTGGGAAGGTGAAGACATCTGGAGTTGAACGCTGGTGATGGTGACAGAACAGTGTGGTTGTACTGACAGTGTGGCCACTGAAGTGTAAACTTAAAAATGGTTCATGGTAACATTTATGTCACGTGTATTTTACCACAATTAAAAAACTTAAAATATACATGTTCCAAAAAAGGATGATCGTAATAAATAGAATGTCACCAAAATTTGAGATCTTTCCGTTGACTGTGGCTGTTCGAAAGAAGGGCCGCAAGGGTACCCATTACTAGTACCTGACTTGGCTGGATTGTCTGAGTATTAGCAATATAATGAATAATGCTGAAACGATCAATTTATAATAAAATTTATCCAATACACTGAGGTACCTTGAACTGATCCTTGATTATATTATTTTAAAAATAGGCATCACAGAAATTGTTGTGGAAGGAAATTAAAGAAAAGCAGAGCAGGGATAGTCCTGGGGTTTCTAAATCAGCTTCCTCTCCCCTGGCTTGCATATTCACATATTTTAATGTGTTCTCTACATTGTTGGTAATATCTTAGCGCTGACACCCTATCATTAGATTGCTCAATAAGAAAAGCTTAATAACACTGAAATTTGAAGTTTAAGTTTCTCAATTTTCCACATGAAATAAGTTCCTGAGTTATTTAAACACAAGCCAAGACAGTCTAGGGAATTATTTGAAATAAATATTGAGAAAGGGAATTCATTTAAATGGAGTTAATCCTCCCAGAAATGGATAGCAACAAGATACTAAATCACTGCATATCCAGTTAAATCACACTCAGAAACTGCTGGAAATGGAGACAAGACAACGTCCTTAGTTTAGAGGACAGTGTAATGCTTAAGGCTTTAATCCTCTTGTGATAGACATTGGACTTAGGACTTTGGCTCAGTTTTCATGATAAAACCCTTGCTCTTATTAAGATGTTTTATACATGAGTCAGTACAAGTCATTTGTAAATCAATTAAATTCACTACAATAGTCATCTAGGTTTCTCTTCTTGAGGAAATATGAGTATTGACATTTTTATATCTGATGTGATTGTTTCTAGGTTTATCATTGTTTGGAAACCTATCTTCTAAGACTGACTTAAAATTTTAAAAATAAGAGTGGGCCCTGTGTCATATAAGGACAGAGATACCCAGAGTCTCGAATTTCTGTGTATTTGTCTTGAGTTCTAAAGAAGAGGATAAAAGAGCATGTCAGTCAGACTAGCACATACCGTGTTTCCCCGAAAATAAGATTGGGTCTTATATTAATTTTTGCTCCAAAAGACGCAGTAGGGCTTATGTTCAGGAGATGTCATCCTGAAAAATCATGCTAGGGCTTATTTTCCAGTTTGGTCTTATTTTGGGGAACCACGGTAGAAACCATATGTCTTGGGCTCTTTACTAAATGGAATGGGAGTAGCAAATTATCATCAGATGTATGTCATGTAACAGTTACAAAGCATTCTCAATCAAAATCTCAGAAAATTAAATTAAAATCATATATCTTATCCTCATTCCAGTGGTTAATGTAGTCTCAGGAATGAAATAAAGTCCATGAACAGATTTCCAATTAAATTCCTCATTGTATGAAAATAAAAATCATAGAAATAATACAATTTATTATATGATTTGTCATCAAAAATGCTATAGTAAAGCTTATATTCACTTGCATAACTTAATAAATCTTACCACAAAGTAAACAACTTATAGAATTCAAACTCCTCTGTGAAAAGAATACAGAATTTATTACATCATGTAATACCCACATAAGCTGAATAAAAGTTACCTTTACATATCGATAGTCTCTAATGCATTTTAGGAAGAAAAATAAACTTCTTTATAAAGATCAAGTTGGCAAATATAACTGTAAATATATTTTATTACTTGAGAGCATATCTTTAGAGGAAATATAAACAAAGCTATAGCTTGAGACTATGCATATTATATAATTTAACTCAGTACCACAAGAACTCTTCAGTAAACACACCACAATTTGCCATGGTGCTTCAGAATCTTGGATCTAGTAACCTTTGCATTTGGCTATTGACCAGCCTTCAAGAGCACATGAATATGACTTGTTTTTTCATTTATGAAATTTGAGATACACAACAGTTAAGAATAGTTATTTTCTTTGGACCATAATTCCTGACAGCCACTTTACCTAGTGATCTATTTCCAAAATGATAGTAGTTTTATTTCTGCATTTGATTATAAAATACATTATGCTTATAAAAATCAGACCAACTCAGAGAAGCATGGAGGAAAAAGTGAAAATCAACTATATCCCACAATTCAGGAATCATTACTACCTTGTTTCCCTGAAATAAGACCTAGCCAGACAATCAGCTCTAATGCGTCTTTTGGAGCAAAAATTAATATAAGACCTGGTATTATTTTACTATAATATAAGACCAGGTCATAATACAATACAATACAATACAATATAATATAATATAATATAATATAATACCCGGTCTTATCTGTAGTTCTGTCTTCTTATACACATTGCCATCCATTGCAGGATGTCGAGTTTGAAAATCCTGGGTTTTTTTTCTCCTTGTATTTCCTGCAGCATTTGACACAGTTGGCCACCATTTTGGCTACAGCCTTATCCTCTCCATGTGTGGTCATTCCAAGTCCCATGTCTTTTGGAGCTTTTGTGGAAGTAATACCCTCCATAGCAAATAGTTGAGTATAGTTGATTCTTCATTGTTAAATAAATTATGGTTCCTCCATCTACTTTGCATCTTGCCAAACAAATATATATTTTTATACTAATAGCATACTAACATATACAGTATGTATACATACTATTACTATAGTATTCTAATTAGCATACTAATTAATACATACTATTAGTATAATGTGTATACATACCACTTAATACGACACCCAAAAGGCATGGTAGATTACTATAATATAAAAGGTATTAAGATTGAGAACATACAGAGAAAAATGTTACAATTCCAGCAAATTTGTACTAGGTCAATCCATCTGGTCAGTGCCAGCTAACTTTACTTCAGAGCTCACTTCATGTATTTCCTCCACAAAGGCACATGCTGCACTTTGGGAACTAAAGATGTATAAATAAGAAGGAAAGGCAGAAGGAACCCTTACAATGATGTTGTATATTGCACTAATAACTGGATGAAAAGTGTAAACCATGACAGTCAAGTCACTTAATTTTTCTGAACATTGAGTAACTATGCAAAGACGTTAAATTTTTTTCTCAATTTCAATTGCTCATTCAGGCACATGTTGGATTACTTCATTTCCCCAACTGGATAAAACAGTATCAGTCAGCCATTTTTTGAGATAATATAGAGGGGGATTTATAAGGTCAGACAGCTGGGTTTAATTCCTGGCATGACCATTTACTTGCCATTGGACTTAGAGCTAGTTAAGAAGATTTTCCCCATCTGCTGTGACAGCCAGAATGAGGCTCCCCTGAAATGTCTATGCTCTTGTCCCCCAGAACCTGTGATCTGTGAGGTTCCTGTCTGATACTGGAGGAAGGGCCACGAGTCAAGGACAGTGGGTGACCTCTAGATGCTGGAAAAGGCAAGGAAACAGTTTCTTTCAGAAAGAAACAGCCCTGCCTACACCTTGGTTTTAGCCCAGTGAGGCTTGTTTCAGACTTGTGACCTTCAGAACTGTCCACTAAGTTCACGGTGACTTGTGAGAGCAGCATGAGGGAGCCAGAGCATCCGCTAAGGCAGGATGTGAAGAGTACAGCTGTTGAAAGGTACACGTGGCACATGTGGGTGAAGTGCTTAACCCGATGCGTTGCACAGGAGCTGCTAATCGGTCATTATTTTTATAACGTATAATGCATTATTATAACACTGATAAAAGCACTCAAAAGATAAGGACGGAGCCACATTCTGCTAAAAACAATAAGAATGCTTGGACCCACTGATAGGTGACATTCCAGGGTGTGATTGAAAACCTTAATATTTATGGTAGGCAGGGTATAAACTGTGATAAGTATTAACATTTAGAGAAAACAGAAACCACAGGAGAGACGCAGTATCTTTTTTATCCTACTGAGCACTTTAATGAATATATTTAAATACTTGGAATAAATCTGTTTATTTCAACAAAACTTGATAGCGTCAAAATTCCTAAGGGGGTAAGATACTCACAATTTCCATTTTCATGATGCCCTCACTTTTCAGACAACTGAATATATCTAATCTTCATAGGTTGGATTTTAGGAATCATTTTAGATAGCACCTTTCCCCCTAGTCCGAAAGATGAGTGAAATCAATTTTAACAGAATTTTATTCCAAATGACTTCCACTGTCCAGAGTTTCAAAAGTGATCATTCCATGATACAAATGAGGTTTTCAATTGTTTTAAAGGAAAACAGCTTTAATGATATGTATCCTATTCACTTACATTAAAAAAGTATTAATGTACTCCAATTCCGTGTTCTAGCACAATCCTTAGCTTTTCACTTTTTTAAAATTTTATTTATTTATTTATTTTTAATTGGAGAACAGTGTATTTCTCCAGGGCCCATCAGTTCTAAGTCGTTGGACTTCAATCTAGTTGTGGAGGGTGCAGCTCCAGTCGCTGTTTTTAATCTTTAGTTGCAGGGGGCACAGCCCACCATCCCATGTGGGAATCGAATCAGCAACCTTGTTGTTAAGAGCTCGTGCTCTAACCAACTGAGCCATCAGGCTGCCCCTCTGGAAGCTGGGTGGCAGCTCGTTGTCTTCAATCTAGTTGTGGAGGGTGCAGCTCACTGACCCATGTAGCAATCGAACCAACAACCCTGTTGGTTCAGAACAGGTGCTCTAACCAACTGAGCCATTAGGCTGCCCCCTTAGCTTTTCACTTTTGTTTTCTTTGATGCATGAGTCAGTATTTTAAGCTTAAAGGCTTATCTATTAAATTTCCTTAGTGACAGTCCTCATTAGAAACACGGGTTCATACCCCTAGACCTTCATTAAGTTCCCTATTGCTCGACTCCATTCACAACCACAAAAGTTAACACTCTGACCGTCCCACAGATGAACTGATGGAACATGGGTGACAGAGATAATGTCTTGCACAGAGTAGAGATTTCTTGGCCCGTTTGCTATTTTGGAGCATTGTCTTTAATCAACTCTTTACACAGCAGGCAACAGAAACTTAAGGACTTGCATTATGTTAAACTGATACAAGTCATTCATTTATTCATGTATACAAAATAAATATTTAAGTTACATAAAAATATTTTACTTGGTAACATGGGGCTAATACTAAAGATGAGTAAGGACCAGTAACTCAGTGAGTCTACCACGAACAAGGTAGGTGGAAGCTGGGATTAAGGCACACGATTTATGCAGGGAACAAGACATGGAATACTGGGAAAGACAGTTAAGGAATTAGGATGCTCTGTGGTAGGTAATGAGAAACCTCAGTTCACACTGGAAGTTCTCAGAAGTGTGTGTTTGTGGCACATTTTCAGATACTCAAATTATTGCAGTCATGTGAAGTTAAGAGTAAACAACATAATTTATAGATGCAGTCACAACTACAGCATAACAGTGGGCCATGGAGTCTGTGTGAACAACCATCGTTTTTAGACTATTCTTGGTAGCCCCTCAGCAATGTAAACTTTTCAAAATAACGTCTGTGTTCACAACTCTCTTGTTTACCCACAAGGGCACATTCTTAACTATGTCAGTAGCCTTGTTTGGGGCGTTTCCTTGATGTGTTCTGTGTATACTTCATTGTATCATACAGTTTTCTCAATCATGTTTGCTGTTCTACTTAAATGTGAAACATTGAAACATCTTCTTGATTCGTGGCTGCATCCTTTTATTCTATAAGTACTTTGATTGTAGTATTTGCAATTTTCCTCTATCTTTTTTTGTTATGCATTTTTCTTCCTGGTGTAGGTTTTCTGTTTGTCTGTTTTCTCTTTCAGTGTTAGAGGTATTCCTCAGGTATCTGCCAATGCTCCTTTGTCCCCTCAGGTTTGCACTGGGGCACATGCACATTCTTTGGAATTCTGTGGGAGATTTAGCTTTGCCCATTAGCGTGTCTACTATGTAGGATGTGCTGGCTGAGCCATTTTCTTGAAGACTTTAAACATGTATTATCTTAGGTTCATTCCTTCGGTTGGTAAGATGCCGAAGGGGACCATCTTCCAGTCTCCTGCCTGATTTCAGCCTTCAGGAATTGAGGGTGCTGTGATTCTAAACATTCATGATGTAGACATACTTTTAGATTCCTCCAAGATTTGTTTGGGAATAGGAAGAGCGGAAACTGGCGATGCAAATTCCCGAGTGTTTTTGGGAACTTGTACAAAGGAGGTTGTCACCCTGTCCCACAAGGAGTTTGGAATTCTTTTGTTTTCCTTCTGCTTCCCAAATTATTATACAAATTAACTAATTAACTTATCTATTACCTTCATTTGAATTTTCTTTGTTCTTATGATTCTGTGCCTTATGACACAGTGACAATGAAGGATACACACACGCACTCTCACTCACTCACTCCCAGGAACTTTAGTGCATTTTATGGATGGAAAGAAAATAAAAATAAATACACATTTTAATTCCCTTATTTATTTGTTTATTTGTTTATTTATTTATTCATTTTTAAGTATCCGTGAGTGTCTTACAGGTTTTATATTAGGCACCGAGCCTATAGGTAGTACCTTCCGCACATGGACTGGTGAGGCTAGGGCGTCCGCGTTCTCACGGATGCCTATTTCCATTCAGGTCCTGGGGATCATTTATGCAGAAAACGCACTTCTGTCTCTTCCTGTGGCCATAAGATGCATGGGTTTCATTTCCAGGCTCACATACATAGGAAGACCTGACAACCTGGCACGGTAGCATCCATCTCATTCCATTTCTCTTGCTGTGGGGAACTTTTCTCTGGCAGCTAGATGTTTCATAGTATGGTTTTTAATTTAAATCTGTATTTACATATTTTGAAAAAACGTACTTTATTTACCAGTTACATTAAATGTTTGCAGTGGAAATGGAGGCTTTTCACGTCAAATCATTTCTCCATCTTGATTGCAGTCTTCTTGTTAGTAAAGTACATTAAAAATGGATGAAATTTCTAACGCCACCTCCCTTATTAGGGAGGAAGGAGGCATGCTTGCTGTATGTGAATAGATGGCACTTACATTTGTGTTTTCAGCTTACATTTACATGTTTATGTGGCTGTTGGGAACAAAGAGGAGCATTTTATTGCTAAATAACTGGGGAGTTTAGTCAGCTTGGTCTTCCAGTGCTTTTCTGCTGATAACATCCATACCATTCTCTGTTGTGTCTTGGGTTGTCTGATTTTCATCGTCAATTATCTTTCCAATCAGTATTTTTAAGCATCTTTGCCCTTGGATCTCTGATCAATACTTTCATCATTAGCTTCTGGATTATCTGCAATGTTTCTACAGCTCTGTGAATCAGCTGCCAAAACCAGAGTGAGTGAGGCACATGGGTGCACATAGACCAGAATAGCACGAGAGGGTGGAAAACAGGCTTGGTACATCTTGGCTTTTCCCCAGCAGTTTTTTAATAATTATTTGTTTTTATTGACAGATTGAAATGTTCAGCTAACAGTGTTTATAACCTTTCGTCATGCCTAGTTTTGATGTTTCACAGTTATATTTGCTTGGGGGGAGGTTAGTTATCTGTTAGAATTCTGGCAGTGTTTTTACTGGGACAAGGAAGACATTAGGTGGTTTGGTGAAAACAAAACCAAAAACTGACCCACAGCCTGTGGGGCCCAAAGATAGTCTTTTGGTGCATCCCCTGTTCCATTTCTGAGGAGAAAGTATAAGTACAGGAAAAGGGGAAATGAATGGGAAGTAAGTAACAAGAGAAGGCTGGGCATTGATAATGGTTGTTATTCAGTCAAAAGTGACACTTTGGGCCTTGTTTCTTGGTTTAGAAAAACAACCAGCTCATGAACTGACTGTCTTACGTCACACAAGGTCCCGTGACCTCAGGAAAACATATTCAGTTTCTGAAGTGGAGGGCAGATTTTATATCATATTGAGTATTTTTAAACCATAATGGAGTGTTTTCCTCATTTCTAATTATTTTTTAACAGATTATGTTCACACACTGTAGGAAAAACAAGAATATAATTATATCCAGTTTATGATGTAAGTATCGTAACGCAGTATATAATTATATTCAGCTTTTTCCCTGAACCTAAGATGCCATCACATTTAGGATGCCCCATTATTTTATGGATGTCTGTGCTGCATACTCAGCTGTGGTCTCAGCTTCAGACCCATCCTTTGATGCTTCAGTAGGACTTTGCTGCTGGGACTCTGAGACCACGCCTCAACTTTGCCAGCTGGCTCCCCTTAGGGCCAGATCAGGAAGTGCCAGAGGGACCGTGTAAGATTGAGGAAGGAGTGACTAGCCCCATCCTACCTGTTTTCTGTCCCTCGGCGGCACTGAATCCCTTGTCGCATAAATGTATTGAAAATGTTTTCCCTCAGTGTATGGTTTGTCTTCTCTTTTTCTAAATGGTACACATTTTTAATTTTAATATTGATTGTCATTTTGACGCTGTCCAGTTTATCAACTTTTCTTCTACTCTTTGTGCTTTGTGTCCTGTTCAAGAATCGTTTTCTTTTGGAAAGCTGTGTGGACCTGAGGTTGACATTTGCGGCTATGATTAACGTCCAAACAATTTTTGTGTATAAAATTAGACAAGCATTGGGGGCTCTTTCTTGTCACATGAATATCCTCTTGTTCTAGAATCATTTGTAAGTAGAGGTTTTCTTTTCCCATTGAATTGTCTTGTCATCTTTGTTAAGAGTAAGTTGAATGTATACGTGTGTGAGACTATTTCTGGAGTCTTAATTCTCTTCCCGTTTTCTGCTTGTCTCTCCATACTACTCTTCGTGGGCATCACATACTATCACTCACTGTAAGCAAGAGTCGTAATGTCAAGCCCGTTCAGTACAAGCAGATCTCCAAGTAACACCAAACAACACGGTTTGAATTTGCACCTTTATGAAGATGTGGCCTCATGTAAGGACGACATTTCAAGTGCAAAGCAACTCCTAGGCAGCAGATCCCATTAGGCTCAGATCCAGGCTTGGAAAAGAGTTGTGAGATTGAGATTGCCATCTGGCATAAGCACAGAGTGCACACGTTTTATGTTGATGCGTATGGGCATATCTATAAATGTCGACCCTCAATAGTGAAAATGAGAGCCCTAAACAGACCTGCTCCATGATGGAAACACGGTGTCCTAACAGTCAGCCTAGGGTGTGGCTAAGATTTTTTTTTTCCCCTGAAAATATTTCTGGGTAACCTAGACACAGAAATACGTTTCTTTGTAATTACTCAGAATTACTAATCAAATGACAAGCAGAATGACTCCAGAACAAAGCAACCAACAGCATCCGCTGAGACCCTACCATGAAATAAATACCTCACAAATATTTGAAATCTTTTTCGAGCCACCTAGAATGATGTTAACTTTTTTCTAGTTTTAAATTTAAATACTACATTTACTAAAGCAATTTCTTTATTTGCATTCTCATTCTAACCTGGCCCTTGCGTGATTTATAGAGCCCTTAACCTTTAGAAACAGACCTGCACATAAAATGTGCGTTATTAATGTGTTTCTATCTCTGCCCAAAATTCATATCGATTATGCCATGTGTCGTGGAGATTCATTGATCACTTAACGTATCAATTCTTTATGCAGAGTGATGTAGTCCAGTCTATAAATCCATGGCAGTAAATTCGTTAGTCCCGTTTTGTCCCAGGAACTTTCCAGCATTCAAGTTAATGAGGAGCTTTATTGTGCCCATTTCCAAACACAATACCATTTACTGACAGCTGGGCATTGATTGGGTGTGTGTCCCTTTAAATCTGTGAATTGCCTGGAGTTGAATGATTCGCTGTCAGCAGAGTGCACTGTAATTAGCCCAGAGGAAATCGCAGTGGGGATGAAGCAGGTTGGCTTGTTATTTTTCTGTTTGTACTAACAGGCAAGTAAAAGCATGTAATTGGATTTTTAAAAAGTATTGTCAGCCCTCTAGAGTATGCCATGTTTACAGTTATGATAGCCTTATCTAGTATGAGTGTCACAGCTCCCTAAAAAGGGCCTTTTTCAAATTCAAGAAGGTGTTGCTCCAGGAAGACTTGCAATGGTGTCCCTGCTGTTCAGACGGCCACGTGATGCACTTCAGAGCAGGGTACCATCGTGCTCAGCGTCCAGCACGCCTGGCCGCCACTGCACTGCCCGACACTCCTACTCACTGTCTGCCACTCAGGGCTGCAGTAACGGGGAATCAAAGACGGGTAAAAGGTACAGGGTCAGTTTGGGGAGAAAGCAATTTAGATGCTTCCCTAGACTTCTTACGAGTCACAAGGGTCTGACTCTCTGGTATTATTGTGTGGTATCGTGCACACAAGAGCTGGTATTATTTTCTTTCACAGGATGTCAGTCTCAACTGGGCAATCTGAAGAGAATATATATGTGTGAAACACATAGTAAACAGATATCTTAAATACTTAATTTTAAAAAATCATTTTTATTAAGGAAGGGTCAGTATCCCCCCATTTTTGTTTTCCCACTTCTAAATTATAAACATAAAATCTAGATAGTTTTAAACTCTAAATTTGTTAGAACAAAACATTTAGGGCTAACATGTCTGTGAAATGATTTCTTTTGGATGTGCTCCCATGAGTGGGGGGGAAAAAGGCCTTTCTTCTAAAGAATTTTTTTGAATTGAATGAGGGAGAGAGATCTTTGAAGAATTATTATTATTTTTTTTACACAAAACAAGACATAAAATGACAAGAAAGCTACAGACTAATAACCCTTAAGAATAAACATGTAAAAATCTTTAATATATTAGGAAGTATGTATGTAATAAAGAAAATGTATATGATGGCCAAGTGGGGTTTACCCTAGGACTGCCTAGTGGGTTTAACATTTGAAAATCAATCAGTATAATTTACCACAATCATAAAACAAAGGACAGAATGATATGATCATCTCAATAGGCACCCACAAATTACTTCACAAACTCAACATCCATTTTTGAGAGCAGTTTTCGATAAACTAGAGATAGAAGAAAACTACCACCTGATAAAGGCTAATATCATATTTCAATGATGAAATACTAAGACTGGGAATAAGAAAAGGACATCTATTTCTATCACTTTTATACAAGAGACGAGCAGGGAAAGAAAGCAATCAGCACACTTGTAGGGGTAATTGACGCTGATCACAGAGGAAGCAGGGCTGCTGTGACACCATGGGCGGTAGGGAAGAATGAGTTTGGCACTTGGGTGACCCCATGGGTGTCTCTTGGCACCCAGTTGACCATCTTTTTTTTATATATAATTTATTTTTTAAATTTATTGGAGTGACAATTGTTAGTAAAATTACATAGATTTCAGGTGTACAATTCTGTATTACATCATCTATAAATCCCATTGTGTGTTCACTACCCGAAATCACATGGTTCTCTGCTCTTTCTGTCTGACTTATTTCGCTCAGCATTACACTCTCAAGATCCATCCATGTTGTCACAAATGTTCCTATATCATCTTTTCTTACCGCCGAATAGTATTCCATTGTGTATATGTACCACCACTTCTTTATCCATTCATCTATCGAAGGACATTTTGGTTGTTTCCATGTCTTGGCCACCGTAAACAAAGCTGCAATGCATTTGACCAATTTTAATGGTCAGTGGACAAGGGCAGCAGCCACAGCCTGAGAAGCGTGGTCTCAAACCCTCCAGGGAGGAGGTTCTGTGTCGCCCCTCTGGATAAGACACCTGGGACAGTGAAGTACAGGACATGAGGGAAATGCAGATTGGGAAGTCGGGGAGGGAGATGGAGTCTAAGCTACAGCCTTAGGAGGAGCTGGCAGCCAGGGCTGAAATGCACCCCCACCTTCTTCCTGCCGGTATGTCCCCTAGGAAAGGCAGCCGTGCCAATGCTGGGAAAGCAGTCCCAGGCAGGGTGCTCTCGCCCAGAAGCAAGTTCAGCCCCGCTGCACAAAGGAAGACTGTAGCGGCCGCCGCGGGTGTGACCTGAGCCCTCCCGAGCGCTGGGGCACTCACTGCCCGGGTAGCAGGACTGTCGGCTGCCAGGGCTCAGCTGTGTGCCTCTCCAAGCATCACCCTCAGCTGACAGCTGCTGGCTGCAGGTTCTGACCTCTCTCCAGGGTCAGTTCACACCCAATATATGGTTGGTGTGGGGGTACCAAGGCCTGGTCCTCTGCCTGAACTTAGAAGAGCTCTGGAAGACCCTCCCAACCCCAGAGGGCCCTGTGGGACCAGGGTTGCACGAGAATCGCAGTTCAGCCTATTCCTGAACCTCGTCCTCCAGCCCTCATTTGCTCACAAGTGTTGTTGCTCTGTGAACTCATTACGTCACTTGCAGCTTAGAGCCTGTTTTTAGGGAACTGACCAAAGAAATGGAGCATGTTGGAGGTGGGGCTTCCCCAGAATCTTGGAATTCAGCAGGGGGCATGTGGCCAGTGTGCGGCAGTAAAGATGAGATTGATGGAAGTGTGTCATTTCCTGGCTGTGCCAACAACAGCCCAGGTAAGACTCTTTGGTCTTTCAGGAGCTTGGTCCCATTTTTGCCCCCGGTACCATGAAGAACACCAGGGTCTGTGTGATCTTTTTTTTTTTTCTATGTACATTTATTTAACTGGATTGTTTGTGACTAGAAGTGACTAACATAACTGCCTCCCTCCTGTTCTGACGCTGAACTTAGTACCAGGAGATAATTTACGTAGGAGAAGAAATTAGGGCACTTATGTTCTCAGCAGTGTTTTCTCTTGGATCGTTAATGGGCAGACTGCCTTTTGGTCAGAGACCAATGGTTTTCTATTGACCAGACCCTCAAGATCAGTGTCTCTGGGCAGGAGTTTCTTGCAGGCCTGAACCAGACTGTCCGGGATAAATAATGAGAACACTTAGCCTCATTTAAGCTTGGTTTTACGTCAAGCACACTTACTACGTGAATGCCTCTCTTTATTCTGCTGTACGGAGGTCACCACTGTGAGATTCGTTTGATTTTGCAGTCTGGCTAATTAATTTGTTCATTCTGTGCTCTCAGCACCCGCACTGTTTTTTGGAGAGTGCTACCAAAGCAATGGATTAATGTACATGGTACAATGCATCTAGAACAATCATTACCCCACAGAATTGTTATTGCTTGAATTCTGAAGACAGAGAAGAGGTTTCCCCCACTGAGATAAAAAGTTTCTGTTGCAGTGTTCCAGGGGAAAAGCAGAAAATAGAAATTATATAATTTTTTTGAACAGCAGGGCTTTCTGGAACTTTCATAATTAATGGGCTATTTTGCTGACCATTCTGGATAATGGCTCTGAGTTGCAAGGAATAGAAACCCACCTGAAGATATCTTAAATAAAGGATATAGAGGAGTCTCTAGAAATATCAGAACCATAAGTACAGGTTACTTCATTGGACAAAGCCACCAGGAACCAGGGCTGCATGGTCCCCATTTCCATTTCTCAAATCAGCATGTGTCTTCCATGCCATTCATGCCTCTCTGTCATCTGTTTCATTTTTCCCTCTGTGCGAGTTGCTTCTTACTCTCCCTCGTCTCTTTGGATATGGCCCATTATGGCTTTCCATAAAATGGCAACCTTGGCCCTCCTGTCTTCAGCGTATGAGCTCAGCTGCTCACTATCCTTCAGCATCTCAGATGCATCTGACTGACTGAACCTGGATCCGGAGAATACCTGGCTGCACGTGGGCAGGGAGGTAGGATCAGGGACTTTGGCAGGTGATTCCACTCCTTCAGCAGGGACATTTTGTGGGCAGGCATGCCCCAAATATGTATGGAATACTGATCCAAAGTTTGTCACGTTTTCTGGGCTCTAGCTAGAAAGTAATAAAAATGCTTTAATAACCATGTTTACAGATGGTTTCAATGACAGCAATTAATTCAATTTATAGTGCCAAGTGAAGGCCGATGGTGGAGAATGTTTAGACTAAGGAGTTACATCCACTGCTTACGCAGGTCAGGCTAACGGAATCAGCTGATGTGCAATAAGTGGCCAAATGTGCAAAACGGGAAGGTGGGCTGTCGTAGCGTCATCCATCAGCTGTACCCAGCTGCACTAAACTGGCCTTTGCAGCAGCACCAACACACACAAATAAAAAATCTCATTAGTATATCTTTTCTCGTTCTACCTAGATCTATATTTTGTAATATAAACATTAAGTGACGAAGAAAAACTCAGAATGTGATTCTATTAGAAAGCTCGTTGGTAGTTTCAGCCACTAACACATTATAAGCATAATATATAACTGAGCAATGATAAGGTCTTTCCGGATCTACTTGTGCTTTGAATCCCTATAGATGTTAAAGCCAGTAATGGCCACAAGGCATCAGAAGCAAGTCACTTCTTCCTGCCACCCACAGATGCAGTTAATTGTCCTCAGTGGTCATTCTCACCTTGGCCTTCCACCTCTTTATCAGGCTGTCACACGTTTGCTGCATTTGTATCAAATTTATAATATTTCATGACTTCTAAGCCTATCTTGCCTAATAAGAGAAAAAGTAGTACATGTTGAAGCTGCTATTAAGCCAAGGTTTATGATTATGTACAATTAAAAGAGGAAGAAAACAGAACCAAATCTAATGCCATCAAAATCCGTGCAACTTTTATGAAATTGAACTTTTCATAGATATGAGTGTCTGTAACTTTTATAGTATCTTAGTGGGCATAGGGATAACACAAACCCACACCCTTTGGTAAGCTTATATTCATAGAGGAATTTCTATGTGTATGTGATGCATGCATAGCTCCGAACATATTAAAATGTTAACACTGAAAACAAAAGAGCTTTTCTCCCTTCAATAGAATCATGTTTTGTCATCTTATTTAATTCATCAATTTATAGAATTTTATGAAAATGCATTAAACACAGATGTTAGATCAAGTCGAAAAGTGAAATTATTATTCTTATGTTTATAGACAAAAATAAGCTTCAATTATCGGGCCATTTGTAGTAAAAGCTATTTCCGCATAATATTATTAAGATGATTGCTAGATAATTTCCCTAGTTTGGTTTGTTATACAGCAGACTAAATTAGTGTTTTTCAACCAGTAGAATATAAGAAATGTTACAGATGTCTGTTGTATATGTAAATAGTACAGAGAGTGAAGAAAATATTTAAAATCACATGTATTAAAAATATATCTTCTTGTGCTAGTATGTTCAACTGAACTATTCCATAACTTAATTTTTTAAAACAACAGCTTTATCAAGATGTAATTCACTTAACAAAAACATACCCTTTTGAAGTGTGCAATTCAGTTTTCTTTAATAAACTCAGAGTTCAATAATTCACTGTCACCGCAGTCCATTTTAGAACATTGCTATCGCTCTGAAAAGAAACCCCAGGCCCACTAGTAGTCAATCCCCATTCTTCTCACTTCCCTGCCCCTGGCATCCTCTAATCAGCTTACTTTTCTGTTGATGTGCTTATTCTAGAGATTTCATACAAATGGGATCATCCAATATGTGGCCTTTTGTGTCTGAATTCTGTCACTTAGCATGTTGCACGATGTTGTCGAATGTAACAGTACTTGATTTCTTCTCATGGCTGATAATGTGTACGCGGGTAGACGACACTTTGTTGATCCACTCATCAGTTGATGGACATTTGGGTTTTCACTTTTTTGGGTTATTCAGAAAAATGTTGCTGTGAACATTCGTGTACAACTTTTTGTGTGAACACATTTTCAGTTCTCTTTGATATATATCTGGTAGTGGAATTTCTGGGTCATACATTAACTATGTATTTAACTTTTGCGGAATTTCCAAACTATTTTCCAAATGAGTTGTGCTGTTTTACATTTTCACCAACAGTACATCAGGGTTGTAATTTTTTCACATCCTCATCCACCTGTGTGATTTTCTATCTTTTATGTTATAATCATCCTAGTGGGTGTAAAGTATTATCTCTGTTGTTTGGATTCATATTTCTAATGACTAATAATGTTTTCATATGCTTGTCCACATTTCTCCTTTGGAAAAGGGCCTATTCAAATTCTGTCCCCTTTTTATATTTGAATTATTTATCTTTTATTGTTGAGTTGGAACTTTTATTTTATTTTTTAACGTATTCTGGATACATGTCCTTTATCAGAGATATGATTTTCAAATATTTTCTCCCATCTGTGGTTTTCATTTTCTTAATGGTGTCCTTTGTGGAACAAAAGTTTTTAATTTTGATGTAGTCCAGTTTATCATTTTTTTTTTTCTTTTTGTCATGTGTGCTTTTGTTGTCAGAGCTAAAAAGAAAAAAAAAAAATAACAAAATGATTAATCCAAGATCACCACCATTTGTTGGAAAGATGATTCTTTCCCTGTTGGGTGGTGTTGGTTCCTATGTTGAAAATCAGCAGATCGTAGTTATGTGGGTTATACCTGGATTGTCAGTTCTATTCCATTGAGACACCTGTCTGTCCTTGAGCCAGGTCCTCCCCATCTTGATTAATGTTGCTTTAGAGTAATTTTGAAACCAGAAAGTTTGAGTGCTTCCATTTTGTTCTAAGTTTTCAATATTGTCTTGTCTATTCTGGGTCCCTTGTGATTCTGTATGAATTTAGAATCAGCTTACCACCTTCTGTAAAGAAGTCAGCTGGGATTCTGATGGGAATTGTGTTGAATGTCACGATCAGCTTGGTGAATATTGCCATCACACCAATGTTAAGTCTTGTAATCCATGAACATGGGACGTTTCTCCAATTATTTACGTCTTTTCAAATTTCTTTCAACAATATTTTTGTAGTTTACAGAACATAAGTTTTGTACTCCTTTTGTCAAATGTTTTCCTAAGTTTTTTTTCTCAATTTGATCCTCTTGTAAAGAGAATTGTTTTTTTTTCATTTTCAGATTGTTCATTGGTAGTGTAGAATTACAATTGATTTTTACATATTGATCTTGAATCCTGCAGCCTTGCCATACTCATTTATTAGTTGTGTGTTTGTGTGTGTGTGTGTGTTTCTAAGGATTTCCTAAATGCAAAATCATGTTACTAGCTAACAGGAGTAGTTTTACTTCTTCTATCCCATCCTGGATGCATTTTATTTCTATTGTTTTGCCTTATTGCAGTATTTAGAGCTCCCTGTACTATTGTGAGTAACAGTGATGAGAGCACACCTGATCCCAGTCGAAGGGGTAAACAGTCTTTTACCTTAAGTATGATATCAGCTGGTGTCCGCAGTGGCTTCTGTCAGCTTGAGGAAGCTCCCTTCTGTTTCCGTTTTGTTGAGTGGTCTTATGGCGGTAGCGCCATGGAATCACTTTGTATCACTTTGTATTATTTCTTATAAGTGCATTTTCATCTGTAACTATTGTCAACATTTTCAATTAAAGTAGTAATTGTTTATTTTAAGTAATAGTTTCAAATGTCTTCTCCCTATATGTTTCTTCTTATAGATATTACTGTGGATTACACTTAATCATGAGAATGTTTCACTCTCTTAAAAATCAATATGGACTTTTCACATTCAATATTTATACTAGATTCCCCAAACTTGAATTCCATGGAAATTTGGCTATAACATGTTTTTTATAGCAGTCCTGATTATTAATTAAAATACATTTTCTCTTATGATAAACCCTAATTTTTGAGACGGCTTGGATAAGATACTTTCACTGAGAATCAAGAAGCAGCCCAGTATTTTGCCTCCCTCAAATGGATAACAATCCTTCTGGTTAGAAACTTCTGAGTCATCTTTCTCTGTGTTCATTAGCCCTGATTGTCTTCCCACTCGAAAGTGAAATAAACTCATCTAGGCCTAGTAAGCTCAGATTTTACCATCACTGGCTTTAGTCTCCTTGTAAAATAAAATTCCTGTGGCCGCCACTGTTCTGATTTGCCTGGTTCTTTTACAGACTTCAGTCAATTTCATTCAAGTAAGAAAGAACACACAACCTCTTCCTAGGTGTTATGATCAGACAAGCAAGCGTGCCAGGGCCCCAACGTTTTACAGCCCCGTTAATTCTCACACATGGTCAATTTGCATGTGCTCGGCTCCCGAGTACTCTCTTTTCCAGAGTATCTACCTCGAGATAGGTCCCAGTTCTAGCTGCTTGCTTTCTGATTCTATCCCAATAACGTGGAAACTTTAGATCTTGAGCACCACTAAGAGAATCTGGCAAAATATATTATAACATGATTTTTCTTTTTCCCGAAAACTCTACTCTTGCTCTTTTTGACATGATCCTACCCCTATAGAGTAGGTTGTTGAATAACGTCATTTCATTCAACATCATTTTGTTACAACTTTGATGAGAAAAAAAAAAATTGATTCCCGGCTGGGGCCACTGTCTGTGTGGAGTTTGCATGTTCTCCTCTTGTCTGCGTGGGCTGTCTCTGGGTATACCGGTTTCCTCCCACGTCCCAAAGATGTGCATGTCAGGCTCATAGGCGTGTCTGCATTGTCCCCGCCTGAGGGAGTGTGGGTGTGTGTCAGTGGCCCTGCGATGGAAGGACGTCCTGTCCAGATGGGTCCTGCCTGTGCCCTGAGCTGCCAGGAGAGGCTCTGGCCTCCATGACTCTGAACTGGAATAAGCAGATTGGAAAAGAATGATCTTACTTGTTTGTATTAATCATTCTTAAATATTTGTATAGCTCATGTTTATTTCAGTGTCTAATATTAGAGTTGTTTTGGGTCTTTATTTAAAAGTGTGGTGATGTTTTTGTGACCAGAAATATGCTGTAGGAACTTAACTCTTGTTTATAGCAATTAACCTAGGGTACAATGGGTTTTATTATAGGTTGTTTAAGTCACACTTTCCAAGAACCTATTGGGAAGTTAAGTGAAGATTTTGCAAATGGATCTCGGCTGGGCTCTTTGATTATCTTATGTCTGAGGATATCTCTCTTACCTTTAGTCTATGTCCAGTAGCAATAAAGTAGATGAAGACCAAGGTAACATCAGTCATCCATATCACTTATGGCCCAGGCAAAAGCCAAACAATGTAAGAATGGAGAAAATGCAGATTTCCATTAATAGTCTCTTTAAATAGGGGAGGAAATTGTAGGCTGGGTCAGTGCCTGATCTTGATGGGGGGAAAAAAAAGAAAGAAAACATAACTAGTACTAGCCATGGCAGAGCCCCTGTTGTGAGAATCTTGTAAGTTCGTAAGTCTAATAGAGAATGTATGCTTAATGAGTGTCTCTGCATTGGACATTTTAAGTAATCTTGCACATAACTCTAGAAAGTACCTAAATCTTATAATTAAATAAACTGAGGTTAAGGGTTATTATATAAATAACCCACAGACAGGTAGTCAGTGGAAGAGTGGGAATTTGAGTGTCTTTCTGATTTCAGTGTGCGTTTTTTCCATACATCTCACTGGCAGGCTATGACTCATTACCAAATGTGAAAATAGTTCTACTAAAATAACTGAAAAGACAATGAGAAAATGTGGAAAACATTGATTTTAGTTAACCAACAACTTATCTCCATTTTCAAGTCATTCAGTTTGAATGTATTCAAATGTTTAACAAAAAGCTGAAATAAAACATTCAAGTGCTAAAGAGTTTATTTACTATAGCTAAAGTAATTCATTACGGAAAGATTTTTCTTTTGGAAAATGGTGCTGTAATAATTGCATAACAATATGAAAAAAAAAGAAAACTGAACGTCAGTCTTTTTTACACCAACATTAACTTGAAATATAGGGAGCTGCTTTCCCTGTCCCACAATACCTTGCGCTCTTCTGATGGCTCCCGCAGCAAAGGGTGGCGAGAAGCAGCAGGGCAGTGCCGCCATCAGCAAGGTAGTGACCAGAGTGTCCACTGTCAACGTTCACAAGCGTACCCATGGAGTGGGTTTCGAGAAGCATGCCCCTCGGGCACTCACAGACATGCGGGAATTTGCCGTGACGGAGATGGGAACCCCAGATGCACTCGTGGACGCCAGACTCCACAGAGCCGTCTGGGCCAGAGGAATAAGGAGTGTCCCACATCTCATCCGCGTGCGGCTGTGCAGAAAGAGTGATGGCAATGAAGACTCACCAGATAAGCTCTGTGCGTTGGTTACCTACGTACCCGCCGCCACTTTCTGCAAGCAAAAATCTGCAAGCAGTTAGTGTGGATGAGAACTAACTGCTGACTGTCGAAGAAGTTATAAAACTGCAAAATAAATAAATAAATTATATACATATATATATAGATATATGTATATATACATGGAGAGAGAGAGAGAGCGAGAGAGAGAGAGAGCGAGAGAGAGAGAGAGCGAGAGAGAGAAACCTGAATGTAAGAGAGAAAATAACAAAATATCTAGATGAAAACAAAGGACCTTGGGTTAGGCAAAAATTTCTTAGGACATAAAAAGCATAAACCAAACTGAAATTTGATAAAGTGAACTACATTAAAACTACAATCTTTTGGGTAAATTCTATTATATATAAATCATACCTCATTTTTTAAAAAATTACTCTAAATACACTATGTAAGTTTATAGGCAGTGAGTATGCAAAGAAAAAGACAATAAAATCCTTTCTCTCAAAGAATTCATATTTTACTGACGGCCATCTATAAACAATAGCTATACACGCTACTGTGTCCGGGTTTATAGTGAAGGAACGTCACTGGAGCCTGGAGAAACTCACTGTCTGCTTCACCTTAAGAGAGAGTGTAGAGTATGGTATCCCCACTTTATAGAGGTGAAAACTGAAGCACAGAAATCATAGGTACTTGCCCAGGTTTCATGTGAAAACATAAAAATACCAAAAATAAAAAAATGAGACAATATTATGCTTGAATGGAAAGCTCATTCTTAGCCATGACAAAAATCTCAGAGGCCATACAAATTATTGGTAACATTGAATATGAAAATAGAAAACATGTATCTGCATGACAAAATACTGTGTGGAAAGCTAAAAGACCATTGATAAATTGGGGAAATATTTTTACAAAAAATCATAAGCATAGAGAGAAGTACTTTTCTTAACCTATAAGAAATGCCTACATAGCAAAAAGGAAATATTAAATAAAAATGGATGGAGGATATTAACTTCATTCCTAGAAAAAGGAAATGTAAAACACCCTTAAATATACGTAAAGGCTAAACTATACTCACAATACAAAACTGGAAAATAGACAAGATACTGTTTTTTACTCATCAGATCTGCTAACTTAAAAAATATTAATACTGTATTGTGTGGTGCAGGGTCCCATGTACAATTCTACGTTGCAGGTGGAACGTGAAAGTGGTGAACCCATTGGACGACCAAGTGCAATATCTGTCGATATTTATAATGCACATACTCTGTGCAAGTAATAAAGCTTCTAAAATTTGCTTTGAATTTACATTCAGCTATGTATAGTAGTATGCATATACTCGTACAAAGTATTTATGATATGCTTCTTGTAATAATAAAACACTGTCATAAAAAATTCAGGCACAGGTCATCAAAAAGGCAAAATTAACAGCAGACAGTTTTTAAAAATATAGGTTTAAAACGTTTCTCTGAGCAGAAAATCACCTAGAAAGGAAAAATTAGGCTGGCTCCCACTGCTCTCCAGCCTCCTTCATGCCTAAAGAAAGAACAACAGTGTCCACCAGATCCTGACAAAAGGGTGCTTTTAATCTAAACGTTATACCTGGCTACAGTGTCATTCAGATGTAAAGGTTATAGACAGAAATTCTGATATATTAAAAAAACAAAACAAAAAAAACCTGCTGGACAACAAATTCAGTCCATTTGATCAATTCAACTGTGCCAGAACCAAAACAAAAACTCAGCATGGAAGACACCAAGGTAAATGGACCTGCAGTTAACATTGCAAAAGAAAGAAACAAAAAACAAAATGGAGTTCCAGTGAGAAGAGATGGGGAAAGGATGACAGGGCTAATTTTTTTAAATATTAGAGACGGAGATGACAGACACGTGACAAATAAGGAAAGAAAACAAAGTAACTTCAGGTTTTATAGTGGATTGCTAAATAAATATTCTACAATGTTGAGTATTGTCATGAGTCACTTATTTTCTATGACTTTTAAATTTCTAAAACTTTAGCTTTAAAAAGTTTAAGGTAGTTAAAATGTTGTGTCTTAATTGTAACTAACTTTCTTTTATTTAGGTCTAGTCCCAAAGTAGAGTCAAGGAGTATCATTTTGCAGGCACATATTAACAAATATAAATATCAATAATAAAACAATAATTAGAAAGAGGCCATGTTTTCCATAAACCTCAATAAATACTACATTTATGTATAATATTTAAGTTATATAAAAACTTAACTGAATATATATAAATTATAGTAATATAATTATAAAATCTATACATAAATATATAAACTTGCACACATGTATATCATTACACACACACAAAAAAGGATTTACTTGCCTACAAATAAAAATAAACCTGTGTGTATGGTATATGTTTGTATGTATGTATAGGTGCAAGTGTGTATATGTATGTGCGTATATACCTATGTACATGTACATGTATAGCTAGATGCTGGTTTAGGTAAAAAAATTAGTTAAATTTCTCTTTTTTCTCTACCAACACAACATACTTAATATAGTTTAATACATAATAGCTAAAAGCCCAGACTTTGAAATCAGAATGATAATGGCTCTCGTTCTGGTTTCTCTCAAACTTTCAGCATCTGTGACCTCAGTCAGGTAGTGTGGCTCTCTAACCTCAGTTACTGTACCTGTAACACTGGGTTGGTATCATCTATGTCACAGCGCTACCATTAGAATTGACATTGCATATAAAATGCTATATGTAGTGCCTGACAGGACAAATGTAAAACATATTTGTGAGTGTTAAGAGTGACAGATGCTAATACTGTAGAATACAGGTTCTCAAAGGAAGCAGAGAGGGAAGGAGACATGCCACCAAGGTTAATGGAAGACACATGTAGCTTGACAAAACTTCCAAATGGTCCTGATACCCTCTTTCTATCCTCTCACTTGAGAATTACTGGTATAAATAGTGTTTTTACCAATAGGTGGAATCAAGGCTATGATTTGGTAAGAAGGATTTTTCATTGTTGTTTATCCATCCATTATTCTTTGGTCTACATTATCTCAGCATAGAAATAAATAAAATATCAGTGACTGGAAATAATATTTCTTCACAAAAATTGCTTTTAGCTATTACATTGCATTTCAAAAACTTCTTTGTCCCTGAGTAACCTTTATTTCTGTTCATTCAATTCCAGTTCCTAAGAACTTTCTAATTAGCTACCTAGGAAAAAGCCACTCAAACCCATTTTTTGACCGCCTTATTAATCTTCTGAATTTGTCTCAATGAAATGTGTATTCACAGTGTTTTCTGGCCTATACTTGATATTTTAAGAGCTGGCGTTCCCCTCACTTGTTCCTGGACACTAATATTTAATCATAGGAATTGGAGATGGATGAGGCCTCATGGTTCTTCCTCCATCTGCCTGCCAAACCCGCTGCTGTTTTCCCAATCAGTTGGCACTGATTTTTACAAAACTGGTGATTTATCCACTAACATAGTTTTTAAATGCCATAGTTTTGTACATATATCAGGAATATCTGCTGCCTAAAGTTTTATGTTCAGTCCATGGCCATCTCTTTCAGATGACTTCACCTCTAATAGTAAGTGGTACTTGTGAGAAGATTTATACCCAGAATGCCCAAATCACCAGCCATTGTGGTCAGTTTAGTGCACCTGTTATTTCAATGAGCAGAATATAAATCAGACAAATGGCTGCGATGGAGATGAAGAGCCTATTCAGTCAAAATTTCAGATCCAGCCTCCAAGTATCACTATCATGATCACTCTATGATTTTTTAACAATAAAATATTTTCTCAGCATTTAAAAATGCGTGACAGATTTGTATGGTCTTCTTATGTTTTGCCATTTGAAAGCTTCTGTCAGATTCTGGAGAGACATGGTTCGGGTAGAAGGCTGATTACAGTTCAGTTGCACAGTAGTAAATGGGTGTAAAGCATCCAAACCGATAAACATTGCATCCTGCCTGAAACTCCCATTGCCTCTCCTCCAGCAGTCACTACACTTATTAGGCTTCCATTCACTAAGAAGTGCCACTGCAAGAATATTTGGCAAGTTACCTCAAAATATGGCTTTAGAAGATGATGCCAGACTGTGATTTCGATATGTCCCTTCATCACGTGTGCATGTGGACAGAGAACATTCTAAGTCAGGACACGTGCATGGACAGGCTGAAGCCCAGCTCACCCCAGAGCCGTCCTCTGCTCTGACCTTAGTCAGGGACTTCGGACAGTGGATTAAAATGCCCGCTTTTCTCCCACAGAAATCAGTAGTGTTCTGATTTGAAAGGCAGATGAGGACGAGTCCAGAATTGCTCACTGCTCAGCTCTTGGCTGTTCTTGTCACACACACACACACACACACTTGCTTTCCTGAAACTCACCGTGCCCTTCCTCATTATCCTGCACGGCCCGAGCACAGGTCTGTCTCCCCCACCGGACTGTCAGCTACTTTGAGGGCAGGTCCTCTAACATGTGCCTCACCATCCCGTGTTTTGCACACTGCATGTGCTGTCTAAACTCTAAACCCGGGGTGTCAGAACTGCGGCCCACGGGCCAACTGCAGTCCGCAATCCACTGTTAATTGGCCCGCAGCAAATTCCAAAAATATATTTAGTTTACTTAAATAAACCCGGTGAGGCAATACGTACTTCACCTGGAGTGAGTGGCCCAGCTGTTTGTGTATTTTACCGCATGTGGCCCTTGGTGAAAAACGTTGAAAATTGGACACCCCTGCTCTAAACCAAAGTACGTCAGACAAAATACAAGACCATCACTGGCACGTTATGGTTGTAAGAAATCATGGCAAGACTGCCTGTAGATCAGAGTTTATATCAGAGCACCCTCAGGGGAGTGAAATTACCTGTAATTACAAAGGATTAATCAGGGTTTGGGAAGTGGTGTGTCCCTATAAATTGGACAAGGTAACACTCCCGTCTATTACATAAAGGTGTTGACAGAGGTGACTGTGAAGTGACAAATGTCTCCCTAGTTTGGAAAGTTTGTAATCCCCTCCAACTCCCATCCAGCTCAGCCCTAGCACCCCTAAACACGATGTCTTCAAACTGACGGATCACGGACTGGTTCTTCCTCTGAGGAACCCTGTCACCATGCTATCAAAGTAACACACCCGACTTACATCGTAGAAACTTGACAAGCTTGCCCGAGCTGTAGAGTCAGAGCTTGGCTAACGTCTTCCTTCCAACTCTTGCCAACTAGAATTCCATAGGAGAGTCAGCTAACCTCTCTGTACTTCCTTTTTTCTCATCTACACAATAGGGGTAGCAATGCTTGGCTACGGTGACATGGCAGGGTTGCTATAAACATAAGTATGATGCTTTTATCACAGTGCCTGGTACATAGTCTCTGTACAATATTTGATAGCTGTGACTATTAATGTCAACACAAGAGATACTAAAGTTTAGAAAATATCATCACATTTTCTCCCTGATTATATCTTCTTAGTCTCCAAATAATTATTTTACTGGGGCATGACAGTGAAATTAAAACAAAACATTTATTTATTTACTTACATACTTACTCATTTTATAAAGCAAGAATAAAGGCATTGCTTACAGAAGAACATAATAATCCAATACTACCCCTTAAAAAATGGAGAACTAAGTAGTGAAGAGTTATTTCAAGAAGAAACAGGAAGAGAGGTCACCAAGCAGTATTTGTCATTTTGTTAATGGTTGTATCCCAGGAAGTGACATCAGCACCTTTCAACCACCTTTGGATACATTCTGGAGATGATGCAACAGATGGATTCTATCCTACTGAATAGTTAGTTTCACACAGTGAAGAGTTTTAGGATCCCTCTAAGAAACTTCAGTAAAAGCAGGGGTGCAGGGTGGATATGCTGTCCTTTTCTCAGTATTTGGCCGTAACCTTACCTGCTGGCCTTACACACTTACAGTCAAGGTAAATGCTAGGTACTCACTAGTTTTCCTAAGAAACTGAAGTATAGAATGTATGCGACACTTTTCCTGAAGTAATGATCTGGAATCTTGTGGAAGTTAAGAGATAGGTCTTTTTTTGAGAGTCAACAAAAATGCAAAGGTGTATACAAGTGTTTGTTCTGGACAGTCAAGAACTAATACAGAGAGAAACAGGAAACATTCCTGCAAAAGTATGTGTGTGGCTTGTTTTTTAGGTCAGCACAAGCCACATACAGGAGTGAGCAAGAAATGTGCGAAGCCTTATCTTGCAATCCTGTAAAATGCGTTAGTTACTTGAATTCTTTAATTATTTTAGAAATCTTATTCATTATTGCCCCCAATCTGCCCCCAAAGTTATAATGTCATCATCAATACATCCTGCATTTCTTCTGTAGAGACCAGTGATACATTTGATCTTAATTTGGTATTGGCCCTTTTGTGCCTAAAGCCTTTCAAGAAGTATAAATCGGATAGTAAATAGAACAAAATGATTTTGTTACCTTAATAGTTCTAGAATTTTTGTTTTATTAGGAACAAATAACCACCTGTTTGCTTTTTGATAATTCTAAATATTTGTCTCATTTTTGTGTTCTTTCCCAAAAAGCCATTTGGAGGAAAAAGAAGTACTCGTTAAGCATGGGATAGATAGATCTATTATTCTTTAATGCAAGTTCTAATGCCCAATAAACATATGGTATGTATTTATATATTCTGATCTATAAACATATGGTGAAGGGCATAGGTACTCGCTAATAGTTCTCGCAGTCATACTGAGCATAACCACAAACAGCTCATTATAATGTCACCGATCCTAATTACCCACCCTCCATGTAATCAGTTAGTCAGTACACATCATATAGCATTGCTGGTCTTTAGAAAAAAATACTTCCTGGGCCTACTATAAGCCAACCGCTATGCTAGGTACTGAGGGCATCCCAGTGATGGAATTGATTCATTCCTGCTCTCAGCTCATTAAACCATATTCTGGTCAAAAGAGACAGTCAGTGAATAAGTACCCAAATAAAAGATAAAATCTCAAAGAAAAATGTGGTGAAGAATATATTATACTTCAGGCTAAATTGATGGAGCGATAAAGCATAGGTGCTACTTTAGATGGTTACATATTTGCATATTTAGATAAATAATACATATGCATACATATATACATATAGTTTTATCAAAATAAAATATTCTCATATATAGTTGTACATACTTAAATTGTCATATGTCTTTCATAACTTTCAGTGTTTAAAAACTCTCCAGTATTTATTTTGTGTTCGACATCTCTTTCTTGCAGGCAATGTGGTCATGAACACATACATCCTTCCTTCGTGAAGGATGGAAAAAGGAATTGCTGGGTCAAGAGGATGCACACTTACCATTTTAATAGATGTTGCCAATGGAGGTCCCATAACAGGACTAGTTCCCTGTATCCTTGGCGAAATATGACAGTAAATTTTTAATTTTTGTCCATTGGTAGGTAAAACAATGGGCATGGCATCTCTTTGCTATTTTGATTTGCATTTTTTTTCTGATTGTTAGTGAAGTTAAGCATCTTTTTTGTTGTTTTAATTACCATTTTTATTTGCTCTTTTGTGACTCTTTGGGTTGTCTGGGTTTTTTGTCCATTACTCTTGGATTTTAATGTAATTTTTATTGACATGTTTGTACTTGTATGTATATACATATATAAATACACACTATTTACAAATCCTTGTATGATGATATAATATTAATATTGATATATAGGAATATAAAATCACACAAAGATACATGTAGAAAAATATGTGTATATATAGTACAAATATCCCCTCTAATGTTTCCTTTGAGATTTTTTAATGACTTTTACTCCAGAATGACTTAAATATCATATAGTTAAATTTACTAATTAATTATTTATGGCTTTTGTGTTGTATTGTTTGGTTGTGTGCATGTGTGTTTTTGTCTTATTCCTATTCTAATGATAAATAATAATGAGCTACATTGTATTCTAGTTTATTCATAATTTTGTGTTTTACATTTTGAAATCTGAATTCCTTTTCATGAATTATGGGAGGTAAGGGTCTAATTTCTTTTTCTTCCTTTTGATAGACAACGTATCTTGCACTGTTTATTGTCAGTGGATCTTTTTCCCAATTCAAATACCACCTTTCATGCACTCACTCCTCATGTGTCTGTATCTGGATTCTCATGTCTTTCTTCATTTCCATGCCAATGTTACATTTTCTTAATTATTCAATTTTTATAATAAGTTTTAAAATATGGTAGTAGTTCTATCTCTTCTTATCCTATTTATCGTTTTCAAATGTTCTCTTGGTTATTCGGTCACTTTTCCCCTTCTAAATGAAGTTTATGAAGATGATTTTGAGTTTCATGAATAGCACTAATAGGATTTTTTATGACATTGCAGTGTATTTACAGATTAATTTGGAGGCGCATTCTTATCTTTATAATATGGAGTCATCCCATTCGGAATATGGCTTAGCTCACCTTTTATTCAAATCTTCTTTTATGTCCTTCAGTAAAATTTTATAGTTTTCTTCATATAGATCTTATACTTACTTTTATTAGGGTTATCTTTATGCATTTTATAGTTTTGTGGCTATAGTGAAGCAGATCTTATCATCTGTTATACATTCTATCGTTGCTAGCATATAGTAACGCGATAGAAAATTGCATCTTTGCTATTTTCTGAATATAATGGAATTTTTCTTCCTCCTTTTGAATATTTATACAATTTATTTTTTTTACTTCCCAATGTTTAAACATTTTATTTTCTTCTTATTTATTGGCTTGGTGGATGGACTAGGGACCCTGGTACAATGCTGATTAACAAGCCAATAGTAAACTCTTTTCTTGTTACTGATTTTAAAGGAATGTCCCCAATACTTCACCACTAACTGTGTTGCTGGCTGTATAGTTTCCTGGTAGATAAAATTCATTAAATCCAGGAAGTTCCCTTTTATTTCTAGCTTGCTAGGAGTTTTACTTATTAATTTTTAAATCAGAATTTTGTGTAGCATTTTATCAAACAGCTTTTCAACATGATCTTGCATTTTATTGTCTGTAATCATTAAATGTAACCCATTAGTGTGGTGCCTTTTCTACTGCTGAGCAAGGCCTCTCATTTATTGGACAGTAGACACTCGGTGATGATATATTCTTATTTTCAGGCTCTGCTGGAATTTATTTGCTTACATCTTAATGAGGATATTTACATTTGTGTTCATTGGTGATATTAGCCTATACTTTAATTTGTTCTGCTGTCCTTTAATTTGTTCAGATGTCCCAGTTTTATCTACTGGTGGATTTTTCTTACTTGTTTCTATAAAATGAACTTAGGAGAATTACATCTTCATTTAAGATTTAACCTGTTTATATAGCATGGGGATTTACATCTGTTTTCTTTTAATATGTCAGATTATTTAGATATGACACTATTTTATGGGGTAGATGTTACTACATCCCTTGGCTTGTTTTATTCACTTTTGATCAATTATGGTATCTATATGTTTTGAGCCAGATTATCTAAGATAATCAAGCATTTCATCGAATTTTACAAATTTGTTATAAATGATAGATTATATTTCCTTTGTCATACATAGATCATATTGCCTCTGTCATAGATTTCTGGATTCCCACTTTTTCATTCCTTATAATTTTTTGCACCTTCTTTCTTTCTTCCTTGAAAAAGACTAGTCGACGTTTTGACTATCTTATAAGTCATATCACGGAACAGGCCCTTGGTTTGTTGATATTCCTTACTTAGTTTGATCATTTGCTCCCAATTACCCATCTCTGTCTGTACTGAAGTTACCTTGGAGTAGACAATTCAAATTCAGCTGTTTTTACTCTGTAGAACTCCAAATTGTTACATACTTAGATAATTTTTTGATGGGGGCAGAGGAAGAAAATATTAACTTCCGAAAGCTTTATGATTTTCCTTTTCTGCGTTCACAAGGTTTATCTTCAATCTAACCTCATCTCTTTCTTTTAGAGTCTTACTCAACACTCTGGGAAGGAACCAATGCACCCAAACAGTGTGATTTTTCCTACTATTTTTCCCTAATTCTACAGCCTCAGTTGCCATCCAATGTGCAAAACGTGACAATTTAACCAACTATTTCACAACCATCTGCAATGGTTCTTAAAGTGCCAGCTTTAAATAATGGGTCTTCACTTGCCTTGACTCAGATAATTTCAAATTTTAGATTTTTTTTTTTGTTGCTACACCTCCTTCCTTGTATCACATTTATGTACCTAAAACATGTATTTTCTTACATGAGAAAAACCCTACCTGTGTGTGTGTGTGGAGGGGGGCAGCTCCGGGGCCATGGTTAAGCCAGGCTCACATTCTTATGGTCCCTTGCTCTACAGCCCTCTATCTGTCACCTTTACCTTTAGCCTGGAGGCAATATGGCTGCGTCTGTTCCAAGTATCACGTACGGATGGTCCTCAAACAATCTTAATTCTGTTGTTGCAGAGATGGGTCAAGTTCTGAGACAGAAGTGGTGGGGATGGGATATGGGGGTGGTATTGTGGGGAAAGGAGTGAGGACACTAGAGTCTCCTCTTGTCATCTATTGTAATAATGTGCTAGAATTCAATGAAAACCCACAGGATATGAACGGGGACTTTATTTTTGTCTCTCAGTAGAGCGGTAGCATTATTTATTTGTATTTTTTATGAATGATTCAGTCACTCTTCTGTTATCTCCCTTTAATAAGGCTGATCTTAGAGTTGTCAAACATGAATTGTTCCACTTACAATGTTTTTGGTTTCTTTACAGTGTCACTCCTGTCTGAGGCTGTACATAGTTTTAATGTTTTAGCCATTGTTGATTTTCTATAGTTAAAAGCAGCCATTCATTTACAGATAGGCCCAAACTATAGTTTAAGTTCTTTATCTCCTGCTGGTTGTTGACAACATCAAGGAACAGATATCCTAGTTTTCTTCAGCAATTCTTAAATATCACTGTTCATTCTTCAAGAAGCTGCCCTGACATCACTGGAGAACAGTTGCCAATCAGTCTCGTAAGTCAATCAATCGAGAATTAATTTAGTGCACCAAGGGCTTATTGTTTACTGCACGCCAAACATCGTGTCAGCTAGTGTACTTAGGCCAATATATACTCAGCTGTGTGGACATTTTGGCTGTGAATCAATTTAAGAAATCTGATTTAGGAACCCGTTTATAGCCTTCTTCCACCTACAAATTCTGCATGGCTCCAATCCTGAGAATAAGTGATTCAGCCACACCATTTCTGCTCCGAAAGGTCTTTGCCTGGCTCTGAAAGCCTTCTGCCTAGATTGGCTAAGCTGTTGTCCTGTTTAATTTCTCAGTTCCATTGAATTTCGAGGTTTCTGTCTGTGATCCCAGTTTTGGGCTTATTATTGGATCTTCATTTTCATTTCTATGCTTCTGCCTGTCCGACTCCTGTGACTTGAGTAACTTGTTCGAGTGAGATGCTGGTGTGCACGCTCCAGACCATCTGCTCGGTTTCCATCCCTGCAGCCCAGGCCCCACCGCTCATCCTGTGCTGTGGCTTCAGGGCGCGGCGGTCAGTTCAGGCTCGCTCCGTGCTGGTCCCCAGGTGTGCACGTGTCAGCTGTACACACCCTCTGCGTCTCTACAACTGACCACGCCCTGTCCGCCTGTGGGACTGAACAGATTGAGTTCACGGAATGAAACTCATGATTAGAGCTGTGATTCTCAACCCTGGCTTCCTGGCTTTTAGTTAGAATTTGAGGCACGGGGGACTTTAAATATATTTTTTAAATAAATCAGTATTTCAGCAGCTGGGTCATGGGCACTTCCAAGTCTCTGGATGAGTATAATGTGCGACCTCTGTTGAGGACCGTTGCATCCGAGTTAACTGTGACACAGGCGGAGTCTGGAGCACCTGAGCGCCCCCTCTGGGTAAGGGGCTGGAACACGGTCCTAGGAAATCCTCGTCTCTCTCACACTGTTGATACCCCGCCTTTATTTCCCTGGGGTCCACTCACTGACAGTGTTTATAGAAGTCACGTCAAACAGAGGTAATGGGTGACGGTGAGTTAGTGGGGAAGGGAAGACGGGTGGGGGCTATTCTGTCCCTCTGCCTCACCTAAGCCAGGGCTGGAAAAGGCAGGCTTCTTCATTACTTTGTCCTGGATGAACCATGTCCGGGAAGGAGAATTGAAACCCACCCTGAATACGAAAAAGCATCACTAGAGAGAAATAACTGATGAGTGAGACGCTAAGGGATGCACACGGTAATTTATTTTTACACGGTGATCTCTGTTCAGACCACTGCAAAGTCCTCTTCAGAGAGTATCCATTATGAGCAGGAAAGAAAAGAGACTTCAACACCGGGCGTATATCTTTCATATTCACTATGTGCTTATGCAAACACACTGATAACAGATACTTTGTTGGTTCAAATCCTTACAAGCTGTGAACCAGAAAGAGAAGCGGGCAATAAATTAAGGCCCCGGGTTCTCTAATAAAATGCCTCCATGTCACAGGCCAGGGAATGCCTTGTAGTCACAATGGGCTCAAATACGCTCTTCCCAGTTCTTGAAGTGTAACTACTGCGTGACTTCTTCAAATTAACTTTTAAAATGCCTTTCAAGTCCCCTGCGTATCCAGGGTCAGAAAATTGGGATGGTGACTATACAGGTAAAGTGAAATGATTTGGTTGTTCGTGTACAATTAAACCGCCAGACATTTAAGGAAAACTCTTGTGTATATTAATAATAACAGTGAACATTTATTGGGTACTTTCTATTGTGAGTCTGAGTATTTTAGACATATTAATTGTCCAAAACGAACAATAATCCAATACCGACCTTAGAAATGAGGAAACTGAGCAGAGAGAGGTTAAGTGACGTGGACAAAGTCACACAGACGCGAAGCGCTGGAACTGGGCCTCTGACCTTGGCCGGCCCCACCGCCCTTGCTCCTCGCAGCGGCGGTTTCCGGCCTGAGGTTCAGTGCTGCCCGAGGAGCAACCCTGCAGCAGGCCAGGTGGGCAGCATTATTACGTAACGGTATCCAGCTCTGGGCGTTGACAGGACACAGAGCTACCAGAATTCCTTCCGTGTGATTTCCTTGAACTGAGGGAGCTCTGATGGTCCTCCGCTGGCCGAACAGAGCACGTTTGCATTTCAGCAGTTCCAAGTCTGACCAGCAGTCGCCGCAGTCAGTCTTCTCTGGGGCCCAGACTCCCGCCTGCTTCGCTGCGCTGCGCTCCGCCCCTCTCCTGTCACTCAAACCCAGCCTAGTGCCAAGCTGGCACATTCACCACGGTTGACTGGTTGGTTAGGTTAGTTGTTCCTGTACTTACTCTTTCCTGGATTCTCTGCTCACTCCCGTACATTTAACACGTGGTGCTCCCTTTTTCCTACCCTACCTGTTGTACAGCTCTGGTGATATCCGGGCACTTGTAAAGTCTGCAGTCTGGTAAGGGACAAACATTACGCCAAATTCGTCAAAAAGTCATTAATAGCAGTAAATGCTAAGCCAGAATGGGATCCTGTAAATAGAAATCTGGTCATAGCATTCGTCCTCTACCCTGAAGAAGTGATTTCTTCCCCCTGAAATACCCTCCCCTTTTCCAGACTAAAAGACTCAGGTCGTCTTTACCACTCAGGTGTACAACTGTCTGTCACTTCCCAGGCAGCATTTAGTCCTTTGTATCCTCGAAGGTAACACTTTGCAATCCCTCCATTGTAGTCCTTACTGCATGTTCCACTTAGGTAGATTGCGAGCCTTCTTCAGTTGACTCAGGACTTTGAGTGCATTTCCTGTAGTGTTGTGATGAATAAGCAGATGGTACCTGCAAGGCATCTGGCATGTTGTAAGTTCTCAAGAAACGCCAAGTGCACATGTCTGTATTTTACCTGGTAACATGTCTAAGCTCCTGGGGGCACAGTTCCCGGCTTCATTCACTAAGAAGAAATGTTACGTACTATAAATTAGACACTGAGATTACGAGTGATGTGCATACGTCTGTTGGCTTTTGTGGACTTGTCTGCACTCTGTTACCTGCTCTTTCCCTCCTTTTGTCTTTCCCATTCTCCTGTGAACGCTGACAGCTCAAAGACCAGAGTTACCACAGAAGTTAGACATTTGTTAATAATCCCTGACTCCTTCATTTGTCTCTCCATCCCCTTAAACCCTTCAGAAAATCTTGTGGCTTCTTTACAGTTAGAGCTCAAATCCTCATTCTAGATTCCAGGAAGCACTTGAAACAAGCTGTGTGCCATGGATCCTCAGACTGACATAAAAACAGTCCTAAGACATAATTATGAAGAGTGCACTGATATTCAGAGTGCTGTGTGAGTGTTCAGATGTGACGGCATATGCATGTGAAAGCTCCCCTCTCGGTGGGTGCCATGAACAAACCAGTGTCTCTATTGTAAATGGCTTTTCTCTTCTTACTTCTACTGTGACTGCTCAGTGATCACTTTTCCACCTGGTGCTAAGGGTGATTTCAAAACCTGAATTCCGTGATGTTCCTTCCTTGGTGAGAACGATTCTGTGACTCCCATTTCATAAAAAAAGCTCACAATGCCTGCCTTTTCTGGGTGGCCTTGCTCTCTTGCCTTATCTTGCAACCCTCCTCCTAAATCACCCACTGTCGACTTCTCTCAGTTCCTCAAAGGTGCTGAGCTCACTGGTAGTTCAAGAGCCTTTGCCGGGATGTGATTGCCCTGCAGTGTCTTCTTCCTTCTCTTCAGATGGCTATGCCTTTCCCACGGTCACCCCGCTCAGAGAGAGCTTCCATGATTATCCCACCTGAAGGGCGAAACTTCCCCCGTCATTGTCTATTGAAGGCGCTTCTTGTCACCTTAGAGCACTCGTTAGTTTGGAAATATTTACTTCATTCATTTTGGGTCCTTGGGCTCAAGTCACTTAGGTTGGACAGTATCCCAGGAAGCACCAGTAAGAACATGTAGAAGTGAGGAACAGAAGCTAATCAAGGTGCGTCATCCTCAGGCTGCTGGGATGGGCAGCTGAGGTTTGGTCCCAAAGGGCAGCCCAGGGCTCATGTCAGCATGCCTCAGCGTGGGGCGAGGGGCTGGGCGTGCTCGTGTGTACCCATTCTCTTATCCATGGGCGACAAGCATACATGCACCCAGTCTGTCCTGTGTGTGCAACGGGCATATATGCACCCAGTCTGTCCTGTGTGGGCAACGGACATATGTGCACCCAGTCTGTCCTGTGTGGGCAACGGACATATATTCACCCAGTCTGTCCTGTGTGTGCAACGGGCGTATGTGCACCCAGTCTGTCCTGTGTGGGTAACGGGCATATATGTACCCAGTCTGTCCTGTGTGTGCAACGGGCATATGTGCACCCAGTCTGTCCTGTGTGTGCAACGGGCATATGTGCACCCAGTCTGTCCTATGTGTGCAACGGGCATATATGCACCCAGTCTGTCCTGTGTGAGCAACGGGCATATGTGCACCCAGTCTGTCCTGTGTGGGTAACGGACATATATGCACCCAGTCTGTCCTGTGTGGGCAACGGACATATATGCACCCAGTCTGTCCTGTGTGGGCAACGGACATATATGCACCCAGTCTGTCCTGTGTGGGTAACGGGCATATATGTACCCAGTCCCTCCTCCATGGGTGACAGGCGACCCCTGAGGGTACAGGGGTTACAGCACTTGGCCACAGCCAGAGCAATTTCACTGCAATGCTTGAGTAGGTCTGCTGGAGAACAGTAAGTGTGGAGGGGATGCCGGAGGGGAAAGAGTGGCCTGGCTAACCTCTCTCGATGGCCAGGTGCCATGAAGCCTGTGGCAGGACACTCGCTGGAGTGTGTACTCCCTGGCACTTGGCACAGAGATGGCATGCAACAGGGTAAAATGAAGGAATGGATAATAGGGCCAATGGCTAATGGTGATACTTTTATAGTGTAGAGTTAATGAGATTAATGGAGTTTGGATTTATAGCTCTATCCAGATCCTGTTTGCCAGAAGAGAACCAGACAGTTCAACTGTGTGATGTAACAGCCAAATTTACTCGATTACTAGGTTTAGATGTAGTGAGGACACATGGTGTTATAAACATGCACTAGTTTCCTAGGCCTCCTGCAACAAAATACCACAGACTGGGTGGATCAAGAACAGACATTTACTGTCTCGGAATTCTGGACGCTAGAAGTCTGAAATCCAGGTGTCGGCAGGGCCGTGCTCTCTCTACAACCTCTATAGAATCCCTTCCTTGCTTCTTCATAGCGTCTGATGGTTTCAGGACAACCTTCAGTGTTTCTTGGCTGGCAGCTGCATAACCCACTCTGCCTCAGTTGCCTCATGTCTTCTCCCCATGTGTGTCTGTTTGTGAAGGACACCTGTCATATTGGATTGGGGACCCACCCTACTTCAGTCTGTCTCATCTTTCCTTGAGTCGTCACGTCCACAATGGCCCTACTTCCCAATAAGGTACAATTCAGATGTATTCGTGTTAGGACTTCAGCATTTCTGTTTTTAGCGTTCATAGTTCAACCCATAACAATAGTCTTGAAGTCAGAGTCTAGGGAAGAGCTTATCACAGTCAGAAATGATGTTGTTGTGTTCAAGTCTCAAGTGGGATTTCAAAGTCAACCCAAAAAAGTGTGTTTCAGGAATGAGAAAAACAAAAACAACAGCTTTCAGGACTTCAAATGGTCTAGGGTCACATCCAGTGTCGGGGTGTGTCGGTCGTATGTTCCACCTGCAAGGAGGCAGTCTGGTCTGCGTGGTGAGTTCTGGCTCTGGAGGGACAGTACAGAGAACACGTGGAAAGAGGGATGACTTTCAAGGGTAATGTCTGGATCCCTTGTGATCTCATTAAGGAGAGAACTCCAAGGCTTTCCCAGAAAAAAAATAAATAAATCTTTTCTCGTAAATTCCCATATGCTGCCCCCCAGGTTTTCAGGAACCGTTTCCAAAAGCTACTGCTTCTGCCCACAACAGTTTGTAAATAATTTCTCCACTCTTGTAGTTATTTTCAACTGTATCTGTGAGACGTATTAGGGACACACATAGAAATATTTACCCTTGGATTATCTGCATGCATCAGGGGTTGTTTTTTCTATTATCACATATGATTTCTATAAAATCTGACAGTAAAAGACTATTTTGTACTTAGCTGCTAAGAATCATTTTGTCACTTTGTATAGTAGCAAAATTTTTGACCATGGATCTCAACTTCTCTTAGAAATCAATGTGACGGTGACACTTCAGATCAGAGGTCTTCAATGTGAAATAGACATAGCTCTGCTTAAAATGCCAAACAAAGTCCATTCTTGTTCCACGGTGATCTCTGCCATGATTCCAACTGACCATTTTACCTATAATTTTCAGGCAAATAGCACTGCCTTCCCTCCTTTAAATTATCAGCTGCAATGTAACAACAATCTTGATATATGTGATTGTATAGGCGGAATGCAGGAATGAGAAAAACTAACTAGAGCTAAGCGTCCAGAGTTAAGTTTTTGGGTTGTTTTTCATTCTTAATAACTGAGGCTTGTTTGGGGCAGATGGTTAATAGCTCTACTCACATATTTATTAATCTACATTATAGGAGCCGAGGAGCAAAATTAGACTTTATTTTGCAGATAAAAATAAATCTTGTAATATTTTACGTTTTCAATACCTGTAATAGTTCAAAAGTAATACTTATATGAAACTAAATAATATATTTGAACAAAATTTTGCATGTAAATTGAATGAGATATTCAAAACCACAGTCTCTTATTTATATACCACTGTGCTTTAAACAAAGCCAAAAATGCCTATAGAAATTAAATAATCCTTACTAAGAATATGATATAGCTTTACATTTAAAAAGTAGAATTTTCTCCACTATCTAGAGAAACACAAATTGGAGGTTAATTGGCAGAGAGAGAGGGCGGGAAATGACCTGAGTGATAATATCTACTGTTTATCATAAAAATATTTATCTCTCTTCCTGACTTATTTTAAATGTTTCATCTAACATACCCCTAAATAATTTATATCTCATAGACAACCATAATATAAAAAGTGAAAAAAACTCATTTTATCCTTGAGCCCGTGGATGACCACTGGGATAATTTGGTATATATTTTCCAAGATGAGGTATACATGTGTGTCTATGTGTAATTCAGTGTGTATTTGCTCATCACCTACATCCCATCTGACAACTTTCCAGTTTTTAAGAGAGACTCACTCTGTTTTTAAAATGTAGCTAAATCCTGAATGTTAAAATCATTGCCATTGATTATATTTCATAAAATTTGAATACAAAATAGACATAATGTTCTGCAGCTGGATTTAACCCTCTGCTTACATTTAGCATTAGCTACTTTAATGAGGAGGGAGAGTAAGACAGGGGACTCTATCTTATGATTCATTGCACGTGGGGATTCCAAAATATGACACCTGAAATGACAGAATCATCAGCCCTGTGGTGATGCTTTTCTTAGGAAATACCTAGTTGTTCCATTACCAAGTCATGCATGATTATATTTTAGCAAGGATTTATGTTTCTTTGCCATATTCTGTTTGTTAGCTTTTCTTAGTTGAATAGCTCGAGCCTGACTTGTTCTGAATTTTCCTCCAAATGAATCATGGGAGACTCTTCCGTGTCTCTGACAGCATTTCCTCTCAAAGACACCTCAACATATGAATCAATGAACTGAAATGCCACAGCCCTGAGAAGAAATTAATTCAAAGTTGTTCATCTTCATAATCCAAGTCTTTGGTGGTTTCCATGGTGATTCCCTGGCCAGCAATATCTTTTCTTACCAGATGTCTTATTGTGCAACTGCTCATCTGTCTTAGAAATTTAAAGTTTAAAAACTAAAGTCCGAACAGAACATTTGTTGGGGTAAATATCACAAAGAAAGACAAAAAAGACAGTAAAAACTCTTATAACGTTGTGAGCTGGGAGTGAGGACGGAAGAGGAAATTGTCCTGTGCAGTGCAGGTCACTCACTGCGTCAGGGGTGACTCACATTTGCACTGTGTTCTCCGATCATCATGTTCTGATGTGTCACAATAATAAGGGACGTTGGGTGGCACTTGGAAGCCCACACATGGAGCCATGTCATCTCCCTGTCGGCGCCATGATGCGGCAGTCCGCGTTCTAAGCGCCTACTCATGGGAAGAAGCTTCAGTGCAGAGGAGCCTTTTTTGAAAAAAACAAAACAAAATGAAACAAACAAAAAAAAAAACAATGAGTAAGTGGTTGCCAAAGAGATCCGACTTGAATATCTGCTTCCATGTATAACGTTCAGGAAACATCCTGGCACGTTATCACGTACCCTGTCACACTTCAGCCCACTGCCAGTTACCACTGATTTGCCTCAACTCTGCTGAGAAATGAGAAAAACAGCCACAATGAAGTGGCCAGAGAGGTTGAAATTGGCAGCGGATCAGGTGTGAAGAGGAGGAGGAAGGTCTGATGGCTCGTGTGACCCAGGCCCCTGTGGTTTGTAGGCTCCAAGGAGCCAGACCAGGCTGGGTGCACTTGGTTGCATTCCTCATGGAACAGCAGAGGAAATGAAGATCTATTGAGGTGGGTACATTTGTCAAGGTGACACCAAATGAGTAGTGGGACCAAAGCCAGACTCAGAATTATTACTTCCCAGTCCATGTAGTAGAAACAGAGAATAGAGGCTCAGTAATTTGTACTATGTTACCTAACTCTCTAGCATTGTTTTCTAAACCAGGCCCTTACCCTTATTATTTATTTTTTTATAATTATCACTGATATTGACTCGAAAGCCTCTCCCTCCCCCAGTCTCCCTCACACCCCAAGTTCTCCAAGTTGTCTGCTCCTGTCCTTGGAGTAAATGCTGGGACAAGGGAAAGACCACTTTGAAGATCAATCCCTCTCATGCTGAGCCAAATATCAACACTGAGAGGTGACAGACCACTGTGTTTGAAAGAACCATTTAAATTCATTGACTTTCTTGTCAGGATTACTTTCCCAGTCAACTGCACTAGAGGTATTTGCCATCGCAGGTGGGGAGAGCACCAGGAGGGGCACTGATGGGGGACAGAAACAGCCATCGCAGCCTTCAGGGCACTCATACTCCCGCTGCCGGAGAGAGGAACCCTCCCACAGAAAGTCAGACCAGCAGCCGTTCTCACAGGACATCCTCATGTAAAAGGACAAGAAAATTGGTCAGGAGACGTTCATCCGAGATCAGAGTAAAAAGAGATCCATTTCAGCTAGAAGCAGACAGAGTGACTCCATGGACAGAATGAGCGACACTGGGCCCCGGAAAAGGAATTGCATCTGGGAGAGAGAACAGTACATAGAATATTCCTGTCTGTAAACGTGGCGTTCCCACCTCCTGCAGTTACTAATTTAGAGAGCCATTCATTTAGCACATGGCCAGTCACATTAAAAACATGTGATAAATGTTGTTTTTAATCATTAATGACAGAGATGGTGGAAAGAATCTTGTGGGGAGAATCTGAAGTTCTTAGCGCTCAACCCATCAGCTAAATGGGTAAAGGGAAAAGTCACTTATTTCTTCCAGACCTATCTTCTCATTGGTTATTTGAGAGCTTTAACACAGAACGACGTCTAGAATCCGTTTTCACCTATCAATTCTATGATTCTGGGACTCTGATAAAATGTCTGCAACAAACATTTTATCAGAGGGAATTTCTCTGAACCCTGGATTGAGGACTAGTTAAGTCCATGACTCATACGTTACATTCAGATGTCAGAACCCTCTTTGTTGGCATCACCAACTGTCTGTCTCATTACCATTAAGGTTTTTTTATTCATCAGACAAGGACTATTAATTCACATTTCATATAAAGCTGAACAATCCAAATTTCTTAAAATAAATGTCTCTATTGCATCTCTTGGTGGAAAAGTTAATTTATAATCCCAGAGAGAAAGAATTAGAAAGTTAAAATTACATTTAGTCTATGAGATTTTTTTAAGAGATTAGCATTCATGTATGTTGTGAAAATGAAGTATCTCAAATAATGTGTGAGGTTCTCGTTAGCTGTAAGATTTTAAATTGTCAGGATATTTTTTCCTTTGTTTTTTGCTATTGAGTAATTATCTTTATGCATTCCTTGTACCTCATACTGTGAATTAGAAGATTACAGTTTGGTCATGGCATTAATGAAGATTATTATTTACAACAATGGTCAGAAAATGATTAGAGGATTAACTCTAGCAACGTGAGTCAATAAAATGCTTGTAGGTTCCTTTGAGGTTTTAAAAAAAATGCAGGTTGTCAAGAAGAACTCATGTTCTCAAGATATACAGCTATTGCCAGTATACTTTCTTCAGGGGCCCAAAGCTATCATAAAAAATTACTTTCCAAAAAGACTGTGAAAATAATTAACACCTTAGATGTAAGAAAATTAATCCCCTTTCTAACAACAACTGGATTTCAACCTTCTTTTCAGATCCTATGATCAAAAAACTCTAAACATCTTGATAAAATAATTTGACTTATTGATTATTACGATGGACATCTAATGTCTTCCCCCCCCCCCCCCCCACCCTCGTCTCATCCACTTCTCTTTGTAGCACACTTTCTTTTCTTTGGGGAACTGCCCTGTCATCTCTCAGTATACTCCTTTTGGGAATACCAATTTGTCACTTGCCTCTGCATTTTCACCTTTGGTCAAAAGGTTGGCACTTGAACTAAACATGGATAACACACTTATTTTCCCTGAAAGTTGGATCTTGAGCAAAGTGACACAGAATTAAAAAAAAAAAAAAAAAAAAATGAGTGGAGACTAATTTTGAGATTTGAGACAGCCTGTGACTTTCTGCAACTAAGATTTCAAGCTTACCTTCTGAGCTACTCAGGTTCCCATCCTTCCTGTTCCTTTGGTTCCTTATTTTTCTCTTTGTTTTTTTCTTTCTGTGAGTCTAAATAACTACATTGGTGAATTCATCAAGTATTTAAGAAAGACAATATCATTTGCAACTTTATTCAGACACTAGAGGAAAATTGAAATTTGTCTACATCATTTGATAAGTGTATTATAAGTAATAATAAAACATTAAAGGAAAATAAGTGTAATGACTATATAATACAGCAATAGATTTATGTGTAAAATACAATAGGTAATATAATAATAAATATAACAATACATATTTATAAACATATAAAATTATGTATAGTATAATAAAATGCAATATAAATATTAAAAGAAAAATCTACAATACAACTCATGAACATAGACACAAAAATCCTTTAAGAATATAAGCATATCAAGTCCAGTTATTTATTTATATATATATATATATATATATATATATATATATATATATATATATATGTATATATATATATATATATGATAATACATTATAAACAAATGAATGCAAGGTTGAAATAATATTTGAAAATCAGTCAATGTAATTCAGACACTAGAGGAAAACTGAAATTTTTCTACCTCATTTGAAAAGTGTATTATAACTAATAATAAAAGATTAAAGAAAAAATGTATATAATTACTATAATACTGCAATAAATTTATGTGTAATATTTATTGTATTACATACAATAGATAATATAATAAGTATAACAATACATAATATTTATAAACATATATAAAATTATGTATACTATAATAAAATACTATATAAATGTTAAAAGAAAAACTGCAAAACAACTCATGAACATAGATACAAAAATCCTTTAAGAATATAAGCATATCAAGTCTAATTATGTATACATTGGATAATACATTATAAACAAATGAAGAATGCAAGGTTGAAATAATATTTGAAAATTAGTCAATGGAATTCACCCCATTACAGAGTAAAGAAGAAAAAAAAATCGTTTCAATCAATGGATGCTGAGAAAGAATTTGACAAAATTCAACACCTATTCATACTGAATAAAAATGTTCAGCAAGCAAAAAATAAAACACCTTTAAGATGCAATATATCTACAGATGTCCTAAAGCTAATGTCATACTTAAGTTTGAAAAATCAAATACTTTTCCCAAAATGATCAGGAACAACATAAAGATGTTTTCTCAGGGACTATTCAACATCACGCTGGTCCTTGTTCACATAATAGAAAGGAAAAGGAAAAGTCATAAGTGATGGAAAGAAGATCAGAACATGATTGTGTACATTAAACGATCCAAAGGATGTTACAAAGAAACTAACAGAACTAATAAGTGAATTTGGCATGGGCACAGAATACAAAGTCAATGAAATACACACACACACACACACACACACACACGCAGTCAACAATTAGGAATTAAAATTTTCAAAATATCATTTACAGTAATATCAAAAAAGAAACAGAAGTACTAGGAATACATATAATAACAATGTAAGAAGACATTTACACTGAAAATTACAAAATACTACTGATAGATGAACAAAACAAATACAAAATTGAGAAGTAAACTGGACGTGAGTTAGAAAATTTGATATTAAAATACTGATTCCCCTCCAATGTGACCCAATAAAAATCCCAAAAGCCTTTTTTAAAAAAATAGCAGTGGACAAACGTGTGACAATTAGATGGAGAGCCAAAGAACCTAGAATATCTGAGGAAACCTTGAAGAAACACGACAAACTTGAATACCTCATTAGTGATTTCATCTACAATAATAAAAGTGTGTGGTGTTTATGTAAGGACACACAAATAAATTAAGAATATATAATTCAAAGGGCTGAAATATACACACAAATATGGTAAATTGATTTTTGACATGTCAGTGTAATTCTGTGTATAAATAAAAACGTTTTCAACAGTTCATGTCAAAGTAACCTATTTTTTTGGGGGGGGCAGGGGAACTTGACTCTTACTTCACACCACACAGAAAATTAATTTTGGATTTATCATAGGTAGTCTTAACCATAAAAGTTAAATCCATAAAGCTTACAGAAGAAAACATGGAAGAATATCTTCATACCTGTGGTGTCTGCATAGATCATGTAAAGATTTCTTTAAACAATGACTATGCAAAAAGAGTTGATAAGTCAGACTTTGTCAAAATGAAAACATTTGCTCATGTTGCAGTTAAGAAAATGAAAAGGTAAACCCCAAGCCGGGAGAAAATGTTTGTAGTAAACATCTGACCAAAGTCTATTATCCAGGAGACAAACCTTATAATAAGAAAATAATCCAATTTAAAAAGTGAGCACTTGTGAATCAATAATTCACAGATTCTGAAAATGTAGTGAGAAGTTCATATGATTCTTGGCATTATTAGTTTAATGGAAATACAAATAAAACCCAAAATGAGACGCCACTTCACATTCACTGAAATGGTTAATAGTAAAAAGTTTGACAATCATAGGAGTTGACAAATATGTGGAAAACTGAACTTCTTAGATAAGGAAAGAGGAATGTGAAATGATACAAGCATGTTAGGAAATTGTTTGACAGTTTCCAAACACAATACATACTTATGATCTAATAATACCAAGAAAATTGAAAGTATACTCATATCTCTATAAAAGACTTATACAAGAATGTTGATAGGAGACTTATTCATAACAGCCCAAAGTTTGAAACATCCCAAATTTCCACCAACATAATAGATAAATAATAAATTGTAGTGTATTCATGAAATGGAATACTAAGGAATAAAAGAAACAAATTTCACAGCCATGTAAAATGGATTAAGTTTTTAAAATACTGTGTTCATCAAAAGTAACCAGACACAAATTAGTACTTATGCTAAGATTCCACATGTATGAATCTTAAAAAGAGGTGAAATTAACGGTGATAGAATCAATGTAACAGGTTTACTTTGTAGGTGAGAGGATTGACCAATAAAGATCTGGAGGAAGCTTTGTGGGAAATGGAAATGTTCTATACTTTGATTTCAGTGATGGTACAAGCCATATATATCTATCAAAACTCAATGAAATGTACTCTTCAGATCTGTGTGCTTTTCTGTATGTCAACCACATCGGGGGGAAAAAAAGCTATGTAAAGAGAGAGAGAGACCTAAAAATATTTATATTTGAAGATTATGAAACAATTTTGGTCAAAGCCAGGAATAATATGAAATTACTGGCTTGATGGAGCCTTTTATTAGAAGAGCTGTAGAAAAACAAAGGGTAGGGAGGCAGACCTGATATACAACAGTCGTCTGCCAGTGTCCTCGGCGGGTGGGCTCCGGGATCCCCTCAGATACCGCAATCTGAGGACGCTCGTGTCCCTTACGTGAAATGGTACAGTATTTGCGTACAACCTACTTTGCATAGGTTATGTGCAAATACAACCTTGCATGTACTTTAAATCATCTCTAGGTTACTTTCAATCCCTAATCCAATGTAAATGCTGTGTAAGTAGTTGTTACACTGTATTGTTTAGGGAATACTGACAAGAAGAAAAGTCTGTACGTGTTCAGGTCAGACGCAGACATCTCAGACCTAACTCAGTACTACTTGTCAGCAACCACAAACCATGTTTCTTTCCAAATATTTTCTATCCACTGTTGGTTGAATCCACAGTGGGTTGACTGTATGTGACTTTTGAAGAGCTGACTTCTCTGGACTGTGACACGGTTTGCAAATGTCCTCAGAATAGGTTTTCAAAAACAGTGTTCCCATTGTTGCAGAAACTTAAGATTTAGTTTTCTGGGAAACTAAGATGATATATGAGAATTAACTAGTTAATTGGTAGAAGTCAATATGAATTATTATTATCATTGTGTTATTTATTACTAAAAGAATCATTCCTTGAAAATAGTGTTGCATTCGCTGCACAGAAAAGTAAAATTAGTAAATGGAGGACTTACACACTCTCACCAGTGCAACATTACGGTAAAGGCCGCTCACTAGAAAATCCAGATCGTGCAGTAAGGTTAGGATGAAAATGTGTTTCCCTCACTATCTGGAATGTTAACGAATAGCAGTTTCATTATTTTTTTTTTCTTCTCTCAATATCCTGGTAACTCAAGCAAAGCAAATTGAGGATAATTTGTTTTTGAAATCCAAGTTTATACACTCTGAGTATAAAGATAGTAATTTGTTTTTTTCAAGATGAAATGTATTTCTCCTCAAGTTGTCAGATAATTTCCCCCACTGTCTCCACTGCTTAGAATGGAAAGGCTGATTACTTTAGAATTTGAGCAATAGTTGTACTCAGAACAGATCACACACAGACACACAGACACATGTGCACGTACACAGCCAGATTGCTTTGGGCTAGCACCAAAACCATAATGAAAATAGCATTTTGAAACTTGGAATCCCAAAAGTCTTTCATATCTATGATTCAGTTACTAGTCTGTTTACATATTCACGTAATGACTTTTCTCTTTATCAAAAATCTGAGAAGGTTTTCTTTGAAAACCAAGAGTCTGACAGTACCCCATGTCTGTGCCTAGAATTGCTCTCTCAGCATTCAGTGGGCATTCAGCTCTCTTAGAGTCGCTGTATTTCTATGAATATTGTAGCAACAGGAGAAATCCATACAAGTGCCGAATAGTTGGCTTGCTGTTTACCCAGTGGGCGTCTGTACCTGGTGACCCCAGGAGAAGTGTCTTCTGAGAAAATTCAGCAGGTAGCAGGGGGACCCTCCCACCACAGGAAGGAAACAAGACAGGAGCCCTTCAGGGAGTGGAGAAGATTCCCCACTGCTGAAACGTAAAGAGTCCACTTAGTGCTGAAAACCTGCTGCGTCATCTGCGCCCATCGCGAGTGGGTTGTTAGTCACCCGTGCGTCAGGCTGCCTCCCTCTGGCTTGATTTCCAGCTTGGGTCGCTTGGTCCACAATCAGACAAACAAAGGGAAGCATTTAGTGGTTCTTCAGCGCTGGGACGGTTCCTGCAGGCTAAAAAGGGCAGCAGGGAGCCCCATTTGCCCTTCGCTTTCTTCTGAGCATGTTAGCTCAGGCGTGGGGTCCCCTGGTTCCCATTGATCCCTGCAGTACAAGAGTGAGATTGGCCACCGACAGCCAGCGGGGCAGACAGCAGCGAGGCCCACATGCTTCCCCTTCCTTCCATTGTAAAAGCAGGGCAGCAGCTGCCCGTGATGAAGAGGCAGGAGAGCGGGAGGCGCCGGGTTTGCCCCCCACTTGTTCCCACCTGGAGCCCGGGCCGTGCCAGCAGGCACGCAGGACACTGCACAGCACTGAGGGAAAGAGCTCAGGGTCTGGCTTTGGACTCCGTCATCTTCACAATTACAACTCAGTCCACAGTTTGTCGCTGAAGAGTCCACAGGTTTTTGTTGGTTTGTTGTTTTTAGTGCCCATAAGTGAGCACTTTTCTGTAGGTCATGCAGGACTAAATACTCCCCCACCTCACCCCCGTTGTCTAAGTGCAAAAATTCGTCAGCCCACAGGATGCTTTCCTCCTAAACTGTCTACCTTTCCAACGTCGACAACATACCCTTCCCCAGAAAGAGAAACTGGAAGTGAAATCCCAGTCACTACTGAAGCTTGAATCCGATCTGAATACCCTCCCTGGGACCCCTGACATCGGGAAGACGTTTCCAAACCTGTCCTCAGTATTGCTTACTATTTCAATTTGAAACTTTCATTTTGAGTCTCTAACTTTTTTGCCTATCCCCCACCCACCTCCCCATCTGGCAACCGTCAGTTTGTTCTGTTTCTATGCATCTGTTTCTGTTTTATTCATTTGTTTTGTTTCGTTTTTAGGTTCCACATGTAAGTGAATTCTTATGGAATTTGTCTTTCTCTGTCTGACATATTCCACTCAGCATAATATGCGCTAGGTCCACCCATGTTGTCACAAATGTCCAGATTTCATTCTTTTTTATGACCAAGTAATATTCCATTGTATATATGTCCCACCTCTTCTGTATCCATTTGTCTATTGTTGGACACCTAGGTTGCTTCCGTATCTTGGCTACTGTCAACAATACTGCAGTGAACATAGGGGTGCATGTACCTTTTCAAGTTAGTGTTTTTCTTTACTTCAAAGTTGACAGTATTTTCAGTCCCTGACTTAAAATTAAATGTGTTTGGTACCCTTCCCCTGGCTTTCAAAGAAAGCCAAGCTCATTAGATTGACATACAAGACCTCATTCCATTTTTTTGTTTGCTTTGTTTTGTTTTGTTTTCTGACATCCTGACCAACGTCCAAGGCCCAGATAGAATGAACAATTTGTGTTACGAAGGTGCCACGTTCTCTCTGGAGTCTGAGCTGTGTGGTCTCCCCCCTCTGCCGTAACAGCCCTGCCTGATTCTCCCGGGAACCCCAGCTCTGCCTTCACATTTCAGTCAGCTCTCTCTCCAGGGTAAGACACGATGCCCCAGATCCGGAGGCCTTGCCTTCTGTGTACGCTGTCCGAGCCCTGCGTGCCTCTTCTCATCATTCTTAACGCAGCCGGTGCATGATGACAGCAGGTCTGGACCACCAGGCCTCATGTGGCAACACGGCAGCACCCTTTCTTGTCCTCGTCGCTGCTGCTGACAATGTGCTCCGCACACCGTTGTGGGAAAGAATGAGGCGTGAGTGGATAGGAGCTGGCCCTCCGAGGGGCGCTCTGGTCGTAATCAAGCTCTGGGTTTGCTGGAGGAGCCCCTCAGATGTGGAAAACCCTGTGCTTTGAGGTTCCCGACAGATGTTTACAAATGAAGAAATGACGAAATTGGGTGACAGTCATTAACCTGTAGTTAATATATTGTCTGTGTTTAACATACCGACACACCTGTAACAGACAAAGAGTTTGGGTAAAAATGTCAAAAGTCTAAACGGAGATACAGGGAGATTTCCCAAGCCTGTCCCGGCCCCAACTTCCTAAGCTTGTTCCTTGGGCGTGGTTTTCCAGAGCCTCAGAAGGCGCCCCATCCTGGCACCAGTGAACTCAGGGGGCTTCTGAGAGCCCACGGGTTCTCAGCAGCAAGTCAGCCTCTGCCATGTCCCAGGCCCAACTAGGCAGTAAGGGACAGTGGCCCTTTCTGCCTATCTGCCCTTGCCCCACAAGAATTTTCTAGAGGAAGCAGGAAGCCCCAGGAGTCGTTCTACTTTTAATAGACATGCTGCCATGTCTAGGACACCTCACCTGGAGCGAATCTACACAGGTCCCATCCTGGAAGACAGCCAGGGGCACCTCTGGGTGGGAGGTGCTAAGGGACCAGAGGGAGCCTGGGGTCCCCAAAAGGCTGAGGGAATTTCACAGGCCTTCTGGGCACCCGTTGGGGGCCTGAGTGGCTGTGAAGGAGGCTAAAGGGACCTGGAGCATCCTGAGTCCAAGAGGACCCCAGGGGAAGATGATGGGGGCTCGAAGTCCTGAAAGTATTGTGGGAGGGTCCTGAGAGAGTCTGCAGGCTCTGGGGGAGCCTGGGGGTAAGGAAGCTGATGGGGTCTGGGAATAACCCGGGCAGCAAATAATACACTGTCCAACATTATTCAATTTTAAAATTTCCACTGATGTGAGTTCAGGATTGACCCAATTGTGGAGTTGCACCCAATAATGTCATCATTCAACTGTCTGAAGCCGGGAGTGAACATAGCATTGGATAGGTTCACGCTAGCAAGGAGGGTGTTTGTCTCTCTTTTGAATTTCTTTCCAGCACCAGGGGCCATCTGTTTCACCCACCATGGAAGGGCTAGCAGGGTGGGAACCTGAGTGAACTGGCACCATATTTGGGAATTATTCTGCAAACAGTTTAGCACCCTCTGTATTCAGTGACAGAATCCATGGAGCCCAGTGCAAAATGCAAGTGTGGGACCCCTGGTTCAAAAATTACTTAGAATTTTAAGATGGGGAGAACAGGGCATCGCACCAGGCACAGGCATTTCTGAGTGCACGTGTCACACTACAGAATGCCCGCTCCATGGAGGTCCTGGCTGGTTTCTGGCTCACCTGTGTCGCAGGATCATGGGGAATGTGGCCCAGGTCACCTGCAGGCTTGCTTCCATGCTCTCAGAAACTTTCCTTTTCTTGTATCCTGGGAACTTGCCAGGGTTCCCGTCATCCATCCGGTGATTGACTGTGGGATTACCCCCTTACCTTGCTCTCCTCTCAGCAGCCACTCGTCATCCCAGCACAAGCCTGGGGTCACTCAGCTGAGCCCTGTGGCAGGAGGTGGATCACACAATGCAGAGAATCCCTATCTTCAAAGGTAGTGGGTTTCAGCCAGAGCATCCCTGGGTTTTGTTTTAAGAAGCTGAAAACAACTTCGATTCATGTCTCTGCCATGATTTCCCACACTGAGCCTCTGGCCAAGGCTGAATCAAGGGGCAAATGCTAAATGAACACCTGCTGAGTGGGACTGAGTGGGGCTGATGGGGAAAGGAGCCCCAGCAGGAAAGAGAACGTTGAGGAAGCCAAAGGGGAAAATTGACTGCTGGGACATTGCTGGTCACCATCCCATTCTTCCCGCTACGTGGCCACGGAGATGGTGAACAACCAAGTTCATAAATTAAAGTCACGATTAGCTGCCATGCCGCTGGCCACCCCAGCCCTGCAGCTGAGGGAAGGCTGACACTAGCTCAGAGCAGGAGTCCCCATCACTGGCTAAGCGTGGTCAGTTCTGCAACACCTTCTCTCTTTCTGTAAAGTCTTTAAATAGGCAGATGGCAGAGACTGACTCAAGTCAGTAACAACCTCGATGGCCACACTGACTGGAAAAGGTGTCCTTTCTGTAAAACCAGCACCAAACGGTGGAGGACACGAGTGGACAGCCAGAAGCTCCTACCGCTCGGGTTTCTAGAAACAACCATTTCCATTTCCACATCCTGGCAAAATGGTCTGGGATTTAGGTTTTTTCTTTATTTAGTTACAGAAATAACAGAGAAACCGGGTTTTTCAAGGTATTTCAAATATGCTAACATTTCAGGATGAAGAATGAGACTTCTTTGATGTTTGTCATTCTCAGCGTGACAATTAACATTGGAGGTGATGCTTTCTTGTCAAGTGTCAGTTTCCTAGAATTCCTCTCAGTTCTTCACTAGGCTAAAGAAATTCCTTTCACATTGTGTGACATTCATCTTTTAATCCCAATTTTTCCCGTGAAGTCTACAGAAAGGGTTTAATGAGTAGGGTTGGGGAGAAGGAAGATGGAAGATCTGTCCGCGGTGTGAACTAACCGAAAGATCCTACAAAGTGGTGGTACATTAGAGTATGAAATAACGCGTGCGCTGACTTGATGTTTCATCTCGCATCTCTGGCTCTTGATCCACTTTGTAGTGGTATTTGAAGGCTTCATAAGATACACTGAGTTTCAGGACAAATGGAGATTTCAGGAGGAATGACCATGTAAATGCGTAGTTTCAGGAGCTGAAATGCGAAGACAGAGACACCAGACTGAGAGAAGCACCCAGGGCGGTCCAGGCACTGTCCCACGGCCGCCTGCACGTTGTCATTTGGGGTCAGTGGCCCCTGTGGACTGTGGAGCAGGGGGCACGGGGAGTAAGGGACGCCCAGTTCTTGCCCAGTTCACTCTGTAACTGAGACCGTTCTGTAACCCTTTTCAGCCTCTGCTTTGTAATCTCTAAAATGGAGATAATAGGTATTTATCTTACAGGTCGGTTTAGAGGGATTAAATCCAATAAGTCATGGAAAGAGCTGAGCGTAGCACCCAACACTGTTGTTCTGTGTGTGACCTAATAGTGGGTGCAGTTTTGTCTCCCTTTGCCAAAGGTTCTCCTTGATGGCACATTGAAAGCTTCTGAGTTGGGGTGGGGGTGTGTGTTTAAAAAGCACTGATGCCTGGGGTGCACCCTCAGGGATGCTACTTTAATACGTCTTAGGTGTGGCCTAAGCATCCTGAACTTGAAACATTCCCCAGGCGATTCTACTCTACAGCCAATGTTGAGAACCACTGCTTAGGCCACAATTTTTCTTGAATAATCACCTTTACTTGGGTGACTGCTAGAAACTCAGTGAGCCTCAGGACATACTCTAAGAATGGTGACTTGATCCCTTCTTTCAAATGCTCATTTTCTCTCCTTCCCCTTTTCCAGTTAAAAGAACAAGTGAGACTTAGTGATTTCAGCTTAGAATCGAAGGAGCCTTGTGGTCTCTATTTAGGAAATAGCAGAGGCGTTCTTTGAAAAATAGCTCTAATGTAGATGCTAAAACTGTGAAATACAGAGTACTCACCCTTGAACAAGCCAAATATTTACTCCTCTCCTCCACTCTCCCTTTCTCTTTTGCTACACCTCAATTTTTGGGAAAGAACCAAAAGTATATTTTGGTGACCCAGGGAACCAGGAAGCAGGCTGCATTCCCACGGAGAAGGCCAGTCGTATTCCCTCTCTCCTTCTCTGTTTTTCTCTTTTCCCTCCCTCTCCCTTCTTCTTCTTCTTTTTTTTTTTCCCTTTAATTTTTTTCTCTCTCTTTCTCTCTTTCATTTTTTAAAGATATGACTTCCCTTCCAGGTGAGGAGAAAAGATTTTCCTAGTGATGCCAATTAAAGTTGCCCAGATGAAGCAAACTCCCCAGGGATCAATCAGATGCCAACATACTCGCAGATGAGCAAGTGGAAGTGTGTCCTTTCTTTATCCTTGTTAAGGTTTCGTTTCTGCCCTGAGGATCACTAGTTATTTATTTTCCACTGAAGGAAAGAATGAGCCCTACACAGAGCTCTACTCTTCGAGTTGCTAGAAAAGAAAAAAAAACCCACTTTAAAAAATAAAATATAAAATTTCCACTCTTACACTGTGCTGTTGTTAGTTAACTGTACAGAATGCCTCAATTATTCAAGTTCTGCAAATTGGGAACAAAAATATGTTCACAAGAATTAGACGAAAATGGTGTAAAAGAGGTTTACTAGCTTCCTGCTTTAACAAGGCAGTTAGATTTGTGGCTATTTCCCAGATTGTGTGCTAGGGAACATTAGTGTTCACCAAAACATTGAGAAATGACGATTTTCAGATAACCATTTCCAACACAGCCCTCTGGCTCGGTGCCAGGAGGCCACATGGGTACAACCTGGTTACTTGTTAGGACGCACACTCTCAGGCCCCACCCACACGCGTCAATCAAATTCTCGCTTTCACAGGGTCCTCAAGTGAGCCCTCCACACAGAACAGTTTAATAAACTTTCTGGGAGGACCCAACTCATACTTGCGTGTGAGAAAAAAAAATTAGGTTAAATTAATAATTTCACAATCCATTTCAACTCTGTTTATCCTGTAGTTTAATGAAATCATATGGGAATGTAGCTATTTTATTTTTGAAATTTATGAATATCTGATAGAGCAAAGCTTTTTTTTTTTTTACATAAGACAGCCAAGAAACAGCTAATTCAAATTATTTCCCAGGTTCCTGGTAATTTTCCTATTTTGTTATCCTAAAAAATGATGAAGGATATGCTTATCTTCTTAGACAAAAAAGAGAGTTTAAGAGCATTGAGCATCCTTTGTTGATGATATTGTAATTAACATGGGGACTCTACTCAGTGGTAAAGAGGCTTTTGTCTAATTTTGTTCTGTTTCCATCATTAGTGGTAGACTCGGCTAAGGAGATATGGGCTGGGTTTGTTTGTAAGTGCGTGCGTGTGTGTTTTGCAGGTCACTTTCAGCTTCTCCTGACTCCATCCACTACAAAAAAAATGCCCTGAAAGGGGCATGTCTCATTTTAGCTTCATCAATCGTCCTTTGTTCTTGCCTTTCTGGGTTGGGGTGGACCTTGGCCCACGTTTCAGCAGAGTTTCACTGGAACAACTGAACTATTCTTTCCATACCTTCCAAAGGCCACCACGATTTGGGATATCGTGGGTCACGTTCCCTTTCCATTCCTAGGCATGCACGGCCTTTCCAGATCCGCTGGCATGAATGACTCCAGCACTCTTGTTTCCAGGAATGCCCAGCCCAAAAACAGGCCCCAGGCTCTGTTCCCATCTGTTGTCCCTTCTATCCAGGTGCTTATGTCAAGCTGTAGTAAGAACTCTTTCTCAGTGATTTTCTCTAGCAGAAGTGTGTGTGGGTCTATGGATTCTCATCTTAATATGCATCCAGTGGGGGAACGAGATGCCATTGTCCCTTCTTGAAAGATGGGGAATATGATGTCCTTGTTCTTTTTTGAAAGAATGATTTTTTATAGCCATAACCAATATTATGTAAAACCAAAGCAAAGTGTGCTTTTCAACAAGCCATGTTATAAGTCAATAAATAATAATGTTTTACTTTGTATGGATAAAGCTAACAGATTTCTTAGTCTCATTTTATTCTTTTGCGTTACAAAGGAACAAAAAAATATGTGTGTGAGAAAGAAAAAAGTAGATTTGAGAATTTAGGGTGTTTTCTTCAATTTTCTTCCTCAAAAATGATATATTTTTAGATTTGTTTTGAAGACAAGTGGACATTTGGCATTTGTAACTACATAAAATTTAAAGTTATGCCCCTCTAGTAACAAAGCAAAATACTACATTTCTGAAGAAATAAATGCATTCTTCCTTAAATTACTTACAAAGAGTCAGTAATAAGTTCATCTTAGTCTTTAGATTCACTAAGTTCATCCTATCTCAATCGTGGTTTTAAAGGCAGATTTCATTTCAAAGCAACATTTTGTAAGATACCTGATTCCTATTTGTGCTTATCAGTTTTGAGAGAATTTAGGTCAATCAGAGCAGACGAAATAATAACTACCTCTGGCTCCCTCTCAGAAACTTCCAGTGTTTAGATCAAAAACATACCTTTTTCTCAGAAATTCTAATTTTTTAAGAGGTGAAGGTGAGACATGTTTATTTGCAGCATATTCTTTCCAAAGAGTATTCTTAAGAATGCCCTTTCTGGAAAGATGTGAGGTCTGAGAAATAAAGAAGAGCTTGAAATCTCACAAAAAAGCATTTTTTAACCTAGCAATTAAAGAGCTTTCTGTGTTTCAAGGTCATTTCACTGTGGGAGGACATTGATGGAGTCTCATGAGAGTAGAAACACTGTAAAGTCTGCTCAGTAGAGACACTGCTGGCTGGCACTAATGGCCGGAAAGAGGCTGTGGAAGGGTACAAAATTCTCTCTTACTGATCTGCATTTTGTATGGCCCAATGAATTAATGCACTTAACATTACCCACAGTGTTTCACCCCTGCAGAGTAACTGAAATAGCAACTTTGGGGGTTTTCCTCTGCCTAGTCACTCATTTAAATGTTCAAACAAACACTGAATTGTAGATTTAATACAATGTGAACTGTCTTCACCTAACAGAATTCCAAAACATTCACTGAGCACTTATTGTGCAAAAGCACAATTAGCCCTAAACATGTGTGGGGCACGCACCTCTGGCTTGAAGAACTTATATAAGGTGTGATGAAAAAGTACAGTGAATGTTTAAATAAATAAAAAAATTATTACAGTAAAAGACACATTGCCGTTAACCCCCCTCAAAATACCTGCCCTTGCTTCAAACACGCTCATCCCACCATTCTTGCCACTTTCTGAAGCAGTTCTGGACATCCTCTTTCATGAGTGTCTGTATTGCACTGTCATGGCTGCCATGATTTCCTGGGTTAATTCAAAATGTTGACTTTGGGGAAGAGCCAGAAGTCACATGGTGCCAGATGCGGTGAATAAGGTGGATGAGGACACACCATAATGTGTTTGACAGAAATTGCGGTACCAGAAGCGAGGTGTGACACAGAGCGTTGTCATGATGGAGGATGAAGTAAAGACACTCACAAAAGAGGACTTCCAGAACTGCTCCAGAAAGTGGCCAGAACAATGGGATAAGGGTGTTTGAAATGAGGGGGAGTATTTTGAGGGGGATTAATGGCAATGTGTCTTTTACTATAATAATGTTTTTTTAATTAAACATTCACTGTATTTTTTAATCACACCTCATAATTATAATAATAGATACTGTATCAATGATGTATCGATATTCCTTTCTTCTGTGCTCGGAAAGGAAAAATTTTTAATGTAATGTGTTTGCACCTGTTTTCTAAGTGGGATGGCATAATTGATGTTAGGTTTATACATATATAATACATTTATAAATATATGTTGTATGTAGAAATATATATACACATATATATTTTTTTCCACTTCCATCAACTGATGGCAGTAGAGAGGAAATTGTTATAATTTTAATGCCTCTGCAGTTTTTCTTTGTCAATAAATAGTGAGAACCTGAGAAGTTGTGTGTTATTTAGCAAGGCATCTTCATATGTGTTTTTGGATGTCTGAAAGTATAGTTTCCATGATAAATGACATATTTTCAACCTATTCTTGCTACACTATCAATATCTTGGTCCTGTGGCTTGTGCTAAGGAAAAGCACTCGATTCCTAGAAGGATGGAGTGTCAACTCCCTGCTCTAAGTGTGGTGTCTGGAACCACCTGTGCCATCTCTCTCTCTCCACTCAACCACCCAACTCTCCTCAACTGACTGACGAAGTAGACATGAGATTTTTTGTGGGTGTTTAACATGCTCTGTTTCTACCTCTAAAAGTACACTAGTGAAACTTCTTCTTTGTAAAATCAGGGGATCACTGTAGACATAGACAATTTGGGGTCATTCATCCTAAAGATAGAGCAAGCATTTCTTTCTATTCTTGTCACGTCCTTTTTGCTTTCTCTTTCCCCTAACAAAAAAGTCACCAAATTTCCCTGTAGAGTGTTCTGATTGTCCCTTTTATAGAGAGGAGAATCAACTTCACTTAACATCACTTAACAACACTTAACATCAGTGTAATTTATCAGAGGGATTCTGGTTCTGCGTAGGCAAATTCTAAATGACATTAAATTCAAATTCTCCTCATTCAAGGTCAGATTTACTACCCATCCATAACCCCAGTAGACTTCCAGTGCTGTTTGATTTTCTGAGAATGTTTTTATGAGATTGCATCGCACACACACCTTTTCTGTGCTATGCAGGAATGAAGAACAGAGTTGTTCTTTACACATTCCTGTTCATGTTGGTTTAGACTCTGATTCCATGACCCTGTGAAGTGAGAGGCAGCCTTCCAGGAAGAGGAAGTAGGTCACTTCGTAAAACAATCTGATGTTTGGCCATGTCAGGGGCTGCATATGACGGGTCCCTTCATGTGTTACCCACAGTAGCATCTCACTTCCAAACCACAGCCCCAATTCCAATGGGCTCCAGCTGATCCAGCACAAAAGTGGTAGCAGAAGCTTTAAATATTGAGTGTAGTGGTTAAAAGTGAGCATTCTGGAGATGGAGCACCTGGCTTGCAAACCTGTACTCTCTTGCCATGTGATCTTGGGTAAGTTACATGGCCACTCTTCCCTGACAATAATCACACCATGTTCATGAGTCGCTGTGAGAGTCAGGCAAATCTGTACCTGCTTCGCATGTGGGGTGTACCCTGGGCAGCCCACCAATGCTCACTGCTGCAGTTGGACATCTGGAAGAGGGGAGGTCACAAAAACCGCATTGTGCAAAAGGGCGAGCTGCAGCTGGTGTATAACTGACCTTGGGGCTCGGTCATCCAGTCCACCCTTACTCTCTCCTTGACCAAAGAAAGTTTGAGGGTAGAGAAATTCGGGGCAGACCTGAGTTCCAGTTCCAGTTCCACCTGACACTGGTTGCCTGGCCTCGAGCAAGTTCCTCAATCCTTCTGTCGGACTGAAAAAGGCTGAGTCACTTATCCAACGTCACACTGCTGGTGGCAGACGACCTTGGGTTCAGTTCAGGTAGATCTGATTCAGAAGTCAGTACTTTGTCTCCCCTCCACGTGAAGCACTCACTTTGTGTGGTATGTCTACATTGACTTCCTGTCAATGAAGAAACAAGTTAAATGCTTCGTGCATGGTTATAGGAAAGTTAACAAGAGCCCAGACTAGAAGTGAGGTTTCTGAGTGATCAGTTAAATGTTCTTCCGACCAGATCAGTGAGGCTCAGTCCTGGCTGCACATGAGGTTTACCTGGGGCCCCACCTCACACTAATTATTTCTTCTTCATTCTGAGGGCTCAGGGCTAAGAACCAGTGACCTTGCCCCAAACAGCACAAAGAGGATCATTTCCCACCAACAGCCACGCCACCAGATTGCCTCCAGATGAATGGAACTCAGATCTGTCGTAACACGTGGCAGTGCTTCTGGCTCCTGCCTCCTCGGCCTCCGTTCTCATGCCTTTGGCAAGCTCCGTCTTCAGGACACATGTGCAGCTATGAAATACACACTGGGACTAATCCTCTCAGGCCTCGTTCATCCTTTCCTGATTGCTTACTTCTTATTGGGATTGACTCCTCGATCCGTTAGTTCCACCTTCTGGTGAGTCTCACCGAAACCTCTGATCATGCTGTTCTTCTGTGGAGACCTCCCGCAATCCCTCCCTGCCTACAGACGAAGGTGAAGGAGAAACCCTCATCCAAAGCTACCCAGACCTGCATAATTTAGTCATTAGTGACCTTTCCACCTCACCTGACCAACCCACCTCCACATCGCACGCCTTAATGAGTCGTCGCGCCGTAGGTTTCTGAGATGCACTGTGTGCTTCTGCTCCTTCCGTTCCCTCTGCCCAGAATGCCTCGCCTTGTGTGTGTATCCCCTTCACTCCATGACCAAGTCTGAGCTGCTCTCTGCTCGTCCATATTCCCTGTTTGTTCCTGAATGTAGAAATACATCCCAGGCCATTTCCTTGAACGTTTCATTCCTCCTGTCCTGTCCCCATCTCCTCCCAGGCTCCATAGTACATCTTTGTACTGTGTCTGATGAAATGCACCTCTTTGCGGCTCATGTTGTATTAAAGCAGAGATACTGTTCTGCTCATCTTTACCTCACACTTCTCAGAGCACGGCAGTAATGTTACAGACATTTCTGCTTTGCTGTCTCACATGAGAAAATTTGCCTCTCACCCCATCTCAGTCCACAGGGATGTCCTGGGGCCTAAACCCTGAGGATGGACCATGTGATTCTGGTCTAAGCCACCTGTGTGTCCCATTCTCTGCACCATGGTGACCGGTTCCAGGTTGAGTGTATGACCTAAGCTCATCATAGATTAAATATTAGGGATTCTCTGAAGATTTAACCTCTAAGTGTGTAGATGCAGCAAGCTTCTGGTAAACATTCTGCAACCAAGAGGCAAAAGCTATTTCCAGTGAGACTAAGAAATGGAGAAATGGTGTCCACCAGGGACAGACCTGGGACCCATCTATCCAGCGTGGCCTCGAGCCAGGCCTATCTCAGAACCTTCAGTTACATAACCTAAGCCAATTTAAGTTAGGTCTTCTGTACCTGAAACTGATGGAATAACTAGTACCACATGTGATCAAACAATATGGTGAATGTTTAAATAAAAAAATTACAGTAAAAGACACATTGCCATTAATCCCCCTCACAATACTTCCCCTCGTTTCAAACACACTTGTCCTATCGTTCTTGCCACTTTCTGAAGCAGTTTTGGAAACTCTTTTGTGATTGTCTTTAGTTGCACTGTTGTGGCTGCCTTGATGCCCTGAATCCATTAAAAACATTTACTTTTCATGGTCATTTTGACTTTGGGGAAGAGCCAGATGTCACAGGTGCCAGATCTGGTGAATAAAGTGGATGAGGATACACTGTGATGTTTTTATTTGACAGAAATTGCCCTACCAGAAGTGATGGGTGACATGGAGCCTTTCTGTTGTGATCAAAAACTATGGTGAATGCTGCTGCCGAGTGCCATCCAATGGAAAGGCAGGGATCTTCAATATGGGAAGTGGCATGTCGAATCTTAGTAACAGTGTGTGACAAGTTTCAACTTGTTTGGTGTAGCCAGGTGTGAGCTACGGTTGAGAGAAGGTGTGTTGTAAAGTGTGCTATAAATCATCCTCCATCATGACAGCACTCCGTGTCACACATCGCTTCTGGTACGGCAATTGCTGTCAAATAAAAACATTACAGTGTGTCCTCATCCACCTTTTTCACCAGATCTGGCACCTGTGACTTCTGGCTCTTCCCCAAAGTCAAAACAACCATGAAAGGTAAATGTTTTGAATCGATTCAGGACATCGATGTGGCCACGAGATTTACTCAGTAACTGTTAAATAGCCAATCATCAGAATACATTATCCATTCAACGCCATTAAATGGGGATGGGAGAGGTTATATCGTACACTCAGCCAACTCTTCTGGTCTATTTTGACTTAGCTTCTGGTTTTCAATTTTGCTTTGTATCTCAGCCTAAAAGCCTCAGCCCACTAAAACATCTCTGACATGAAGCTACAGAGGCACACTGGGACAGAAAAGCCACTCATGTCCTCTGACCCTCGGCTGAGGCCACACGGCAGGCTCTGTGCATGTCGTCCAGCCTGACTGTTCAATGTGGGGGTGGTGGCACCCACGCCTATCCACTTACCTGTCAATCAGGACATTCAGTAAGCCTCAGAAAAAGATCAAAGATAACAAAGGGAGAGAGGAACTTTCCTGTCCAGATCATGCTCCTTATCTGCAAGACAACCTGAAGCCCTTTCAGCTATTTGTAAATGCAAGAGCAAAATCGATAGGACTTAAGGTCAGAGGGAAGGACCAATCAAACTGTTACAGGTGTATCATGTTTTGGGTACAAAGTGGCTTTGCTTATCTTGTGTCCATCATCTGTCAGGGACAAGAACAAGTATTGTTCTTGCACTTTCAAATGCTGGTCTGAGGTGGAGACCGTGCTATTAACACCCTGGGACGATGTGAAGGGCTCAAGGGCACGGGGTCACAGATGTTACTTAGGGAACCTGAGGGTCGAAAAACACCTGGGTGGAGAGCTGCTGTTGGATCAGAGAAGGGAGGCCCAGAGGTTGCACAGAACCACCAAGGAGGCACCAAACTCTGGATACGTTCACCACACAGCAGAAAGAAAGGGGGGAAAACAAGGAAGGTGGGGAAAGTGAGGAAGATGCAGGACTAGGTGGCCTCAACTGGCGTCTGTGCTGAGATGGGTGGTTGCCTCATCTCCATCTGTGATGAGCTACATCTGACATTTCTCCTGGTCGATCTATGAAGGTCACACGTTTATCCACTCAGCAAGTCGTACTGAGCCCACGCTACCCTAGTGCTGGTGGTGGAGACAGACCTGGGACACGGTAGAGAGAAAGCGACTGCTGTGTATGTGGAAGGATTAAGGTGGAGAACCTGAGATGCAACATCAGTTACTGTGCAAATTCTCCTGCTGCCCATAAACCCACCCTCAGGCCCTCTGTGTGACCAAGCAGAAATGTGGTCTCTTGAAGTTGTCAGTGAAGGGACAAATAGGGTGTTGTGAACGCAGAGGGTCTGGTGTGCCACTCAGCGGTGGTGACTCCCAAGAGAAACACTGCAGACCAAGAAAAGTGTCCTAGAAGTGCCCAAAGGGTGTGAAATAAGTTACACAAATGACGAAATACCACTCATCACTGTACTTGGTCATTGCTGCTGTTAGAAGTTGCTGAATTGTCATCTGCATGGAAAACTGAAGGAAACCTGTGAATGACATCTGCAAAAATAATCACCTAGCATCCAAAAAAAAGTGTGTCCTTGACACAATTTAGATCATCACCAGAGGGGGAAAAGGGGGTACTTCTCAAGGTAAACAGGAAGGACCTGGAGAAGAAAGTGAGCGAGGCAGTCGTCAGAGAAACGTACTAGGCCTTTGATCTGGGAGAGTAATTATTTTAGGGAACTTAGTGTGGATTGACTGATTTATCCAGGTGTTTGGCGACTGTTGTACGAGCCGTACACAACTTGTTAATGCAACTGCTTTGCTACAGATAAGCTCTTTGTTTCTTTTATTTCCTCCCATAGCGTTTAATTTAAAAAAAAAAATTGTGTTTGTGTGTGTGTGTGTGGATAGACACATCCATACATACACACACACAGAGATCCAGATTTAGATATAGGAAAATATTAGTCTATCTCAGCAAATGTAAGGGCCAGGGGTTGCTGACGACAGCCAGAATTACACAGGTGAAGCAGCATCTCCTTAGAAGCAGTGTGGCAGGGACTAGGAATTAAGTAACCAGAACCGAAAGGAGAAGCAGCCTTAAAAAAAAAAAAATGTAGGCCTGACTCTCACTCTTCAAAGGCACTGTGATTCGCCCTGTGCTGTTCACTTCTTTGCTGTTTTCCTCAGAGATAAATACTTACGGGTAAGTCTTGCTCCTCTCCACACACACACACGCCAGAAAGGCCCCTTACAGAGGTGGTCTCAGGGCTCTAGCTTTGGTTTAACACAGAGAGGCCCTCTCCCCCCAGTTAACGACGTGGAAGTCGGGGTTCTGCCACCACACTCTTCAGGCTGGACGAGGCCAGGGCACTGTTGTTGCCTTTTCTAAGCTGCAACTAGAACGAACCTTCCAATTGCAATGCATGTTAAAATATCTAAAAACTAACAAAATGGATGGGTAGTGGCTATGTGACAGGCACTGTGTAATTCAACTTCACTGAGTTTTGAAATTTTTTCATAATAAAACACTGGGAAAAATTAGTAAGGCGGCTTTCCCCCCACCCCTATTTCTTCGGTCACTCTGTCTCTGTCTGGAACAGGGAAAGAAAAACAGCAAACTCAGACCCATGTCATTAAGAAATGGGTATTTTTAAGCCCTGGCCATATTGAAATATTTAATAATTATTATACAAAATTATGGTTATGATTTATTATGATAATATTGCATCCATCTATTAAGCCATATAATGTGGCAGTCATCTGTGTGAATTATCTAATTTAATTCGACAATTACTCTGTGAAGTAGATACTGTGATTCTGATCCATTTACAAATGAGCTGTGGAGGCTGAATGACATTAAACAACGTGCCCTGTTGTTCAGACTAATCAGAGGAGCTGGGTTTCAAGCCCGGTCATCAGCCAACCACCTCATTACAACATTGTAAAAAACTCCTTTCAAATGGACATTTTCTGAATAGAACACATGAATGAGAGGCCTTGGGGAATGCTGCCGGGACCTGCCAAGTAGTGACAGAGGAAACGCTTAACAAGTCAGTGAATCTGGGGTGGCGTTTGGGATATGCCAGCCACAAAATCAACCTAGAAGGCAGCTGCAGCTGCCAGATGTGTCCACAGCTTCGTCCTGCCTGGGAGAAGAGAAGCAGCATCTGGATGAAAAGGCCATCTCTGCGGCCATTCATCGCTGGCTTTTGTACAAACACTACTGGTGGCGCCCTGCTTAGGACAGAGAGCAGCTGAGGTTTCTGTGACGGAAGCGCCCGTCAGTTAAAGCCGGGAGTCACCAGGTGGCATGTCACTGACGTCACCAGCCAATAGTCACCACATAGACCAACAGACAGTAATGCTTCCTGACAAAAAAGCAAAAGAAAACGACAACAGCTGGGAGGTGGTGACGGAAAGGACAAGGCCCTGCTCTGTCCACCTGTTACCTCCTGCTGCACTAGAATCTTCTCTCCCTTTCGATTTCATTGATCACATTGTAACCATAACTCATGAGTCAGAGTTTTAATTATTTCATTAAATGGTGCGACTTTTATTTTGGTGCTTCTTTTGTTATAGGACAGCAGAATTTTTTCTTTATTTTTAACTCAGTGGACACCCTGTTTGATCATTGGAACTGGAATTATTCACCGTACATCTGTTACCTTCCAAAGTCATGAAATGAAAAATACCCGTATGCTTCTAACCTGTGTCGTTATAAAAACTCGTATTTAATTGGCAAGTCTCTGTTACGTACCTCGGACAGGAACTAGCACCTCTTGAGCACTTTCTATTTGCCAGGCACTATTCAAAGCCATTCATTTTACATACGGCTCACAGAGCGGGTAAGGTGAGCTACCTGCCCAGGGACACACAGGAAGTGGTGGGTCTGAAATGTGAAGCTGAACAATGCTGCAGACCCCACTCTCTGAACACAGTGACAAGTGATAACATGCTTTTTAAATGTCACCATACGCTAAACATCTCTTCGTTCACTTAATAACTTTTAGAAAATGGTTAACCATTTGAAAAGCATGAATAGCATCCCTTTTATAATAAGACAATATCAAACTGCTGTTTAAAATAAATTATTTGCTCAGCTCTAACCTAGGGTCTCCCTGTGATCCTATGCATCTTTTTATCAGTAGCGGAAGAAAGAACAGATTTCATTTTAGTCACTCTTCTCTTTATTACGACAGATAAATGAATTTCGTTACAATGGAGCATTACCTGCTGCTGATTGCAAATGTTGTCTCAGTTACTGAGCAATTCTTTGTTAAGTAGACACACTCACAAATTTCTACATGGGTATCTAATCCTGATCGCTGATAAGAACAGCTCTAACTGCTCCCCAGATGCCCTATAGCAAACATTATAGAAACAAGGAAAATATCAGGAAACACCTTTTGGTGCCCAAAACATCATTTCCTCATTGATGGCAGTGGGAGCTGTGGGGGCTGCAAAGCAGTCACTGTTAATTGATTCCAGCTCAGAATTTAGGCGGGATCATACAAGCATCACAAACCCAAGTCCGACTACCTAACACACACCACCACACACACCTCCCCCCAAAAAAGGGAAATTTATTGAGTCCCGTAACTGAAAATTCTAGAAGCATCTGATTCTAGGAAATGCTAGATCCAGGTACAAAAGAAAAGAAAAGAAAATTGTCATTAGAATTCTCTCTCAGCCCTATTTCTGTCTGTGCTAGCTTTATTTTCACAATGTTCTGCATAGAATCTAGGAGGAACATCACCCCAACTAAAATAATATTTGGCCAAAAGAATGCAGAGATGCTGGACAGGATGAAAGAGTAGAGGCCAGTGTCTGTATTCATAGCAGTCTTATTTGGGGGGAATCAATGGTTATCAGTATTGGAGCCTCGGTTCTTTCCAGCAAACCCACTGGTTACACCTTTGCCTCCTCTGGCCACCCTGACGTTGGTGTTCTTTCCTCCATCGGCACATGGTCACCCAGCCCAGAATCCTCATGTCATCCCTCATTCTCACCCTCGACTTCTTCAACGTTTTCCCGATCAATCCCTTTATCACGGTTGTTTCTTTCACTTGGAAAGCAACAATGGCATCAGAATTCGTCTCTCTGACTCATGACTTGTCCCCTTCACTGCATTCTCTATGCTGTTGCTAGTGTAATCTATTTGAAGCATGCATTCTGCCATGCTGCTTCCATGTTTAAAGTCATCAAGCGCCTCAAGTGTGGTCGGAATAACAGGCACCGGCCCAGCCTGCTGTCCACCTGTATGAGTTGGCTGCACGAAATGGCAGCCACTAGCGACACAGGACAATGTAAATCAAAGTTCATTAAAATTAAATAAAATTTGCAACATATTTCTTCAGCTCACTGACCACACTTCAAGTGCTCAGTTGCCACATGTGGCCAGTGGTTATGGATCAGACAGCACAAATACGGAACCATTCCATCAGCGTAGAAGCTCCAAGAGAACATAAAACATTTCTGTTCTGTGGCCTCAGATCTGTCCCCCATCCAGCTGCTTTCTCCAAGCAACGCTGAGCCATGTGTAGCATGAGAGTGAGTCATGCACATTCATGTCTTGATCCGACACAGATCTTTGAGAAGCCAGCTCCAAACTCTGGGGTTCGGCGAAGTGCTTTCAAGACACTCTGTGCCTCCTTGTACCTTACCATGCGATGGTGAAATTACCTAACTTCCTACGTGACAGTGGACTTGAACCAAACTTCTTGCTCTTTGTTGCTCTCTCAGCATCATGCACAATGGTGGGCATGTGGGAAGAATTCCAACATGGGTTTGTTAAAATGTAACAAATCACATAAAAGGCAGGGCGATCCTTTGGACACGGTTAAACAAATTACCCACTTCGGTTGTATAAATTACTGTCATAGATGCCCCTGACCTTCTGCGAGCCTCCTCTGGCCCCAACCTCGCCTCACCTCACCCCTGACATCAGACCTCAGCCTCAGTCCCCTTCCTCTTTAAGACTTGCTTCCCCAATTGTCATCCTTACTTATCATGGGACAAGTGTACAGAATGAGTTGCGGTCCAAGGGTGATCTAAGTTGAACCCCTTTTCCAGGGCGCACAATAAAGACAGTATCATGCATTGCTGAAGACTTCCTCAGAGTGTCATAAATTCTACAGAATGATCTTAACCACATTAGGGTAATGTGTCTTCTTTACATGACTCTCTGATGGGCGTCATATCCACACAAAATAGTGGACAGCACTCCTCCAAGATAACCATTTCCATTGAAAACAACGAGAGAAAGGAAAGCCCAGAATTTAAACGTGCGATTGTACTTTCCCTTTCATGTTGAGATTTCTCATCTGCCTTAAGGCAGATATGGCGTCCTTCCACAAAACACTACCTGGCTATTTCTCCTCGTCCCTCCAGGAGAAGCTGGGTGACCAGCAGGACCCCACAGTGACTGCGTCGCTGTCCCATGAGCCTAGCTCTGCCGCGATCCCAGCAGTACAGCTCAGCATTGTGCATGCCAGTCTTCTAGCTGCATGGCAATCATCGGTTCTTTGACATTTCGCATCATTCTGGTCCAGTAAAGGCTGGTGCTTTTTTTTTTTTCCTTTTCGCAATGACTTTCTGACCTGTCATTAAAGCCAGCACTCCAATCAGTCTCCACTGACATGCAGAAAAGAGTGACATATTGACTTTTACAAGAGATGACTCTGAAGGTGACAGAACGTGGGTAGATGGAACCGTAGCACTGAATTTTCCATATAAATGCAAGTGTCAACTAAACAAAGGAAAAGCCTCCCTTTTTACATACTCAATGCAGGTACTTTCTCCACATACTATGCATTTGAGTTATGACTCTGCAGAGGCCTGGTGTTCTAGTGCAGTTGTGGATATTGCTTTTTAATAAAAAGTGGAATTTTATTCCTAACACTGGCTTACCTTAAATAGCAATATACTTGAAAAGTTAATCTTTTAAGTCAGTCTCCCCCAGGTTCTAATTTTAGCTGTGAACCTCAGAATTTTCTAATATACTGTAAAATATAGATGATCTAAGTGACTTTGTCTTTGGCGCTTTCTCTCCTTGCCTTTCCTTTGGTGTTCTGATGTTCCACTGTATAGCTGCTACTTCTTCAGCCCACACAGTTCTAGAAAGCATTGGACACTCATTCTGTTGTCAGAATCTACTGCACAGTTTACTCTGCAGGACCCCTGCATTACTTTAAGCTTTCTCCGTGCCTTCATTCCACCATCCAGAGACTCACACTAATCAATGACTCAGTAATATCAATTAGAATAACTGTAATGTTAGCGAAGGTTTATCGTGCATTCATTTTATGTCAGTCACTGGCTCTGAGATCCACCTGAATTACCTCAGGTCATTCTCAATATAATCCTATGAAGAAAATATTTGATTGTATTTATCCCCATTTTAGAGATAAGGAAACTGAGACAAGGGAAGACTATTGAAGTATCATGCCCACGGCCATGCATTTTGCAAAGCACTCAAGCCCAGGACTGTCTCATTCCAAAACTCACACTTCTAAACCAGGTTATTCCCATTCTCCACACTAATGTGTTCAAGTTCAATTTATTTTTTAAACTAAAAATGTGTTTCAATGTTATAATAGTTAAGAACTATCAACAATGTATATAATGTAATCTTATCTTCTGAAAATTGTGTAATAAAATATCACACAAATATTAGTTAATATAAAACATATTTACCTTCATTTTATGCCTTTACTATATTTTGTTATAAATTCTTGTCTATGAACACAGTGGAATTACTAAGAAAATTTTATTACATGAAAATAAATAACTTTTCTAAAGATTGTCAATTGCTCACTGAAAAGGAAGAAGCAAGAGTGATACTGAGAAGTTGTATCACTGCAACAGATAAAGGATTAATATTATGACAGGTTCTTTATGAACCACTGAAATCATTATTTCTAATAGTACATTAGATAATACACACAATGAAAATGTTTTTGTTTTTTTCACTAAAGAAAACTCTCAAAAGGGACTACAACCTATGTGGATATTTTGTGACAAAGAAACCTACAAAAAGAACAGGAAAAGGAGAAAACAGTGGATATGAAATGGAAACAAACTTGTTAAAGAAAATATATGGAAGGGTGACAATTAAATTAGCAAGGTGGGGTTGTAACAACCAAGAGCCTACAGGATTTGGAGGTAAGACAACGCTGAACACAGGAGAGCGTTGATCAAAGCGTATAACACAAGGGGCAACCATGTGTTCCTCTCCCCACTCGGTGCAACAAGGTGATGACAATCCATCCTATGTCCCTCTAGCAGGAGACAGATGTACAGTTTGTGACATTCTAAGACATTCCTGGTCTGAGGACACCGCGCATAGTGAAAGTCCAGGGTGAAGCATGGGATCAAAAAAGGGAGGACGACAGGATACAAGAGGGTCTCAATGCCAAACTAGAACCTTGCTCCCCAGACACCAGAGAAAGGTTTACAAAACCACTCCCACCAGCATTCGTCTCACGATAAGCATTAACAGGATTGACAATTAGCAGATGTTTCTCTAAAAGAACTGTCCAGGCCTAGAGAAACCACCATTCCATGCTGCAATCGCGGAGCCAGCTGACCAGACAGTAATTCAGTTGTGAAGTCTACGGAGCGGTAAAGCCCACTGCCAACACTGTAATCATGTTTTACTGTCTCATTCTTACATAGGAGGTGTGACAAAAAATACAGTGAGTGTTTAAATTTAAAGATTTATTACAGCAAAAGACACATTGCCATTAATCCCCCTCATAATGATCCCCCTCACTTCAAACACACTTATCCCATCGTTCTTGCCACTTTCTGAGGCAGTTCTGGACGTCCTCTTTCGTGAGTGTCTGTAGTTGTGGGGTCGTGGCTGCCTTGATGTCCTGAATTGATTCAAAACGTGTACCTTTCATGGTCATTTTGACTTTGGGGAAGAGCCAGAAGTCGCACAGTGCCAAATCCGGTGAATAAGGTGGATGAGGACACACTGTACTGCTTTTATTGGACAGAAATTGCCATATACCAGGAATGATATGTGACATGGAGCATTGTCAATGGAGGATGAAGTAAAGACACTCACTAAAGAGGACTTCCAGAACTGCTTCAGAAAGTGGCAAGAACGATGGGATAAGTGTGTTCAAAGTCAGGGGGAGTATTTTGAGGGGGATTAATGACAATGTGCCTTTTACTGTCATGATTTTTTTATTTAAACATTCACCATATCTTTTGATCACACCTCATATGCACAGGCATACAGTAATGGCCAGATAGTTGATGAAATTCTCCAATGTGAAAAAAATGGAGGTAAAAACCAAACTATTAGAAAAAACGAAGACAAAAAGAAACATAATTGTGTGAGGTAACAAGTTTCCCAAAACTAAACTAAATACCCTCACATAAGTACGGGAAGTTATTGGGTCAAGATGAGAGAGAAAGAATGAAAGAATAAAAGATAGCTCTTGTAACACAAATAAAAATAAGGATACATTTCATAATATAATAGTTGAGGAATATGCTGGAATATAGAATAAAAAGACAAAGGAATCCAAGATAGTGGAATAATATGAGAAAGTTGGAGGATGAGTTCAAGAGACGCAACATTTTAATAATAGAAATTGTAATAAATTACATTTTTTTAAAAAAGTAGAAATATTCCAGAACAGAAGGACTGAGTGGATTAGCTATAGATGAGTACACAGGATAAAATTTCCAAATTCCGGAGATGAAGGAAAGATTCTAAATATTGTCTGCTATAGGCTGAATTGTGTCACCTCACATTCGTACGTTGAAGCCCTACTTCCCGATGACACCGTCTTTGGAGTAAGACAGTGATTAAGGTTAAATGATATCATCAAAGTGGGCCGTGGTCCAACAGGGTTAGTTGGTCTCCTTACCAGAAGAATCACCAGGCAGCTCACTCTCTCTTTCTTGTTCATGGCAAAAAGTGGCTGTCTGTGAGCCAGGAAGAGCTCCCACCAGAAATCAAGTCTGTTGGAACACTAATTTTAGATTTTCCAGTCTCCAGGACTGAGAGAAAGATGTCTGTTGTGCAAGTCACTCAGTCTATAGTATTGTGTTATGGGAGCCCGGAGGGCCTAAGACACTTCAGAGGAGCAGAAAGTCATATATTTCAGGTCAGGATCAGAATAGCATCAGACTTTCCAACAGTAACAGTGATTCCAGAACCCAATCGATCAAAGTCCTCAACGTTTGAAAGATAAGCAACATTGAACCTAGAATCATACAACCAGCTAAATTGTTAGTCAGTTGTTGGGGTATTTTATATAAATCTTGCAGACATGCAAAAAGAGAAAACCAGGGAAAGGTCATGCACCATTTCTCCCTTTTAGGAAATAACTGAAACGTGAGTGTCAAGAAAATAAGAGAATAAATCAACACAGGGAAGAACATGGGATGCAGGAACCCTGTACTCATCATAAGAGAGCAACAAAGCGAGATTTGTCTCAGTGTGCAAACTGTTCAAACAGGGGCATCTTCAGCGGATTCCAGGAAGAAAGTCTCCAGGAAGGAAGGAAGGAAGGAAAGAAGGAGGAAGAAAAAAGAGGATAAAACATGATCTGATTAGTTTGAATATTTGAAAAAGAATTATTTATAATTGTGTAACAATCTGTTGGAGATTTGGGGGGAACATCAACAATTCATGCAAAGTACGCTAAGTGAGTGAAAAAAGAGGCAATTATTAACTCCAGATTAAAAAAAAGTTACCATATAAAAGGTAAACATAATAATAGGTCACTTCTTTGCCCATCAGTAAATGGTAATTGTATAGATGCAAAAATGCACTGACCATTTAGTAGACAATTGTGATATAACTACATTGGAAAGACTGGGGAGAAAAAGTGGGCAGGTTGGTTTAAAAATGATAAATCTTTGCCTATGAAATAGAAGGCAAGCTCATGTTTAAAATTGATAATAAATAATAAAATGAACATATTAAGTTTATCATTTATAAATGTGTGATAGATTATCAGATAGATAGATAGATAGATAGATAGATAGATAGATAGATAGATATAAAGATTAGGATAAGTGGGTAGAAAGCATAAACTTTTCACCTCTGAGCAGAGACTCAGTGAATGGAAGGTTGGATAGGAAACCCTTGTTTTGTTTTTTGTTTTTCTTTTACCATAAAAATATTTAATAACAGTGCTTTTTAAAAAAAGTACATGCATAAATTACTTTTATAAATAAATTTTTAATTTAAAAAATGACTCCATAAGAGGAAACTACTGAAAGGTTGTTGTAGAAACGATTATTATTTACAATTTTTTTTCTGCTTCCTGCACTATTTACAAACTCAATCATGTGACTTGCTTTGACCAATAAACATCTCTGAAACAACATGTGCTTGCCATGATATGTTTCTCCCCTGTCGTGACATGTAGGGTTCACCATCAGCATGGGTGCCAGAGTGAGTGGATAGGTGGCAAGTGATTAATGTCTATCATTTTAGATTGAGGTTTTTGTTGCTGTAGCAAAAACTAACCTGTTCTGACCAGTGCAGGGGTGAAATACTAATTAACCAAGTATTAACTAAAGCACAGGCTGGGGTAGGTTGTGAAGGTAAGCCAGTCATTAATTAATGTTGGAGAATTTATGTCATATAATCCTATGTGACATATAACCTTTCTAGACACTGTAACATTTTCATTTCTGGTATAAGGCATGCCATGTTCTCCCTATTTCTAGCAAATTCACATGACTGTCACATAAAGAAGTGAATTTAAGAAACAAGTTTAGAATTGATTCAGGTCCTTTCATTCCATATCCTATGAGACATCTATGATCCTGATATCTGAACATCCCCAACCATTTCTCAAGGTTCCTCAGATTTTTAATTAATTGCTTAATTTTTCATTTTATCACAAGCAATTCCCTTTTGGATGGTGATAGTAATTCCTATCTTCTCTTGTATACTTTATGTTACACTTTCATGTAGAAACTTGCAGTTGCTGTCCCACTTATCAATTTAACTATTGCTGAGTTTATTATAGTTTATAGTTTGAATGACATGGTGTTTTGACATTCGGAGTATTGTAAACTGTGAGTTTACAACAGTTTAAGCTGTGAGTGTAAACTGTGAGTTTGCTCAAGGCAGAGATTATAAGTTTTAGTTCCTGTTTGGAGTCTCCCAGTTTCAAACACAATTGGTAGGCACAAAATAGGCACGGAATGAATGTTTGCTTGATAGATTATGTCTTCCTCTATACTAAGCATGGGGGAATGGATTCCTGTTCACTTACCCAACAAATGCCATCTCCAGCTTAAGTATCACCTACTGTGTGAATTTTTCCTTGCCTGGTTCAGCCTCTTCCTTGCCTGGGTCTGAAGCATGGGGCTTCAGCGTCCTGTGATGAGAGCCGGAAATGCAAACTAGTTGTTACAGTAGCCCAAGCAGAATATAAATATGAACGTAATTTCCTGGAAGAAAAGTACTGTATCCCAAGACTAAATGTCAGTGGCATTATTTCCCGGGTTTGTGCATGATCTCAGCCACATTCCCCTTTCCTCGTTTATAGATTATAAACTGCAGAGGGAAGAGGAGTGCTGGAGCGCGTGACCCATTCCCTCATCTCGGGAGTGAGATGACACGCTGTGTCCACAGTCACAACCTCCTAACGGCAGCTGACGGCCTGGAGCCAGCATGGGACACGGTAAGCCCCGCACACGCGGGTCATGTGTTTCATGATAGATATTGTGCCGGGTCGTCACGGCTGAAAAACGTCACAGGAGAAGCGACACCAACTCTCAGGAGACTGCGTGTGGTGGCAGATTCATCCGTAGTCGTTTAGCAAGGGAGCTGAGTAGTGTGTATGAGAAATGCTGGCTGCTGCACAGCAGGATGAAGGGATTTGATTTCAGAATCTTGTTCTGCCAACTTCACTTACGTTTCTCCTTCCCATTTTTGTTATAAGAAGAGAGTAAAGCAAGAAAGTAAAATAAACTGATCAAAATCACTTGTTCCGGGGACACAGGGGATCCTTAGAATTATTCCAACCAGCAACTGGGATGAAGTAACCCATATTCTTAAATTAAGACTCATTAATTTAAGTCTCTGAATATTTAAATTTCATGGTGACACATTCAAAGGTGCTAAAGCACTAAAATTCATTAGCTCATTGCTTCGCTTGGTATTTATGGAATGTTGTTAGTTATCCAGAAATTCAGTATCTGTCACATCTATTGTTTCCTTACTTACTGTCACATTCTAATGAATCCCGCATACTATAGTCAGATTTGCTCACGTTGGGAAAAGGGTGAGGTCAGGGCTATCTTGTATTCCTTTAATTAATCTCTTTCCTGAGGTTCACTAGCTGGGAGTGCTTTCCTGTTAGATCAATGGAAAAAGAATAATCTGTAGTCATTTTGTCTTGAGCAATAATCTGAACATTCCTCTTGGAAATGGTCCGTTGTGCCCCTCGGAAGCCTTGAGCAGTGGTTTTAATTGTGTTTTCATGAGCTGCTGATGTTGCCAGCCCCACTTTGATGGCCACGGCAGCACAGAAGCAACTCAGCACGTGTAACATCGCAGGCTGTAATGTGAGGTTGTTCCAGTGCTCTTTCCATGCAGGTTTAATCACCAGAAAAAGAATGTTACCTCCTTAATAATTGAACATGTGTTTAATATTTAAACGGCCAGATCCTTGCAGTCGTTAAACTAATATTAAAGAAGGATGGAAGCAGGCAACTTACTGGCAACTGTCCATCTCACAAATGTCTTTTGAAGTTCAGGATAGTGATGGCCTGCCGAGTTTGGGCTGGAGGGCGTAACTTCCAATCCAGGACCAAAGTCAGTGCAGACTCTTTCTGTAATTACACTCCTGTGTAAAGCCTGTCTGTGTAAGAAGTACAGTGTAACTAATCATTTTTTTTAATCGCACATGTGATTTTTTTTTTTCTTTGTGGCTATTGAATACAGGAATAATTTTCCTGAAAATGAAAAAAAAAAGATACGCAGATTATGTGTTGGGAATTATTTCACTTGTGACTAGTGTTCAAAATACAAAGATCACTGTTTCCTTAAATGTTGATCGTCTCACAGCCTTCCTTTCTGGGGCAACGTGACTTATCATATGGAGGGGTCGGGGAGAGGAGCTGCACTGGTGAACGCTGGCAAAGCCCCCGCCTGAGACTTCACACCAGTGGCCCCACCCCACCTTCCAGCTCACCTTGTAAATTCTTGTTAGCGTACAGCGCTCCTCGGTTTACTCAGTCAGGAGGAGGTTTGTAATGTAACAGTTACTTTCACCTATTTCATGAAGAAATTTGACTACTTCTACTGAAGCCTGTTCCTGATTGAATATAAATCACAGGGTTAAAAGCATCCTATATTTCTTCCTGAAATACCTGTTCTTGACATTTCTGTTCCAAAGTCTGGTTTTAAAAAGATCAAGGTGACTTTAAAATTCACTCTATTCGACTCAGGCCCTACCTCTTCCACTAAGGATTTTAGGTGATGCAACCCAAACGTTCCAGATGGCCTTGAATTTTCTTAGTGTAGTTTCTCTTTGATTTTGCATAAGGGAATTAAAATGACTGTTTCATTCTTGATAAGCATTTCAAGTCAATCTTTGGGGGAAAAAATACATAATTTTAAATGTTAAAAACAAGTAGATACTTGGGCTCCACACACAGAAATCTGATTCAGTAAGTCTGGCCTCAGTAAGGCTATCTATCAATCTACCTATCTACCTATCTACCTATCTATCTATCTATCTATCTATCTATCTATCTATCATCTATCAATCATCTATCATCTATCTACCAATTTATCTATCTATCTAGGTATCAACTATCTATCTATCTATGTTGTTTTTTTGTTTTTTGGGGGTTTTTTTCTTTTTTTTTGCAAGTGATTCTACAGCCTACCACTGGTTGAGAGCCACTGTTATAGACGAAGTACTGTAGATGAATTTCATCTTTAAGTTCTCTGTTTTCTTAATCACATGAGTAAATATGAAAACATGAAGAAACATTTCATGGAGAAAAGGGAAGAGCAGAGATATTGAGAACCCCAACCTATCATTAAAGTCAGAGAAGATTTATGCGCCAGGGTAACGTGAGCCACACCTGTCCTCTTTTTCCTCCCACCATCCTCTAGGACAGCTGACTCTAACGACTGTCATGTTTGACTTTGTTTCTTGGTAACCCTTTACGTTATGTCAGGACTCACCCATCAGGAAAGGCCTCCTTCTCTTATTTCCAAGTCTCCTGTGATGATATGGACCCTCACTTCTGTTGTCATCACTGAGGTACGGAAAAGCTATTCATCTTCACTGGTTTTCTTCTCCGTAGATGCACCTCAGACTTGCTTGTGGGAAAGCACATAAAATGTATTTGAGAATCCATACATGAAGTTTATTTTATTTTTCTGTAAGTCTGAAAGTACATCAATGCTTGTTACTTCTCTTAGATAATCAGAATGGAGGCTTCCTACAGAAAGATCGTACATTTAAGTAGCTGGAGGAGAAAATATTTTATATCTGCAAAGATGGAGTGAGGAGCATTGGGTACAATACATTCCCACCTTCCTGAGCTCTTTTTTCTTTTCCTCCCGTCTATTACTTGCTTACAACAGCAGAACAGTGGTGTTCGCTGACTGTTTCAAGTTACCACGTGGTCCTGCAGGTCTTGTGAGTTTTGCTTCTGCTGCTGCACAGATGGGATCCTGTGGGCAGAAGCGTGGGCACTGGGGCACTTAGTGCCTGGCCAGTACCAGCCACAAGCCTACGCAGAGGCGTCTCTTCACACACAGTGGTTTGCTTCTCCTTCGCACTTGTAATGCAGGCCTTTCCTGAATTCAGCCTGGGGCGCCCATCACCGGAGTGCAAAGAGAGGACTGCTGGAGCTCAGATGCAAAAGAAGCATTCAGTGCTCAGCTTCTGAGGCCCAGAAGAGGCCTGAAGCTCATTGGGAGCAGCTTTTGGGAAACAAGCCTTTTAATGTGCCAAACCCTGGGTCTGAAAGAATGAACTAATAAATGTCTACCCTGATACACACTGGACTTCCTTCGATAATGTGTGAAGAGCTTGTGTTCTGCAAGTTCACACACTAAAATAACAGGGTATTTTGGGAAAAAATAAAATAAGGCTGAAGCGTAAACTCTAGGCACCCGTGTAACCAAAGTACTAATAAAAATAGTAATAATCGTAATATAAATATTAGTATAGTTAAATCTTGACTGGCCTTGGCACCTGAGTTGATGATCAGTGAATTTTTTTCTAAGGTTCGTATCGATTCCTCATGAGAAAAAACTTCTTCAGGGGGATGTACTCCCAACTGAGACCATTTTACCCAAATTACAAATGTGTTTCAGTGTGGGCTTCTGCACCAATCATTTTTCTGTTGACGCGCCAGAAACGTCTCTGCAGATTTATTAGCATTTGAGTTTCAGCCAAGAAATTGTGGAAAACTTTGTGGTTCCTGAAGCCACTGAATGAGCCAGTGTCCACCCCAATGGAACGCACATAGTAGGTACTTTCTCTTTATTCTGGAAAGGCATGTCCCAGATGGCTCCACAATATCAGCATGTGGGAAAACCAAATGCAGGCTAATGAATTCTACATCTGACTGGCATTGTTCTGTGATATGCCAATTGTAAGGGAACAAGTTTACATGATAGAAACACACATTGTAACAGAGAAGACACACAAGCACACACACACACGTACATACAGCATACATACATGTCAGTCAGCTCCCGCAAGATGCACATGGCTCATTCAGGATGTACTGGAAGAAATGCCTGTGAAGGAGGGGCAGAGGCAGGCAGAGTCTCTGACCACGAGGCAGGTCTGACTGCTGTGAAGGGCCAGACTGGACGAGAGTGGGCAGGGTGAGCCTCAGAGCACAGGTCAGGTCTGAGAACTTCTCTGCCAGAACCATGGGGAGTGCCCCAGCATGTTCCCCGTTAGCAGGTCCTTGCCTGAGCAGGGCTCAGCTGGCACTGGGACCCCCACCCCCGGGGTCACCAGCTGGCAGCAGCCCGTGATGGGCAAGGTGATCACCTTCTCTAGATGGAGAGTAGGGGCTCCCAGGTCTCCTGATAGATCTGAGGTGCACAGTCCTGGGCCCCTCAATACATGGTCATGAGCTCCCCCACCCACCCCAACACACACTTTTTATCCAAATCAGAGAACCCTGATATATCAGGACATAAGGTCATCTGTAACTACTGCATTGAAAGGCGGATAGAGGAGAATATTTCTTGCTGCACAAACTAAGAGAAAGAGGAACATGAAGAGGGTGCTTCTAGGACATCTGGGTTTGGAGAACCCGAGTCAAAACCACCCAGCTGCTGCACAAGACAGCAACTGACTCCACTCCTGGGGTCCCAGATGACAATGGGAACTGAGCGCCCTGCACAAACAGCCCATCACAACCTCAGTGAATTCTCCACCCCCTCCCCCAGGAGCTATGTGAGCCTCACTCACCTTGGGAGCCGCTGAGAAGGGAACCCCTATAACAGCAGCTTGACGTTTGATCTTTAGTGGGAATGCCACCCCCTGGAACTTTCTTTACAAAGCCTGCCAACACCAAAAAACAGGCCACAGGACAAGGGCCCAGGACACTTGCAGCAAAGTGCGGTGGGGGGTGCATCTGTTTGAAAGGACAGTGACTCCCGCACAATAAGAAATAAACCCGTTGCCTTGGGAAATCGAACAGGAACACCTTGAGATTCCTCTCTCTACCACACTCTTTAATGGTGAGCCCCTTGGAAAGTGGTGAGTCAAACCCCGTATTTCTGCATATCTGTTATAGATGGTATTGTTAGTGACCATTTACTGTCACATAATGAGATAAGCAGCATTGCTATGAAATAACAAAGTTATTTTTATGGAAAATAGCCCCCCAAAGAACACTTGCACTAGTAGTATTCATGAAACAATAGTTTCCTATGGTCTCTGAGTACATTTTCCCCTGAAATCAAGCACCTGCCTGTGGTCAGCCAGAAGTAGTTAATGAATGGCCCCTGGGCCACATTCAGTCTGCAGATAGCTTGGTTGGGCATCCTGGCACGTTTTTAAGGGATGCATCAGTTCAAGGAGCACTGGTGACGCTGGCCTAACAGTCCCACCAGCTGGCCCGGAATCGAAGAGGTGGGACTGCCAGTCCTGTGGACGGGAGCTTGCTCACCTGAGCTGGCTCATTACACACATTTATGTCACCTGCCTGGTCTATCTAGACATTTATGTCCAAGAAGTTATTAAAAGTGTGTCATCCAAAAGGGGCTGCATTTTTTCCCTTTTCCCAGCAGCTTGTCCTACCTAATTATATTTGTAATGAGTTAAACATTAGAGAGTGCACTCACAGAACACACATCCCTGCAGAAACGGATCACAGACATTCTGCACAGTGGGTCTAGGCTAATATTTAAATTTGGTGCACACTAGAGATAATTTACACATATCATTGAGAATTTATGGCATTTGACATCCTAAAAATATCCATAGTTTAGTGGATGAATAAAACCCAAATATTCTATTAACAAATACATTTAGAAGAATTTCCAAGCTCATTTTGGTATTATACAGATAAAAGCAAACCTAAAAACGACCTTGTCTGAAAAGAACTGCCTTGTTTTCATAAAAAGAAGGTGAATATTTGTTCAGCATGTTGTTGTTTTTGTCGTCAATAACTAATGGAAAATATGCTGCAAGTTTTAAGACGTGGGAACACTCAAGTCAGTTACTATGCAGCTGCCTTGCCAAGCCCCAATTTAATTTTACCTTCATCCCCATGTTAGCAACCAATCTTGGGAATCTTCAGTTCAGACACCTTTGCAGGTGCTACACATAACTAACCTTTCAATAAGATTAACTGCCAGACTGTGACATTTGATGTGTGATGATGCAAGGCTTTGTGAATTTTAAGTGATTCTGCAGAAGAAGTTGAGATACAATAAAGTCTTCTTAAAATATAATTTAAGGACGAGGCACTAGCAAACCTTAATTCCAGAAATGTTTTAAGATATACTTGTAAACATAAACTTGTGGAGGAGAGCCAGACATTTGGACATATTTCATGGGGTTTTTAAATGAAAGGACCTCTACAGATGGGGTAACTTTAGTTGTCATCATTACTATGGCACACTTCACACTGTACACCTATCGGGGGAGAGAAGATGGTGCAATAATCTTCCTTTAGTGGCTAATGAAACCTGAAGACGTTGGTCTCTTTCTTCGGTCTCCTCTTGCCCTCCACGCACAGGGGCCAATGTAAAACCAACGATTGGCGAGCCATCCAGCAGACCGAAGAAATGGGTCTTGGGAAACAGGTAGCCAGGATTCATATTTGGTGCACTTCATTATTGCACGGATAAGATATGTTCTGTGCACAAAAACAGATGAGAAATTGTGTTCCTGTTGCTTAATTCAAACTTCACAAGTAAAAAGAAGTATATACTTGATTCCTATAGATAAAGAAAATAAATACTTCTACGAATTGTTCCCTTGTTTTTATTTGTGCCACAGAAGAATGAATATATTAGTCAAAAATTAATTTACAAGCTGTGAAAGTCACCCTTGTAAAGTGTACAGTTCATAGAAAGACATTTTTAAACGAAAACAATAATTTGGTTGTGTATCAGCACCTTTTTATGCTGCTAACGGCGTCCTCAGTATGAGTTTTAATGCTTTCATAGTAGTCTATTGACTGTATTCCAATGCTTTAATTTGGTAATTCCACTTGTTAAGAAATTAGCTTCATGTTTTTGTTGTATAAAATGTATAAATAAATATCTGTGTAACATTGTTATTTTTAAAATAGTCATTGTTATTTCTTCATCATAAATTTTTATGCATGGAATCACTGTCTCAAAATTATATATATTTTTAACCTAAGCAATAAAAAATGTTAAGTTGTTAGATTTCATTTTCATGATTGCCGGTAGTTTCTGGGAAACAGAAAATAATACTTTTCAAAGGTATAGAAGCAACTAGGGTCAATATGGTTAAAGAAAGGTCTAGTTGAATAAAAGATGATTTGAAGAGCTGTTTATTTTTTATTTTTTTTCATTTTAGAGGAGTGTATAAGGTGCATTCAAATTGATTGTACGAACTTCCTGTTATAAAATAAAGATGTCATGAGGCTGTACTGTACAACATGGTGATCATAGCTAATAATACTGTATTATATATTTGGAAGTTGCTAAAAAAGTAGATTGTAAAAGTTCTCATCACAAGAAAAAACGTAACTATGTAGATGATCGCTGCTAATTAGACTCATGGTGATCATTTCACAATATGTTACAAAGAGTGAATCATTATGTTGTACACCTGAAACTAATGTAATTTACATGTCAATTAGATCTCTATTAGAAAAAACTTTGTTTTATTAACTTAATGTATTTCCATATGGAAAACCTCAATATTTATAAGATTAATGTGCGGAATGTGTTTATATAACTAGTAGTTTGAAAATTATATTTGTGATTTTACTGAGATTATGCATTGTTACACAACTAAGATTAAATTATTTTTTATCAGGTTTTTTAGAAGTCTTATTAAACCAACCAAATATCTTAAGTAATTGTTCTCTAACTGAGATTACGCAAGCATTTTCCCAATTTATTTTAGTTTGCTTTTTATTTGTTCTAATTTTTCAGCAGGAGGATTATTTTCCTGATTAAAGAGCTTTTGTAGAAAATGATGCAAAGTATTGTCCTTTATCTTGTTCGATATTTAGATGAGAGATTTAGGCAAATACCACCTGGGGTAACCTCAATTGACTCTTAGTTAGCTGTGAATTTTGACTAATTTATTCCTGCATTCCACCTGCTTGATGGATACAGTTTTCACAATATGTTGACTTTTCTGTAAGTCAGTGCCAGATAGAGGAATAATTGCTATCAGATAGAAAACCCAGGATGGCACTGTAATAAGATATTTGTTATGAATATCATACAAATGCTTGTTGACTATAAAACTGTTTTAAATGAGTTGAATGATCATTTTATAAGAAAGACAGATTCATTTAATTTGAGCCCTGCTTGGGGAAAGTCAATACAGAGATTGCCAATATAAGCAATTACATGTTTAATGAAATTTGTACAGTACATTTGAGTGTAGATCTTCCTTTTCAATTTTTTTTTTTTACATAATTGCAAATGATTACATTCCAATGAGGCCTTTCATGCTGCAAGACTTGGGAAGCATCACTAAGATGCTGGAGTGAAAACGTCAAGTTGAACGTATCAGAGCAGTAACAGACCAAAGGGTAAGGAGGGGGGGCAGTGAGGGACGGAGTTCATGCTTCTAGCTTGACATGAAACTGCGTTTAATGATTGAATGACTATCCCTATTGAAGAAGGTGTTTACCTCAACAACTTATAATTTTTTATCAGAACATTTGTGTATGCCTTGAGTCACTCGTGTCATATTTTTTTCTTCCTGTGTTTCTCTTAATGAGAAATGGGAATTCTTATAGTCCACTTTATATGTTATAGGGTTACTAGAAACCTAACGTATATTTTAATATCGAGAATAAGTTCTTTAAATCCTATAACTTTTCACTCATTGAGGGGCACACATTTGTGCTCAATAATTGTTGGCTTGAATTCTAATTTTATTCATTCAGTAAATGTTAATGAGTACCTACTATGTACCGACTCCCGTACTAGGTTCTAATATGGAAATTATACAAAAAAAGTTTGAAAAGTAAGATCTGCAGCTAAATGTATAGAACTATAAAAATATGAAGAAGGTACACTCTTCATTTCCAGAGTTCCAACAGCCTGGGGGAAGGAAACAAATATACAGGAAGATACTTGCAATTTGGGGTAACTGTATTAGAGGAGGTCACCAAGTGGCCCTGACCCCAGGTTCACACGTGGGCAGGCAAAGGCAGTCAGAGGTTCTTCACCCCTCCCCGTCCTTGGAATGTGGGCTCTTCCCTTGTTCCCACAGGGGAGCCACTTTTAAGGATACAGCTGTGAGCCCTGAGGAGGGACATACCTGCCAAGAAAGACTCCTCCTGGTTACCTGAGCGCAAATTCCAGAGCAGAGTGTAGCTGCGATGCTGACAGGCCTCTCATGAAGGCCGCACTGCAGGGAAAAACCCGAAGACCGAGCTCCTGATGGCTGAGCTGGCCCTTGTAAAGCGGTTCCTGGTACCGTATTTCAACCAGTGGGCTGAGACAAGTCTGTCCAATTGGAGCTGTACCACTATATCCTCATTTGCATCTTTACTGACCCCTCGGAGCAACTCTTTAATGACCAATAAGAACATGTTCTGACCAATCTGGACAATGTTACTAAGACCAATCAGACTGTGCAAATTTGGATGCCTTATTTGCATAAAAATTGACCAATCAGGGACCAGGGTGGGTACTATCTCTGTATAAGCAGCCTCCCCTTGGTCTCAGCAGAACCTACTTTCCGTTTCCACCAGAGATGGTATTTCCCAGGTTTGCAAACTCTTCACCTGAATAGTTTCTCCTCTCACAGCATCCCAGATGGGGGACTTCTGTTGGCATCAGATTGGTGGCAATCATTTTTTTATTGACACAGCCGTGAGAGTGTAAGGTGTTGTTAAGTCTACCTGGACTGCAAACATGGCTGAACCAGTTAAAGCCTCTGTCTAAACTTTTATGATTTTGGTGAGCGGATGCTGAGACCTGTCCATCTAGTCTTGTGACCACCTAAGACAAGCCTCGTCAGCTCCCTTGCTTATTAAACCTGCCCTTCCCAATCCAGAGTAATCTACCTCTGTTTCAGTCTCTCCTTGCCCCGAGTGTACAGAGGCCACTGTCAATTTCAACTGGGAAACTCCCAAGGTTTCAAACCAACAAGCCAGTGTTCTGACAGGAATGAAAACCACCTGTACTTCTCCTAATTATACTTTCAATCTATGTTTTCAGATGAGAAGACAGAAGCTGAATCAAATTAAAACGAAGATTCACTCTCTTCTGTAGTGGTGCGAATTTTATTCAAGAGATCAAAGGTATGTTTTCAAAACTTTGTTTTTCTACTATGATTTTACTAGTTCACAAAATATCACTGTATTTAGTTTCCACACGTAAATGCAGAGTAAAACCTTGTCAAAAAGTATATTGTTATGCAACATTTGGAAGTTTTTCATGATTTTAAGAGGTCAAGGACACAACCACATCTTAGACTCCTTTAAATAATGACTGGTGTCTAGTAATTTGAACTCCTCTTATCACATCAACTTTGTTGACTTTCGTCTGTGCATCTCTAACTGGTGTTTGCGAAGCTTGTAACTAATAAGGTCCAAGAAACTTGAAGGGTTTTCTTATTCATATTGAACTTAAATTGCAAAAGAGGTCTGGAAAGGCAGGGAGTTACATTATCACCATAGTAACAACAGTTGATATTTTTATATTCAGTTTTTCATATTGCTTACAATAATTTAAAACCAAATATTTTAATAGAAAAACAGAGATAAACTATCTATGTATAAAATGGCAACAAGAGTTAGTCACCTGGCATCCAGTTTTTGGAACAGGGCAAGAAAGAATGAGGAGGCTTTGTGTGATCTTCCGTCTAAATAGGGGAGAATAGCCAGAAATGTGTAATTTAAGTCAATAGTTCCGAAAATGATACAAATGGACAGTTGTTCCTGAAGGAGAGAAACACGGGGTTGACCCAAAACCTAGATGAGCATCATTCCACTTAGTGTGGCCCTTTTCTGGCTGCCAAAGGTGCTAATCCATTTGACACCCATAAGTTAAGATGTTCTTATATCTGTTTAGCCCGTTTAGATGAAGTTCTAGTTTATTCTCTTTGGCTTGCACAGCAGAAATAGAGTAGACCTGAGGCAATTATCTAACCCATTATAAGAATATAAGCTAATGATTCTAATGTAATCTGGATAACGGAGCCCTGATTAAGAAGTTGTGCTGTAGATTTCTGAGTATTTGTTCAAATATGTTACTCAACTCTCCAATCTCTCTAAATTGAGGGCATGAAGCCTATCACCTGGGGAGAATTAGAAATTGTTTGGTAGCAGATACTGTATAGCAATAGCCCTATATTCTAATCCTAAAATACCATCCTAAGGAAATTAGAGAGGCAGGAAAAAATAGAAGGCTGTTCCTAGATTATTATTTTATCCAATAAATTACTGCAAACACCTGAAATTCTGGCATTAGGGGAATGGTTCTGTTATATATTCGAATGATGGAAAACTTCTGCAGCCCTCACACTGTATATTTGTAAAAATAGTTCAGACACTTGACAGTATGCTCATGGAATAACATTAAATGCAAACAGGGAACATAATGTGATCCAAAGTTTAAAAAATAGAACTCTGAGTGTGGACATATATGTGTGTAAATCCAGATTCAATTCTTTTCTAAAAAAATACATATACCACACTGTTAATCTGTAGCTGATGTGATTCCGGTTGATTTTTATATTTTATTTTTGAGTACTAGACACACTGTCTAAAATAATCATAAAATGTTTTAAAATAGAAAGAATCTTTAACAGAGTGGAAGTGTGTGGTGATGTTTCAGTCATTTATTCCACAGAAACATTCAAAATTTCTATATAATTCCAAAGAGTAAGCATATCTTAACATATGTTGTCTAACGCTAGGGTGACCATATTTATGTCCTAAGATGAGACACTTTTGAAAGTAGAAAAAGACTTTGTTAATAAATATTCTGAAACAAAAAGAGTAAATTATTATTATTTGAGACAACAATTTTTCTGGAAATTTCCTATCTGCTGGTTCTCCAGGGTATATAAAAATATATCCTGGTGGCATACAATAAATTATTTTTTTTAAATTCAAGTTTATTGGGGTGACAATTGTTAGTAAAGTTACGTAAGAAAAGACAATAATCTGGCCACACCCTCCACTTATTCATCTGGTCCAGAGTTCAGAGAAATAGCTCAAAATATTTGAGAAGGAACTCACATGTTTCCAATTCCTACAGTGTTAAGCCTGGAATATAGGAGAATTAGGGGCACCACCCTGTGTCTCCTGACAAGTTCTGTAGCCCACTTAGGTCATAAAATATGTAGATTTCCCCAGTTGCTAAGTAAGTTGCTACAGCAGAATAGTTGTTTAAAGAACTACACACCCATGCATAATGATTACATTTTTTACTAAATGGAAATTGTCAAAGCACACTGGCTTTGTCACTGTGCCTCAGGTCTCCTGAACTCATCTCACCTGTTTGAGTCAAAAGCTGAACTTTCCCACACAGTAGTGGACCAAATTAAAGCTTTCTGCCATGTTTCCCCCAAAAAAAGACCTAGCCGGACAATCAGCTCTCATTCATATTTTGGAGCAAAAATTAATATAAGATCCAGTCTTATTTTACTATAAGACCGGGTCTAATGTTATATAATATAATACAATACAATATAATACTGGGTATAGTATAATATAATAAAATATAATATAATATAATATAAGACAGGGTCTTATATTAATTTTTGCTCCAAAAGACTCATTAGAGCTGATTGTCCAGCTAGGTCTTATTTTTGGGGAAACACGGTAATATGTTAAATATATCTTATGGAGACTCTCAGTTCTAAATGTTTTTGTATTGTTTCATTATAAGAGCTATAACTTATATTTTACAATTTAAAAATAAAGAAAAATCTCCTTGATATTTACCCAAATGGGTTGAAAATTTACGAGATGTGATCAAACAATATGGTCAATGTTTAAATTTAAAAATATTTATGATAGTAAAAGACACACTGCCATTAATCCCCTTCAAAATATTCCCCCCTCACTTCGAACATACTTATCCCATCGTTCTTGCCACTTTCTGAAGCAGTTCTGGAAGTCCTCTTTCGTGAGTGTCTTTAGTTGTACTGTCATGGATGCCTCAATGTCCTAAATCAATGCAAAATGTTTTCCTTTCTGGTTATTTTGACTTTGGGGAAGAGCCAGAAGTCTCACGGAGCCAGATCCAGTGAATAAGGTGGATGAGGACACACTGTAATGTTTTTATTTGACAGAAGTTGTCATATACCAAAAACAATGTGTGAAGTGGAGCATTGTCATGATGGAGGATGATTTACAGCACACTTTGAAACACACTTTCTCTCAACCGTAGCTCACACCCAACTGACTGCACCGAACACACTGAAACTTGTCACACACTGTTACTAAGGTTTGATGCACTGCTTCCCTTATTGAAGATCCCTGCCTTTCCGTTGGATGGCACTCAGCAGCAGCATTCATCATAGTTTGTGATCACAATGAAAAGTCTCCATGTCACATCATTTCTGGTACAGCAATTTCTGTTAAATAAAAACATTGCGGTGTGTCCTCATCCACCTTATTTACTGGATCTGGCACAACATAACTTCTGGCTCTTCCCCAAAGTCAGAATGATTCAGGGCTTCAAGGCAGCCACGACAGTGAAAATAAAGACACTCACAAAAGAGGACTTCCAGAACTGCTGCAGAAAGTGGCAAGAACGATGAGATGAGTCTGTTCAAAGGGAGGGGGAGTATTTTGAGGGGGATTAATGGCAATGTGTCTTTTACTGTAATAATTATTTTTATTTAAACATTTGATGTATGTTTTGATCACATCTTGTATGTCCAGTAATAAACCTGCACACAAATGTTTCTAATAACAGCTTTATTCATAATTGCCAAAACCTGGAAACAACTAAGATGTCCTTCAATAGGTAAATGGATAAATGAACAGTGTTACATCCACAAAATAGATTATTACTTAACAATATAAAGAAATTAGCTATTATACCCTGAGAACACATGGGAAAAGCTTAAATGCGCTTTACTAAGTAAAAGAAGCCAGTCTGAACGATTCCACCTCTGGCATTCTGGAAAGGGTAAAACTATGGAGACAGTAAAAGATGAGATCTTGCCAGGGATTAGAGGGGAGCCAGGGGTGACCTGGTGGGGCCCAGGGTGTGTTTAGAGCAGTGGATGACTGACTGTGTATGACATTGTAATAGTGGGAACGTGCATCATACATTTGCCAAAACTCAGAATGTACCAGTGCAACAAAGAGTGAACTCTAATGTCAGCTGTGGATTCTGTTAATAATTATGTGTCAATATTGGCTCATCAATTGTAATAAATATTCCACACTGATGCAAACAGTTAATGTTAGGGGGAGTTCTGTACTTTATGTTCAATTCTTCCACAAACCGAAAACTGCGCTACTAAATAAACACAAGTGAAGGGAAGAGAAGGAAAACAAGAAAGAACCACGTCATGCCTATTATGTTGTGTAGTGAGTAATTTTTGGCCTAAAAACTACTGGTGTTTTTATATTTATACTCTTTTAATAGTTTTAGCTCACTGTTATTTAAAAAAGTCAAAGCATCTTCAAATAAAGATAACTTAATTTTCTTTACACACTTCAAGTTTATTGTTTCTTCGTCTCCTATCTTTCCTCCCTTCCTTTCTTTTTTCCATATTTTCTTGTTTCTTTCCTTTCTTCCTCCCTTCCGCCCTCCCTCCCTCCCTCCCTCCCTCCCTCCCTTCCTTCCTTGTTTTTGCCGTATTTTCTTATTTGTCTAGAATGATGTTAAAATAGCAATGACAGAAGTCACTTTTTTTTTTTTTTTGTTAAGTGGCATTTTTAGGGACATAAAGTTGGGATTGGGTGTTGAGCTTTAGTTTTAGCATGAGATTTTAATATTTGCTATGATATTTCTAAACATTAGCTGTATTAATTGGTGCATCAACAGCTGGTGGTAAGGAGAGGATTTCAAGTCAAATATATCAGAAAGTAATGCATTAGCAGGATATTAAAACCTAAAGTATTACTTTCATGTGGATGTAAAAGGAGTCATTTTTATGGGAAAAAGATGAGCAAACATGGACTAGGAGGGCTGAGGTATGAGAAGGCAGGATATATGATCACAGGTTCCATAGTGACTTTCTGTTAAGTAATATGTAAGTTAGACGTGTTTACCAGAAAGAGGAAACAATGGCTGCTAAAACTAAGTGTTGTACTTGTGAGTCCATATGTGAGCAAATATGGCTGATGGTCAATAAACCCCTTCTGTGCCGAGAAAGAAACTGAAGGAGTATTTACAATTCATCAGGGGAGAGGAAGGCAGAATCTTACATCAACTCTAGTTTTAGGGGGTTCTGCAAATGAGTCTAAATGGGGACCATGTTTCTGAAAAAATAGAAAGTGTTTTTGAGGAGAAACAAAACAGTATTTTAAGTGGCTACTTGCTAAGACAGTGATTCCAGACCGCATTTTAGGGCTTGGTGGATGAAACATAAAGAGAATGCCTATGGTGAGGTGCTGCCAAGGGCAGTCACTGCTGCTTTGTTTGCTTACTCTATTACGTTAAGGAAGCATCGTCTGTTCCTAATTGGCTAAAAGGTGTAAAATAGAAATATCAGTGGAATTCAATCAAATGCCTTTTCAATACCAGTCAAGATAATCTTTTAATTTTAACCTATTAATGCAGAAGACTATATTGATATGATTTTGCTGAAGTTGAAACATCTTTGCATTTCTTGAACAAACCTAGTCATGGTGTATTTTTAAAAACATGCTGCTATTTTTATTTTGTTTATGTTTTATTTCTCTTACAAATGAGGTACATTCATGACTTTCCTCCACAACCTTGGCAGATTTGGGGTGTGGCTATACTGATTTAGTAGATGAATACATGAGCTTTCTGTGCTAAAGAACTACACCGCCCTTCGAGATTTGCTATATCTTGGATGTAAAACTGTCAGGTGACAGTTTTTCTCCAACCCTTTACAAGTTTCTTCTAGAATATATAGGGGAATTAATATCCTGCTCACTCACCATCTTCTCTCTGCAATCCAGAACCACATCAACCTTCTTATTACAGTATCTATTGTGCCACTAAGGTTGGTCAACTAGAATGATCAAAATCTTTGTGCCTTGTGACTTGTTCCCTAAAAACCTTGACTGTATAAACAATGAATTTACATTTACACATTGATAATTAGTAAGAGCGATGACTGGTTATGTCATCCAAACAAAAGTTACACTTTTAACAGAAGACTTCGGTGCCTTCACTGGAAGGAACAAATCACTGTAAAGGGATATGTGAGCACTTATAAGATGTTTTAGGTGAAATGTGAAGGTAGAAAGAAAGTATTTGGTCAGGAGATGGCGAGTGATCCATGCTGCAGGGGAAGGCAGTCTGCTTTCCATTATATAAAACTTATTTCAGAAACAGGATTATTGAAGAATTCTCAATTTTATCCTTAGAACATACCACCAAGATTTTAGACATTGCTCAACTTGCCAAATGTGAACTAATTCTCCTCATTCTCCTCTTCTTTCTTATTGTTAAGTGGAAAATGGAATGGATATGGGGGAAAGTAATGAAAACCAAAGCAGAGGAAAATGCAACAAAACCACACAAATGCTCCAAGAAAAATTGCACTGAACAACTTCAACCAGACAGGAAAGTTTTTGCTCAGGTCTATTGCAACAGGAGACAGATTGAATGCCACTCTAGTGAAGGTAAAGGAGGGAACATTTTCAAGCACTGCAGATGAGGGAGACTGGTCAGATGCTAGTAGTCCAGCTCTGTTTGCTAACTGGTGCTTAGAAGTTAGGCTCCTAACCCCCATAGACTGGGAGATTGGGGTGCTATCTTTCTTGATGATTGCCGTTGAAAGTGGTGGCTTCAGGTACTCGAGAAAGGCATCTCTGGTTGTAAAACTGGCTAGAGGCTGAGAGGTTTACATCTCAGTGTGATAATTTTGGGAGAAATAATTTTACAACTGAAAGTTTTCTAAAGTAAATGCTCGGAGAAAAGGGAGGTCAGAAGCCTACAGACAGGAAGAAACCTGTCTGAATATTAGTCAACCCGAGGGAGCCCTTAAAGCTGTCTGGGTCAAACCACTTTTGTCGTCCCTCTGACCTCGTAACTAAGAGCTGCTGACCTACTTTCATAGAACTAGGCTTTGGGGATAACTACTTGTTTGATTTTTAGTTTTCTGTTATTCACTTATTAGTTCATTCACTTACTCATTCATCCATTCATTTCCAGAAGGCACTTTCAAATTAGTCAACATTTAACTGCGACCTATAAAAATCTGTCATTGTCTCAAGTTTTTATTTCAAAGTACATTCAAAATTGTAGATGTAAGTTTATTAAATGATTTTAGTTTAAACTCTGCTTTGGAAATTATTATGTTTCTTTTTTCTCTCAAAGAATTCCTTAGTCAGTCTCTTCCCACATGAAACTCTCTACTCTGCCCTTTTACAACAAAATAGAAGTAAAATATTATGTAAGGTAGTGAAAGAAAACATTTTGGCCACAGAGATAGTAATTTTATTAACAATGAATCAGAGTTAAAACAAACAAAAAAACAAATGAAAAAAATGCCAGTGTGCTGATGGCTTTTTCAAAGTCTGCACTGATGAGAGGACAGCTAAAAAACTATGAATTTTGGGGACTTTGATACTGAGATTCTGTTATGGGCAAGATTCTGGAAATGCCTTGATTTGCCATAGCATCTAATAAAAGAAAACAAGCAAAGAAAAAGAATCAAACAGAGATAGAAACTGTAATTAATTCAAAGGGCTATGAAAGAAATGGATTTTTTGACAGTATTCACTGAAATGCTGTGTGCAAACGTTTTATTTGATGTAGTTGAGTAAAAGGTTAATAGGAAGGGAAGAAAATGGGGAAGGAAGCAACTTGTAGGCAACTCGTAAGACCTGGCACATATGGCGGTTTCTTTTACATCCCCCGCCTCTTTCCTGGGCACTTCCACATCCCAGCCCAGTCCTCGAAAATGGAAAGGAAAAGATATATGGAACCCAAAGCATCTCATGCCTGCCAGTAACAAGACTCTAATGCTGTGGAATCTGAGGCTTTCATCTCACACTGGCATGGATGCAGTTGACATTTCACTAATACAGTGCAGGATTTCGTCGGTAACTGTGTGTAAGTGGAATGTCGATGTGGTCACATTTTGAATGGAAACGAACAACAGTAAAGTAGGATTTGAGAACTGATAAGGAAAGCTGGTAGATGTGACATCCCCAGGTCACCTTGTATTCTCTCTAGTCTACATGTTCATTTTGGGCCGACATTTAATTATAATGATGTTACACGACGTGGTTGGAGGGACTCTTTCCTGGTGCCTTTGACAGTCCTTCAATCAGCAGAACATCGCGTGGGGGTGAACTTTTGCAGAATTAATTGCTCAACACAATTACCATTGGTTCTCTTGGGATACAGACAAGGTCTTTATTTCATAATTCAAGGTGGATCATAAAAGGTGTTATTTTTGTACTGTTTAAGATAATTATGATTCTGGATGCAGGTAAGACAATTTTTGTTGCATGGGACACCAAAGCAATATATTAAGGGTCTGTATTCTTGATTAATCTATTTTAAAAACAATGTTCTTTCCTAAGCATGCCAAAATGTTCACAATGTGACCTCATATCAGGTCAACCTATGCTTATCAACATTCATAGGAAATTCCAGACTATTTACAACTCTTTTCCAAAGTCACTGTGATATATATTATTTGGCAGGATGGAATCTTTGTCCAAGGTTATATTTAAACATGAGATTTTATTCCCCAATATTTATCAATTGGTTCTAGTGAAACAGGAGAAAAAAACAAGTCTGAGATGAAATAGTTTTCCAGGATAATCTGAATGTAGCCAGTAAAGAGTTGGTTGTTGTTATATCATGAGAACACAGAGACACAGCATGAAAAAGCAAAGTGGCAGGAGCTTTTGCTTACATGGAATGGCCCAAGTGCTTACGGAGAAAACAGCACAGTGTGTTAAAGCACACGGTTGATTGAAAATGGCATTGCACAATCAAATCCTGGGATAGTAAAGCCATGAGGACTAGAAGATCACCCCGTCTACATCTACGTAAAAAGAAAAAGCTTCTATGGTCAAATATTAGAGATGATAATTGGCATAATCAAGACTAGAGGACGGTACTCCAAGCTCCCAGTCTCATTCCCGTCCACTTCCATTATCCCACTCCATTTTGACTTAGAGTCGGACAAGCATTTGAGTGGCATGGTGGACGGTCAGACAGGACTGACAGCATCCATCCCTGTGTTACCACCTCCCCTTCACATCTCCAGCTGAAATCCAGCTGGCACATTGTGAGAGCTCTGTAAGTTTCCATGACTACGTCATTATCACACTTTCTTATTCAGCAATGAGCTTCCCCGCAAAGGCAGGGCTCCACTAGTTTCTACACGAATCATGATGAGGCAGGAAGCTTCAGCACCTCCAAAAAGTATGGATTGGATTAAATCCTGGGCTTCTACCTGGATCTCTGTCCAGCGATGTAATCTTTTGCATACAGTATAGCTCTCCCTTTGAAATCACTCAGCCCTAATCCACAAACTTGCCGCTTGTTATGTTACTATTGTGTTTGAACGATTTAATAGCCTTTTATGTCCATGGATGCTTGTCTTACTAATGCGTTGCATTAAACAGTTCCTTCCTTTTTCCTCAAACACCTCAAATCACAGGATTAACTTGTTGAATTAGAAATGCTTCACTTCCTCTGAAACTTGCAGTGCAGTTGCCCGACGACATGTGGTTAAATGAAATGAGTACACGGGTATTTTGCTGTTGGTCTTGAATGTAATTCATTCTGGATCCAGCAAAACAAATCATCGTTTTGGAATGTATGGTATATAACACAAATCTGCAGGCGTGGAGGTGTAGCAGGCATGGAGGCATAATATGAAAGCAGAAACAGTCAGGGTCAAGATTAATGTTGAGCAGCTTGTAGAGGAGAGTTTAATTCTAACCCATGCTTGAAATTCCTATTCAGGCTCTTTCAAAGAAATCCAACTTAAGGTCTCTTCTAGCAGAGAAATGGAGAGGGCTTTAATTAGGAACAAAGTCCACTTATCTCAAATCCTACTCGTGTTAAGTGTTATCCTTTCCACTGGTAATAATAGCACCTCCTATGAACCTGCAGATAACACAGTGGGCTGCCTGGGTTTCTCCACTTTCTTTGAAGGAATTCATTCCCACCCAACTACAGAGAGACTAGCTTATTCTCCAAATACAGTTAGGTGCTAACTTTTGGCTGGAGGCAGTAGAGCATGCTGGGTAAGAGAAATGTGGCTTCTGGGCTTAGACCACCTGGGCATGCCTCCCGAATGGTACCTTCTGCTGGTAGGTCGGGCAGAGTAGCTCAGTCTCCCTGTGCCTTCCACCTCGGTTCATTGATAGGATTAAAGGAGACAATGAATGTAAGTTTCTTAGGACAGAGCCTGGCCACTGGAAGCACCCGATAATTAATAGCGGTTATTCTAGGATTGAAATCCTATATATGTTTTTTTTAATGAAGAGCAGGTCAGAAGTAGTAGACAATCCATTGAGGTCTTTCCTTCCTCATGTTCCAAATATAAGGATATAATTGACTGCAGCTTCAGTTTTTACTAGAAGGTCAAAGGTTATTAGTTTATAGCAGCTGCTAACAGTGCAACTCACAGAACAAATCCTTCCTTGCTTGTTCTCTAAATAAAGTTTTACCGGGACGCAGGGGCAATCATTCATTTGCATATTATGTGGGGCTGCTTTTGCTGTTTCATCAGAGGCAGCCTGGCCTGCAAAGTCTAAAATATTGATCGTCTGTCCCCTTTGCAGAAAGAGTTTGCCTAACTTTAGTAATAACAGTTTTCAGATATAGGTTTGGCACATAAGTGAATTCTAAGAATAGGTTTCACTGAGAAGAATCTCTGCAGATTTAACGCTAATAAAGGACAGATTTATGTTGAAAATGGTTTGTAAAATGTAGGTTATCCAAGAGCCCACACTTGTATTCAAGCTTTATGGAAGCATAATTTACATACCGTAAAATTCACCATTGTAAGCGTCCCATTCAATAATACATTCGCACAGCTATATATAGAGTTGCACAACCACTGCCACAAGCCAGTTTTCAGGTTCCCATTACCCTGAAAAATTCCCTTGTGCCCATCTGCAGTCAATCCTTCCTCTCACCCCCAGCCTCAGCAACTGCTTATCTCCGTTCGGTCTCTCTAAAGGTGCCTTTTATAGACACGGGGCATCATTTAACATGTTACCTTCGCATGTGGCTTCGTTCACTTAGGATATTGTTTCTAAGGTCCATTCATGTAGAAGTGGGATGAGTATTTAGTTCCTTTTCATTGTTAAATGGTATTTCGTCAGATGGATGTGTGATGTTCCGTTTGTCCACTGTCCAGTGACCTGGATTTAGTTTGGCACGTTTATTAATAAAGCTGCTGCTGATGTGAACAGTCACTACCAAGTCCTTACGTTAACATACATTTTCACTTGTCTTTCGTAGATTCCTAGGAGTGGAAAACCTCATCGTCTGGTAAGTCTATGCTTCCGTTTTTCAGAAATTGCTGCACTGTGTTCCGGAGTGGCTGTGACCTGTGGTGTTGCCGTGCGTGAGGTGTGGTGCTTTCAGTTTCTTCACACCCCCACCCACCCTTGGGCCTGCTTGCCTCCTAATTGAACCGTTCTAGGAAACGTAGAACAGCACCGCCCTGTCGTTTCAATTTGCATTTTCCTAATAACAAGGAATGATGTTTCACATGCGTAATAGGCACCCGTTTTGTTGTCTTTGGTGAGATGTCTATGCAAGTCCTTTGCCTGTTTTTTACCTGGGGTTTTGATGGTGTCTTTTTGTTACAGAATTGTTTGAGTTTTATACATTCTAGATACCAATCTTTTATCAGATATCTAGGCTTATTCTTAAGAACTCTTTGCTTCAGATCAGAGACAGACCAAAGGAGCATTCGTTCTCTTGGCCCCTGGCAGTTGCAATGCCCTGTAGTAGACAGAGTACAGACCCTGGAGTTAGGCAGCCCAAGGTCCACTATTATCCCCACTTTTAACAACTGGGTACACCCTGGCTGGGTTGAGGCTCAGCGTTGGCATTTCCTTCTCTTAACATAGGATTCATAACACAGACTTGAGAAATGTGTGAGAAATGAATAAGTGAGTCAGGTCAGCAACTTACTTTGAAGTAAACAAAGGAAACCCAGTCCCTGCCTTCTGCACTTGTGCAGTCTTTGGGAGAGAAAGACATTTAAATAGTGAATGTTATCCTATGCTGTGTGCTGTTTCAGAGGCATGGACAGGGGCCAGCTGACGCCAAGAAGCAAGGAATTTGAGTAGGTGAGGCGGTCGGTCAGAAAGTGCTCTTTGGGGGGCTGGTACTAAGCGGGGAGAAGCCCTGGCTAGAAGTGAACTGGGAGGGACGTGCGCTCAGGGATGAGGCCACTGCAGGTTTTCACACTCCCTTTGTGTCCCATCACCAAGAACATCTTTAGGGAGACATTGATAAGTGAATTTTCTTAGAGGATATTTGTTTCCCTCTCGTTGACGAAGAAGCTGAGGGCGTCCTGGCAAATGGGGGGCTGCGTTCATGGGGACTGTTGGTCAGCTGCAATCAGACCGAATGATTTGATGATAAGACTCAGAATCATTTCTGAAGGATTTGGAAATACTTACTAACAGGGTTAAGTTGTCACTATATAAAAAAAGAATCCAGGGTCATCCAATTCCCACTCTGCGATTTCATTGCGATGTTACTGCGTTGTAAATGCAACTGCTTTCTTGTACCGTCTGCAAAGAGGACGAAATGTGCTGCTTTGGTCTCGGTGAAAGCGGGGAGACTCTAGAGACGTAATAACTTTTCTCAGGCCACCTGACAGCCACCATTTATTAATAATGAGGCTTCAGAGCAGTCTACCTGTGCAGGAGTTTGTATTAAACTGATAGCAAATTGAAAGCTTGCTATTCAAGATGCTGGGGACATGCCTGGTGTTGTCCAATGCCCTTTCTTATTCTGCACCTTTCCTGGGAGCCTGTCTTCCGTTGGGCTTAATGGCAAGTAGATGAGGACGAATATCACATGAAAGACAAATGAGAAGATGGAGGGAATCCTAGGCCTTGGGGAGGCTGAGAAAAAGGAGGATGGTAGGAAGTCAGATGGAGTCTAGACAGACAAACATTCAGGGTGTGGAATGTTGACCCTCTTTGTCTCCAAGCTGAGATCCTGCAGAAAGTCCCAGAAGCAAATCCTATCCTGATGTGCCTTACATTCCCTCAGGATAATCTGAAACTTATGTATAAAAATAGTGTCGTCCACAGAGCCACCAGCAATGTGAAATGTATCGTGATGTTCAGGAGGATGGATAAATCAGTAGTGAATGCAAAAACACAAATCACTAGCAATGGTAACGTTTGAAAAAATGTAAGTAGTCAAGTCTGGATTTTAAACAGAGTCCCCCATAAATGTAACTCATGAGCTCCTAACTTCCTCCTTAGCACAAAGTAATAGGATACAAGAGCAGAAGCAGCAAATCTACCTGAAACGGTTTTCCAATAAGCCACATAGTTCATATGAGCTGGGAAAAGGGATGCAAGAGAGAATGAGAGTCAGAAATGAGGCAAAGAAAGAAATGCAGTTCGTGGTGGAAAATGAAAATAAAGTTGCGAGGGGAACATTTTGGTACCGGTCTGTAGGGAACTGAGATGCCAACGTCCGCTGGCATCTCAAAGCAGCCTTTGATGGTTATCAGTTTAATTTGTTTTTGAATCAAAGTAGGTTTTTCTTTCACTTGTTTCCGTGGGTCAGATGAACGGGATAATTTCTGGAGGTTCAATTTGGGGTACACAGACCCAACATTTAGGGTCAAGTGTGCAGGGCATATTAGAAAAAAAATTGATAAGAAAACCTGTATTTGAATCATAAAGGCCGGGAGAATTTATGAGATAAATCAAAACAGCTATGTAATAGATGATTTGCATAGACAGGGGAGGCATATAAATGGCCTGTTTGTCTTTCAAGGTCCAGTTCAAAGACCTTCTCTGAGATGCTATCCTGATTGGAATTAATCATCCTTTCTCTTCACTCTATTGTCCCTCTATTCTAGCAATTATTTCATGTTCGTTTTATTACTATTGACACGCTATGTTTATGACATCTGAATGTCCTTGCGACAAGACCCAGGTCTGATGAGCTCTGTTTTCCCTCCTCTGACGCCTCCACACACAGACGTGTGCGTGCTTTCACCTGCCATCCCAGGCAGATTCCGTGCCGGTGTTATTAGAGACGCTCTGGGCAGAGAGAGACCCCGCATTCAGAAGTTGGTTCACCAAATGAACACGAGGCTCATCTTAGGCAATGACATAGGCGTTTAAATTCTGCCTCTTGTTCTGTGAAATGGGATAATCTCATGTAACTGGTTGTTGCAAGGTGGAATGAGATAGATTTGTCCTGCCTCCACTGGCTGAGACAGAAACACAACTTGAACTTTCTTAAGTGAGAATAAGTGGAGATGGAGAGGGTGGGCTTTGGGGAGGGGACTGGATCTGGGGAAGCTCACAGATCAAAGTCAGAACCCTAGGATCTGGGGACAGCCTCAGTCTCCAGGTGTTTCGGAATTTATCTCCATCATCCCTCTGGACCCCCGATTTCTGCATTTATTTGTTTTTTTAATACCAGCTTTATCTTTTTAGTCTTTGCAGGAGTCGAGAAGGGCTCCCAAAGAAGAAAGAATCCATTTTTTTTGCAAGCTCTAGCAGAAATATCCCAAGAAAAAATGTAGGTTGTCTCACCCTGTGTCACACGCCCGTTTCTGACTATAAGCAGGGCATCACCAGAAAGAGAGGAAAGCGGTCTTTGGCAGATAAGAGACAAGAAGTACCCAAGACCCAGCACAGTGCTTCCCCGTTACAAATGCTTAATGGTTGTTAGCTTTTCCTTAATATATTGCTTTCATGAACAACCAGTGAGTTCTAGACAAAGAATGCTTCTGCTTTCTACAGTAGCGTGCTCAGTAAGAATCCATTACATGACTGACTGTGACCATAGAGGGAAAAAAAATCATCTGGGTTTTAGAGTCTGTGTTCCCTGTATCAGCAAATTGCACTTTCCACCCAAAACATAGTTTGCAGTTGGTTTTTCTCCAGACTGTAGAATGAGCCTGTCCATGTATCTCCATTCCCGCCGTACAGCGTTAGACTAAGCCGCTGTCATCCCTCCATGATTGCTGAAATAGCCTCTGGAATAAATTCTCTGCTTGCACGCTTGTTTTCTCAGTGGCTGTTTTCTCCACAGTATCCAAGCGATCTTCTAAGGGTAAATCTACCCAGTCACTTTTCTATGTAAAATGAGTGCTTTTTCATGGCCGTAAAAGTAGAGTCCATGTTAACCATGCCTGTTAACCATGTCATCATCCTTGTCATCTGGCCTCTCCTGCCACCTCACCTTCATCACTTCCTACCCTGGGTCCTAGTGTCACTGACCTCACTTATGTCAGTTAGGAACCCAGCTTCCTCCCAGGTCAGGGTGTCGACACTATTTTCTCTCCAGAATATTCTTCTTCCAGATCTTTGTATGGCCACCTCCTTTACATTCTTTTTTGATCTCTAGGGAAATGTTTTACCATAACCAGGGGCTTCCCTAATATCCGTGGATGAGGCGGGACACCCCGGCCCTTTGCCCCTTGCCCACAACTCGGATATAAACTCCAAGCAGGCAAGGGTTATAGCTGCCTGTTCCCCTTTTATCCCTGGGGCGTAACCTATAGGAGGAACTTAATCGTTACACGTTGACAATGGTGAAGTGTGACCGTAGTGGAAAACGGGGGTGGGGGTGCGGGGGACTGTTAACAGCTCAAAGATCCCACGCAGATGTTACTATTTGAGATTAAGGCACAGTCTCTGTAAGGGCTTTGCTAAGATGCTAGGTACTTACCAGAGGTGACATGGCATACTGTCATCTGTACCCTACTGAGCTATGAATGTTACCGTATGTGGTCACCTAATAAGACCTTGAGGGAATGGAACCCAAATTAGGTATTTTTGAAGAGAAGCAGAGAAATAAATGTCAGATAGAAATAGGAACATGCTTGGACATCTGTTTGTTTGTTTTTTTAAATAATTTTTATTAAATGTATTGGGATGACATTGGTTAGTAAAATTATATAGGTTCCAAGTGTACAATTCTGTAATACATGATGTGTATACCATACTGTGTGTTCACCACCCAGAGTCAGTTCTCCTTCCATCACCATACATTTGACCCCCTTACCCTCATCTACCACCCCCTCCACCTTACCCTCTGGTAACCACTAAACTGTTGTCTTGGACTTCTTATCTGGAGCTTTGAGCAACAAGGAAAGAGTACAGAGCAAAAGGCCACGAGGCTCTTGAGAAATGGCAGGAGACTATTTAAGGCAACCTTGCTTCTTAATTATCCAGACACAGACTTAGGACCGGCAGCAAAACCCCAGGCCTTGAGTTGGTAGACCAGGCAGAGCAGCCATGAACGCGCCAGGTGACCTTGGGCAAAGCCCTCTCATTACGGAGCCCTGGTTTTCATCTCTGTGAAATGAGGCTCGGCTTAATGACATGCATTGCTCTCCTGCTCTAACATTACAGGAGCCTATAGGCTTCCTCACACCAGCATTTGTCAAATGGAAATGAAGGGTTTACAGAGCCCTGGAGGCCTTCCTCAAAGTGTGCAGGGAGAGAATACCAAGAAAAAGTGCATCGCTCGCCGAGGCAGCCTCGCCAAGGTCCAGGTGGGGCGGACCTGCAGTAGCCACTGGGGGACCGTCCTACTTACCTTGTCAGTGCAGTACGCGATGCGTGAGGACCTTAGCACGAAGCCAGTGTGTATGAGCTTGTGTTTTGTGTCTGTGTGTTTTCCTGTCTTTTATTATATTGATGCAACCTCCTTTGAAAATTACCAGAGCGGAAAGGCAGTTTTATTTTAGGACGCTTTTTATATTGATCACTGGCCTAGCTCGCACGAATCCCCATTAGGACTGGGGCAGGAAAATCTCTGTCTCGTTTGTTGTCGGTATTGTAACCTTAATTTGGGTTATAAATGCTGCCTCAGGCCTAAGGAAATATAAATGTGAGAGGAGTTACGTGCTTGCCTCTCATGCGTTTCCTCTGACACACTTGGAGTGTCCCAAAGTGGTGACGAGTTTTCCAGAGCAAACTGATATGCCCCAGCCTTTATGACAATGCGATTCATCCGCCAAGGATTTCTGCTTAGATCCCAATAGCCAGGGACTGAGTCTGACAAGCAGAAGGAGAGGCTGTCTCTTTGAGGGAGAATTCCAGAAAGGGGAGGGTTCTATTGCATCTGCTTTGGGATGAAGTGAAGTTTGCTATTCAGAACAGGTCCTCACGAAGGCTGCTGCTACAGAGGTTTGGACGGTGTGAGAAACAGACAGTAAAACCCAGGGTAATGGGGGAATTTGAAAACCTCCACGTGCTTTCACTCCTCTGTGGCCATTTCCCAAAACAAATACATGACAGTAGGTGTGTGACGTTTATGTGTGCAAAAGGTGAGGAAATATGTGCTGTTGGTTATTTAAAGAGAGTGTTAGTTTTTCTTTGCATTGAGACTATATTGTTTTACAGAAATATATGAAATGTTCAATCCTCTATGAAAACAATAAATAGCAACACACACACACACACACACACACACACACACACACACACACACACAATTTATCTGGTCAGAGAAAAACAGTGAGAAGGAATGTCCTGCCAAGTGGGATGCAAGGAGACTCAAAGGAATGTTACTGAATCTTATGAGCATCAGCGGAGAATCAATTCATTCTGATTCAAATGATCTAGAAATAATTGTTGAAAGTTTGATTTTGGGCAGAGACTTAACTAGTGGATACCGGGCAGTGAGCACAGGCAGAAGTTAGGAAACCACACGACTAGTTAGAAGAAAGCGAGCAGCCTCACGTGACAGAGGAACGTGCATGTGAAAACGTAGTCATTTTTCAGAAAATGGTAGGTCGCGGCAGACTTGGGATTATGAATTTGACTTCACAGAGCATAAGCCCTTTGTTACAGCATTCGTTACCTCAGTAACTCGGGGTCGGTTCAGATCCTGCACCTTTGATAGAGCCTTCCAGCTACTGGGCCCGAACTATCTGGAGCTGTGGTGCCCTTAGTACCTAACACAGGTGTCGGCCTTAATGACAGTCTGTCCTGTCACAGTTGCTCTTGCATCCGTGTTCACTGCGCATCTCTCGAGAAACTCAAGCCATGTTGGAAGGTAGAGTCTGACACCGCTTTACACGCTGAGTTAGCCCTGAACACATCAGTGATTATATATTGTGAAGGAAAAAATTATACTCTCAAATCGAAACAATGACAGTCCCACCTCAAGTGTTTTGCTTGCCCTGGAGGACAGAGAGTGATTCTGTCTGACAACAAGAACGAATCTGATAAAGGGTTTCCTTTGCACATGCTTCAGTCATAGTGACGACTCTGCTGTGTGGTCAAAAATCCATATTAGTGGAGTGCCGGCAATGCATCAGAGGTGCTGTTAATTTTATGCCCGGCAGAGGTTCTGCATTTTCATGAAACCACTTACATTTAATAGAGAAGCAAACTGCCCCATGCCTGTTCTAAAACCAGAAAGTGATCTAAAAGCCAGGAGACAGATTTATGTGATGTGCCCAGAGGGCACTGTGTGCTGGTCAGCCCCCAGAGTTGATTTTTGGCCAGAGGACATGGGGTGAAATGGGATGCTGGGGACAGCACTGCCGTTGGGGGTGGGGGGGCTGTCTGCATGAGTACCGGGTGTGGCCATCACAGAGGCCCATGACAAGGACGTGCCTCATGGCAGAGAGCCCACGAAAGATCCCTATGCAGACACCGCGGCTGTCGGAAACAGCTTCCAGAGCCACACGCTGTGGCTGGGCATGGGGCGCCTACCCCAAAGCTCAGAGAGCAGCAGCAGCGACTGAACCAGCTCTCGGGGAATCATGGGTGCCATATTACCTGTAATTTACGGACGTTAGAGACAGCCGTGGATGTTGAGGGAATACACAAGGAGTGGTGTTTCCTCTGTCAGAGAAATCACCGTGGAGCATGTGTGCTGTGGATTTCTCTGAAGATGAGTATGCTGACAACAGATGAAGTGACTCCTGAGGTGTGTGGAGTAGGTGAATGCTGGTGCCACTTGTGTCAAGCACCACAGTGCACGTGTGACCCTAAGGCAGACATCCTAACCACTCCAGCGGGATTGTGTAATAACAAGCACCGCGTCTAACTCCTTGGACTGTAGAGCCGTCCAGCAAGCACCGGGCAGCCTGGAGCGTGTTCTGTCAGAGCCTCCACAGCAGCTGTTGAAATGCGTGTCTGCAAACTGCAGTCAGAGTAGGGGGGTTTAGTCAAGTGCTGGCGAGAGCTGTGTCTCAGATCAAAGCTTCGGGCTGGCCCCACCCTCCCCACCCCCCAGCAGGATCCTACAGGTGCTGGGTCAGGCTAACATTATTCCTTCTATATTCAGATGTGCACTGACCCACTCGCAGTGCATTTATTTAGTACATGTTTACTGAGTGCATCTGTCTGTCGGGTCTTGCTCTAGACTTTGGGGATACAGACATGACTGTAACAGATGAGTTTATGCCCTCCCTGAATTTACACGCTAGTATGTGGAGGCAACACAGGCCAAATAAGAAAACACACCAGGAGCCTTTCAGAGGGAAAAAACAAACTAGGGGGAAGGAGGGCAATCATGGAGGGGGACTTTTAACATGGGCGTCTGTGGAATGCCTCGGTAAGATGGGAGCATTGAGTGAAGACGTGCAGGAGGTGAAGTGAGCCATGGGAGTCGCTGGGGAGGGAGCATTCAGAGCACAGGGACGGTAACAGTAGGAGTCCTGAGGCCGCTGTGTGCCTGGGGCGTTCCAGGAGCAGCTGGAGTGGGGCAGGCGGAGGGCGGGAGAGGACAGAGAAGGGACCAGAGACCTAAGCGGAGGCCGCGGAGGCCACCACAAGAACCTGGCAGTCCACGTAGATGAGAAACCATTGGAGGGCTTTGGGCAAAGCAGGGACAGAATGGTCTTATGATTTTAACACATCACTCTGGCTACTATAATATGATTAAAACCCAACGGGACATGGACGGGACAAGTAGTCCCGTTAGGAAGCACTTGAAATAGTTCAGACAGAGGAGCTAATGCCTTGGACCAGGACTGCGGCCATAGATGTGTCCGTCGTCTGTCCTCACAGTCCACGCGCCTAGCTGTTAATGAGTATTCTGTGAAATCCATACCGGGTATACAAAATGAAGTCAACTAGTGACTCTAGAAGACTGATATTGAAAATGCCATGATAGAGGAACCAAATGCTACAGAGTACAGAGCAAAGAACAACTAATTTAACCAGGGACAGGTGGGCCTCAGTGAGGGACAGTCAGAACTGGCTTTCTGGAGGAGGTGGTCTACACCTGAACCTAGACAAACAAAAGGCAGTGCAAACACAGCATCTGTCTACCTGCTGGTAGGCGAACGGAAGGGGTAAAGGAAGTGGCTAGAAAATGCTGAGGAGGAAATGGCAAATATCAGTCCAGTCACTGAGATAGCTGCATAGAATTATTCTAATACTGTAGCTGAGACCAGTGGGAGAAGTGAGGATAATTAGTAATATTTTCTAGGAGCACAGAAGAGGGTGAGGGAGGGCCCCCCAGAGTGAGGAAGGGACAATGAGCAAAAACATAGCAGCAGGAATGTGTGCGTGTTAGGAAATGCTCTGTCGTGACTAGCACACAGGACACGTGGAGGAAAGATAATAAGGCTGAGAAAGCATCCAGCTACAGATGTTAAAAAAAATGTCAGTTCTTTGAGTAGATAAACCAACCAATATGTTGAGTAAATTTGTCTTGTTAGAAATATTCATTAACCCATAAATTACACATAGATATATTTGAAAATTAATGTGGAATCTTGAGCATATGTAATAAGGTAGCAAAGACATTGAAACACATGTATCTCAATGGTTTAGAAAGCCTCTCTAGTTAAAGAAATTGTATTCAAAATTCTTAAAAGGTGAATATAACCACTTAATTTCATTTTATTCCTAAATCTAGATTTTTCACTATTCTTCTGCAAATGAAATATAAATATATAATATATATTATACTTATTACATATAAATATAATATATACTGTATGTCATATATTATATAATTTATATAGATATAATTTATATATTATATAGTGTATAATAGAAACATATATACATATATATAAAGAAAATCCTGAGGATTTTTCAAAAGCTCTACCATACTGCAATAAAAAATAAATGATAAATAATTTGGTTCTGATATCTTGCTCAGTTACCCACCAGTTATGTGACTTCAGCGAATTACTTAATACCTCGGGGCATTTGTTTCTTCATTTGTAAAATAGAGTTGTTTTGAGGACAATCCTATTACTGATGTGAATGCGATTTGAAAACACGGGAATCATTAATCACGTCTTGCACAGCGTGTACATTTAGGGAGTGAATCATAGCACCAACACATGGCAGTGTAGCAGGTATGTAGAATCTACCCACCTTTAGATATATAGCAGTCGCATCATCCTAACCCTAACCCTAATCCTAACCCTAACCCAAACCTGTCCAACAGGACACTGAGACTGCAGGAGATGAGTCTGGAATGGTTCCAGGCTCAGCCTGCCTCTCACCATGTATGTTGCTATCATCAAGATTATCCTTAAAAGAATGAGGGTCATACAAAAAATTAATCTTGTCAGCTGCTATGCTATGAACCCAAACACGGTGGGATATACCTCAAATATCAATCATTGATATATTTTAACAGTGATCAGTTATCACCAAGAATTTGGCATAAAATTATGGCAAGTGGCAATTATTTGGGGGAGGGGCTACTCTGTGATCATGCATATTATTTTTAGTCTATTTAACAATCGTAAGTGATAATTTTTCTAATAATTTATATACAAGGAAATTGAGGTCTGGAGGGGTTCAGTGATTAGCCCGCTGAGATTCTGCTGTGAAGCAGCACCTGTGTGTGTTGCTCAGTGATCTAAGTGACGCTGAAGTCTCCTCCTCCTGGTCCCCACTGTTCCTGACTCATCTCTATGTTGGATTCCTACTGACCTGAGAAGGGGTGGGTTTTGGAGAAAGGAGGAAACAGTGCTAGTGGGGAATGTCACAAAGATTGGATGGAGTTATGCCAAGATTCTGTCCAGGAATATAAATATAAACGAAGGACTTTATACATGTATATGTTTTGTGGTTTGTCATATAAGTTGCCTTACATGATGACCATGTGACTTGCTCTGTTTTACATTTTACAGATGTTGAAATTGCAGAGCTCAGAGAGGTCATGTGGCTTGCCTAAGGTCAGACAACATAGTATATTGAGGAGCTGGGTCATAAGCCCAGATTTTGTGTCAAAATGTGTTTCTTCCCATTGCACCACTCATAAACCCTCAAAGCATAGCTGTTCCCTTAATGTGAGCCTTGGATGTTTGCTATCAAATCATTTCTGATGTACCATTTAGTTTGTTACAAACCATTACCTACATAAATGTAAATATTTTATCACTTATCATTTATTGTTCTTTCTTGGCATCAGTGACATTGTCTATATAGGCATTTGGGTCCAGAATGTTGACAACTTCCTTCCGTAGAGACTATAATTGATTCTTCTTTGTGTCTTGTTATCAGTGAACAGTTAATAATATATATCACTGCGATGTAATGTCTCAGTTTACCGAAACTCTGCTATTGCAGGGCAGAGAAGTGCGTGCAATGTCTTATAAAGTTCTTGCTTACGTAGTTGTAGTAACTTTATGAGCTGTGATCAAATTGTGACTGACTATCCTTTACTCCATTGGGCCGAATCTTGTCCTCGTTGCCAGGCAAAGGGATGTAGACATGGCGACACTGTAGAATGAGGTCTTTTGACTGCATTACTGTAAACGCTACACAGGGATGAGTTAGACTGTGAAGGCAGTTACTTGTGTTCAGTGCGCATTATCACTAATGGGCATGTGCTTGGGATGCCCAGTGTGGACTCTGCAAAGGTACAAAGGGAGGAGCAGAAAATGTCATTGATCATGTTCAGTCAGCACCTCAGAAAGAATGGCTTGCGGCCTGGGCTTTTGCTTCCCAGGTGTCTGTGTCGAGCCTTCTAAAATACAGGTTGCATGTGCCTCTCAGAACTCGTGTGTGTTCATGCCAAGGGGTGTTCTGGCTCACTCGGCATCAACTCTGATTTGGGATAAGTCTCTTTTTGGTGCCATTTTATCATTTTGTGGCATACCCGCCCAATTTCAAAAGTAGTTCTGACTTAGATGGAATATAAAATATGATCAGGATTGACTAATATAATAAATATTTCTAGTGCTGTGTCTTTCTCAAAATGTACAAATGTGAAGACTTTATTCATAATGAAAAATAAAAATAAATAAAAATCCTAAGGGAGATAGTAGCATTTTCTCACTCCCAGCATCGCTGTAAATGGAAGGATGGACAGCGCTTTTGTGGTGATTGTCATTCAAACTGACTGCACAACTAGGGAAGGATTATGATATTATGCAAAAAAGGAGAAGATACTTACTTTGATTATGAAATTTTAGTGCGAATAGTTCATATTTTAGCCATTCAAGATGTATTTGGGAAGCTAAAAGTTATTGTATTTGGGAAACTAAAAAATTATTAAAAAGATAATACCACTATGTACCATCAAAACATTATTGCTAAATGAAAAGATGCCATTCATTTTCTTCTATTTTTAAAAACTCTTAAAAAGAAAAAAAAAGCAAATAAATTGAAAGAGAACCACAATCTACAGTGAAAGCCATCACAGAGATACTTTAATGACACACAATCTGTTAGCTATCTGAGGAATGTAAACAGACTAATATTTCAAGAAGTATCAGATGACTCACCCATTTAGAAGCATTGAAGAGAAAATGAAGAAGCTACGAGTGAGTTGTGAAACAATGAATAAGGATGTATTACACCCCAGGATGCCATCAATATTTGTTTATTATGTCAGTATAAGAAATAAATCTGTTAGCTAATTTGTATTCTCCACCGTTAATTCCAGTGTTCCTGGTTGAGCATTTTTGTTTCAGAATGAGTGTGGCACAGCTGTTTAATGGTGCCATCAAGAATTTAGAAAGTCCTGGCCCCTTGGAGATGGAAAGACCTTGCCAAGTAGGATATCAAATCACAAATCATGAAATGCCATTACCTGCACACCTGAGACTTCTCTCTGGCATTCTCCTGGACACGCCCTTCTTCTCCCACTCTCACGTCTCCTGTGTGCATGTGCACACATGTAATTAGACTTAATAGTCTCTTGGGTTTTAAAAATAACTATTCAGATGAGAAGCAAAGTAACTACTAGTTTAAAAGGTGAAAACCGTCTTTTTTCTTTTTCTTTTTGCAATTGCAAGCTTCTTTGAAGTGTGTCTAAGTTTACTTTAGTAAGTACTGTCAATGTAATTAAACACAGAAATTAAATAATTTCATGTGTAGAAAGACCCATACTTACAAATTGCTCTTAGCTAAGTCACCATATCAATACGATAACTTATATTCCCACATATACCTATCTTAAAATGGTAGCTTTTAAAAATTATATTTTTAAATAATATTTTCAATAGCATTTACTACTTTCTAGGTATTAGAAGGCAATACTGTATATCTCTGTGTTTTGTGATGCCACATTCCTTGCCGTCTTCTCTAATTTTGCTTTCCTACCAACCCAACTAGACTTGCTGCCTTCTCTAACTTCAAAGGGGAATAGAAACCTTAATTCAGCTTGAAATTATGATGGGAAAGTGACAAACTGGACTTGTACCTATGAACTCTCCTTAAATAAGGTTGCAATTTGCTCAATCTAGTGTCACAGAAGGTTCCAGGTGAGAATCCTACTCTAGTGATTACAATTTTCTACACTCACTCATTGCAAGTTTAACAGCCCAGACGCTACAGCCTAGTTTCTGTGAATTCTTTCCTACGCTGATAAACTAATGAGTAAATTACCAGTGGTTTCAACATTTTTGAAAGTTAAGGAATAAATAATCTAGGGAATGATAGAATACAAAATCAAATATCCTTCTTCCCCTTTAAGTCCAATCCCCCCCGCCAAAAAAAGTGCCTTAACCAAATCAACTGTATACAACTTCAAAACTAATGGTCATATTCTTAAGTTTGCAGACAGTCATCAAGAGTTTGTACTGTCTTTAAACATATGAAGTTCAATGTATCATAATAATTTTTATCTCCCCCTGAATACATTTAATAACAAAATTTCTTCTTTCCATTCTGATTGTTTCTATGTTCTTGGTTGTTATATTAAATTCAGTAAATATTAAATGGCCTTCTCTCTGTAAGAAAAGATACATATTTTTCAAATTGTATTTAACCTGAGTACAAGAATTCATGTTTTTGCACATATATGTTTGTAATGTATATATAATAAGGATGGGATCACATATAGTTGTATTTATAAAATATCAAATATTGATTACAATCTTAAAAAATGAATCATTCATGTTGATAATTTTCTGCTTGATCTAAAACATTTGGTCATTTGACAAAATCCAGATGATGAATGGGATATATTTTTACATTTTTATGGGTATAAATATACATGACTAGTTCCGTTTGTAGAATGAGGAATATATAACGTCATATAATTGTGTATTCTCTGTTAAATATTGCTATTTAAAGATATAGATAGATGAAAGGTATATATTTTCCAGGAAAGGTCAATTTTTTTCCCCAGTTGTAATTTACTAACAATAGATAGCTCATCTTTCTGGGTTTGTTTTTTTGGGTTTTTTGGAGGGGAGGTAGAAAAAGGAGCATTTTTATAAATTGCTCAATTGATAAAAGAGACAACACATTAGTTGATAAAAGAGGCAACGCATTTCATTCCATAAGTGTCCAAACTGTGCCAGCAATCAAATGAAAATCTTAATTGTTTGTTCACTAGAGATTTATAAAGGTCTTCAGAGTAGAACTCATTTCATAATCATTCCTATGAATGTAAGGAAGGTCATAAAAGTTTTGTGTTGACTCTCACTACTTGTTTTTTGTTTTTCTGAATCATCTGGTCTGTAAGTTATAGTTTGTAGCACTATGAAGCTAATTCCTAATTTACTTGGAGGAACTGAAGTTATATGTCTTAGAAAATTGCACATCTGAGGCAAATGATAAAATGTGTAATTAAAAGTGAAATAGCACATTTTTCAGGAAATGTTACATGTTGTACTTTGTTTGTTACACAAGGGATTTAAACAACTTTCTTTTCTCTAAAAACATTAACGTTAGAATTTTCCATTCTAACCCGAGGCTTAAAGAAAGCTTTATGCGTTGTCCTTGGTCCTGAAAAAAATCAGTGTCTTCAGTCAACCAAGTGTACACATCAGATAGCTTCTGGCTTACTAATGTGGTTGGTTCATGCAATTGCATGAGAAATAACACAGTTGTATAATTTGCTCTGTATTTGCTTCCTACAATTCTGCCGGCATGGTTTGTTTCCAAGTCTCAGTGATGTACTGAGTAGAAGGTGCACCAATACTCCGAGTATATAAAGCATCTAATGCATTATAGAGACACACCATTTATGTGTGTGTAACAGCAACTCTGTATCAGGCAGCCAGTGTTCTGAGACTCCACATAATTCCTTGCCCTATGAACTCTGGTGCCTGCGAAAGATCCAGGAGCAGTTGAAGCGATGGTTGTTCATTTGCAACTTCTGAGGGAGCGTCTGTGTTTCTCTGAGCTCTGATTTTCCCAGTGCAGTTCAACAGTGCATACCCACTTTGCTAGGAGGTGGGAAGACAAGAAAAACATGAGAAAAAAGTAGGTATATCTGGAGAAGTACAGAGAACCACTTAATCAATGTTTATTGAGAATAGGTTGTGAAAACTGACACACAGTAGGAAGTGAAAAACAGTCAGAATCATTGGAAAAGGAGTGGGCTAGAAGTTAGGAATCTTACATAATTGTTCTTCACATATTATTTGTACTCTCCACTATTGTAAAGATTGTAAATCATCAGATGGTACTAATTAGCAAAGGGGGATTTCCCTGTGTGTTACTCCAGGAGAGTAATGAAAAATGTTAGCGTAGCTTCACTTTAGAAACTTCAAATTTGATAATTGGCAAGTTTTCCTTGAGTACCCACTTCATAGTTCCAGGTACTATGCTGGCAACTGGAGATACAACAGTTGCATTCGTGTCCATTAAAAGCGGTACAATTAATATGATTCCATATGGTGCGATGAATGAGAGAGAAATGCTGAGTGCTGTTTAAATTGTTATTATGGAAACTTTGAAATGACACAAAAGTAGAAAGTCCTACACACATTAGCACTTCATCCATTAAACACGGCAATATGTTTGTCTAAAATATGCAGTTTTTTCTTTGTTTTTTTTTTTTTTTTTTTTTTTTTTTTTTTTTAAATCACAATACCTGGTAAACCATCATGCTTTAAAAAGCTAATAGCAGTATTTACTTGATGTCACATCAGTGTTCCCAGTTTCCTGGTTGTCTGAAATGATAACGTCATCATAGGTTTGTTCAAGTCTGGTCAAAATAAATTCCCCACAGGACATTTATTTGTTTTTCTCCACTATTTAACATGAAAAATTTCAAACCCACAAAGCTACAAGTAATTAAGAAAAAATGACAACAAACACATATTTACCAACTAGAGTCAACAATTAACATCTTATATGTGTTCAGTCAAATATCTACACATCTTCGTAGTCCTCCATGTCACCCATCTTCCTTTTTGACGCTTTCCAACAATATGTGGCCAGAGTGGAAGTTGTGGGAAGGTGTTAGAGATAAGAGCAGCTGGAGGGGTCCATGGAGATCAGATCAGGAACAGCCCCGTTTTCTTGGTTAAGAAGTTGGACTTTATCTTATATTCTTGTGTGGAAGACAGAAAATAGACCAGATAAACAAGCTACTAAAGAGATAATATCGTACAGAGTGATAAATCTTAAGGAGAAACTTTTAAAAGGGAAGTGGGTGTAGGAACAGTTGGCAGATAGCAAGATTTGCAATTTTAAACATGGAGGCCAGGGTAGACCTGACCAGGGAGATGACATTTGAGTAAAGACCTGAAAAAAGTGAATGAAAAAGCCATGTGACTATCTAAGGGATGAGGGTTCCAAGAGGGGGAATATCGAGCAAAGGCCCAGAAACGAAAATAAACTGGCATTTGTTTGATCATTTTAATAAAGTATAATTATACAAACATTATGAGGCTATAATAACAGGAAAACAGGCAATAATAGAATGAAGTCACCTGTAATTCTGCTATTAAAAGTCAAAGGATTTTCATGTTTCTGTTCTTTGTTCTTTTTGTTTTTATGCATCACATTCACTTAAAATTTAGGTGTGTGAATATACATATATCTATGTACTATATGCATATAAGTGCATACACGTGCATACAAACATACGTAGCTAATTTTGGCCGTTAATTTATTATAAACATTTTCCACATTACTCTATGGTCTACATGGTTACTATTTTAATAGCTGCCTATTTCATGAAATAAAATGCCATGAAATTTTTTCATAGCAATTATCTTGTGCTTAAATATTTAAGTTGTACATCTTTTTCTCCTTACAGTATAGCAGTAAGTGTCTTTATACATTTAGTTGCTTTTATTTCACTTTTAACAATATTTTGGAAAAAATAAAAAATAGAATTATAGTATCAGAGGAACGAACACTTGAATAATATTGCTTTCTCAGAGTCTTGAATTGTTCTTCCATTTAACAGCATGTGATTTTACCAGTTTCACAAATAGGAATATTTGAGTTAAAAATTAGTGGATGTTGTTTAATCAATTAAACTGTACGATAGACTTTTGTCATTTTATTTTGCATTTTTTGTTATTAGCAATCTTGAATATTGTACCACGTGTTTACTTAATAGTTCTATCTGCTAATATGTAGATTGTATGGCTTCATATTTCCACATGGGTACAATTTTTTATTTGAAATAGTTTACAAGGGTGTATGTCAGGAAAACTGGTAGGAGAGTAGACCGACTGTTGGTCTTTGCCTTACTTTTGGAAATAAGAGCAAGTGTCTAAAATATACACAACATTTTTAATATATTAAAATATTCAAAAGTTTTATGTTTTCCAAATATAAAAGAATATACTTTTAGGGTTTTTTGTTTGTTTGTTTGTTTGTTTGTTTGTTTGTTTGTTTAAAACTTCGACTGAAACTTTAATAGTAAGACAATACAAGTCAGCTGTTTTTGTGTATCTGTGGGTAAATGGGGCACATGATCTTATCCCCCTCTCTCCCAGCCCATTCCCTTCTCCACTCTCCATTAAAAGGACACTACACATGCAAGGGGTTAGAGGACATGAAGCTTTTACTAATATAATTTAAAACAAAAATAATGGAATTCTGATAGACAAGAAGAGCAGAGAACACCTCACAGGGCAGGCTCAGGAGGGCACTCCAGGAAATGGGGACAGTGTCACATGGACAAACACTACAAGGTAAGAATCAGTGACCACTGAGCACAGTGGGTGCTGGAGCACGATTTAGGGGCTTACATTAAATGACTCACTGGAACCGCTCCATCTGCTCATGTTCTGTGTTTCCTCAACGCACTGACCCATGGCTGACTCTTCATTTTCTGTCCCCTTCACTGGGATGCAAACTGCCAGAGCAGGGACCACAGCTGTGCGTCCCACTGCCTAGGAAATGCCTGACACATAGCAGGTTCTCACTGGGGATTGTGTGAATGAGCCAAATCCAAAACCCTTCCCACTCCTCTCAAACTTCTGCTGCTTCTGGATGTATATTTCCCAGGTCTTACTTTTGATTCTTTTCCTGTTAAATGCCATGGGCCCTGGGTTCTTTCTGGGAATTCTTTCTAGGGAGACTGTCGTGCCTGTGTGTCCAGGCTGCCTAATGTGTTCATCTATTCTAGAACCTTCAAAGCCTTGCAGTGGAAGTGGGAAGAAGGTTCATCAGGACTTCTAGCCAGGTGTACCTTGGGTCCAGATGTGTTCTGTGTTAATCATTTAAAATGGCAACCTTAGCCTCTGTGACTACAGTGCAAGGTGTCATATTTAATTGCTACACCATTCTCGTCAGGAAAGTGGGGCCTGGAGGACCTCTATAAAACTCTTCATTTAGAAACATTTTCCATCTACTTTAATGGGATGCACCTTTGTGGCCTTCTGCACTGTCTTTTTAAACAACAACAAAGTGGCAGTTTTGCTTCTGGCCACACTCTCACCATTCCTGAGCACGGATCTAACTTCAAAAGCATAAAAAGGAGGCTGTGCTTTTGAAGTTTGGCAGAGAATGCACGTAAACATATCCTAAGAGAATTCCATTTCTAAAAAGCCATTTGCTATTAAGCAGTTTCAAATTTTCTTTTATTTCTGTTTTCCTTTAAAAATTTTTTTTTTCCAGTCAGTATTCTCTTTTCAGTTTTGCTTGTGCCTACTTTATCACAAGGGGCACTTTTGATCTTAAAGTTTTGTTTTTCCACATTTATTCCAAAGTTGTTTCTGTTTTATACCATGTCGCCAAAACATTTGTGCTACTGCGTTCCTAAGAGTGATTCTAATTGTGAAACTCTCAGTTATGTTTGTTTAACTCTTCAGTTTTCATTTAGACTTTAGATAACAGCCCCCCATCCCTGCCCCCGAAGGCCTGCGATAGAGCAGTGGGGAACCATGCATCTGATTTAAGATTTTTAATAACAAGTGAAAGTTACAAGTAACTTGCCAGCAACGGAGAGTGGCAAAGGGAAGAGCAGCCTGACGGAATTCTATGTTAGGGTGAAACCAGAATTCCAAGAAGGAAAAGACATGAGGGAGCAAGGTACCTGACACCACATTGAGTCCCCTCGAGACACACGGAGAAGGGATCAGTGCATACAACACAGGGGCCTTCACAACAGACACTGGGGTTGCAGCTCAAAAGCTTTCCAACACTTGGATAAATGCAAACAGCCTACTGGACAATCAAAGGTCAGCCTCTTTTATAAATAGTTGTTTAGTTTGGATTTTGGTCAATGGAAATTTATTAAACATCGTCTGTCTGGGAAAAAAACCATGCTTTTCCTTCCACATGCTTTACCTCAGAGAACCCTAACCATAACACCAGGATGTAGAGAGTATTGGATTTTGTATGAGAGGAATTGAAGCTCAGATATTTTAAATAACTTGCAAAAGTCACGTAGGTAGTAGATGTGTGTGTTGGAATTTTATTTCCAGACGGCCTGATTCTAAATCCAGTGTTGTTTCCATTATATGCAGCTTCCCTGTTGTACTTGCAGTGGCCAAAATAAACGAAACATCGCTGAATATCTACTGAGGGCTTCGTAGAAATACTCTTGTAGGCAAGAATTGGGCTAAACAGCGGTGAGGAGACAGATAAGGAAAGTCAACAAAATATTTTCTGATTTCAGAATGGAAAAGTGTATCTTAAAACAGGATTTATAAACGACACATCTATTTCTTACCTAGCCAGTCCTGTTTGTCGGTTCTTGATTTCAACTTTTTGCCCATCTTCCTGTACTTGGGTAAGATAGCAACTAGAGCTCTTTTATGTAATAAGATCGTATATAATGTTAACATATAGATAATATATATCATATACACATATACATTTAGACATATACAACATATGTGTACATATATATTTCTGAGTGCAACTACAGGCATCAGTTTTTAAAAGAATTTGCTGTTCAAACTCCTATCTTTCAAATATTTCATCCAAAGCAGAAGGTGAGAATATACCAGAAAACACTAGAAGAGAAAGTCCCATTCCTCACCATTCCACTTGTGAGTTACATTGTGATTACTCGTTGTGATATTAAATATGTGGATAGAATAGACTCATCAGTGTATATTAAACATAAATCATAACATGTGTTTAAAATTTTCATATGAGGTCCTTTGCGTAACGACTTTTAAACTTTATTTTACTAAGTCACCTGCATTTAGATCAAGCCAGTACAGTGAAAGGTAAAGATTGTCTTTACTAAACAACGACACTCTGGTTTGAAGTTTATAATCTCATCACCTAGCTTTCTTTGCCTCCTACAGTCCTTCCCTTCTTCCCTCTCTTGCTCCCTCCCTCCTCCCCTCTTTCTTATTTTTGAGAGGGCCAGTCTGAGCCCAGGAGAGACGGGAACGTTGTGTGTGTGTGTGTGTGTGCACGCGTGTGTGTGTGTGTGTGCACGCGTGTGCGCGCGCGCGTGCCCCCTGTTTGACTTTTCATGCACTTTGTGGGTTACATTGTGTCATTGTCCCTTTCAAGAGGGAGGGAAGACCTGTTCTTGCTGTTAAAATCGCACACATCCAAAATGCATTTAATCTAAAAGTTCCTCTTCCTAATGGAGTTCACTCCCCCTTCACTGTCCTAACTGAACTGTTTCCTCCCTGTAGTCACTACGTTCATCCACATTGACCCACCCATCCTTGCTCCTCCAGCATCTCTAGGTTTTGAGCAGTTATTTATGGTCTCAGTGGTTATCTGCACAGCAATGGAAATTTATAACAGATTTTGAATAATGGTGGGCGCATGTTCTTTGTCATATCTGAGGATGGGCAACCATCAATAAAATCATTAGTAAGAAGCTACTATGTGGAAAGAACGTAAGAACGGAGTAAGAACACAGACCTCGGAGTATTTGGTCAGAATCGTGGTGCCGTCACTTACTAGCTCTGGGAAAATCAGTGACGCTCTCTGTGCCTTGATCTCATCAGCTGTGAAATGGGCATGTGAATTGTACCTACCCCTTGGGTCCATTCAGGAATTCAGTGACTAAATGTGAGTAAATGTAAAATACAGAAGAGTAGCTGACATAAAAGTGCTAAATACTAACTGATAGGTCGGCCGATAAAGGAGCGCACATGGTCAGGCAAGTTAAGGAAGATTTTATTGTAAGAGAGGAAGAGTTTATTGGGCCGAGCAACAGACGGCTACAGCCCGGGCTGTGCGTCTAAAGGAGACTTGCAGCCCCGAAGGAGGGGATGAGGAGGGTTTCATAGGGGCTGTGCTGACAGGGTAGCATTGTTTGCACAGAAAAGTTTGCCTGCCTGCAAGCCAGTAGCTGTTTTGTGGTGTTTTCTGTTATCACAAGTTTGGCTCTGTCTGCAGGTGCAGGCCAGCAGACATTCTGTTGTTTCCTTGCAGACATGGATCTATCTGTAAGACAAGGTCTCTGAGACCTAACATTCAGAGACCTAACAATAACAATGATAATAAAATCATTTGATTACTTTTTGCTGTTTAATTGATATGCTGATGATTTTTCTTGTATTTTATGCAATCTTAAATATATGTTGCCTTTTACCAAGTTCATGGATTTTGGAGATGACTTGCTAGAACTAAATATATGATCTGTTGTCTCTGGGATCGTATAAGAGGGTGGCCTTGAACTCATTAATAAAATACTCTAGGTTCAAGTCAGTTGGTGACGGTTCTTCTTAGAGGAATTATGTGATAGGAGTCAGAACTTGTCTCTGGCCTAAGAGGATAAAATGTTGGTGTTTGTATAAAACCAACATAGCATCATGCTACAACTTGAATTTTAAAATGCCAATTGATTATAATTATTCTTTGAAACTGTTGATATACAGAGGGTGCCAAAAAATGTATACACATTTTAAGCAAAAAAAATTGTATTAAAATTGTGATACTCAATATATATCGATAACAAAAGATGAATACAAGTCACGTTTGATTTCTGCAATTACAAGAGGTGATCAGAGTGGTTCCCATCAGCGTCCAGACACTTCTGATGACGGCGAACTACTGCTTGAGCAACATTGACCAAAGTGTCCACTTGCATACATTTTTTTGGCACTACCGGTATTTAGTTTCTTTTGTGCCACTCATGTTATGAATCAGGCAAAATGTGGCGCTCTGTGTACGTTGGAAAAGCAACTCCGTTTTTATGAATGGAAAAGTCAAAGCGCTGCTATCAGAGGCAGCCTCCTTCCGTCCTCGAGCAGTGTGAGCCATCGCTTCTTTCCTGTGTGTGTTGTTTGCTGGGCACCTTTTTGTTAGTGCTTTTAATAACCGGGAGTAAAGAATGTGCGTTATTCTTCACAGCCAATTCACTGTACGTTATTGAAGGAAGGCCCCTGCCTATCCAGCTGTGAGCTGTCGCTAAGTCGTGAGATTGGCGGGAAGCAGAAGATCTGACTGCACACGTGTGATGTACACATCTGTCTCTGTCTGCGTGTTCTCCATCTGTACAGCAGCAGAGAAGCTGAACCACATGCCGCAATTTATTTAACGACCATATTTCACTCCCACATTGTTCCCCGGATGCAATAAAAGGATATTAATGATTACAAGGAAAACGTTAATAAAGAAGCAAATCACAGAGCTGTGGGTTAAGCCAAAATCAACTTCCTAGTTCACGCTGGCCCATGTGGCGACGGAGCTGATTCAGGATAAGTTTCCTTTACGTTATTTCTCCATTTGCAAGGCTGCGTGAACAATAATGAAAGCAGAGGGCTGTCAAGATGGGTAAACACGCAGAATCTAATACTGAGGGGTTTCCAGGAGTCACACACAGGATTATAGTGATTCTAGTAAACACAGTGGTCGGATAGTAATAATAAGTATGTAAATGATTTACTCTTGAAAACAGCTATTCTGCAGAGGTGAGGCACAATTATTTAATTCTTTTTGCTGAGTGAGTAGTTTGGAGATATGCTGATTTCAGTGCTTATGTGCTCCTTGGGAATGCGGCAGGCTGGTTAAAATCAAAACAAAACAAACAATCAAGCAGCGCAGCTATGTGGACTATGGAAGGCTTTTTTGTTTGCGTGCATGCTGATTTACATGCCTGAGCCAAATGGAAAAGGCTGAGACGTCAGGCCTATTAGAACAGAGCCTCCCTCAGCAAACAGGCCATGATTTTAACAGAGCGTGATGTGCTGTCGGATATAAATGCTCTGAAATGAAATTAAGCCTCTTTGGGCTCATTCCCACCACTGAATTTTATGGAAGGAGGGGCGTTCACTGTTAAGGCTCGTATTCTAAGGAAACAAATAAATATTTCATGAGTTCCAACCATGTGTGAGGCCCGTGCTAAGCATTCTGGAACAGGAACAGTGAAAGACATGGCACAGACGCTTAACTGGAATGATTACAGACGTAAAGCCACACATGAAGTCTTACTAAGGACGGAGTCCCAGAAGGCGGGCTTGTATTGAATCCTAGGTCAACTGTCACCTTGGTAATTTGGGCAATTTCCTGAAACCCTCTGAGTTTCAGTTTCCTGTCTGTACAATAGGAAATAATGAAGCCCAACTTGCAGGGTTAACATAAATACAAGCAATTATCTGCATGATGCCACCAGCCAGAATTCATTTGTGTTTTGCACATAACCTGTAGATTTCTCCAAATTTGTAGGTTCATTATGTTTGCTTGAGCTTTGGAAATTTAATGAAAAGCTGAACTGCTGTGATCCAAAGACCCCAAATGGGATAAAGGTGGATTTCTCTAAAGTGGTGGGTGGTCTCAGGCAGGTAAGCCGACACTGCTTCAGAAAGTCACCCAGGGACCTGGCCAGGCAAGTGGGTCAGCTCTAGCTCTCATTGGACCGATTTTCAGCCACTTTGAATGAGAAGGATAAATAAGTTCAGGGCAAGTATTTTTAGGAAAAAAGAGCTCTCTGTGTGTGGGCACATATAGTGAGGGGAATCCTCGCCATAGAATAACCAAGACCTAATATAGCACGTGGCCCACAATGATCGTTCCATAGGTATTCCTAGAAGTATTAAAATATGAATATGATTTCAAAATACTCCTCATTCATTCGTAATAAGTAGAAAAAATAATGAATATCATCAACATTCAGAGAATTAAGAAATAATATCAAGTGGAAAGGATAAATATTGGCTTCACCAAAAATGCGGTTTTTAGGGTAGATAATGAATGATAAAAAGTTTCCTAAAAGAAGAGGGGAACATGTGGCAATTTCAGATGATACAAAGAGCAAGAACCAAGCTGCAAATGTGGTAGATTATTGGAGTTCAAGGTGACAGTGTCTAGACCAGATGGGTCGGGGGGAGAATTTCTGTAGAAAATTGCAAACATGAAGATTTGAATCAGAATCTACAAGGTCATTTAAGTCAAGCTAGAGAACGGGGAAAGTTAATTCATGGAGGGATTCAGTGGAGAGGTTGTTGGCAAGTGTAGACGGAGGAGGAAGAAGGTGCAGTGAGATCCGGGGCTGTTCACTGCGGCGTTCAGTGCCTCTCTTGGTGATGGGGTGGAAACAGAGGAGACAGCTCAGGAGAATCATCCAGAAGATTTCATTTCAGAACGGCATTAGATTGGAAGTGTCTGCAGTGCCCCTAAAAGGTGGAGCTGGAGCCCAAGAGGCAGGTCAGACATAGGTTATGGGTGAGTCGTCTCCATAGAAGGTTCAAACCCAAGACATAGAAGAGACTTCAAAGGCGCAGGAGGATGTGTAGCTTCAGGGACGTTCTCATGCTAATCACGTAGCTACCCATACCTTTATGAGTCTCAGGCAACTGTGACGTGTTCTTTTGGATGCCAGGTGCAACTTTGTCAAGTCACGTGAGAAAATTGAGGCTCAGGAAGTTAGTTTCTCCCTGGAAGTTGTTCAGCTAATTGGAAACGTGAGGGTGGAGCTCAGAAGACTAATAGACCAGGAGTCTCCCACTTAAGCTTCCTGAATGTTCAACAGGGCCGCAGGCAGAACGTCCTGGCTCTAACTAAGCAAGGGTTCATTTCACCGAGCTACCAAAGGAAAGAAGAGTTAAGTGAGGTCCTCCACAGTGCCGGTGGCGCCATGGTTTAAGAGAAGGGCCCCTGGTGTAACTGCTGCGCTGCTGAAACTTCCCAGAGAACGCCTGCATTTTGAATGCGAAGACTCACAGAGCTGGTGCACTCCTGCAGGGTGCCGCCACGAGGCATTTCTGTACATGAACGGATGGTTCCTTGTATGGTACACACACAAATAAGACCCTGAGATAATTTTTTTTCAGAAACGATTTTCTCTAGGTATATAACTTGGGCTGTTTAAATGCAATAGACAAACATTCAAATAGAATCTTTGCTCAATCAATAAACATGAAAATGGGAGTGGTGATGGTTAGCTCCCAGTAGATGTAACAACACTGTCTTCTAGACAAAGTTCATCAGAACTTGATTATTACTAAATAAGTTTCTTGTCCGTCTCAAAACATCTGGGCAGTAGATTTCACAGTGTATACTGGTGGGTTTAAAGAACCAGCCCTGATGAAATCAAGACAATTAAAGAATGTTGTGCAATTAAAAGAAAGGCATTGAAAAAGTCTGTTTCTCAAATTGGTGGTTTTCAACCGAACTGATGCTTTCTCTGTCTCTCTCTCTCTCTATATATATATGGTAGATAGATAGATACACAGTTTGTATTTGTATTATTTGGGAGTAAATGATATGGGTTTTACTTCAGGAGAGAGACCTATTTAACATTTGGAATTCTTTTTACTGAAAATAACAAAAGACGTTTACAAACTCAGGCTGCCTTAAAGGATATGGAAGGTATCGTATGTGACAGGAAATTGAAAGGTTGGTAAAGTCTTAGATTTGGTTAGCTCAGTGACTAATGATGCTTTCTGTCCAAGTACTCTGCTGTAGTTACTCTTAGCTTCATCCTAAGGCTAATGTCTTTTGGATTTTAAGAGTTTAAGATGCCTGCCAATAGTTACTGGAGCAGTATGCTACCTTGTTAATATCCAGTGGGCGAGAGATGCACCCTACGGAAACTAATGCTTTCTCAAGTTTCCCAAGGTTGATGAAGCTAGTACAATTCTATGTGAATAGGAGGTGGTAATTCATTACATATGGGTGTGTTTGGAAATCAGGTCTTCTTTTGTCCAACCTGGCTTTGAAGGGCTGGCTGGAAGTCGGGAAGCTAATTGAACCAAATTAGGGGTATGGTTGGCAGGAGGATGGAGTTGGCAGTCAGTAGTAGCCACTAGATGTAACTTTCATAATTGCATCTCAAAACGCCACTGCAGGAGACTCCTTTCTTTATTTTTAAATCTAGAAACATTGATCTTGATTTGTCACCAGTTCATTTAAAGATTGGCATTTTATATCATTTATCTGAGTTCACCCCGCTGGTCTAAGTAACAGCCCTTAAACGTTATTTGTCTTGGTTTGATTCACATTTCCTCAGTAGTTGTCTTCCAACAGGGCTCTTCCTCGTTCACTTCTCATTTATTAAGCAGAGACGGATGGCATTGTTTGGTTTCATTCTTTCCAATTCAGTTCAGTAGTGTTGGCCTCAAATCATCCTTCTTCATCGAGCCATCTTTGTCCCAAGCTAGTCTCTTCCTCTCACTCGTGTGCATTAGCAATGATCATATAATGGGATTCAATTTCTTTTATCTTCCATGCATTCAGAAGTCATCTGATATCATTTGCTTCCATCCTCTTTGGGTCCATTCCGAGGTTATTCATCTTGATTTCTTTCCTCTCACTGAGAAATAATGGAGTTAATGCCACACACTGGCCTTCTCCGCAGGACACTATTTCTGACCGAGAACGTGGGCATTTATCCATGCACACTCAAGACTTCTCAGCTTCCATTGAGCCAGCGATGCATTTTCATCACATCCGACAAATTCTACCCAAAATACCTTAATGTTGAGAAATGGAAATGAAATGAAGTGACCAAGGACTCCTTGGGGTAGATTACTTAAACTGTATTTTTAAAATATTTATTCTGGATAATCCTCTCTATATGATTGCAGCAATATTTGCAGAATCCATGTCTTTGGAGGTAGAGGATTCTCTACCTCCAAAAAGAAAACAAGACTGAATATATTATGAGGTTCTACCAATTGTTCATCCCTCAGTGGTGGCTTCTGCCTTCACTGCAGAGCCTCCCCTCGTCCAAGGTGACAGTTTGTCCTCCACACAAGCGCTTACACTCACCTGCCCACAAGGTTTTCCATTTTCAGGAGAAGTTTACCGCTGAGAGGTGCATAGGTAGAGTGGGCGACAGCATTATTATTAAAATTATATTCACTTACTCGCTAATGTACATAGTTGTTTGTCACTTTATTCCCAAGCCAGTCACACCTCTAGCTCAGTACTGCATTGTGGGATTTCCATTTCAAAGAGTCTGGTACTATTTCAAAGGGTTTATGTATTTCTGACAAAAAGAAACCCTTGGCCTAAATCCTTTCCCTCCTGGTATTCTACTTAAAATTCAGTTTAATATTTAAATCATGTTTAGAACTGAGTGTTCTCCAATAGTAACTTCCCATTAGAACTTCTTGGATTGTTGCCAGAGGGCCTGCCAAGCAACCTCGGTTTTCCAAAATAGATGCAATTACACGTATAAACTCTAATATCAGGTCTCCAGATTATGCAAGCCATTTGGTTTTCGATAAAGGAGTTTCGGCAATTCTGCTTGAGACTATTGTTGATACCACAAGACCATCTCCCTGATGACGTGCTCTGATGCTGGCCTGGAAACAGCGGCCATTGTGGTACCAGGTATGTCCTGCTGGCTTCCATCAGAGTTAGACAGCTGGCATGACACTGGCCTGATCAAACCTTGGCTGGGTTACAGAACCTTTGAGAATTTTCCTGATTTTATGACGCCTGGGAATGCCTCATGGGCACAAATGGTCTCCCTTTTGTAGACAGAGGGGTATGTTGATAGGAAGGATACAAACATGGAAACATTTCCAAATTGCAGCTGCAAAATATTGCAAAATACCTTCTACAGTCTCGCCCCAGTTTTATTTCTCTTGCTTCTCCATAACAACATTTGTCCCATTATGTCCTTTAAAAAAAATGGAGAAAAGGCAATAGAAAGATTTCTGGTAGTTTTAGGTATCATTTTTTTTTTAACAATCTGCAGTCTACCACACTGCTAATAGGTGACACTGTCCAGATCTCAGAGTGCCCGTATTTCAAGGAGGGTTACTGTCTTGCCCACATTGAAACCTATAATTGCATTGTGTTCCCGTTCCATGCTCCAGGCGGTGGGAAATATTCACATAAAGCACAGTGTCAGGGTGACTCTTGCAGCTGTGCCCTGTGGTAGGGCTGCTGTAAGGCCTGTTCTGCCTCGTATGTTCAGGGCTCATGTTCACAGTGTCTGATGCAAACATCCTGGGTCGACTGTGTGTCATCAGTCAGGGAGCCCGGCCTCATCAAGAAGGAACATGAGTGCGGCATATGGGGCAAGAGCTCTTCAGCAGGAGAATCCCCAACTCCAGCCCCAGGGGAGTCAAGGTTAGTGCCAAAAAGAAAAGCAAAGACCCCTTAGTGAGAGCATTCCCATAGGGTGATATTGGTTAGAGTTTAGGTAGTACCTTTAATTTTCAGATTCTGCCTTTATTTGACAGGTTTTTGTTTATTTGTTTTGTTTCAATGGGCAAAACTATGACAACAGTTTTATCATATCGTAGTTGTTTTTTGTTTGCTTGTTTTTTCAATCTTTTTAAACAGACCTGTCTTAGAGTGGGCTGCTCTAACAGAATGCCACAAATGACATTTACTTATAAATGTGGCTTATAAATGATATTTACTTCTCGCAGTTCTGGGGGCTGGGAAGTCCCAGTCAATTTATTAATACAGCAGATTCTGTGTTTGCAGGGGAAGGCTTGCTTCCTAGGCGCATAGCAGGCCATCCTCTTGCCACGTCCCCATGTGGAGGAAGGGGTGAGGGAGTTCTGGGGGATCTCTTTCATAAGTGCGCCAATCTCACTCACGGGGGCTCCACCCGCATGACCTGCCCACCTCCCACAGTTCCACCTTCAAATACCATCACATGGGCTTGGATTTCGAGGTGTACATCTTTTGGGGGATCACAACGTTCAGGCTGGAGACCCACATTAAAATATTGTAATAGCTTATGAAACACAGGTTTGGAAATGGCTATGGTAAAACATGAAGATTTAAAAAAATTGATTATTATCCCTCATGTAAATACCAGCCCATCAACTTCGTATCAATTTCTAGTTTGAACATAGAGAAGAGACCAGTGGGGAGAGATTTGCCATCTTCTTCTGGTCACTATACTTCATTACAATTCTCTTTTCACGTTAGACCCTCACATGTTTGCTACTAGACTTTTAATAATGACAAACAGTAACCATAGCCATTAGTGATGGTGAGTTAGTGCATTTCGTTCAAATTTCTGAAAGCACATTACAGCCGGTGTCTACTGCAGATACTAAGTCAGTTTTAATGGCCTCATAAAATAATGTTTTGTGGAGGTGAATGCCCATTATCCTAATCTGAAATTACAATTATATTTCCTTGTTTTTTATTAAGTGATATATGAAGTGTACCATAAAATGTAATGATAATGCTATTTTAGTACTATGTTAATATTGTTCAAGTATGTGTTGTATTGTTTATATGTGGACATCTAGACTTATTAGCCATATTTTGAATTTTCCAAAGTAGAATAGGTCAACCAAAAGAATTTTATGTCAACCAAAGAATCCATTTCATGACTGGTGGCTTTTTTGGAGCTCAGAAAACACTTTTTATATTCTGTGTAATAATAAGCTTAACTGTGAGAGCTACTCATATTCTCAAAAGATTTGGAAGCCTTAACCTAGGTACCATATAGACAAACGAAAATAAAGCTTTTATGCATGTGCATTTCTGTCTCAGAGACTGCAATGGTGTGAAAGAGGGTCATAGATAGAGAATCAGTTTCAGTATAATTTTCTAATTGTCGTTGAGGTGTTGAGCATAAATATCACAGTTTTACTGCTAAATTTTAAAGTTATAAAGTGTACAATTCTTATTAATGCATTTTAACACTGGGTCAATAATATTATGTCCATCTGGTAGTTTAATAAATAAAATAAAGCCCTTTTTTCATCGTATCTAATAAAGTAACACTGTATCTAAAAAAATTGGTTTATATTTTTTTACCATATGTAGCATCTTAAACTGTAATACAATTAAGAACATTTATTTTTCCCTCTCTTAATTTCTTCTCATTTCAAATTTTTTCGCACAAGCCAGCATATCCACAGAATGGCATTTGATTTTTTTTTTTTTTCATGTTATGAGACTTTTACTCTTTAACCACTACAGAATTTAGTCTTCAACCATCTGGAAACCTTAAAATCCAAGCTTTGGGAAAAAAAATCAATGCTAGTGAGGGGATTTTTCTATAGATTTATTTCTTCAATGCTTTTCTTTCGTTGCTCTCTCCTTTAAATTACTTGAAGAACTTTTTAAAGCATTCATTATATTAAAATTTTATACCTGATTTTGAAAATGCAACATATATTTTCATAAGTATACTGATATTCCTTTGAATAACTTCCCTGCATTTGGGGATAATTTCCAAAATAGTCTCAGTAGCTATTTTATATATTCCATGGGCTTGTGGTTACAAGGTGTATACGAGGTCTGCCAATTAAGTTCGTGAACTTGCCACCATTCGCTTACATTGGCAGCACTGTACAAACAGCTCAGTAAGGTTTCATAACCTTGGTATATCACTGTGTCACAGCTGTGTTCATGTTGACGTGTGGCGGTATCTTGCTGAGTGGTGTTCATTATTGTTGTGTTTTTTTGTGTGCCGTTGCAAGAATGTCTGAGCTTGAATTAGAGCAACGAACAAACATTAAATTTCTTGTTAAACTTGGCAAGAGTGGAAGTGAAATCAGGAACATGTTAGTCCAAGTTTATGGGGATAATATCATGTAGAAATGGTAGTGTACCAATGGATTAAACGTTTTCCTGAGGGGAGAAGAATGCGTCACTGATGAAGAGAGGTCAGGGTGGCCAGTAACGAGCAGAACTGATGAAAACATTGCAAAAATTCTTTGAATTGTGCGTCAAAATTGTTGGCTGACTGTGAGAAGCATAGCAGACCAAGTACACATCAATAGAGAAACAGGCAAGAACATCTTAATTGAAAATCTTGGCATGAGAAAGGTGTGTGCAAAAATGGTCCTGAAGGAGCTCACCAATGAACAAAAGCGAAGGAGAGTTGAAGTTTGCCAAGACGTCTTGGAGAGGCAAGACGATGTTTTGGGCCGTGTCAACACTGGTGATGAAACATGGGTGTACCAATACGACCCTGAAACAACGCGTCAAAAGTGCACAATGGAAGTCAGCCAGTTCTCCACGACAAAAAAACAAAACAAACAAACAAAAAAACAAAAAACCAACAAACTTAAAAGTCTATAGAAAAAATTGTTTTGTTAGTAAAAGGTGATAAATGTTTAGGATTTAATAAATCATAGAATGAAAAGTGCTGATTTAGAAGTGATAAAGGCACTAGAGAGGTAAATTAAAGAAGTTTCTCAGGCTCCTACTCTTTGCTGGGAAAAAAAGCATTGAAAGTGCTTATGTGCATAAAATAGCAGATATTGACCGTCCATAAAATTCCCCAATATGTGGGCTAGAATTTATACAAGGAGCCTTCTCTGTGTCCCTTCACATTCTATAGCAATGCAGTTATTTCTTAGGTTCAATATAAACACAGACTGAATTTGTAACTGAACACACAGAGAAATGTCACATTTTAATAGAAAACCCAGCTAATCTGGTGTGACAAGTTCACCATTAAGGAACCTGGAGCACACACTTCATGTGTGGAAACAATGCTTATGTAGCTTTTCAGGAGAGTCTGAGGCAGGAAGAATTACTTCCTGGAAGACCTGGGTCACTGGCAAATTTGGGAGACCTGGGAGGAAGGGGAAATGCTTCTCATCAACACTGAAGACAAAACTGGTGAAGATAGACGGTTTTCTGTTCTCAGAGAAGATGATTTGAGAAAATTTGATAAAAAGAAAGAAAAGATAAAGACTTTCTTGATGCCTACAGATTCAGCATATAGGGCTATAGGTTTACTAGCCATACAATAAGGAAGCTTTTGTGTATTCATTAACAACACTTTTTACACCTATACAGATAAAACTGCCCATAATGAATAGAATATGAGGTCTGCCATTTAAGCTCACAAACTCATCCTAGAAAAAGTGCTACATCCCTCACTGCTGAATGTCACTATGGTCACCTTCGAAGTGCTCCCCTTGGGAAGCTATGCACTGATGCCAGTGCCTAGTCCACCCTTCAAAGCAATTTTGGAAGTCTTTTTCTGGAATGGCCATCAGAGCTGTCGTCATATTACCCTTGATGTCTTGAATGTCATCAAAATGTCTTCCTTTCAATATTTCCTTTTTCTTTGGGTAAAGAAAGAAGTCATTGGGGGTCAGATCAGGTGATCAGGGAGGGTGTTCCAATACAGTTATTTGTTTACTGGCTAAAAACTCCCTCACAGACAGTGCTGTGTGAGCTGGTGCATTGTCGTGATGCAAGAGCCATGAATTGTTGGCAAAGTTTTTGTCTAACTTTTTCAGGCAGCCTTTTCAGCACTTCCAAATGATAAACTTGGTTAACTGTTTGTTCAGTTGGTACAAAAAATTCATGTTATCCTTATTTATAAATTTTGGTTCATGGGTAATTTGAAATATTTTTAAATTTGCTAATCATCAATTTACTTCTTAAAGCATAATAAATATTATTTCAGTTTCTTCTCAAATTAGAATGTGCTAGTCAATTTAAGCTCACTATTAAGACTGTTATCTAAATAGGTTTGCTTCTCAGAGTGGTAAGTTATCCATCTTACTTTATAAGTTTTTTTTAACACTTCCAGCTTGAGCAGGTGTTGGGAACTATTGTTGTACCTTACATTAAGGGGATCATTGGGGAAAACTTGAATGTATAAAATAAAAAAAATCCATTAGAGAAAATTGGAAATAAGGTATAATTTCATTAGTAAAATCTATAGATTTCTCCATAAATATACTAATGTATATGGAAATTCTTGGTTGATTTATTATTTACCAGCCATAAATTCACTTCAAGAGATATCAGGTAATAGAGAAACTGCACGCTAAAATGACAGATCCCATGTCAGCTGGAAATAAATCTAAAATAAATATAAAACACCACAAAAGTCATAAAATTAAAACGAAATGAATAATTAATACAATTATTTAAATTGTTTATACTATTTTTAAGAAAATTAACAGGTTTAGCAATCTGTCCCTTATAACTCTTTCTGTGAAATAAGTGAAATTGTAGTAACTTCAGATCATTACTTGTGTTTCAGAAAGAGATTCCTTTAGTATCAAGAAATAGTTTTAGCATTTAGGTAATTTTTGAAATGTTAGTTTCTGAAATTTGTAGGCAGCCTTAAATGAGAACTAGACCTGCTTTGTAAAGAGTTTCATGAGCTATTTCTTTCAGATCAGCGTGCTGACTTATTTTAACTGTTGTAGGAAGTCAGTATTCGTAGACTTTTTCCTTTTTAGAAGAGACCTTAGAGGCCACTTAATGGGGTGCTCTTTGGACAGTTGCAGCCATTGGAGGCCACACAGTTTAAATGACTTCAGTCACACAAGCAGTAGCAACTGTCTGGCATTCTTGTTGTTTTTAAGCACTGATTTATTACCCAAATGTTAGCCAAAAGGAGAGCCTTTTTAAGTTCCATATAAAAATAAAAGTTAAAAATAATAGAAAATTAAGAAGTACAGGTTTTGCATTAATATACAAATATCTTAATTGAGCGAAATCTCATATATGTATTTAAGTTCATTTATGTTATGTTATGTGCTCCAAGAATAGATCCCATAGATTATTATTTAAATCATGGCTTTCAAACTCCTCTTCCCTCCATTGATGTGTCACTTACCATCCTCTGAATGACATAAAAGCTACTCCACATGGCTTTTACCTCCCCTTATGCTTCTCAATTCTCAGTTTACATCTCAGTAACAGTTACTTGGGCCATTACAGTGGCCCAGTAATTTTTTCAAAACCATTTATTAGTAATCTGTCATCTACCATATAGTGTGTGGGATACATTGATGAGCAAGGCAGACTAGATTCCTTTCATGGCAGAGCTTATTGTCTGGAGTAGGGCAAGGATGCTTCATGCTGAAGGCAGTCCTTGAACTAGCTGCTTAATAGATTACCCCCAACATGCAGCTGCCTACAATAATTCATATTTATTAGCTCTAGATTTCTGTAGGTCAGGCATCTTGACCTAGATTAGCTGGGTCTCCTGACTCAGAGTCTCTCACCAGCCTGCAAGCAAAATGTCAGCCCGGGCTGCAGTGTCATCTGAAACCTCAGCTGGGGAGAGTCAGCTTCTAGTGTCACTCACAGGACTTTAGCAAAATCAGTCCCTTCTGGCTTCTTTGAATGAGGACCTCAGTTCATTGCTGGCTGCTATCAGTTCCCTGCCATCTGGACCTCTCCACAGAGAAAATCATAGCATGGCATCTGGTTCCATTATAGTGAGCAAGCAAGACAGAAAGAAGAGGAAAATCAAGGTGGAAGCCAGAGTCTCTTTGGAATCGACACTTGGAAGTGATACCTATCTCTTTTGCCACATTCTACCCATTAGAAGAAAGTCACAACATCCGGTCAATGCTCTTGGTCAGATCACACACGGGCATTAAAAGCAGGAGTCAGGGATCACTGGCAGTGACCTTAGAAGCTACTTACCACTGGCGTGTCTCTTATAAATAGATCAGTATGAGACCAACTGCACATTTAAAAACAATGTTGTGTCCAGAATTATGAAGGGATTGAGATTTTACTCAGTACCTGTGTGCCGTTTAAGAAGTTAGCCTTCCACAATTTCATAGATCTGCTAGGAAGACAAGAGACTCTGGGCTCAGAGACCAAGGACACTTTATTACTTGCAGCAATAAGACTAGGCAAAGCATCAGCCTGCTTTGGTAGTGTTTCGTTGATCCAATGCTCACTATGTGAGAGAGTGCCAGGTTACACTTGTACACGCAGTGGACTGTATTACAGGAGAGGATCCCTGAATTTAGTAAAGCTACATTTTTTTAATGGACAATAAGCATATTTGCTTTTCGCTCCAAAAAGAGACACTATCTCCATATTCCAGGTTGTAAACAAACGTGTGCTTTGCTCCAGAGGAAGACCCCTTGTCCTCCAAGGCTGCTCACGGTGCAAACGTCCTTGGCAAAGTTAAGTGACAAAGGGCAGTCAGTGTCTCTCTCACCCATCAGACATGCAGAAACTTGAAGTTCCTCCCATACAGAATTGTTTCTCAACATACTGGCTCACACTATCACCAGAGAAGTTTGAGAAGCACTGATCTAGAGTGTTTTAAACTCTTTTGCTCACAAAATTATAATCTGGATGTTTTAAACTTCTATTCTGTGTGGTTCCAGGCGGCTGCCATGTGACTCTGAAATCATTGTGGGGACTGGTAATTTTAAAAGAGACTGCTAGGAGAGAAACTTCTAGAAGAGACTGCTAGAAGAGAAACTTCTAGAAGAGACTGCTAGAAGAGAAACTTCTAGAAGAGATTGCTAGGAGAGAAACTTTTGCTTCATGTAGATTTCATTCTTTTTTTTTTTTTGAATATTGACATTTGAGTTTACATTGCATAACACAGATCCTGCTAAAATGTTGAAAAGAACTAAGTTGAGTGGGATAAAGATAAGCCATGCTTATCAGGGTTAATCTCAAACAAACTCTCTTGAAATTTCTTCAAGATAACCTCAGATTAGAACAAGAACAAAAGCTCTTGAAGGTGTGCTCTGAAGGACTTGCACCATGGCATATGTTTACAACTAGGAAGGACCATGAAATACCGTATTTCCCCGAAAATAAGACCTAGCCAAACCACCAGCTGTAATGCGTCTTTTGGAGCAAAAATTAATATATGACCCGGTATTATTTTATATTGTATTATATTATATTATATTATATTATATTATATTATATTATATTATATTATATTATATTATATTATATTATATTATATTATATTATATTGTATTATATACCTGGTGTTATATTGCATTAAAATAAGACCGGGTCTTATATTAATTTTTGCTCCAAAAGATGCATTAGAGCTGATGATCCAGCTAGGTCTTATTTTGGGGGAAACATGGTAGCACCCTTTAACTTTATAGCTTATTTCATAGAAGAGACAACTTTTGCAATGTTAAGTATGAAATGCTGATCAGAAGGGTAAGACAATGGAAAAGTATGCTGCGTAAGAAAAGGAATAGACATTGCGGCTAAATTCCAGGAAAAAAAACAAACAACAAAACAAAACAAACAAACAAAAAAACATACAGGCCAAAAGATGCTTATGGAGAAGTGAAAAATACAATATGAAAACAAACAAAACTGGAATAGTTTGCATCTTTTTAATCACACAAGTGAGAAAAACCAAGAACATAGCAGGAATCTGACCAAGTAGAGTTAAAGCTAACTTATGGCTGCTCTGTGCAGACTCTGACTCATAAGAATGGAAGTGTATTGAGGAAAACATCATGCAAATGAAGAAACAGACATGAGAAGTACTGCTGCATAGATTCTAACTAGCTCCATCTCGAGTGAACGTCTGGAGAAGAGTGTAAAGGAAGTTATGCTCCAGAGAAGTGATGCGATCTCAAGGGAGGAGCATTTTAGTTAGATGCTCAGGCATGAATTTCAGTCTATGCATTCGAGAGATTTTTGGCAACTCCAGACCTGATGCTTCCCCTTTACACTGTCAGATCAGAGTAGGTAGCAAAGAGAAGGTTGGTTCCTCACATAGTCCCTTCTCTGCCCTTTGATGTTATAAGAAGACCCATATATGAGGGAAAACTGGAAATCTTGAATTTAGCGGTCTTTGTAAACTGGACTGGTACCGGTGCAGTAGCCCAGGCAGCTTGAGACTTAGAATGTTCTTGTTTGAAACATCTCCCAAGAGTGTTGATTGTTGATCCCTTGTGTGTGTGTGTGTGTGTGTGTGTGTGTGTAAAATCCATGTAAAAATTTCAAATAATCTAGATGAAGCAAAAATCCCTGACTACCACATCCCCATTCCAATATCACTGCTGCCCCCCGATACACATACTGTCAGTTCGATATGTATTTTTCCAGGTCTACACGTAGGCATTTATATGTTTACATATGTAGGTATAGAAGTGAGGTCATATGAAACAGGAGTTAGCAGACTGTATCCTGTGGGTCCCGTCCTGACAGCCACAGGCTCATTTACTACCTGTGAGCTAAGCATGTTCCTACCTTTTAAAATTGTTACACTTACGTAGTTACATAAGAACCCACATGGCAGCCTCAGTTTGTCTCTTGGTCTGCAAAGCCTTAAATACTTAGTATCTGGACCTGTGAGAAATAGTTTGCCAATCCTTAATATGGAATGTACTGCTGACCAGAATATCTCACATTGTATTAATATGTAAAACACACGTGGAGATCTTCTCATGAATCTACCTCATTCTTATTTCCACAGTGTGGATTATTGCCGTATAAACTATTTATGTTTTCATAGATATTAAGGTATTGACCCATTTTTCATGTCACAAACAATGCTGAAATATCCACATTTCAGGTGCATATGGGCAAGTGTTGCATGTAAATGTTTTCCACTGATTTATAAATAGTCGGTGATAATCTCTCCACAGATTTGAGGTAATTTTCCACTTCTAAGATTTTACCCAAGTGAGATACTTTGGTTTATCACTTTATGAGAATTGTTAAATTTCAGTAAGAAATATAGCGATCATGTGGGCCACAGTCTTATTTCGGTACATAGCATACATTATCCCACAGGTGACGCGGTAAAGGATGACGAATTATAACCACACAGATATGTGATGAGCCCAGAAATGAAAGAAGGGGCATCAGACTGATGCAGCCTAATGTATCTACCGCTAAAATAAGGATAGTCCTGTTTATAGACCATGAGGGTACAGGCTCCTCCTTCTTGTCAATAGACTCTACGATTCTTATGTTAAATTCACAGCTCTAGCTCTGTAGACTAGGATGCAATAGGAACACTCATGCATCTTTGTTTCTGAGACTGATAGTCAGGGATGCATGATTATAAGAACATAGTCTATAAAAGGATGAATTGAATTGAATTCATGCCAGTCATGGGTTTATTATGGAAAAATAATAAAGTTGTGTTATTATAAATTCTTAGAAACAGTTAATTGGACCAATTTTAAACCACTGTAGGTAATATGTAGGTAGTACAGTGAATCAGAGAGAGGGATATGCAGAAGATTTTATATTTAAAAAGATAAACCATGCATTTGGAGCAGTTTGAGTAAAATGTAGCTTTTGACTCGCTCACGAAGGTTTTATCTATACCACGTCAAAACACATTGTAAGAACATATACAAACCACATTCAAATAATCGAACGGTTGTCTTGGAAAATAAGAATTGAACATCTCTATGTTGCTTGAAGGCAGATGTCCTCAGATGTCAAGGTGTGCGAATCGGAATCACCTCCAGGGGCCCGTCCGCCTGCGAGGCGCCACCCAGCGTTTCTGAACCAGCGCGTGTGCTGGCTCCACTGTGTCAACTTGACGAGGCTGAGCTACGTCCCCCAGGCTCCCTTCTTATGCAGGCACCTCACTTTATTGCACCTCGCTTTACTGCACTTCACAGACGTTGCAGTTTTTTACCATGAAGGCAGACCCTCCACCAGCAAAAAGATGCCAACTCACTTGATTACAGCACCACCTTATCGTGGTGTGTGGACCCGGACCTGCCCTGTCACTGAGGCGTCCCTGTATGTCTCTGTAGGGTGAGCTGCAAAACATCATCTTGTGAGAGCTGGAGAAAGGAAGGAAGCAGCAGCTACTTTGTAATATTTTCCAGTGACTGCATCACACGTTAACCTAAGTGCTGCTCTGAAGGGGTTTTATAGATGTAAAGTGGTGATTAGTGGATTTTAATGAGGGAGATTATTGTGGGTGGGCCTGGCCTAATCAGCGGAAGGACTTAAAAGATCATTCAGACCTGAGAGCCAGACAGAGAGACAGAGAGGAGGAGAGAACGAAAACAGGAAAGAGAAAAACACAGCAAGGCAGAGACACAGAGAGCCATGCTCCCACAACGACCGCTGCTCTGTCCCACCTGCTGCTCGTGTTCCCTTCTTAACTGCCTGCCTGAAGCCAACCCCACAACCGTGGAAGCCACCTTCTATATTCATCACTCTCTGTAATATATAGATAGCATATAAAATATATAATTACACCCTGCTTCTCTGGTTGGCTCATGACTAATCAGTCGTTTGGGGTGGGGCCCAAGAATTTTCTTCTCTAACAAATTTTCAGGTGACACTAATGCTGCTTTTCCGGGAATCCCTTTGAGACCTGCTGTCGTGAAGGACAGAGCCTGGGCCAGCGTGTGTAAATGAACAGGAGACAGTATTAAACACAACGTAACAGAGGTGTCTTAACAAGGTGGAATTTCCAGTAACAGATAATCTGCCGTGTGCAAGAGTGAAAGTCTCTCCACTGCAAATGTTCAAGATGAGTGTGGGTGATAATAGTAGATACTGGGGACTTCCACATGCCTGGCAACCTTCTGAACGCTTACATATGTTAACTAATTTAATTTTTTTATTATGCGATGTCAAGAGTACACATTTTTTTTGTCCAAGGTCACAGCAGAGATGGTAGAATTTGGATTTGGAGTAAGATAGTCTGGCTGAAAACCTGTGTTTCTGAATAATTAGAAATACTGTCTATCTACCTATCCACCTCTCAATCAATCAAAGATACTATTAGATAATTGTTTTATGAGGAACTCTTTGAATTAGATGATCTGGAAAATACTTTTCAACTCTGATTCAATGATATAGAACAAACAGCTGGCTTGAATAATTCTATTTTTTACTTTCTTCTCCCATTCTCCGAATTTACTCTTTTTGACTGATTGCTTTGATAAACTGAGTTCTTTAAATATGAATACTTGGCCCCCTGGTAACTTGGATAAGTGTTAACGTTTTCCTTTTTATAATAACGCGTTACAATTTTCCCTCTCATGGGACAACTCAAGTGGAGAATTGATAGAATCAAGTAACTCCGACCTCAGTACCGCTGTCTATATTAATATCTGTGTTTTTGCAAAAACTGCCAAGAATGCATACAGTTCGGCCTAAAGGAGTCTCTACTATATTATACGTGTTTGCAAACTTAACAAAGAGAGAGAAGAGAAAGGACTTCCAGGCCCTAAAATGTTATTAGTGAATTATATCATCTTTATCATTAATCGTCAGCTGTTATGGCGTGTTTGCTCTCCATCTGGTTGGGTATCAGGTGTGATGTTGAATAGTTTTAGTACATTAATTTCCAACTACTGACTACTGGCGGCAGGCAGATTAGGTTACTCTGTGACTATTTATTAACTCTGTTAATTGTTTGACAAATCATTATTGACTACCATTCACAGAATGACAGATGGCCAATAAGGTATTAAATAGCACTTGCTGTAGTTTTGTGATCTCAATAGATCATACATTTAAAATATTGAAAAAAAAATCTTCCTTTAAGGGGGTGAATGAGTTATGTTGTAAAATGAAGGTCTGAATAACTTTAGTATGAAATTGAAGCCTAATTTAAACTAAAGTAATGAGCACCAAATTCATCTTAACTACTCCCACAATTAAGGGTTGTTTTCAGAATCTTTTGTGCCTCTGATAGTGAGTGTGTTAGGAGAGTGCACTAGTCCTCAGTGTTACAACAGTAAGAGAGCAAACCTGGGGAAGAATCCAGTTAGTGGAGTCGCCTCTGGCCAAATGCTTGTTAGATGAAATAATGAATGGGGACACGTGTGAATTCATGTTCATTTCCAGGGCCTTCCTGCACCTGACATTTCAACAGCGCCTGAGCAGGAGAGCTTCAATAATAAACCATACTGAGTGATTTTCACATTGAAAACTTCAAAAAAGGAATGTAAACCTAAAGCAGTTTGCTGATTTTTTTTTTTTTTTTTTTTTTTTTTAAATTATGGACTATAATGTGGAAGACCTGAACACTGGGAAATGCATCCTAAGCATGATGACCAGGATCGCATCAGAGATTCAAAACAAAACCGAGAACTCCCACTTTCCCTCATCTCAGCTTCCATCTGGCTTCGTCACCAGTGCCTTCCTGCAGTAACTAGGGTAATGCACGCTGACGTGACAAATCCACCTAACATTTCATCGATTTAACATGATTGAAGCTTATTTCTCGCCTGGATAACAGCTCTGGTGTAGGTACTACTGGTCAGAATGTGGTTTTTACTCCAGGCAAGAATGTAGGGCCTCAGATGTTTTCATCTTGGGACTTTCTCATTCTCTAGAGTCCACCTTGCTGGGATAGAATAAGAGGGAGAAAGACAGTGAAGAGGCAGTCACACCATTTAACCTGTTACAACAGTTGTGACATGTCACTTTCACTTCCACGTCACTCCATTGGCAAGAAAGAGTCAGATGACTCCACAGGTGCAGAGGGGGCTGGGATGTGGTTCTGTCTGGGCAGCCAGTTTCCAGCCACCTCCCTGTTCTGTGCAGGAGGAGAACGTTTGGTGGCTGGTTAACTGTCTCTGACACAATTGTCTCAGAGGAAGTATTGCATTTATATTTGTGGGATAAATGGCTAAGGATGACATGTTTTTGGGCTACGCTGAGGGAGGGAAACTGATCAACAAGGTGAGGGTCATCCATGAGAATTATGACTCAACTGGCTCTTTGGGAGAGAGAAATCATTCACGTGACTTTTATTTCGCACTCAGGTTCAGTACGTTTTCTAAGTTCAAGTATGTTATCTGAGAGTTGAACTGGCATTGGTACAGCAGGATGATAATACAGTAGTTGTATAAAAGAGAACATTATTAGGGAATAATTTTATAGTAACTCAACGTCTGACTATATAATTTGAAATCAAGAAAAAGTTATCATTACCAATGAGGCACCTATAGCATTAATACATTTAGAATCCTAAAGACTGATATTTCCTAGTGTCTGAGGAAATATTTTCCAACTAAATAAGCATTGAGCAGATATTTTTACTCCTTGGCTGGTTTATAGTGTGTGAAATAATTCAGGACAAGATGGCTTTCTTGCTCAAATTAAGCAGGATGGTCTGATATGGTGGTGACAGCGTGGGTGAATAACTGTAGATTCAATCAGTTACTGATGATTTGGTCCTCAGTTTGTCTCTATCAGCATATACCTTAGCACGGGTCAACTTCATTTGTTATAAAAGGTCTGCATTGGAGCCGTAAACTTATATGATTTCTTTCTGGTATTTGTTGGTTATCTTCATTGAGATTACGAAAGTCTATTGAATTGTAAATATCCCCTCTTTCTCTCCAGGCTCACCATTAAAATACTCTGGTCATAAAATCTCTGATTTGGAAAAATTAATTGTGTCACATTCTCCTAAGTATAAAGAAGAGAACATTAATGTAATTTTAATAGAACAAAGACATGGGAGCAAAGATACACAGTGAAAGTACAGTGTATTGATGTGTTTTACCCTCAAACCATGGTTTCTGATATTGAAAAATAATACAGTTAAAATCCTGTAACTTGCATATTGGAAAAAAATATTTCATTTCTGTAGGCATTTTCGCATTCTGTTTACTATTCCATTGAAAGCTTTATCTAAGCCTTGGAAAACACAAGGAAAGACTGTTGATAGAATCTCATGATATACAAAAACCAGGCAGAAATTTTAACTGGTGTATTACAACACGTTAATGGTATATATAAAAAATAGTGCTGTCTAGAAATTGTATGACTGGAAAGTGTTTCTTGAAGCTGCAGTTTGAGTATAGTGACATGCTTGCAAATAACTTTGTGAAATCGGAGCATTTTCTCCATCCCTGAAAGTACTCATCGTAACTCCTGGCAGATAGTATGGCCCTTACCTGTCAGTTGTCATTATTGTTATTATCTACGAAACAGGGGAGCTGAACTCTAGCCACATAACGTGTCACACTAGGCTAAGTTTATTCTCCTTTACTGAAGTCTTTACTTAATATATTTCAGGCTACGTACCTGATTCTAGACAAGACATATGATGTTCTCACGGGGAAATTCTCATTTTTCAAAGATTCTCTTTTTGTCTTTGTTCTTGAAAGTGCAAACAGTGATTGTCACAGAACGAACCAGCTTATCACTTTCCCTCGAGCAGACATTCCCGTGCATACACCTGCCCTGGGATTAGGGACCAGTACTTTTGAGTTCAGGCCACTCGAGCGGCTGACGTGCTCAGACTCTTTCAGCCAATGTGAGGATACTCTCGGGTCTGCTTCGTGTCGTCAAAATTAGAATTTTAATCTGACTTTGAAGTGAATGAACTTTTGCTGCAAAGGAAGAATATCTTAAAATTGTGTTTTGGAATCTATATTTCCAGTAGGATGCTAAGCTTTGGAAATAATGTAATATGCTTCTTAGTTTTAAGGCAATTAAAATCGGGAAAAGACAGACACATGACTATTTGTTTATAATATATCACTTAGTGTAGTATCGTTATTATATAATCTAATAGTTCAGTTAGTCCCCTGGGAGGTGTACATGCTGTTACAAATGGAGGGCATCATATCGTGAAATAGATGCGTTGCAGCCTTATGGTTTAAATTTGAAGATGAGGAAAATGGAGAGAAAGAGAGGAAGAAATAAGAGGAGGTGGAAAAGGAGGCCTTAATTGAAATAGATAGGAGCAAAGGCAGGGGACCAAGACTTAGAACGGTATTTGTGGGACAGGCAAGCAAACTGAAGCGGGTCAGTGCTGCGGGAGCATAAACTCCGGGGGTCCAGGTACTTTTATTATTGACCTTAGACAGGTAGCCAAGGAGCGTGACCTGCTTCCCTCCTTTGAGCATCTCACCGCCAGCCTGAGGGGCGTTGTCCTTCCTGAACTCCGGGAGCCACGACCACATACTTAATTAGTTCATTATGCCTGAACTTCTCTGTCACGTTTTTAAAACGTCCATTGATTCTCTTAAACTACAAATGGAATCTTATTGCTTTACTTTTCACGTACGTAACTCCTTGGAAGGCACAGTTTGAGTATCGTGATACACCCACAGTGCACATATACCTCACTCAGAGCTGCTATTTGACGGTATTTTTCATTAGGCTAGTTGTTCTGTGTGGGTGCCTGTTCTGACTTATTATTGCCAAGTAAGCACCTCTGTTAGAGGTTGAATTCTTTCCCTTCAAAGAAGGTGTTTTGGGATCCCAACCCCTACTATTCTGAATGTGATCTTATTTGCAGATGGGTCTTTAATGGGGTAATCACGTTAAAATGAGGTGACTGGCTGGCGGGTGCTAATCCACTGTGCCTGGTGGATTATAAAAATCCTCAGGAAAAGACGGAGTTTGGATACACACGGGGGAGCGATGTGAGGAGACACAAGATGACCATCTGGAGGCTGAGGAGAAGGCACCGGGCAGACCCTTCCTCGCGGCCCTCAGAAGGAACCAGCCCTGCCAACACTTTGGTTTCGGCAGGTGCAACCTCCACACTGTGGGACAATACATTTCTATTGTTGAAGCCACTCAGGTCATGTGACTTTGTTACGGCAGCCCTAGCAATCTAGCACAACCTTGAAAATGACTTGACAATCCTGTTGAAATATTTCAGCATACAGAAAAACTAAGTCATATAAGGGTTGACATTTCTGGAGTGCCCTCAGTTCTGCCGCACACCAGAGAATCGCTCACGCTCTGCTTCAGCTGGAAGGGAGAGACTTGAACCATGGGTGTGATGGCTGATTTTACATCAGCGTGACTGGCCACCAGGTGTCCAGGTTAAACATTATTTCCAGGTGTGTCTGTGAGGGGGTCTCCAAAGGAGATGAGTGTTGCACTCAGTGGACTCAGCAATGCACTGTCGTCCCCAGTGTGGGGGGCTCACCCCCCCCCCAAAGGCAGAGGAAGGGGGCATCACCCCTTTTCCTGCCGGCTTCAGCTGTGGCATCTCCTGTCACCCTCACAGGACCTGGGTCTGGGGTGTAACACCACGGGCTCCCCGGGTTCTCAGGCCTTCAGACTCAGCCTGAGTTCCACCACTGGTCTTCCTGGGTGTCGAGCTCCCAGATGGGAGCCTATGGGGCGCTCAGCCTCCTAATGGCGTGAGCCAACTCCTCACAACAAATCTCTTTCTTTCTCTCTCTCACTAATACAATGGGTGATACATGGGGAAAGTGTCACTGCGCACTTCACCATTTCAAATATATCTCATGCTCATAATAGAAGTTTTATAACTACCTGCAAAGGTTATTTGCCAGTCAATTGCCAGTTGTCAATCTTCTCTCAATTACCCATGTATAAATTATTCAGAGCTGGTTAATCTCAGGCTGATTTCTTGTTCCCTTCCAGCACACATCTGATCTCACTCTCTGTTCCAACAATTGATATGTGCTTAGGGAATGCTGACCAATTTTAATGTTAGCCTGAACAAACACTCAAAAGGCTAAAAGAAAGGAATGCATTCCCAAAGACAAATATGCATGGTCTTTGCACATTAGCTATTTTGAGTTACTTAATGCTCATTTCCTTGATAAACAAGAGTATAATTATCTTACACCATTATCACTTTAGGTTATAAATTCTTAATCGTCAGTCAGATGTTTTTCCCTCCAGTTGTATGTGGTGTTCAGGACAGCATCACAGTGACAGCTGCTGTAGGTTGGCACACAAGGGCCAACTGTCCTGCCATCTTACCTAGTTGGCTTAGGAGACCTTACTCGGTTCCACTCTGAGCTCCCAAGAAGTCCTCACTGCCAGGCGCCTGCCCGTGTCTGAGACCTGTGGACTCCAGGGGCCCTTTCACAGGTCCACCTTCCATCTTCCGAGCCGTCATTTTTCATGCTCATGTGGATGATTAATTCAAGTCACACAGGACTCGAGCTCTTTCCTAAGACTTTTGGAGTTTGGACTCAGTGCAGGAATCCACTTTTGTCGGTGGGCGGACCTTCTCATGTGACTTCAGAGTCTGTGAGTGGTTTTCTGGCTTACGAACTGGGAAGCAGACAGGGCAGATCAACAAATAAGAGAAAAGGGAAGAAATGTTCACAAAAGGGAGACTTGCCGGCTTCGTTCACTTCGGAAGCCCTGTTGCAGTTCTGTCCTAGAGTGTGCTGAGATTTCTCCATGTGCTTGTAAATTCTTCCTATTTGATGACATTTAGCTAATACAGAAATCACCTGGTCAATACCCCTTCTTTTACAGATGAGTATTTGGAAGCCCAGGGAAGTCCCATTGTGGGTCTGAGTTCACAAAGAATTAGTATCAGAACAGGGAAAGGACATATGCCCCCCAATTCCCGGGCAGTTTTTCGTTTTGAGATAATTATTCCATGCAGTCTCTGTCTTTGAAAATAAAAGGTTTGGAAACTAATGCCTAGGACATAGATGTCTCCCTCAAATAATTGTCATTCACTCGCAGCACTGCCTACTATGCGCTGTCTGCGTTCCAGGCCCTGGGGACATAGCAGAGGACATGACAACGGAAGCCTGACCTCACGACACTTTCAGTGTAAAAACTGTTCTCTGTCACCAGCAGTACTGAGATCCCTGGAACGTTTCTGGTAGTGGGAACAGATTTGTACAAATGCATCTCTTCTGATGGGCCTCTCTGAGACAAGGTTTGTGGATAGATGAGCTCGTCCCAGGAGGCAGCAGGTAGGGACGCGCAGAAATCAGGTGATTTCGAGCACGTTTCTGGCGTGTGCCCTGCCGCTCGGTCCCGTCTAACATGTCAGCACGCTGAGAAAGTGCAGGGAACCTGTGCTCCTCAGAGAAAACCGTGGCTGTAAACATGCAACTTGCCTTCCTGCCCCTTCTTCTGTGGTTTTTGTCATGAATCTGTCACTCATTGCTGTAGACGTCCGGGCATCCCTCAGTTGGCATTTATGTCTAGTATTTAGGATTCTTGGTATTTTGAAGCTTTGCATGGTACATTTGCGAGCACAGTCATTTCCACTCCTGAGTCGTATCTTTATGCTCTCTAGTGATATGGCTGCAGGTACATATGCATCGCATGCGTATAAAAAGGATTTAATAACAGGTAACTGAAAGAAAACAAGTGTATTCTGTTTCCCTTCAAATTTCACACACTTAATTCAAAGCCAAATGTTTGCCTCCCTGGCGACCACCACCACCACCCTGCCTGTCTGTCATCTGTGCCTCTGCCTCTGAACTCAGTGAGTCCAGGGTGCCCCTTCCTTCGGAGCTGGAAGAGCCTCTCCAGCAGCTGTGTTCCACTTCTGCTCATTGATCGTAGGGCAGGTTAAAGATACTGAATACTCCAGCTATGTGCTCGTCTTTCCTTTTGTGTCACTAGGATGTGGACCATAGTGATTCTCCCCTGGCCAACAGGCCATGAAGAGAAATCTGCTGGGACAGGATCCTCTCCCTGGCAACGTGCCTTTGCCTAAGGAATGCCCCCTCCGCTCCCCTCCCACTGTAGCTGTAGAACTAAAACACAGCGGGTCAGCTTTCCTGCAGCCACCTTCCCGGTCTCAGAGAAGGCCATTTAGTGTCCCGCCATTATGGAGCCCTCACACAATCCAGGTGCCACCTGCCTCCAGACCCCTTGTCACACAGGAAACACGAATGTCCATTATAAACTCACGTTTATCTAGGTATTTTTATCCTTGAGACAAAGCCATGCCAACTGGTATACACCTTATGTATATCTTTTTATGTTTAGCACTTTATATCTTCAAGTTCTTTACTGGTAACTTATACCTAGATGGGACTTTACAGAGATCTAAGGTGGGGTTCTCCTCATGTTAGCTTGAATCAGCTGCTGTCCGGGGGCACACAGCTGGCAAGGGGCAGTGCTGACTTTAAGCTCACAGCATCCTGGACATGTGGCTTCTCCTGGTCTGATTGGCCAGAAGCTGGTGATTTTCCCCAATGTTATGCTTGCATGGGTTCCTCTTTCACACACTGCTGTAGCTGTGTTTATGTGAATGTTGGTTGATGAGCGACTTCATGGCCTATGATAGCTATGCCTGGCCCTGGTTTTCCTGGGGGTGATGCTCTGAATGGCTGACACCCTAAGGCAGCCTGTAGTATTCCTCAGATTATGTGAGAAGCAGTAGGGCTTCGTAGTTATGTGCATGGATGTGAGTCAGAATATCGAGTTTATTCATTATCATGGGCCCAAGACAAGGCGGTAGTAGAAATTCTGTTTGAAATCAGCTGTTCTTTAAAGCCTACTGTTAAATCTTACATCTGCTGTGCGAAACCATTTAAGAATCAGCATCTATGTGACCCCTGAGTAAAGCATACATGGCCCAGCATCTTAGGCATAGTAGGTGCTTAGATGTGTTTAAATGAATGAAATGTGACAGGTAAAAATCACCTAAGCTTCCTTTCATTGAGATTAGTATTTAGTAACTCAAGTTTCCTGAAGAGAAGATCCAAGGGCAAATGATAGCTACTGGGTGACTGCAGGGACTAACCAAGCCTTTCTGTCAGTTCTCACCTTCTATCACCTTCTGTCTCCCACTATCACAGGAATTGTAGTCAGACAAAATTTCTTCCGAAGCCTCAAAAATGTGATAGTGCTAGAGCTTTGACTGGGTTTCCAATTATATAAAAATGCAAAATGGCCCACAGTGTCATTTGTTTTAGATCTTAATTCCAGGACCTCAGTTTTCTTGCCATATTAACCTCTTATCGCTCACCCTGGCAGGTTTCTTTAGTCTGTCTCTTAATCTGCATTTTTTGTGTGTGTGGCCACAGTTCCTTTCAGAGTCTTAATTGCTCAATGAGACACAAGAACCCAGTTCTTTAAAGAAAAAAACAAATTAAAAAGTTATTAAAGCATGTATCGCCTCTTGACAAGCCCCTCTGGATCCATTTGAGCTTATGACCATGGTGAATCTTCAGGAAGGCTTTTCTTTCACAAACCACTGAGCCCTTCCAGACCACATGCTGTTTGCTAATTAGGGGCTATATTATCTGTGATAGAAAACCAGGACTGAAGAAAACAGTGAAAGAGACTGAGGCAGACAACCAGCTGTTGTTTTTCTGCCACTGTACCGGTCGGTGGACTTAAACTATGTTGCCATCGAAATTTATTTTGAGCCCAGACCTTTTCTTTGCAGTGATGTGATAGCAGACGGAACACTGCCATCGTGCCGTCGGGTCGTGTTGCCATAGCAATAGCTAACATCTGTGGGGACCTCACTATTTACAGTGTCCTTTTATAGTCTCTGTCTTGTTTAATTCCCACCGCATAACTGTGAAGTCAAAAATGTGGCCTCGTCTTATTGGTGTAACACATATGTGTGACCTTGTAGGATTGTCCAAGGTTCAGTGCTAGTGCTGGGACTCTTGGCTTCTAGACGGTCATTCATGACTGTCCTCATCATTGATGCTCATTTGGAAACCTATGGAAACTCCAACTGGGTCTGTCTTATTCTCCTGTGTGAGCTGTGCTGGGGTTGCTAGTTGTGCGTGGAGTATCAGTCCTTTGAGTGACACAGGCAGCCCTCATCCTCCAACCACTTGGGACTGGGACACAGGTCTGATGACCTGTTGACCATTGGGCCGGTTCAAGTAAACTGGCCGATTCAAACAGCCGTCCCTGCTGAGCTGCAGGAGCAGAAGGGTCTCCTGACATGAGTCCCCATGAGAAATTCAACGCAAGACTACGTGCTATTGTCGAGATTTCTACCTTAGCTGCTGCCTTCTCACCACAGTTCAGTAGCTTTCGGTTTGGACATTATTCAAGACCAAGTTGTACCTAATGGAAGCACATCCAGAAACTTTTTAGAAATAACCCGTCGTGTGGTTTTGTTCCTCTATAGGAAAGTTTTTCAGTTGTATTAATCTCTGTGTTGCCTTGGAAGCCAAACCTGCTGGCCTGGCAGATCCCACTTTCTGGCAGCAGGGACACATATTTATAACTATTACTTCTGCTCCTTGTAGGCAGCCTGGGACGTTATTGATGGCTTTGCATTAGTTAACACTCACATGGCATCCTTGAGTTGTCCCTCGCGATACTGGCAAACAGTTTGGCATCCTCGTCTTTCATATGACACAGTCACAAATGAAGACAATGCAATTATTCTACTGAAAGTCTGGGGCCGATATTTTTAGCTCTCCTGTGGTTTCCTTCATGTTGATAGGAGCGTAGAGAGACCACTGCTTTAACACTGCTCTCACCTTCTAGCGCTGCTTGCAATATAATGACAAAGGAAGTATTGTGGGCAACACGGAAAGATACACTTAAAAGTAAATTTATTCCTTTAGTGCTGTGCTTGGTATCCTTTCTCCTTCCTGCCTTTTTCCCTCTTATTCTTCCTGGTATAGGCTCTGATGCTCTACAGAAGTCCAAAAGTGGCATTCATTCCAGACGAACCTTGGGTCAATTAAATTATCATTGCTCCCAGTTTAAGATTATAAGCTAAGGTGTGGCAAAGTGATTTAAAAAACAAAAATGCAAATATCACTATTTCACCTTTTCTTATGGCAGAATAGTATTCCACTGTGTATACATGCACTGCATCTTTATCCAATCATGTATCAAAGGACACTTCAGTTGTTTCCATGTCTTGACCACTGTAAATAACTTCAGTGATATATGTGCTTCAGTGAACATCGGAGCACATATATCTTTACGGATAAATGTTTTCAGATTTTTTTGGTAGATACCTAGGAGAGGGATTGCTGGATCTTATGGTAATTCTATTCTTATTTTTTTTAAGGAACCTCCATAGTGTTTTCCACAGTGGCTGCACCAGTCTGCATTCCCACCAACAGTGTATGAGGGTTCCTTTTCCTTCACAGACTCACCAACACTTGTTATTATTTGCCTTGTTGATCAGACAGAAAAAGTCAAGAACCATATGATTTCGCTCATATAAAACTGAAGACAACAAAGGAACAAGACAATCAAATAAAGAAACAAAAACTCATAGGCACAGATGACAGTTTAGTGGTTACCAGAGGGTAAGGGGGGGTGGTAGAAGAGGGTAAAAGCGGGTCAAATATATGATGATGGAAGGAGAACTGACTCTGGGTGGTGAACACACAATGCAATATAGAGATAATGTATTATAGAATTGTACACTTGAAACTTATGTAGTTTTGTTGACTGTTGTCACCCCAAATTTTTTTTAATGAAAAAAGGAAAATGCTTCTCTCCCAATATACATGGCTTCATTAATATTTCTAAGGTCTAGGATTTCTTTTTCTAGCTTTTCTCAATGATTTTTTTCGTAAGCTTAGAACGTATGCTTTGGAAGAAATTATAAAAGATTACTGAAGATACGTGGGGCTGCGCTGAGAGAAGGGCTTGAGTTTGCAAACTTAAAGTAAAATAATGAGCATAGAATCAATGTCCTGTATGTGTTGCTCGTAGAGATATAGTTACAATGACCTTCTCAGCTTCTGGAACATGCTTGGCTTATTCTCATTGGCAAACCTTAATACTTTCCAGCCATACCTGGATTTTCCCTGCCCAGTACCTTTGTGTAAATGACTCCTCAAACATCAGGGCTCAACTCAAAACTCATCTACTCGGAGAAGCCTTCCCTGATCACTTCAACATAGGTCCCTCTGTTATTCTCTGTCACCACAGTCCATGTGTCACTCATAGCGATTGTTTTTATTTTTACTTGATTTTGTCTTTTTTCACCCCTGAAATGAATCTTCATGAGTTTAGAGACCTTGTTTATCTTGTTTCCATTTTACTCTCAGCCACCAAAGTGGGGACTGGCCCACTGCAGCAACCCGATACATATATGCTGAATGAATGAAGTGTTTCCTCACAGTGATTCTGGAATACTGGCCTTGCTAGTGGGGAACTGAGTTGGGGAACGTACACACAAGTGTGAAACCTGGTCGCTGCTGACTGCTTGGTAGTTTTGTCAGGGCTTATGGAGGTGTAATCAACAAACAAGAAATTGCTTTAGGTACAAAGTATACAATTGGATGAGTTCCGATATAGGTACAGAGACCCGAGTCCTCACCGCCATCCAGACAATGAACATCGCAACCACCCTCATGCTGCCACCATCACTCCCTCTCCCAGGCCATCTCCACCATCAGCAGACAAACACTGCTATGTCTTCTGTCACTAAAGATTAGCGTTCATTTCTAGAATTTCATTTAAATGGGATCATAGAGTATGTAAGGTTTTCTGGCCTGCTATTTATCTCAACATAATTATTTTGAAATCCATCCATGTTGTTGCAGATGCCAATATTTTGTTCATGTTTGTTGCCTGAAAAATATCCCATACCACAATTTCTTTATCCATTTATCGTTGATGGAGATTTAGTTTGTTTCCAACCCCAGTAGATGTGTGTTTGGACTGTTACATCATCTTACTGATTTTCTTTTTTTTCAATCATTATCCAATGACCCTCTTTATCCCAGGTAATATTCTTTGTTCTGAAACCTATTGGTCTGATATCAATATAGACCCTCCAGTTTTGTATTGATTAAGGTAGAAATGGTATGTTTTCCCATTCTTTTACTGTTAACCCATTTGTGTATTTGTATTTAAGTACATTTAAAATAGTACTTCCATCTCCAGCCAAATATAGGGTATATTTACCCCTCTGCCAAAAACAACTAGAAAATTGGATGAGATACGTGGAACAGCTGTCCAGCATTGAACAGTGGGCGGTGAAGGGCGGCAACCCTAAGAAAGTGGAAACCCAGGGAAGTGAGTCCTGAATTGGAGCAGCTTCCTATATGGAGGGAGCTTCCGGTAGCAGGAGAGGAAGTGAGAGCCAAGGCAGGTAGCTTGAATTGAGGAAACGGAGCTGAGTCTAAAGGGGCCAACTGAGAGATGAATGGATTGATGAGTTTTTGATGATATAGAAATAGACACTCTTTAAATGTAAACAAAGGGAAAATTTTAAATAAATAAGCAGTCCATCACTGAGCTGTGGGATAATTTTAAGTGGCCTAATGTATGTGTAATGGTGTTCTTAAAGGAGAATGGGGAGGGAGAACAATAGAAAAAAATATATAGTTGAAGATTAATGGCTAAATTTTTCAAAATTTGATGAAAATTTTAAACATACCTAAGAATCACAACAATCCCCAAGTACAGGATAGATAAAGAAAAGTACACCAAGTCACATCAAAATCAAATTTCAAGAAGCCAGTGATAAAGAGGATATCTTATTAGCAGTCTGAGAAAAAAAAAGCATTATGTATTATACAAAGGAGCAAAGATAAGAATGGCAGAAGAGTTCTCATAAAAAACAAAGCAAAACAAGATAGTGGAGCAACATTTTACAACTACTTAGGGAAAAAAATCTGACAATCTAGAATTCTGTACAAAACAGGAACACCTTTCAATAGTGAAGATGAAATAAAGAATCCCGAGCCATAAATATTCAGAAAGCAATCATCAACAGCAGACCTGCCCTAGAAGAAACGTTAGAGTAAATCCTAGAGGCAGAAGAGGAAATGATAGCACAGAAATCCAGTTCTTCACAGAACAATGAGGCGCAATGGAAATAGGAAATTTGTATGTAAACAGATAAGATTTATTTTCCTATTTTTAAAGTTTTTAAAAAGATGACTGATTAAAGCAAAATAAATAACAACATATAGTATGGTTTATAACACATGGGGAAGTGAGATGTGGAAAGGAGATATGCTACTGTATTTTATTTTTTTAATGATATACTTGAAGTGGCATAATATTACTTAAAGATATGTTTAGTGTATTAAATATATACTAAACTGTATACTATACTACAACTCCAAAACCACAACTAAAACTTATTGTTAAATCAGAAGAGATAATGGACTTATTAAAAGCATACATGATCCAAAAAAAGCAGTAAAAGAGAAAGAAAATGAATGAATAACAGATGTTACAAATACTAAGGTGGTATATTGAAACCAAACCTTGTCAATAATCACTAAATGTAAATGGTCAAAACATCTCAATTAAAAGGCAGAGATTGTCAGATTAGATTTTTTTTTTTAAAAAAAGAAAGCAAAATTCAGCTGCATGCTGCCTCTAGCTATCTAGCTACAATATTCCTTTTACATCTTTAAATTGTCCCAAACAAAAGAACTAACTATAATAGCACACACACACACACACACACACACACACACACACACACTACTACCAACACCAACACCACATTAGAATTATGCAAGTGGTGCTATACAAAATTTGAGCACAATTTTGTAAAAATAGCTTAAAATAGTAAGCATGGGATCAGGACACATTTGGACTGTGTTCTGCGCTCTGATCTTTAACCCCTCATTCCTTCTGAATACACCTTTCAGTCTAGTTAATTTATATCCAACTGCTCTATTTTCCCTTTACCTATACTTATCAGTCCTTTGTGCCTTTGTATACACTCTTCCCCTCTCTGTATGTCTACATCTGGATAAATTGCACTCATCCTTTAAGATCTGGGTTAGATGGCACCTCCTCTGTGAACACTTTCTGACTTCTCCAAGCTATTGGACTTACCCTTACACTTACTTCATGACATATGGTGATACTTTAAACATAGTATTTGCTTTTATCCCATCATACAATCCTTGAGTCAGATAGTACTATTTTTTCTAACATGAAAGAAACGTGGATGAGAAATTTGATGAATTGTGCAAAGCCACATGTGTAACATATGGCAGAATCGAAATTGAATGTCAGATTTGTTGTTTAGTATAACACAGCAGCCTTATAAGAATGGACAAGGATACATGTGGTCGCAATCTTCTTCCTCATTGGGTTAGTCATACATTAGATGAGCTAATGGAAATCCTCTCTGAGCTTCTTATAAAGCTGATGGTGGGTGTAGAAACAATGCATGCTCAGACAGTCTGCCTTAAATCAGACTAAATGAGATAATATATGTCAGTGTATACAAACACTGTAATGCCAGTTACGTGCTTTTACTAGCAAATGAGACTCGCTGCTTAAAGTCCTGTCCTCTATCACCTTCTCCTTATATCTAGGTGGGAAAAAGCAGTTATAATTATAATCATGGAGTTACAAGTGACTTCATTAGCCAGAAGCATTGTAGGGGAACTGAATTAACAGACAGCTTAGCTTTTCATGAGAAATGATGTCATTGAACTCCTGAGTTGTATAGAACCCATCAAAAATGGATTCATCAGACCTGTTTCTCTTCTTATCATGAGTGACAATGTTCCAGTGGAATATTTGCCCTCCACCTGGTGTCTGCATCTCATGTAAGATCACATCTGTGATATTTTTTTCCATTACAATAGGGTTGATACAGTTTGCTGAGGTTCAAATGCAGGGCATTCCAGAAGCCTCAGAAAACAGCTGGTGAGGAAAGCAAGGCATGAGCAGGCTAGTACTAGGACACACAACTTGATACAGGATTGGTCTTTCCAAAGATCTGACAAGCAGACCAAGTCACAACTTCTAACCGGCAAGCTTCTATCCAATTTGGGTTAGTGTAGGTCTTCCGAGTGGAATAATGAGATTAGTAAGACATGTCCACAGAACATTCTAGACAGAGATGATGTTCCTCATCCATAGCATCATCTTCATTTGACTCCAACTCCCATTGAGTGATGGACCAGTTTCCCAACCACCTGTTGGTGGAACGAATGCAGGAGCCTAGCCAACAACCAGAAACATGGAGGAGGCTCTCGACGTGACAAGAAGTTCATTTCCAGACATGTTATAGACTTTCATTTAAAAGCCTACCTTCTTGTTAGTTTGAACGCTTCACTTTTGCGCAGTTTTCATTCTGTTGGGTTGGACGGAGCAGAAACTGCTACATAAAGGACTCACGTAACTACGAGCGAGTGCAGTAGGGAGAGGACACAGTCAACAATTGGTCCTGTTATTTAATTATTTCTGTTTTGTGGTTAAAAATAACATAAGTTCTAGTCAAATGTTCACGTAAAGAGAGTCTGTCTGGCTATCATCTTTCAAACCAACTGACAATAAAATGGAGGAAAGGATAAAAAGAAAAGTAAATGATGTTTTTCATGAACTAGAAAATAGAAATAATGCTGAGTCATAACAAAGAAAAGGCCAAAATCGCTTTGAACATTAAACCTGGACAGAGGCTGACAACGTGACAATGTTGACAACTATTTCAGACCAATTATTCAGCGTTCTCCGAAAGTCTCCTTCTCATCTTTAGGATGGAATTTCTTTCACTGAACATCAGAGAATTAGTCCTACTGATGGAGCTTCCTCACCACTGTCCTCCAAACGCCACAGTCTGTGAGTGTCAGGAGCCCAGTGAGGGCCTGTAGAGATAAGCCACCGTGGCAGGAATCAGAATGTCCGCGTGCTAGAGTGCCGATTGACAGTGGGTGGCAATCAGTCTAACTCACAAGAGGGACTTTTAACAAATCGGGTTTCATTCTGAGCAAGGCCGAATGCAGATATATCATGGAGCAGATTATTCCCGGAAACGTGTACTGAAAAACAGACTAACATCCAAGATGCTGATCCAACTCACACTCCCAGCAATTCCCTGACACTGTTCTTCTAAAATTATCTGGTCCAGAAAAACAAGTGCCCTCGTATAAAAATGGCAAGGCCACAGGATGAGCCCCACTTCCTCCTTGGAAAATTGTCCTCCTCAATCTGAGTTTTAGTGCCAGGTTTTTGTTCTGATTTTGAAGCCATTGATACCTCCAGTTTGGCAGCAAATAAACTCTAGTATTTCAGCTGGAACAATGGACATGAATGGAATGGGTTGGGGAGCCACTTCCACCTGAGTTTTAGGCTCTGGAAAAGAGCATTTGTTTCTGCAGAGGAGAAAGTAAGTATGTTTGTCTTTAAATCCAACCATTTTCCCCAAACACCTTTCTGCAATGTTGGCAGCACTTATGAAACAGTTCTGTTTATTTAATTCTAGAATACATTTTTTTTTCTCCTATAACAACTGATACAATGTAAGGGCAATCATAATTTACATGAAAAGCCACGTGATGCAGTAAACCATCTGAGCGCTCTTTTGGCTACTGTCATACTTGACTTTTTCCAAAGCCTTTGTTGAGTAATATAGGTAGAGGCATTATGAGTTTTTCAATATCTCACTTATATATTTAGATTTCTTAATTGAAGCTTAATGTTTATTTTGTTTAATACATGTTGTCTCTAATAGTTTTTTGGGGAAAAAAGCCCCCTAGGTCAAGGTCTTGTATTTAGCTGCTTGTTTTCCTTTAAAGCTGGAAAAATTACGGTCCTGAAATGAATTGATATAATAGCAAATCAACAGGGTAAAGAAGAATTTTGATCATTTCTTCTTGGCATTGCAATTACATCCAGTACACTTGATGATGAAATAAACAAATAGTTCAAACAAAGCCATTAATTTTCTTCCTATCTACACAATTTTAATTGGAAACGTTTAATTAGACATGGCTAAAGTTTCTCAAGAAGATTTCAGAGTGCATATTTAAGCTACTTGTATATAAAGAAATGTATTTTTCATCCCTATGTACAATAAATAGCTGCCATAGTCGTAGGTATTTCATGGAGAACATTCTTATCAAAATTATCTTTCATCACAAAATTTATTGGGAAACAAAGTTGTCTCAGGTTTTATTAGTTATTAAGTTTTTGCTGTTTTAATTGTTATAATAAATAAGATGCCTTTTAAATATATTCATTGCATTTTATATGATGTCATATTTTTATGGCAAGCAATAAATGTGTTTGATGTTCCTGATACTATTTCACCACTGGGTTTTTTATAAAACTTTTATTATCATGAGCATTTCTGGCATGAATTAAAATGACATGCAAATCTGCAAGCTCATTTAGTTGAAGCAAAATTGCTAAATTGTTGAATTTGTAAGCCTTTAATCTTTGAGGCACACTTCTCATTTTCAAATAAATTTGATAGAATTCAACCAATTGTTTGTTTTAAGTAGTTCTCTTTCATTTTTATTATTTCACAACATTTCTGAGTAAGAAATATGAAAACATAACAGTTTCTCAACTAAATGTTGAAAGTAACAAGCAGTATTATTCTAACCAATTACTTGAATTATCTTTGTTTGAAGACACTCTACCATGCTTCCTAGCTAAACAACAACAACAACAATAACAAAAAACACTTTATATTACCTAATTATTCCTACCAGGTCCTATATAACTCACAATACTTACTAACAAATTTTTAAATATTGTTATTTGGGGTGTCTATGTTTCTAATTATACCTAATAATAAAGGTGGAATGTAAATTTCATCTTGAATAATTACATATGGACACTGTTCTTATTTTCAAAGTCTTAGAAAAGGTGCTTGTTTTTAACCAGAGAAGTTGTTTGAGCATTTGGCAGGTACAGCTAGCTAAAATTGAATTCATGCAATTTGATTTTAATTTGTTTTGTAAATTCTTAGTTATTTGAAAAAAATCAGATTTTTTATAATAAGTCAACTTTTTCTGAACTTACCAAAGTATCCACATAATTGTTAAACATATGAATACTTCAGAAACATACAGCAAACAGAATTTTGTACAATTCCATATAATTCCACCAAAGACACAAAACTTTAAAGAGTTTGTGTATTTCTCCAGATTTCTACTGTATTCATCTTTTATTTTTTAATAAGAGTAGTGCCAGGGACATTGGCTGTTCTAACTGTGAGGAAAGTCAGCTCTGTTCTCTAATTTTGACTCTTCAATGTATCTTGTGTATACAGTGGAAGAAACTCTTGATCTGTGAAACGTATCTTGAAATGTGTGGGGTCATTGAGGAACCTAATTTGCCTTTCTCTCTGCATGCTTGTTGATATCTGCCTTAAAGTTCGTCCTGGCTTTTTGTTTACCAACTGTACTGTGTCAGGTTAATTGTGTTATAAACAGAATAAGACTGTCGTTAGACATTTAGATACCCCACGTTTGTAATTACTAGTGCCATATAAAATTAATGACTACAAACAAAGTGCCGAGGTTTTATAGGCATTTCTGCATTCACCTAAAATATTCTATGGAGTATTATTTTTACCGTCATGTTACACTGAGGAATCAAAGGAAAAGAGATTAAGTAATTTGCTCAGTGCTATACTTGTAATTAGCCAAGATTTGAAAAGTAGCAGGTACCGTCTTGCCAGTCCATATCCTCAACTGCTCTGTTCCGTGTTGCCCTATAAAATAGTCCTTTTCACACTAATTGATCTCTGCGGAACTTACTTACTAGGTAAATGAATCTTGTACACATATGCATTACCTTCCACCTCCTTGTGTAAAGCACGTGGTTCAACTTCAGGCCTAGAAGCACAGCAGTTTACTTAAGTCTGGACACTTTGGGGATGATTGCTAATGATCACCCCGCACTCCTTAAAATTAACTCAGTAAATGTGAACAGTAATGATGGACTAAGTCTTTCCCAAAATGTGTCCCATGAATATTGCGTGACGATACACTAGGTGTTATTTACACAAAAGTTATTTGCAGAGAGGAAACCTTATAAGAAAATATACATTGTGAGTCTCTAAAAAGGGGTTCAAACATGCTTATTTTTATTTTTGCTTTTGAAATACTTTAATTCATAACCCCTTTCCTTTTCAGAACATTTCTAGGTATACGATTCTGTGAAAAAGATTTGGGAAAAATACTTGTCTGCTCTATAATCACTAGAGGAGACAAATTTAGAGTCAAAATAGCATAATATAGATTCAAAACACTGCTTCATACTTTTTATATATTTTAATTTATTTAGTCTTAGTTTTAGCATTTGTAAAATGAGAATAGTAATATATATTCCATACAATTTTGTAAAGATTAAAATAGGTGATATGTATGTGGCAGATTTTGTAGAGTACTACAAATTATTTAGTACTCTTTCCATTAAAAGGTAGGGTCTCTTGGGTCTTGGCTAGTTTGTAATGCATTAAGCAATAAGGTATGGTGGAAATTATGGTATTTCCTTTAATAGGGCTGGCAGCTGTGACTTGCTGTTGTGAAAGCAAGTCATCAAGTGTAAAGCACCATGATACCAGCATGCTTTTCGGAGGCCTGTGCCGTGTGAAGAGGCTCTGGAGCACGACGAGACATGTAGGGGGAGGGAGATAGAGAAGCCATGGTACATCCACGTACTACATCAGTAAGTGAAGAAACCCCCTGGAAGTGGATACCACAGACCAAACTACTCAAAGTGAAGCCATGCGGATCAACACTGAACTGTGCAGAGAAGTGATGTCAACAGGAAAGGCAGCGTATGGACCTCCGGAAAAGCCCGCGTAATCATGCATAAAAACACTGAGAACCAGCAGAAACTGTCACAGTGAGCTCTGGAAATTAACCAAGGCTTTAGAGTAATCTGAGGAGCATTCCCTCAAGAGGAGTGGACGAATCTTAGCAATAACAGTGAGCTTTATAGCATCTTAGCTTGTCCTACTCTTATCACTCACGGCCCTGCCCCATGATACCTCTGAAAATGAGAAGCCTTGCATTTACTATAGTCAGGAGACACAGCAGCATAGGGCAGAATCTAGAATGCCAACATATGCATAATGGGACTCCCAGAAGGAGATGAAAGAAAGAAAAGGCAGAAAGACTATATGAAGAATACTATCTAAAATTTTCCCAAATTGATGAACAACATTAATCTACCCACTAGGAACTTGTTGAACTCCAAATAGGTTAAGTTCAAGGAGATGCACACCGAACCACATCATAATCAAACTGTTAAAAGCCATAAACAAAGAGAAACCTGAGAGCAGCAAGAGAGAGTGACAATAAGACTAACAGCTGACTTCTCCTCAGAAACTACAGAGGCCAGAAGACAGTGGGATGATATACTCAAGTGCTGAAGAAAAAGGTTGTGAGCAAAACAATTGTGTATCTGGCAAACAAAACAAAGACAGTACTTCAAAAATGAAGGAGAAATTAGGGCATTCTCAAACTAACAAAAACAGAAATAATTTATTGATAACAGACATGCCATGCAACACATAATTGATGGAATCCTTCAAGATAAATTGAAAAGAGCCCAGACTGTAACTCGAATCCACATGAAAATATAAAGAGCAACAATAAAGGTCGCTATATAGATAAATATAAGGGACAGGAAAATGTATATTTGTTTGTAATGTTTCTATTCTATTGTATTTGGAAGATAATTTCATAAAGCAATAAATTTAAAACTGTTGATGGGCTTATGTTGTATCAAATGTAACTTGTATGATAAAATAGGGCAAAGGAGGGGCGATAGAATGAAGCAATATAGGACTGAAGTTTTATATGCTATCAAAATTAAGTTGGTAATAAGCCAAATAAGACAGTTAGAAGTTAAGATGTTAATTTTAACTGTCAGGGCAGCTACTACAAAAATAACTCAAATAAACATAGTAAAACAAAAAATAAGGATAATGAAATGATAAACAGGAAGTATCTATTCAATATAAAAGAAAAGTCATAAAACATAGAGGGGGAACAAGCACATAAGACATATAAAAAATAAACAGGAAAATCCTACCTTTTCAGTTGTATCATAAAATTTAAATGGACTAAACATTCCGATCCAAAGGCAGATTGGAAGGTTTCTATCCTTTTTCTTTTGGGGACAGCAAACCAATAAAAGGTCACCGTGGCAGCTCTGATTGGCAGGTAGTCAGGATGGAAGAAAACAAGTCAGGCAGCCATAGTAGGTGGGCAAGTGAGAGCTGAGGGCGGACTGACCCCGAATGACATCAGTGAGATGGAAGGAAGTAAATACATGTGAGATATGTTTGGAGGCTGAACACAATTGTGTATTACAATTATTGTTATTTTGTATTATTCAGTGATAACTGTTTAAAATACGTTCAATCCTTCTTTCTACTAAAGACAAATATCACTTGCACTCATCATTTATTTCCTTTTGACAATTTTAGTGAATATAAAAATTCAATGAGTTTACTGAATCAGCATCAAAGAGTTTGTTTAATGTGAATTTAATGGAACTTACTTCGTAGGTTTTTAAACTTCCCAGCCACAGATTACAAAAATGGAGAAAAAAATCTCAGATGTGGAAAATTGCTTGATATAGATAACTTCTGTTCTCTGTCTTAGCCATAAACACGACTGGCTGAAGATTTTACAATGTATTGCAAAGTAATGGAAGTGGAGTCAGTATCGTTGGAGGTTTTGTTTTGTCCACTGGATTGCAAGTCCCTTGACTGGACTGACCAAATCAGGTTTATAGTATAATCCTAGGGTATTATTAGGTTGGTGCAAAAGTAATTGTCGTTTAAAAGACTAAAAACAATTGCAAAAGCCGCAGTTACGTTTGCACCAATCTAATAATACCCGTGGTATCAAGGAAAGCTACCTTGTAGAGCCTGAAAAATTATTGAGAGACTGAGTTTATATTATTTAACTTTATGTGTATTATAGATTACAAATGTAAATACTTTAAAACTAAGACATAAATACATGTTCCCATAAGATTATAGGATCATTTTTCCTTTGTTTTTGCACCAAGTACAAGAGATTATCAGAGAATGGAAACGAGACGAAATACATTCCAATAAGAAAACTAACATTTTTAGAAGTAAACTTTAATTGTTGCTTCCAGCTTATCAGTATTGAAGACCTATAAATTGTCTAGTTCTACACAGAGCACAATGAATAAAAAGAACAAACTTTCCAATTTATCAGAAAAAGACGCATTCAGAATGCCATATGTGAAGCATACGCTCAGCTCAAACCCCACACGAGCTTTCCCTCCGCTTCTGTAATACCACATAAGTTCTGCTATATGTCTTGATTTACCATGAAACTTAAGTGTCACATTTTAGGCAAATAAAATTATTAAAATTTGACAGCTGGCAAATTATGCTAACATCTGGTAACAAATCATTCTTGACAGTCAATAGTACACTTCTTATTGCATAGCTATTAATATTATAAAGAGCAAAATGCAAAAATGATAGCACTTGACTAACATATTCCCTGAAGTGATAGAAGGAAGCCACTGTTTATCTTAATGTGTAAGAAATGTCAACTTTTCACATCTGAGATTTGAAGTAGATCGGAACCGAATAACTATAAACGTGGATGGCATTACGCAGTGCCACAAGCTAAAAAGCAAAATGAAAATTTCTGAATTTGGAATGCCGTGATGATATATTTACAGGATGTGGGGCGAATAGATAAAATCCTGAAAAGGGATTGTGGGCAATAATAATAACAGTCAAATGACATTACACACTTAACCATCACTCCCCCGGTACCGTATCACTTTCTTGGTTAAGTTGGCTAGTAATTTCAGAGTGGAAGTTCTAATTGTCGCTTTAATAGCAAGCACCCCCAGCATCTAGCCAGTAGTTAATTAATAGCTGACTCAGATGCCTGGTGTTGGTATATGGATGTCATTTACCTTCACTGATCTTTGTAAAGGGGGAAGGGAATTTTACTTTCATTTTTCATTCCTGCAGTGATGGTTTAAGCCACTGTCATCCTTAAGTCACTTCCATTCACTTACAAGTGTTACCAAAATAAGCATAAAATACATAAAAATAAAACTGTAACAAGAAAATAAATTGCGTCCATAATGATGACAGCTGGTTAAGGACATGGATAAGCACATGTTGGCCCCGGCTTCGTGTTGTGGAAATCAGTGTCCTCATGTGAGCACTATTTCCATCCTGTGAAACGAGAAGGTTAGAGAGTGTAATTGCTACAGTCATTTCTATAATAGCTCTGAAAACTCATCTGTTCTTAACTTGGACCATCCCACTGAATTTAGACAAAGTAGTCAACCATGAACTAATTGACTTAACTGGTCAAATAATGAAATATATGTATGTCATTTATACTTGTGTGGGTGTGCATGTGTCAATCACCAATATCACATAATTAAACAAAAACATTGGCATCTCTGTGTTTTAATGTAAATGAAAATTTTAAGACCAATATACACTACCAAAGATAATACAAATTAAGATAAGAGTTTTCTATCTTGATGAGAAATAACAAATAGAGAATAATATTTTTTAAATGATACCTAAACTACTACTTTATACATAGATATCTTTTAGGGAGCGCCTATGGTTTGTTGTATGGTTGTATGTTAGGCTGTAGAGTGGAGTAGTCTGCAAAGAATTGAAGGCTGAGAATTCATTTGCTTTACCCCATTCGTAGGTAATTGGTGGATGGCTTTACATTTGTCTAATACCCGTGCCTCAGTTCACTTACTCATGTGAAGTGTCATTTGAAGTATACAGTGGGCTCTTAATACCATGTTTCCCCGAAAATAAGACCAGGTCTTATATTAATTTTTGCTCCAAAAGACACATTAGAGAGTATTTTCAGGGGATGTCTTATTTTTTCGTGTACAACAATCTACATTTATTCCAATACAGTCATGTCATCTTCTGGAACATTGTCATAACATACTAAATGTGTCCATCTGACTGGCGATCTTAACTGGGGCTTATTTTCGGGGTAGGTCTTCTTTTTGGGGAAACATGGAAAAATTCTCTAGGTCTTATCTTTTAAATGATTCAGAGATTCGTATTTTAAACGTGAATACCAGAGTAACCCATACGTTTTCATAGTCTCCACACTCACATCAAACTATCCTAAGCCATACTGCTGTATTACAGCAGATACGTGCGTGCTTTAGGAAACGCTGTGTTGAAAATATTGGAGTTTCACTTTTTCCGATTTTTGCAAGAACTGTTCATTGCAGAGAAAAATGTCATCTTATTACTGGTAGTTTTTCATTGTTTATACTTGTAATTGTTTTTCTTTTTGGAAAATTTAAGATCTGCAGAAGATGGATTGAAAGGAAATACACTGTTGTGTGTTTGCATGCTAGATTAACAATAGTGAATCTTCAGAGTTGACCAAACACACACTGGTCCTTATGTTAAACAGCAAACGAAGAAACACCTGTTCAAGCTAATCTAAAGAAAGTCAGTAAGAAAGGTGAGAGTTTGGAGTATTTGCCCCAAGACTCCTACTTGCACCTTCCCAGCTTGGCCAGGTGGGAACTCCGCTGAGATTCCTGCAGCCGCCGTCACGGGGCTCCCCCTCCTTCTAGCGACCAGCTGAGGGCTCTCTTCCTGGGACAAGCAGAATGGCATTTCTCATCCTGCCCCCAGGGGCCTGTTGCTAACATTAAGGCCCAGGGATTTCAAGTCAGGTGGGGGCTCCCTTCTTCTACCCACTCCCACTTATGGATGGAGGCTCTCCCCCGCGTGCGCGGACAATACTGGCAGCCCAGTGGCCTGTGAGGCCGGGATCCACGTCAGAACAAGCCAGAGTGACTTCAGCTGTTGCTGCCCAATGTAACATCCTAACCACTGTCCAGGTCATCGAAGACAAGTAATGACTGAGAAGCTGTCACCACCAAGACGAGCCTAAGGAGACATGGCGACTGAATGGAATGTGGTGTCCTGGGGGGGGGGGGACCCTAGCCCAGGAACAGGTCATTAGGTAATAACTAAGGAACGCTGCAGAAAGTGGGGGCGTCAGTTAATTGTGCTGTGTTAGTATTGGGTCATTACTAACCCAATGGGTCATTAATTGTGACAAATATGCCATACTGATGTAAGCTGTGAACAACCAGAGCTGCTGAATGTGGGGTACAGGGGAGCTCTCTGTGCTACCTTCAGAATTTGTCTACAGACCTTAAACTGTTCTAAGGTATACATCTCGCTTTAACAAGAAGTGAGGAAGTGAGTCTTCAGTGTGTTGGTGTCTGTGCGGAGGGCACACCAGTGTGGAGGGTTGCTTCGCCCGGCTGAGGTGGACATGTGTCCACTGTGCCTCAGGCACGATGGGGAGGGAAGCGGAGTGGGATCAACGCGGGCGAAGTGGTGTTAGAAGGAGTTAGAGAGGTGACAAAGGACAGCAGGAGACAGGTCATTTTGCGATTTAGAGGTCATTTCAAGGACTCGGGGTTCACTGCGACTGAAAGAGGGAGTCATTGGTGTGTTATGAAGGGGTCACTGGCTGTGGAATGAGCTGCAGAGATGCAAGGGCGGAAGCGTGAGCGCAGACACTGGTTACAGACTGCGGGGTGCGGGGGAGCTGACATACTCAGCAACGGGGCTGTGAGAATTATTTGACTCTGGATGTGTTCTGCATGGAGCCAGCAGAGTATCCTCACTGATTGCGAGTTGTGAGGAAGGAGGTATTTCAAGAATAACTCTGAATTTGGGACGTATCGACAAGGGTAAAATTGTCATCAGTTGTGATGCAGTGAGAGAAAGTTTGGGGGGAAAGACTGGACTTGCAGATTTGGCTTGTTCGGTTGAAGTATATATCCGTATCTAAGTAAGAGATAGCAGGTAAGCAGAGGGGGAATAAAATCTGGAATTCTGTAGTGAAACCCAGACTGCAGATGTAAATTTGTGAATAGTGAACATGTAGATGGTGTTTTAAAGCTGTTAGACTGGATAAGGTCACAAAGAGAAGGCCAAGAAATGATCCTACGAAGAAGGAGGAGAAGAAGAAAAGAAGGAGGGAGGGAGAGAGAGAAGGTGAGAGAAGAGAGAGGGAGAGGGAGAGGGAGAGACCTCTTTAGGATGCCAAAAGAAGAAAATATGCCCAGGGCCACGTTCTCTGGTGTGGCCGAAGCTGCTGCTGCTGCTGCATTGACAAGGGGACTGAGAGCTGACTTTGAAAATCCATGTATAGGTTCAGAGGTTTGTGGCAGGAGCGGGAAGGACTTACCTGAACAGACTGAAGCAGACAAGCAAGTAGCCCTGGGCCAGAACCATTGCTCTGTTGCTGGAAGTAAAGATTAACGTAGAGGGGAGTGAGTGTGTCCCTACTTAAAAGGAAGGGATTGCGATGTCTCCAAACGGGGTGTTTTCCTCTGACCCTTAGTGCCGAGGGCATGCCCTGGGCAGGGCCTAGGAGATTTGGCACACACTGCACATGCCAAAGCGCTGGCTCCAGAGACACCTAAGGTGGGTTGTGACCTGGATTTGTCATTTGATCACTGAGTAAACCCTAGCTAAGTTATTCACTTGACCCTTGAGCAGCACGGGTCTGCTTACGTGCAATTTTTATTTTCAATAAATACTGTAAATGTATTTTATCTTCCTTATGAGTTTCTCAATACCATTTTCTTTGCTCAACTTACTTTATTGGAAGAATACAGCATACAATACGTATAACGTACAAAATATGTGTTAATTGACTGTTTATGTTGTCAGTAAGTCGTCCGGTTAGCATCAGGTTTTTAAGTAGTTAAATTTGGGGGGAGTCAGAAATTATACTGAATGGGGAGAGTCAGTGCCCCTAAGCTCTGTGTCATGCAAGGGCCACCAGTGCTTCTTTAACTCTGCACCTGTGAAAGAGCTCAAACCACCAGCCCAGCCTGACGGACAGCACCTCTGGGAGTCTCAGGTGAGGCAGCCGAGTGAGCTCCCCATCTGCACACTGCGGGCTCCTGCTCGAAGGCCGGACTGCAGGATTGCATCCGGCTCCTCTGAAGTCACTGTTTTGTCACTTACTGCCAGTATGACCCTGGGCACGTGGACTTACCCCGTGTTTCCAAACTGAAAAATGGAGACACTAGTCAAACTCACCTCTCAGGCTGGTTGTGAGGATTGAAGAAAATCATCTGTGGAAAGTGTTTAGCATCACGCCTGGCATAAGCCCTCAAGAACAATGATTATTATTCCTAATGGGAAGGCGTCGTTTCATTAACCCCGGTGACAGTTCACATCGCACCTAACCTAGGTGACAAAACACTGTGGACACACATGGATCGTTTGTAACGAGGGAACGGCTGTTGGGGAACTGCTCCTCGCTGCTGCTGCGTGCCATCCTGGGGACAGATGGGCCCCACTAATCTGTGGGCGCTTTCTCCTCCAGGCCTCCCAGTTTTCATGACTTCTGAACCACTGGGACCTTGCTTTCAGGGTACTGGAGAAAACACAGTTTAAGTACTAAAAACTGTAAGAATTTCAGTTTTCTTCCACTAAATTGAGCTGTGGTATATTTTTGAGCAAAGGTGTTACTTTATATTTTTTATAAGAGGTTCACGCATATTGCTCCAATAGCTTAGTGAGCACCTACTGTGTTCCAGCTACCATGATGGAGCATGTCTCATAAACGAATACATACGCTTATATTCCCTAAAATCTATAGTGCCGTCCCCATTTAAATGAGGAGCTCAAATATGCAGAATGTGGTAGAATTAAAGTAATGGATCCTTTTGTTGAAAGGGAATTCTGTCAGCAAGATGTTTGTAAAAGATTGACTCCTGGAGAAAAAAGGCCCATGACAATTTACATGGGGAAACATTTCAAATCTTTATTGAGCTCTTGTAGCTTCCCTAGGCGGATAGACCAGCAGACAGGAATCACCATTTCCTGACGCTCACCGCTTCTCCTGATCGACTTGTACCTCTCATGTATTGGGTCTACGGGCTCTGTGGACCAGTTCCCCAGTGGAGCCGCCGGGTGGCCCATTAACTCCACTCAGTGCACGTTTTATCACTGCTGAAATTTCCAATTACAGGGGAATGGCATCATTAGTTTTGCCATCATTATTCAGTCATAATGATAAGAAACAGTAAATATTGTAGAAAATTGGAGAGAATCTGTGCACTTTAGAGCCCTGATTTTTAGGAGCCTATCACACGCACCTGTACACCTCCGTTCATTAACAGAGACAGAAATCCTTTTTCTGATCTCATGGTCACCAATGAAAATCCATTCCAGTCGAAGGAGAAATGAGTAGGGAATAATCATGCAACATTTTTCCATTTCTTGGGACTCGAAACAGAAATTACATCTAGAAAATGCAAATATATATATATATATATATATATATATATATATATATATATATTTTTTTTTTTTTTTTTTTTTTTTTTTTTTTTCTGACAGGATTTCTCACATCCAAGAAGCATATCCTTAAGAAAAAACAACAACAACAAAAAATAAAGATCACTTTTCAACACACTTATTTCTCAGAAAAGCTCATTTCCATCTTCCATTTACTGGAATAATATTTTTCTTTGAATTAACAAAACAAAAGTATTTTTTTGACATCTGGTCTCGGCTCTTAGACCGATGTTAAAACCCAATCAAAGAAGAAAACTGTTAAAGTTTATTTGCCCTGCTTTGTAAGATGTTTCATTTCTAGTAAGAATGTTTTAGTATTTATGATTGGTAAATAGATAAATAAAATCATGAATTTGGCTTTACATTTTACCACCATCATAACTCAGCATTCCAAAATGTCTTATTCTATGGGGAGCCTTGTCCATCAGTGTGACATACTTCAGTCATCACGCGTCATTGTCATGTAATTTGTGTATCAGTTTACCATTTCCAAGCTCTTTGATATGTTGTCATCTCATCCTCCCAAGCACTCTGTAGTGTAGACAGAGTAGATCTTTTGTTTTCATTTCACATGAAGAAATGAACACGTTTGTCTTATTATATCTGAAGCCATCTTTCAACTTAGTCTTTTTAGTATCCCTTTATCAGAGCTCTAGTCATCTCTCTATATTTGCAGTGTGATTTTTTTTAATTTTTGGAAAACGTATTCTTGTTCTTTTTTCTAATTATTTAAATAATTGTGTGTGTGTGTTTTTTCAATTACAGTTGACATACAATATTGTATTAGTTTCAGGTGTAGACCATAGTGATTAGACATTTGTATGCCATATGGAGTGACCACCCCGATAATACTAGTCCCCACCTGACGCCGTACACTGACCATATTCCTTATGCTGTACTTTGTACCCCGTGACTCATGTTGGCTTTCTATTTGCCTCCTGAGTGCTTTTGCAAAATTCACACATTTCAATGCCAAGATGGTTCTCTGTGCAATGCCTAGACATCCTTTGGGCTCGTTATTTTGGGGCCCAGTTGTCTTCTCTCTCTCTCTCCCTAAAGCTCAGTTTTGTGATGTGTTTGTTCTGAGTGTTCTGCTTGTTCTCGCTGCCTCTGGCTAGGAGGGGCAGCCATGGATATGGCGGACTTTTTTCTAGAAGTTTATTTGTGTGCTGGCATGTGTACAGACAACTTCCCCAGGGCCGAGGGGCAGCCTCACTAATGGGAATCAGCAACCTCTCTTCCAGCCCGGGGTGGAGAAGGCTTCTTTCAAAACTTTGTTCTGAGCCTGTCTCTGCTGTTGGGACCCAGAGAAACTGAGAAAACTAACATCAGCTGATATAGATACTCTGTTCAAAAATAGTATTATCCCAAAATAGATGTTTTAAGTTACTGTGGCTGTCTATTTTTCTCTTTCTTCTTAATTTTAAACTGTTGATTTGATTGCCTATACCATAATTTTCTGTCTTACAATTTTTTATAAATGAATACCCAAGCTTTAAATCTGATACATATATATACGAGGTGTGATCAAACAATATGGTGAATGTTTAAATGAAAAAATTATTACAGTAAAAGACACATTGCCATTAACCCCCCGCCAAATACCCCCCTCACTTCAAACACATCCCTTCGTTATTGCCACTTTCTGAAGCAGTTCTGGAAGTCCTCTTTCATGAATGTCTTTAGTTGTGCTACTGTGACTTTGGGGAAGAGCCAGAAGTCGCACGGTGCCAGATCCGATGAATAAGGTGGATGAGGACACATCATAATGTTTTTATTTTACAGAAATTGCCGTACCAGAAGCAATATGTGACATGGAGTGTTGTCATGATGGAGGATGATTTACAGCACACTTTAAACACACCTTCTCTCAACCGTAGCTCACACCTGACTGACAGCACCAAGTTGAAACTTGTCACACACTGTTACTAAGGTTCGATGTGCCACTTCCCACATTGAAGATCCCTGCCTTTCTGTTGGATGGCTCTCGGCAGCAGCATTCACCATATTTTGTGATGACAATGGAAAGGCTCCATGTCACACATCGCTTCTGGTACGGAAATTTCTGTCAAATAAAAATATTACAGTGTGTCCTCATCCACCTTATTCACCTGATCTGGCACCATGTGACTTCTGGCTCTTCCCCAAAGTCAAAATTACCATGAAAGGTACACGTTTTGAATTGATTCAGGACATCGAGGCAGCCATGACAGTGCAACTAAAGACACTCACGAAAGAGGACGTCCAGAACTGCTGCAGAAAGTGGCAAGAACGATGAGAAAAGTGTGTTCAAAGTGAGGGGGAAGGGTGGTATTTTGTGGGGGATTAATGGTAACATGTCTTTTACTGTAATAAATTTTTTATTAAACACTCACCATATATTTTGATCATACCTCATCCATGTAGGTAGAATGGTTCAGCCTTGGTGTGTAGATTTTAAGTTCACACTTTGCTGTTTAAATTTTTTTTTGTTACTCTAACATTCCCAATGGTGTTCTGCCATTTCAGATTATGAATTGCTTTTTCTGGGTACATGACAAATTACTACAGTTGAAGCATTACCGAACGGGCTGTTATTATGTTTGGTCTATACGCGCTTGCTATTTCTACTACTACTCTTTTGCTTAAGGTTTGGTTCCAAAGAAACAACTACTTTAGTACCATCTCTGCCCATTATGCCTTATTAAAACTTCAACAAGACTCTCCTTCAAGAACAGAAAAAAGGCTCAACTATCGCTTCCTAATTTTGCCCCTTATTCTGTAAAGTTTCAGAGATAATTTTACTGCATGAGTAGCGTCATTCCCAGGAATCAGAGAAACAGCTAGTGTCTGGGTGTAGAAACCTTTCCATGTTTATGATTATAATGAACGCATTCATCTCATTGGGTATTGTGATAAATTATTCCTGATTTTTCATCTGTGCACTGATTACTTTGACCTTGGAAGGCAACATCTTGGGGACTGACTGTAAATCACCTTGGGAGGCTTGTTTAAAGACAGGTCTCCACATTGTCCCTGAGCGCCTTGAGCAGTTATGCCTCCAGGTCTGTACCTGGGGATGTCTCAGGAGTACAAGTTCTCTTCCATATAATGTTGGCTTCCTTGCTCCATTTACTCATTGTCCATTTGAGGGACCATTAGAGAGCAAGGAGTAATGATTAGTATAATAGTTCATTGTAATATTCCATTTGGACAAGCCTGAGTTTAAACTAGCTCTGCTACTTACCAGCCGTGTGCCCAGTCAAATCCATGAATCCCACCTATCTACACAACAGGTGTGGAGATAAATGGAGAAAATGTATGTAAAGTGCCTAGTGTCGGATGCATATTTTGTGACTGCTCCATATGCAGTTAATATTTTCACTACTATTTGGGTGGCTATGGTTATATTTTTAGTTAAGATGCATTTAGATGCTTATAATAGTTGGATATGCTTGGATAGGCATAAGAAGTTGCATATGTTTATCTCATGGTGATAAAACCTTAAAATTTTCAAGCCTTTGGAAAATTCACATACATTTGAAGAGAAATTCTATTTAGAACAGAGAAGACTTCATTGTATCTAGATCATCTTAGACAGTTTAATCTAAAATCCTTAAGAATGGTTGTGATTTTTGGTCCTTTGGATTATCCCCTCTCCAACCTTGTTGCTCTTTTATTGTGACTAAATATTCTCACTAAGTACCCAGGTACTGAGCCCTCTCTCACACACATCTCTCCTTCCTAGAATGTCTGATTAGAGAAAATGCCTCCTGTCTTTGATCATGGTCTCGTGCTTTTCTTAATTGATTCTAGTTCTACATTGTGAAAGCCACACAAAATGAATTTATTCTGATAAAACTTTTGATAAGGCTTTGAAAATTGCTATTATATCTCCCCGTCATGTCTTGTCTTCTTTAATATATGACTTTATATAAATCATTTCTAATTTAACATGGTTTATAGTCAGTTCAGTATCTCAGTATCTCTCTGCTGAGTGTGTTTAAGTTTTCACAGAAGTGGACACGATACCTCAGCAGCTCACGATACAGAACTCCACCTAGCAGCCGTCACGCCTTCCTTTCTTGTACTTTTCCCCAATCACAATACTCCGGCCATTGACTGATACAAAAGAGTTAGGTTTTCTCATCCATTTAAGTTAGCCCCTACTCAAATCTTGTTCCCACAATAAACTCAGTTGTCCAATTGCTGATCTCATGCCCCAAACTTTATAGTTACCTGTTATGTTTTATTTTCCATTATGGCATTTGGTCATTTGAAATGCTTTTCTGGAATTTGCTTCTTTCATTTAAGGTATTTGCTGTGCTGGAACATATTAGTATATTTAGAAGTGCTATTACAATCTAAACTTCATCTTACTCGAAGCCTATTATCAATGGTCCTGCGGCATAATAATTAGCAGGCATCTGCAAACCCACTTGGTAGAAGAGGAGCAGGATTTACTTACTCGTGGATATGAGTCTGCTCTTCCTGTCCCCTGACTTCTGCTCATGTCCTCTTTCTACGAGGGTTATCTTTGCAGGTAACCTCTGATCTTTTATAACGAGAGACCAGGAAAGTAGGTATTGAAAAGGTGAGAGGAAAGGGAGAAGGGGTGGGGTTGGTCTGAGAATAAGTGGAATATAAAAGAGACAGTGAGGACTGAGGGAGGGGTAGACTGCAAGAGTTTTAATTGCTCATCTCGATTACACTGGGTATTTTTTTGTGACTCCTCCAGAGACTAATATATGTCAATCCAAAATTGTACAATTATCTGGCATATATTGTTCCATTTCACTTTTAGGAAGTCATTTTTAAAACATTTCCAAGTGGTTTTTGAGGTCAACAAAACCCTTATGTCCTGGGAATTCTTTTTCCAGTTTACAGGTCCATGAACTTGAACCAAGAAATAAGGACATCATGCTATCTGAGGAATCATGGATCACTTAGTCTGTCCTTTTACCTTCAAACAAAAGTGCATCTCAACATGTAGAATTAGCTAAATTTTGTATATTTTATATCTTTGTCTTCTCGTTTTGAAATGCAAAGGAGTTTCAATAAATTTGCAAATAAAGTTGATAGATGTATGCACTAAAAATTAGAACTTGAGACTAGAGACCACTTGAATGTAAAAGTGCTTCACAAATGGATAATTGAATGAACTTTTTTTAGTGACTTATACTCAACAGTTAGTTCCATCAGCTGTAAAAAGACTTGAGTAGACACAAAATTTTCCTTTAATAAAAAGCTTACATTTAAATGTTAATATAATTAAATAGATTTCACACAGGGGGCCTCCCTCATGCAGAGTAATGCACTTGACACATGATGTGTTTTCAGGGGCAGAGTGAGCTGAGAGACTGAAAACAATGACAGTTCATTAAATATTCATCAGCACCCCTCTCTTATTTGCCTGTGTAGACACAGCACTGGTATCACTGCTGTTTTCCATAGACACATATATGCATATATGCATACAGTAATGAAAATATGCAGTCATTATACTTCATGTATGAAATACTGTGCGTTACTTAAGATTTCCAACTAAGCTGAATTTCTCAGTCTTATCTGAAAGTACTATGAGCAACTTTGTTCCCTAAAAGATGCCATTTCTGCTATCATGTCTTAAGCTGCCTTTTCATTTTGAAGTTTCTATCAAAATTGCCCTGGATAAGTTACTTTGCACCTGAGTGTCTCCATATCTCAAATGAGATGGGTACTCTGAAGAGCTCTTCTCACTCTCATAGTTTATTATTGGAAAATGTTACAGGGACTGTCTAGTTCTTAGCAGCTGGAACATAACTGAAAGAATTCAAGTATTACAAAAATGACAAAAACACAATAAAATATTATGGTTTCACTGCCACTCTTTCAAAGTGACATCTTGTTCTTGAGAATAAGTATTGATGATGTCCACCTTGAGATAAAGAAAGACAAATCAATAGAATCCCCTGACATTCATTGACCCGTTGGGTGTATTGGCATCCTAATTTCATTAAGGGCATGTTGGAAGAATGTCAGCATCACTGCCCTACCAAAGATAAGGGACCTAGGGCAGGATGTGACAGAGAAAAGAAACGGCTTTAATTGTGAAAGGATCAGCAGGTATGGAGGAAGGAAACCAAATTATTCCTAACAGAAGCAAGATAGAGTGGAAATAAATGAGCCATAGGAAAATGAGAGGTACTTAGAGTAAATTGCTCGAAGACCTTAGAGCCATTGTAAGCAGCCTAATGTAATCCAGAAGAAGTGGTTTTGCAATACATCTCCTCTGTTAATTTTATTGCAAGCCAATTGTAAATATTCAGTTAAGTTTCGTAGGATGAAAATCAAATATTTATATTAATCATCTGCCATACTAATATAAAAGAATAATTTTGGTGAAGAGAAATTAAGAAAATGGGACAGCATGCCTGCCCTTCCAAACGATCATGGATACATTAATTTAGAGGAGCAGTTAGGGGTGATACTGGGCAGAGTGTGCAGTGAGCGATGCCATTTTGGTTCCCTTATGTTTGCACCTCTATGTCTCTCCACTCCCACTCTAGCGGTATTTTCATGACACTTAAACCTCTATATGTATTCTGTTGCTTGACTGAAGGTCCACGAGCCTTGCGTGAACTTGCCTCTGTGTCCAAACTTTTCAGTAGCGCTCATGTACTTTCCTGTTACTCCTCTACATCCCTAATGGTGAGATCCATTTCCAGAGTATTTTTTAAGCAAGTCTCAGCTGGGCAAAGGTCCAGGGCCTGGAGATGGCAGAGCGTGCAACCTCACATAATCTGAAGGACCTCGGAGGGTTTACAGGAGCTTCTAGGTTACAGCCCTGCAGACGATGTGCCAGTAACTGTTCCTGCAGACAAGGTGGCAGCAGCGCTCTGTGGAAACAGGAAGCAGCACACGAGGAGTAGCAAACAAAGACAGAGGTCCTGGTATCCAGAGCAGAACAGTGTGCACTTGAGACAGAACCTGCGTGAAAACAGACACAAGCTGGGCTGTGTGGGAAAGAGTAAATAGATCCAAGGGATGATAACATCAGGGCCTTTGAATGTCATAGAACAGCAAGGAGGCCAGAAACCCAGAGCAGAGTGGGTGAAGAGAGGAGGGTAGGAAGTGAGACTGGGGCAGCAGCCAAGGCTGATCATATAGGACCTTGGAGTTCCTGGTGAGAAGTTTGCATAGTTCGAGTGAAGCCACCACAGGGTTTTGGTCAGAGTATTGACATGATCTGATCACGGAGGGATCTCTCCTGCCACTGTGAAGGGGTGAAGTGCAGGGGACCAGGGTAAAAGCAGAGAGACCAACTAGCAGTCTACTGCAATGGTCCAAGCCAGAGGTGATTGTGGCTTGGATAAAGATGTGAACTGTGGAATTGGTTAGAGGTGGTTGGATTTGGCATATAAAGGAAAATTGATGCTGTGTTTGTTGGTTTGCTGTTGTTTGATAGGATGGGTAGGGGTGTGAGAGAGACATTGGGGAATTAAAAATATCTCCAGATATTTGCCCCTAGCAGGTGGAAACCAGAGTTTACCATTTTGTGAACTGGGAAGCACTATGTAGTCTGGAACAGACTGAAGCAGAAATGGGTGGAGACAGAAAATCGTGCCTCTGGCTCACACTCAGACTTTTTCTGTGATCACTCTTTACTTCTTTGGCTCCAACAAAATTATCTTTCTTGCTGTTACTTAAATGTAATGAGCTTTTTCCCTCCAGATAGCCTTTACATTTGTTGAGTTTGGGGACAATTACGCTCAAGGTACCTATTAGACATCCACGTGGATGTTGTGTGGGCATTTGGACCTAGGAGATGGGGGTTCAGGGAGGAGGGCTGGACTGCAGGCACACATTGGGGAGGAAAGAGCCAATGAAATGAGACCCCTTGATGCACACTGTTATGTAAGGCGGGCCAACAAGGGTTTCGAGAGGGATGCACTGATAACCAGTGTCAGATTCTTCTAATAGGTCTAGGAGATGAGGACGAGAATTGATCTTGAAGTTGAGAGCTATTTCATCCACCTGGTATGTTATTTAGCCTGATGCAGCCTGTCAACTCTGCCATTTTCTAAGACTCCGGCAAAACATGACCTTTCCTCTGCAGTCTTCCCTATGTCTATAATCTTTGTTTGACTCCTCAGCCTGGAAGTAAAAGACTAGAATTCTTAGAAAAATGACTTGGATATGTTCTTCCTTTAAAAAAAAAAAAGTACTCCTAGACCTTAGCAAATGTCTAGTACATTTTAAGTGCTGAGTAAACGAAAATTTTAGATAAAAGAAGAAACAAATGAGGGGAGAGAAGGAAGGGAAGAAGGAACTTTCTAGAATGAAATCTTTTTCTAGAGCCTATTCTTTTTGCTAAGATATTACTAGGTGACTGACTGATGTATGAAATTAATTTCAAGTCAGGCACTAATGCCCAATGATGCTTCATTGTATTTCATTTCTCCCCCAACAAATATGGCCTTCAGTGAGGAATTCCTGGAGATAAGGATTTTTTTTTTTAACATAAAGGACTGATTCTATAATCTTGCAACATTTTAGTAAGCTAGAAAGACCGCCCTTCTACCTCTTACATCCTTCAGGAAGATGGCCACTCACCTTTCTATACACATATTATCAGCCCTTCTTGCAAAAGTACGATGTTGTGTGTTTTCTAAGCCATACTCCAATAGCTGTCTGCCTCAACTAAAATGTAGCTGAAAAATATTACAAAATAAGAGACAGAGGATGATACGGCATTGGGGCAATAAACTTGAGGATTACACAAAGCCAAGTTTAGCACTTTATAATGTTTTTATAAAGACTAAAATAAATAAAAGTATCCTGACTTTGGAAATCCAGTTAACAAAGACACATTCTGACCTAAAATAAATCAGCTGAATATCATTTTATTGGTCCAGTGAGTATTTTAAAAATTAAATTTAGATGTCAGTGTCACAAACAGCTTTATTCCTTTTCAGAAAGAGTGGAAACTGAACTTAAAATGATGTTTGTCGCCCTCCCAAGTCTCTTGTCAGAAAACCCCTTATCACAGAACCTCTAACATAGAAAACAACAAAAAAAGGTGTTTTTCAGATATTTTCACATTTATAATGGAAGGTAATCATTAGCACAGCCCTATGAAAGGGTTGTTTTGTCCAAAGTAAATGTTAAATTGTTAAGTCTCCTAGGTCATATGCTTCTGCCCAGGTCATCTAAACCCAGGTAAAATACAATGATGTCTACTTTCCAGTAGAGTGAATGTTTTCCAGTGGAGGTTGGTATTTATTCGAGGCATAATAACCCAGTAAATAACCCAAGTAGTATATAGGCAGGAAGGTGAGAAAAGGCATATTATTTTAAAGATGACCTGGGACACAGGAAATGTGCTATGAGGTAGGAGAGTGATGAGAAAGAAGTTAATGTAAGACTAGAAAGGTAGGCTGAGACCACGGTGGTAAGGATCTTACACACTCTCTATGGAGTGTAAATGTGATTCCCACGAGCCAAGATGGCAGGCAGGCCTCACTACCTATTCTGGGTGGTAGTGATTGCCTGATGATCTCTGTTAAGAACAGCCAGTGCACCGTCTAGGCTCATGAGTGAAAATTGCTCTCACTAATTAGCAAAATCTGTTTGTCAATGGCTTTATAACTGTTGGAATTGCTGAATTCACCCTATAACAGTGGCCATCAAACTTTTTTTTTTTTTTTTAATTCGTGGAGTGAAACATCAAAGGTTTGCTCATTGGAAAGATAACTGGTGACAATGAATAGATGGAATAGAGAAGGCAGGAATTAGAAATGGGAAAGGAAGAGAAGGCTGCATAGTAATTCAGTTAATAGAGAGGAAGAGGACAAAAACAGAGTAAGTGGCAAAGGAAATGATTTTCAGGAATTGAAAGAATTATAACAGATCGCCATTCAAGGAATACTGACTAGTTACATTGTGCTAATCTACTGTATTTTCCTGGAGAAAAAGCTGAATGTCTTCCAAATATCCATTGACTTGTGTAGGCCTCTGGAACAATGGTTCTGTAATTTTTCTGACTTCTATCTTTTTAGGAAGAACAAAAGACCTAAGAGAAACACAGGTGAGCAAAGGAACTACATGTTCCACAAATTTCCACGTTTTAGTGAGATTAAACAGTAAGGTGTAACAAAGAATAGAGAGGGTTGGAATATCACTTCAGGTAAGAATAGCACAGCAATGAAAAGCAAATGATGACCAAAGATTACATGAATAATGGCAGTTGAAAACCATGATCGTTCCAACACAACAGTGATCATAAAGTATGTTACTGAAAACGGAAAACTCCAGTTGCCTGGGTGAGCTTAAGTTTGCAGTCCTGCTAAAAATGTGTGGCAATGTGATGTCTGAAAGAAGACACAAGTAAGTCCTCCATAAACTCCAATGACTCCTTAATTCCAAATAATCAATATGTTGTAATAATCCTGATAATTCACTCAGAGGTTACTAGAAAGTAGCCCTTAGTCATTATATGTAATTATACGATAATAATAGTAAGAACAACCATCATTTATTCGGCGATTATATATTCAGGCACTGGACTACAGGGAACATATATGTATTTTTTCTTTTAATCCTCATAACATTTCTAAGAGATAGGCACTATTTTTCCTCCCATTTTGCAGAAGAGGAAACAAAGAAATGGAGAAAGTGAAATTCCTTGTCTGGGGTCATGAACAGTCAGTGTTGGTGGGGCCACTGCTGACTCAGGCGGTGTTCTTTGTGGTGGCCCTTCTCCCCCTCATCGTACTCCACTTTGCTCCCATGTGTACTTGAGTCAAGGCATTGGCTTTCTTCAACTGGTTTAAATACCAGGTTAGGAGTCACCAGAAGGAGCCTCGTAGTTGTTGTCCCTACTTTGGGAAACACTGCTTTAAAGTCTCATTTAGTCTCCGGCCACAGGTGACTAATGAATACCATTCAGTGGCCTGGAGTTCTTGCCCAAATTCCTACCTTAGCCACTGAGGGAAACCACACTGAGCTTTGCCTGACAAGTAATGATCTCTGCTTCATTTTTGTCTGCAATACACATGGATCCCTGGTTATGTATATTAAATTTTGTAACAGGCTTACTTTTGGGGTTGTTTTCTAATGTGTAGAGCTAGACTGAAAAAAAACTTCATCACCGATTTGCTGTCATTTCTTCCGCTTCCTGCAGCTGATCTAGTAGAACCCATTCAGAGGAATAAATGCTGCCATTTTTATATCTGCATGATTACTTTCGTAATTTCCAGTAGGAAACAGAGAAGCTATTTATTGGTCTCTAGAACTTAAGCATTTAAAAGGAACCTACAGCTATATTTATCATCCTTTACAGGAAATGCAAAGCTCTTCAAGACACACAATGAACAGACAGGCTCATAAAAGACCCTGCAAATTTAATAAGCTAAGCTATCTTCTGCTGATTTCTATTTACTATGCATGCAAATGGGACTTGGGTGGCTTCTCTTTTTATATTTTGTACCAGGAATTTCAAGAGAAGGAATGAAAAAAAAAGCAGTGTGAGTTCTGTGTCTCAAGAAATTATATTTAAAATTCATTTTTCACCCTCTTTCAGCACTGTCTTAATGAGAGTCAAAATCCTTTAGGTGATGTGGAGAATGACCATCTTTGTACGTGACCCAGAGACTCACATGTATGTGTGGTTGTGTACTGTGAAAATAGTTATACCTTGAATGTTAAATACACATATATTTGTATGTTTGCCTATGGGGAGTGATCAAAACATATGATGAAAGTTTAAATAAAATAATTTTACAGTAAAAGACACATTATTGCCATTAATCCCCCTCAAAATACTCCCCCTCACTTCAAACACCCTTGTCCCATCATTCTTGCCACTTTCTGAAGCAGTTCTGAAAGTCCTCTTTTGTGTGTCTCTTTAGTTGAGCTGTCGTGGCTGCCTCGATGTCCTGAATCATTTTGACTTTGGGGAAGAGCCAGACATCAGATCTAGTGAACAAGGTGGAGGAGGACACACTGTAATGTTTTTTATCTGACAGAAATTGCTGTACCAGAAGCGATGTGACATGGACCTTCCATTGTGATCACAAAATACGGTGACTGCTGCTGCCGAGTACCATCCAATGGAAAGGCAGGGATCTTCAATAGAGGAAGCAGGGCATCGAAACTTAGTAACAGGGTGTGACAAGTTTCAACTTGTTCGGTGCAGTCAGGTGTGAACTACATTTGAGAGAAGGTGTGTTTTAAAGTGTGCTGCTAGTCATCCTCCATCATGACAACGCTCCGTGTCACACATCACTTCTGGTTTATGGCAATTTTTGTCAAATAAGAACATTATAGTGTGTCCGCATCCACTTTATTCAATGGATCTGGCACTGTGCGATTTCTGGCTCTTCCCCAAAGTCAAAATGACCACGAAAGGTAAATGTTTTGAATCGATTCAGAACATGGAAGCAGCCACGACAGCACAACTAAAGACACTCACGAAAGAGGACTTCCATAAGTGCTTCAGAAAGTGGCAAGAATGATGGGATAAGTGTGTTCGAAGTGAGGGGGAGTTTTCTGAGGGGAATTAATGGCAATGTGTCTTTTGCTGTAATAAATTTTTTAAATTTAAACATTGACTGTATTGTTTGATCACATCTCGTATATGCACCTTTATATTTATATATATATGCATATATAACATGTATATACCTTTTCCCAACAAAAGTGTTACAACAATGCACCTTGAGTCAGTCCTTTAGTACTTCTATAACTTTCTAGTTTTCAGTTACCTTTGGCACTAAGAAATTTCAAGGAATTTTCAGAGAGAAATTTGAATACAGTGTGTCAGTAAACAATGGATGATACCAAGGCATACTCCTTTTCGAACTATTTGATCACAGAGTAATTTAGTTCCTGCTTAGTGTTTCTTTTTGCACAGACTTTGACAGTCTGACCAGCAAGATCCCATAACATCTCCAACTTATGTTCTTTGTCTTATTCAAATCATGCATTCCTTATTATTTATGCATAAAACCCTGACAGATACTTCTGGTAAATCATTTGCTTTAAATTTACTTTCCTAGTAGATTTTTATTATAAACTCTCAAAATTGTTAATTTTATTGACTATTAAAATAATATTTTTAATGAAATGTTACAACAAAAAAAGTTAGTTGCTCACATTTTCCTAAAATCAATTAATTAAGTTATTCACATTAAAAATGAGGGTAATGATGAAAGATTTAAAACTGTACCATCTGATCTCTCAATCATCTTCATCATGTCTTCTGGGTTATAAATTATTCTAGTATCTTGTCTTTAAATACTAAAATAATAAGTAAAGTTTCTCTCTCTCTCTCTCTCTCTCTCTCTCTCTCTCTACACACACACACACACACACACACACACACACATATGGATTTTATTTTATCATGTATACAGTTTGAGGTAAGAAGCTAAAAAATAGATGTCAGGATAATAATTAATATGGCCAAAATTACATATATAATAATAATTTATATATATATATATAAATTAAAATTTATATACTAGTATTATTGAAGAAGATTTTAGTATATTGCTGCTGAAACAAGCACTATTAAGGAAAGTTTTGATGAAAAGGAAGGGAAATTACTGACAATTCCTTTGAGTAAATTTTAGAAATAAAGTTCAATATGATGGATTAGATTAGATTTTCTATTAACTTTAATGGGTGGCACATGGCTGAATCCTCAGTACGTATTCTGAAAATTTACCCCTTCCTGGTTTAACAAAAGAGACAGTGTGTAATTACCATAATTACCAGCTCTTTAAACTAATTATTTCCATTTTGTTTATGTGGCACTTTTATTGACTGGGCTGTTCTGTCTCGTGGAAATTCCTGTTGTCAATGAAGGAGCATATTCAGCAGGTGGCAACAAATTAAGGATTGTGTTTGGAAAAATACTTATTTTGCTGGCTCTAGTGTGTCTGTGATTTTACTTCCATTCAAAGCAAGAGACTGTTTTAAAATATTGAACGGAGGGTTTGTTAGTATCTTATGTCTCTCCCATGCAATGCAGGCGATTCTTAAGCATCGCGCCCAAGATTTTTCTTTTCAATGGCAGGAAACAGCAAGTTGGATTTCAGGGTTGTGGAATTTGACGCCTGCTCAGCAGCTTGGAGAGCATGCACTCAAGGGCTAGGAGGACTTAGAAATATTCTCAAAGCCAAAGCCACACACCTGCCAAGTGGCCGCCCCAGTATTTTGACCCAGGTTTCATGCTTCCCAATGTTCATTCCACAGCAAAATGGCAATCACGTATCATATTTGAAATGGTTCATTCCTGAAACAATGAGGTTCCAAAGTGAAGATAAACCTTAAAATAGCCACCTATCCCCAGCTTTGGTGAAATAAAATCATGGCAAAGAGTAGATTTTCTGCATCTCTAATTTCTGAGTCTTCACAGTTATTAACAATGACCCCATTCACATGAGGTCAGCTGGGGTCGGGTGAGATGGAGTTTGGAGATTTCACTTTATAAATAAATTTCCTGTTTAAACTCAGTGGTTAGCAGGAGGGCGTTGCTATAAAGCAACAGGGACACAAAGCCCTAAGCAGTGAGTCATAACACTCCTTAATAATGTGAATTTCTTGTTATCGCTAACGCTGATGGTGCACAAATCACACTGCTTAGGTACAATGAGTTGTTTTATGGCCAGCGTTTCAAAGCTCCACCATTTTTGGCCCGAAGAGAAAATGTTTCACTTCACTGCCAAAATGCTGCAAGGATCAATACTAAATCAATGATAAAGAAGATCGATTTAAATATTTCCCGTAGTCTAAAAGAATTATGCCTTGGAGATAGGAATCATTACAGTGAGGCTGACTCTGCACTAAAATGCCACTCACTCTCCATAAGGTAGCCGACTTTCCAAGGCAAGGAGACGCCGTTCAGACACTTCCATATTGGATAACCCTTCTTCCCTTCCTTGATGGTGGAGAATGGATGGAGGAAACCGTAACTGATACCAAAGAAAATAGCAAAGTCAGTGTAATGGAGAAAGCGGTCTTTGTACCAGAGCAATAGTGCGTGTTCCCTCTTATTACGCTGATAACCAGAGCCAACCTTTCTGACCCGTCCATTATAGCTTGAAGCATCTTTTCTGTGGGCTAATGCATCCGGGTTGGTGGAAAACCTTCCAGAAGGATCCCCCCAGCTGTGCTGCTCCCTCAGAATTCCTTCTGGCTGTGACAGGTGTACTGCCATCCTCTCTGGGGTGTCCGGATCTCCTAGAGTTTGTCATTACTCTTGAAATGGGGAGGAAAGCTTACCAGGGAGAAATGTGGGAAGGAGTTGGAGATCAAGTTGCTTTTCTTTTTCTTTCTGTCTTTCAGGAGCTGATGGTATTAGTAAATCCCATCCCTCATTTATTTTTTATTATAATCTAAAGTAATGCTGCTTTGAAGAAAAAAGTAGAAATCTTTTAATATTCCCACAGGAAGTGTTTACATTTCTGATGGACTGTTTTACTTCACAGAGCTTATTTAGTTTCTGTTTAATTTGTGCAGGGATAAAACGAGTTTCAAGAGTGTTGCTGTGACAATTGTATGAACATCTAGAAAACAAAGCTGGATTCTGAGCTACCTCAGAGGGGCACAGGGATTGTATATTAAATTTGTACAAAGAAATCCCCCTTCTTAACTAGGATTGTCACACGATTTTCAAGCTAAGGAATGGAAGAAAATGGCATTAAAATGGAATAGTCTAATTTTGAAAGAGTGTGACTGATATTTTCCCATCCTTCTGAATGACCTTAAGATGGCTAAGGATTTGAGTTTGATGGAAGAAGGCTTGGCATGTGTTGACCCTGGGTGGGGTATGAAAGACAAATAGAGAATCTCCTTCTGCAAAGGTCTTCAGGAACAGCTCAGATGGTGCTGACCATGCTTCTGGAAAATGCAGGCACTAATTCGGAGGTAACCTCTCCGAGTCCTCCCTTGATGTGTATCTATGATTACTCTAGAGATCTGAAAACACCCAGGGGTGTACAGGGGACTCAAAGTAACTTTTAACTCTCTCCAGACATGATGGAAGATATTTATTTTGCTGTAAATAAGGACACACAAGTATACAAGTTGTTATTATTGGTGATAATGCTTTTACTATAATGATGCTATGTTTTATATGAACTTTATATACAGATTTATCTAGATTTGGTATCACAACTACCCACTGATGGACAGTTAATTTGTCCCCATTACCCGTGAGGAAATTGGCTTAGGAATATGTTGCTATCAGGGGCAAGGCAGTAAAAACACTGACACCAGGTCTTCTGGGTCTTAATGTTGCCTACATTTGTGTTTTATTTTTTCAATCTTGAGGAAGGTTTATGCAATCTGGGTCAATCTGGGTGTCAACTGAGGTTGCCCTCAGTTTTAGAAATAATAACATTTAAGAACGTTGAACTAAGCTCTCCCCTTGTTTTCTGATAATTCTGGGCCCTTAGCATGTCATGGTTACCTCTAGCTTTGAGTTTCTGCTTCTGCTGAACCTTCAGTCTCACCTGAGTTTCACCTCGTCATCCGGGTCCTCCTGTTCTAACCCAGCTACTCCTGTGTCTATACACAGCAGCCTTCCTGCATGTTTCAGGCAGTTGAAAACTTAATTGCACCACATATATTAGTTATTTGTTCTTAAAGTTTTTCAGTCACTCCTTTAATGTCCATTCCTGCAGACTTAAGACTTGATACCGTCCGGTCCTTCTTTCCTCTTGAATCGAGTTCCTTTCTCTTCTCTTCATCTCTTCATCCCTCAATTCCTCTTTCTTTCTTTTTTGGTTTTGTTTTGTTTTGTTTTATATGAAACTCAATCGCTGTGTCTCTTTCTTTTACTGTCTCTTTCAGTCCCTGACACTAAAGCCTTACTTTCAATTTCATACCATCAGTTGTTTTCTTAAGCAAAAGCAGTTCCTTATCTTAGAAGAATTCTTGAATGGAAGTTAAATATTTTTCTTCAGCTCACCCTCATGTTTATTACATGTTCTCTCTGCCTGTTCTTTCTTTCACTCTCTACTGACCACCCCTTCAGTTACTGTCAGCGACCTTCCTTGAGGGATAGCAGCCAGGTGCTTGTTAAACAAATCAGCGACTAATTCAGTATTTTCTTCTCCTTTTCTTCCTTTTCCTTCCCTTTGATATTAACTCAGCCCCAGGTCTCAATGGTCATCCAGTAAGCTATTGCATTAGAGGAGGCATTATTTTTATTTTTCATAAGTTTTAAATAACAAATTACTACTGCTAACTTACTGGCTAAAATGTCTGCAGTGTTTCTGGAAATCTCCCTGCCTTTCTATCTAGATGTATTGTTTGTTGATTGATTTATTTTGTTTTCCAACTTTTCCTGGACTCCCTGGGATTCAGCCTTCATTTCTCATCGTTTTTCTTTCTCAAGTAGCTTAATAATGACCTGGGACCTTGACTCAGCCAACGGATTAATATATGTAAAGATATACAGACAAAAACAACAAAACAGGTGGTCCAAATGGCTGTCTATTTAAAATATGGTCTGTGAGTCATTGTGAGGGCAAAGAAAAGAAAAATTTGGCAATTTTGTTTAGAATGCTTAAATTTAAGTAACTTATGATGCAGTAATTCCACTTCTGGGACTTGGCCTATGAGTGTATACGTACAGTTGTACAAAGTTGAAAGCAACGATACTGTTTATTGAGAATTAGTTAAAACAGTGAGATTCTAGAAATAAGCTGAATGTCTGGAAGCAGGACCTGTGTTTCCTAACATGCAGTGCAACCGTAAGATAAAATATTAAAAAAAAGAAATATGAAATATTATGCACCTATGTCTAAAAACAAAAACAAAACAAATGAAAAAAACCTCTATAAATTTCCTTTGTTAGACCTTAAACCTATGGGCATAAAATAATTGTAATGACCATGGTTTTCAATTAATATTACCAAGACATGTAGACACCGTATCTCAGTAAAGCTAATGCGAGTGAGAAAAATATCTAAATCTTGGAAAAAACTCAAATGGACAACTAACTGTAAGCCCTTTCCATTGCATACTAAGGCCTTTGCCTTTGAACCCCACCCAAGACCCACCTGCTGCTGTCGGGGAACAGGACCCTGCATAGTAGGGTAGGGCCCCGAAAATCTATCATTCTGTAAACTCATTAGCTATTATGATTTTAGCAAAAAGCTATGTTCTGTTTGTTTGCTGTCTTTTGCCTTCTAAATATTAACTTGATTTAGTATTTCATTTGTTGTTTTCCTCCCACAAACTATAAAAATCACATTTCTTAAATTCTCTTTTCTTTGAAACTGCTTTGTCATTCTGGCTCTCTCATTAAGGAATTAACTAAAAGAAGCCTCAAGTGGGGGAACACAGCCCTGATTGGCAGCTGTGATTCCCAGCCGTCACTGCAGATTGTATCTCCTCAGGAAAAGTTGGAAATGATTCAAATCAGCTCCTATTCTGAAACAAAACAACTCCCATTTGCAATTGCAAGGAAAATGTATGTGTCCACCTTGCCATAATGTGGCAAGTTTGGATATGGTGAGACGTGAAAAACAATAATAATCCAGAATCAGAACGCAGTGATCTGAATGTTGTGTGATATTTTCAGCGAAGGAAAACATTGCAAGATAATCCCTCTCATTGTCTAAATTGAAGGAGAGGCAGGATGTACTGTCACACAGAAACACACGATTTTAGACAGTATTTCTATGATAATGTGAGCCACATGTGATAACACATACAGGAATAAGCCTGAAAATGACTGAGCTGGAAGGCACCTGGCAAAGCCATCGGGTCCCGCTGGACGGGTTCAGTTTGCCCTCCTGCAATTAACCAACCATCTAAGTGTCATAGAACAGGTAGGTGCCTCTTCCCTACTTGAAGTTCTCCAGGGAGGGCGTCTCGACAGCGTAGTCTGACAACCCTTGCCAGGGTTTTGTAACCTTGACAGTCTACAAGTTCTCTCACCATCCCACAGAAATCTCTCCTGTAGCCTGTTTTCTCTAGGTGGGTTTCCAGGGGACACAAAACAGAAAGGCTTCTGTGCCTTTCTAGAAACGTTGCTCACGTCCCCATTTGTTGCATCTTACAGTATATTCTCAGGACCAAATTACAACCGTTCTCATGTTTTAAACACCAAGGACCTGTTCCTGGGTCCCATGGAATTACTTTTTCCCTGACCTTGAATTTTTGAAATAGGAAGTAAGCTTCTGCCTGTCTTATGTTCCGCTCCAGGGAATAGAACAGCAGCAGCTACTTTATTCAGTACTTTACACTAATCATTTCACCTGCGTTATTTCATTAGATCTACATGAACCCTGTTAACGAGGCAGGAAGGATGTCTTTGTTTATGCTTTCAGGATTATGTCAACTGAGTATTCATGGGGTGAAGTACTGGCAGATCAAACCCAGCTGAAAATATTGGGCCCCTCAATCACAGTGGACGGAGCGCTCGTTTCACCATGTTATTTCAGGGGTTTTCACCTGCTATGTCATGTACTCATCAGAGACTAGTACGTTCATTTCATAGTTAGCAAAATTGATTTCATCGCATTTATACTTTATAGTGTATGTTTGTCCTAAAGCCATGGAGCTGGTAAGTAGCAGAAATGGAATTTGAACTCATGTCTCTATAATTAAGTGCAGGAATTTTCCTGCTTCTAAACAGCTGCCTCCCTCTTGCCATCCTTTCTTGGAAGGGAGACATAAAATACAACAAAGTAACAAAGTGCTGTGCTGATTATGTGATGTGATGTTTGATTTGATGCCTCCAGTCAGGTCACATAGTAAGTGCTCAGTTAATGCTAGCTCTTCTTAGTATTATTATTATCAGCAGTGATAAATGCACATGAGAGGAAAAACAGTTGGGCAGAAATAAGAGCAATAGAAAGTGATTACATCTAATGCTAGTCCAATGACTTTTTACAATAACAGTCCAATAACTGTACTAAATCTTTTTACAAATAACACATGCTTATAATGCAATTCATGGCACTTAGGAAAAACCTCAGGTTGCTTAGAAATCTAAACGTCAACAGTGAAACACAGGAATTTTCTAGAAACTGAAGAAATCTTGATATTAGAGATAATCAAGAATCTATATTCCTGAGTGTAGTACTCCAGATAAGTTAGATAAATTATTAGAGTGGACGTTAGACACACATATCTACTGCTGCGAAATGCCTAACGTCAAAACCAATTCTTTTATTTTCTCTCAAGGAGAAGAAGAATGAATAATTTATTCATCTCTTGCCTATGAGCTTCACTAGTGACGCTTCTGAAGTAAAATCTCTCACTTTTAACCCCTTTGCTTTTAAAATTACTCAATCTAATGCCTTTAAAATTACTCAATCTAACGCCCTAAGAAAGTCCTTTTCTTGCCATTAAAGGACTGCAAGTGAGTTCTCGCTTCCTTCCTTTTTGCAGGAGTATGACAATGCCTTCATTTCCAGTATTAAAACTCCCTCTGGGCTGTTTCTCCGTATCTGCTTAGAGCAGTCAGGCAGGGTTGAAGGGTTCTGGATTCTAGTTCAGCTTTGCCGTGTGGTTTCACGATCAAGTATTCAAGTAGTTTCTCCGTTCTCTTGGTGCTGTGGACTGTTTATCCTGGTGCAAATTTGTGTTAAAACTTAGCACCCAGTGTGATGGTGTCAGAAGGCGGGGCTTTGGCAGGCAGTCAGGTGGGCAGAGTCCCTGTGGGAGGGGTCTCATGACGGGATTGGTGTCCTGGTAAAGTGGCCCCACAGGCCTCCGCCACCTCCACCAGGTGAGGACACGTGAGAAGACAGCCATCTAAGAGGAGGAGGGCTCTCACCAAATACCGAACAATCACTGGGGCCTTGACCGTGGACTTCCCAGCTTCCAGAATTGTTAGAAATAATGTCTGTTGTTTATTAGCTCCCCAGTCTGAAGTATTTTTATAGCAGTCCAAACGGACTGAGACACTTTGCCAAATACCTTTTCTCCCTCTAGTCACAGGGCTGTGTGAATCAAATGAGATAATACAAATGGAAAACACGTTGAAATTAAGGCATGATCTTCCCCAAATACAGAGGGTGTTATAAATGTAAACCAGTTTCTTATCAAGCCTTTTCTTTATAAGGTTCTTTATGGGTTTTAAAACTGCACATTTATGTTGATTCATCAGTGCTACCCCCTTTCCTTTATTCAACACCTTCTTTGTCTCTAAATCTCTTACACAGTTTTCAAGACCTGAGTCAAATGTTTCCTCCTCTGAGAATCGCTGTTTGAGTCCCCAAGACTGAGAGGGTCACTTCCTCAGTCTGTGATCTCCCTGGCATAACAGCTACCTTGCTGGACTTCAAGTCATGTGTTTCCACGTCTGTTTCTTCTACTGGGCTGACAGCATCAGACAGGTCAGGTACAGTCCCCTCACATACAGCACCTGACCCAAATCCTAGCGCTTCAGGAGCTCGGGAGGAGTCGTAACTCACCACTACGCAGTCTTCAGGAACATGCGCTGAGTTATTTACCTCCCTCTCCTCCTCCTCCAGTGGACTTACTTCTCCTTACTCCCTTTTGGAGGAGGGAATTGAGAGCTCCCCAAAAGGAGTTCACACCCATGTCATCACAATCAGAATCATGCAGCGGCAAGTCTCCCTCTGCCCGCCCACCCACCTGGCTCCCCAGCCCAGTGTCTCCCTAGTGACCTCCCAGCACCACCCCACCCCTCGCAGCCTCTTCCCCATTCTCTTGCCCACCAGGCACCGACGAGGCTCCTGTGAGCTACACACAAGGTAAGGGCACACCTCGTGTGCTCATATGGACATACACTTGAATCTGGACTCTGCCATATGCTTTCGGACAAGTTAACCACTTCAAGTCCCTGTTTCCAAATCTATCAAATGGGGTTAAGAACACCAGTATGTTGAAAAACTATATATATATATATATATATATATATATATATATATATATATATATATATCCTTACAGAGGACTCAGCATATAATGATTATTTCATAAAAGTGAATTATTTTGATGAGCTTTGCAGTTTGTCAAATATAAAATTAAATCCTCATTCTGACACCCCAATAATCAACTGACTTTGGACAGATTTCAACTTCTGTGCATATGTGACTCTCTTACACACATACACACACACACCCCTACCCCTTCTCTGCTACAGTACAAAGAGGAACAGCACCACTCCTCTTACAGAACTCATGTTCCAGTGTCTGGGTGCAGTGCACCTCCCCAGACAGCACAGACCACCACCCTCAGGGTTTGTCCCCACAAAGCGAATCTGTTCGACGCCCCCTGTATCTTGCCTGCTAAATAGAGATACCATGTTTCCCCAAAAATACAACCTAGCGGACAATCAGCTCTAATGCATCTTTTGGAGCAAACATTAATATAAGACCCAATATTATATTATATTGTATTATATTACATTACATTATATTATATTAATTATATTTATTATATATTGTATTATATATTATTATATTATATTTATCATATTATATTAATTATTATAAAGACCCGGTCTTATATTTTGTTAAAATAAAACCTGGTCTTATGTGAATTTTTTCTCCAAAAGAGGCATTAGGGCTGATGGTCCACTAGAGCTTATTTTCAGGAAAACGGGTAGATGTTCCATTAATGGAGCTCAGTGGTGCCACTTACTGCAAGTAGAGACGCACTTATTTGCAGCCGACTGTAGATTTTGTGAGGTGTTTGCTTATTTCTTGGAGCCCCACAGCCGCCAGCAAGGGGAAGTGGAACAGGCACTAAACTCATGTTCATGTAAGTGGTACAGTCCCCAGAGTTCAAGTTGCCCAGGGTCACAGACCTAATAACAACATAAGAGCGACTTCAGGGAGCTCCCATCGAGCCTCGCCGTCAGCTGGCCAGCACGCCTGGTGTTGTCCACCTGCTGGCCCAGTGGCAGGTGGCAGGTAAGCTCTCAGTTTTCACGTTAGAGGGCCCGAGGATCACAGTTGTGAACTGTGTTGCCCTGAGGTCCAGAGGCAGATTCAAATGAAGAACCCCCAAACCCACGACCCCCCTGCACCCTGACAGGCAGTGATGCCAAGCGATTGGACCTGTGGGCTCTGGAGTGTGGCTGCCTCGGCTGGAGTCCTACTCTGTCGCAGTCGTGCTGAGTGATGGTGGGAAAGTTGTGTAGTTCTGGAAACACCTGCGAGGTTGTGATACAGTAACAATCTCAAGTCAACACTATCCTAAAGGTAAAACACTTAGTAACGTGCATATGCCATGCCGAATAATGCCTTTTGTCATTTCTACCTATTGTGACCTCTGTCCCCTTCCCCATTTCTTGTTCATTTTCTTTCTCGTGGACAGATGGCTCTTTCAGCCTTTCAATTGATACGCTTGGAGGAAGAGAGACAAACGATGGTCTGACTCCTCTCAACGAGGGGGCGGGTAGCTTTCACGCACGACTCTCCCAGCCCACCCAGCAGGTCCTTCCTGCTCCCTGGAATTCCTCTCACTCTGCGCAGACTCCATTGTTCATTGAAACCGCCTTCCTGGGGGAAACCTTGCTTCTCCTGAAATGGCAACGAGGATGTATATGAGAACTGTAATAAAAATGGAAAAGATTAGGGATCATGCCTCAAAGGAAAGTATCCCTTTAATAAGGAATAGATTAAAGGAAAGGAAATCAATCTTGTGAGATCATGAAAATCTTGGAGTCTGAAGATGATTTATTTGTTTAAGATTTATACCCAGTCTCCTTTCATAAGGATTCAAGGTGGCGGTAGACTGCGCTAAAGTCATTTTCTCGTAATATGTTTCAGACTGGAATTAGGACTTCATTTGCTAGCAGGTGAAGTTAAGCTGATTATAGCAAATGAGCTATTGAAAATCAATACCGTAAAACCATTCCATTAGTACCTGTACAGTCGTCCCAGGATTATAAGTAATATTTATGTGCCCAGACACTGACATTTTCAGGAAATGAGATGCAGACCGTTTGCACGGGCACAGCCACCTGTGGTTGGTGGGTTGCGATGATTAAAGGAAGCTGCTAATGAAGCCAAGGTTACAGGTGTGGCCCCACATCCCCCACTCAGCCTCCCTGTGCTGTGCACCTGGGAAGGGAACCCCATCCCTGCAGACGGCTCCTTCCTGTAATGTGCTGGGGCCCCGAAGGCTGGCAGCATCCCACACCATGACAAATGCACCCCACTGTTGGCGAGCACCCCCAAGCACGTGGGATGACGGATGGGTTTTCCTGTGGATGAGATTGAGTGCATACACACACACACACACACACACACACACACACACACTGTCACTGTTTGACACACGTCTACACACACACAAATGCACACATACCCCACCCAGCAGAGGCACGTGAACCAGAGGATCACACATGAAAAAAACCTTCAACTTGGTGCCATCGGAGGGAGTCAGATTAAGTCGACCCTTTGACAGACACTGGCAGCAAAGCCTTGGGTTGGTGACTTGCCTCAGTTTCCAAAATGACAAAAATGGACAATACATTTTTGGACGAATGGGGAGCGCTAAAAGGTGGAACACATATAAAGCACTGAGATAAGGCACAGCAATGATAAAAAATTTAAATGTATTTTACTGTTAGAATTGACCAGGTCTTCCAGTATGTTCTTTACTTGCTCTGTCTCATTTAATCTTCACAATACTATGTGAGGTAGGGGCCGTTGTTATCCTTTTTTCTCACAGTGAATTTCAGTAAGAGCTTGCCCGAAGCCACACAATGAGAAGCAGCCCAACCCATGCCCAGCCCTAGCCCGCCTCATGCCTGAGCCCACGTGTGCAGGTGCCCTGCCATATCTATACTTCCCCTAAACATGAGCTGCCTCTACAGCCTGTTCGAGCTGATCTTCAAACTATCGTCCACTCTCTGACACACACACAGAATGTCGTCTCCTCTGGGCTGCCTGCTGCTTTAGGACAAACCCTTAAGGTGATGTCATTCCAGTCATGCTTTAGGACTCTGCCAGAGGCATGTTTGATGGTGTCTTCCCTCAGGAGACGTGTACAAGGAACCTAATGTTAAATATATAAAGTCAAGCAAACAAGGACTACAGATTATCCCCCGATCCCCGCCTTTCTAGACATCTATTTTCAGCCCTGGGGTCTAAGAAGATGGATTATAAAGCAAATTTACCTGGAAACTGCACAAACACTGGCCATGGGCCATCATCCAGCTGTACTGGTGACTCAAAACCTCTTCCCTGGAAGGCCACGTACATCTATCCACTCGATAGGGTCTAAGTATGTTCCTACTGCTATGAACCTAGGCCTGTTCTCTGAGAGAAGGAATTACGGCTTCAGAGAATCTTTTATAGACTGGAGATCTGGAGAGCCCCACGTAGATGGTTTCATGCTGAAGGACTATTAGAACTAAAGTCTCCATTTCTGAGAGAGTTTGCAGAAGTGGAAAGAACCAGAGTGTTGGAGTAACTGAGACCAAGGTTTGCCTTCTGAACCTGCTACGTGCTAGCAGTATCCTGAACCAATCACTGCAGCTCTTTGAAATTCTGCTTTCTCATCTGTAAAATGGGGCTAATATTACCTGATTATGAATCTGCAGTGACAGTTCTTAGAAGCTGTACAAGCAACTTGCTTGATGCCAAGTAACTATTACACATGACTATTAACCGTTGTAATTAGGATTTCCTGGAGAAACACTCTGTTGATCCGGGATTATCGGGAGACAGAGCCTAGGTCAGTCTGTGTCCAGAGAAGTCTTTGATGATTGACTGATCTGAAGTGGTAGCGTATCAGCCCAGGTCAGGATGGCCTACCTAATGTCAGGTCACTGCAGAAGGGTTTATGTACGAAGGGACCACTCATAAAGAGAGACGGGGGACAATTCAGTTACTGGAGCAGGGAGCTATTGCTGCTGCATAGCGAAAATAGCCTAAACTTAGTGTTTGAAAACAACCGTTTATTTGCTCATAATTCTGTGGGTTAGCGATTCAGGCTGGAGTCCGCTGGCCAGTCCATCTTCTGGCCTAACCTGGGCTTACTCACTTAGTTGCAGTGACCTAGAAGATCGAATGAGGTTAGATGGTCCACGGAGACCTTGTGTACATCAGAAGGTCAGTGCTGGTTGTCAGCTGGCCCAGTCCCTCCTTGTGGTCATTTGTTTTCGAGGAGTCTCACCGGCTTCCTTGGGATGGTGTCAGGGTTCCAGGAAGGGAGGGGAGGCTTTGCAAGGCCTGTCGAGGGCAGTGCTCTGGAACTTACATTAAAAATGTCACTTTGCTCACAGTCTGTTGGTCAAACCAGGTGATAAGCCCAGCCCAGCTTAACCGATGGGGAAATGGACTTCACCTCCTTACTGGAGGAGAGAGAAGGTGGCATTGGAAAGGAGCACGGGGACTAGGACCCGGGGAATAACTGCACCCATCACCGCAGGCACCCTAACACGTGGACTCCGCTTAAAGGGACGAGGGGAGGAAGGGTTACCCGAACATGAGAAGCCGCTGCCTTCAGGAAAGCAATGAAGACTGGACAAGACAGCCAGGCTAAGGCACCTCCTTCTCATTTCCTGCTAATGTCCCCTATTGGCAAAATTTAACTAGAAGCCAGAAAAAAGGCCTCGTTAACATAATTCTTACAAATCGTGCTCATGAAACGACGACAAGTACAGAAAGGAGTGAGCATGGCTGTGGAATGGAAATGAAAGACACTGAAGAAAGAAGAAAGAAGGCAGGTGACAGGAAGGGTGAGAGGGCAGCTTCTGTGCGCGGCTGGGCCCGTTGACTTCCTGGTCTGACAGGCTCCTGCAGGGCACTCGGGCAGCCTTTTCTCTCCCTCCATTTGTAAAAGCGTCATAAGAAATTCCTTCCTCAGCAGGTCACTGTGAAGACAGATTAGATGCTATGTTGTTACTTGGCCCAGTGAACAGGCAGTGGCAGTTAGCAATTAAAGACGTACATGTCAGTAGTTCTTAAAAAAGCCAGTGCATGTTGCTTTCGCTGAAACCAACCTCTGTTGACTTCCACAGGCTGTTTAGAGGTCGGGCCTTAACTTTCTGGTTAATTGTTTTCTCTTTGCGCTTTGCCTGAGTCAAGTCCTGATTGGAAGACTCCAGAGTCCATTTCAAGCCCAAAGACTGCCAAAGCCACTGCCAGGCTCACGTCCCCCAGGGGGAGGAGATGCGTCCCCTGCAGGTGAGAGAGGCTAGGAAGACAGACCTTCGTGTCACCGTGTTTATCCGAATGCCACAGGTGCCTCAACAATTTCTCTTTCCAGCCCCGTCCTCCACTTGGAGTGAGTGCGTTCATCCCTGAGTGGCAAATGCTGACACCACAGCTGGTGACAAGGATGGACAGCTGAGTGCGCTCAGAAAAAGGGAGGAGGCAGGTGCTGCCTGGTGAAAATTGGTCCCCAAAGCGGCCCATCCCCAAGTCTGTCCTGCCTGCCTTCTGGTCCCATGCAGACTGACTGGGGGGCTGGGCAGTGCCACCAGGAAGGAAGGTCTCATTACAGAGGTGCAGGGGCACCAGCCAACCCTGTACCTCTTGGAGCACCGTGCACACTCTTGGGGGGGAGGGGTGACAGAGCCCTTGAGGACTTGGGATGCCATGTCATCGAGCACGTCCCCATGGGTGTGCTGGGACACTAGTCAGTGAGTGCGATTGTAAATTGCTTGCATGTTTATTGTGATTAAATAATTTTGGAAATATTGGATTAGACCAAGCAATATGGTTCCTTATTGCAAGACCTGTGAGACTGTTTAGATCGACAGAGTGACTCTGGAGCTCCTGGAGGTGGGGGTGGAGCCGTGCTTCCTGGAGATGATTGACCAGCAAGATTTCTCCGGAGGGAGGATGTCCTGCTTTAATATCCCACAGGCCAAATCTGGGGGACTGTGGGGACACGTAAAATCAATTAACCCCTCTGTCTCTCCCTCTCCCTCTTTCCATATTGAGTCCCAGAGGGAAGGGGCATATATGAGGTTCTCAACAGGACGGAGGCAGGGATGGGACATAGTCTGAGGACTAATCTAGTGCTAGGCTGTCTTAATGAAAATTTGGAAAAGCCCGTGTCCCTTATGCACCAGACTACAAGCTCTGTGAATACAGGACATCTGTTTTGAAGTGACTGATTTCCTCACAGGGATAATTGGGTGGTGTCTGGGCCGATGATGTGTCCTTGGTCTTTCCTGTGACCTCCTAAGGTTTTTGGGACTCATCACCACATTCACTTCCGACGGCAGAACACAGGCAGGTCAGAGGCTGCGAGACAACAACACTAGCCCCACGCTGTGTGGCACCTTCGACCCCACCTCGTCCTTCTGCATCCTGTGTGCAGTTTCATCACACAGTTCTCTGTGGCAGGGAAATGCAGAAAGAACAAATTTCTTTCAATATTAAGTATTTGTTTTAAAGTCAAACACAACCACAAAACAACAAAGATAGAGCTCTTAGCTCCTATGTCCTGATGCTTTCGTCCAAGTTTTTCCTCTAAATGTGCACTTTTTGCAGTATGTTTTATTGAACTTGTTTCATATGATGCTCAATGAAAAAAATTGCTTACAAAAATTTGGAAAAGATTCATATTACATAGTGCGTGTCCCTCAAGAATCACAACACACATTATGTTACTGACGGCTCTGAGAAGTCCTACAATAAAGAGACATGATGAAATTAATTTAAGAGAGTTTGTTTAAAAATGGACATGAAAGCCTATATTGTGCATCGTTTGAAAGCAGCTTATCTGAGACAGCAAACGCTAGGCTGTGTTTCTCTGAAGCACACAGAGAAGGATCAGTGGAGACGGCAGGAGGAAGAAAGGAAATGACCTTTGCCGAACGCCTCCCCGACCTCGGTGATCCACGAGCAAGCATTAGCTCATTTGATCATCACAACGGCCTCATGAGGTGGATGGGCATGTGCTTTCTTAGCAGAGGAGAGCGGGTTCAGAGAGGTGAAGTGCATGGTCGATATCACCCAGATGCAAAATGATGGAGTGGTACACGGATCTCTCTTCTTCCTGGCTCCAGGAAAGGGCCATTCACTCAGATCCTCTCCAAACACTCTAAGACTACCCTGCATATGACTTCAAAGCCCGTTTTCGGGAGAACGCCCCATCTCTCCAGGCGCACGTGCTACCTGAGCCTGTATTGACGCGCCCTTCTCGCCTTCCTTTGCACGTTTCTAAGAACCTGCTTATCGCTCTAGGCTGTGGCCATTGCTTCTGATGGCCAGATTCTTCACATCTAAATCCTGAACAATTTATGAGCAATCATGAGTAACAATTACCATTATAAATATTCCCAATGCTTTAGAAGGTGCATGCACACGCGCGCGCACACACACACACACACACACACACACACACACACACACAGTAAAATAATCCATATCCCACGATCAGTTTACAAGCTGAGGTTCGTGCTGGTAGAAGTGTGATTTCTTTTCAGTATCGCTGTGCTCACACCTTCAGTGAGCGTGTCACGAAACAGGCAGTGTACGTGGCATCTAGGAGCGCTTGGAAACCAAGTGCATGTCTGCACTTTCATTATTATAAAGATGGGCTATTTTCATATAATCAATGAGGCACTGGCACTGCATTGCTACAGCCTCATTTGTTTTGGTTATTTGAAAATAGTGCATCTTTATAACATACATACATACTTTACATATATGGATGCATACATATAGTAGTATGTGTACGTTTGTTTATGCTATTTGTATACGTGTGTGTGTGTGTGTGTTGAGTTGTTTTCCATTGCCAGTTACATAAAGTGGGTTTTCTTGTCAGACTGTCTGGGTTTTATGTCTGACTCTCCATTCACCGTACTAACTTGGCAAGTTTCTTAAATGCACTGTGTTTGCTTCCTATTACAACTGTCCCACAGATCTAGTGGCTTACTGAAACACACGTTGGGTCTCACTGGGCTGCAGCCAAGGTCTTGGCAGGGCTGTGTTTCTTCTGGAAATGCACGTTCCTGCCTTCCCACCTTCTGGAGACTGCTCGAATGCCTTAGATTGTTCCCCTCCCATCGTCAGAGCTGGCAGTGGCCCATCTAGTTTTTCTTACACCACATCACTCTTTCTCTGACTTTTCTTCTGCCTCGAGCTTCCACCTTTAAGGACCCTTGTGATTCCATGGGGCCCTCCGGATAACCAGGGTAATCGCCCCACGGCAGGATCCTTAATCGCAGCTTTGTAGTCCAAAGTAGGTAACATAGTGTCAGGTTCTGGGGGTTTCCCTCCAGACATCCTTGGATGGGGGAGGCATTGTTCTGCTGGAGACACTGACTGTTCTAAGATATCCTGTTACCTAAATGGTGGAGCCCACATTTCAGGATTTGTGTTTAGATTCAGGAACTGAGACAATGTCAGATACACATGAGATGAAAGATGTGGGATTGAATACATTTTGTATGAAAACCTTTTTACAAAAAGCTATAGAAAAAAAATAAAGCTTTTCTTAATATGTGGTTGGAACCAAACAATGTAGGTAATTAGAAAATGTGTTCTTTCTCCAGAAAAGTTCATCTTGCTAATAACAGATTTTTTTCTTTACTTCTTTGTGGAATTGCAAGTCAGTTTCATCTCGTGATGCCAAAAAATTAATTAGTGACAGTCGCCTGTGGCACTGTGTTTAGAAGGATTCTGAAGGTCAGCAAGAAAGATTCTTGTGGTCATGGGATGGACACGTTACACATGTCAGAAATTGTCACCTTTACTCCACTAGGTTGATAAAAAAAAAAGTATAGGTAGATGTGAGATAAAAGAGGCATTACAAATAGAATTTAATGAAAACTTGTTTGATTGTATATTATTTCTCTTCCATAAAAGTGATAAAATCTGAGCACTGTCTACTGGTTTTGAAAAACAAGAAGCACAGCAAAAAGCTCTAAGTGGAGTTCTACGAAGAGAAAAATCTTTTATAAAAGATATGTCATTGTCATTAACTCATTGATTAATTGAATCTTTTTTTAATTAAACATTTGTGTTTATTAGATATTTATTCCAATGTATCATTTGTTACTCATTTGTTTCTAAATGAATTCCATTTATTGAGAGCATCCTATGGGCTAGACATTGTGATAGGTACTGGGGGTACAGTGATCAACCAAAAAAAAAAGGCCCCTATCCTCGTGGAGCTTGCAGTTTATTGAAAATCACAGGAATTAATTGAAAACTAACATAAATAAATGAAAAAAACTGTAGCTACGACAGATGTTAGGAAAGAGTGATATTGTGCAATGGAGGAATGTAAGGGGGGGTTCACGTAACCAAAATGAATCAAACTTAATGAGCTAAAAGGATCAGGAGGAGATGAGTGAGGGCCATAGGAAATCCAGGCAGAGAGAGCAGCGCGCGTAAAGGGCCTGCAATGATATGGAGCACAGCTCGTGGGTGGAGGGGAATGAAGTTCTGTGATGCTAGAACACCGAAGACCAAGGCTAGAGTGCTCACAGATGAATGTAAAGAGGTTAGTAAAAGGGAAGGTAAACAGCAGAAAGGTAAGGCAGGGACATTCCTGGGAAAAGTGGGAAAATGGCAGATGGGTGAAAGGCATTCATCTGATAAAGGGGATTTCACTGACGGGAAGCGCTTTCCCTACAGCCCTAATTCCTGCAACGTGGGTCTTAGGCTTCTCCTTCTTCTCTCCTGTTTTCCTGCAGCTCTTGTTCCAAAAAGGAAGACGTGTCTCCCAGAAACCACGCCACAATGCGAACAGTGCTTTCTCAGAGAACCATGGTTTTATTTCACAGTGGGGTTCTTGAACCCTACCAAATGCTGTACGGTTCCCCCACTATGAAGTAATGGGCACTGTGGGCTCTAGAAGAGACCGCCTTCAGCAATATTTCTATGAAAAAAAAGTGACTGCTGTGTTTCAACAGCCAAATGACAGGTTTCCTAAGACAATATAATTTATTCATGAACTGGTGACTGTCTGTCCCTCAGAAGTATCTTATTATTTCATCCTATCTGGAGTCTACAGTTTGGGAACGACTAGAATGATCTCCCACCAAGAACTCGCCCCACTCACGGATCCTAGGGTTGCTGGTACCAGGCCGGCTCGGGCGGGTGACAGGGTGACCAGGAGTACATTCAGGAGGATAAATGAACATGGTCCTTGCCGATGACGATGTCCAGATCATCTTATCTTTGGATATTAACTTGCTTTCTGGACAAAGGAGGCAACAGTGCTGGAGTTTTGTTTGCCTTGACATGTAAGTGTACAGAAAACACGTGCTTCTTTAATTGTCACACAGCTAACAGAGTTGTCTTAAATACAAATGCCAGAAAAGATAATTCATGTAGACTCACCTGTTATATCTTGAAATGTTTGCTTATCCACTTGCCTGAGATGAACTCATAAAAGATTCATGTAGGTAACAGGCTTATATTTTCTTCTTCTTTCAAGGTACTCTATTTATACAAAAATATTAGAAAAAATTTTTGCAAGCAAACTAGAGTATTTCATATTGTAATTCCATATTCTTGTATTTAGATTCTTTTTGTTCTAAAACACACTGCTAGCAAAATACATTCTTACTGTTAAACAACTAACAAGCCCTAACTTCAGTAGCTCCCTGCCTTGCATGTTTCTGTGTTCCTTGCATGCTTCTGGAAAGCCTACTATGTGCTCAGCATAATAACATGTGCCGGACTAGTCACAGCCCTCAATTATGTCGCCGTTATGTGAGGGAAGCAGGCAAGGAAACCAACAGTAGAGAAACCCCAGTGCCAGATGCTGAGATGGAGATGACACAGAGCTCGGAGCGCAAGGGCTTGGAGCAGCGCATGCGCAGTCAGGAGGAGGGGGACACGTGAACGCTCCCACAGTGGCCGCGCTGGCCCTGGGGCCGGATTCTGAGGACGCCGTCCCGAGGTGGGCAAAGGAAGGAAGGCTTCCGTGAAGGAGGAGGAGCACACGCCAGTGGCTAAAGGACACAAGGAAACGTCAGAGACCAGCAGGTCGCTTGGTTACTCTCAAGTTACTGGTCTAGAGTTTGATGCCTCTTGTTTGGGATGGAGTCCAAACAAACAAACAAAAACTGTAGAAGTGCTGTTGATTTCCAGTTGTGGATTTGGAATTCGGTTAAACCTGAGGACACTTTCTGTTCTGAATGCATCGGTAAGCAATCCTAGTCGCCAGAAGTATTCTGCCAGTGGTGTTTTCTGGTTAATTTTGAACTATAGGTAACTTTTTCTTCTGAACATTTTAGGGGTAAGAAAATACTTTTAAGCTTAGTGAAGTCGAAGTGGTAATGTGAATTTACCTGCTTGAATGGCTAATTCAGATCATACCGTGTTGAGGGTCCTTGTTATAGAACCCTCATGTGTACATTCAAACATACGCAGTTATGCACCATATGTATGAGCTCGGAAACTATGAAGTAACTTAGAGCTGCCCAAGACATAGCCGTGCGTCATAAGAAAGAAAATCTGAGACTCAGAAGTGAAATAGCTCATTTCAAAAGTCACCTCAGAGGCCAGGGTCACTACTGCCTACTAATGAAAGAGCTGGAACCTCTGGGGAAACCCAGATCTCCTCTATCCTAATTGCAGTGATGTGTTCCTTTGCCATCTCCACCGCCATGTCTTACAGACATTGCTAACATACCCAAAAAAGAAATCTTGGTTACATCCTGTCTTCTGTATTCCCAGCTGTGGCTCTTCCCTAGTCTTCTCCATCTGATAAAGTAACCAAAAACATCAAAACAGCCCTTACCCACCTTATAGCCAATCAATTGCCAATTCTTGACAAGTCTACGGGATCCATTGCCTGCTACCAACTCAGGCTGAGCCACTGTGATCGATCACACTCTGTGACAAGGACGACTGTTAGCAGCTCTGGTTCCACTCTTGACTCCTGGCAATCCATCTACCACAGTAGTCAGGCTAATCTTCTTAAAACATACACAATACTTACAACTTAAAACCAAACTTCTTGCGACCCAGAAGTCGAGGATACGCAGGCCCAGCTTACTCTGCAAGCTCAGGCCGCTGTTCTCTTCCGGCCCATCTTCCATCCGCTCTCTCTTCCTTGAGTAACTACAATACCCTGAGCACTCTCTGCCCTCAAGGCATCTGCAGATTCCGTTGCAGGTCTCAGCGCAGGTGGAACTAGTTCTAAGACGGACGTCATCACCCATCCGACGCTGGCCCGTTTTGTTCTCTAAGGCTGCACTTTCCTTACTTCCTCTTAATTTGTAATTATTATTTTAGGTGGGGCAGGTTGAGGGGAGGGTGGTGGGTTTATTACCTGCTCCCACCTTGGTAACATGTTTCTCCTCCTCATTATTATTATTATTTTGCAGAGACAAGCACAATGAATAGAACATGGTAAACAATTAATAAATGCTTCTTGAATGATTTGAGGAATTATAAATGTAGATCTATTTAATGAGTAGTTGCAATGTGTCTAACCTCAGTGTAAACAGAAATAGATTCTTAAAAAATAAATGACATAATTTTTTCATTTTTAATATATAATATTTTCATTTTATATAATGTTCATTTTTATTACATTAAATAATTCATGGAAGCTAAAATGAAGCATTCATGTAAGTACACAGTTATATAAAAAGACACTGATAATATTATTAAGCTTTCAAAACCACAGGGCAAAATTAGGAATTAACGTAACTAAAATGGAAAGAGAAAGAAGCTCTTCCCACGACCTAATCTGAAAACCACGATTGGCGTCCTCACTTCCGTACTAACTACGCTTCATCTACAGCCGGAAGTTCAAAGACAGCCTTGGCCAGCCAGTGCCCCGCACACTGGTTTGCCATTTCAGAATGGACAGACCCCTTTCCAGACTGTGTTCTACGTGTGTCTCCAAACAGCCCACGAGGTCGACGGAGAAGACGCTTCATCCTCATTTTACTGATGAGGAAACTGAAGTTCAGAACAGCTAAGGGTCTTACGATGATCTGACGCAGGGTTTTTTGGTCTTCCCACCATCAAATCTGTGTTCTGCGTACATCACATCATGTGTAAAGAGTCAAAGCTAGAAGCCTGAAGAGGCCTGGCAGGTGAATGGATGGACTGTGGAAGCTGGGAGGGGAGTGTGGTGAAGCAAAGAGCAGTCTAGCTCGATGGTTAGTGTCACACAGCCCAGTATGACCCAAGGAAAGCTGGATTCACACGGAATCATCTCACTTTTCAACACTGACAACTATTTCAATCTTCTAATAAATAGATACTCATGACATCTAATCTGTCTGTGGCTGGCTTTGACCTTGGGCAAAAGTTGACAACCTCTTTAATGCCCTAAAAATATTTCACCCGAAAATTTCAGTACATCATCAGGTATTCAGGACTTTTGGAAACAAAGCCAACCGAATCTTACAACATGGCCTAAAGAGGTAGTACCTTAGAAGAGGACGACATGACTGGGTGTTGTACCTGCCAACTGAAAATACTCTCCATGTCGAATATATGGATTTAACATTGCTGCCGGGCGTGATGATTACACTTCATGGTCAAGGTATGGACTTGAGTTAATGTGGCCGCAGGGAAGATGACTACCGTTTAGACCCTGGAATGATCTACAGGCCTTCCGGACACCGTGGGTGGCGCCCTTCTGTGTACTGACAGCCATAGGTTGTAGGTCCTTCACATTGTCTGCAGTTGGAACTCATTGTTTGGCAATCATCTAGCTTGAGATGGTAAGCGTCTCCAAGCTTTGCTCAAAGTAACTGGAGCCTCGTCCTTGCACTTAAGACTCTTCAGAAACCTTCAAAGCTCTATTCTCCCAAGAATTTAAAGGGTTGAAAATAGCTCCCTATGAGTTTGCACGTCTAAACATAATAATAATTTAGGATGGCAACATTTTCACTTTTAAACAGATAAGGAAAATGATCGGATTTAGAAGGCCAGTAATACATTCAATTATGCTCTGCTGTCAACAAAAATAGGCTGAAATTAATCTGCTCAATGTAGCTCTTGGAGATTTTATAACTATTGGGCTTAAAGGCAATAAAAGTTGCCTACACTCATTATTGCTACTATCTGAAGCCCTGGAGAACACTTGAGTGTTGTTATGAGCAAATATCGTTTGAGGAACAAATCCTGTCGCTATGACACTTAGTCTACAAGCTGGAAACTCATTCTCCATATACTCAATGAATCGACATAGATTACCTCATGTTTGCATTGAAATGATTTAGTCCACGAAGGCCATTATGAAGTCAGCTAAATTTTCAGTATCTCAAAATGATTACCTTTCTAACTTTCTAATTACTGTTTCCTCCAGCCCTGGTACCTAGCCTCAGTCACTAATGTTTTCTTTTATCAATTGCCACTGCAAAGAATCAACATACTTCTGGGAGAAAATCATCCTCATAAAACTTATTGAACTTATGAAATGCTTTTTCATCTACAAAGTGATTTACAAACATTAATTAATCACTGTTCAAGAATAGGTCCCTACCCAATACAGCATCCAGTCCAGAATAAGGGACAGGTCTGCAAGGATCTCAGCCGAGCATACCTCCTGGCCTTGGAGGTACCTGGGGAGAAAAACAGTTCATTGTGTCAACATTTCTTGTCTCGCCCATTAAGCAGCAACTTGCTGCCTGTACTTAAAGAGTCATCAGCTTTGCATCTCTCCTGATCTCTTCCTTCACAAGGTAAGTATCTTCTAAGGTATACCTAACCAGATTGTAAAGTATACGTTTTTAGGAACAGGAAAATGATTTAGCATTTCTGATGTTTTTTCAAAAATGACCATATTCCATATCACCTTTTTTTAAATTAGTTTTTAGGTGTACAAAACAACCTAGTGATTAGACATTTCTATACCTCACAAAGTAATAACCCCAATGAGTCTATTACCCATCTGACACTGTACAGAGTTATTAGAATATTATTTACTGTATTCCCTATGGTGTACTTTATATCCCTGTGACTATTTTTTTAATTATCGTTGACATTCAATATTATTTTGTATTAGTTTCAGGTGTACAGCATAGTGGTTAGACATTTATATAATTTATGAAGTGATCGCCCTGATTAGTTTAGTACTCATCTGACGTTATACATAGTTTTTACAACATTGTTGATTATATTCCCCATCATGTACTTCACATTCCCATGACTATTTTGTAACTGCCAATCTGTACTAATCCCTACACCTTCTCACCTGGCCCCCACACCCCCTCCCATCTAGTAACCAGCAGTTTGTTACATTCATTTCAAGAATATATTATTTATCCACCAAAATCTGGAGGTTAGATTAGCATATTATTTTAGTCAGGCTTATTAATGAAAAATACTTATGCTCCTGAGGAAACTGAAGGAAAACAAATTGCTCCAGTAGTTGGCTGAGTAAATTAGTTCAAAAAGCAGAATATGTGTTTTAAGCATCATTTTCTCTGCCCTGGACTGTACCAAAGCACTGTCAAGAATGGAATATTAAAAATAATGAGGGAAACAAATTTGTTTTTTTATAAAAATTATGTTGTTGTGTAAAGACATAAAAGAAAGTCTAATAGCTACTATACATACTTCATGAAAGAAAACCAATATAATGTGAAAGTAGAAAGCAAATCTCCACATTTCAAGATAACAAAAAAATTCCGAATTCTGATATTCTTTTTTCATTGTTATCTTGATTATATGAATAGCTTGTTACAAAAGGTAGACTGGGTTTCTTAGACCTGTGGTTCATCAGTGGACATAAAGAGAACTTCCATAGAACCCAGACACTGGTACTCACGAGATGCAGAGTAAGATCTGGACCAACTATAGTCAGTAGACATGAAGTCAAATATACTAATTTGATGGTAATGAGATAAAATAAGTAAAAGTGTTAAAAAAAACTAAACCCCAGTCATTTTCAGATGCTTGACTTTCTCGGAAGATAAACTTTTAAATAATAATAATTGAGTTAATGTATATAACCTGCTCTTTGCCAAGTAAGAACATTTGAAAACTGAACAAGTGAACTAGTATTTATACTCAACTCTGTCTCATCAAGTGGATATTTTACCATAAAAAGCAGAAGAAAATCATCATTTCCCAAATGTTTCATAAATTATTCATGATTAAAATCTCACCACACTGTCTGAATTTTTCTCATTTTTTTCACTGAACAATGAAAACTTTATCGCAGCGCTGCACGTGGGAACCAGGAGAGAACAGCAGCAAGTCTCCATGGAGCATGGAGACGGGTCAAATCTCCAAGGGTCCTTTGCAATGGGAAAAAGCCGCCTCAATGTATCTATTGTTTTAGTAACATCAATCCCAATTAAGGAAGCTCAACACAGTCACTTAGGCTGGTGAAAATACAGAAATAAATGGACAAAGCTTTGCAGAGTGTGTGTGGGCTGTGAGAGATTATAAAACATTGTCTTGTACTAAAAATAGTCATCTCTGCAGCTTGCTATAGAATTGTGGGGCTTTAAAGGAATTAGGAGCTGGTGGGATCCCACCATTTTCTTTACAGATGAGTAAACTGAGAAGACCATCTCAATAATCCCATTACGAAGTTGAAGGGATTAAAATGGAACTCTGTAGAATCCTCAAAAAGAGGTCTATGATGCATTTCTGTGTCAACTTGAAGGGGGCCGCGGGGTGCCCAGATATGTAGTTAAACGATATTTGGGGTGCATCTGCGAAGGTGTTTCTGGGCGAGATGCGCATTTCAGTAGCAGACTGAGGGAAGCAGATGGCTCTCCCCAGTGTGGATGGACCTCACCCCACCCATTGAAGATGTGAATAAAATAGAAGGCTTGAGGAAGAAGGACTTGCTTCTGCCTGATGGTCTTTGCCCTGGGACATCGGTCTTCTCCTGCCTTCACACTCAGACTCAGAGGAAAGTTATACATGGGTTCTCCTGGGTCTGGAATTCTTAGCCTTCGTAATTGTGTATCCATTCCTTATCATCTCTCTCTCATACATTATATACTGAACTCTAGAAAAATCTCTGTTGGATCCAATATATAGTTCCACAGCAAATAAAGCAGTAATTATGGTGTAGAGGGAGGGTATAAAACTTGCCATCCAAGATGGAGTACAGACTGGTAGTAAGCAGAGGCTTAAAAACAGCAGACTTCCAGGAGGTCTGATTATGCTGCTGCATTTGCGATCCAGGTCACTTCTTGCCGTTTGCATTTGCTGTTAAAGGTGGCAGGCCTGTCCCCCTGTAAGCCAAGTCCTGGGTACAGTTAGAGAAGTGACAACTAAGCAGGAAGGATGACAGTGTGACTGAGAGGAGAAAAGGGAAAATGCAGCTGAATTTGAAGCAAGCGTTCCCTAGGCAGCCTACAGCTCATAGAAAGTGTCGTATTTCCCTTTGTCCAGTGTCCTAACACCTGCTCCCTCTTCCTCTGGCAGTTTCCGGGTGCAATCACTCCATCTCTTTCCTGTAAGAAGTATGGAAAAGGGTTTATAACAGTTTGTGACAGCAGGATTCTCGGTCAATAGAAGAATCCCTAGAAATCCTTCCTAAATGCCAGACTTGTGTACACGTCACACAGAATATTCTCCCCAAATGGTCAGACGGAACCACCGTTGGTTCTATTCTTTAGTGCCATTTAGTGTCAGGAGTAGATGGGCGACACATTTGTCTTGAAGTTGTTCAGGATTTTGACATAAGCACTGGCTGAATCTGTTTTTAGAGTCTTGGATGCTTAAGGAAGCATTGTAATTTATCTCCTAGCACTCGATGATAGCAGCTCCGACTGTGTATGACTTCCAGTATTCTGTGAGCAGGCTAAGTACTTGTGTCACTACGTCCTCTCACCCTGATAATAGTGATACGGGGAGCTAACAGATGTGTCCGAGGCCTCACTAATAGGAAGATTCATCAGCTGAGAGCCCGCGCACACACTGTTTAATATTATTGCCAAATTATGTTCTGAATAATTTAGTGTGGATTGGTGAAAATATGAATAATATGTTGGATATTGAAGAGCAATCTTTTAATATTCATGCGATTATGAGTTAACGCACACCTGCAAACGGATAAGAGTTATTGATAAGGACTGGCTTCACCTTGGCCTCCCACACGAACAAGTGTGTCTGATACACGTGAGCAGTGGAAACAAAAACCTCACAGTCCATTTAACCTTCAGGCCACTTTGGGGACCAGGACACAAACCTCGTCTCTCACCGAGTTGAGAAAACATGAAGGCCATGTGCCATCACTCCTATCTCTGATCGATACGGCCATGTCCTGGCAGGTAGCTGCTGACTGTTAACACGAGTGTCCCACACAGTGCTTGCTATGGCTTATTTATTTGGTTCCATAAAAGCACAGCCAGTCTTCACGGAGTGGGAAGCTGAGGCGCATTCATTTGTCCTGTGAGCTTGATACTCTCTTGAGGCAAGGAGCACGGTCTGAACTGTGAAAAAACTCATGGTCCCCCTGCAGCTGACCATGCCGGGTGTTTCAAAAAGCTTTAAAATAATACAGAAATAAAAATTACAAAATCCCACTTTGAGGACTGTGTGATTTGAGGGTTGTAGGACAGTTCAACTATTTTCACATAATTAAGAGGTCGCACCAAGTTAAGATGGCAAAACTAGTGTGACCATTTCTCACTCCTGGCTCCTAGGACCTCAGACGTGATCGGCTGGGAGCTGGAGCAGCCGGACAGCAGGGCGACCCCTCAGGCTGTTTGTGAAGGAAAAGGGTGGCCACACAGAAAGGCACCGGGCCACTCAGGAACTGTCTCAGTGCTACACAACCCCAGAACTGGGGCTACTGACTAAGATAAGTTCATCTCAGAGAAGCGTCAACCCACAAAAGTCCTTCAGCCTCGGATGGTGTAGGATTATTTTTATAGCTGGAGAGAAGATTGGCAAAGAAATATTTTGTCCAAAATGTCAAAAAACCTGGTTAAATAATTTTGTTCTCAGATTTATTGCGTAGAAATATGGCCACATACATTGATAACAATTTATAATAATTACCTGAGACTTGTTCATGCAATGTTTTTCTTAGGAGAATACGGAATTGATTAAAATAATTAAACATTACCATGAAAAGCTGCTTACTGTATATCAGAGTTGTTAGATTATTTTAGGTGGGTGTTTATATCCCCTCTTTTTCTGCCATAAGCACTTTTTCTGCCCTTTTTATTACTGAAACTCCTAGAAAACTGAGTCGAGAACATGATATATATGGATATATTACTGGGTACAAATATCTCTTGTCCCAACTTGATTCAGGGAGAGAAGTACATCACCTTTGGAATAGCTTACATTGTTAAAGAATCCCAACTATAAACAAATAATTAAATTTTATTTCCAGGTATGGTGAACATTTTTAGTACTGAAGTAAATTGCCTAGAGCATGTAAAATGTACATTTTAGCTACGATAACTGCAATCTATTTCATATTTATCATCATCATCCAGGGGAGTAATTTATAAGCTCCATCTAAGTCACTTAAAAGCCCCGGCACTTACAGCTCCATGGATTAATTTGGCACCTTCTGAATGTGTGTTATGTGCAAACTTTAAAATTCAAAAGTTTTTAAAATTCTTTTATTAATGTATCATAGATATTTACAAGATTTTAATAATATACATTGTTTTTTTGTCTTTCCTAACAAGTCAGTATTAAGAATGTATCCTGTGATGGGGGTTGGAGAGCTTATTTACAGAAGGACTTGCTTTCAAAATACTCTCAAAGATTTATGGTTTTATTCATCGTATAAGGGGTTGAATAGCAAAACAGTAAAAATAGCCAAACAGTAAAAATAGCAAAACAGGAAATGGATGCTAGGTTCTAAGACTGGGACTCCTCTGGAACTCAAACCTGCAAAACATAAAAATAAAAAGTAAAATTACTTGTTAGATTCATTCTTCATGACCCACATGCATACTATAACTTGTTTCCTAATAATATATTTACTTGTTTCATTTACATTATGCTTAATTTTAGGATGTGTCTCTCACCTTCTGTCCTAGGATATCTGTTTTAAATTCAGAAATGAAAAAAGAAAAATGCCTAGATTGGCCAAGTCTAACTAAAGGGCAGATTAAGACTGGCCAATATGTGGTGGCTGATGACTTTCACTCAGTCACAGCTTCAAACAGATGAGTCAGTGATTCTCCTAAGGCATAAATAATACATTATTATTCCATGCTCAATCACACTGTTTGGTGTTACCTGCTTAGAACATTGTATCGAGAGTGTGAATGTTGTGATTGATTAGTGATGTCTGCTATGGATGTGGAAATAGGTATGTGTTCCCCTACTTCATATGTGTTCTCCCTGCTCCCAGAAGCCTGAGTACCCATGGAAAAAATTTCTGATTTTTGTCCAGTAGACTGAATCATGCACCAATGACACAGTTGTTAGGTTGTTGTTGTTGTTGTTGTTTTTGAGATTCCAATGAGGAAACATAAAGCTGTTTGGGATATGTAAACATGTTGCAAATCTGAGGAATTATTTAAAGAAAAATTGACTCATCACCTCTTGCTCACTGTTAAAAACGGAAACACAGACCTTTCATTTTTTTACCCAACATTTAAACCAAAATTGAAACGATTCCTAGAGCCCAGATTTCATGCTGCGGCGTCTGGAATCCACCTCTGCAACAGCAATGGGGACTCGACTTACTTGACATTTTTGGAATCCTAATTTCCTCACTGCTGCTTCCATCCCCACCGTCACTAACTGTTCTTATTTCAATCAGGTAGTCCTCTTCAAACGGGACCAGGAGCTCAGCCGATGTATTGTTAGTTTCCAAAACGTGAGTTTTACTCTGTCTGTTTTGCCGGTACAGAATCTGAATAAAATAGTGAATCAAGTTAAATAGACATGAGCCTTTACTAAGACTCAGACTCTCGTAAGGCACATAAAAGACATATCACTATAAATGCCCTACTCCTTGGATGGAAATACCCAATCTATACTTCTTTTTAAAGATTTTAGTGTTAAGGAAAAGACTTCCTTTTTGGCCAATGCTTCTGAAATGAGAATAGATTTATCTCTAGTAATTAAACAGCTCAAGGCTATTATCTTTGGAGTTTGCTGTGAAAAGTCACTGGTTAGTTTGGACCTATTTCAAATTTCTGAGTATATGTGCTTGCCAGGAGATGTCTGTCACCACTGATGGAAATGACCTGCCCTGGGTATCTGACTGTAGACTTAGATTCCTTTCATGTTGTTAAAAGATCACGTCCTACCACAGCTCACATTCTAGAGATTATATTTGAATAATATTCTTTGACCTCATTTTCATCACACACTTACTGCCCACATCTTTTGATGGCCAGGAGAGTCACTTGAAGAAAAAAATCTTGCGTACTATAGTGGTTTATCTCTTATTGCTCGGTGACACATTACTAACCTTAGAATATAAAACTTTTAAATGAAGAATTTAAAAATAACAATACTCAGTATTTCAAAACATTTTAAAAAGAAGATTCCTATATTTCCATATGCATACAACTTGTTTCATAAATGGTTTTGACACTTCTGGTTTCTTTAGTAACTTAATTGATATGATTAAAGGAAAAACTAAATACGCACCTTGTAGCCCAGCACTTCAGACTCATTTTCCATGGTTTTTACATGCTCCCAGTTCAGACATAATTTAGAGTTTGTCAGCTTCCAGGCAATGTTAGCTGGTGGTTGGCTCGGAGCTTTAAAAAGATAATCAAAGACCCAAATGAATATGAATCAGCACATAACCATTACATGACCCATCAACATGAGAAGGGATAATGACTCCTAGATGATCGTCCTGGAAGAAACTAAAATGTTTTCAGTGTCATTTGAAATATTAATTCTAATCAGAATAAGCAAAATCATTTAAATTCAGGTCATCTTGGGATGCCTTTGTGACAAACGTATGAATAAATAATGGTTTGCTGGCTGTCCAGTATTAATTTATTTATCATTGCTGTTGAGTTTGTTTACTTTGCCACATAGCAGTAGACGGAGGGCTTCTTTATCTAGTGGTCCATTTGGCCATGAATCAATACACATGTGAGACAAATTCAGGCTGCAAACCTTTTATACATATTGACACAGAGGGGTTCATTCTCAGTAGTCTTTTTCTTTTTAATCACATGTTGGTACTTTCTGACTGTAACACAATCAGCTCAAGATATTTTAAGCAAACTCTCAGTTGTAAATTGCAAAGGATGAGGGGAATCTCTTAGAACTCATGGCAGGATGCAGCACGACCTCAGGAGAGACAGAAGAAAAATGGCAAAAGCCAAGAAGGTCCTTTCCCGCCTCTCACCGTAGTGTTTGCGGCGTGCTCATCTTGCGGTAGCCCACGTCTTTGTCATTCTTCATGCACGTGGCAGGAAGCATGACTGCCCACCATACCTGAGGTTTGAAACCCCCTCTGTTGAGAGCTAATCCAGGCCAAAATTCTCAGGAGGAAACTGACGATTGACTTAATTTGGCCACATGTCTATCTTAGCCCAACCAGTGAGAAAGATGCATGTCATTGATATAAACAGAGCTGTTGGGAATCCAGAAAAGGGAAACGTCCTAACTCACTGGTTATAGTGCCAAAAGGTGTCTGCCCTGAATACAAATAGTGGTTTTTAGTTCCCTGAAATTAATGTCACCTGGGACAGAGGTGGTGGGAAGAAAGGCAGGGAAGGCAGATTTCAAACTGGCCTTCCAACGTAATGCATCTGTCCAACTTGAAAGTTTACACACAGCAGAGCTGGAGTCCAGGTTAGGAGGCCATTTATCTAAAAGCATGCAGCCAATGAGTGGTTGAGGCAAATCAGAATCTTGGCCTCATGATGTTTTTATCTAGTGTTTCTCCAGAATAACATGCTGCTTCTCAAAGACGTGAGGTACATGATTATTGTTAAGATTTAAGGAAGTGGCGATGTTAAAAATTATTCAGCTGATAAGTCCAGTACCCGTCTGGATTTATCAGGGGGATCATGTCATGGACGGTGTAGATGCCTGACCACTGCACTGTACACCTGAAGCTGAAGTAGAATAATATTAAATATCAACTGTAATTTAAAAATCTATCTCTCTATATCTATATCTATATCTATATCTATATCTATATCTATATCTATATCTATATCTATATCTATATCTATATCTATATCTATATCTATGGATATATGGATATATAGATATATAGATATATAGTCATGGGATGTAAAGTACAGCATAGGGAATAGAGTCAATGGTATTATAACAGTTATATATGATGTCAGAGGGGTAGTAGATTGGGGGGGTTATCACTTTGTGAGGAGTGTAAATGTTTAATTATTACGTTGTTTTATACATCTGAAACTAATGAAAATTAATAATAATGATGCAGCTGGAAAGCAGAGGCAAAGATAAAATTACCCAGCAAGACATTTCTGGCTTCTTATTTGATCTGTGAGGGTGAACGGGCATAGTATTTAACTCATTAGTACACTAGTGGAAATATAAATGATTTCTTTTGGAGCTTTGACTCAACTGCTATTTAATCTCTTATGTATCACTGGAAGAGTGACATGGTGCCTGATATTGTGTTATTATATGTCCCCAAGCCTACTGGGACCCCACCAGTGTTTGTCCAGTCACTTCCACCTCTGTTGAGACAGAGTACAGAGAGAGTGGTTTGCCTCTATGGTCTCCTGGGGCTCAGTTTATAGTTTATTATGGATTTATCACACTGAACTGTAGTTATTCTTGCTGCTGTGGTTCTGTAAATTTATTGAGGGCATGTGCCTTGTTCAATTCTGTGTCCCCAACCCGTAGTCCAGTGCTCTGCACATAGGAGAAATGCGCTTATGTTGAGTAAATGCCTGTGCAATAAGATGGCTGAAGTAAATGTCTCAGTGTCTTGGTGGCTTTCTCAGGTCACGTTAATTATGTTCTGGGCTGTGAGCAGATCCATAGGTGACACAGTGTGGCCAGTCCATTCATTATGTTATCCCATAATCAAGGCTAATTGCCACGGCCAAACCTACGGCAATCCATATGGATATACGGCACAGGCGGACAGGCCAACTGGATTGACCCAGAACATTCCTTGACTATCTAAACCAAATCAATCATCATTAAAGGCCTGAGAGCGTTGCACTTACTAAGCGCTCTATGCATGTTTGTCAATACATGTATTTCTGAAGGACCGAATGGCAACAATAATAATTTTGTAACTATTCTCCCTCAAATTATCCCAATGTGCTTTTCCTAATCTTTTTCTCAGCTATAAAAAACATAATATAAAAATTCTTACAAGATATCACAGTTTTAATATCTAACATACTCTGGTGACCCATTTCTTTTATCTCTGTTCTTCAAAATGAAGCACTAACGTTAACATCATACAATCAATACAGAGAAAATATCAGTTCGTGCGGATGCCGCTGGCAGTGATGGATTTTGCAGGTTCCATCTATTGGTATGTCTGTTTGGTCTGTTTGTTTGTTTGGGTAAAACGGTTTCCGACACTATGAATCCATCGCTGAAGCCCCAGGCTGGGAGACAGAGGACTGACTTCTGCCCACTACGAGGCTGTGTCTATACCCATGGCACTGAGGCGTTGGAAGTTGTTTCCTCATGTATCAAAGCAGAGGAAAGCATCCCAGGGGCATAAAGTGAGAAGAGTTCTATCAGGAATGAACGCTTGGTGTGAATGGCCAGCTGTATGGGTTTGTCAGAATGTTTCCCCTCTCTTGCTGTCTGTGAGGTAGAAAGAGTTGGCTATGAAGTCGGAGACTTGAATCTGTCTCCAGTCTCTGCCAAGAGACCTGATGGCCCCATCTTTGGAATGAGACTACAATCTCCTACTTTATAAATGCTTAGCTTACATGAAATAAAATAGGAAACGCCTCTCACTTGGTGAGTGGTACATATTGAGAAGCTCAATATCTGTGAATTGTCGTCCCTGAGAGGGGCAGTTATCCCCTGGGGTGTTATGACATAATGACTTTTTCAATTGTATTCAGAGTGGTTTGTTACTAATAACACAGTTCCAGAGTCTGCAAATGAGGCACTTCTTAAATATAATGAGGGTAGTTTCAAGATTTCCCCTTCATAATATTGCTGTTACTTGGGTCCTCTATGTGCTTTTTGAAAAAGGCAGATAGAGTGGTAGAGCCTCAGCTCGTTATCTGGGAAGTTTGCCTCAACTACAGCTTTTCTAATCTTTGCCCATGAGTGTGATGCCAAGACCAATGTCTTTGGCCTAGTATTTAAAAAAAAGTTTCTGGAAGTTGCTTGGAAGGCCATCACCTAATGTCAGCACTGTTCGCATTCCAGTTTCGTGAGTTTTACGTACCTGGTTAATCTGAACTGCAAATATCTATGATGAAGCCGAAATGTCTGTTACCTTAAAAAACCAAACACTGCCCCATGGATAACATGAGACATGTGCCAAAACTTTGCACCAAGTTGGCCAATGGTAAACTCAATGCAAGCATTTTTCTAATTTTTAAAAATCTTTTCAGGCAATGTCCAAAGACTGAATCATTTTCTATTAATCAAATGACAGAGCGACATTACACCAGCCCTCCGCCCTGCAGTGGTTCCCCTGTGATCAATTTTCTGGAAATGGCATTTATATTCAACTGTGGTTCACACTGTGAACTCAATTCAAAAAAACAACTTCTTATGTTCCCCTTCTAAGTAACAGCATGGGGCTGACATTTGGGAAAGAGAGAAAGAACGTACGTGCAAGATGAAATAAAAGCTCAATGCTTTTTTATGTCTAAATACGGATTGATTACATATTTACTACCAGAAAAATCCAGTGCACAGCACTCGTCAGTCAATGTCAGGGGCCAAATTGAACCAACATTTGCAAACACTTTCTGTGGCTGGGTCTAAACACTTCCTTCTAGGTCCGCAGTGCTTATTTTTTTCTTTGCCTTTTGGAATTGATGCCAATATTTTGCCTCCCTTTCCCTGCAAATCTGAATCCCATGGAAGTGGTGTCTGTGTGGATCACCATATCTCTTCAGCACCCCTCTGTTGCCTTTGGAAAGACATGATTTTCACTAAGTTAGGACACTTTCAGTAAAAGCACTGTTTACTTGAAAAAAATAAGGTATCGTCATGGCCAGCGACTGTAACACCAGACTCCAGAAGCTCTGTGTTGCCGTTCCTTCTGCTAGGAGGTCCTCTGTCCACTAGTTCCTCTCTGTCTTCCTACTGTATCGAAATATAGAGCCTTCCCCATACAGGCCCCTTCTTACGTATGTCTCAGCCTCTTGTCTTCTTCACTGCTTTTCATAATTTATGATGATTTCATGTCTTGTTTTTTTTCCTTGTTTTAAGTTGCCTCCCCATTAAAAGAGAATAGCCCGAAGACAGAGGCCTTGCCTGTTTTAACCTCCATGTGGCATTTAACCCAGTGCACGGCTCACGGGAGGCACGATTTTCTTGAGCGATACACGCATCATCATATTTTAGGGGGTGAAAACAAAGCCTCTGTCTTCTGCTGAGTTTACCCAATTAGAAGGAGCAGAGATTTTGGCCAATGAGAGCTCTGCTTCATCAGAATTTACAAAGGATGATCAAACAGCAGACTGAACATCTAGACAGTAACAGTATGAGTGTGTGATGGATGCAGAGTTGCTGCTGTCACCACTGTTCAGAGGTCACCTTGATGGCATCTCAAGGATATGGGGAATCAAAATTAGATCCAGGGACAGCACTTGGAATCAGGGCTACCTTCAATGTCTCATCAAAGCCATTTCTCATCTTGACCTTGGATGTCCTTCCATGGCCCTTGGAGAAAATGTCTGAAACACACTTACAAAGAGAAAGAAAGTGGAAAGCAGCTGTGCCTTCCTACTCTAAGAAATGGAAAGAAAGTGATATTACCTCTAGACAAGTGATCTGACGACACGTTAGCATGCACTGATCTCTGGGTGGATGGCAGCCTCAGCTCACCTTGGTGTGCATTTCAGCCTTTAGTTCTGAGAGCAAACTCTAGAAGAAAGGATCATCCTCTATGGTTTTCAGATGAGAAAACAGGTTCTGACTCATCAAGGTAGTAGACTTGTCACACAGATGGTTCTTGGCTGGGGCGAGATCACACCCAACTTTCTTTCACTCTGAAGTCACATTCTAACTCTTTCTAACTCTATCTAACAATAAGCCAAAGCTATGGGAACACCTTGAATGATGCAAATTACATTAAAGGGGAAACTTGGGGAAACATAGACCAGTAAAAAAGACATTGGGCTTCTCATAGGCATGGCGGGAACACGACAAACTGAGAAAACACGTAAAGCCAGATAAGTGAACGTGAAGGTTTAAGATCAGTAAGTCTGGTGCTGCCAGGGCTAGATGAGGAACGGGGCACAAAGGAAGCTGGGGAAAGGTCTGGAATGGCCTTTCTGCTTGCCGTTGCTCTCTAGCACAGAGCAGACAATAACATTTTGGCATTCGAAGACGTATGATCCCATTTTAGGAAGGAAAATGTCCAGGCAGCTTGAGGTTTGGACTGAAGATTCGAGAGTCTGGATGGAGAGAGACTATTCAAGTGGGTAGATGTGAAGACTTCAAAGCCGCACGGTGTTCGTGGGGTGAAGACGTTCGGGAAGTCATGTTCACAGGAGGTCAGCCTAATGATGCCACAAGAAAACCTTTCCAAGCATTTGTTTTTCTCATATGTAGGAACTGAAATACCAAACACCTTGATTTGTTTGAATAATTAAGTGAGATAATGTTATGTAGAAAATTAACACCGGGTCTGGGACACAGAAGTGCTCAGTATTGTGTAACTGTCATTGGCAGAATAAGGGCCCCCCCAAACCTGTTCAGATCCCAATCCCTAGACCCTGTGGCTATGTTACTTCCTATGGAAAAGGGGCTTTGCAGGTGTGATTAAGGATCCTGAGATGGGGAGACAACCCTGGATTCACGAGGTGGGTTCAATGTCATCACAAGTGTCCTTGGCAGGAAAAGAGGGAGGCAAGAGGGCCAGAGTCAGAGGAAAAGTGATACGCAGAGGCTCAGAGTCAGAGTGAGATTTGAAGACAGAGGAAGAGGCCACAAGCCATGGGGTCTCCAGAAGCCAGAAAACACAAGGAAACAAAGTCTTCTGCAGCCTCCAAAAGGGGCCCAGGCCTCACCCACACCTTGGTCTCCAACCAGTGAAACTCATTTCTGACTTCTGACCTCTAGAAACAAGTACCTGTGTGATAAATCTGTATTGTTTGAAAGCACTAAGTTGTAGGAATTCGAACGGCAACACTAGGAGACTACAGCTGTGTGTATACCATTTTCACGGTGCCAGCGACACAGAATGCTAAAAGATTGAAAGTAGAGGTTTGACTGGTATTTCAACATGATGACATGGAGACACGTAGACGCTTCTTCTCAACTCCTTTTGGCCATTTTGGTAATGACACTGAAGCATACCGGCCATTGAAAGTCTAGTTTAAGAAATATTGTAACAAGTTTCCCAGAAAAGAAATTAGGAATCACAAGGGTTTTTGTTTGCTTAATTTAGTCAGGAAAGGGGATGGATGTTAAAGAAACACAGAACTTTACTTAAATTTTTCTGACTCCTACATATTTTTCTCCATATTGCATCTTTCCATGTGTCCTGTCGGATCAAACATTTACCCAGTTCACACTGTGCCTCATTGTAGAATATCTGCACGAGACCGGACTCATTTGTAGAACAAAGGCAGCAACAATCAGCTACTCATCCTTTACTGAGTGGTTTCTGCCTCTGTGACAGACACGTGGTTGACCCTTAAGGGAGGCATGAGGAAGCATAAGAGTCCATGCCTCAGTTTCAGGGCCTCCCAGGTAAACTACAGTGATGAGACGCCCTAGAAGGAAAGATCTAGACTACCTGACTATCACATTACAGCACACTCTGGAAATGAAGCATTAAGCAAAACAAAAGCAGACGAAACACCATTTACTAAGCATTTACTAAAGTATGTCCTAGACGCTGGCTATCAGTTATCCCTTCCAGTAAAGCCTTGTGAGGAGCTACGTACAACTGTTTCCTTTATTTCATAGTTGAGGATATTGAGCATGAAGGATGAAATAACCACAGAACATTCCAAGGCTGGGACAGGGCATCGGGGTCTGTGTCCTTAACCACTGCAACCTCCTGTCTTTATCTCTATGCTCAGAATGTTCCTCTTGCGGAATTCCAAAAACATCAGACCAGTTCATTTTGGTTGTTACCAGAAAGTTTTCACATTCAAGGGACAACTGTCCATATTTAAGGACAAACCACTCAACCAGACGAAGCAATCAGTGAAACGGCGAGGTGGGAAGGATGAAATGGAGCCTGAGCAAGGCATATGTTTCTGTTCATAGATGAGTCACGGTCTCTGGGATGTGGTCATACTTACGAGACTTTTTGGTGGTGACATTGACTGGGGGGCTCGAGGGCCCTGTTCCGCCAGTGTTGTAAGCTCTGACGGAGGCGAAGTAAATGGTGTTTGCTTTCAGCCCCGTGATGGTCTTGGTTGTGACATTTCCACTGACTCTGATCTTACCGATCATGGGTTCTCTGGAGTCATCTGTCCAGTATAAGACCTGCTCATGAAAAGAGAGCGAACAGTCATGGTTTCCTAGAACCATCAACCGCAGCAGGTTAGGGAATAAGACGGGCTATACAACCACAAAATAAAATCTAATATTTATAAGGAAGAAATAAAAAATACAAATTCACACTGGAAATTAGAGAACTGGGTTTTTTTATTTTTAGATTATTAAAATAACATATTTCATGAGATATCTAAAGGTTATCAGCTTTAACGAAGGGTCAGTAATAAGTCAGACCAAAATAAGATTCATGTGTCAATCAAAGACTTCAGGTCTGATGTTTCGCTCTTGACATTTCCTCAAGAGTTCTTTGAATCTCAGGTTAATTAATAATTTAGCTGTACTGCACCCTTCCTATGCATTAGCACTGTGTAGGCACACTGAGAAAGAGGAGAGAATAAAGCACGGTCCCTGCCTTCGAGCCCCTTATAATCTAGTTGAGAGGTTAGAGCATTCATGTGAAAAGAAAGTGGAGGGTGCATTTTAGGGAATGATACAGAAAGACAATGCTCTAAGAATCTGGCGAAGTGACAATAGGCAGTGACTGGAGAAGAGTTCAAAGGGAAGGGCGGGCTAGGGATGAGCTTTGAGAAGGAAGCAGGGTTCAGGTAAGAGGTAGGCATTCTCGGAATGGAGGGCACAGGCCCCTAGCGGAGGGGCACGGAAAATAAAAGGATTTAGAATTATACTTTTATTTTAACTCCAAAATAAAGTGAACCGTGTCAGCCATCCCTAAGTCTCATCTGTCAGCTTTGTGCGAACAAAGGTCCGTGAATGTGAAGTGTTTTGCCTCCTTGTACATAGACTACAAATGACACATTTAAGAGGATCCTAGGATTCTCCTTGTCACTTAACTGCCTTTTCTTAGATGACCTTCTTTTCAAGTCGTGCTCCAGTTCACAGAGCACTTTCGCCAGTGAAATTCTCCTAAGGTTGAAGCTCACTGAGGGTGAGATGTTTACCTTCCCCCAAAAAACAAAGAGGCCTGCCACGTGAACAATTAATAATCCTCTCCTGCTCACTTCATAGGTGCCACCCTCTGGGACTGCTGAGGATACCGGGAAGACCCCTACACTCACGCCCTCTGGCTTTACACAGACGTGTGATGCCCCCAGAGCTGGGTGGCATCCTGCTGACCAGGAGCCATGCCTGGATGGGCACGTGCGCGAGGGGAAGTGGGACCCGTGGCATACCTCATAGCCCAGCACCCTCCCGGTGTTCCGGTTCCAGGCTATCGCGTTCCAGGAGACCTCCATTTCCGAGGCAGAAAAACTTTGGACAGAAGTTCCCCTGGGGGCCAGCTGAGGTTCTGTCATCCAGAGAAAGACACAACCAGCTTTAGTGGCACAGTTCCAGGACAGTGGAAGCAACCTACGCTGGGCCTCCAGGAGGCCTGCCCCATGCTGAGAGCACTCACCGTCTTCCCCGGAGTAGATGACAGACATGGCACTGAGGGCCCCTTCTCCTTCCGTGTTGTACACCCCCACTTTGACTTCAAAGGGAGACAGGGGCGTGATGCTTTCGTTTCTGTAAACGAATCTGGATGAGTCTACAGAAGGCACTCTTTCCTTGGTCCAGGTTGCTGAGCCAACTGGCCGTAACATGACCAGGTACCCAAACTCCCCTCCGTTCTGCAGCTCTTCTGGAACAGGCTTGGGCAGAAGTGAGCAATCACTGAGTATTTACACAAATAACTTATAGACCTTTTATAATGCTTTTCGATTACTTGGCATATCTTTCGTAGAGATAAACATGGATATTTATCATGTTTAATGAAGTATTGAAAAAAATAATACTTTCATTTGGAATGCCAATTAGGAAAATGGTCCCAATTAAAGATACTCAGATAAATAATGGAAAGTTTTAAATAGAAATGGAAAACAGATTTTATGTGTTTATATTTCTTTCCATGATTACTCAAAAGTTATAATAATAAAATGGTTTAGAAGACTGAAAGAGTTAATAAGTTAAAACATATTTTTATATGCATATGTCAATATGCATATTTAAACTCAGCACAGAATTAACTATTTCAAGGCTAGCTACATTTTCCATTTACAACATTTTTCTACAAATCCTTGTAAGATGCAGGCAATATAATTATTGTGCAATAAGATTTGCTTTTTAAGACATAGGATAATATTACTCAAACCCAAAAGTATAAGTGACCCCCAGTATCTTTTAAACATATATCTTCATTACTAGGAAGATCAGTGTGCACTCTTCCTGACATGAAACAAAAAGTAACTTTGTTAAATCCCTGAGAGACTAAGTTCTTTAAGACTCATTTAAAACCTAAACTTATTAAAATTACAAAACAAAAATAGATACAAGTTCCCCAGAACACTACCAATACTAAACATTATAATCACATCAATAAAATTGAATCTGTGCTTGAATTTAGACAAATGTTCTACCTGTTTATGAGAAAATTGTATTTAGAAATCCATGGAATTTATTTCGCTTTTCCAAGGAAACACGCTTTTCTTTTCTAAAAATTTCACAGACTAACAGTCATACCTGATAGGACCTAACGCTCGAGGCAGTCATGCCCCCGACTCCATTTCTGAGGTTCTCCTTACCCACTCCTCGTCCCCACTCCTGTGTCACATTATCCCGTGACAGGGGCCACACCTGATCACCAGCGGTAAGCACCAGCACCACCGGCACCATCTTGGCCCAATCTCTGAGATATTCTGGTGCAGAATCTCTGTATTCTGTAGTGTCTAACAGACCCAAGCAACTCCTCCCCTCCAGAGTTTGAGAGGAAACACAGATGTGTGGGGGTGACAGCGGATAAACTTAGAGCAGCAGTGGGTAGAAAACATACAGTAGTCGTGATCTGAAGCACAGGAAAGCTGTAAATTATAGAAAGAAGAGATGGAATGCAGCTGTCGGCCAAGTGGAATATTGGAAGTAAAGGGACTGGGAAGAACCGAGGTACACGCACAAGGGACTGTGGGCTCCGGGGCTGGATGACCAGAGTGGCTGACCGCAGACCAGAGCAGCCGTGCTCAGGACGGGGATGGTTGCTGTTCCGCTGCTTGGTTTGACCTACCTGCTGTGTTACTCAGACTTTCCCATTCCCCATTACTTCCCACGTGGCTTTAAAATGAATCCCCATTAACGGGGATGACCTGAGCGGGTCTGTATTTCTTGCCACATGGAACAGTCTAACGAACACGGACACTGACAAGAGGAAGGAACATGGAGGTCCTGAAAGATGGAAGAGAAGATGCTGTCTTGGAGTGACACATCCCAGAATTAGCATAGGCAATTTTGAATGGTATGGAAGATTTTGATGAAAATGTAAGTGTTTTTGATGCTTCTCTGATCTCCGGTTTAATCGAGATGTTTAGTTCATCTGAGAAGGTGGGGTGTTTTTGTTTTTCTTGGTCAGGTCCAATTAGTGTTTCTCACGGCGTTCCCTCAAGAAAGATCTAACATATGTAGTTTAGAGGGAAAAAAGAGACTTAGGTTCTTTTATTCTTCTCATATGTGCAGAGACAGAGGATGGAGAAACACTCGTATACATAGCTGTTTAAGATGACCAGAAGGAGAATTTTCTCCTTTAAGCAGAGGAAGGGTTTGGTAGTACAAAGAAATTCAGGAATTCTTTTGGTGGTGAAATCTACTCAATTTAGTAAAGGCTGATCATACAAATCTCAGCCACAGTGTCTGTAAGCACTAAATCTTCAGGACGGACCAAGAGTCAGCACACTGTGGCCTTCAGACCAAACCTGGCCTGTGGCCTCATTTTGAAAACGAAGGTTGTGGGGAACACAGTCCTACCTGTTCCTTTGTACATGGTTTATGTTTATGGCTATTTTTGAGTGACAGAGAAGGGTTGAGAAGTGCTGACAGAACCACATGGCTGAGTGTTTTTCCTGGCTGGCTCTTCACATAAAAGGTGTATCACGTCCCAGTCTAGGTGTGTCCCTGACTCACAGCACTTCATCCTATGTGTCTAATTTCATAGTCATATTTTCTATGAGATATTCAGCACAAGCACCTGAAACTTAGAAGTATTTGGGAGAATACATTAGAATCAGATATAATAAACATACCCTTAAAAAAGGAATTAGCAGTTACTCCATCCCAAAAGTTAGATACCATGTCTAGGATATTGGAAGCAAAACAAAATACACAGAGGTTCACGGCACCCCAGAACTTTTCCAATAGCAACATCAAAGATCACTGATCACAGATCACCACAGCACATATAATAATAATGGAAAAGTTTGAGATATTGCAAGAGTGACCAAAGCGTGGCACAGAGACACGGAGTGAGCAAACACTATTGGCAAAATGGCGCCAACAGACTTACTCAACTCAGGGGTGTCACGAACCTTCAACTTGTAAATAACCCAACATCTCTGAAGAACGATAAGGCAAAGTGCAATGGAACGAGGCATGTCTGTACATCCAAGGTGTACCTGTGGTAACAGCACTCACAGATGCAAAGGACCCCTCAGCAACAGGCTTCTCAGGCCTGGCGTTACTGACATTTGGGGCCAGATCCCTCCTTGTAGGGGGCTGTCCTGAGCCTTGGAGGATGCTTGCAGTACCCTGACCGCCACCCAGGTGCACCCCTCCGCTTCGTCGTGACAGCAGAACACTGGAGGGATGAATTAGCCCATCTTCTGGTGAAGGCTAGTCCTCTACACATCAGCCATGATGATCTTTAATTAAAACACACATAGCTGTGATCTTTTAAGGTGTAAAATTAAAATGTGCATAGACGTGGAGGTGTGGGCAGAAGGAAAGTTATCACCAAAGGGTCAGAAATATGTATACAGGGCGAGGAAATCAGGTGGGGCTCTTTTGACTGGTACAGCTGATAAGAAAGGTACAGAGAACCCTAATTCCAGACTTGAAACCATTTCTCTGAGGGCTGCCTGGCACAACTTAGCCTACCAGCCATGGCAAATGTGTACAAAAGGAGTGTTGGGTAGTTTAACGAGAGATTTATAAGAAAATAATTCTTTGAGAGAGTTGTAGAAAAAGCTGTGCCTTGTCACCGCTCCAGAAGGGGAAGTAAGGGGCTATACCTCACCTCTTGCCTACCTAAGGGAACAGGCTTCAGAAAGAGCTACACAGAACTTGGGAGACACGGGCTCTTTTCACTGATAAATGCCTGAGAAGCTTGTGAAGTGGAGAGACACGTGCACAGTGTGTGGTGGCGGGAAGAAGAAAGAGGACAAGCGCACTCACTGCGCTTCCACTGAGCACAGAGCCGAGGACAGATGTGGAGCCACGCTGGGGAGCTGATCATGTGTGGCTCTGAAGGGACTCAGTCACAGAGCACCTACAGGGACCGAGGACTTCCAGCAGAAGACACTGGATGTGGTCACTGGAACCAGGGATGAGAAGTTTCCAGCAGCCAGGTGGGGATACACCAAGGAATTCCAACTAGAAATCATCAGTGGGACCTCAAGGACATCCCCCTGCCCAGACAGCAAAACCAAACAAAACCCTCTATGAAACACCAGCACTGCTCATTTGCCATTCCGGGAGTGCACCAACGTCAAATTACACATGTCTCAGCAATCGGACTCTCTGTCTGGCGCCTCTTCTCCCATCCCAGTATACCCCGGTCTTGGAGTTAGTTGCCAGAGGTCACATGGTGAATGGGGGAAAATAAATGGAAGAGCAAACGGGAGAAAAAGTCAAGCAAATTGGAAGGATTTAGAGAGCCATGAGAGGAAAATAACCTGCACTCTGCTGGCTCCAGCTCACATACTGCACAATAGTTCTGGAGGCAATGAAAAAAATCATGGAGTTCACCACATAACGACGGAAATGCCCCTGATCCCCTACCATGGACGCTGAAGTTGTTTTCTTCTCTTTGGAAGAGAACTGTGCCGAGGTAGTCATATCGCTCACTCTAGGAGAAATAGGAAAGGTTTCCTACACCTTCTCTAAAGAATGCATCATCAGGAGTCTTTCATGCCATGTACTTTTGCACACTCAGTAATGGTCAAATAAAGCTTTTTGTTTTTCAGCATTCTTCCTGGCCTGCTAAATGTTTTTCCTTCAAAATAACTCAGTTGGACAGAAAATTACCTCCCACATGATGACGAGTTCAAAGCGACTTCCTCCACCTCCATGGATGTTTGTTGGTGCCACGACAGGGACTGAAAGTAACCAAGAGAAACGGGGGGTGGGGGGCAGTTACAAAAGTGCATCTGTATCAGGAAGTTTTGTATGTGGATTTCACCTTTCAAAATTTCACGCGGGCATGCTGTGAGAGAGACTTGCGTTTTTAATGAACATAAATTATGTTTACCCAGATCCAAATTTCTAAGAGGACACAGCCGTGTGATACATGAGCACCCCGGCTCCAAAATTAATTAAAAATCAAGTAACATCATGTATCTGACATTATTATGCATCATCGACTAATTGGCAAAATGATGTTCCTTCCATTCAGATGGTAGCGAGGACACCGCTGATTTAGTGCCTAATTATACAGTTGTGCTGTAAACAACTTCTGAGCCAGTATAAAGGAAACAAAAACACTTTTTCTTTTTGTTAGTCATCAGGATATTTGAACATTTAAAAATAAAGTCTGAAGAATACATACATGAATAAATAAATTTCTGTTTTATAACCTCGTGTCTGAATCCCAAATCTCTCAGTACAGAACAGACAGATCTTTCCTCTAACTTGTCACTCCCAAAGCAAGAAGATGGTCTCCTGTCAGGGATATGATCGAGGGCTGTCTCTCTGTTTAACTCAGGACTCTAAGACTCTGTGGTAGAACATTCCAGACACTGAACATTTTCACGAATTAGAAAAACGTATGCCCTTCAACTACATCCTTGCGAGCAACAGTATAATGAATAATAAATCATTGGAGGTAAATTATAAAATTGATGGCAATTGTGAGTGTGGGTATTGCAGTATATAATCAGAAATGTATTTTACTTTATACATGTGGAAGTGTTAAAAAAAATCATCTTTTTCCTGATAATGGCAAAAGTATCCTAAATCTGTGATAATGGGTAAACCTGCAGGATATACTTTTTAAATGTTGTATTATATGCAATTATCTATATCTGACCATTGTTGCTCAATATCCAGAGGAAGGTGGAGTTGCCTGTGTGTGTTTGTTGCCTGGTGGGTGGGAAATAATATACGTGAGGTTTAACTGCTCGTTTCAGAATTTTCTCCCACCATGGAGACCATACAAGTAAAACTAGACTATTTATTCCCATGTCACACAGATGTTTAACTTTATAAATGACATAGTTATATGATAATTTGATTGTTTGTAATAGCACCTGTCAGACATTATCCATTTTCATCTTCATATTTACCCTAACTTTGTCTGCTTTGCTCTTCATAGTTTATTTAAAAGATTGCCTCGTCCCTACACCCTCTGTTCTAAGTTGTCCAGTGCTTTTAAATGAATCAGAGTGGGTTCTGCAGTGGCAGGTTTTCTGGTGATCGACAGCTTACAGTGACACTATTTCAGGACCATTGAAGAGTTTACATTCATAAGGAAATTATTTAAAATTATACTTTCATTTACCCTTCACAAAGTCTCAATGTTCTGGATAATAAGGTTTCATCCTTTATCAATTTTCCAGTGGAACATGCTAAACCTAAAACTATATCGAGAAGCATTGTCTTTGATGACACAAAAAAGACACCCTCCCCTGTGACTTGGCGCCCTAGGGGCCTCGCTATGAATACCAAGTCTCCTCAAGCTACTGAAACGAGGGTCAATGGTTAACAGAAGGTGCCATACAAACTCTGCTGTGAAAACCTGAGGGTCAGCCCTGCCCAAAGCCACCGTGATATAAATCAGTCGTAAACAAACAAGCTGAAACTAAAGCTCACGTCCAGATGAGTGACACCTGGGGCTCCTTACGCAGTCCGTCTGTGGTGGCGCCCAGGAATTTCTGTATCTACACACTTCCTACGCCAAGCTCTCGCTCATCTAAGTTAAGGCCCGCTGGTGTGGACAGAGGCCTGGGTTCAAATTCTGACTCTGTCCAGATTTTCTCCTCTGTAAAGTGAAGGTCTCTCCTCTCAGCTCTAAACTTCTAGGATGATAGAACTTAGGGTATGGCTGCTAACTAGGTTGTTTGTAGCCCCATCCTATGATAACAATACTAACGTTATCTTTAGTTTAAAAAGTGACTCGTGCACACATTCTTGAAGTAGTCTGCTTCTTAAACTAAGTCAGTGGCCACAGAGTGATTCCCCATTTCTGTGACCAAACAAGAAGGTGAACGTTGTTAGCTGCAGGCAGTGGGTGGACCAGATGTCACGATGGATGTGAACGTTGCAGTGCCACAAAGAGGACCCACTGGGAAGGGCTTAAGAAGGTTCAGTTCCCAGACATGTCTGAGGTCTGCTCTCAATGAACCTGCTGTCGTTCAATTAGTACCCATGTTAATGAGTTCAGGATTGAGCTCATTTACATGGGGAAGCATTTCTACTCTTGCTCAAGGAGGCTGCAGCCACGTCCGAGTGGAGAAATGGATGGAAGTGCATGGCTGACTGCACTGACAGTCTCAGTTAATTCTTGACTACCACAGGGCCTGAGGCAAGCAGGCACTCATCTGCATCTACAAAGGTACAGATTCTCTGCTGGATTTTGGCTTGAAAATAGATGAGAGGAGAGGACAGCTTCTGAAAAACCTCATTGTTTTACATGCCTGCTTACCTGTCATCAGCTCTCATTGAAGGCACAATTCTGGCAGAAAATACCCCTTGTTTTGTGCACGTTAAAAGGTGACAGTGAGAGACTGGTTTACTGCCTCTGATTTCACGCCAAAAATACTACAAGACGTCCTCCTTGTTTTCCTTAAGAACTGTGCCATAAAGTGTCCTCCCCATTTTCCGAAGCCATTGGTCTCTTACCTGATGCTCTGGTTCTTAGCAATTCTGATGGTTTACTTGGTTCTCCAATTCCAACGCTGTTCCCAGCAACGACACGGAATTCATACTCCACCCAAGGGCTCAGGCCAACCACTGTGGCATTGTACGTCTTACCACTAAGAATTTCTGGAACTGAAAAGGAGACTCTTCAGGCCTACGCTGGCACTAGGTAAAAATAATCAATCAGTCGAACAGACACACCATGTGTTTTAGAAAATTATCCGAAACACTTGTGTTGCTTACTTGTAGAAACAGCCTGCCAACCCACAGAAAATGGCGTCCGAGCCTGAATAGTAAATATTTGAATGGGGCTGTTATTATCCAAGCCTGGTCTCCAGCTTAGTTGCGAAGTGGTACTGGAGATGTGATCCACTCTGACATCCTCCGGGGGGCCTGGGGGACCTTGAAAAATATGTTTTATGATGATTATACTGGAAATTATTAAGCTCATTGATTTGGGACAGGGATAGTTTTTTTTCTCCTATGCTTAGAAAATAAAATATTGAACATAATGTATTTTTAGCCCTTTCTTTGAGATAAAGCCCCATTAATTCAGTTTACATGGTGAGAGATTAATTTAGAAATGCTTGCTTTGAAGATTAGGAAATGCCAGTCATGGGATGGTTGAATATCATCTGATAAGAAGCTAATCTCAAAAATTGAGAATCGCTCTGGCCCATTCTTGTCTCAAAAGCTAACTCAAGTAAATACAACTGATGTGGAGACTACAGGAGCATAACCTCTGACCTTTCTGGACAAGAAGGGTTTACCAGAAATAGACGGTATGTCTAAGTGTTAGGACGCATGCTGCTCCCCAAGTGTAACCTTTCCTTATAAAGAGACAAAGCCTCTCGATTCAATATCTGTATCAATGCTACCCATATGCTGGAGTCCTGGAGTTTAGGGAGGAAAAGAAACCAACTATGCTATTTATCTCATTTTTTAATCATGATGTGGTTACTCAAAGATCTGCCATTTACGTATTAACATTTTTGACTGAATAAACAATGTATTCATTTATTTCCACCTTTTGTGCTTACCTCTAACAATGATATCAGCTACAGCAGATAAACTTTCTAGAGTTGTTTGTACCATGCATAGGTATTTTCCTGAATGGCTTAACTGAATATTCCTTATCATCAAATCTCCAACAGATTCCTGCAGATAGGAAGGGGGGAAAAGAATAAAAACAGAAATATGCCCAGCAGGTCTCATTGTTTTTACAACTGGATAAATATTAAATATGAGACAGCTGTGAAGTTAGCAGATAACACTAGTATCATCCTCGTTTCTCATATCTGATCCCTTTTATTATCCCGTTTATTATAATTGCATCTAGAATACAAGCATTTCCCTGAAAGACATAAAGCAAAATAAAACAAAACAAAAACAGATGCAGCTTCATAAACTGTGATTATCCATGCAAATAAATATGGGGAGAATAATTACGAAAGACATTGATTCATGGAAATGACTTGATCCAATTTATTAAGCGCTTAAAATCTGCAGCAACTTACTCCTCCGATCCTTTCAAAATGAGCCACTCCCTTTCTTAAGTCTATGATGTGTCCATTGAAAGACCACACAAATGCAACTTCAACAGAGGGGTCGCGGGACACCTGGCAAGGTAGGACGATACTCTCTCCCACTGTAACGTCCATCTCGGAAGGTGGAACAGTAATAACAGTCCGCTCTGTTGAGAAAGAAGATCATTATTGTCAAAGCTTATAAAATGCCAGCATACGGCTATCAAATACATATTTTGAATGTCTTTGCAATTGTTTGAAATTATATAAATACAATTTGGAGTCCTGCTATATTCAATATGAAAAATTCACTCTCCCTTTTTCCAAATACTTGTGCATTAGTCAGTGAAGTTTAATTCTTGTAATAAAATTAAAGACATAGTTTTTTTCTTACTTATATGAAAGTTATAAAAAACAAAACAAAACAAAAACCTGTGGATTTCAAAAGACAGCATTCCATGCATAGAGAATGCACCGCATTGTTTTTAGTTTGTTTGTTTGTTTTTCTTTTTCCTGAAATCCCAGCCACATTACAACCCACATACTGGTTACAGCTCTAAATGGTCCATGATTATTCCATATACTGTGACACAAACTATGTCCCTAAGATCATATATACAATAGTTTATATAGAGGTTTATAATCATAAGTTCACATTTACCAGCATGAACATGACACATTCTATTTCTGCAATAGTTGTGATAGTAATTTTCCATTTTAGCTAAAGATACAACATGAAAAGTTTTCCCTTTTTATCCAGATTTCACAATGTTTGAATTATACACCTATCATAAAAAAAAAACTCCCTCGAGAAATATCTGCCATAATGTCGACCCTTGTTCTACAAGTCCTAGCACCTCACTGACCAGTTTCAAAGGACAACTCCACAAGTGTTCCATTTGGAATAAGTCCCATATTTCTCTGATTAAGAGAGATTCATAGTGATAGAGCATTTCTGAGTACATTTTTTTTTTTTTTTTATAACAAAGTCAATAGTTTCGATTTTAGAAGGCTAAGAATTGACCAGAAGCCAACTCGGTAATAAAGAAGCCCTGGACATGCGTTTGGATTTACACATGCACTATCTTACCAAAATAAGTACGTTTTAAGAGATTTCCATTTAAGACCTAAATGTTTGGGCAAATTACAGAGAAATAATATTGTACATGAAGAACTTCCAGAACAGTGAAATGAAGACCCAGGATATCTTTCCTTAAGGACCATTCATGAGATAAAATTTAACCTTCTAGGAGATGGACTAGCAGATTCAATTTCTTCTGGCTTCTTTATGTGGCTCCAGAAACCAAACTGGCACTTAGGGTGAATTTCTATGTCCAGATGGATTAATGTGCCACTGCACTTCATCACTAAACTGTTTAAGTATTCTAACATTTTAAAAATTCCAATCGTTTTCTTAGTAAAGATTTGAGAGTGGAAAGTGGAAGTAATAATCTTGGGTTTCAAATTACATACTGATTAAAGAGTCATGAAAATATAAAAGCACATACTATATTTCTGAATATAATGGATAAGATTTAACAACATGTATCTGTATGTGTTTACATTTAAAAATACTCTTTCATGTATTATGATAGATGCATACACATTTTATTCCATTTCTGAGGGAAGGTTTGAAGAATACTTGTGTGGACTAAGTCCATTCTTAATTCCAGGCCTTCTTCACATCTCTTCCCAAAGTAAGAATAAACAATAACAAGGGTTTCAAGATCACTTTTTAGGAGTAGAGAATATTTTTCTTCTTGTAGTTTCTCTGAAAAAAATATATCACTAATCTCTTGTTTACACTTACAGGAGGATGGGTTTGCTAATTGGATGTGTTGGGAGAGAAAACTACTCTGATTTAAAGTTTCAGATCATGCAATTAAGGTAATTTTCAAACATTAAAAATGACAGCCACCCCTTCCATTTATGGCACCACAAAGTGGCAAAATTAGACAAATCCTTCACTCTATACATAACTTATTGGTAATACAGTCATAATTACTAAAAGTTCATGGAGCAGAAACATTTGCATCATAACTTACAAAGTTTACAGGCTCTCACTAGTTAAATCATTTAACAACGAATATTTATTGAGTACCTACCAAATTTCAGCTGTCTGCTAAGTACTAGAAATACAATAGAAGGAGAAAGTTAAAAATAGCACCAGATACAAACGACAGGGTGCCTGCCTTCTCAGAGATTTAAGTCTAAAGAGGGAGACTGGCATTCATCAAATCATATTAATGAATATATGGTTTTAAGTGTGATAAGTCGACATACGTTACAAGTAAATGATTCTACTAAAATGATGAGTCCTGAGGGGTCAGTTTATTGATAAAGAGTTGTTTTGGCTGAGAGCAAAAGGCACATAGGCATTAGCCAGGGGGAGTAACTAATTCCTATGGGGACAGGGACATTTACTTAGAATCTGAGTCCAGAAGAAACACAGCTGATAGGGCAGCCATCTTGCTGCCAAGCCTAACGTTAGACGAGAGTAATTCAGGAGTGAGTACGAAGCCTGGTTGTCACAGTCACCGGTGAGCCCCAGATGTCCTTAGGGCCAGCTACACAATGTGCAGGTCGCAGTGTGAAATGAAAATGTGAGCTGTCTTGTTCAAAACATGGGGGGAAAGTTCTATTAAAGGCACCAATTATAAAGCATTTTGCTTAAAAAAATATTGCATTACTTATATAATAGGGTCACAGCATAAACTTACAAATTGCAAAAAACATATTTTTGGGGTCAATTTTATGTAACACATTAAAAAATAATGCTTGTGGGGTCGGGTTGTGTTTCAACAAGCTCTACAGGTGATTGTAATACATACTAACGTCTGAGAAGCACTACCCTGTCTAGACAACGTTGACTGTTCTTCTTTGAAACTTCTTTCTGTAAGTCCCAGTGGTTTCGGTAGCTTCTCCTTCCCTGATTCTTTTAGGTCCAATCCCTTTTTCATGTGGTTAGTTTTCAAGCGTTTGAAAACAACAATAATAATAATGCAATAATAATACTTTTTTAAAGGTGTATCTTGATTGATCATAAAATTTTTCTCTTTTCTGCAAATTTATTAGATCCTTGGAATTTATGTTTTAAGCAACTTCATTTTCAAGCGATATGATTGACATCAGTCAGTTACGGCAAACACAAAACCACAAATACTTTTTGATAACTTTTTATTTTTAAAGGATTTTCTTGCCGGTGCGACCCTTACGGAACTGTTAAGCGTATTTTACAAGTTGCAACAATGGGATAGATTTCCCATAAATTCTTTTGAAATGTTAATTTTAGAACATCTAGAAGAGGTGATCCCCATGGAATGACTTTTTCTAAAAAGATTTAACTCTTGATACAACTATGTTTTCTGTAAGACTGAATTTAATTTTAAACGCAAATTTAAGCAATGGAATGTAATGTTTTTCTGACCTGTCCTGTAACCTGCTGAGGCTGTACAAGAAACTGAAAGTGGCCTCATGATTTGTGTATAATCCCAAATGCCCGTTTATGAAATCTACTGCCATATCTTCAATGACAAGGAAACGATAATTGGAGCTTCCTTTAAAGATAGTGTTCTTTCCCATTGAGAGGCATAATCTTTAAGTTTAATTTCTACTTCTATGCCTGTGGATATTAGCTTTGCAACGTTGTACAAATTTTCAAAACCACGTGTTCTAATCTTTTTGAAGAATTTGAATAACTCTGTGATATGCTTTATTGCGATGTCCATGTGTCTGCTTTTACTGTTAATGCTTTCCTGACAACGTTTACTGCCCAGGCACTGACAGTTCCTGTCCTGGCGCCCAGGGCAGGCATTCTCTGGGACAGATGGGCAGGCAGACCTGCCACCCTGGGTCCTGGCACTGGCTGCGTTCTGAGGCCCTTGTTCTCCGGAAGCCCTCGCTGCCACGCACCAGAGTGTCTGTGGCGGCTGCCCCCATCCATCCACAGCACGAGCTCAGGCCCAGGTGCGCCCGCCCACCACCCCCGGGCCTCCAGGCTCCTGAGAGTCATCAGGAACGTGGGTGCACCGGCAGGACTGTGGTGCTTGAACACGGGGGGCTCAGTGCGCGGCCCTGCGCCTGCGTGTACGTGGATGGCCGCTGTGGAACCGTAGACACGTGCTGGTGTGCGTGTTGCCACCAGCTTGGGTCCCCTGCTCAGGTGCAAGGCCCACCTTCCCATTAGGCTTCAGTCACAGGGCACAATGTCAGAGACAAAACGACAGAATTTCAACGCAGCCACCGCAGAGCGTTAGAGCAAATATGGGACATTTCTTGGCATGGGTCCTGTGTGACTGGGGGGCACACCGATGAAGCCAGCCCTGGACGCCATGTAACAAAATGTGCTCTTTTTACCGGAAAAAAGGGAGGCGGGTCAGGAAATTGGAAGCATGGAACAGAATGGTATGAACACATACCAGTATCTGTCGGGTAAGAAAAATGGATTATATTTAAAACGTAGCTTCTATGTGGGCAAACTTATCATCCAACAGAAGGAGACACGTGATCATCTGAGCGAAGTTCCCCTCTGAGTACCCCCTGCCGCGAGGGGGAGGGGAGCATGGAGAGACCGCTTTAACCACTGTTTCCTTTCCCCACACCACGTGCAAAACTGTCCCAGTCCTCGGCAGGTGGCTCTCCAGCCACCACACGCTGCTGTTGCTACCCTAAGGCGCCGACTTGTGCAGCCACGCACAGCTCCAGCCAGCAGCGCAGGTGAGCGCCCACGACAGTCACGCTAGCAGAGTGGGGCGTGTTCCTCCAACAGCCCTACGGATGCAAACTGTGGTGCTGTTCACAAATTCAGATCCCTCCTGGGCATACATACCCTTTAAGTTCTTAAGAAACCCTAATCTCACAAAGATTTCCTTAAGCCATTCACATCACTCTCACATCACTCCCGGGGAGCGGAGGGGTGTGTACACACGTGCAGTGTGCCCTTTTCGGAGGAGGTATGTACACTAACACGAGGTCATTATCAACACTGAGGCACTCTTGGGTAGTATCGATGAGTGACATCATTCGGGCCTGCATTATAACAATTTCAGAAGGAGGGAAATCGACTATGCTGGACTCCAATGTTGGTGAAACTTAAAAAGTCTTGAAGCTTTTTCCTCTTGAAACAAAACAGAGGGATAGTTATTCCTTTGCATTTTATATAATTTTATTTGTCCTGCATATTCCTTAAGTATTTGTAGAAATTCTACTCCAGTACTTTAAGATTTTTAGCATGCATAAGAATTTTCTGGAGAACATGTTCAAAATGTGAATTCTTCATCTCCCCCCAGAAAGATTGACTCAGTAGATCTGGGTGGGACAGCAGCTAAAATAAGGATTTTTTCTTTTTTTCTAAACAGATTGCTTCTCCCGTTGATTTTGATGTAGTCAGACAGGTATCCTGCTTTGAGAAATATTGCCTCAAGCTTTGAAATCTGAACCTGAAATTTCTATTTAGGGAAAATCCAAGCTATATGAAATATATTGTCAGAAAATCTCTAATGCTTTGGATCCAGGAAAAAGTCATATCTGGTAGAATGTTATTGGTTAGTAAAGTTTTACAAAATAAAGATGGACTTCCAAGGGTAACTGTAATTAATTCCTCATACCATACTGGCTTTTAGAGTTTCATAGTACAGTTTAGCATGCTAAAAGCTCTGAGAATTCCGAATTAAAAAATGAAGTTTATTTACTTCTAGCTTTCCTACACTTGCCAGATTTTGGGACATTTTTAAGCCATCTTGAGATACAAGGGATTCTGAGAAACAAAGTTTGTAAAAATTACTTTCATGGTTGAAAAGGATTCACACACACACACACACACATACACAAAAACACCTACATATGTATGTGTGTGTGTATGATTTTTAGCATACATGTACAGATATATGTTTATGAGACAATCACCTAAATATGAACTCTAAATAATTTAGGATTGTAATTTTTTTTAAGATAAGAAAACTGGTTTCCCTACTTTGGGGAAGTAGGCAAGGGTGTAGATGAGACAAAGTTGGATATGAGTTGATGATTATCAACCCTACATGAAAGTTCCTTATAGTATTTTCTCTACTTTTCTATGTTTATAATGTTCAATAATAATAAAAGAGATACAGAAGGAAAAGTATGGGAGGGAGTGACTGTTTATAAATAGAACAGGGGGGTAACTTTCCCATTCAGCTTCTAAAATGATGAAGACTGATCACTTTTAGAAGATTATCCTAAATATAAATGACGTTCATGAAGAGTTCATAAAATTACAGAATTTTAATATTTATCAATTTAAATTTATTTCAGTGAGAAAAAAGTCTTATGAAAATAACTCGATCTAACAATCCTATTCTTAAGAAGTATAAGGAAAGGTTTAATAAAATATATGCTGCTTTTAATAAATAGCTTTACTCAAATTCACATCATTAATAGTGTATGATGTTTCCAGAACACATCTTTTGTTATGAGCACCTCTGGAGACATGAAAACCAATTATTTCAAAACTTCTGTCAAAATTGTTTAGCATGATTTCTTTAAACACAAGTGGGATTGTTCCTGTATTAATGGCCAACCACACTATTATACACCATAATCCCTAACAATATTTTTAGAAGACGGGGATGGCAATCAAATATATAATTGGTCTGTCCTGACCATCCAGAAAGTGTTATTTTGGGTCACTTTTTCTTTGTTTCTTTCTTTTGTACCCTCAACTCAGTTGAAACCTCCATCTGTGAGTGACAATCTTTCAGTGTCACTGTTCAGAATAATTACTGCTGTTTCCGAAGTTATCAGCTCCTCTCCAAAGATGGAGAAATGTATAAGAAAAATTACCGAACTTTTTTCCCTCTTTACAAACATGTGATTCTGCCTTCGTTTGTCTCTACCATTATAGGAAATGTTGCTATGATACCAACATAAAGGAAACTAGTGTATAAATAGCGCTTGAAACAGGTGACAAAATTCTGTGATATTTTCTCTCACTAGATAGCTTGTAAAAACTAGAAACAAACACTTTTTAAAATTTGGTCCTCTTCCTAATTCCTCAGAATTTCAAATTATCCTACCTACTAGCATATTAACCCTTCTCATTGCTCTTAATTTCTTCTTCCATTTACATACTTAATTCTGGGATCATATTCCTTCTACACGTATAAAATTCATTAGCTTATAGTGCAGATTTAAAAGTGATAGACTGTGTAAAAGCATCATTATTTTGTCCTCGTTTGGGAGGACATTTTTGCTGGGAATAGAATTGTTACTGGCATTATTTTTCAGCCTTTTGAAAAGGCCATTGCATTGTCTTCTGGAGTCCCTTGTTTCTGTTGCTATAGTAACTGCCAGTCTTGTTCTTTTGAAGATAATGTATCTTTTTTTAATCAGGATGATTTTTCTTTCCTTTGGTTTCACTACTATGTGCTTACTTAAACTTTCCTTTGTAGTTATCAAAATTGGGGCTCAGACCATTTCCTGAATATGAGGCCTGCTTTCATTTGTTTAAATCTATGGCAAATATTTCTTTAAATATTGCTCATGTCTCATTTTCGTTCTCACCTCTCCAGATTTTGAGGAACTACATTTTTACATATGTGAGAACCTTTCACCACATCTCACATATCCCGTACGTTCTTTTATGTCTTTGCCATTGTATTTTTCTCTCCATGTTGCAGTCGGGATATTTTCTACTCACACATCCTCCCCTTTAGCGATCCTCTTCTCTGCTATACCTAATCTGGTATTAAAGCAATCCACGTTTTCTTAATTTTACCTTTTGTGTTTTGCCGTTCTAGGACTTCCAATTGACTTTTAATAAATAGCATTTTTCTTCTTAAATTCTTTATCTTGTCATCTATTTTTGGAACATATTAATCACAAATATCTTAAAACCCTTGTTTAATAACTTTCATATTCCTATCATCTGTGACCTGCGCTATTGCCTGATTTTTCTCTGGGTTTGGTCATCGGTCCTGGCTCCAGCTACCCCTGCTAACATTTTATTGAATGCCAGACACTGTGGATTAGAATATAAATGTTTTTACTTTATTATATTTTCCCCAGGTAGACTTACTTTTTCAAAGAGGCAGTTGACAAACAACCAAATCTACTTAGGAACTGATATGAATTGAGTCTGAATCGCAGTCATTTTAAGTACTGGCCAATTTTGTTCTGTTTTTATTATTAGGACATAGTCCTTCAGGTGTCTTAATTCAAGGATGAGTTGTTCAGCAGGCCTCATTCTACATGGCTTATTATGAGCCCAAATGTTCATCTTCCTTGCACTGTGAGACAACCAACTGTCTGCTTTCTGTTTGGTTTCTTGTATTTCTTATTTATACAGCTCAGGAACTGGTACGTTTCTGGAGGAGAAGAACACTGGGAAGTGTTGGGCTCACCCATCTGTTTTTTGTGGGGTTTTTTCTCCAGAAAAATTGTCCCTCGTGTTGCAAACACCTTGGTTATTCTCATAATTCCTTCCTTCAAACTTCTATTTTTATTTAAAATTATAAAAATACCTTAAAGTATTCATGGTTGATAGTGGAGTGGTGTGACGCTGCTGTAGTAGAGCTACTTCAGCTTGTCAGGACAGAAGTTTCCCCAATATTATTAATATTCAATACTAGACTGTGTGTACAGTTGGAAAATGGAGGCCATTTATCAGCAGAAGATACTGATAATAGCTTGGACAGCATGATAGTTGATGTCAGTTGGAGAAAGATGAGCATGACTTTGGACAGAAGTAGAGATCCATGTCTTGTAACCTCAAGCTCTGAGGGCACTGGCTGCTGGGCCTTTGCTCTCCAGGCAGGAAACCAGAGATGGGGGATGAGGGGCAGTTATCCCAGGGATTTGATGAGCCTAAGAGAAAAGACCTAAATACAATGTCCTTAAGAGTTTCCCAAGGAAATATCCAAGCCCCTGGGTCATCTTAGTGTGAAGTCCAATAGTTCAATAAGACACCCACACTTGATCAGAGCTTTCCGTAAGATTTTGGCACTCCACCCTTAAATAGGAGCAAAAAACTAAGATTCATGAAATATCTTTGTACATCTTTTACTGAAAAACAGGTATTAAGACAAAAAAGAAGAGACAATGCAGGAAAAATAAAAGATAAAAGAAAAACTGTCAGCAATATTTTCAGAGAGAGAAAAATAAGAGTAAATTATTATAGAAAGGGACAGTGAGAAAATAAAAGGACACAACATTTTTAAAAATAGCAAAAACAAAAATTAAACAGAATGTCCGAAAGTTGAGAAAATCTCCCAGAAGGTAGAGCAGAAAAGCTATAAAATGGATTCTAGGAGAGAGAAATAAACACATTATCTATTATCTATCTATCTATCATCTATCTATAACATATATACATGTATATAAACTATATCTAAACATATAAAATATAATAAACCACACACAAGTAGATAGATTCATATATACATACCTACAGACAGACAGATAGAAATAGACTGGAGTAGCAGTTTAGGAAATCTCACTTTTAAAAATAATATATCAGAAGAGGAAATGGAGTGAATTATTAAATGGTTCAGAAAAGTCTTCCAGGACTAGGAAGGATGAGTCCCCAGGATGATAAAATGCAGCAAATACTCAGTCTAAAGGCTGAAAACAGACTTGCCCATCAGCACGCAATAGCGGGACAACTAGTAAAAAGGACTTGTAGAGAGAGAGAGGGAAGATGTCACAAACAGCAGATCAGGACTCAAAATGGTTTCCGCTCTCAGAGCAGAGTTGCACCTCCAAATTTCTGAGGAATCATGATTGCCAATGTAGACTTCTATTTTCAACTAAATCATGAATCCAATATAAGTGTAGAAGATATTTCAAACATGAAAGATCTTAAAAAACAAACAAACAAACAAAAAAAACAACTTGCATCTCTTTTGAATTCTTTCTCAAAACCCCAATGGAAGGTACATTCTACCAAAATGCATGCATGTGTCAGACAGAAAAACGCACCGGCATTTAGGCCATGGGGTTCCACCCATAAGGGCAGGCTTATGTTGAGGGGAGGCAACTGAGACAAAACTGAGGACTGAATTAATGGCAAGGCCAGAGAAAACTAAGCAAACAAACCAAACAAGAAAATTACTAACTCTGGGGAGAGCAGACACAGGAAAATCAAAGCTGATAACTCTGAAATAAACCTTGCGCGGAGAAGACAGCCAAGGCAATCGGTGCGATGGTGTCTGACTCTCTCCCTCAAGCAAGCCAGCAATGGAGGAATCGCTAGATTTTATGTAGTATTCTCGTCCTCTTCGTACACATAGTTGTATAAGACTAGGATGTTTTATGTCCCCTTAGCCAAGTGCAAGATTATCTGCCCGGACACGTGTCTGACAGATTAAAATCTACGCGGGGCTCTGGGTACATGTTCCCTCACAGGCTGAGCACACGCACGTCACCGCACAAAGTGATCATCGCCAGTACCTCCCAGTCCACCTGCACGTGCCGTTACCCATTCATCTTCCACTTCAATATGTAAATGACTTAGAACAAATCTTAAAACTGTACCCAAAACCCCAGGGTAAAGGAAACAAAGGAAGGGCCAGTCTAAAGAAAGCGACTGTCTAAAATTGGAGTTGTCTAAATGAGAAAACATGTCTAAGTATCATGCAAGGAAACACTAGAAGGTCCCAGCTAGTAACCATGTGGAGTAAGCCCAGAGCTTCTCTAGTAACAAACTATAAAGCAGGGCCTGCCATCTATTTAAAAGAGCACACACTGTGGGATCTGCTCAATGGCGTCTACGTGCCAGCTGCTCTCGTTCAGAGCTGGTAATGCACAGTCGGCCATGACGACCTGGGGCTTCATGATTCTATTGCTCAGACACAGGCAGCATTTGCTCAGACAGCCCTCCCCATAACTTGATGCTGGGCTGTAGTAAAACATGGGGTGAAGCCTTCTGTAGTTTCATGGGGAAGGGAATTAGGGAAGTTTATTTCCACTGGTAGGAGACTGTAGAAAGAGGATGTTTTCTTCAGAACATTTACGGGGGTGAGGGGAGACAAGATGAGAAAGCAGAAGCCAGCAGAGGGAACTGGGGTGAGTTTGAGTCATGTGATTTTTCCCCCCTCATCCTCCACTGCCCACAACTACATTCCTCTCTGGGGCCTGAAAGAATTTGCTTCCTGGAGTCTGAGGGTCCACATACCAGAAGTGGAGCTTGTGTCTGAGGGTCTTTTCCATAGTAATGACACACATTATTCCTAAAACATAGTCCTGGAGCCTAAGTGACCAGTTTGCTTGGTTAGGAGCAGAGTCTGTGAGAGCACAGAAGCCTAACTATTTCTTTGAGCATCAGAATGGAGTCCAGGACAGAGGGCTGACCTTCCAACTCCTAACCACGTCCTCAGCGCACACGTGTGTACAGCTTCGACGGGAAACTGAAGACAAAAGCACGTGCAGTTCAAGGTAGCTTTTATTGTACAGACTGAACCGACTGCTGGCTAGATTTTTGTTTTGTTTCTTTTTAGTAAGAAACAGGAAGTGGATAGCTAATGGTTTATGCCAAGTGATGGAAGAGAGATGGCAGTCTGTACTGTGTGATTGTAAGTGTGTGAAATGGATGGAGGAAAAAATCATAAGAGTGGGATGGGGACAGGAATGGATTGAGAAGGGTCAGAGGGAGAGTTCTGAAGGAAATGTCTTATATCTTGGGACAGTTTTGCATTACACAGGTGTACGTATGCTCCAAACATAAACTAAGATTTATGCATTTCATGATATATAAAGTTTACCTTAAAGGAAAAAGAGTATAAGCAAATTTTAATCTTTATTTAAGGAATGAAAGCTGAAGTATTTACGGGGAAGTACTACTGTCTGCAAGTATATTTTTATCCCTCTGGACTTAATCAGTGTCATGTGAAAGTGTCTCTTGCAGTTATTGTGACATGAATGTACCAGAGGGTCAAAAAGAAGGAAAGGAAAGTTCTACCACATACTGACACAGGGATCTTGGGCAAGTAGTTTTAGTCATCTGTGCCTCAGTGTACCCTGTGTAAGTGGAGACAGTGATTATCTGCTTTGAAGTGTTGTTCAGTAGACGATGCATAGAAAGCACCCATCACACTGCCTGGGACAGAGGACACACTCAAGAAATGGGAGTTAATGATGAGAACAACAAAGAAGACGACCTCCGCGATCTCGTGCTCATCGGTAAAAGAGCTAGTGATCTGATTCCAGCCTGTGCTTTGCACCACTTGGCAGGTGGTGCAGACGCATGTGTCTGGTCTCCTTCCCATGGAATAAACCTTAGCTATGCACCCCTCTGCATATTAAAAATAAACAAAACAAAACAGAACTTTAGCCAGTCATAGGTTTGATCTGTTCAGGAAAGACTATCTTGAACAATTAAAAAAAAAAAAATGGTGCAAACCTATGATGCATTAATACCTGTCTTTTACGTTATACAATATATAATTAACAAAACAAAACAAAACAAACAAACAAACAAAACAGCTGCTTAACATCCCTGGAAATTTTATCTGACTGACATGTGCTACATTTTTAAAAGACTATGAACTAAATTGTTATGAAGACCAAAATAACACTGACATCCCTCTGTTTCACAAATGAATGTTTTTTGTTTGTTTTCACATTTTACTTGATGATATTGTGGAATTCAGTTCTCAAGAATTCACTCAGCATTACTTTCAATATTAGAAGGGAAAAGATAATTTCATTTTTAGCCAGTATAAAAATTCACTGTACATGTTTTTACCTTAAAATTGTTTCTGTTAATTTTTTAAATCAAAGTCTTTGCTCTATTAAAATGCTTTAAATCATTGTTTGCAGAAAATTGGGGTGTAGAATTACACATTTGGGGGAAAACATTAGCAATACTAGGAGATTTCTCTGTCGTGCTGTTTTCAACTATTACAAGATGTCGGGTGAATTCCAACATGTGTCGTCATTTTTGGGAAATTGTATTTGTGGTCAATTCGATAAAGCTGGGCTTATCAATAAATCTGGGCTCAACACTCAAATCCTTGCAACTGTCTTTTAAAGACACAAAGCCTCCAATTATCTACCTATCTGGGCATTTCTCTTAGCAAATGTGAAACCTTATTAGTGCACACCCTCTTTCTGCTGGAGAAAATGGAGAGGCTACTCTCTCTGCTGGTATAATAAAGACTCTATCACAAAGAATAAACAAGTAAATGAACAGCAATAAACTTAATTTGCACATTAGATATGCTTTTCCAAGTTCCAACATTTCAGTTGAAAATAATGCTGAAGCAATGAGGCCTATAATTGAACATCCAAAACTTCTCCAGTGGGGAAACAAAAACAAATGTTGCCTGCAAACAAGATCATTTTTATAGCCTGCTGTTACTCTGCTTTTTAATAATTTTCCAAATGCCAGATCAAATAATTTCCCTTGTTATGTGATTTTCATATACCTCTTAGTGTATGTCACACTGTAATTTTAACCCACGTCCTCCAAAATGAAAACACTTAAGCTCTCTTCCCTGTGGACTCCGCATCCCTCAATTACGCAGAGTGTCTTCTGAGGCCTGGCACGGCCGGTGCTAATTGTGCTCTCAATGTCTGAATGGAAAACTGCATCTCCTGTTGCATGAGTGAAAGAGAAATAGACATACAATGCCGATAACTTCAGAATTCTCTTAACACAGATAAGCCCTATCAGCTGAAAAACTAAGCTGGAAAATATCTCACTCTTGTAACTACTATCTTTTTACATGCTATCTAGCAACATTTCTTGCATGACTGAGGCTGATAAGGATATTCAAAGAGAGATGATTGTTTTATCAGCTTTACGGAAATTTCTCATTAGCTCCTTACCACCCTATTACCAGTAAGGTCACTCACTATACCCTGATTTTGGGTTGAGAAACAAAATTATATTTGACTCTGTAATGACAATCAGATGAGCATTATAGATGAGCAAAGACATACACACACACGCACACACGAAACCTTTTTTAACAAACAACCGGATGGCTATACTCTTACAGTCAAGAAAATGGTTGAATCAGTGCATGCTATTGTTGTTATTATAATTCTGTCTCAGATTAAAACTTCGGCTTTGTAGGTTGTAAAATAATAATTCTGTGGCAGCCATACCTCTGACTTGCCTCCATGAGCGGGAATTGCAGTCACAGCCTCATTAAGAGGGTGTGATGATCACAGTCTTTGCTTAGGCCTGGATTTGCATAGCAATCCCATGCAAATGACCTGGTCTTCATGCAAACGGAAGGCGCCTCCTGCTTCTGTGTGAGCCTCCTCTGGCCTGTACTGAAAACACCACCAGAACTCTGGTTCTGCCAAAAAGTCTTCAGGGTTTTCACAGAGCTTCGTATTTGAAACCTCTGGCAGAGTGGGCATTCAGTCTATTAGAAATACACAACTACAAACACTTATAGTGGGAAAGTGAGAGCATTTATGTAGAAGCTGATTCTTTTCCTTTGAAGCTCATTTATTGCAAATTGGTCTAAGCTTAAACCCTGAAACACTGAAAACTTTCAGGTTTTAGAGCAAGGAAGTCAGGATGGAAATTATCCTTGTGAACTGAGGGCTGTAAGATGAGATCTTTTCACTTAATCAACAACTATTTATTGAACACATACACTTCCCAGGACTGTTCCAGGATTTGTGATATCCCTGCTTTCATTATGCTCCTTTTTACAGGAAAGGAAAGACAGAGAAGGAAACCATGGACACAAATGTGTGAAAGGTAGTTTGTAAAAAGATGAAATGTGCTACAGAAGAAGAAAGCGTGGAAATGATTAAGGTGACCAGGAATGCAGGTGGGGATAATTTTGTTTCAATAGTCCTAGCAAAGAACACCAGAAATAAACAAAAATATAAGTCAGTGCTTCTTTAAAAAACAAACAAACAAAAAAAACTAAACAATCTTAGTTACTTTCTTACTTGTAGAGAGAGTAAAGTACCTGGGGATGGCAGTGCATTTTATGGAAAATCCCAAATATAGATCAACATGTTTCCATCCTAAGAATTAGGAACTCATCTAGCAAAACAGAGGGCTGTGCTGCCTGTGCATCGGAATATCCGATCGCTGCCTCGGGACCTAAGCGCAGCCCTGGCCCTGAGTTTCTCATGCTTATGTGAGTCTTGTCTTATTTTTCTCCCAATAATTACTAATGGACAGCATCGTGATGCCAAAGGCTCAAGAAACATTTGAGGAAGAGACTATTCATCAGCTCAGCCTACCCAGGAATTATTTTTTTTCTTCATCTCTGGTGAAAGGACCCTGATCATTGTATATTAGCAACCAAACCATTGGTCCAGTTCTACAGAGACTTTCGTTGAGAAAACTCATTGCTACTCCTGATGTCTTCTTTCCTTCATATTTCATATTTGAATTCCCCTCGATTTGTCTGTACTTGGAGAAACGAACTGCGACGATATTTTCTCCTCCACCCTATTTTAAAGTTTTGCTGAAATAAAATGAATGCAAGCCACCTGTCCCTTCTTAATTTGAAATAAGGTGATAAATCTCTCTCTCTTTTTGTCTTAATGGACGTGTTATTTCTTCAAACATAAAGCATTCACACTTGTCAGTATCTGGGTATTACCAAAAAATTTCTGGAGAAACGCCGTATCATTAAATATAGCTACAGCACATTTCTTGAGACATTAAGTCCATTTCTGTCTTAAAAATCTGATAACAATACAATCTTAAGGAAGTGAAGTTTGTCAAAATGCACCATACCAGTTGGATTTTGACACGAGTCTATCAGTCACATTTCCCTGAGTGTTTCAGACAATCGCCGCCATAATGGATGAGACAAAATTGGCAGAAATATCTTCCAGGGATAAAGGTGGGTGCTTATTTTCCTTGAGACATTTTAAAGGGTAGTTAAGTATAGCAGCTAACTACTTTTTTATTGAATACATTTATTTTTAATAGAAATGATGATAAAGCACCAATTGCCAAATTTAATAATTTCAGCTGAATTAGCTGCTCATACTTCTTTAGCAAGATAGTCATTTAATCATCCAGGAGGCCAGGAAATACTAGAAGTGACACGCCTCCCAGTAAACATGCTGGTATTATGAGCCAAGGTTCAATAAAGGATCAGATGGGGCATAACCACTTGTAACACTGATTACGTCCCTTGGTGGTTTATATAGGGACATTTAGAGTGACACTAGTTTAAAAGTCTAAAGAACAGAGTATGCAGTCTTGTCAGCCCAGACTGTGTGATATTATCTGTTCATATAACAATGACTCATAGGGACACTAATATTTTCATTTTTTTCTCTTTGAAAAACATTGCTTAGTAAAATATGTGCAAGACAGTCTGCATTTCACCAGTTGCGTACTAGAGTTCTGTAAATAAATGAACTGATTATGTACTTGGCAGCCTTCTAGGCAGGTAAAGATTTCATACAAAATGAGTTTCTGAAGGAAACTGAACCAACAAAAATATTATCTGTTGACCTTACCAAACTGTCCACCACCCCTCCCCAACCCTGCACTGAGGCATTTGTGAAAATTCCGATACTTTCGGTGCAGCTTTTAATTCTACTACCCGCTGACAGCATTTTGACTGCCGAAGCGTTCCCACTGCCCTGCTATCCCGCTGGCGACGAGCACATGTTAGTGAGAAGGGACATGGCTCGTAAACACACTGTGAAATCCAGCATTTCCCATGCACAGCATGACGCAGGCCTGATGCCGTGAGGCTCGGGTATGCATACGTTTCTCCCGTGTTCATTAGGCACAAATGAAGAGGATGGAATACCTTTGACGACCAGGCTGCCGGTGTTCCTGGCAACACCAAACTGATTCGTAGCGATGCAAGTGTAGGATCCCGCATCTGACCTGCTCACGTTTTGTATCTTAAGGCTGCCGTCCTCCAAGAGAAACACTCTAAAGGAAAATACATAATTAACAGAAAATACGTAAGGCTCTTTAAAATGGACAAGTCTTAACCATGTACTTCCATTTTAAGTCATGACTAAAACCATGGGTGTGTTTGATAATATGCGTGCATTCCTTTCCTAGTGTTCCATTCTAAATGGTCAGCAATCTCAGAATCCACATATGAGAATAAATGCTATTTGCTTTTATGCTGATGCACTATTGATAATTATCATACCATAACCTGAATTAGCATTCTTAGTTTCAATGCACTTTAGAAATCACATGCCTGCTTGAGGCTACAATGCCCATTTGCCTAATTTAATAACATATGTGACTATTTACTGTGCATTTTGAAAAGTCCACTCCCCGACGCAACTAAACTTGGCGTTGGAGAAAGGCAAGCCAGTTTCACACAGTTTAGTCCTTGTCTTATTTAGCACCCCCTCCCGCATTAAGCAGCCAACCCCCTCAAAAGGGGCTGGAAGGAGAAAAAAGAATAAAGGCTTCATTAATCAGACTGACTTAAATGTCCCCGTAATGCATGCAGGCACAGAGCACAGGATGGAGGGATAGTTACTGAAGAAGTTCCAATCTTTCACAAAATGATTATTAGTATATTTTCTCTGAAAATCAGAAACAGTCAAAAGCAAACATCAGAATGCTGTTGTAACTGGGGGAAACCCCAAGATTAGCTTCTTGACAATATCACCATCAAATGTTCATGAGGAGACAAAGAAATGGAAGAACCAAAGCATCTGCCCAGTTTTATGTCTTATATATTGAGCCATCTTTTAAAAACACATCTGTAAAAACACTAGTGGGTAGTCAGGATTGTACAAAAACAAGTGATGAAAAGTAATTTTTAATGCCAACAGTTTTAAAGGAAGGAAAGGCAAGACAATTGGTAGGCACGTCACATCCATTAACAATAATGAAACAGTGTTTGTTGCATTGCAAATGTATTATTGTTTCTCATATGTGTGTATTACATGGAATGTAGCTAATACAATTAATTACCCAATTTGAAACACAGAGAATATCAGTCAACTACAATTTGTATAAAACGAGCTACTGATGCTGGGTTTATCATTAGCCAGTGCTTCCACATTCTGTCATGAAGTGACTGGAAGGGGCACATCTGGGTTTAGAATGTTCCGTGGCACATATTCAGAATTCTTTTTAAAAATCATTATCTTGGAGTAGTTCCCAACAGCAGACATTTGCTATCTTATTTAATTTCTAAAATGTCTAGTTTCTCGATCTCAATTTACATTCACAATGAAATCAGACCATAATTGACAGTAACAAAGCTATTCTCCTGGGCAGCACATTTCTAACTCAATACAATTCTTTATCTGATTTCATTAGAAGAGGTCAATGTGAGAAGCATTTGGGTGCATTATCGACCTTTAGAATTTAGGAATAACTCAGAATTTTCAGCAACAGAAAACATTAAAATTTTGGCTAATAAACCATTTTAAATGATTTTAAAAATATATCTGCTGATATCTAAATGCCATCAGACACATTTCCCAGCTAGTAATGCTAATGTTTATATGTCATAGTTTTTCACTTAACTCTTAGAAAGGGACTATTTGTGTTAACAGTGGTTTAATATTACCCTGAATCTATCACCCTTTTTAGGCTTATAGTCCTTGTTCAATAATGTTTGTTAATTTAAATTAAAATTGTTATCATCGAAACTGATTATTTCTTTTGAAATTTTAATCAGTCACTGGCTATTTCTCAAGTGCCTACCACTATTCAAAATACTGAGAAGGCAGACTTACTGAGAAAATATGAAATCAGCCCAAGACCAAACAGCTAATAAGCCTTAGAGAATGGATGGAAAGTTATATTTGATTATTGCTAGCTCCCTGCCCTTTCCAAAACCATTGCTTTTACTTCCTTGCAGGAAACTAATTCTACATGTTAACGATGATGTTCAAGAGCTTGCTGCTGAGTCATCATTAACTGTCCTTAACATAGTCTGATGTGTGTGCTTCTCAAAATGTGGTCTCATGCCAGACTGTGCATTTTAGCAAGAGACCCACGGATCGACGTGCACGGTAAAGTTTGAGAAGCAATGGTCAATTCAGAACAATTCAGAATCAAACTTCAGTCTGTAAAGATTATCTTTATTTCTAAGTAAGAATCTGCCTTGTTTTCCTAAGGGTAATGTGTAAAAATGTATAAAAGAATAAAAAAGTTAGATTTAAATGATTTAGGAAAGTAACCAAACTAGTAAACACACTGATTTATCATTCATTAAAAACAGATAATTAAAAAATAATTCTCCCATTGACTTAGGATATAGAAACCAGATATTTAACAATAACTAGAAAGTCTATCACATGATAAGAAACATGAATATTTCAACGTGTCATTTATTGTTTTTTCATTAATGAGGTGTTAAAATATAGTAAGAGAACTTTGTGACAATGTTGACGGAATCAAACCATCTAATCATAGCCCTAATTTTATGCATCAGAATCAAACAAAAGTATTTTTAAAAATGAGAATTTCCAGTTCTGTCACATACCAAACCTGGCTTAGCAGAAATGATTTAAAAAAATCAAACTAAGATCAAATTGTACAAAGCAATTTACATTTTCAGATAAGGAAGAATGCACATGTAAAAATTAACTGGAACATTTTAATTGATGGTTTTGGTAATCCATAGAGCAAAATAAAGACTGAGTTTTTTCTATCTTTCTTTTGAAATATTCTAAAAGATACTTTAAATGGTATCTGGAAGGTAGAAAGGGACATATTAATAAAATATGTTAAAATATTCTATCTTTATTCCATTTAAGCTCCCCTGGCATTTAAAAACAAAACATGGTGACAGGTGTAGATAAGCTTGGCTATCTGAAAAAATGGGAAAGCATTCTGGTGATAAAAATGGAGATTTGCATGAACAATTAGGGAATAGAATATAGTTATAGGGAAAAAAGCAGGAGACAATAAAATGATTGATTACATATAATATATATTTATATTTGGATTGAATGCTGAGACTATACTGCTAATAGACAATAGGTCATAAAATCATCTATGGAAATATGTGCATACCGATGAATATGGAAAAACTTCCAAAATTTCAAAGGCAATTTAAATGCATGATTGGAAATGGGGCAATGCTAAGACTTTTTTTTTCCTTCTTAATTTATTCAACAAATATTTACTAAATACCTGCTGTGTTGAAGGCACATGTTAGATATGACAATAGGGACGTGGGAACTAAACCATGTTAACGCCAAGGATGCTGCTTTCCATGATAAAATTCACTGCTCAGTTCTCGGCAGGGTAGGGACTATTACTGTGATCTCACCCTGTACAGTCCCTCTACTGAGTGTACAGTAAGTGGCAGCTCATCGGATCCTTAAGTCACACCGCGGGGCTCATCCCCACTGCACAATCAGGACACTGAGGGCTAGACAGAAGCTATCATTGACTCAAGGTACCCCCTCCCCAGGTGGTGCGGGGTCACGATTCTAAGCATGTCTTTCGCTCTAGACCAGGAAGCAAGTGCTGCTTCCAGTTCCCAGAGCCCCCACCCATCCCCACCATGGGATGGCACATCTGTGTGTGCGCACGAAGGGGAATCTCCTCAGGTTCTTAGTGTTTCTGAGATCGTAAAGGTGAGTTTGATGTCCTGCTGTTGGAGTGTTTTAACCATAAACACTTTAACTTGTGAGGTAATGATGATGGCAACACGAATACCGAGGATTATTTTTCTACTTCTCTTACGCCAGCCTATGAAGTCATGGCTTTCTTAGCAGAGTAGGTAGAACATGGGGGTGGGGTCAAATTGCTCAGGACTGAATCTGAGCTCCACACTTAATATTTGTCGAGCTGGGGCCAAGTCACTGCACAGTGCAGGTCGCTGGCTTTCTGTGACATGGGACACGTGTATTACCGCAACACAGAGTGGTCAGGAGTAAATGACAGAAGCTGTTACAAGTGCTTCGCTCTCTGCCTGACTCCTAGTTAGCTGTCAACAGATCGGTTTGTAATGAACCAGTTTCTTGTCCAGCCAGAGAATGAATGGGACCTGAGAGGTATGTGCAAGGCATTTTGAAAGGAGACTAATGCCAGCAAGACTGTCCACAGCTCTGTGTCACTGCTCAGGACCCCTGTGGAGTCCACACAACTTGCTGTCTGTGTCTGCGGTACTTTCTCCTCCCAGTCGGCAGTGTTCTCATTTTTATTTTGGGGATGATACTAGGGCTGACATGAGAATTAAATTAATCAAATGCCAGCGATTAATTTTAGTCTTATTCTTGGCTGACACCAGTGTGTGACCATCGCCCTCCTCCAGGGCTCAGACTAGTACTTTCGACTCTCACTTTGGTTCTTATTCATGTTTGGCGTCTTCAAACCCTGTGTCTGGCTGAACTCAGCAGCACATTTGTGGCTTTAATTAGCTCATGGCTAGCGGTCCCTGAGCTTGGGTGTCACTGAGCTCTGATACCTGCCTTCTGGGCTCTGCGTGTTTCCTCTGTAACTCTCCCACTATGGTCACTTCACAGTTCAGTGACAATATTCTTCCTCTCAAATCTCTAGGCTCAAATACCCACCGAATCAGAATATTTCAACTGTTTACACAATTGAATAAAAAAATTTTTCCCAAATTACCAAAGGTTAGTATTCTATCTATAGGTTAAAATGTTCTGTAAAAAAAATTGGTAGTTACAAAATAGTCACAAGAATGTAAAGTACAGCATGGGGACTATAACCAATAATATGGTAATGACTGCATATGGTATCAGGTAGGTACTAGACTAATCGAGGGATCACTTCATAAATTATATAAGTGTCTAACCACTGTACTGTACACTTCAAGCTGATATAAAATCATATTGAATAAAAAATAAGATGTTGTGTAAAAATTAGAATTTCCGGACGTTTACATGTGTAGCTGTAGTGTGACCGTTCAGCAATAGAAACATTAATAGTTAACATTTGTAATGTACGACACTATTCCTCTAATTTCATTCTGAGCATGAAAAGGTAGAATTTCAGAAGTGCAAGCTGTGCCTGGCAGTCAAGTGACACTGGTAAATTTCATAGTGGAATCATAAAATAGAACATGTAGAAAACTGAGCCACCAACATATGTAAACATTTTGAGGTTAACTGATAAGTTCAAGGCAGAGTGACTGAATATATGACATCTCAGTCTTCCCACTGTCGGAGTGCGAGGAGCACACAAGGAAAACAAAGGAACAGACGCCTGGCCCGTCTGCATGATTTCCCACCATTCTTACTACTGGATGTGCCACTGTGACGAGAACACCAGGAAGACAGACGACCACATCAAATGGACTCGTAGCACTCCTTCCCCTGGAACACGTATGTCAAATTTTGTGTCATTCTAAGGATCTACTTAAAGACGAATGTGAGGTATCTTTCCCTTGCTTTCCTGACGTGTATGTAATGTCTGTTCATCATAAACTTCACAAATACAATAGTGATTAGCATTCATGACTACTTTATCACTACAAATAATTGGATAAATATCCAGGCTTAATTGATTGACATATAGAAAACGGATCTACATATGTAGATTCCAAATTGTGATTAGAAAATGAGGAAGACTCTGATTGTTTTGTTTGATAATATCACAAAGTTTGAGGACATTGGAGATTAGTACTAGCTAAATTTCTTGAACTAAGAAAAATTAGGACATTGGGCAATTACAATTTCTGAAACTAGAGCAATCCTGCTATTTTTACAGTTAGATTATTAACTGGAGTACTGCTTCCAGTTTTGTCTAAAGATAATACTATAGACCATGAAATTTTAATTGACTGTCTAATTTTACTGATTTCTAGAAAATGTAAAATAAATTGGATTAGAATAAGTAGATAAGAAATAAAAAAGTGTGTATAAATTTTGACTCTTCACAATTTAGGTTTTAGGTAAAATGTCCCACTGGAATCCATTTTAGCTCAAACACTGATATTACATTTTAGTAATTTTAGCACCTGATTATCATAGTTAATAGGCATATCAGTGCTAACCTCAGTGTCACTTAATACGCTATCATTTAAAAATTCCTTATTTAACAAGCTACAAAAAAATGACAGATATGATCTACAAATAAGTAAATACCGAAGCTTGCTTATTTAAATCAAAATAAAAGTTCTCCTTTCATGGAAATAACATTAGATGGCTCTAATGGCAATTAGCCACAGAAAATATCTCACACTTCTGGCTGTGACTTAATCAATGAATTGATGAAAACCTCTTTTGCCATTGAGATCATCAGAGTAGTAAGAACCCAAAATAAATAACTCAGTAAAAGAGACGAGAGAGAGAGAGAGAGAGAGAGAGAGAGAGAGAGAAATGAAGTGCTATCTCAAGAGAGATAATTGAATGGGCCACAGAAAATCAAAATCCAGCCTCGCTAAGTGACTCAGACCATCCGCAGTAAAGCACAATACACTTAGAATCTTGAATCAGTTCTAAACAAGAGGAAACATATGAACATATGCCAGGAAATTCACACATACACACACACACAAAAAAAAAAAAAAATAGGGAAGAAATTCTTAAATATGTTATTCATCTCCTTTGTTCATCTTCTGGGAAAGACCACAGATAGTGTCTTCAGGAAACTGTCCTGTAAGTCCCAAACAGGAAGCATGTTCAGAATTTGCACGTCTTCTTTAGAGGACGTCCTTCACGGACCTGTCAGATGAAAGCCCAGACTCTGCCCTACGGGTCCAGAAGAGGCTCTGCACCTGAGCTGCTCACCTGAGTCCCGCCCATCCTCCTACGCCTGTGTTGACTGCCAGCTACTGTTTCAGACACACGCTATGTATCCCCTCAGGTTCTCTTAGTGCCATCATCTGTCAAAGGACCCCACAGCGCAACCCCACCGGCAAAAGGATAGCCAGAGAGATAAGTCCCTTTTTGTTTCCAAGCAGTTTCTGTCTGGAGACAGTTTATGTGGCTGAATGAGCCCAGATGCCCAAGTGCCAGCTGGGTGACTCTGTGGCTTAAAGTGAGTCGGTGGCCAGTGCAACAAAACCAGGTCCTCAGGCTTCCAATCTTTTCCTGTTCACGCTTCGCCTTGTTTCCTAGGGAACCTGGGCTAAGGCAGGCAGCCTTCTCTGTGATACCTCTCCTCCTGATCGCTGCAATCCACAGTATCCCCCCCTCCAATGTGAAAGATTACTTATGTTTTCCACATCAATAAAACTAATATGTGGGGAGGATTAATAATTAATCATTTAACCATAGCCAGCACGCCGTCTTCTGATCCTGAGTCAGTGTTTTTTGTTGTGTTTCTTGTTACTGAATCATTATCTGAATCATTATGCTGCCTTGTATATTTTTTTAGCGCAGTTTTAGGTTCTTAGCAACGTTGAGAGACTGGTACAGAGATTCCCATATACCCCGCCCCCACATGCACAGCCTCCCCCACTGTCATCATTCCCACCAGATGGTACATTTGTTACACTGAGAACCTACACTGACACGTCAGTCACCCAAATAGCACTGAGTACCTTAGGGTTCACCCTTGCTGTTGTACGTTCTATGAGTTTGGAAAATGTATCATAGCATCTATCCATCATTACAGTGTCATCCAGCATTTTCATTGCCCTAAAATCCTCTATGTTCCACCTATGCAGCTTCCCCACCCCCAATCCTTGGTGACAACTGGGATTTTTACTTCTCCACAGTTTTGCCTGTTCCAGAATGTCATATAGTAGGACTCATGCCACATGCAGCCTTTTCAGACTGGCTTCTGTCACTTAGTCATATGCAGCTAAGTTTCCTCCATGTCTTTTCATGGCTTGAGAGCTCATTTGTTTTTAGCTCTGAATAATATCCCATGGTCTGGATGGACCACAGTTTATTTATCTTTCACCTACAGAAGGGCGTTTTGGCTGCTTCCAGCTTTTGACAATTAGGAATAAACTGCTATAAATACTCATGTACAGGTTTGGTGTGGATCTGTGTCTTCAACTCCTTTAGGTAAATACCAAAGAGGGCGATTGGTGGATGGATCATATAGTAAGAGTATGTTTAGTTTCATAAGAAATTACCAAATTGACTTCCAAAGAGGCTGCACCATTTGCATTCCTACCAGCGATGAATGAGAGTTCCTGTTGCTCCACGTCCTCACCAGCATTTGGTGTTGTCAGTCTGGATTTGGGCCATTCTGATAGGTGTTGTTCTAATTCTCATTTCCCTGATGACCTATGATGTGGAACATCTTTTCATAGGTTCATTTGCCAGCCTTGTGTCTTTTTTGATGAGGTATCTTTTAAGGTCTTTGGCTTACTTTTCAATGGAGTTTTCTTACCATCAAATTTGAAGGGCTCCTTGTGTATTTTAGATAATAGTCCTTTATTGGATGTGTCTTTTGCAAATATTTTCTCGCAATGTGTGGCTTACTTTTCTGTTGACATTGTCTTTCACAGAGCAGAACGTTTTAGTTTTAATTTTAATGAAATCTAGCTTATCGTGCCTTTCTTTCATGGATCTGCCTTTGTTGTTGTATCTAAACATCATCACCATACCCAAGGTGGTCTAGGTTTTCTCCTCTGTTATCTTCTGGGAGTTTTATTGTTTTATGTTTTATTTTTAAGTTTTTGATCCAGTTTAAGTTAATTTCTGAGGCATGTGCACATCCAATTGTTTCAGCCGTATTTGTTGAAAAGACCATCTTGGCTCCATTGTGTTGCCTTACTCCTTTGTCATAATTTTCTTTTGAAATAAGTCTTCACTCTCTGAATAGGCAAAGTTTTTGAGGGGTTTTGAGACCACAGACTGTAGTCAGCCTACTTTTGCTTTGTGTCCCAGCTCCCCTTTTGGCTGTGTTACTTTGGGAGTACCTGCTTGATTTTTATGCAAATTTTACATATAAAATGGGGATAACAGTAGCAATAACAACATCAGTTTGTTTTGAGAATTAAAAAATATATTAAAAATGCTGAGCATAAGTCTCGAGGGTAAAGAGTGCCTTCAACATGGTAGCTATCAATCTTTATTCCTTTGTATTCCCGAAGAATACAGGCAATTCGTAGGTACTTAATAAATGTGTGTCTTCTGATTGTATCTACTCCAAAATCTTTGGCTTTTTCTTTCTAGGTCTGGATATATGTTTATAACTATTATCAGTAAATTCAGTGAGTGAACAGAAAGTCATTTAGTCAAATAACCTCTTTCTGTAAAAGTACAAGATAACTAGTATGAACTAAGTGGTTATTTAGCTACATGACTTTTCCACTAGGTTGGCTACGCCATATGACATAGTATAAGCATGGAGGTGAAGAAGTGTGTTTAAGTCAGTGTTACTGAGGATAAGACTTGCATGGACGGAGCACATCTTAATTACTCTTTTGTAAACTTCCAATCACGAAACAAAAGGTCCAATAAAATCCATAACAACATTGTTTTAATTATGTTGCCATGGACCTGTTTGGGGGCAGGGGGTGTTCCTTAATATGTGATTGGTTCACAGAAATACAGCAATCATATTTATAGTATTTTCTCATTCTCTGTCCGAGCTCCAGACAAATAATTGTGTTTCTGTTGTCTCTTGTGTTAAGTTGCATTAAGCAGAGTGCTTAAACGTATCTGTGTAGTGGGGGGTGAGGGGTTAGGAAAGTGAACAAAAATGGAAACCTATGTGAAGTGGCAAATCAAACTGCTAGCACAAATCAATTCAATTTTGTTGTTTGGTCAGAAAGTAAGTTCTTCTCAGGTGCCTGAGGAAACAGAGACATGTGTGGGTGCCTCTAATTTGTCCTTTCTCACCACTCACAACACACTAGAGGAATATATATTTTAAACAGATGAAATAGCTGAAGATATGCTTCCAATGAAGAGATTAGTCAAAGATGATTTGGGGGCATCCGGCAGCTAATCCAAGGGTTTAACTAGCCAAGGACTGTGCAGAGGTGTTACATGGAGACTAGCAATTGACTCAATTTATAATTTACATGGAAATAATCACGTTACTGCTGGCAGTGACTCATTTTTTTTGTTTTAATCCGTGGTTTCTGCAATTGTACTTTATGGGTAATTACTGGTGTAAACAACCAAATGTTTCAAAGTTCAGTTTCTAGTTCAAGTGTCCTAAACTCCAAAGCAGAAAGCAGACATCAGATATTCAGACCTCAGAATTCATCAAAAAGTGACTCCTTGTTTAACATACACAAATAATTCAAGCACCAGCTTTGTAGTGGCTGACATGCAACACAAACACAGACTCAGGGTGACTGAATTATGACACAAATTAGGAGACGGCAGATGAGAGCAGTTGCTAAATAACATAATTATTTGGTGCCATGATGTGTCTTTATTCCAAAGGCATGCCAGAGTGTGCTGTTAGGCTGATTACCATAAAATGTTGAGAAAATGTGATTTAACATTAACAAAACAGCATCAGATGGAAAGCTTAGCTAAATTAATCCAATGAAAGAGGCCTAACAGGAATATTGAGTTGTTTCGTAGAAGAGAAAGATAAAGAAAAGTCTCCATTTGCAGCAGTATTTTCGGATGCTGAGAAAATACAAAGAGGAATTAATACAGATGCATATGCTAGCATGCCTTGCAGGCCAAGCAAATCAAAAGAAAAGATAGGAAATATAAAGTTGGCAAAGGACAAAAATTTGTGAACACAGGACTTAGAAGTTTTTAAAAAGTGTGCCCCAAAGTAACTAGGGGAGAACTGACTGGAGAAACGGTGGGAGAGGGGGGAGCCTGGACACCACGAGGGCGTGCTGGCTTCTCTCTATACCTTTATGATGATACCTCCTGTGCGATTTGCTCCGGGTTTTGACATTTGGCCAACGTGAAGTTTTAACTGCAGTATACTTTGAGATAGACAAGATTCAAACACAGCCAGATGACCCCAAACTATGAACTTTGTCCCTGAGGTCCTGGGTGCTCTGAGGTCTAAAGAGTGATGGAGTTGGGCGGTAATGTTAATGATGACTACCCCGTTCACTCCAGGTCTGCAATTTGGCGATTTCAGAATGTACCTATCTGGGAAATGCTTCGCCCTACTGTTTGGAAGGTGGTAGTGAAAGTGATGGATGCTAGTGGGCTTTCCAAGTTGTTAGAGTCTATACAACTAAGCTCACAACTGCGGCTGAGCGTGGGGGCCAGCGTGGATGGCACCCCTTGTCTGCTAGCTCTAATGCTCTCTTCTTAATTATAATACATAATTTTGTGTTTAGATCAAGTCCTTTATGGAGCTTAGGGAGTTGATCATTGTTGATTGAATTTGCATATCTATATGTCACCAAAAATTACATTGTATGTTTCATTCAAAATCTAGTCATTTGAGTATCCTGGATGCAGGATGCGAAGTCCCCAAGAGGACTCACTTATTTTATCTTATTGATATGAATTGACTTCCTCTATCAGTATTCTGACAACATATAGCTGTATTCTATGCCTTTTGTTGGTATAAAAATGGTTTAACTACATATGTCACTGTTTTTAGTCTAAGTAAAAAAACAAGGATGAAATAATGTGTAGAATCTGACGGTCTGCCTTTAGCTGCACAGATGGGTTCTACGGTACATGAAAGTCCTATATTGTGAAGTTTAAGATTACACATGGCTTTGGAGTCAGGGCTTCCTGGAATTGGAAGCTGTTGTATCATTTATTTAAAAATATAAATAAATAATAATCCCCTCATGGATATCATGTAACACCAAGAAATGACGTATCTAACATCTTAGCACACTACGTTCATGCCAGGTACTCTGTGAATGGAAATTATTATTAATTAATGATTATTATTAGTATTATTAGTATTATTATATGATGCGACTCAGGGTCAAGTGTGAGAAGAAAAGATTTCTGGCTGTATTTGTTAACTTAATCTGAGATAGAATGAAAGTGTATGTAGGTAAGTATATCTAAGCAACCCTTTAGTAATCAGAGTCAACCGAGTCAACTAGTAACCAGATTCACAAAATGATCTGAGTGTGCACTTCAAGGAATCATGGGGAAAATGTATCATGTGTTGAAGGGAAGTCTACGTGACCTTTGAACTGACACTGATTATGAAACTGACTATGGAGTAAGTAGCCACATGACACACCTGTTCCTCCCACCTTCCTCTTCTGGGAAAAATTCTCTTGTGTGAGTTTAGGCGCGTGCAACCTGCTGAGGCCTCTCTGGACTCCTGTGAGCCAAGTTCCTGAATGTCCTCAATCTTCTTTCTGTGGTGACATGTGCCTCTGCACTGCAGCTGTTGACCTGTCTGCCTCCCCCACGAGACTGAGCTCATTCCAATTTATAAACCCAGAATGTTTCACAGGGACTGTCAAATTGGTTTGCAACTGTGCTTATAAATAAATGAGTAGTTCGACAAGTCATACTTGAGAATCAGATTTGTCACTCCAAATCAGCGGTTCTCAAACTAGGCTCTCAGGAGACCTCGGGGATTCTTGGGGCACACCAGGGGCGGGTGTTGAGTGGGGCTCTGGTTCTCTCTCCTGAACACGGGCCAGGCTGGCTAAATGTAAACTGTCATGAAATGGGAGCTTGCATTAATTTCACTGGGAAAAATTTACAAAGTTCCACTGTGCAAAATAATATGAAACTAAACAGAAATTGGAAAATAACAACCAGTGACTAAAAACACTGCTCTAACAAACCCACTCTTCATTTTGAAGAGATTAACAAGCCTGACTTCCACACAATAGGAATGGCTTTCATTTTTTCAGCTGGGTCATAATGGTTATCAAGACAGCAATTCAATTTCTATCTATTTACTCCTATCTATTTATTTCCACCATGCCCTCCAGCATCAGCAAGAAGGTGTGGGTAGAACCACGTACCTGTCCAGCAACCATTTTCTAAGTAAGGAGCATTTTACTGTAAGCATATCAAGTAATCACTTCTTTGCTCAAAAGTCAAACCAAGAACAAAAAAAGGTTATTTGTACACATTGCACTAATTACTGACCTTTTCTGCCTATATAGTTATTGCTGTTGAATATCTATGTAAACTTTGGAAGATATAAATGTCAATCAGAAATTATCAGAAAGCACTCAAGTAATCGGACACCATTCTAGGCAAATTGTTTTCATATTTTCCAAAACTAAGTGAACTGAGGACTTCCATAGTGACATAAGATGAGGAGCAGAGCATTTTGTATAGGAAGTAAAATTCTGGAGGAAAAAGAGATGAAATGAAGTTTCAATTCTTTAAGTAACATGTCTGTACCAATCCAGTGTGTGGGTGACATTCAATAGCCTCATCTTCTCTTGGGAGTGGAGAGTGTGGGTTTATAGAAACACTGGTTCCTCAGCCCCGCTTCATTCCTGCTGACAACATCTTGGGCATGGCCCTGGGATCTGTATTTTTCACCAGGTTCTTACATGTGATCAACCTTGAAACCTACCGATAGAGCTATGAGCTCAGGGCATGAGCTTACACACTTCTGGTGTAGGGTACAGGACAGGAACCTATAAGGTCCATGTATTGAGGAACTTCTGTGCTCTGTCATACTCGCCCTTGGTTGAAAGTGACAGGGCATTATTACCCATCATTAAACATTTTAAATATGGTCTACAGCAATAGTCGTCTAACCCAAGACAGCGGTGTGAAACAGCACACCAGCCGGGCAGGCGGGCGTTAAAGGCAGGCTTTCCATCTTTAGTGACCGGCTGGTAGGTGGTTCTGCACGCATTGTGCTAAAGGGGCACTGATCCTGACCTGGAGAGGCCAGTGGGATAAAGGAAGGAGGGTGGGATGGCAAGAGGGAGAAATGAGGGCGAGACTGATAGGGGTACACGCAGGACCTGAGCTTGTTACATCTCTGGTGACAGAGGCATGACTCTCAGATGGCTCCTGACACCTTCCGCATGTACACCCTGGGAAAGGCTCACCATGACAAAGCTCTCAGGAGTTGAGCATGAACAATTTAAAATTTTATTACAAAGAGGGAGCACAGAAGGGAAGATGGCATAAGCCTGGCATTATACAGACTGTCATTCTTCCTTAAACATGGGGACATATGGTTCATTTGCCTGTTTGATACTCATGCTACCTGATGTACTAAGCACTATTACATTAAGTAGTTGGTGACACAAAATAAAATTAGGTTTATTTGCTTGTTCCATTAGGAAACCCTGAGGAGGAGAAAGGGTAGAGCAGCTTGTTTACCATTTGCTTCGTTCTGACTAAAGCTGCATTGAAAAGGGGTGTGTGTGTGTGTGTGTGTGTGTGTGTGTGTGTGTGTCTGTCTGTCTTTTATTAAGACTGAGTATTTGGGGGCAAAGTTAGAAGAAAAGACACAGTGATGATTTATAAAGCAGATATTGAAAGACACTTAGAGCAGGGTCGAACTGGAAGGGGGCATCATATAATGGGCTCTGTCACACCCAGGCCGCCAGACCCTCCTTGGCTGCTGCCCCATCTGGCATGATGTGTAAGAAAAGTCCCTGGGAGACAACACAGTGGGGGCTCAATGCTGGGCAACAGGTTCTGTAACTAAGGGAACTACTTTGTCCAGGTAGTTTAGCAATGAGCAGATTGAAGCCAAACTAATTTTCATTCTGTTCCCTTTCTGTGTCACTGTGATAAGGGCTTTCAGATAGCTCCTCCCAAGGGCACCTTTTTACCCATGAAAAGAAGAAAGATCGAGGGATTGGCTCAATACCTATTGGTTGTCTCTTGGCACAGAGAATGCCCTGTCCCTCCCTCTCATCCTTCTTCTCCTCATCTCTGCTTCCGCTCTCCACGGTTCCCTGCCATCTTTCAAAACCCCCCGTCCTGTCCCCACAGTGGACCACTATGGCTAAGAGGCATGTGTCTGTTTGTTGGAGTGCCACACAGGTGGAAGTAGAGTGGACCCACCAAATTTGGGCTTGAAGACAAAAATACTGAGTAAGCATCACTATTAGATACCATGCTACCTAGTGGGCTCCCACATTCCCACAAGGTACATGCATTTGGCCAAGGGCCCTGAGCCACACAGGGTTTAATGGTATCATTGTTGTAAAACAAAGCATACAAAATCCGTGATTGGAGAAGCTCTGTCTGTAACTAGGTTCATTTCCATCTCCATCATCTCTATCTCCATCTCTATCATCTCCATCTCTGTCATCTCCATCATCTCCATCTCTCTGTCTCCATCTCTATCTCAATCTCCATCTCTATCATCTCCGTCTCCATCTTCATCTCCATCTCCATCTGAGCCCCAGTGAGTAGAGGTAATGGAATTGGTCCCCAGCATCTAGCAACCTTCTTACTCCGAGTATGTGGACTATGTTCACATTCTGAGGGGTGGAATCTCTGGGTGAGTTTGATTCTTGAATTTCAAAATGTCTGTGCATTTAGCTCTTTGACATACTGAGGTAAAAGTGGTACAAACAAAGCCTGTGACAACTATGTTTCTCAGAAAGGTATCTGAAGTCGAAAAAGGTTGTACTTTAATTTTAGAGATATACAACGTTGGCATACCACCCAACATATACCGTGTGTCCCCAAAAGTAAGACCTAGCCGGACGATCAGCTCTAATGCATCTTTTGGAGCAAAAATTAATATAAGACACAGTATTATGTTATATTATATTATGTTATGTTATGTTATGTTATGTTATGTTATGTTATGTTATATTATATTATATTAAATACCCGGTGTTATATAAGACCTGGTCTTATATTGTAGTAAAATAAAACCAGGTCATATATTAATTTTTGCTCCAAAAGACACATTAGAGCTGATTGTCCAGCTAGGTCTTATTTTCGGGAAAACACAGTAAGAGGTATTTAAAATGACTATTTATCAATGACCATATATCTGTTGTATAGCTGGGTTTTATTTTATTTTGTTTTAGGAAATTAGGGAGAAATTTGGTTGATTTTTTTTTTTTTTTTTTTTTTAGGAAAATGAGAAAGAAATGTAGATTATTTATTAATTCAACTATTATTCTTTCAATAATAGGAAAAAATTCTCTCCGCCTCTTTATTTTTGTTGTTCAGAGTTTGTATGGCCATTGACCAGACCTCAGGTGATTCCGGCATTGCCTTTTGAGCTGTCTGTCCAATAGCTGAACATTTCCCTAAACAAGTAGCCAGGAGTCACTGGGCATAAGGAGATAAATCTAGGCCTTTGATTTCTGTCAGTTCACTTGCTAAGTAGATCCACAGGACAAAAAAAAAAAAAAAAAAGCAGCGATTAATCAAACCTAGCAGATGTGGAATTGATTCCCGGGTTGCCTGAGAAGGCCTTGCAGAGATGAGCTTAATCTATATTCATGTTGACTTTCTGTGATGAGGTGCATGGTTCTGCTCCGGCTGCTGGAGTTGAGAACGTGCCACTGGGATTTGCATACAGGACAGGATTGGAGCAATAAACACACCCAATGGCAGCAGACTGTACACAGGTCACCCAGTCCCCTTCGCTAGCAACTGGCAAGTAGAATGGAGACTTGAACCCAGATCTGCTGGTTCCAAAAATTTTAAAGAAACACACTTCTCAGCAAAGGCTATTGTGTGCCACGCGGTTGGCTCGCTTGACATTCTACCCCCAGCCCCTAGTGGAGAATTTGGGAGGTAACAGGTACTCATTAAATGTTTACAGAACAAATGAATGCACACATCACAGGCCTATTTATTATTAAATGAGTTTTTGAGTTAACTTCAAAATATCTTAAGGCAGATGGACATAAACAAAACCCAGGGAACTCTAACTTCCACTGATTTAGCAGCACAGAAAATATTCACTGCACCTCCACTGTGTCCCAGGTTGGTGCTGGATGCTGGACCCATGAGGACCTCCCAGCCTTGCTGCCAGGGCGCTGTGCGCCCTCTGAATGCATCCCACCAGATCACGTTAGCGGCTTTGACAATTTGCAGCAATGACCGTGTTTAACTCAATCACTTGGTCACATGGGCAAATCAGTAAAACCTATAAAATGATAAGTATGATTGAATTGGCAATTACAACCTGCCAGGTTAATGTATTGCATTGATTTTTAATATGTAGTTTCTATGCTGGCAGTCACTGCATGGGTATAGTGTTCAATGTTTCCTAAAGTTGTTTTCCCACTATTTCATCTTAAGTAAATCCAAGAAATATTGTCCTCAAAGAAAATAAGTGGAGGCTGGTGGTTTACTCCCGGGTCAGGCCCCTCACCAGTGACAGAACTGGGACCAGATCCCTGCGCTGTCATTCCCAGTGCGGGGCTCTTCATAACATGTCCCAGTCTGTCCCACAGGAACACACTTTCACAGTTTAGGTGCTTTTCGGAATGAACAGGCACCCTCAAAAGAATGAGGTGGATGTCATATGACCATCAACTCCCAGGAAACAGGCAGCCTTTGGAGTCTGTAATGCCATCTACCTATTTTCAGCTGGAGGAAAACCCGTCTACTCTAACAACCTGCCACGGATATAGACACAAAGATAGAGCGCTTAAAATAGTCACAACTTCAATTGTGGCAAACAGGCCAATGACAAACATGTTAACCAGATTCAGAATTATTGCTCGATCTGAAATTAGCTTAAATCCTGTGACAAGGGCCCTTCAAAAAATAAAGACTAGGGTATGTTCTCCATTATCCATAGAGAAAAAAAGGTCTGGACACGGAGATTGGAGACTTAGCATCACGTCTCACATTCATCAGTTACTAGCTATGTAATGTGTACTGTCTCATTCATCTAAGAGCAGAGGAAACTGTGTGTGTATATATACACACTGGGCTGTGGTCCCACTGAGCTGTGGTGCGGCCTTTGCAATCACTGCTGAAGGTCACGTGGACCTGGCAGAGGTGTGTGTCCACCATCACCACCTTCTGCTGGGCTCGATTTGTGGTTTTTTACTATTTGTGATTTTTGACTATATATACACAGTTTCCTCTACTCCTGGATGAATGAGACAGCTAATACATACATATAAATACCATTTTTTATAAGCAGGCAATACAAAGATTTCTTTGAATAGGCTTCTTTAGAGTCCTTTCAACTATCTCTAGGTATTTACACTTTATTGGGAGCAAGAGTTAGTGACAATGAAACTTCAAAGTAGATAAGACCATATAGAAGTTTTATAACAGAGAGTAAAAATGATCATTTCCCCACACAGGTATTTCCAAGGTCAAGAACTAAAAACTATCCGTACTTGAAATTACTGTAAAAATTTTAATTGTTTTCTGTATCTGACTTGTAATCTTCCTAAATATACAACTGTGTCATGCTTTAATAGAGGTAAGAGAGGGTAGAAATTATTTTGCGAATTAAGTGAAATAATCAGCCTTTTATGGCATTAAAAATGCATACTGGGACTCAGCATTCTATGTTTGAGTTTAAGATCTGGTCCTGGGAGAAGTCATCACTAATGCCCCTTTCAAATCCAACATCTAACAGTGTATCTACACATGTGATAAACCTTGTATTTTGTGGATCAAATGTACAAAGTGATTTCCCAGTCAGCCGCTATACCACTCCAGCCCTGGCTCCCAGGGCACTGAATTAAATTCATTTGATTTGGAAATGCTATGTATCCCTCGTGATATGCACACACTCGTGAATAAACACAGACACATACACACACATCAAATAACTTTTATTCATATATTCCAAAGGCTACAAGAAATATTCTGTGGCATCACCCTCTGTTTTAACATTCTCCCCTCTCTGCAAAGCTTTCTTCAGGGCATTAGCCATATACAAGCTGAATGCATTACCTCTGCTAGGATTAGGGACATGTCCTTTGACCACTGATTTGAGAAGAAGCGTTTTGATCATGGAAGAAAGAATTGGTTATACTCTAATGGCTCAGACCGGAGACATGGAAGAAATAAACAACCTTAGGCCTGGACAGGCTCGAAGAGACCACTGGGCTCTACTTTTTTAGGGAGGTGAGAGGTCTCTGATCCAGTTTACATACAAAAGCCTAATATGTCAAATGACTTCCTGAAAGTTATGGGGTAATGAGAGTGGAGTAAGAGCCAGGCTCCCTTTTCACGAGACCTTACTACGTGTACAGTAAAGAGTAACAGAGTCTCTCCCTTCCCTCCTTGCTTGCCTCCCTTCTTTTTATCTTTACTCTAATTTTTACCTGCAGCCTGTTTGGAAATTGCCACGAAAAAGATGACAAAAAAGCCATTAGGTCAACACAGGCAGACGTGTGGGGCCTGCCTTCCCCAATAAGCAGCAGGAAGCCGTGCACTTAATAGAAGCAGCCAGCTCAGGAGGCAGTGGGATCGGAAACAGGAGGAGCAGCGTGAAGCTTGCAGAGACATGGTCCCACTGAGCTGTGGTGCGGCCTTTGCAAATCGCCGCTGAAGGTCACCTGGACCTGGCGGAGGTGTGCGTCCAGCATCACCACCTTCTGCTGGGCTCAAGTTGTGTTTTTTGACTATTTGGATATGTGTTCAGGGGATCATTTTGTGTATTTGGTTGTTTCCTTTTGTTGAAACCTATAATGAAATCCTAAAGCAATGGAGCGCGGGAGTAGGGAAGACAGATCTGTGAGGAGAAAGCACAGGGGTCGTCCCCTTAATCACAGTGAGACAATCCTGAAGCTGCTACGGTATCTGTGACAGGAAAGATCCCAACTCACTGTGCGTGGCGCAAAAGGAAAAAACAAAAACCTGAAAGGCTGTTTCAACAAACAGTTTCCCTTGTGCGCTTCAATTTTGCTCTCTCTCTCATTTTCATACTTTTATCCTAATCTTCTTCCTTTTCTCTCTCCCCACACACCTTGCATTTGGGCCTTTCGAGGTTCCGGAAGGGGAACAATCACTCGTGCTGTGGCCGAGACCTTCCAGCCACTTCAGTAAGAGGCAGGGCCGGTCAGGTGACCGCAGCCGAGGCACAGAGCCGAGCCCGGCTCTGGGTCCTGAGCTTTCTGCTCTGCCGCAGAGCATCCAACCCTTGTTGGACTTCAGCAGTGGGAGAGGACACTGCCGGGGTCTGCACATCATCCCCTGGGAGAGCGTGCAGCAGTGCCCCAGGCAGTCCCGGCACAGGATGGCCCCGGCACAGCTTTCCCTCATCCCCCTCCCACCTCAGCTTCCAAGCACCCGTTCTTCCATCTTGAGCCATCTCCTGAAAAACAGCTTTTCTCTGAGGCTGGTGACACCTTATCTAATCATCCTTCCTGACATAGGTGTTCATCCACAGATACTCCTTGGGTATGCGTCCTGCCAAGACACAGGGCGCACGCAGATAAACTCAGCAGAACCCGCGCTGGGAGAAGCCCTGTCCAGGGTTACAGAGGCCACTGGAGACCGGCGCGTAGGGAAAGCAATAGCGCCTTAGACGGGGCCTTCCCTGGTGCATCTCGTCACCCATGACACAGCCCTCCACAGGCCAACACAGAGCCCTGCTCAGTGGTCGGTTTTAACCTTTTCTGTCCTGCTTGACCACAAGTGCACTCCAAGGACCAGATGTAAAAAATGGGGCCCCTGCATCCAGCCTATGGGTATTTTATCTGGCTCAGAAGCTTCAACGCCAGCGCCCAGATTTCTGGCTTTTCCTGAAATGCTGAACATTCTAAACCCTGGGGTTGCCTCCCCACAAAATGGCATTTGACGGGATTCGTCGTTCTGGTTCTGTTAGGTGCAGAGGTCACTCTCCAGTCCTTCAGAGTCCTGTCTTACAAGACAGATTACCATTTTCCATCACTGTTGCACTGTCCCTTCCTTCGCCTGGCTTGTCTCGTTCACTTGCTATGTCTCTGGCCTGGTTTGCATATGAGTTCATAACGCGTATGATGCTACAGAAATGGTCATTGAACCATTTTTATATCTTTAGCACAATGGCCACTCTTAGAAGTACTCCACCGTGCTTCTGATCACACAGTAACACGCACACCATTAAACAGAGCTGCAGCTATGAGCCAGACATCTCTAGCTATGCACGGGTCCACAGTACAATGGGGTGCAGAAAGTGCAGAAAGTAGAGAAAAACACCTGTTTTCTTTAGTCAAAAACGCTCGTAGAAGACATGCTAGGACCAGGATTCCCCCCCACACACACACACATACATCATTCATTATGGAAGAAAATCTCTCTTCCTTCTCTACAGGAACCTGTCCACATTTGTTCCTGTGGTGACTCCATTTTGTCATGAGGGGAACACCTGTGTGACTATTTAAAACCACCACATGAGGTGTGTGAGTCTCTGTCCTTGAGTGTGCGCTTGTACTGATTCTCAGCAGGCCGCGTCGGGAAAAACTCTTCCAGCTGAATGTAGGAAAGGTCTTAAAGGATTTTAAAAAATACGTCGATTACAAGCACACACACAGAATATTCTGCAGGTCTTAGCTTTAGGAGGTTCTTTTCTTTTTACTGTCAGTGAACAATTTCTGTATCTCCAGATATGCAGTTATAACTCTACCATAAGGGAGGACATTTTGGAAGACCTAGGAAACCCTAAAAATTTGGCAGGTATTGTGCTACAAAATATTTCAAACTATTAAAACAAGTAAAGTTTCAGGTACCTTCTGCTCTGTCTCAGGCTATCCGTTCCTCTTTTCCAGGTGACAGCTGCCTTGGGGAAAGCGTTTGGTTTGCATTCAATAGCAATGTTCCCACCGACTTGAACAACTGAATTTTTCTTAATGGGATTTTTGGAGAAATCAGGAGCGGAGGCTAAAAGTGAAAAATTTGTAAAAGTTGTTAAGTTACATAAATAACATGTAGTAACCCAAGATGTAGCTTGGAACACTAGGTGGACTCTAATATTTGCACCCAGAACACTTTCTTACGTTACTTGGTTCAAGGTGTTCTGGGGTCAGATATTGATCGGCCTGGCATTTGGAGTCTGTATTTCCATTTGTAAAATGAAGCTGGCAATAGATATTACCTCAGAAATCTGGTGTGGGCATTAAATAAGATCATGTGTGCTAAGTGTAATTTATTTTTCTTTTGGTGTTGATCATTGCAATACCAAAAGCCAGAGGATGAGGGGGAAAGCAAGTTAGAAAAAGTCACATTCAGAATTTACAATAAAGATGTGAAGAGACAGAAGAAGAATTTTAACCCTGATTAGGGAAATCACTAAACATACTCCAGCTGACATCTTTATACCAGGGGTGCTAAAAATAATGTATAAAAGTGGACACTTTGGTTAACGTTGCTCAAGCAGTAGTTTGCTATAATTGGAAGTGTCTGGACACTTTGAGCACCTCTTGTAATTGAAGAAGTCAAATGTGACTTGTATTCATCTTTCGTGATCTGTATATATCGAGATTACAATTTTAATACAGTTTTCCTTTCTTAAAATGTGTATACATTTTTTTGGCACCCTTTGTATATATCTATATATCCATATCTATAATCTATCAAATATCTATCTATCTATCTATCTATCTATCTATCTATCTATCTATCTATCTATCATATAACAATGGAATACCATGGAAATAAATCAGAAATGCTGTATCACTGTGTCACATTTTTTTTCAGGTAAACCTTTAACTAGAAATATGTAAATAATTTGCCTTCAAGGTGAGTAGACCATTTTTAAAACAACATCTTTGTCAGTTTCAACTTTGTCCCCACTAAATGAATGTTGAACAAATATCAGATCATGAGGGTGGGAAATTATTAAACTGTCTGGGGTGCATCCAAGTCCACCCAGCTTCATGGATGCGGGAGCCCATGTGTCCGAACCCCATTCCTAGCCTAGAGCCCAGTGAAGTTCTTTGTGATACACCACGCTGTCCTGTTTCTGGGTACTTCAGCTGCTGCTTCTCTGCCCCCCAAACCCTGCTGGCCTATACACACTTTCCTTCTGAACTCAGCTTAAAAAGAATGTGCTCAATTTAGGTATGTTCAACTTGTCACCTACCCAAATTCTTGACCATAATCATCATAATATTTTAAAATCTGGCTTTTTAACAAGTAGCGGTGATGGAAAGAACGAACAAACAAATCAATGCCATCACCGATGAACTCATAGGAGGACATTGTATCTTTTCATTTGATTCTTCTTCCCTCTCATCTCTTTCTTCCCACCACTAAGAAAGTCTTGGGATGAAAGAGATTAATGAATCATTTACTGTGACAAATACCGCTGGTGGCTGTCCCAAAATATCATTCTCAAACTTCTTTATCTCAATGTTTTCCACTATACAGAATTATTTTCCCAGCTTCCCTTGAGTTCTCAAGTAAAGGAAAAAAAAAAAAAAAAAAAAGAATGAGAGCCCAAGTATTGAGTTAAAGGAACCATCCTCTTTGTTCAAAACCCTGGCAGAACTGTCTCAAAACTAACATGTAAAGATACAATAAGATCACGGGAATTGTGAGTATGCCACGATAATAATGCACAAATGCAAAACGACACCCAGTTGTATGTGTCCACCAAATTCCTGATGAATCTGTGAGGTAAGGACATTTTTCAAATCTTATCTTGTCTGAATTTGAGCCTTTAGTGCTGCTGGGAACAATGAAAACAATGGCCTTAGCTAATGATTTCAAAGTCAGAAGCTCCCGTTTGGGATTTGTGCTGCCCCTTTGGTTCTGTCGACTCTAGGATCCCAGCTGTGGTGTCTGCATGCTCCTTGCCTGCCTCTTCTCATTCAGGTCTCAAACACAATGTCTCCTTTTCTAAGAAACCTTTCCCAGCTGCTCCCTTTAGCTCTTTCTACCTAGGTTGATGTCAAGCCACATGCTCTCATAACAACTTCTGCTTTTCAATTGAACTTGTTATAATTTTAATTACATAACTATGTCCAAAGATCCATAAGAGCAGGGACCATGCTTATCTTAATCAACACTGTAGCTCAAATCTCTGGCATTGTATAATTACTCAATAAATATTTGTTGAATGAATGAATCATCATGGTAAGAAAGAGGATGAGTTCTATCAAGCCTTCACAAAACCCTGCACTAGTGTTCACATGGTAGGGTTCTAGCCAATGTCATGTGGAGCGGTCTAGCCAAGGGATAGACATGGTCAGTTCTGTCCCCTGTTTTCTCTCTTGCCTTGAGTATGGAGTTGATTTCGGGAGCTACAGCAGCCTTCCTGGAACCATGAGGCCACAAGCATGAGGGAAACGTTTAAAAAATAACATCATCAAGGTGCAGTGCCATAGCTCAGCCATCACCCTTGAACTCCTCATTAACAGATAAAATAAATCTGTGTTTATTAAGTCACTAGAAATCGAGGTTCCCTTTTTCAATTTTTTATTTGAAGCTGAAAACATTCCTGATGGATCCTTTTATTTTTAAATTAAATTTATTGGAGTGACAATGGTTAGTGAAATTATATAGATTTCAAGTGTACATTTCTATAACATGTCATCTCTATATTGCATCATGTGCTCACCACCCAAAGTCAATTCTCCTTCCATCGTCATACATTTGACCCCTTTACCCTCTTCTACCACCACCTTCCCCCCTTACCCTCTGGTAACCACTAAACTATTGTCCATGTCTATAAGTTTTTGCTTGTTTATTTGTGTTGTTTGTTTGTTGCTTTCCATTTTAAATCCCACATATGAGTGAAGTCATATGGTTCTTGACTTTTTCTGTCTGACTTATTTCACTTAGCGTGATAATCTCAGGACATACAGATGGTCAATAGACATATGAAAAGATGCTCAACCTTACTAATCATTAGAGAAATGCAAATATAAACCATAATGAGATACCACCTCACTCCTGTCAGAATGGCTATCATCAATAAATCAACAAATAACGAGTGCTGGCGAGGATGTGGAGAAAAGGGAATACTCGTGCACTGTTGGTGGGATTGCAGATTGGTGCAGCCACTTTGGAAAACAGTATGGAGTTCTTCAAAAGGTTGAAAATGGAACTACCTTATGACCCAGCACTTTCACTCTTAGATATCTATCCAAAGAAATCGAAAACACTAATTTGAAAAAAAATATATGCACCCCTATGTTAATTGCAGCACTATTCACAATAGCCAAGACATGGAAATAGCCAAAATACCCATCGATAGATGATTAGATAAAGAAACTGTGGTACATGTATACAGTGGAGCATTACTCAGCCTAAAGAAGAATGAAATCTTACTATTTGCAACAATATGGATGGACCTAGAGAATAATATGCTAAGTGAAATGAGTCAGACAGAGAAAGACAAACACCATATGATCTCACTTATATGTGGAATCTAAATAACATAATATACAAGCAAATTAAACAGAAATAGACTCAGAGATATAGAGAAAGAAAACCGATAGTTGCTAGATGGGAAGGGGTGGGGTTGGGAGAGAAGGTGAAGGGATTAGAAAACACAAATTATAGTCACAATAGTCATGGAGATATGAAATATCTAAATATTATATTGCTTTGTACACATGAAATTAAAAAGAAAGAAAGAAAAGAAGGAAGGAAGGAAGGAAGGAAGGAAGGAAGGAAGGAAGGAAGGAAGGAAGGAAGGAAGGAAAAAAATCCATCTATGTTGTAACAAATGGCAGTGTTTCATTTTTTCTTATGGCTTAATGATATTCCATTGTATATATGATGGATAGTTTTTCAGAACCTCAGCTAGGATCAGCTTTGCAGGAGCCTGTTCTGGTTTGGTGTACCCAATGGTGGTCTCCTCTGGGAGCCTTAATGGATTGCCCAAGCAGAATAATAATTATCGTCTTGCATTTTTAAAAGCTGATTTAGACATTTCCCGTTATTTCAAGGGAAAGCAATTTCAAATTTACAGAAAAATTGGCTTCAGTCATAGCTTGCTAAAATGTCATTTTCACTTTTTTTGGTTATAAAGGAATGACTTACCTAATACTCTCAATTCTGCATTTGCATAAATTATCTGATATTTGTTTTCAGCAGCACACTGGTAGACACCAGAATCCGACACATTCAGCATCGTTATGCTAAGCGTCCCGTTTTCTATTTGAATTCTGTCCTAATAAAAGAGAAGTCATATAAAGATGCTAGTATGTTAACATGGGCGTTCTCTTCATCAGAATACATTGTGCTTGTGCATATCTATGAGACATGCTGTCTGGGTAGATCAGAACTGATGTTTACGAAGGTGAGTTGGACGTACTGCAAGATCCTGAGCAGCTATCTGAAGTTCTAAAAAATAGAAATATGCTTAGTGTCATTTTCGTGTTTTGTGTATTTTATATTATCTCAATTCTTTGAAAATTGGCATTCTCTGCATAGAATGTACACTAAGCTTCTGTGATATGGTATATACATACTTTGGGACACACCATCATTCCAATTATTCCAGAAAACGTGATTGACACTAATATTAGACACGGATATTAAAGTATTCACTTGCCTTCCCATCATAAGGTCTCAGAAATGTTTGAAATGTGATCACCTGATAATTTTCTAATTGTGTCATAAGTAGGAGGAGGTTGAATTTTCTTCTCTGCAACTGACTCTAAAGTGTGTTTCAACAGCCACATCCGTTACAGAGTCCCATTTAGGATGTGGAATTACAACTTTGAGTGCACACAACGAAATCGTTTAATATTGCAAACACAACTTAAAACTAAATATTTCAAGGTACCTGTTACCATCTCTAAAGATAAACAAGCTGGCTGGAGGAAGCAGAGAATGTTACATGAAAACGCGTGCAGGAAGAAAATTCCACTAAAGCTGAAACAAAAACCATCATTATATTCAGCTTCTAAACAACAGATATTTTTGTGTCTCTGGCTATGGCTACATGTACAAAGTAAAATGAAGAATTAGCACAATTATTTGGATAATTTGATGGGAAAAACAACTCTGTCTCATTTTATGTGTATTGTTAGAAAGAAGTATGCTTGAGGTCAGAAAATGTGCCTAACTGCCCCAGTTCTCCACTTTCCTATGGGTTTAGAGATAATCATTAGTTTTCATAAAAGCAAGATACTGGGTAATCAGTAAGAACTTGGGTCCCGGGATCAGACAGACTAAGTTTCAGATACTAATTCTAATATTTACTAGCTGCTGCGTGACCTGGACAAGTGACTAAACCTCTCTCTGAAACCAATTTTCTTCATTTATATAAAAAAATAATAACTATATCTCTCTCATAAGGTTGTCATGAGGATGCAATAAAATAAGGCATAGAAAAATATTTAACATGGCCTGTGTCATATGAGAGTTCAATAGGTATTAACTATGAAGATGATGATGGTGATGGTGAAGGTGATGATGGTGATGGTGATGATGGTGATGGTGATGATGGTGATGGTGATGATGGTGATGGTGGTGATGGTGATGGTGATGGTGATGATGGTGATGATGGTGATGGTGATGGTGATGGTGACGATGGTGATAATGTTGATGGTAATGATGATGGTGACATCTGCGTGTAACTTTATCACTGACCAGTACGTGACCTTGTGTGAAAAATGTGGCTAATATTAACAGCTACTTTGAGTTTAATTGAATAAATTAGTATATATAAAGAGTCCACTACATTTCCTGACTCCGGGTAAACATTCCAAAAACATTTGTTGTTGCTGTCAGTGAGAACGTCCTCTGGTCGGCAGGGTGGTGTTCAGCACCCACACCGTCGCTTACCTCTGGGCCGAGGCGCTCCCCATTCTTCAGCCACGTGTACCAGGGGTGTGGCTTCCCACGAGCCTTGCACTCCCAGAACAGGCTGTCATAGATCGACAGGTATGTGTTCTGGATTTGTCGCTCCCATTCTGGAGGGGCTGTTTCAAAAAGAGACAAAGACCAATTCTTTGGCAAGTCAATCATTGAAGACACCACGCTCCAGGCCGAGGACTCGCCATCAGGATCACAGGGGCTAGCAGCCCCCCACACACGATTCGAGGACCAGAAATGCAAGGGCAACATGGGGCAACACGTTGACTATAGCAGTGGGCCTTTGCCACAAGATCCGTTTGTCATTTGTCATTTTGTGGCGCCTGTATAACAACTTGGGACTTGTGGGAGAAGGTCCCAGTGCAGAACAAGGCCAGATAACAATTCCATGCTAAACACGAGTGCATGGGTCAGGTTAGAAAATGCAAGCCAAGTCTGAACCCTTGTGGGCAAAAGACCACTGATTCTATTTGGTCTGAAGTACTAATTAAAAGTGTGTGTGTCAGATATAATTACGATTCAACGGCTTGAAACATAAATCCAATATGAGCCTCATCGTGTTTTAGTCAGATGATAATCCTTGTTTCCCCCTAGATAAAGCTCTTGACAGGAATGAGAACTTGTGGATGTGCACAAAGTCTCGGCACCTAACTTAATGCTGCGCATGCATTTCCCAAAACCTTATTTTCTTACCTGAGAAAGTTCTACATGACACTGGGGCCAAAAGCAGCCGACTGAACTCATGTTAAAGTGTTAGGTAGGTGACAGGTCGTACTATTCTTACTGTCATTCATGGATACAGGTGGGGTATAAATTAAATGTCATAAAACTCAGTTGTGGTGACATGTCACGTGAATGGGCTTCGACTGCTGTGCTGCGGAGGCAGGGAAGGCGGAAAGGGTATACTTGAGGAGGACTCTTCAGAGTTCTCATCTCAGATCCGACAAACATCTCTGATCTTGCTCAACTCATCTAAGGTTTCTTACCTATAACATCACTGAAAATTATTTTTGCATCTTATTATTGTAAGAATCACGTGAATTAGTATTTGTGAAGACTTCTTTACAAGCTAACAGCTGCTGTATCAGTGTAGGAGAAAGCATTTTCCAGTTTACAGATACCTCCATTTTCTGGTTATATCTTTGTCTATTAAATAGAAAAATGACCTATCTATTAAAAACTCGCCAAAGCCTTTAATATCTTTTACCACTAAAAAACCTCAGTCACATCCTTACTATGTTGTTTAGAAAAGATGCTGGATGCCAAATGACTTTCCTTTGTAAAGTTATGCATTAATGTAAATGCAGATATATATGCATTGGTTAGCATTGTTACAACTGTAGAGGAATATGGGGAGGGAATCATGTTCTATGTATAAAATACTGCTTTTCATTCTGGGTTAAAACTGAAAATCCTAAAGGAAATGGGAAATAATATAACCGAGGCACAATATGGCCTCCCCGCAGGACACCCAAGAGGCATTGCTGTGAGGTAATTATGATATCTTAGACTTTTCTACTTATCAAAAAAATGTATCTTTCTCCAATTACTTCATCAGGATTATAAACATTTGACATATGAACATGTTATATGGAATTTTGGCCACATATAAACACAGTTTTAAAAAGTTCTCCAGTATAGATATATTAAATTTAGCAAAGAATTTAAGAATATTTTAAAAGCACCATACATATTGAGAATTCTGGGGTATATTTTACAGTTTATTTGATGTTAAAAAAAAAAAAAGAAGAAGAAGTAGATCTCATGCCAATGTTATATTTTGGCCTGGATAAAAGAAGACATAAAAACAACTTCTAAAAAATATATGCTTTCATCACCTCTCTTAAATTCATGAGAGATTCTGGTAATTCAGGCAAACATATATATTTTTTAATGAAATAATTACTTTATTTTTCTATTACCTACAAGTGAATAGACAAAAATCTGGGAAACAGAAACAAATACTGAAAACTACTATTCAGTATTATGCTCCTGCCATTCTCTCCTTCTTTTGTAAATTCTACTTAGAATGATAATTAAGATTGTCATAGACTATTGCTGGATGTTTTATAGTAGATAAGTGGTTTCCGAGCTACCTTGAGTGATAAAACTTTATGGGTTTAACATGACACTACTGATATTTTCAAGGCAATTATAATAAACAATACCATGCATAGACCATACTGAAGTTAAAGCCATATTTTAAAAATGGCTATTCTCACCCACTAAGCATCATATTAAGCATCCAACCGAGAACCGTGGCTTCCCTGTCTCTCCTGGAGACTTTTCCACACATGGCAATGACCTTCACATTTTACGATGAAGGGTACTAACAAATATCTCACATACTTTTTGAAATGTCGTTAGCTCACCATAGAAAATAAGTTGACCCTTTGCCAGGTTTCTTCCTCGAAGGTTGCCTGCAGTGCATTCGTAGAAGCCTTCATCTTCCTGTTGAAAGTTCGGGATTTCAAGGGTAGCCTGGGATTTGCTGTACTTGACTTTCCCTGGCAAGAGGCTTCCATCCAACCTCCTCCAACTAATCTCAGGGACTGGACTAAACAGTTACACCTCATTAGAATACAATCCGGGTTAGCCTTTGTGACAGCAGGATAAAACAAGAATGTCCTTAAAAATAACTCTCAAGGAAAACAAATTCAATTAGTCCATCACATTGTGGGTAGATTTCAGATCATGCAATCATTCACCATTCACTCATTCAGCAATGTATAATGCCTCATTAAGTGCCTGCCATGCGCAAGTCACGGAAATGTGAACAGGGAATAAATCGGTGCCTAAAATAGACACATTCTCTGCTCTCCCACTGCTGACAGATCAGTGGAGTAACATACAATAAACAAATACAAAATCAAATATATCTGTAAATGGCAATAACAGAAAAAAAGAACTAGGCTGCAGAGATAGTAACAAGATTATATCAATTGAAATATGGTGTTGAGAAAAATTCTTTGAAGGACATGACATTGAAGAGTAGGCAAGCTCTTTCTGTAGTAATAGATTCTAAGACAAAAACACAGGTTCCTCTACAGCTTAATTGGTACTAGTAGGTAACTGAAGACAAGTGATGGGTGAGCTAGATTACGGGGCGGGGGGGGGGGGTCAGTATTGTGATGGATCCACCTGAATTAGGAGTACAGGCTCTATGATCCTCAAAAAACATACTCATGTATAGTCTGTCTAAAATAAAAAGGGAAAACAATGATCACATAACAGATAACTTTACATCATACCCCATCTCTTGTTAGAAAGAATTTGGAAAGAGTTCCTTTATTTATAGGACTTTGGCTTAATATCTTATATCTAATATCTTTGGTCTAATATGAGTATCTTTTAAAATAGCAAAAACACATAATATATGAATCTTAATGTGTGTAACCTAAGGGCTGGATCTAGAAATTTGTGGTGTAGAAGACCTGGCTTTGCAGGTATAATATAACGAAATGCAGGCTGTGAATAAAATTACAACAGGAAAATAGTCCCTAAGAAACTAATCATTTATAAAATCAAGTTCCAATCTATTTACATTAACATCTTTCCTTTCCTTCTGTCAAGTCACTGGTCACTCCCTTACAGATTGTCAGATGATCTAAATATTTCTAATCTAAATATATTGTCAATTAATAGTAGTGATAGTTATTTTGCAGTGCTGAATTGTAAATTTTGTTAAAGATGCAGGATTTTTTCAAGTCAACAAAACAAATGGGGGAGAACCGTCAGATCCCATGCCAACTGGTTGACCACGCTCTGTAGGGTGCGAGGAGTAAGCAGCTGCAGGAGATTGATGGTGACTCAGAGAAGGCGTCTAGTACAAGGAGAAACCTGAAAAAGCCCTAGGAACTTTGTACTGGCAAACAATTCCGATCCTTCCGTGCAAATCAAAGATCTACACTGTGTAGGAAAGCAGCCAGGCTCACACGTAATGTCAGAAAACGTACCCCACATGGATGTGTGATGCTGAATGTCTGTCTCAGAATTAGCATATCGTTACAGATGCAACTTGAATTTTCTTAAAATAGAGTTATTATCATAAATTTAGTTTCTGTGCTTTGAAAAAGCCCTGCCACATACCACACATTGAGGTTGGCATTTTAGGAAAATGGCATATTCCTGACAACAGTTAACCTCAGATAACTGGATTTTTTATTCATTCATTTTATGGGACACCAAACTAGTACAAATAGAAATGAAGTTCTAGAATAAATTTTGTTCACATAGAAGAATCTTCACCAAGTCTGGTGAATTTTACAGTATATGCAGAAACACCCATTTTTTAAAAATACATGTTGTGCATATGTGAACATATGAAAAGTCACTACTTATGGGTGATGAGGGCATGAATGCTTTTTATTTCCCACTTTCTGTTTATCTCTATTTTCATTATTTTCCTACACTGAGCATGCATTACCTGTGTAATAAAAGAAAAAATTAACAAAATCTATTTACAAAGAGAAAAATAGAGGTTCTGATACTTGTCTGAATGCAATACCTTTTCTAGTCTCTTTATGACAGTTTCTGAAACTTATGACACAGACACGAAAGTAACCAACTGAAAAGCTTTTCATCTCAAGCCTTCAGACAAACAATAATTTCAGTAAAGAGTGAGTAATTTTCCCATAGTTATATCATAGTGCTTTGTTTTGATTATGAAGACAGAGGTCAATTTTTAACATAACTAAACATCTAAGTCTCTGAAGCAGTAATAGAAGCTTGCTCTTCAATAATAATGATTGCAATAATATTATAACAAATATACTAATTAATACTAACCACAAACTGCGTGCCAGGTGCTATGCACGTGTATAATGTGCACATATGATTTCACTGACTTTTGCTGGAAATGAGGTGGCAGAGCTGGGGTGTGTTCCCAGGCTGCTTTGCCACAGAAGCTGTGTGTTTAATCTCAAGGCAATACAGATACCACGGCTATTGTAAGACCCTCCAACTAAGTGGGGGAGGGGGGGAGAAGAAGAAGTCCCACCAATCTCAGCTATTCTGACTTTCCCCCCACCTGATGGGTGAAACAGCATATCCTCTGCAGATGCACCTGTCCAGTGGGGGGTGCAGTAGAAAATGTCAGTGTTACCCCCACATACTCCTGATCCCCCGGCCTCCCCAGATTCCACAGCAGGCAGCCCTCCGGCTGCTGTAACTGACTCTGTCTTTGAACTGAGGTGACCACACCTATGGCTTCAGGACAGAGCACACGATTCAGGTCTTCCCATCAGAGACTTGCGCACTGTGGCCACTGTGATTGGTCAACTACAGGAACCAGGCCACCCAATCAGAGACACCCATACCCGATACTGGGATACCACTGGGAGAGCTTGTGAAGAGGAAATCTATTCACAGGGCTTTGATCAGACAGGGCAATAAAACTTGGAGTTTCTAGGCAACAATTTCTCCCCAAGTGGAAAAGTACCGTTGAAAGCCAAAGCCAACACAAAGGAAAGAAACTTGGAATTCTTCACACACAGAGATCAAATTATGCCTGATGCCAAAAATCCCTCTTTGAACATTCCAGTTAGTCAGTAACTCTTTTTGGCATAAGCCTGTTTGAATTATATTCCTGTTGCTTCCAACCAAAAGACCTGACGGATAGATTCTGTGTGCTTGGGTTCAAATGCTCATTAGGTCACTTTCCATCTGTGTGATTGAATGATATGCTGTGGTGGATTATTTCTGGATATTATGTTTTATAGTTTAGATACATGAGAATTCTCGAAGCAACTAAACTATCAAAAAATACCCAAATAGTTAAACATTTTTAAATTTAAAAGTCTTATCAAGTGTATTGTGTGGCCACAATTCATGTTAACAAATTTCTAATGGGAGAAAAATCAAGCAATTTTATGTTTTCATAGCTAGCATTTAAATGCTGAGATTTTTGCTCAGATTGGTTCCATCGCTGCTAACTCGGAATGCCATGGTCCTGATTCACACTGGGGATATGAGACAGAGAGAGAATAAATGTAAAACAAAGGTGACAATACTACATGTGCATTTTAATGCAAAATTCCTGTTTCCTCAGGAACTTCTTCTGAAGACACTAAATGAACTGCTTCAGATTTTATACCCTCCCTCTTTTCTGCAGCCATCCCAAACGGCCTGTGGGTGGAAAAAACTGGAATCAACAGAGATGAAATTGTTTCAGCAGTGAGCTTCAGTTTTTAAGTGCAGGTTAATTTTCCCAACATGGACCAGTCTATGTAAATAACTCTAATAATGACAGTAATGAACTACTACTAATACAATGAAGAGTGTGGCCCTCACACGGATATTTTAACACACCTGCACAAGCATGGATCTTCTCATTTACAGAATGGAGATTAATAATAGCTCACGATTCCTAGGATTATTGTGAGGATGAGATTACATAACCCTCATGTGTTTAACCTGCTGTCTAGCACATCTTAAACAATATGTCTGAGCTCTGATGATAAAATTAATAAAATACCTTAAGACTGTATGATGTTATCTCAAGAGCAAGAGTCCTTGCTCATATTCACTTCTGCTCTCTGAGAAGCACTCCATCTGACTAGGGCTCAGCGTGGCATGATTTAGAAGTCGCCTGTAGACTGGAATCAGACCTCAGCACAACGAGCCAGTGGCCACAGCAGCGTGGCCATTTCTCCATAGCAGTGGGTTTCCTGCTCGTGGTGCTTAATATGCCACCTGCTAAACAGGCCTCACCCAGTCACAGAAGTCACGTTCCCTCCCTCATCACGAAAGCAGAGACGGCTCAGGTGATACAAGACATGCTTTGCTGGAAAGTACCTTTCTTCTCCATCAGGCTAATCACCTAGGACCACTATGGTAAGAAGAAATGGTATCAGACCGAGTTCTTTGAAGAGGAAAAAGAAATACCGTGGAAGAAACCTGAGTGTTTTTATAAGTAATAAGCATTAATAGTAATAAGCATTAATTGAGTGCGTACTGTGTACCTGGCACTGTGACTGGTGGCTTCCACGTGTCATCTGAGTTATAGCCTCAGCTGGCAGCTGCTGACAGTCCTAATTACTTCATTGGAATGGTACTCACGTCTGGACAGGTAATTTCCCCCTAAATTATCACCTGCCAACTCTCCCCCACTCAGTCCCAGGACAGGCTAATTTATTGTGATCAACCTTCCAGCCTTTGAGTCACCACCCATTCGATTAGAAGCACCAGTTGACTGTCTCCTGTATCCTCACTTCTCTTTTTAGGATCTACCTACTTCGTCCACACTGATAATGTCAGTGAGGCGACATTCACTGTCAGTTCATTTTACTTTAAAACAAGTGGTCCATTTAAAATGCAAAGTTAACATGTTAATTAATGCATGAAGAATGTCATGGAGCAATGGGAATCTCTAAGGGGTCTTTAGAGTGGAGACTATTGTCAAATGTCTTGAAACTGTGCCCTTATAAGTTAAGTCAAAATAAATGGCGCCATCATCCTAACTCCAGGTATCACCATTTCTGGCCACATTTTCCCTTCAGCTAAAATCTACCCCCCGCCACTTTTTTTTTTTAATCTTCACAAATATGATGTAGAAATAGAGCTTAAATACAAATCTCAATAAAGAAAAGCAACCTGAAGCACGTCTCTCATCCAAAGTTTCCTCACACCACAGACCAGGCATTCAGGGACCTCGGGTTTCCAAGGGAGCCGTTTCTTACTCTTCCTATTTTCTAAATCAGGGTTGCCTGAAATGTGGCTCCTCACAGCTGTGAAATACTACCAGATAATAAAAGCAAAGTTTTCTTTTCCTTCTTTCTTTCTTCCCCACTCCTCCGTTTCTGTGCTTCTTAAAGAAGCGTTGCCATAAATAAGGACGCATACTCCACTCTCTGTCGTTACTGTTTTTACTGAGTGAGCGTCCTATTAATTTTATCTGAAGACAGAGAATACATTTGTTAACCATCTGGCCTAGTTCACCCTTAATTGGAAGCTAAATTAAAGCTCTCCACACACTAGTAGGAAGTGTGTTTCAATTCTATACTTTTAGCCATAAATAGAACTTTCATTACTAGCACTATTTGAGAGAAAGCTTCTATTTCTCGCCTGGATTTCTTAAACCTCATTATGCACAGCTTAAGTCCAGGCCATACCAAGTTTCTAACTAGAAACGAGTACAGAGAACCAGCTTCCTAAGACGCTTATGGTGGGATTATTCTTAACTTGAACCTCATTTCCGAAAATCCTGTCAGTGGATATTTTCAATAGAAGAGAGTGAAGCAGAATAACAAAACCAGCAAAGACAGCCTTTGTTAAATTTTCAGACTGTTCAGCTAGCTGCTTTTATTTCCACAACTTGAAATATTCATACAAAGAGCCTGGAATATGAGAAGGTCCTCTGGGGGTATGATACGGATAAATTCATGAGTTCTGCAGAAAAGCAATTGCACGGTGTGGAAAGAGGGAGAACACTTTTCTGAGTGGTCTGCAGGTTGGCGTGACCCAGGCCCACTAGTCTGTCTACACCAGCTTTCCCTCAGGGAGGACCCCGATGGCACGGGGTGTGAGTTTGCTGTTTGACACCACGACGGCTGCAGCCCACGGAAAAGCCACAAATGATTTGTTCACAGCAACAGAAGCAGAATGGCACTTGCCGCAGGGCGAAAACGAGGACGCAGGCAAATTGTGTGTGATGGAATGCAAATGACCTAAGCTCTGAGCCTCAGCTTTCTCTTTACCTTTAGCTGGAGATAACAATGGGAGCCAGAGAGGCTTCCCAGGGACCTGAGAAGGAGGGATCACAGGAGTACACTTTGGAATCTAAAGCGGAAACCAAAAATAAGGCCTACTAAATTGCCTCATGGTCATGATTGTCACATAGAGATTGAAAGGGCCTATTGTCCAAATATTCCCTAGGAATTGTGTTACCATTTTCTACTCCTTTGAACCAAAGTAAAATAAGCACTAATTTACACAGGGACTGTAAACTGGAGCCCCTTATTTCAAGGTGTGGCCGAGCTGAGTAAGATCCTGCCCTTGGCAGCTAATTCACAGCTTGTCCATAATCTTTGTTATTTAAGGCATGTGAGGGAAGACTGTTAAACACAGGTCACTTTGAAAAGAAATCTGGTATTTGAGAATAAACCACTTTCCGTGTAAGAATGCAGGGTTTTGCTGCTCTGGATGCATTTCCCCAGATGGGAAACACTGACGTATGAGTCAAGGTAACTGACGTGTCCATTGGAGGTCAGTACAGGTCCACATCCTGCGCCATGGGATTTCGGTCCAGGGCCTGGGCTCCAGAGCCAGCCGGACAAGCCCCAGCTCAGTGCTGCTGCTGAAATTCCCTACACTCCCTGAGGTCACTGTCTGGATAATGGGAGTAGTGGCCATGGCTTCATAGGCTTGTCAGGGAGAACGGATGACAGAATGCTTGGCACAAAGTAAGTGCTCAGTGAACACCCGCTTCTCCTGCTTCCCTCCCTCTTCCTCCTGGCTCCCCTGGACACTGGCCACTTCTCTGCCCATTTCCTCAGCTCATCTCCTGAGAAGCAAGCCAGAATCTGGGGAAACTTTCTGGAATCCACTGTTCAGGCCCACTTGGGATTTTGTTGCCACTTTCTACAAAATGTGCACCACAGCTGAATACCTCAACCACGCGAGTCCTCTGCTGCTGTAGAAAAAAAGTGTCACTTTGGTCAAGGTGGATGGGTCCAGGGGTCTCTGTGCCACCAGATTTGTAGCGTTTAGCCTTAGCTTGGCCAGCAACCATAGATGTTCACATGTAAAGAAATCAGGGAGCCCCTGACTATGATACGGTAACATTTAATCATCTAGTGCTAATACACCTAACACTTCACCGAGCAAATGTTCTATGCCGGGCACTGTGCTAAGTGCTGCATTGGAAACACATAACACTGTCATGTGATACTGTCAGGAGACTGTCACTAACTCCCTGGGTGGGTGACATGCCCACTATCACACTGACATTAAAAAAAAAAAAAAGATTTGAACCACAGTCTGTCTTTTCACAAAGGCAGACAGAGCTCTCAACCATTATCCTTGCTCCCCTCAGGAACAAACCAGCACAAAACAAAACCACCCTACTAGGCTTATTAGGGCATGTGCTGTGTTTTCAGAAATGCATTTCTCACCGAATGAACTAATGTGTTTTATAACTACAGGTAGAGTTCCTTTTCTCCAAGGGCCAGAAGGTGAAAGCATATATATATATATTTCTTAACATACTGAGATGCTTCCAAACTCCAGTAAAGGGTCTAGAGATGGGTTCCTAGGTCGCCTGGGAAAAAAGGAAGCAAGTAACTTCGTTTCCGTCAGCTCAGTTCCAACTTGGATAAACAATCTTTCTCTCCTGCAACTGCCAATTACTTAAAAAGTAAGAACTGTGGGTCTCCTGAGAAAGGTGGTGACAGACTGGGATGGAAAGGACGAAGTTGCTTCCAGAAGCACATACATTCTTCTTGGATGATTTTAGAGACTTTAAATTAGTTTAATTTTAGAAACAGCGCAGTAAAAACCCAAGTTCCGATTTTGGAAAAGAGAATGAAAGGAATGTATGACATTGCATCAGAGTATGTCTGTAAGATCAAAAGAGGCTCCTGGGTAGGCTGGGTCGCTGCTCTCAGAAAATGGGCCTCTACAGTGCCTCTTGAGGAGGACTTGGCAACACATGTCGGACACCTTAGAATGTCACGTGCCCTTTCCCTGACGATTCTCATTTTCTCACAACATACTGAGAAAGTTCACATGGATGTGGACAAAATATAGCCACAAGAACAGTCATTACCTGGTTATTCATGACAACCAAAAATGGAAACAAAATGAGAGAAAAGGAAACTAAGTTCCCACTAGTAGGAGGCTGGCTTACAAGACACGTTTGAATGCCCCACTGTCATTACAGAAGGGGTACAGGAGTCTATTTAATGACCTGTAGACACATGCATGGTATATATTTTAAATATTGTTTAAAAGCATTGTACAAAAGAATATGCACTGCATTGTAATAATTGTATTAAAATAGAATTAAAAATTGAAAAATATATGCATCAAAATAGTGAAAGTAGCTATGTTCTTGGAGAGGAAGTAAGTGTGCAGCCAATTTTATTTTCTTCTTTTGGCTTGCCTGTATTTTTGTAATTTCCTTAAATTAATGTTTTTGACTTTTGCAATAGTACAAGAAAAGATAAACCTCACTAAGCATTTTCTGTTATATTTTGTTTTGTTCCATGGTAAGCAAAACTCTATGGAACAATCCCTGCCCTTCAAGCTCTTGTTTCAAATTCAGTCCTAGAACTCTGGTTCTCCTGCTCATGTTTGCTCTATAGAAAGCACTTGAACATTTTCTAATGCCTTCCAGGTACTCCTAGCCCCACTTTGCTTTTGCTCCCCTGTGAGGATGAGTAATGTGCATGCCCCTGGCTTTGGCTTTGGTCTGTTGCTCGGCTCCCACCTTCTCCTTGTATTTTCACTGCACACTTATTCCACTTCTCATGCAAGATTAAGTAAGTTGAAGTATTTGTACTTGAAAACAGGAAACCAAAAGAGAAAATCAGCAAACCAAAATGCTGGTTCTTTGAAAAGATGAACACAATTGACAAGTCTCTAGGCTGGGCTAACCAAGAAAAAAAGGGAGAAGACACACATAACTAATATCAGAAATGAAAAAAGAGTCATTACTACTGATCCTATCGACAGTAAAAATATGAGTTAGATGAAATTAACCAATTCCTTGAAAGATACAAGTTATGTAAATCCTCACAAGGAGAAATAAATGATCTATAACTATTAAAGAAATGTAGTCAATAATTAACAATCTCCCAAAACAGCACCAGGCCCCCTTAGGTTCACTGGTGAATTATTCAAACACTTAGAAAGAAATCATTATCTATAATCTCTCCCAGAAAATAGAAGCAGAAAGAACAATTTCTAATTCCTTCTATGAGGGCAACATTTCTGAATACTAACTTGCGATAGAGATGTTTCGAGAAAGCAAAACTACAGACCACTATGCACATTGACATAGATGGACACATCCTCAGCAAATATTAGCACATAGAATCTAGCAATGCTTAAGAATATTTATACACCACAATCAAATGGCCCTTCTTCCACATGTACAAGACTCATTCAATATTTGTAGATCACTACTCAACAGAAGAACAATCACATAATCATATCAGTTGGTACAGAAATAGCACTTGGAAAATTTCAATACCCAGTGGTAATAAAAAGTCAAAGCATACTAGGAGTAGAGGGAACATCACCCACTTGATAAAGACTGTCTACAAAAAATATGAAGCTGACATCATGCTTGATGGTGAGCAACTGGATGCTTTCACCTTAAGATCAGGAAAAAGGCAAGAGTATCTCTCACCACACTCCTATTCAACATACCATTAGAAACCTTCACTGAGACAGTAATACAAGAACAAGGAAGGAAAAGGTATATAGGTTGCCAGGGAAGAAACAAAACTGTCTTGGTTTACAGATGGTAACGTACAAAATTTCAAAGAACTGACAAAACATAAGTCTAAAACTAATAAATTATTATTGAAATGTTAGAATCCACTAATAAAGCATCCAGCCCTCCTTGGGTATGTGTGTGTGTGTGAGTGTGTGTGTGTGTGTGTGTGTGTGTTAAAGGTTTATGTCTTTCAATTTCTGAAAGATTGGCTTGAAGATTTGACAGTTCTCAGATTTCCATGCATGGTCAACAGAAGGGAATATGCTATGGAGTTTGCAATGCTATTTTATGCCAAGTGATATAATGTCATGATACAATGAAAAGCAATTAGCAAGAACCTCAACATTAGGTTTCAGTGAACACTCCGGGCAAATGGGACAAACCACGTGTTGGAAACATCCCGCTCTGTATCCATTCAATTCAATGAGAGGAGGAAAAACCAAACTGCTTGTTAGACACCCAAATAGGAAATTTTAAGATACCGCTCTGATTTTGTTTAACCAATTGTTAAAGGCCTAAAATGTGCTTTGCTTAAATGAAAAACAAAACAACGCCTGCCGTCCTGAGTACCCTGAGCAACCTTTCTGTGGCATATACTCTGCAGTGATGCCCACACGCGTAAGAATCAAAGCAGACAGCACGTAGCTGCTCTGCCCCGTCTGAAAACTGTGGAACACCGAGGAACATCTTGGTGAGACGTCAGATTTATCCCTCGACATTAATAGCCAAGCTGGGTATCTTTTCCTCCCTAAATTAGAAAAAACAAATAAGATATATACATATGCATAAATCTAGCCCCTGCATGAAGGCTCCAGAGCAAACAGGAACATTCGGTGCTGCTACTAATTTTATTTACACTCCAGATCACTGACAGCAACATTCCTAGGTTAAGAAAAAGAAAGGAAAATATGTTTGGTTCTTTACAAGAGCAGAAGAAGAACGATGAGGGTATCTGTGTAATTCCCTCACCAGGCGCAAGGCCTGTACTTTCTTCACCGGAGACACAGGTCCATCAGTGGGTCATACTGCATTTGCATAGCACCTACACACAGAGCTTCTCAGGGTTTCTAACGATACAATTAATTTGCAGCTTAGGTCATGAAGAGTCTGCCATGTTAAACAAATGAGAGCAAATGAGAGTTACATCTGTGAGCATGACAGCTTTGAAACCCCAGCGCGGAAAGTGAGATGCGTATCCTAAAAGTCACAGCAGTGAAAGTCGAAGCAGGGCCCTGAACTTTTGTCTCAATTTTTCTATCCTCACGTTAGCCTGCGGTGGTTTAAGACGGTCAGAGTCTAAGAAAAACACCCAGCCAGCCTCTCCTGACCTCACTCTTTGTGCCCCCTGCCTGCATGGCTGCAGCTGCCTCCTATGGCGGTTGCTTTGACTGAAACTACGTTTTCTGTGCTCTCTCTAACCATCTACCCCAGGTTTTTATAAGTGGTAGATATTGTCACTGTCACATACAAGCCAGTGTGGTGTGTGCTCCTCCATGGCTCGGACTGATTTTTTTGGCAAGTCTTCTTAGTTTGGATTTTTAAAAGGTTATCAACTTAGAGAAGAGAGTTGTGAACATTTGCAGCACTCAGCAGGGGGTGTATCTCAGCTGTAAACCAGCCTGGGAGGAATGTGGACTCTGGATCAGCTGGAAGGATGCTAGCTCACAGCCCACAGAAGAATCACACAAGTCTGCAGTAACCTAACTCCTATCATTGAAATCCAATGCCTTCAATAAATACACCACATCCCAGCACTCAACAATGCCACATTGATTATGTCTGTAATTCAATCTAAAAGTAATAGATAACCTCAAAAGCATAAAAATGAGAATCATGACTAGGAGGAAAAACAGTCAATAGAAACAGACCCATAGCTGACAGAGATGACAGACTGAGCAAACCACGGCTTTCACATCGCCGGTGGGGTTCCTATTACAGCAGCAGGAAGCACCGCAGGTCTCAGTCAGTAACTAAAGAAGCTCTAGAAAACCCCCAACACCACAGGGAGACAAAAACAGGACAGCAGAGGAAAATGTGACCTTCTGACACCACTGCCACCACAAACAGTAAACAAAGCCTACCTCTTAGCTAAACATAAAACCTCACACTGAAATCTAGTTACCTCAGTTCTTTTTATCTGACACAATGTGTCTAGGTTTCAACAAAAACATACAAGACATGTGGAAAATCACAGTCTGCAGAGACAAAGCAAGCATTGGAACCAGACTCAACTCTGGCAAACCTTTTGGAACTATCAGACTGGGAATTTAAAATTACTCTGATTAACATGCTAAGGGTTCTAATGGAAAAAAAACACAAAAAAACAAACAAACAACATGCAAGAACAGATGATTCATATAAGCAGAAACAAGGAAATTCTCAGAACCAAAAGAAAATGCTAGGAAAAAAAAATTGTAGTACGATCAGCATGCTTTTGGTGGGCTGACCAGTGGACTGAACATGGCTGAGGAAAGAGTAAGTGAACTAGAAGAACCATCAATAGAAACTTCCCCAACTAAAACACGAAGAGAAAAGGAATCAAGATAAAACAAAAAAGAACAGAATATCCCAGAACTGGGGACAATTATAAATGGTGCAATCAATGTCTAATGGGAATATCACAAGGAGAGCAAAGAGAGAAATGAACAGAAGAAATATTTGAAGTAATAATTGCTGGGAATTTTCCAAAATTAATGACAGCTACCAAACCAAAACACAGACGCAGGAAGCTCAGAGAACATTAAGAGAAATACCAAAATAATGTACACATTTAAGAGCAGGACCATTCCCGTGGATAAAGGCGATATTTCCCTATTTCCTATGTGAGTATACATGTGCTACATTTCACAAATGTTTAATGAAAACCATCAGCACATCAGGAACTACCTTGCATCTTAAACATGAACAACTTAAACAGAAGAGGTGGCCTTGACCTGTCTTGATTATTTTCTCCTTCCTATTCACCTACTCATCTACTGGTTCCCTCCTCTCTCTCTCTCTCTCTCTCTCTCTCTCTCTTTCTGCCTCTCTCTGTCTCTCTCTGTCTCTCTCTCTCTCTCTCATCAAAATATATAAAACTTAGCTTAATGAATGTGTAGCTTATAGCACAGAATAGTCAGTAGTTGGTTAGCAAAAGTGCTTAGAAACACTATTAATAAGAAAAGAACTTTGACGCCATTCCTCCTTGAATCAATTAGCTTTTCTCAGTTTTCATTCATCAAACACCTAATCAAGGAGCTCAGTACCTCGGACAGTGAACAAGGAGATTTAAATGGATTTGTACAAAACAGTCCCCTTATTTGGAAAAAAGTAACTAAACCCAAAAGGTCAGAGAACATGGTTTATAATTATCAATCAAGTGTATAAAAACATTTCACAAGAAACCTACACCTACAGGTTTATAATTTAGAAAGCAAGAAGTCTGATGTTATTATCAGATTGTTAATTATACCTATCACATATTTAATTTTCTAGGGCATGTGTTGTTCTTTACGTCTGTTAATTTTGCAAATTTAGAAAAGTTGGTAGGTAGAGTATTTGGTAAATACCAATTTTATAATGGGCTGAAAAGAGTTTTCAGTGTCTTTGCAATGTTTCAACTACAATGCAACTTGTTTTCTGAAAACCACTGGCAACATTACATAAAAACTCATTTTGATAGTAGCTCTCATTTGTATAATAATATCTCCCAAAATACACAAAGCATTTTCACATACATTTTGTTCATTTGAAGATATAAGAAATACATCTTCAATCCAGTAACATAAAACATGTGTCTGGCACAGGCATTTTAGCACTATCACTTGGACTGATGAATGCTTTGGAGTTTCTATTTTAACCTCAAGGAATTCCAATTCCATATTAATGACTTAATTTAATAAACAATATCACAACATTGATTGATTTTATCAGATAAAATATTATGGTGTATATTCCATTAAATCAATGATTTTCTTGACAATTTTCTATGAAGTTCAGTTAAGTAAGTCTCATCATTTTCCCTTTCTTCTTTAATTTTATGTCATGTGCAAATTTTTTTTAAGTATGAACTTAACAATGGATGTATAATTTATCAGTCAAATTTTTTTGACCATACATATCAGATTTACCATTTTGAGAGGTTATTTTAACTACTATTTTTCCAACTAAATTTTCTTGCACCAAATATTGCTAACCCCAATTTTATCTAGAAGTTCAGGTACTCCCACATGTTTTAATAACAAATGTTAGTGTGTGTAGTTTTAGTGATTGTCAGTTTTTAATGTGTTGTTTCCATCACCATGAGGTTAATTAAAAATGAGAGATGGTTTTATTTATTTCTAAATTCTCCATCTGAGAATTCTTGGAAATTTACCTCATATATTCTAAGGCATCCCTCGTCCTGCTTAGACTGCAACCCCACTTCTTCCATATACTTCCAGTGAATTCTAAGAGCACGTACCCGTGACCAGATCAAAAGAGTGAGGTCAAGTGATGAATTCTAAACGGGCTGGTCAAAATTTCCTGACTCTGCCTTTTTCCTTTCTTCCACCCCTTACTTTTACAGCAAGCTGGGTCAAAAAGTGGTGCAGATCTATAGCAATATCTTGAGTGTCATAAATGTCCCCCCAAATGCAGGCTAAATTATTACTTATCACTCATCTGTTTTAATATACTGTGTTTCCCCAAAAATAAGACCTAACTGGAAAATAAGCCCTAGTATGATTTTTCAGGTTGACATCCCCTGAACATAAGCCCCAATGTGTCTTTTGGAGCAAAAATTGATATAAGAACCGGTCTTATTTTGGAGGAAACATGGCACGTGTGTGTAGAGAGAGAGAGGGTGGGGCAGAGAGAGATCCAGGTGTTACTCTTTCAAATTTTCTGTAGGTTTGAATTTTTTAGAAGTGAAGTGCAGAAATGAATAAAACTAAGAAATCTGATACGTGAGCAATTCAAAGACTATTTTGATCAACTAACTTTTCTCCTCGTCTGCTCCTCTTTTCTACTTCAGACAGACCCCACTTGCTGCTTCCTCGGTTGTGTCGTCATCAATACTGAGGCAGAAGGAAAATAAACAGGCCTAAGAGATACAAGAATTCCTAGATGCTCTGAGATAACGATTTCTGGTTGGACCATCCTCACTAACACACACACTGGTTACACACAGAGAGAATGGGATTGCACTTCGCGTTCAGAATAATTCAACGTTACTGCCAAGTGCCGGCCCAGTGCTGACTGTGTTTTACATGTATTCCCACTCTGGTCTTCAGAACACTCACAGGAGGCAGGTGGCACCGCAACGCCTTTCCGATGAGAATATGGAAATTATGTCACAGAGGACAGAAAGCATGTTTGCGCACAGTCAGACAACTCCTGAGAAATTTGGGATTCAGTCTGCTACCGCTGACTTTCAGAGCAGTTATCTGAACCACTTACTCAAAGTTTCTAAGTTCAGAACTTAAAATCAGAGGGACTTGTTTGATTGCCCTCATCTTCCTCACAGAAGCGTGAAACAACAGATTATTCACCCAGTCGAAACCTCAGTTTTCTCGTATGTAGTAAAAATATGATATTCCCCATACAATGATGATGATGTCATATAAATTATTAGTTATAAATGTTTAACAAATAAAATTTATTTACGTGAGATTCTCGAGAACTAGCCTCAACAATTTTCAGTTATTACGCAAGAGTATTTCTTAAATTTCAGGAATTCTTTACTTCCTGATGCCAAGTATGTTAGAGTGAGCTATTGCTATTCTTTTCAGATTCTGCCTTTCGTCAGCTTTCTTTTTAAATAAATCATCTAACTCTCCAAGCATTTCGCTGACAAACGTTTTATTTTTTTTTGTAAACTTTAATTTTTGAGAAAGTTTGAAAATGGTCCAAGTCCATCATTTCTTAAAAGGCAGGCAAACAAATAAAAACTGTGACATAAAGTCCCTGTATGTCACTTCTTTATGAATAATTTAATCAATCAATAATTATTGGACAAATACTATAGGACCAGCACTGTATGAAAGTAAAGTATGGTCTCTTAAATACATGAAAAATAAATAACCTGAAAATTTGAATTTAAAGAGCTACAAGATTTCATATATAGAAAGGAACCTAAGAGATTTCATAACCAGCACTATTTACTTAAAAACAAGATGGAGACTTTAAAGGACCTTTCCCACAGTTTGGACTGTAATCGGTATTTATAAATGCGATGACCAAATTAGGACTAGACTCTCGATTTAAAGGTATCCCTCAAAAACAGTGCGAGTCAAGTCTCTTACTATCCCAAGTATGTTCTACAGACAAGAAGAATCAGTGCTGCCTGAGAGCTTGTTAGAAAAGGAGAAAGCAGACCTCAGCCAAGGCCTCCAGAATCTCAGTGTAACCATGTGCCCCGGTGGTTCACACACACACTTGTGTTTAAATATGGGTCACCCCAATTAATTCAATAAATAAAAATAAATTAAAAAAAGAAAAAATGGCAGATCAAGTATACGCATATCTATCTCTATGTTATTTGGGTACCGGTGTTCACAGACTTAATAATGAAGTTTGAACAGCCACCAAAGGTAAAGAGGTGTCCGAATAACATGTGCAAAAAATGCAGACATTTGGCTGACAGGCATTCAGATCTGTAGGCTAATATGCATCTATCTGACAAAACAAAACGCCTTCTCTGTCAGGGCTGGTTCGGCTCTGTTCTGAGTACCCACCATGAACACAGCCTCTAGTTGGTCTTACTGGAATGACTACCAGGGCAGGTTTTTCATGTACAGTTATCGCTGGTTAATTAAGCAAGGAGACACCATGGGCGCTGTCTCTGGGCCTACGATGCAACGGCGTGAAGGGTACATGGAAGGTTAGAGACATGCCCACGTCTTCCACGAGCACTTTTCCTGTGCAGTGTGCCGCCTCATTGGGTGTCAACATGCTCACACTAGAGGAAATGCCAGCACATTTCGGGGAGAGTAGCAACCCCGATCATTTTCAGAGTATTAAGTACGTGTGTTTAAATTCCAATCAGAAAATTCCACGTTTTCTCAGCATTTGAAATGTATTTGGTAGTTTACCTTAAAGCAATGTTTCAATAACAAAAAGTTGTGTTTTTTTTTTTTTTAAATTAAAACACCAGGTAAAAACAACAAAATAAAACAACCTTACTTTCCAAGGGCAAAGCATTCCAGTTTTACAGATGAATCCTTTGCAGCTTGTATAGTTTCAGGAAAACGCACTTCAATCTTTGGCTCATATTCCCCCATCACACCTGTTAAACATCAAAAGAGCTCGCAGGATTTCTGGAGAAGAGAACTTTTCTATGAAGCAAATGTTTCATTAACCAAAATCGGACTCTTCTGTCCTTCAATTCACAATGTTTTCGTATCCTTTAATGAGCAACAGAGAGCAAGGACATGTCATGATGCTGTTTAAGGAACTTGTCATTTCCCGTCTCCCTTGAAACATAAATATCAAAGTGTCAGGACAGAGGCGTCCGTCAGCATCGGAAGGAGAATGAGTGTCACCAATTAAAACCTGAGCACCCCTAGATTCTGAGATTCTTCTGAGTTAACAGAAACGTTTCTAGAGACATCCAGATCTGTTACCCTTCATGGACTTACAGGGTCAGATCAGTTCAGGAAAAAAGAAATTTTCCGTTAACACCGTCAGAGGTCTGATGCAGCACCTGCTACTTAATGCAAAATATCCGTGTTTCTGCAACCAAACCTATGAGGTCATCACACTAATTGGGATAAAGACCTCAATATTCTTACGCCACTTTATTAAGATTTTACTGCTAAATGAGTTTGCCATGCACGTGTACCAAACGTTTTTGTTTTTATAGTTTTATAATGCCCAATCAGAAATTGTGGCTATGGGCTAAGACAAGAATAAGACAGTGGTCTAATACATTGTACGTATGCTCTGCACCAGAGGAATTGGGACAGAAATATGCCTCTCGCTGGTCCCATTAGCTTCATTAATTTAACCAGTGACAAGTCAAGATTCTTCAAATTTTTGATTATGTTTTTACTTATACACCAGACACCAGAGTAACGTATTCCTACTGGTGGCAAGTTATTGGTGGCCAGTTCAATTGCACAAAAGGTAGAAATCACAAAATACATATAACAGAAATGCTTCATTTTTAAGACCTTGATCATTCTGATCATTCAAAAAGGCCTTGGTTGAGGAGGTAGAGCGTACTACCGTGTTCAACCAAATCGGTAGGCTTTGTATTTCCCATTTTCCTGACATCGGGCATTTCTCAAGTGACTACTTTTAGAAGAGCTTTGAATTTTTAAATATTATGTACAATACTCTGATCTATTGTTACCATAAATGTGTGGGAGGGAATAGAGGGGACGGAAGGATAAAGAAATTAAGAAGGGGAGAAGCAGAAAATAAGAGAAAACAGAAAAAAGTGGAAATATGGTAGAATGTTTCTGCATGTTATTGGCTGATGAGCTCTTCCCATCACGAACAGAGAGCTCACTGAAGCGGAGAAATCAGACTTAGAAATGAATCTTATGGTTGCTGAACTCCAAATTAAGAGCCTGCAAACATGGTTGGGTGGTTCGTGACTACAAAAGCTCTGCCCTAGGAACGCCCTGTATGGAACAAATGCCGGTTCCGTGAGCCATTGCTAGCACTATGCTCCCGCTTTGCTTCAACTCCTTAGGGACAAGAGACTCTCTGAGGGACTCATTCAAGTCCAGAATCTGATTAAAAGGGCATCGGCGGACTTTTTGCCTTTACATTTCTCACTGTGACTGTTTAATTAAAGAACCCACTAGAGGGTTTTCTACTTCGATGACTTCCTTAGGTTTTCTATTCTCTAAATCCTGGACCAGCTATGACGTGACTAAGCTACAGAACTCATCAGAGACCAATCTGAAGTATGTTTCTTGGAGGAATATAGTCAGTATGAATCGTGTTTCATTCCTCTTTGTGATGCTTCTAATTAAGGTTGGCTCGCTTTTCTTTCCTTGGATGTGATTTCCATTTTGCCAGCCAGGTAAGTAAAGGGTGAACAAAAAAGACAAATGTGGAAAAGAAAGAGGCATTAAAGAGAAGCTGCATCACGTGTTCATTGAAAATATATAATTCAATGAAGAAGTTTGGCAGCACCCACACGTGCACACACACACGCCTACTCCCCCAAATGTCATTTTGTTTGTTTTTGCTTTTTTACAAAATGACTCCTTAAGCAATCAAAAGAGGATCTATCCCAACGCCAGGGAAGGGATGGCATAGTATCCCCAGAATCATGTATACTGGACCACGTGGGGGAATTACAGAATTTTCTGTTATCGTTTTGATAACACCTGATTTCCATTGTATTTGTGACTCATAGGTGACGTGGCTCCACTGAACCAGAGGGAAGCAGGAAGCCCTACAGACCTCCCCAGGCCCCGAGAGCCACGGACATAGCACATCCCCAAGACAACTTGGTGTCTTACCATCAGGGCGCTGCACTAATGGCGTGGGTGGCCCTTGAACGCTTCTCTGGGCCTCCTTGTTGGTTACAAAGCAAGTGTAGTTGCCCACATCTGATGGTTCCACTTTGGCAATGTACAAGTTTCCTGTGTCCTGGGATACAAACCGCCTGTTGTCCTCCTGGACATACAAAGGGTTATCATTGAAGGTCCATGCATAAGATAAAGCTGGAAAACAGGGGAAAAAAGTATCATCCTTCCTAGATTCATCCTTGACTGAGAGTTCTGTGCCCCATGTATTCACAATTAGAATATGATTGTGTCCCTCTGTGTCCCGCTTAGGTGTGCTGTCCTCGTGTCATTGTAATACTCTCTTATATTCTAATAGATCCCAATTTGAATGATAAATTATGTGGCATCCTGCCCACGATGTCCAAAGGCAAATGTAGGAAGTGTGGCTGGTGGGGCAACAGATGCTGTTTGATTCTTAATGTAATGAAAACACTGGTCTAAGCTCTAGAGCTATAGCACCAGCTGATTTATAAAGTAATGAGCTCGCCATCATTAGAGATGGCCAAGCAGAAGATGGATGAGCATTGCTTCACATGTCACAAAGAAGATTTATTTTTGCAATGGATGGGAGGTTAAATCTGTGTTTCTGTGAATGGTACACTCCACCCTCTGCATTCCTTTGATCTCCCATTCCTTTGATGCTTTTAGATCAAGTATGCATGAATGCAATTCGCTTCTCGTTTTTGAAAATATGCTTTGACGTTCTTGTCCCATTCCTGGATATTGAACCTTTGTTTTTTTTTGCAAGTGCCTCCTGGGACCTCATCACTTCATGCTGTCTCTTGCTTCTAAGGTTCTTTACTGATGTCTTTTGCTGACTCACTTCTAAGCTTGCTGTTCTGGCTCCACCAAAGAGGTGCTCACAGGGTTTTGTTTGAAACCAGGGTGCCATGTAGATAGGAAATTTTTCTTCTCTATAAAGAGAAGGGAAAATATAGTTCACAGCCCCTATTCTCAGTGACTCCTCATCTTTTTGAACTTTTGTGGAACAAAGACCATTTTGAGCAAACTTCCTGGGCCATGTCTCAGCTTAGGACTCTTCACTGAACATGTGTTTGGGGAGAGGAATGGATGTTGGCTCTCCAAAAGCCGAGGTAACCCCTTCCACTTAACAGAAATGATAGGTTTCCACCTGTGCCCCCCAAATCTTTGTTTTCTTTACACTGTAATCCTGGGGTCTGAGAATGTAATTTCCATCCCTCCCTTGGTGAATTCAGTTCTACCTTACCTGCTAAAACTTTTCAATCTATTCCTATATGTGGCAGATGCTTCTTCAATAAGGGAACGTCTATTAGGTGGGTGCAAAAGTAATTGTGGTTTAAAAGGTCAAAAAAGTTGTAAAAACCACCAATTACTTTTGCACCAACCAAATAGAAGCTGCTAGAAGAATGTGGTCTGAAAATAGGAAAGATTCCATACAGAAATAAAATAAAATTAAGAAGCTCTTTCATTTCAGATCTGCTACACCATCCCAGTGATTTGCTTTGTGAGGCCACCTGGCCATGGCTAACACGCCTGTAAGACATGACAGGTACTGGAGGTCGGAGCAGAAAGGTAATCCCCCGATTCAGGCTGTCGACGTGCAGAAGGGGTAGGACTTGATGCCAAGCCCTTGGCTGTTCCCCTCACACTGCCTTTCTTCTCTTCTGGGTCTTCTTCTTCTAGGTCGATGCTCGTCAGCTGCCCTTCGTCGCCCTTGGACTTCCTTGCAAACCCCCAGCTCCCTGCACATCCAAGCCATTCCTTCCCCATCAACACTGCCTGCCCTGAGGACAATTTCCTCAGACTCTTACAGAATCAAGTCATTTGAAACTACTCCAACCTGTTTATATTAGCAGAGAGTAGAACACATTTGTGCAACCTCGAAGATGTACTTCTTCTCTCCAAGACGGCCTCTCTGGAGCAGAGATTTTAAAACCTGGGTGCACGTCAGCATGACCAGGAGGACTTGGTAAAGCAGAAACTTCCGGCTCCACCCTCAGAGTCTCCTCAGTGGTTCTGGGAGGAGCCAGAGAATCTGCGTTGCTCACAGGTTCCCAGGTGACTCATATTCGGGGGGAGGGGGGGGCGCGGGGGGGGGGCTCAGATCCCCACCGAAAACTGCTGATATCAACGGTAAAACTCAGTCTCCTCTGCATGATCACACCTGGAAGGGAAGTGCCCGGATTTTCACAGAATGGAGGCCGCCCCTTGGACGTTTGCTTTTGGGTAGCGTTGGAGCCTGTTCAGAGTCATGGGAGGCCTGGGGTGGAAGGGGCCTGAGAGATCGTCTAGCCCACCTCCTCATTTCCAGGTGAACAGGCAGAGGGGAAGGTGGCAGGAGCTGTTGTACTGGAACCCAGGTGCCCTCTGGGCTCCGCTGTGAATAATGGGCGGAGACGCTGGTCCACCTGCCGGCTGGTCCTGTCACGGGGCTTCCTTCTTGCCATGGCTGCCTCTCCCTCTCATCCAAACAGCCAGCCTGCAGTGGGGCCTTTATCTATTTTGCTTCATCGTCAACCACTGTGTGCTTAATTTGTATATTTTTTAATGGGGAAAGAAAAAAACACCCTGCAAATTGGAAGTTTAAAATCCTTCCCATTTGGCTTTTCTTAATTAAATGTATTATTCATGAGCCGCATAAGTGGAAACCATTGAATTTTTAAATATTTCCCCACCATCTATGACATTTATCTGTTATTAATAATTGTGATGCATTTCCCGGTGATGACTCAGCAGTGTCATTAGAGCAGAACGGTAATTGGTCCTTCCTGAAGCACTGCCCGCAGTTCCCGAAACACCACCCCCCAAGATTTTATTATTATTCGAAATGGCAGATCTGCAGTAAGAGGGCGATCTGCTGCTCTCTCAAGCATGCAACAAATCCTATTTCCCCAGAGCACGATTATGTTTTGACATCTTTTACAGCCTTACATCTCGTACTGCAATATTTAAAATACAAATACAAAAGATATGTGCAATTATACCCATTATATGGGATGTAATTTTTATTGCAGGGGGGCATTTCCTGTGAAAGAGACCAATAATGGTAAGCACTGACACGGAGAACTTGCATTAGCTCTCAAGAACGGATAGCAAAGTTGGTAGCATGGTTTTTGTGGTAGGAAATAAATGAGTAGAATAAAGAATTTGAAGCATAGTGCTCAGATTTAGGAGATAAATCCCCCCTTTGGAATGTTCCAGAATGAACGCACTTTACTGCAAGCCTTGTGCAGTGCTCCAGGGTTAACTGTGACTGGCTCTTTGGTGGTAAATCATGCTTCTGCTAGCGCAGTGGCAAAGACCTAACCCAAGAAAAATAATTCCTCTTCTGGGTTGGCGTCGTCAACATCAGCGCTAAGCTGGTTTATGATGCAACTCAGAAAACAGCCGGCACCTCCACCACCTTCACCACCACGCCAACCTGGGTTCCATTTGTTCCACAACTATTGCTGGACCGCTTGGGTTTTGTTCGATCCCTTCTGGCTTACACAGCCTCTGGCTGGAATGGTGGAGATGGCTGCCTTTGTGGCCTCTAAGGAACCACAGAGTAAAGATGTCTGCGCCCCTGCTCTCGCCAGGTTCCAAGGACTCTCGGACGCACTGTACCCTGGCCAAACCACCTGACAAGAGAGAAGACACAGCCAGCTTCGGAGAGAAGTGCTAGAAACCTCTGATTCTAAGGAAGAAAGGGCGAGGCCTGGAAGGCAAACACACAAGCACGGACGTTCCCTTTTCCCTGCTCAGGTCCCATCATAGTGAGTGAGCACAACACAGTGAAGGTGAGACATGGCCTAGCCAGTGCTGCTGACCCAGGGAGACCTGCCTGCCAGCAGATACCGGACGGCATTCTTCACGTTTTCAGTTGGGAGACGGAGGGCTTATGGCATCGCGTGGGAAGGGACCCGAGATGCAGCTAACCATCCTAACAGTGTATGGGACAGTCCCCACAACAAAGAGTCACCTTCGCTAAACTGTCAGTTGTGCTGACGTGGAGAAACCCTGGGCTTCAAGAATGGTAACAGGAGAGAACATGAGAGCTGGTTAATGTGCTGGAGAGTTAGGAAAACATTCTTGCTGGGAGTCAATGAGATTCCAACACTGGAGACAGAGGGTGCAGAGCTTGGGACCCAGAGAAAGTGGCTCAGGGACTGTTGTCAGCTACATGCAGTGGGAGAGCCATCGTCTTTCCAGGTCTAACAGTAGACATGAGTTTTAGCAAATTAATCTCTCTCTCTCTGGGTGGTGGTTACATGTTCTCCAATAGAGGTAAGAACACTCATTATTTATTTCCTTGTATACTTCATTTAGCAATTAAGTGTCTGCTGTGGACCAGACGATGCCAGACAAAATTAGGCAGCAGAACAAACAAATGAAGCAGTGTTTAGACAGGATCACCTTGAACTGCAGACATATGATCTCGGTCAACTTAACACTAACCTCTTTGACCGAGTTACGAATTGATACAAAGGAGACATTTTCCTGGAAAGTGCTGCATGAGCTGAGGCACAGCAAACACTGAGTTGAGCATCCAGGCTGTAGAGGGCAAGCACAGGGCATTAAATTCTACCTTTAGGGGCGACTTCCAGACTCAGTTCGCCAAAGCAGACCTTTCTCCCTAGACATGGACATGCAGCTGCCTACTCAAATCTCACAGACATCGGAAAGTTAACATGTCTCATAAAAAAGCTCCTGACTTCCCCCAGCACGAAACCCACAGCCTCTTTACTGGGTTCACCCCAGTGAATGGCTGAGCCCGAAAACCCTGGAGTTACTCCTGTCTTTCTCTTGCAATCTATTTCCATCTTTCAGAAAATGAATTCAGCTCTTCGTCTGATATGTATACTGAAGACGGCTACTTATCCACCTGTCCACTGCTGTCATCCCAGTTCAGCCAGGTTTATCTCTCACCCGAACGCTGGCGCCACCTGGTAACTACGGATATTCTTGCTGCTTTAGGGTCTGTCCTCCAGAATAAACTTTACAACTGAAAGTCAGACAAAGCACATCACTCCTATGTTCAACTCCTTACAATGTGTTCTAATCTCACTCGCAGAAAAATCCAAAGGCTCTAAAATATCTTGAAAGTGGTGCTTACATCCTGACCTTCTCCTCCTTGCTCTTTTTCATCCACACCGGCCTCACTGCTGTTCTGCCCACATGCCAGACACAGTTCCAACCACAGGACCTTTGCACATGCTGTTCCCTCTGCCTGGACTGCACTGACTCACTGTCACTCTCTCACTCCTGCAGTTCTCTTTTCCAGTGCCAATGAGGCCTTCTTGGTCCTCTGAGTATGCAATGGCAATGTCCACCACTCCCTATCCCCTTTTCTCCCTAGCTTTCATCACCATCTGTCACACTTCTGCTTTTAAAATTATAGTTGTTTATTATAAGACTCATGGAGCTAAGGACTCTGTTGCTTTGTTTGCCACTATATTCTTAAAAGTCGGTAAAATGAGTGGCATGTAGTAAGAACACAAACCTATTTGTTGAGTGCATATATAGTACAAGTTCAGTGAGAATGGTCATCATCACAATTATCATTATTACACCCACAGGCTACTGTTGGGCCTATCTGCCTTTCACACGTTCAACAGCCCCTGGGGGACACTGTCACTGCGACCACTAAGACAGCACCACTGTCATTTACTCAAGAAGCAGCAAAACAACAACAACCTGACTGGCAGGAAGGGAATATGAAAATTTAGCACTTTTTCTCAACATAGTTTCCCTCAGTATTTTACGACACAATTTTGCGCCTGTCCTGGGAGAGGAGGGAGGAGAAAGGAAACTGGAGTCTCACTGGGAATGAAGCGTTTCAGTCAGAGGTGCACTGTCGCCATCTCTACTTTCTTCCCACAGAACTTTTCGTAAAACTTCCATTTCTCTGAAATATTTGGAGTGGTGTTTTTTTGGGAAGACAAACACGAGGTGTGAGCCGGGATCTGCTGGCACCAATCCGGTCACGTTCACGGAGCTTGTCTCTGGGGAGGAAACTGGATGAAGGATACACTTCTGTGCTCAGAGTATAGGGAACGGTTCCTGTTTTTGCCTCCAAATAGCACATTTCTAGGAGATAAAGCAAAATGTGCCAGTTTTGCATGCTGGTATTATTGCCAAGTTTCCCTTTCTTTTTCACTGTGCCTACCTTTCCCCTAGAATAACCTGTATCTATAAATCGTCCCTGCCCAGAAAAATGGCACATCTGCATTTGTGGTTCCCTTAAAAAGGGTAGGAAGCGGCCACGTGCGGGCCTAGCCTCCTTCAGTCTGTACAGAAGAAAGACCATCCTGTTTGGTTGCTTTATGTGGATTACGCTTTCATTGATTTGTGACCAATCATTTACATGGGAAATCCACCAACACATTTTTTTCTTTGATTCTGGTCTTGGAGCCATTCTTTGCTGGGTAAATTTAGAGGATTCAGCCAAGTTGAGCATTTTTCTTACTCTCCTATAGGTTGTTTTTGTTTTTTTGGTGTTTTTTTTTTTTTTTTAAATAAAACCCACTGGAATGTATTTGGTAGGTCTATCTCATTAGGAAATATTTTGCAAGGTTTTTTTGTGTGTGTGTGAATATGTTAGAGAGAAAGCATAAAGAACTCAGATATTCTGATATCAAGTTTAACAGGATTTCTTTCTTGTTGCTGAGACTCACTGTTGCTGATTAGGTGCATAGAGAAAGGCAACAGAACCAAACTGTCCAAAAACTGATGTAAACATTTCAGTCTCGACGTCCCTCTATCACTGTGACGTTGACACTACTCTTCTTTATGAGAAGCTGTATTAATACTTTCAGTGAGTCTCTGATTTTCACATAGCGGATTCAAAAGCCATTGGGCATGCCCAACATTTGCTCCATCCCGCCCTACTAATGCCATCTGCCCCAATTAATATACTTCTAGGGCATGTCTGGGACTGCCAAATATGCGAGCAAATATGGAGCCTTTAGCGAGATGGAATAGAAGAAGTAAAATTTTGGAAAGCATACTGTGTGGTTGACAGAATTCTAAAATGGCATCCATCATCCCCTACCCTCCATCTCAGTCTGGTGGGAGTTATGAATATGGTGAGACATCACCCCCATGATTAGAAGGCACAGCTGACTTGAAGAAAGTGGCTTTATCTTCGATGGAGCTGACTGAGTCAGGGGAGCCCTCACAGGATGGCGAGAGAGCCGTGAAGCGTTCGAGGGGACTGATGTGAAGGAGTGTCTATTGCTGGCTTTGAGATGGAAGGGCACATGTGGCAAGACGTGTGGGCAGCTCTAGACACTGAGAGTGGCTCCCCACAGCTGGCCAGCAGGAAAGGGGTACCTTTGTCCTACAACTACGAGGGACTGGACTCTTCCTCGGAGTTTCCAGAACAGAACGCCATCTAGTCGTGGTCTTGATCGTATTCTATGTTAAGCACCTGAGCACAGAGCCCGGCTACACCACTCTTTGGCTTCTGACCTATAGACCTATGTTCTACTAAATGGGCACTGCTTGTAGTTTTAGGTAGTTTGTTACACAGTAATGGAAAACTCCGTCCGTCCGTCCGTCCGTCCATCCGTCCATCCATCCATCCATCCATCCATCTGTCCTAAACCTACCTACTTGCTAAACCAAGGACAAATCCCAGACATAGACTAAAAATGTCTTTGTCTGTCTCTGGAGCTGGCTCACTGTAAACCAGCCACCCACTAATCTGATTTAAAGGTTGTCCAACCACTGTTTCTCTTCTTCCTTGAAGTCTTTCCTGGCACAATGCACCTTCATAAAAAGGTGACACAGGAAAAGGAAGAACAAGGAACTGTTTTAAATGAGCCCCTTAAAGGCTCTTAGCGAACCTGGAGATGTAAGAGCGTTGAAACTGACAAGCAACCTGAGGTTTAAGCCCGAACTGCAGAGTCTTCTCTCCACAGATATTCTTGGAAGTCAGAAAGTCCTGCGTTAGAATCTTGGCTTTATTTACTAACTGAAAACCGACTTACTTAGTTTACTTAGTTTACCTGAGTCTCAGTTTCCTCATTTTAAAATTTTTATTCTTAATTATTGGGATAGAGGGAATGGCAAAAAAATGCATGCTCATGGTAGCGATTCAATAATTGGTAGCTATTATTATTATTATGAATACTTTCTCCTTCTAACTACTTGATGAGCATTTGTAGAATGGATCAAAAGGTATCTGCCAATATTCAGTTTTGATCTGGGAGAGCTGTGAAGAACAAAGAACATCTTCTGGCACTCCTGCCTTAAAGACGAGGAAACCCAGGGCACACCCTCGAGCTCCTAGCATGAAGCTTCTTGTAAATCTGCTGGTGAAGTCTATATCGACAAGTACACTTGGAATCCAGCTGCAACTTAACAGACAACACGCTAGAATTTGGTATCAGGAAAGCCGGTATAACGTGCATGTCACAGGGATTAGCTATTCCATTTCAACGGTCTTCATTTAAGGCCACGTGTGCCTCTCAGTGACTTGATCTCATGGCATTAAGCTGAGAGGCTCATTATAAAGAGGTCCTTTCCTGCTTGGAAAGACCAGCATATTCTTTAGCGTAGTCAGGGAAAGCTTCTCCCATGTGGCTGCCTTTTTAAAATATGACACTCATTTACAAATATGTTACATTTTTGTTTGCCCTATTTAGAATAAATAAAGTTGAAAACAGTCCTCAGTTCTGTCAAGACTCTGACCAATGTCGGGACATGAAATGACGCAAACTGACTGCACAAACAGACGTGATTTTGCATGCCTTGTCACCTTAGATTATGGTGCTGGAAAATAATTTTCCTGTAGGTAGACAATAAATACCAGCAAATTGTTGCATGCTCTGGAATAACATAATTTTACCTCAGATAGCCTTGAACGTATGGGAAGTGTCCCCTAATACTTCAGGTGACCATAATGCCAACCTACTCTGTATTAACATGGAATAAAAACATTGTTCGCTTCTAATCAGCTTCTTTTTCTTTTTGTATTGGCATTTTATGACATTGTGTAAAAATAAAAATGACGGGAAAGATATTTTCAAGTTTGTAAAGGATCATAAGTAAGGTCTCCTTTAATGTTATGGGGGAAAGATGCTTTCATTTTTAAGTATTTGTCCCATTTCCAAAGCCTCCCATTCCGGAGGAGTGCAAGTCGGCTATAACAGACGCAGGGGTGGTTCGGAAGCTCCGGACCTGGGAGCCAGACAGCCTGGATGGGAAGCTTGGCCCGGCTGCCCACCAGCTGCGTGACCTCGGACTCGTTCCTGAACTTCTCTCTACCTTAGTGTCCTCATGGGTAAAACAAGAATCCTTCTAGTCTCTCTCTCTGAAGTTGTGAGGATTTAAAGAGTTAATCCATATAAGGTGTTTAGATTTATGCTGTGCAAGCACTTGCTATGATGAGTAAACTCAGTGTCATACAGTCATGTGACATGGGATTGTACCACATGAAATGACCCTCTGGATATTTTCACACTGCCTCCTCCTCGTTCACTGTTGGCTGAGAATCTACCAAATTGAGCAAAGCATGTGGAGTTTGACAAAATGCAGCCCCGAAGGAGAGAGAATCAGTGGGAGGGTTGGGTCCCTGGAAACCAGCTAATTCCCTCGCCAATCCAGATTCTTCCAAAGTAGAGATTGGCATTTATTGCTTGATTTTCGCCTTTGATGGAGATATTCTGATTCAGTGCCATCCAACATTTGCTTCCAATCAGTGCGGCCCCTCTCCTCTTCCAATAGTTAATGCGGTGTTCCAAAACAATGGCTGGAATTGGCATCCCCACAGAGCCCAGTAAGAAAAATGAAATAGCAATCATCGCTTCCATTTTTGAATAAAGCACTAGCCATTACACCAAGCTGTTTACATTCATTAGCTCATGTAACATTTACAACAGCCTTACTACACTATAGATGTCAGTTAGCTTGTCTGTTCTACAGGTGAGAAAACTGAGCCTAAAGAAGTTAAATCAATTGTCCCTGTCACGCAGGGTGACCGGTGCTAGATTATACAGCAGGGAAGCCCCAGTGCTCACACAGGGTGCCACGTCACATCTCCTTAAAGACATGTTTGTTGAATGGCTGCTTGAATACATTTTTTTAAAGAAAAGATTTGGATTAGAACTGTTTAGATGTAGTAGGACTAACGTGAAAAGCTTTCAAGGTCCTTTGATTTGATGAAGGGCTGCCATTGTCTCCAAGACCTGCTGGGTCTTGTTTACTCCCTAGGGACCACAACAATTTTGTAACCCAAATCATTCCCCCGTACCTCCAAAGTGGGGCGGGGGGCCACAGAGGAGCACCACACCTTGACCTTCTCGGACAGACACTGTGCTTCTTGTTCTGGTTTCAAAGTCTTCAATATCTGGGAAAAGAAAGAAAATCAGCTTTAGAATTAGTTACGTTGGAGGGGAAAAAAAATTTAAGAAGAATCTTAAATTATTTTTATTATTAACTGTAATGAACACTAATACTTTACTGACCAGAAGATTTAGTTGACGATCAATTTATCTCCACTATTATCTTTCAAACTCTCATTTGTCTTTCCTTTTTTCTTTTTAATACAATTAAACAGAGTATGTAATAAAACATTTATTAACATAACTCACTATCTGTTTACTTTTATTCTCCCAGGCAGCCTGTAGCCCAAGAGGAGATCTTTTAAACCCAGCACACACTAACTTTCCTTGCCCATGGAAAGTGTGATTTAGAAAAAGTATGTAGCACGTTGGCTGAAAGGTTTCGACGGTCTTAGATTAATAGCTGCCATTTTGAGGTGTGAGAATTTAGCATGGAATGGTGTGAGGCAAGTTGTATGGGACAGAACCAATGAGAAGGAAGGTATATTTCCTATTTGCTCTTGATTTACTCCTTCACAAAGCAGTTTCATGGTCTTATTTGGAGTGTTGTAGTTTCCAACATCAAATACTTATAGAAATTTTGTGTTGGAAGAGAGCTTAGTAGCTATCCTGTTGACCCATCCATCTGAGGTATAAACCTTTCAACATCCCTAGGAAATGGTCACTGATCCTCCAGAAATGGCTAAATTCTCCACACCTTAGTTTCTTCACTTTTAAAATCCCTTTATTCTTTCATTCAGTCATTTAACAAATTTGTACTGAACCCCAAATAAAACGGGAAGGATAGCAAGAGCAGGTGATATATTAGTAAATAAAGCAGGCACCCACCTTGCTGTTATTGTGTTCACTATCTAATAGGAAAAGCAGAAGACCGTTAACAAACAAACAAATACACCATTTACACAGTGTGGTAAGTGTTACGGGGTGCAGACTGCTAGCTGTTTACCAAAACCTATTCTCTCTTCCTCCATAGTAATAGATTTGTAGATAACATATGCTTTCCTAGCCAGAGGATACATTTCCGAGACATCTTTGTAGCTAAATGTGATCAGCATATTTGATGAGTAAATCTCCCCCTATTGTGTTTGGGAGGAAATCTCCACAAATTTTGATGTTTTCTACCCAACAATCCATCCCCATCACCCTGTAAATTGCCAAGACATGAAAGCTTAGTGAAGACAAAAGGCCTCCCACCCGAGCCTGGGTACATGAGTGACTGCATGGAGCAGAAACACAGCTGATCTGGAACTCTGACTTTAGACCATTGTAGTCGAGATAAGCAGACATGTGTCTTGTTTGAGGCACTTATTTTGGGATCTCTGTAACAGCAGTTTGACTTTTTACCCTAACTAAGCCTGTGACGGAAAAGAAGAGAATGCAGATCCACGATGAGAAAAGACAGCCGTGCTGGTGATGTGGGACAGGGAATGTGATTCTAGGCAGAAAGGAAAGCAGGACTGAAAACCAGATGTCAAAAACGGCAGGGTGGTTTCGTGCTATGGAAAGGAAGCCAGTGTCAAGGACACACAGTGAGCAAGAGTCAACGAGACCACAGTAATAACCAGCACCTTTGGGCCATTACATTACATTTGGATTATATTAGAAGTACAGAGGAACAACCGGAAACAACCTAACAAGAAACAGGGCAAAGGCTGAATAACATCTGAAACACCCATAGAATGGAATACCATCAGTGATTGAAAAGAATGTACTAAATCTAAAGATTGACTTGATTGCCTTGAAAGTTCTTGGAAACTGAGTCATATAGTAAAGTTAAAAAAATCCATAGACTGCTATGATGTTATCATATTATGGAAGAAAAAAATAGTGAAAACCTAAATATGAGCATGTCTTTCAATTGGTATAGAGGAAATTATAGAATAATTTTGTTTTTCACCTCGGTTATCTCAGTAGGGTGAACGGCAGACATGAAAGTGGAGATTATTGAATCTTTACTTACACCTCTCTTCATCTTTTAAAATGTTACAAAGATTATCAGTTATACATGCTTTTAGTTTTGCTTATTTTTAATAACTTTATTGTGATGTAATTGAAATAAATTATTGGTGTTCTTTAGAGGAATTAAAGAGTTCTATTTTGCATATCCTAAATGTGTATTATCCACGAACTACCTAAGTGACAATATCATGTAGGCTATGAAATATATGAGCCCTGAACTCAGAGGAATGGCAAGGTCCATATTTTTAAAAACGGAATTTACCAGCATATAGAGAGTATTTAAAGCCAGGGGAATGGATGTAATCCCCATGGGATGACTCTCACATTTTTGATGTGAGCAATTCGGTGGATAGTCATTTAGTATAAAACACTGAAAATGTCCAATATTTAGAAGTAGAACAGACAGTAGAGGACTACAGAGACAGGGAAGGAGGGACGAAGGGTGGCAGGCGAGAAGGAGAAATGGAGGAAGGAAGGAGAAAAGGGAAGAAAGGAATGAGTGTAGAAAGCAGCGTTAGGATGTGGGCAGAAACATGTTGGCTTAGACAACAGGAAGGTCACATGTGATCTTGACAAGAGACGTTTCAGTGGAGTTACGAGGACCAAGCCAAAGAGAATTGAGGAGTAAATGGTAGATCGTAGACAAGGACATGGAAAGTGTACGCGTTAGAGTTGGCTATGAGTGGAGGGGAGATTTAGGGAGAATAAAAGGGGTTTGGAGGGTGAGGGTGCGCCACTGATGTAAGTGGTCAAATAAAGAAAGAGACTGATGATTCAGGATACGAACTAGGTGAAGTGCTTGAAAAGCCAGAACGGTGGTAATGAGAGCTCCTGTGGCAGAACTGACCTTTGGAAGGAAGCAGGAATCCAGACAGAAGATACACGTGCTGATACAAGATTGACTGCAGAGGTGTGTTTTCATTAGATAACAAGGTTTTGGGAGGTTGTTTCAAATTTCTCAATGAAACTGACAGCTCATTGGGGGAGGCAGAAGATGCGAGAAATACACCTACTGAGGGCTGTTATGGGAATTAACGACACCATGAAGCTACAGTACCTAGAAGGCAGCCTGGGGGAGACTGAGTGTCTGATCTGTGCCCACCCCGTCAGTTATGCCGCTGCATGTGGTGAGGGCACACCACTGTGTTTCCCTCTGACTCATACGAAGTTCAGGTACACTAATGCTCAGATACACGTCGAATAGCACGTTTTAGTTCCAATGCAATGTTTTGTAGGTAAGTAATTCAGTTTGAAGCATCCATACTGTTTCTTTCCTAATATTAGTTCCCAAATAAGTATTCTTTCTGTACGCTTTGCTTCCTATCAACAAAAAGGAAAAGACTTCAGTGAAATAAATGCACTGCATGTGACGGGTAATCTAACAACTCTTATATATTCTCTACTTTTAATAATAAAACTACTTGGCCAAGATGGATTCCATTGATCCCCAACTACACTCACTTCACCCCCACACCCCGCACCTTCTCTTGCTCAGGAGGCATTTGCCTTAGACTAACTTAGGACCTGACAGGCCTCGTGTGTCTCTCGTAGAGGATTTTTAATCAAACACTTTGGCCATGGGCAAACTAAACCAGCCTACATATGCAGCACTGCTGATGTGACCTGTCGCCTGGACTCGGGGGTCCTTTATGACTTGGGTTTATGTCATTTGAAACGTGATTCAGTAAGAATCAGGCTAACAAACTGGACTTAAAACCAAACGACAATATATTGAACTCCTTGTTTCTATTTCTAGTAGTAATAACAGGTGAGAATTTTGAGGGTTTTTATTTTTCTTTCTTACTATTATTATTGAAAGTTCCTCTAAATTGTCATTACTTTTTAATGGTCACAAAACCAAAACCTGTTACAAAGGAATAATAAGAAATTGAATGCTTCTGTGAAATTCAGAAGCTTGTTTTGAATTCCCTCAATGTCACTGTCAGTGTTGCCCACGTGCAGTAGCGTCAGTCATGTTTCCAGTGTTAATCAGAAGCCATTGTAACGCACTGTTGATAACACCACTGATGCCTTAATGGATTCTGTGTTCACTTCCATTTAAACAGCATCCACTTGTCACAGAATTCCTTCATGCCTTTTATGATGACAATGGGGTTTCTGTTAGCTGGCACGAAAGGAAATCAACTTGTCTCAAAAGTCACACAAGCCCTGTGAGCTATCAAAACAGTCATTCCAAAATGGTGCTAGTTCACAGATTTTAATTAATAATTCGGATTTTAAAACTGTTTAAAGGCACACAGAACACAGACAAGACAGAATTTTGCCTTATTTAAACTAGGTGCCATCTCAGGTGACTATGCTTTGGATAAGATCTATTTTAAGTATCCAACCTGTATTTCAAGTTCTTTTCTGCTGGCTAGAAACACGATATCATTCAGATTATTCTGAGGCCAGGGTCACTGAGTTAGATAACTAAACGAGTATCCGATAAAATTTTCTTTGCTCTGTAAGACCTTCAAAGACTGTAGATTTATTCTTCTGTGGGGAGAGGCCAGAGACAACCACCAGTTTCTATTTTTGTCCTCTGCACTTTTGCTTAAGAGAAAACAGCGTAGTGTGAGATTGCTCCCTGAGATGGTCTCAAATCCTGTCATATTTGGACAAGTTCCCGCAAACCACACAGGTGACCTGCCCAGGCTGTCCTTGTGCTGTTACAGATCCCGACTGCCGAGGTCGCGCTCATTAAGCCATTCCAATGACCAGGCCTTATCAGATCCTGTGGTTTTATTGCTGGTTTTGGAAGAAGCATTTGGCAGGAGCATACGCAAAAACACAGTGACAAACAAGGCTCTGTTCCAAAGACCAGCAGGAAGTGACTGAGAATGGCCAGTAAAATGAGCTTTAAAGGATTACCAGGCCATATGCTTTCTCCTGGAGCCACCAAGGTGCTAGGGAGGGATGACGGCCACCAAAATGTACTTAACCTGAAGTCCAAGCACTGCTGAGTCTGGCAACGACTAATTATAAGGAGAATACAGTTTTGCAGCTGTCACATGTAGAAATGAATCTCAGCATCATCAAAGCAAGACGTCAAGTATTTGCTGCCAAAGCCTGAGCATCACAACCAGAAGATGTGTGCAGGGTGCCGGCCCCTGACCCAGGAGGAGGCCACTGATTTGCCAACTCTCATAAGCCTGGAGGCAGGCTCTGGGAACCCACAGTTCACTGACCTGAACCAAGAGGGCGGCCTCCAAAAAGTCAGGGATGGGAGAAAATACCCGGCAGGAAAGTGTGCATGCTACAAGCAGGTTGTGGCACAGCTGAGCCGTTCAAAATCTGAATAATAGTACTAGTCGGACCTTTCTTTATTTGCCAGGTATGAATTATTTTAATGTTCTAAATCTTCTTTATTTTATATATCAACTACCGTGCTCTAATCAGTGACGAGTTTCACTGACTCCTTCTGAGGATTCTGGAACACAGATGCCACTGTCACATTCATGGGACAAAGGAGGAGACTGAGATTCAAAGAGGATCAACAACTGACCAGAGACGGCAGAGTTTCTACATACAAGACAGGCCAGAGGAGGCCGTCTGGTTCTAAGGTCACATGCAAACGCCATGTCATGCTGTTTCCGGATGTTTTCCGGGGTCTCCTGGCAACTCGTAACATATGAAATTGGCATCAGCTGCCCCTCCATGTTCAAGCAAACAAATGCAAAAGCTCACTGCCTTTCCAAAGAGTTCTGGAAATCCTGCGTTGGGGTGGGGATGCTGCAATAGCTCCGTTTCTGATATCCTCCCTCCTCTGAATCCTTGCCTTTCCCTTTCCCAGTGTATTTCTTGATTTATCTCCAGTCTCATGTCTCTGCAAACAAGGAACTCAGCCACTTATCTTGACCTACATAGATATGCCCCCCACACACCCCAATATAAGCACAATTATCGCACTTTGTGCCTGTCAATCTTACTGATTTAATCAGATGCCATGGGAACACCTTAACTTGGAACATTAGATGCATAGTTCTAAAAAGTCCCCTAGCCCCTCCCCTGTGTCATCCATGTCTGCTCCCTCTTCTACAACCTCCCAGCCCAGTCCCCTCTTTCAGAAAGGAAACCAAAGTGCTCCCACTTCCCCCTGCAAGGTCATCTCCCTCCTCTCCTATTACCACACTCAGAAATGGATGGATATGCTCTAGTTCACACAGCTTAGAAGGCATGGAACAAAACTCAATTCCAGGTGCTGAGGCTTTAGAGGGCATGTGCTGAACAGTCACACTGCGTGCTGCAGGCTCTTAGTCAGAGCTTTATGGGGAATACAGACCCGGGGATCTTCCCCCAACCACAGAAGGCGCTCATCTCCCCCCTGCATCCTCAGAAGCAATTTCAATTATTTGTTACTTTAAGGAGATTAACTCCCACCTTGAACTCTAGGAGCTGTCTCATCCCCCTTCTGGCTCTGCCCCAGTTTAATACTCTTTCCCCCTCTGTGAACCCTTCTGGAGGCTCATGCTGGAGTCCACAGGGCCCAGGATGCACGTCCCCTGCGGAGGTACAGCCTGTGCTCTGGCCGAGGGCGAAACCTTTTGCCCAGCGAGGAAAGGCGGATACCTTGTTCAGCAAAGGGGAAATGGTGAAAGATACCAAGAATAGTTGTCAAGTTGCATTCGTCTCACAGAATGCCCAGATACAAATAGGTAACTTGCCAAATCAAAGCACTCTTAAAGGATCTCGAGACACGAGAGTAAGTTTATGCTGGATTCCCCTCTCTCCATCAGTTCTCTACCGGGAAGAGGATCTTTCTTGGAGAAGGCCCAAATTGTTCATGTCACAATTTCCTACTTGGGTGGTTCTGAATAAGCTAAAGCTCTTTGTGCTGTAATTAATTTTCCAGGCCTTTATGAAGAGCCATACAGACATATCTCTACTTAGACCAATTCCATTTTCCATCACCATTTTCAGGATGCTGCCTATTTTGTGATGGTGTTTGTGATATTACTGTGTTCCCTAGCACAAATCAGTAACATAACATGACATAACCTAATAAAGCACAATGCTATTGTCAAATCCCATGAAAATGGCAATAGCTAAGTCTTGATATTGGACGTCAATTTGGAATGTTAATATTCAAGCAGGAAGTAGAAGGTATTTTAAGAATTTCTGGTGTCAAATCCATTTACCACCCAAGTTAACCTCCCCCCCACCCCGCACACACACACACCCTTTTTGGTGTAAAAGGATTGTTATAAAAACTCATATTTAAGTGGAGAACAAGTGAGTTGTTTCTTGGTTTCCTGGGAAATTAATTCACTGAGAACCGTTTTCTTATGAGTTTAAGAAAAACAAAAGAGGACAATAGTGAGGCTGACACACTCTTTTCTATCAGCCCAGCATCTAGGTTTTCAGAGGGATAAGCATTTGATAAATAGAACAAGTAAACAAATATGAGATAGTGAATGGGTTTATTATAATACACACAGAAGACTGCATCTGACTTTCCAGAGTGGACTCATTGTTCTGACTGATGGTGGTAAGAGCAAGGCCACCTGTGACAAAGGGGACACCAGGGCTGGACATGGCCTGTCCTCAAACGTGCTCCTTACTGAATTTACATATTCCCTGTAGTCAAACCTGGTGAGTAAAAGAGAAACAGAATTATGGAGTGACATACAAGTTCTGACAATTAAGTTTGCGAACTTATTGCAACGATGTTACTAACTTTTTTTTTTACATCAGAGGGATTATTCATTATGAATTTGTACCCACTGGACAAACAGTTCACCAAATTTACTATTTGGAAGTGCTGAAAAAGCTGCCTGTAAAAGTTACATGACCTGAACTTTTCACCAACAATTCATGGCTCGTGCATCACGACAATGCACCAGCTCACACGGCACTGTCTGTGAGGGAGTTTTTAGTCAGTAAACAAATAGCTGTACTGGAACACCCTCCCTACTCACCTGATCTGGCCCCCAATGACTTCTTTCTTTACCAGAAAATAAGGGAAATATTGAAAGGAAGACATTTTGATGACATTCAGGACATCAAGGGTAATACGACAGCTCTGAAGGCCATTCCAGAAAAAGAGTTCCAAAACTTCTTTGAAGGGTGGACTAGGCACTGGCATCAGTGCACAGCTTCCCAAGGGGAGTACTTCGAAGGTGACCGTAGTGATATTCAGCAACGAGGTATGTAGCACTTTTTCTAGGATGAGTTCACAAACTTAATTGTCTGACTTCGTAACTTTGACAGCACGGGGCAGACAGAAATGCCAGATTACTTAACTATGTGAGAGTGTTTCTGCAAAGAAAAGAGGCAATCTATGTAGGCATGCAAAGATTAAACAAGTCACTAACAAATTCTGCACAGGTGTGAGTGATGGAGCAGATGACGAAGACCTCAGGTGTGGGGCCGACGACCCCAGGGCGGGCTTCTCCGAGGGTCAGCTGCTGACCTGGGGCAGGTTGCTTCCTCTCTGTCTCATTTTTACCCACTTTTAGAATGGCGCTAACAATAGCACCTGTCTCTAAAATTTGAATAGCTAGTCATCGCTTTTTAAAGTTCCGTTCTATTTATGATGAATGACACTTTTTCTAGATACAGTGGTAATCAATATATCCTTTCAAACAAATTTATCTATTAAAAATCAGAGCAATGTGACTAGGAAAAAATAAATAATAGTATAGGTGGTGCCAGGCTATTTCAGACCCCACAAAGGTAATGTATGTATAATGTATGCCTGCAGTTCGGGAATCTGATTTAGGAAAATGGGATTTGAGCTGGGGGCACAGTGGACGAGGAGACAAGAGGTCTCTGCATTTGAGAGACCCAGGTGGTCTCTGTTAGTGATGAGCAGGGCTTCGGTTTGGGGTGGTGGCGAGAGCCAACAGCGGGGAACCCACTCAAGTCACACTGATCAGTGCTCTTCTTGCGTATTACTACTCCTTTCCTCCCCCAACTTCCACAAATGTTTTGACATAAATCACAGACTAAATGACCGTGTTTTTATTTTAAAGGAAAGAAAAGAGTTCCACTGTTGGATCAAAACCAGTAAAGAGAGAGCAAACACTGTGGGCACCAGAGCAGAGAGGGACTTCCGGGAGGTGGCCACAAGTGACAACGGGAAACTCTGCTGGGGGCCCGGGAACCTGGCACTGACTTCCTTGGAAAAGAGGCAGGAGGGTTTTCTAGACTTGAAGATGAGAGAGGAACAAGTGACAGGGTTTCATAGAAGGGGAGTCAGTCTGACGTGTGCTCATTTCTGTCAAAGTTGAAACTGGAACGTTCCATCGCTTCTCGACCTTTTGGATAAGATCAAGTGTGGAATGTTCCATCCACTTCCTTCCACAACTGCTTAGCCTCCGTTTAAATACCTGTGTCTCATACACAGGCACTCAAGACACATCGTGAATGCCTGCATTTCAGGATAGCTTACCACAAGAATCCGTTCGATGGAGAGTTTGTTCTTGGATTCATGAAAGCATTTAAAAGGGGCCTGGGAAGTGCCACTGTTTGTGTGACTGCATCCTGCGAGGCCCGTGGTGGGGCTTATCTTTAGGGTCCCAGGATAGAGCGAGGTGTTGGCACACAACAGGCATTCAATAAATGTTCATTAATGACTAATGACCCAAGAGAAATAAAAAGACTTTAAACAGCTTACGCAGTGCTGTAAGGTTCCATATACGACCCCTCTTCCCACTTCTAACCCGAGCTCAGAAACCTCCACATCACGGCTTTTGTATTTCCCTCTTTCTCAGAGCACACAGTTTCCCCCCTTTACGGCTCTTGGCCCTATTATTTCTTCTTGAAAAATCCCTCCCGGGTGCCAGCATGGCTGGATTCCTTCTGACACTGAAATTGGAGCCTAAAGGGACGTGCCCTCAGGTACCCAAACTATACTAGCAGCTCCCCACCTCTCTGTCCAGCCTCCCCCTCCCCCAAAGCCAATCACTGTCAGAAATCGTTACTGGTGTAATTTATTTCAATTTTTTCCTAAAAGGACTGTAAGCTGCAGGAGAAAAGAGACCTTGTTGTCCACACAGTAACTAGCCCAGTGCTCACAAAGGCATATAGTCAACAAATACAGTTTTAATGCATTAATAATCGAACTCTAAAGTTAATGAATGAATGTAAAATACTATGTATAAAGTCTGTGATATTTTCATCAGGGATTGAAAAGAGGATAAGACCAATTTTTATTCGATCACAGAAAATTTCTCGGAGATGGTAAGATTTACTCTAAAAATTTCGCAAAGAGGGTAAGATTTACTCCCAAACAGCCCTTAACAAGCCTGCCTGTGGTACCCACAGCCTCATTGCGTCCCTTCCTGCCACTTTGTACTAGGAGTGGTCTGTTCCCAGAGTATGGCAAAAATTAGGGTTCGTCACTTCGAAGTTTGGTTATAAAAGGCGGTAGCCCAGAAGAGAGAGACAAAGCCATGAGCAGAGCACAAGTTCATTTATTTTATGTAAAGAGGAAGAGTGGTCACAGAGTGAAAGGGTGTGCTTGGTTTTTGGATTCAGATGAGCTTGTGTCTGAATCCAGCTTTCGGCTTTGTAAGCTGTGAGACATGGAAACGCTACTTTTCAATTCTTTTCACTGTCCTTATTTTGCTCAGTGTCTGATACTTAAAGGACATTCAACACACGTTTGTTGAAAAAGGGGAATGGATGGATGGTCTAGAAAACAGTTTTTAAAATCATGTATTATTGGATTATTGTGAGAATTAAATGAGACACTATAGGTAACCTGTTTAAAATACTGTGTCAAATAGCCCTCCACAAGTCACGACTGTCACAAAGATTTAGAGTTCATTTAACTTATATGTAGAGTTAACTTTTATATACTTCCATTTTATATGTATTTTCTATTATATTTATCATAGTGTATTTATTTATATTTACATATAACTTTCATGAAATTCATACTGTACATGTGGATCTATATATACAACCACATCATATGCTTACCTAAATATGCTCTATGATGATTCATACTTTTCACATGAAATGCTAAAACCCAGAAAGCTTAAGAAAACTTACCAAACTATCACTGAAGTGACAATTAATTAATGGCACTGTTTCACATCCCAAAGAGCATCACCTACAGTTGTGACCAAAATGCCTAAATGGCCGTCCAGCCCATTTTCCAGCACATCCTAATGATCCTCATGCGTCCATTGACTGATGTGGGTCCCTGCATGGCAGGACAGAAATTCATTTACAGTGGTCTACACTGAAGGAGTGGTGGTTAAAAGGGTGTCAGGAGAACTCTCGGGCCCACAGAGTACAGGAACTGTCTGAGAAAAAGACCCCCAACCTGCCAGCTGGTCCCTGCCTGCGTCTCTCCTGTTCCTTGGGCGTCATGGTCCCTGCCTGTCATCTCTGCTTTTCTTTGGGCCTCGGCTGGATCTTCTTCTCTGCAGGTCAGTGTCCTACTGTTCACTTATAGTTCATGTACCCATAACATCTCAGACAGAAAATAGCCTTTTGCCTAATCCTAGCCACTCTGGAAACTTCTCAGATCCTGAGCCTGTGTGTCTCGTACTTGAGATTTGGAGATGTTTAATGCTACACGTCTGTGACCATGGAAAAGAGGTAAAACCACAATTACCATATTCAGGATAATGATTAATCAAGGAGGTTGCTGTCCAATTGTCTCAAGTAAGTATTAGTTTTAAAGATAAAATAAGTTTAGACCAATCACTTATTCAGTAATCACCAGAAACAATTGAAAAATAACTTATTTAAAAAAATACTAGGGTCAAGTATACGGAAAATGTACAATTCTTGAGCTGCTATCTTTTGCATATTCTCTTGTCTTATTAGATAAGAAGTATCATGATCTTTTTAATTAGAATTATGTAATAAGTGTAAATATCACACTGATTTCTTGAATTTTCTCACATTATACCTTAGAAAATAAAAAATGTGCAGTTCTTTGAACGTACAATCATAGCAGCCACTATGGCCCCCCCATCTCCCCTCTGCCCATCCAGGACGTCACCTGTTACTTTGGGGGACAATTACAATGGAGGGCTTGCTACCTCGGCACCTGGGTCTCTCTGCCTGAAACTGGAGACTTCTTTACTCCATGGGCCCAGTGTGTGCCTTAAATCCCCACTGTGCCTGCTGGCGATTTAGTCCCCAGGAGTGATGGTGAACCAGGAGGTAAGGGCCTCGGTAAGGAAGTGGCCCAGCTTCCTGGCCCAGCGTGGGGCTCTGTGGTCCCCAGGAGGGTCCCTGCCGTACTGAGCCGCAGCCATCCACTCTGACAACCCACCTCCTGGGATCACGTCCCTAATGCCCTCTCCACCCACGTCCTTGTCGGGAGGAAAGCCGAGCAAACAGAGCGCCCGCCGTGGGCGCTTGGGGCAGCCCCGCCCGCCAGCTCAGCAGGCAGCAGCTGCCTGTCAAGCACGGCTGCAGGAGCTGAAAACGCTACAACAAACGGAACAACACAACTGCTGTGTCTCTTGCGGGAAATCAGCGTTTCCCTAAAGTTTTCTTCATGATACACATGGCATTTGCGGAAGCGTCACATAGAATGGGAAGTCTCCTTAATTATTTCTTCATAAAGCAGGGAATACAATGTATTATAGAAACAGATAAGTACTGGTGTTCTTCCAGTGACTCGTTACCTAAAGCTCTGATGATAAGGGACACTTGTCGTCGTCATCGTCACCACCGTGACCACATTGAAGCCAGGCGGAGCCGTGCACCCGGGTCGCAGCCCGGCCACGCGCCGTCACACACGTGGCCAGAGCCGGTCTCTGGGGCGCCTGTCAAGGCCGTGAAACGTCCAGTCCCCCCGGACCCTGAGGGGTGCCGCGCTGCACGGGGAGCAGGCCTGGGGCCTCCGATGTCCTGAGCCGGGACCCCCACCTGGAAGCCACGGGCGGGCTGGGCGTGTGATTCCCGGAACACCGAGTATTTCTGAAATTCGGTGCTTTTGGAAAGCTCTCTTGCTCGTCATCACAAAGTCACAATCAGGGAGTCCATTTGTATTCAAGAGGTTCTCCTATCAGCAAACGGTTCATAGGCACTTGCATGAAACTGCTTCTCTAGGAGAAACGGACGCCAGCTCTTCTGCACGGGCGTCAGGATTTCCAGGCTGCAGACGGAGCAGGGCCCACGTGACCCGCCCAAGTCCTGACTCAGAATCTCAGACGTGTTCTGCTCAGATTGTACTTCAAATTCAAAGCATTTGGCGTTTAGGTCATTTAAACACAGACTTTCTTCATTCACCTAAAGAAAAAAGGACTTTCTAACAGATACTTTCCCATGTATGTATATGTCTGTGTATGTGTGTAATCATAATTGTATATTATGGTACATATATGATTATTATATATTGATATATCTGTAGGAGCACGTCTCCACTTAGTAACTCAATAGATCCTTACAATAATTTTCATTATAGCTATGGACCTCGTATTTCTCTAGTTTCTAGTTTCATAATTAGGGCTCACAAGGCAACTTGCCCCAAATGACACATCTTGTAAGTGATATACAGCAAGAATTTAAAGACTCATCTTATTTAGTTCCATTTTCCTATCTCTGTTCTTCATTTCATGCTGATTTTACATATCGTGCATTTAATCTTCTGATTTTGTTCCCCTAACAGTAAATTATTTGTTAATTTTTCTCTGAATAACAATTTTAAAAATTAAATTTAAATAATAACCTTGCATTCTGTGAATAATAAGCTGGAGCATATGTAGTACATCATTTATTAATAATAAAAAAATCTTATTCACACATGGAAACGTCTCACCACCAAGGGTTTTCACGGCATTTCCATTCCTGTTGATTAATATGCATTAATTAGAAGAGCATATGGTACAGTGGTTAGAAGCTTGGGCCTTACACCAAGCCTGACTTCAAATCCCTTTACCATGTACAGGCAAATTACTTGGTCTTCGGTCTTCGTCTGCTTCTGTTTATTTATCTGTAAAATGGGTTTATAATAGTACCCATCTTTTAGCTTGGCTAAATGATATGAGATTCTATGTGGATGCTCAATAAATGTTAGATATCACCGTTGGCAGACTACATTTTAAAAAAGATATATATTCTATATCTACTCGGGGCTCAGCAAACAACCATGACCCATGAGCTAAATCTGGCCCATGCCCGTTTTTGTAAATAAAGTTTTACTGAAACACAGCCACACCCATTTGTTTACGTATGGCTGCTTTTACCCTGTAAAAGCAGAGACTGTGGCCTGCAAATCAGAGATATTTACTATGCAGCTCTTTACAGAATCTTTTTCAGACCGTGCTCTGTCCCATCCCTAACAATCCTTTGGACTAACATCTCCATCAAGTCTGCCTGAACCATATGTGATGGAGCCAGGAGGATCTGAGAACGGACACTGCAGGTACAGTCCCACAAAGGTCAGTACACCAGGGAGCAGGTGAGAGCTGAGCCCTGGGTCAACATGAAGTGGGGGTGTGACTCCTCAGGAGTCTGGCCGTATTAGGAGGGTGGTAGGAGGAAGAAGCTGACAAAGTTGACTTTTAACAGCTCTAATCCTCAGATACAAAGGAAACTTCTTTTATTTGAAAAGCTAAGCTGCTCCAACCCACACTTTTGATTAAAGGTACTTCTGAGTGCCTTCCAGTCCCTCACACATAAAGCCTGTGCCAGCCCAGCCAGGACACTGCACACACGAGCTTTGTGACTCGTACGAAGCAAGATTTACCTGCATTACACCAGTGAAAGGGGAATAAATTGGGTGATTTCATTACTTTCTGTTCAATGAAATCCTTATTTTATGGCTAAGCTTTGACACTTTTTCCAGAACCTCAGCTATCTTTTCTCTCGCCCACTAAGAAGCAGTAGCAGCACCAAAAAAATCATGTGGACATCTGGATATTGCCTTCAATAATTTACTGGGATCTCAGTTACACCGCCACAATGAAAGCAGAGGAGATAAAAGGAATGTTGACCATGCTACAAATAAAGGAGGTGGAATAATCATCTCTTTGCCCCCCTTTCAAAATATTAAACTTTCTCAATCAGAATCTAATAGCTCTGGGACCAGAACATGCTTTGTTGTTGACAATACCTCAATCACACACACTGCTTCTCCAATACAACTCACAGGGACTGACTTGTGATAAGGCAGTGTCAGAAATCCAGGGGGGGCAGACACATAGCCACATCAGTCAGAATAAAATGAAATTGATGGAAGGGGCTCACTTTTTCCCATTCAGACACCACGTTTGGTCTTAATGGCCGCCTGTGAAACCTCTGTCTCTGACCTATTCACAGGAAGAAAAAAAGCACCAGAAACTGCTAAGATCTAGACAGTGCCATTTTAAAAACGTGTTGATAAATGGGCTTTCTCCAGAGGAGAAATGTCACGTGTGGTACAGCTGTGGGCTTTGTACTGCAGCTCACTGTGTCACCAGCAGGGAGGGGCGGGATGCGGAGGAGAGGGTTAATTAAGGTAACGGGAGAGTTTATTCTTAACCACTACATTGCACTTCCTCCACAGCAAAGAACTACTTGGAATTTAAGTGGAAATCCAGCTCTGTCAACACTGGACTATTTAATAAATGAAAATGAGAAAACTTCACAGGATGGAGGTGGGAGAGCAAAACTAGGTGATTGCAAAAATAAATTCTCAGTGAAAGAAATACCTAGTATAATAAGTGAAATTACAAGACTACCAAAGGAGGATAGTTTTACAATCCTGGGCTTATGAAAATGTTTAGACATGTGTTACAAAACATAAAGTTTAAAGAAAATGAGAGATAAAATGAATTACAAAAAAATTAATTTCTAATGACAAAGCTACCATGAGCAAAGATAAGATGGAAATTCTTTATATAATTTACAATAGAAAACATTAATATTATTAGAATAAATAATTCCTGGAAATTAATAAGAAAAAATCTGAACCCCTCAATACAAAACTAGGCAAAGATCACATTTAGAAATTTTGCAAAAGAATTCCAAATTTCCAATATGCATACGAAAAAGTTCAGTTTTATTAATAACCCAAGAAATTCAAATTAAAACAAAAACTTGTCACTCATCAGATGTTAAATGAAAAATTAAGCAACATATAATACTGAAAGAAGCTAACAAAACAGTACACTCAGTGATTCTGCAAGTGTAATTTGGTAGAGCCAGTCTTCAAGGGCTGTTAATCAAGATATATTCACATTTAAAACGTAAAATCTGTTTTCCCCAACAATTCAACTTCTTAGTATCTACTCTAAGGGTATAATTGGTCAAATGAGTGAAGGAATAGATAGTTCCTATATCACTGTTCAATGAAGTCTAACGAAGTCCGTTAACAGTCAGTTATTTAAAATAATATGGTAAAGTCATACATTCAGATACTATGTAGCCATTTAAGATCACAAGCATAGCTATACTCCTTGCTGCCTAATAATTGGAATTATTTTGGATTTATTTCTGGGCCCTCTTCTCTTCTTTTGAAAATTTCATTCTTGGAGACTTCAGCTATTCCCATGGCTTCGAGTGGCACTGATGTGCAGACCATTCTCAGACTCATATGGTTATCCCTCATGGAGACCTGTGAGGTTTCCTCACGTCTGTGATACGGACCCTCACATCCAACTGTGACATCTCGGAAAGGCAACTCTCAGTGCCCGCCTCAGAATAGTTCCTCAAGACTTTCTCGTCTGAGTACATGATAAACACCAGCTAACCACTTGACCACCTGTGGTATCATCCTCTCCCTCAAAACCCGCCTAGCAGAAAATGTTATTAACATCCAACATTTCTCAACAGTGGCTCCACTTTCCTCCTTCTTCCTTGTGACCCTTTCACCCATGTTTTCATCATCTTAACATTTGAATGACTGCACAGGCTCCCACACTGTTTCACCACTTACACAATCACAACATTTAATGCATTTTCATCCATGTTAGCCAAAGAAATTCAACTGAAACTTTGAATATGTGACTTTGAATCATGTAATAGGTTAAATTAGATCATGCACACAATTAAAAATGAGATCATGGAATCTGTTACTTAAAATTGCGTAGGGTCCTCTTGTTCTGGGCGTGCAATTCAAATCCCAGAAACTGGATAATGAGGCCAGCATGATGGGGTGCCTGCCCACCCCTCCACCTTCCTCTCACACATTCTCCATTTTCCTCAGTAAACTCCGCGATGTCACTTTTTTTCTAGGTTTTGAATGTCTTGGCTCCTTCCAGCCTCTAGGCCTTTAAATACGTCATTCCCTTTATATGGAATGTTCTTCAGCTCTGTCCGTCACATCACTGATTGGAGATTGACAGCATATGAGCCCCAAATCCCCACCTCTCACTACATCCACACTGTCTGCCATGTGACTTAGCAGCACCTCCCATCACAGGGCAGTGTATGTCACCAGTATGCCACCTGGTCTGGCCTTGTAGACGAGATGCAGCAAAATGCCAACTTGCCAACTCTGAGCCTCGGCATCAACAAAGCTTTGTAGCCTTTCCTTCCCTCTGTTTCTCTTGGAAGCCCAGTCGCCTCCCGGGAAGAGCTGAGACCAGCCCGCTGGGTGGAGCATGAGAGATTTCTGTGCAGAAGCACTGAGTCACTCTGCTGCCCGTGCTGGATGAGCCAGCACAGCAAAGTCGGTAGCGTGGCTTCTTTGAGCACCGACATGTAAGTGAGCACAGATGAGACCCGGAACACCACCCAGTCACCCAAACCTTTGTGACCAAATATTACGGCTCACTGCTGTATACCACATGGGTTTTCACTGTTGGTGTCACACCATGATCAGGGCATTAGATACAGAAAACACAATAGATAACTGATATTGGATGAACAGTTTTCATCCATCGGAGATTTCATTCATCTTGACTCCTACTATACTGCACCCCCAATAAACAATCATGCATTTTAGTCTCTCAGAGTTTCCTCAACTATTTATTAATATTTTTATGCAGGATATATTTACATGATCCTTTTCCTACTATCTACCTAGATTCATGGGGGCAGAGGACACGGTTGTTTTATGAAGCACCATAACTTCAACATATCAGAGTGTCTGACACAAGACATTAGCTCAATAAACACTGTTGAACAAATGCATAAATATATCATGGACATATCTTTATAACATATTGTTCCTGAAGAAGTAAGATTAAATCTGGTTTATTTCCTGTACTTAAATGGAATCAACATTTTATTCACAAAATGAAATACTACACAGCAGTTAAAAGAAGCAAAATCAACATGTAGAAATATGGCTAATTTCAAAACCCTAACATAGAGAGGAAAAAAGTGTTGCAAAAGGGGTTGTACTCTGATATCATTTATATAAAAATTTAAAACAAAGGCAATAAATACAAAAAACCACACTGTGAAATGTTACCGCCAACTTCAAGTAAGAGGGGACATCAGGAAGAGAGAGGAAGAGAGGGAAAGGGTGAAAAACGGCGGGGTCCATAACATTTGAAAGATCTGACGCAAAAAAAGATCTGATGCAAAAATGGCAAAATGTTAGTACACATCTAAATACAAACATGCATATCTTTTTCCTGGGCATTTCTGTATGCTTGAATGATTTTGTGAATAGTTTAAGTAGGTTATTTAGAAGGATTCTATTTATATAAATGTATGTGTGAGTAAGGGTACATGCATGCATGTGGTAAAAGTGTGACAGGTGGGTTATTATTTTTGAAAAATAGTGTGTTCTTTTCACACTTCCCTATATTCTTTAAGTTGTCTTCAATTAGCATGAATTATTTCTCAAAAAAAAATTACAGCCGACTTATGCTCGTTTTGGGGAGACAGAGATTGAATTGAGATCAAAATCATTCCTTGGAAGACCAAGTAGCAGCTCAATATTTCTGACAGGTTAAATCAGTTGAAAATAGTGTCACTGATATGCATGATTGCTTAAGCAATATATTGAAAATTAGCACACACAATTACCTTAGAAGATACCTACTTTCAGTCTGCAACCATTATGTCACCGTTGATCAACATGTAATAATTGTACGGAGATTATAAACACCAATAACAACTTATATCAAGCAAAAGAATGAAAGTCTACTTCAGAATCTGTTAAGATGTCAGTTTTGTGCAGAAGAAGACTACTGTGTTAACAGAATAAATAGTACAAACATCAGCCTTCCTTTTCTTGGTTTAAACAAGATAGGGTAAATAAAGGGTCTGGCGTGACGAAGCCAGGCAGAGTGAGAGGTGGCAGGAGGACGGAGACCAACGAAAGGACAAAGCCATTGCATGCAGTTAGCCCCTTTCTCACCTTGAGCTTGGCGTCTCCTATTTATTCCCCAGGAAAACAAATGAGCATCTTAGTCAAGAGACTTGAATTTTAAAAGAAAGGTCATGACTGTCAAACTTTGAGAATTTTGAAATCTTGATTATTCTCCATATTTTATTGTTTTTGTTAACTATTTCCTTTCTCTAAAATGATTAGCAGGGAAAATGCTTTAAAGTATTATTCTATTATTTCTGTAAAGTGAAAAACCAGTCTACAGATAACAAATATGCATTTATATGGGTGTGTGTGCTTGTGACTATGTGTACGTGGGTAAGAAAAAACTTTACAAGGATCTACTAATGCTAACAGTGGTTGTCTCAGGTGATGTAATCAATAATTTTCCTTTATTTGGTCATTTCTTATATCAACTCTGATACTCACCCTTCCCAAGCCTTATATTCAAGTATTATATTCAAGTATTACAGCTATAGTACACACTGATGACGACTAAGAAGGAAAAAGTCACAAAAAGAAGCTCAGACCTCCACGCTTGTCCTTGAAGGAGCGCAGTTAGACCCAGGAGAAATGACTTTCGGCACAGAAGTGAGTGGTGACAGCGGTTAAGAGGGAAAGGCAAGTTGGGTGATGTCTAAAAAGTGGCCCTAGGTTGGGAGATAAAACCCAAAGGCCAACACTTTCAGGACTCATTGGCAGAATGGACACCCAATGTTGGATGAAAGCTCAGGGTGGAAACGGATAAACATCGCCTTTATTGTGTGCTCTTATGGTTGATAGGCTTCGCTGTGGGGAAATGATTCTGGACACAAACAACCACATTTCATTGAGCTGGCAAGTGCCCAATGTCCCGGCAAGTCCATAAAAGGACAGGTACAGCCAGAGTCCACCCCAGACCTGTGGCCAGGGAGCAGAATTAGAGGCAAGAGCTGACCCTAGTCAGGATTAAGTATCCATCAGTGAACAACACAGGATGCATTAGAGAGTCAGAAAAGGGTGGTGTACGTATGCAGAGAATCCGCTGAACGTGTTAGCAGGGAAATACGATCATGTTGGTGCAAAAGTCATTGCGGTTTTTGCAATTATTTTTAACCTTTTAAACTGCAATGACTTTTGCACCAACCTAATAGCTGTGTGTTTCTCCACACACAGGGGACCTTCCGTGAAGACCCAGGCCACACAGTGACATCTCTGAATTTCCTGATGACTCTCCTCCCTTATCTTAATGTCAGGCAGCATTAAAGTCCTTCTTGATGTCAGTGGTAAGGAATTAGCAGTGAGACCAGGTATTATGGCTGGATTTTTCTCTAGGTGAAAATTTTGGTTTGGATTTCTCCAGACAAATAAGATGAAGGACAAATGAGCCGTTGAGTCAAGGGTGACCGGGAACAAATGGCTAAGGAAGCAATAGGACAAGAGGCAGGGCAGGGACAGTGGGCAGTCATTGCGATTAATACACTGTAGGCCCAGTGAGTCAAAGTACGGTTGGCATACGGACTAGGGGCGGTGAGCTGGGGGGGTAGGAAGCAGTGATCCCGGCGGGGGGAGGCTGAAAGTCAGACATGGGCAAAGCTTGACGTTTTAGACATTGACCAGGTCTTGGAGTCAGCTTGGCAAGGTGGCTTTTGGCTAAGGTAGGGTGATAAGGTCGATGGCAGAAAAGAAATCAAGGAACTGAGAAACCTGGTTATTAAATACTGAATGCTAAATTCCATGAAAGCTGCAACTGCCAAGAATGCGACAGGACATTATGGAGAGTACCAGTGAGCCAGGAGGGCACGTCTTCCAGGAGCGTGGGGGGCGAGCTGGAGTGGGCAACGCAGCCCAAGGGTACATGGCGGTGACTGGGGCAGTGGATATGGCGAGCAGGCCATGGAGGAGTGGTCCGGGTGACAAAGCAGGGCTCCGCCCACTCACAGAGCAAGCAGTCAGCGGGTGTGGGAGGAGACAGTCAGCCCTCCGGCAGAAGAGCAGCAGCAGAAGGAGAGAGCGGTTTCAAAGCACAGGGAAGGGGACAGGGTGAGGCCTCAGCTGCTGAGTGGCTGGAGCAGGGGTGGGGGCGGGGAATCATATCCAGAGCATCACAGGATTCCGACACTCCGACAGTTCTTCCTGTTAACTGCAGGGAGAGCGGTGGAGGGTGAAGGGGAGGTAACTGGGACCAGGCAGGAGGAGACGCTTCTCTGGGACACCTGCCCCTGGGGACGCTCTGGAAGGCCACCACTGTGCTCAGCATGACTTCCAGGTCCATCCAGCCTGCTTTCAAATCTAGGCTCTGCCACTCACTCGATGTGGAATTTGAGCGAGCTGAGGGGTGCTGGGCCCAGTGCTCAGCTTACTGGTTACATATTAACTGTCATTAATATTCACATTTACATTAATAGCAGTAGCCAGGGCCCTCAATCAGCTAGACTTGCCAAAAAGGAATGTCATGACTCCTGATGGTGACTCAGCCAGATTTCATACTTTTTCAGTGAAACCACTAGGACAACTTTCTAAATGAATACTGAGAACAGTGCAAAGAAAACCAGGGAGGCTTCCAGAACGCTGGGAGGCACCTGGCAGGCGCACAGGTCTCCAGCACAGTTGTTTACATTTGATAACTTTTGCTTAAGACTGATGAAATAATTAAAATAAATCCTTTGTGCTCAAGGGATAAAAACCCAGGAAGAAGAACTCTAGTGGCTCTTATGGATGGGATTTCGGGAAGAATTAAAAGAGGGTTCTATAATCTCCATTCATAAAACAGAGTTGATTTATGCAAAACAGCTCATTAATATGCATGCAAAAGTAGACCTCTCAACTACACACTTCTCAGAAAGTATGGGGGGGACACCCTGCCGCTGACTGATTAAATCACGTCTGCAGATCTGGACTCTTCCTCATTTGCTCTTCCTGATGTCATCAGCAGAACTATTGCCCAGGAGAACAGTATTTCTGGCCGGAGATTCCAGCTTGAAACCTGGTGCTTTGGTTAACGCTCAAACACATTTTTCCTTGTTCTTTATTCCAACGGCACTAATATATTTGCTGTTTTCTTAAAGTGCCTGCAGTTGTATTTGAGCAGATGCACAAATACAGAAAATAGACTGTATTTTGCTCACTGCTTCCACACATGTTTGGCACACAGTAGGTGCTTAACAGATATGCATTGTTTGAATGTGTAAATGGATGTGTTGAATGACTGAGTTAGAGTTCGGAAGTACAGAGTAGCATCTGCTTTTTCTCTGGGTTTATAAAGACCATCACAGACCTGCCTTCCCCCATTCACCTTGGGGTGACCTCTACAGAAGTGCTGCTGTCAGATTGTCTGTAGGCCCCAGCCAAAATCTTGCTTTGAGACAATGTCTCCCACTCAGTCTGGCATTGAGGGACGCAACATCGCTGCCACCTGGAAGCTTGCTAGAACTGTGACCCACTGGGCCCCACTTTCGTTCTGCTGAATCAGAAGGCGCCTCTAATAAGATTCCCGAACTGAAGGACTAGGGAAGTGCGTTAAGAAATCAGCAGTGTCTGGCCTCAAACCCCAGCGTCACGATTTGTGATGCCCTGTGCACATTTCTTCACCTCCCTGAACCTAATTTTCCTCATCTGCAAAATCTGGGACCATTACAGTAGCTTCTATTTTACACAGCAGTTTTGAGGATTAAAAAAGATTATCCCCTTTAACTAGGAAGAGCTGTTGAGAAGGTTGGTAGTTCCTTTCAGGAAGGTATGTCTAAACCATCCACCAGAGAGCAGGTACTCAGTCTCATAAAGCTTGAAATTCTCACATGCCTTATTTCTGTGAATTCCCACCATTTCCTCACTCCCATGAAAATGCAGAAGGGGGTCATGTCCATATAATAACACCAGTTCAGGAAGCAGAACAAAATTCTTCCCACAGCATCTTTCTTGGAAGTATGGGAAGAGACTCAGCTTCATAACGCACACAGAGGAATGTTCTAGAAACATGATCAAACTATAATAGTTTTCTGAAATAGGTAGGCAGTGACTCCACAGTTCTACTTTGTGAAAGCCGTGTGATATGTGAACAAAACAACATTGGATTCTCTAGAAGCTGGAAGAATTAGCATTTCGATTGCTTATGTTTCAGAGGCCCTGCTGGTGTTGTAAGAGCAGCAGCAGACATCAGAGGTCGGCGAGACGCCCAGATAGAAGGATTGGCTGCAGTGCTAGTCAACTGCACACACAGTGGGAGTGTCCGAACGACTGCTATGGGAAAGGCTTTCAGAGTTCCTGCATTAGCTACCGTATAAGTTCTGAGACAGGATGGGAGAGCCAGCATGAGAGTGTTTGTGAGACGACTGTCAGCCACTCTGTTACTTTTCAATTACAGTTAACATTCAATATTGTATTAGTTTCAGGTGTTGGATAAAGGAGCTATAGATATATGTCTATATATCTATAGATATTTAGATATAGATATATAGATACACACACACACACACACACACACACACACACACACACAGTGGGTGCCAAAAAACATATACATATTTTTAGAAAAGAAAACTGTATTAAAATTATAATCCTCGATATATACCGATCACAAAAGATGAACACAAATCATGTTTGACTTCTGCAGTTACAAGAGGTCCTCAAAGTGGTTACCATCCGTGTCCGACAATTCTGATTACGGCGAACTAGTGCTTGAGCAACGTTAACCAAAGTGTCCACTTGTATACATTTTTTGGCACCACCGGTATATACAATGGGATATTACTCAGCCATAAAAAGGAATGAAGTCTTACCATTTGTGACAACATGGATGGACCTAGTGGATATCATGCTGAGTGAAATAAGGCAGACAGAAAGGCTGTCACCCAGTCTCAATGAGGATTCACAGGGAAAACTCTCAATTTTTGGAGTCAGAGCGATGGTACACACAGAAACAATTGGGACGTTCTCATCCTATGAAAGATAGGAACCCTTTCTGCCTTGGCCACTAGAGAGCTCAACGTTAGTCATTGGAAAGGGCCTTATGGAATTGATTTGCATTCTTTTTATTATCTGAGGGTTTTATTTTTCTTGGCTTTACCTTACAATTTGAGCCTCATCCTTTCCTTCGCCCCATCTTCTATTTTCCTAGCTACCAGATAGCAAGACTATTATAAGACTGCAGTAATTAACAGTGCGGTGCTCACACAAGGACAGGCAAATATATCAATGGAAGAGGGAGCAGAGGGCCTAAAAGCAGTCCCAGGTGGCAGGTGTGCACACTTCATTTCCTGCAGAGATGGCACTACAGAACAGTAAGGAAAGGACTGCATTTTTAATGTATTCACTGGCTTGCTTGGATCCCTGTAGGGAAAAAAAACAAAAAAACATGTATATTGAATCTGCCTTACACTCTGCAAATAAACAAATAAATAAATTCCAGGTGCACTGCACTGTTAATTGGGAAGGAAAAACAATGAATTCTAGAAAACAGCACAGGAACGTGTCTTCACGATGCCAGTGCAGAGAAACATTTCTCAAACTTTTAAAATAGCCTCATCACATATAGGTAAACCTGATAAATTGGACCATATGAAATTTAAAAAATGTCTGTTTATCAAAAGACATGATTAAGAAAGTAAAAACACTAGCCACACAGTAGGGGAAGCTGTTTCCTTACGTAAAAGGAACAACGTGCTCGTATCTAGCATCATTCAGCAAGAAAAAGAAAGAAACTCAATAGAAAACTAGAAGAATGATTTAAATGTTTTCTTTTTTTTTTTTAAGGAGATTAGGATTTGCAAGTAGCCAAAACACATATAAAAAGATGCTCCATTTCATCAGTTATCAGGAAATGTAACTTAAACCAAAATGAGAACAATTACACATCCTCCCAAAATGCTAAATTTTTAGAAAGAAGATAATAACAAGTGCCATCAAGAAAACATTGCTGGTAGAGGATAAATTAATAAAATCACTATAGACAGCAGTTGGTATTGTCTTTTAAGGTTGTAAATATAAATAGCCAAATAACGTTTAATTCTACTCTATAGTACATACAATATTAATAAAGAAGTATTCACCCTTCCCTTTAGAAGCAATCCACATTTCCATTAACTGCAGATACCACTTATAAGCTGCAATATATTCACACAGTAAACTGTTACGTACAATGGGAATGAATTAACTACACCTACCTACAAAACATGGATGGATCGCACAAACACTGTTGGCTGTAAAGCCAGATTTGAAGGAATCTATATTGTATTGTGTTATTCATATAAAATCCAAAATGGCAACTTTTAGTTATGAATTAACACATCAAGATAGTGGACAGGAGGATGGGGGTCTTAGCGGGAAGGGGGTACAAGGCTGCGGCCTTCTGGGGTGGTGGCAATATTTTGTTTCTGGACCTGGGAGAGCACTGCCTCACTGGCTGTCTAGTGATGTGTTCTCTAATCTTTTCCACAGGCTCTGCTTCCTGGAAAGGATAGTGTATATACATCAGCCCCTTAAAGCACGGTGAACAGAGGTTGCCACCAAAACCTCTGTTATCTGCATTTACTTGTTAAACACGTGATTCTAATTTGCTCTTTCGGTAACATTGGATATCTATTAATAATACATCTCAGAAAAGATTTCCTCTGATTCTTTAGTGTGGACAAGAATTCTACTCTAATTCCCAACCAGTTTTATAAATTTCAACAGCAAAATCTCTATGGGCTGTGTACATAGCCTCCTCAAAACCGTTAGTCCAATCGCATATGAGTAATAAACAAGCATCTCAGCTATGGGTCCCTCTCAGCTTCAAAAATCAGAAACTCTCAGTTTTGACGGAATGGACATCTGACTTTCTAACATTTTCCTCTCCCACCTCACTCAGCTTGTATACCATGAATGTGCAGTTTTATTCAAAGCATGAGGTCCTGCTGAATATATAAACAGAGGTGGGAGGTGAGAGAGGGTCAGCATTTTTAAAGAGAATCATTTCTGATCAGATACATAAATAGATGTCCAGCAGTGATGATGAAGGAAAAATGAGAACAGAGCACTGGGTAATCTCCCTCCCTGTTGCTTTTGAAAATAAATACAATAGTGGCTTGCTGTAATGCAACCACGCAACTGCTCAAAGTCCAGGTGTTTAAGAGAGGCATTATTTTTAAGAACAAAGACAAAGCTTTCTCCTTGCTATGATACCAATTGGTGGTCATGTTACTATTACATTAGGAGAAATTCAGAATACTACACCCATTGCCACACTGTTTAGTGGTATTTCCAAAATGATAATGAAAAACCAAAACCTATTTATCAACTTCCCTTTACTTAAGAAATTAAAGAAGAAATATTTCTTTGCCTACTTTATCTTCTTCTTTTCTAATGTACAAAAAATGAAAAATAAAAAAGATTAAAAGCCATCTAGCATTTTCATTTATAATTAAATATGCAGTACCCACTTAACACACACTTCTCAATTGTCAGACTTTCTGATTTCCAAATGAGTTTTTAAGTGTTATTTTTAAAACTTCTCCTGGGTGTTTGTTTCTTTTTCCAGATAAAAATGCACTTTATCACCAGGATCATAACTGACTCTATTTGCATTTCTTATATAATGAAAAAAAAGGTGACATTCTGAACTGATCAGCACCCCTCAGGCTTTTAAAACTTATTTGTAAATATAAGGTTTGTTTGTTTTTTCTTTTCTTTTTGTTTTCTTTTCTGCTTGTGAAGACCCTGGGTGAGAGACTGAAAATACATGTCACCTTCCAACACACAAATATGTTAGAAATCCTTGTCTAATGAGTGAAAGACCTTTATGTTACGTGTTTTACTTGCAGACCTTTTTGGTCGTGCTGTGACTATGGTTTTTGATTCACATGTATTCTGGTTTACTTTGTTTACCTATTTAATGTTTAAAGGTTATTTTGAGATGGAGACATGAGAAAGTCTGGGTCTGCTTCAGGCTGGGTAACTTTAGACAAGTAACATCGTTTCATTGCCTTGAGTTTTCTCCGTTTGTAAAACACAGTTTCTAAACAGCTTATGAGAACAGAATAAAAAGGAATGGCACTGCAGGTATAACACCTTTTGTATCCCTCTGGAAAAAAATTACAATGACTCTAAATGGCGACATGGTTATAGCCCTTTAAAATGAATCCTTATTGCACTTTAACCTTGAACCATTTACAATCGACCTTGTGATGTAGAGTGAGTTTTTAACCTTCACCTTACAAATGTGAGAACTGAGGTTTGGAGCACCCCTAAATATGTGTACTGTAGTTTTCACAATATATGTGATATCATGAATATATCAGTCAGATATATTTAAGGGAAAAGCAGGGGGCCTTTCAAACCACAAATTATCCACAATTTCAAAATCCTTAACATCATTCCTAATCTTCCCGTGGTTCTTAGGATAAATCCTGATGTCCCAAACGTGGGGTGCCACCAGTGGCATGGCCAGACCTCTGCTGATCTCTCCATCCACAAGTCACACCCGTCCCTGCCCTGCCCACTTCTCTGCATGTAGGGGATCCCCACCTCACACTAACCCTGTACGAAGTGAGTCCTGTTGACACCCCCCCACGACTGAACCCCTGTGCACACTGTCACACTCAGTGGAACTAGTCTTCAAACACAGGCTGGCTCTTCCAGTGCCTCTGTCTAAAAGCATCACGCTGTGTAGGACTTGCGTGTGTTTCTTTGGCATCTTACCAGGTCACTCAGACATGCTATTCTGTACAGTTTAAGCTTGGAGAGCAAGGCCTCCGCCATTGGACATACCCGGCTCCACCTTAGTTATTTCTCAGCCTCATCTAGCAAAGCAGTCGTGCTCAGTCCTGGCCCCTTGCGTCCCAGTTGTCACACCTGCCTTTGGCAAGTGTCCTCACACCTTCTCCAGAGTGGGAGCTTGTTCGCACATCTGCATTTCCTCTCACCCTCCTTGGACCCGATGTTCTCCTCCACTCACTCTACCTGTGTTGGGAACACAAACTGGCACCCCAAGGCTTGACTGAAGCCCCACCATGTGGGGAGCCTTCCTTTGTCCGTCTCTAGGACTGCACACACGTTTGCTTCCTGCTCTGGGCTCAGCTGTAGGTTGTCCACGTCTCTCACTCCATCTGATGCCTTTTCTCAGGGCACAGTGGGGGTTGGGAGGATGGACTGTACATCCCCACTCCGCCACTTACTGTCTGTGTGATTTGGGGCACATGAGTTACTCTTCTGTGTTTCAAACTGCTCATGTGAAGATGGGATTTTTGGTAACTACATAGGGTTATTGTGAGGGTCATTGGAGTTAATTTACACAAAGAGCTCAGAACAATACCTGCTACATAATATGTACCGTGTGTTAGCAGTCTCTCTCTCTCTCTCTCTCTCTCTCTCTCTCTCTCTCTCTCTCTCTCTCTCTCTCTCGTTTTCACCTGTCTGCTCTGTGGAGTAGCTATTTCTTATCTATAATTTCACCTTCAGGCCTTAGCACTAAAGGGCTTCAAAAACAGAAATAAGCTGTTTTCTGGTTGCTTGCTGGATGAACAAATGATGGTCAATTAGGAGGCTCCAGTCTAGCCGCCTTTCCCTCTGCAATAGAACAAACTTATGTGATTAAGTATTAAGTGTATGGGACCAAAAACTCTTAGTCATGAGTAACTTTCATCCCAAATGTTTATCTATGCATTGGTAGGGTTGTATACTATAAGCATCTCAAAAAACCAACCAACCAAACAAACAAACAAAAATGCAACAAAAGCACTACAGCTCAGTCAAATCACAGGTTTCTTTGGAACCAGTGATCTTTTTTTCACCCTCAAGGATGACATTTTAAACAGCAATGGCAGATGCAACACTGACTCATATAAGTGCAGAGTAATTCATTAACATACATATGAAAAGAATAAGTCTACATTCAACCTTTACCTCCAAAGTCCTTGAGAAATAAACAAAATTCAAAGCAGCTGCGAGTGTATAGAAAGTCAAACTGGTTTTATCGTTCAAGACAACCAGGGTGATGGCAGGAGCTTTTTGTGATGAAAGACCTGCTGAACTTGTTTTAGGATTGGGTTGGGTGGGTCAAGAAGGGGGATCTTAGATTGAAATCCACCTGACTATTTGGAATGAGAGTATCACATGGGGAAGAGCAGAAAAAGACTGCTGTGTTGTCATGCGGGGCATCAGGCGGGGTCTCAGTTCCAGCTCCCCGCATAAGAATGCAGGACTTGGTGAGGCCAAAATGGAACACCCACGGAGCCATAGATACGGGAGTCATGCCGCTATATTCTCGCTGGCGGCTGGGTTGGAGACACAGGAAGCAGGAGCAGCACAATTCTCAACCCTCACTGCGCCGCTTGCAGGCTCAGCCACCATCTTCTTGCCAGCCCCCATTTTCGCTAGTGTAACCACAGCAGTTATATTAGTGGCCAATGGCTCACTGGTTACAGCTGACGGCCAACTAGCCACAGCTGATGGCCATTAAATCACAGTTGATGTCCATTTACTACCCAAGTGAGCACCTTTCTATGTGAGGCCGAGAGTCTGGAAACTGCACTCCTGGCTCTGTCCCCACATGTGTTCTAATAATTCCAAACAAAACCTCAATACGTCCGCAAAGATGAATGATTTGTCTGGCTAATAGATGATGAAGCAGGTTTGATTAGGAATATATTTCAGAACAGTAGTTTTTTATATACATAGGCCACCTTTCAGGATGGTTTCAGGGTGGGAAGACAATAGTCTGAGTCTAACATAGCACTGAGCTTCCGGTCAAAATGGTGTAGCAGGTAAACACTGCTCACCTACTCTCACAACCACATCAAAATGACAACCAAACTACAGAACAACCATCACTGAGAATCACCTGAAATCTAGCTGAACCAAAACCTGATAACTAAGGACATATGGAAAAGACTCCTTGAGACTGGTAGGGGTGCAGAGACACGAAACAGGCTGGTCCCACACCCACATGTGACCATTAAAAATCAGGAGGGATATCTTGGCTGCAGAGAGCACCCCTCCAGCAAAAGCAAGGGGTCCCAGCCCAGGGTTTCAGTGCTAGGGAGAGAAGTCCCCATAATTTCCGGTTGTGGAAGCCAGTGGAGATTTTTGCCTAAGTGACATGGAGGGCAGCTGGAGTCCCCTCCTAAAGGGACCACACACGGACTTACCTACTGATGGACTCACTGGCTCTCAGCTCAGGCGCTGGGACAGCAGCTCAAAAGGCGACAGGGACATGTGGGGAGGAACTGAGTTGTCTGGCCACTGGGCAAGGGCTGGACGGGCAGCTTTCTCCTGGACAGAGGAGCTGCCTGAGGCCATTGTTTCTATGTTGAGCGCCCCCTGTCCCTACATGCACACACAGGTGGGTGCTATATCTGCGTCTCCAACAAACAGGCTGACACTGTTCATTGGCCTTGATTCCCTGAGGCCCCACCCAACCCAACTTTCGGGCACACCCAAGCTGCTTCCAGTGGCTTTTCCCTACAAACAACCTGTCTTACTTAGCTCCTGCTTTGAACTTTCCTGAAATCTCTCAAAGGTTCACAAACCCCAAACAAACAGCATCAGGCCCAGGCGTGCCCCATACCTCCGGCTGAGCAGCCCCAAGCCCAGCACCAGCATCAGCTGGGCTTAGCGAGCAGCTTGGCCTCTCGAGGCACCTCCAAGCCCAGCACAGGTGGTGGCCATCTGTGGATTGTTTTGTGGCTCATGCCAGGTGGCCCTGGGCGGGGCACAGGCTGCAGCTGAACTTGGCCTGCAGGGGTCTCCTCCCCGGAGGCTATGGGGCTGGAACACCCAGTGGCCAGCTTTGTACTGGGCTGGAGCATCACCAGACTGCCTCCAAGGACGACACACCCACACGGCAGACTGGGCAGAGCCCCACTACAGCAAATCCTGCTCCGTAGGGTCAGGCCCTGCACAGCAGCTCCTCCACTGTAGTCACAGCCTGTCCTCACAAGCAATCAGTCTGAGGGTAAATCCCTCCCTTTGACATGTGAACAGCAAACAAGGCTCAACTATAAGAGGAGGATACACACAACCCACACATGGGACACACCCTGAGTGCATCGCTCAAGGGAGCCCCACAGCACCTACGACATAAGGCCACTCTGTTAAGACCCGGAGACACAGCAGCCCTACGTAATATAGAGAACAATCACAGAGAGGCAGCCAAAATGGGGAGACAAAGAAACAGTTCCCAAAGAAAAAGTTCCAGACGCCTTGTTGGCTGTGAGCAAGCTGGTCATGATGGCTGGAGGAGGTGGGCAATGTCAAGAGCACCTCGGACCTCAGTATTCAGCTCTGATAATTATTTTTCTGCTGGGTACGTGCTGATGAAACCGTTTGGGGTTTATTAATCAGTTACGGCTCATGCAGTGGCCGCAGCAGGAGCTGGCCTGGTGCCGTGGAGGGGGAGGAACACGTGGCGGGTTCTGGTCCTGTGCTCTGACCACCTCTGTCCCTTGTTCCCTCAGGACCCTTGCCTCTCGGCTCTGCTTCTCGACAAGCTCCCAGTGCCTGGGGCCCTGCCGGCATGCCATCCGGAGGCCGAGCGCCGCTGTGACGTCTGTGCCACCCACCTGAACCAGCTCACGCTGGAGGCCCTGCGGCTGCTACAGGCACCTGCCAGCCGCGAGGACCTTGACAACCCTCATGGAGGCCCTGGCGTTGCACCTCCCAGCCCTGGTGCCATGACCAGCTCAAGGGCTGTACCAGTGCCAGTGGGCCTGGCAGGGAGGCAGCCGGGCCGAGCAGGGCCAGACAGGAGGAAGGGACTGGCCTGGCCATCGGGGCCCAGTGTCCAGGTGTCGGTGGCACCTGCTGGCCTGGGCGGGGCACTGAGCACTGTCACTATCCAGGCCCAGCAGTGCCTAGAGGGCATGTGGAGTGTCTCGAGAGTCAACAGTTTCCTGCCACCATCGTGCCTGGTGTTCCAGAAAAAGAACTCAACAAAATGAAGACAAGCAATCTACTAGATGCAGAGTTCCAAACACTGGTTATAAGGATACTCAATGATCTCAGTGAGAACTTCAACAGAGAGATAGGACACATAAAAATGGAGATATAAAACATGAAAAAGAACCAGTGAGAAATAAAGAGTACAATAACTGAAATGAAGAGTATATTAGAGGGAATCAACAGTGGATTAGATGAAGCAGAGGATCAGATCAGTGATTTAGAAGATAAGGTAGCATAAAACACCCAATGAGAACAGAAAAAAAAAATCTAAAAAAGTGAGGATACTTTAAGGGGCCTCTGGGACAACCTCAAGTGTAACAATATTCACATTAGAGGGGTACCAGAAAGAGAAGAGAGAGAATAAGGAATCAAAAATCTATAATGACAAAAAACTTCCCTAACGTGGGGAAGGAAATAGATATACAAGTCCAGGAAGCACAGAGAGTCCCAAACAAGATGAACCCAAATAGGCCCTCACCAAGACACATCATAATTAAAATGCCAAAGGTTAAAGACAAAGAAAGAATCTTAAAAGCAGCAAGAGAAAAGCAATTAGTTACCTACAAAGGAGCTCTCATAAGACTGTCAGCTGATTTCTCAAAAGAAACTTTGCAAACCAGAAGGGATTGACAGGAAATATTCAAAGTGATGAAAAGCAAGGACCTACAATCAAGATTACTCTACCCAGCAAAGCTATTATTTAGAATTGAATGGCAGATAAAGAGCTTCCCAGACAAGAAAAAGCTAAAGGAGCTCATCATCACCAAACCAGAATTACAAGGAATCCTAGAAGGACTGCTTTCAGATAAAATAAAAAAATAAAAAACAAATAAAAAATATAAATAATAAAATGGCAATAGCTACATATATATCAAAAATTACTTTCCATGTAAATGGACTCAATGCTCCAATCAAAAGACATAGGATGACTGAGTGGATAAGAAAACAAGACACTTACATATGCTGCCTTAAGAGATGTTAGATCAAAAGACATACACGGACTGAAAGTAAAGGGATGGAAAATATATTTCATGAAAATGAAAACAAACAAACAAACAGAAAACTGAGGTAGCAATACTTATACCAGAAAAAATAGACTTTAAAACAAAGGCTATAACAAGAGACAAGGAAGGACCCAGTAATCCACTTCTGGCTATTTATCCAAAGAAACCCAAAACACTACTTCGAGATGATGTTTGCATCCATATGGTCATTGCAACATTATTTACAATAGCCAAGATATGAAGGCACCCTGGGAGTCCTTGAATGGATGAATGGAAAAAGAAGAGGTGGTACATATATACAATAGAATATTACTCAGCTGTAAAAAAAGAATGGAATCTTGATATCTGCAAGACGCCAAGAAGATATTGTGCTGAGTGAAATAAGTCAGACAGAGAAAGACAAATGTCATATGATTTCACTTATATGTGGAATCTAAAGAACAAAATAAACAGACACACAAAACCGAAACTCATAGATACAGAGAACATTTTGATGGTTACCAAATGGGAGGGGTGGTAAGGGTGGGTGAGAAAGAGGAAGAGATTAAGAAGTACAAATTGGTAGTTACAGAATAGTCGTGGGGATGTAAAGTAAAGCATAGGGAATATAGTCAGTAATACTGGAATAACTATGCATAGTGCCAGGTGGGTACTAGGGGTATCACTGCTTATATAAATGTCTAATCACTATGCTGTACACCTGAAATTAATATAAAATAATAGTGAATGTCAACTGTAATTAAAAATTTTAAAAGGGGGGAAAAGTGAAGGGGAATAAGAGGTTCAAATTTCCAGGTATAAAACAAATAAGTCATGGGGATGTGATGTGCAGCGTGGGGAAGTCAATAATATTGTGACAGCGTGGTACAGGGTCAGATGGTTGCTGGACTTACGATGGCGATCACTTCTTTAGGTCTATAAATGTTGAATAACTATGGTGTGCTCCTGAAGCTAACATAATATTGTATGTAGCTATATTTTAATAAAAATCTTAAAAGCATAAAACATAAACACAGAATCAAACAAATACCGAGGGTGCATTTGAATTGTTGAACATCAGGGTAACTGTTACGAACAGTAGCCATCAATCACCTAGAGGTGTGTACCGACAGAGTCTCTCCCATGGTCAGGTGAGACTCGGAAAGCTCATTCACAGTCATTTGTTCTGAAGGTCACAGTGACACCATACAATTGACTGCCAACCCGCCAGAAGCAGAGTCGGTGACACAATTTTATTCTGATTTATTTTGTTCTTATCTATGGAAATTCATATGAGGAGGGCTTCTGGACCTTATTTTTCTATCAATACTTATATCAAATATCTAAGTGTTTAGTGTCTGTCTTACTCCGCGTTCCTTCAAAGTAGAGACTGAGGCAGAAGTTCAAGTGCGTGTGATTGACTGAGGGAGCACTTGCAGGACAGAGAGGGGAGAGGGAAGCAGGGAGAAGAGAGGAAGGGAAGGGGCGGAGCAAGGAGGATTCCCAGCTGTCGTCTGTCCACTTCCAGCTCGACCTCACAGGGAGCAGGGCAGCTGTGGGCATTAATGGCTGGGGACGGGCACACTGCCTGGTAAAGGGGACCTGGACAGGGCACCCACAGGCTTATTGTGAAGTTCACTGCAGGCATGGCTTATTATTTTGACAATTATTGTGCCAATAGCAAGTGAAAGAAAGGAAGAAAGCAGGCCCATGGGATGTGGCTAGGCAGTGTCAGTAAAGGACTGAACACTGTAACGCAGAAGGCTTAAGCCTCAGAGTCTGAGCTCTTATATTCAAGTTCCAACTGGTTCTCCATTGGCATATCTTAGAAAAGTGCCAACCTCAGTGATCCTCAAGCTTCTAACCTGTGAAATGGGGATGATAGCCTCTGTCTCTTATGGTTGTTACCCAGTTCAAGAAAGGTCATCTCTGTCAAAGCACCTAAAAGTCTTGAAGACAAGAGAACAGGAACTGGTCTGGAGAAAGCTTTAAAACGTAAGCTGGAAGATGCTTCTGCAAGTAAGCTCTAACAGTGTGGAATATGCCAATGTTTGGCCACGTGGAGGGAGGTAATGAAGGAAGAAGACGTACAGCCTCGTTTCCGGTGCCTGCAATGGCCCGGGCGCTACACATCCATTATCTCAGTTAATCAGTGTCACTGTCCTGTGGATGCTTCTGTCATTCTCAGTGCACGGATTTCATAACAGGCTGAATGCTGTTGACAGAGGGCCCAATGCCATGGCCCTGGGTGTCCGACACATAGCACGTGAACTCAGGTCTAGCTGTGCAGAAAACCCTGACATTTAACCCCATTTTATCCTACCTACCACAAGCCTTTTCTACCAAAATAGGCTGGGTATTTCTGAAGAGGTGGTGAGGAACCCAGATGACACTGAAGGTACAAGTCGCATATGGTCAGGATTTGGTACTTGGTTGGACACTTCCATTTGCACTCTGCTTTTTCCGTACTTTATAAGGGAAACTTACTCTTTTTTTTTTTTTTTTTAAGAATTATGATGGAAACAAAATCCAACTGCACTGATTATGTTTATCCCACAGAATTCTGATGATACTACTATTCTTTCAATTGTGGCAAAATGTACATAACCTGAGAGTTACCGTGAAACCATTCTAAGTGTACAATTAGGTAGCAATGCGTACAGTCACATTGCTGTGTAACCATCGCCACCTTCCATCTCCAGGACGTTTTCATCTTCCCAAACTGAAACTCTGCCAATCAAGCACAAACTCCCCTTCCACCCTCTACCATTCCACCCTCTGTCTCTATGAATTTGCCCATTCAGGTACCTCATCTAAGTGGAATCATACATGTGTCTGTGTGTCTGGCTTATTGTACTTAGCAGACTGTTTTCGAACTTCACTCATGTTGTAACCTGTGTCAGAATTGTATTCCTTTTTAAAGTTGAATAGTATTCTGTGGTGTGTCTACACAACATTTTGTTTATCCATTCGTCTGTTGATGGATATCTGGGTGTTTCTACCTTGCAGCTACTATGAATCATACTGCTATGAACTTAGGTGAACAAATACCTCTTTGAGTCCCTGCCTTCAACTCTTTGGGGCCTATACCTAGAAGTGGAATTGCTGGGGCATGTGGTAATTCTATGTTTAATTTTTGTAAGGAACTGCCATATTGTCTTCCATAGCAACTGCCCCATTTTACACTCCCCGCAGTAACGCACAAAGGTTCCAATCTTTCCACATCCTCACCAATACTTTTTATCCTTTTTTGTTTGTTTTTGTTTTTAACAATAGCCATCCTGGCGAGTGTGAAGTAGTACCTCACTGCGGTTTTGATTTGCATTTCCTCAATGATGTGTGATGTTAACGTGTCTTCATAGGAACACTTATCCATGATTAGCTATCACCCTTCTATAGCGTTCTCTCTTTTTCTTTCTGCCTCTCTCCCTCTTTCCCACACTCTCTTTTTGGAAGAGTAACCTTATTTCTGAGATTATGCGTAGATATGCCTGTGGATACAAATGTAATTTCTTTGTTTGAAATTTCAAAAGATCTATTTTTCAAAATGAAAAGATCTATATTTCTTAAATGAGATTAGAAGAAAGAATTTGAAAGTGGAGGCTTCTGGACTGTAAGTCACCAGCATGTTTCCAATCCATCTTTAAGATCCTTCCATGCATCCATATGAAAGCTGCAAATACCCATGGGGCCCGGCAGTGGTGGCAGCGCTAGACCTGGCGTTTCTCCGTTTGGAAAGAAGTCCTTTATGGCCCAGAATGAACAACTGACTTAGGGGACAAAGGCACGTATGTCATACAGGACATGAGGGGAGATGAGATACTGGTAATTAAAATGTGCTCGTTATGTTTAAGGGGGACTTGAGCCAACAGAGATAATCATACTCCAGCAAATCTCTCCACAGACCCAACAGAGAACACCCAGGATGGCACCACCTCACATCCTGACAGAAAAGACAGATCATGCAGTTCTTGTTTTTTCAAGTTTCAGGCCTAGAACCCAAGATCCTTTAAGTTTTCAGGAGAAAGATTAGTTAAAGGGTGTGGGCCATTCTATGTTGTGCATGAATCATAGCAGGGATGATTTTAGGAACCGACAAACACCGTCCATCCAAAAAAGGAAAATTTCACGGAGAGACAGGGAAGTGAGCATGACAGAAGACTTCATTTCTCCCATTCATCCAAAAGAAAGCAAACAGTTTCTTCTCAATTTAAACCTTTCTCCTTTTTTAGCAAAGGGAAAGTATATTTTAACTGAAGTAAATTTCAGCTTCTAATTACATGTGTTTTTGAAGCAGAAAAGAAAAGAAATAATAATGTAGTGAATTGAAAAGTAGGTTTTGTAAACAAAGGGGACAGATAAAAGGAGGAAATACATGGCTATGTAAACCACGGTGCATGAATTTTAGGCATAAGTATTTAGTCGTTTTCAAAAATGGATAGAATGCACAGCTGTAGAGAAACTCAGGGTTTGGCAAATGCAGGTGCTGTATGAATTGTACTTCACCAGAAAGTTAGACTTATCCTTGTGGAATCTGATGCAAATCGTGAGTATCTTCTAGGATCCACTCCCATTCAAGCAGGAGAAATAAATATTTTGGAAGAATCATTCAAAGTCTTTGGAGGACTTATTTCTGTAAAATCAATTTCTTATCAGTGTTTTGCTCTCTATTATTTTTCCAAGTGATAATCTTAGCTGAAGTGCAGAAATCAAGGATTATAATTATTATCTTTACCTTAAGTTTCAACATAGCCAGCAGTCTTTTTCATATTCCATTCAGTGCCCCAAACCTTTGCATTAGCCCTCTATTTCCCCAGATATACACATATTTAGATACACTTCTCAATGCACCTGTGTATGCATGTGTGAATATGACCACATGCGTACACGCATACATACATCCATATGCATACATATTGGGGAGTGTCAGTGTGTGTGTGTGTGTGTGTGTGTGAGTGTGTGTGTGTGTATTTTCATCAAAACGGTCAACAGAAGGGGAGCTGTGTGTGGAGCAAAGGATCTTTGGAACACAGACTCACAATGGGAGGGAGAGCCAATTATTACTTCCACAAGGTGGGCTTTGGACATATATTCTGTTAGTAAAGTTTCAAAACAATTACTTTTTCCAAGTAATAGACAGCACAGCCCTTTCCATGAGCGTGGGGAGTAGCGGCCGAGCCTGTGGCCCTAAGGCAGTCGGGCTGCAGGAGGAGATGCAGAGAGAGAAATGCAGGCCTTCCTCATTTCTCCACACCAACAGACACAATTACTTTCGAACAAGACTTTCCCTGGATCCAACAAGAAACATGGCGTCCCTGGAAACACTATATAAAGGGTAGAAGAGGCACTATGTCTATTGTTCATCAGCCAACGTCCTCAAATGTCACCAAGGTAATTACCTGGATGACATTTGTGTGATGCAGCTGGACATTGTCACAGTTCATCTAAAGTCTGCCTTTGGCGACCACTTCATCTCCACCCACATCACCCTGTGTGCGCGCGCTCCTCTCCCTGGAGGACACACGCCTCCCCCAGAGGACAGCACGGCCCTCAGCTTTCTCTTCCTGTGCTCTGCTCACTACAACTAACTATGAGAAAAAGTGAAACAGTGCTATATCATCTGTCTTCATCTTAATATTTAGACCTGGAACTTTCAGAGATGTTTCTAAATATAATTCAGCAAATATAATAACACTGCAATTTTCTTCTTTTGTTGGAACGGATTTCGTCTTTCCCCAGGAGTCTGGATTCACAAAATGCACACAGTTAAAACATTTTGCCTCCATAATTCCTATTTGCTTTCGAAGAGCAGATGATTGGCAATGTTGGCTTTTTTCTAATATGAATATAGTAAGAACAGTATGTTTGCAGAATCACGGGAATTATAGCTTGTTCCCACGCACTCACATGCAAACTGGAGCTTTGCCTTCTGGCTCAGGATGGTCCCCAGCAGGTTGGTGGCCAGGCACTGGTACGTGCCAACGTCTCGGTCTGTGTGGGGGCTGCTGATCACCAAGTTGCCTCCATCCAGCCTGTAGTGATAACTCATGGCAAAGTCAATGTCTGTGCCATTGTGCCTCCACCTTCAAGGGAAAAATAAAACACAAAACATCAAATTGCACTTATAAATACAGATGTGGTCACCCTTTGTCTTAAGCAACATGAAGTTGTAATTTCTGGGACCATTAAAAAACAAGCAAAAAAAAACCATGGAGATAATCCTACCAGTTTCACCAAAGATAATTGTCCTCATGAGCCCAATGATATCTCTAGCTAGGGACTAGCTGGGGTATTTGAAAGATTTTCTACTATATACTAATTACCGTGGTGCCTCGGGTTTGAACGTCATCCCTTCCGGAAGACCGCTCGAGTTCTGAAACGTTGGAAAACCACCAATAGCGAGGCCTCAGATCTTGCACTCAGCGGAAGCTGCGTGACATGTTCGACTTCCGGGGTGTGTTTGAAAACCAAAGCATTTACTTCTGAGTTTATGGCATTTGTAAACCTAAATGTTCGTCAACGGAGACGTTTGAAAACTGAGGTAAAACATTAACTCTCATGTGTACAAAGAGGTAACAGAACTCTTGACTTGAGATAGAAAACTCAGACATTCAGTCAATATTACTGGCCATCCTATTCCTTGAGCGACTTTTCAAAGACATACCACTCCTGAATGCCTACAAATGATCCTGCAACATGGAATGCCAACAGGACTTAGAGAAGGCAGTCCAAGAAGGGTCGATTACCATTGGCACGAAGAAAGCCAGAAAAGAGTTTACAAAGCCATTGAGGCTGATACCAAGACAATGACAATCTGACTAGCACACAACATGACTGCCTCTGTTAGTCTCTTACGTACAAAATGAATCACGCTGCAAATATTCCCACCGTACTTAGAAATGCCACACTATAGTTACGGTTTAACAAAACAAATGCAGTTTTGAGAGATTTTTATTTTAGGCAGCAAAACATCTCTTGGCTTACTTACTAGTCAACAATCCTCTAGTAAATGAACTAAGTGGGAGAAAAGCCTTACAGTTACATTAATTTTCAAAGAAACATAAGATGTTTTAGAAATTTCATTTGGTCATTTGAAGATGAGTGAATCCCCAGTAAGGATCTCTAACTGGACCCACTTCCTCCACTTTTCACCCCCTAAGTTTCATCAAAATATCCAGACATCTGAAGAATGAATATTGCATATCTAATAAATACATTCCTAGGGCACAAGCTGTGTAGTCATATAAACCATTGAGGAAGACAGACATTTAAATCTATTGAATTAAGACAATCAGTCATTTAGGAAAACCAAGTGAATGGCTTCTTCCTGTGGAATAGAGCCAATTTCCCCACCATGTCTGGCTAGGGTCTGTGCCAGCTTTGCTATGATTCTTCCCTCATACTAAGATTATATGTACTATTTTGGAGGGGGTGGCTAATTGTAAGAAAGGAATGACATTTCACAGAATTATTCCACACATCATTGACTTTCTTAGGCGTATCTTGAAAGATCCCATAGAGAGAGTGTGGTGAACATCTACCACAGCAGAAAAGAAATCTGGACTTAGGTAACCCTTGACCCTGATAAAGATGAGAAGTGAGTGACCGTATATGAAATCAAGCAGAGGCTGTGGACCAACTCTGACACTTTTCACTTATATACCCAATTCTTGTGCACCTCTGCTTAATTTTAATAAAAGGAAGTTGAAAGACAACAGCCCAAAATACTACACGTCACTTTCCTGAACTTTCTGCCCATTTAATTTTTCTAGAGAAATGTGTAGTTTCTTGGTTTCTGTATTAGGGGAACATGTAGAGAGCAGTCTTCTCTCTCGGCCTGTCTCAGTTGTCCCTGTGCTCTGTGCCAGCACGGTGACACCGGGTCCCAGGGCACAGCCTCGGGACCTGCGTGTTCCCTTTCATTTCCAAGCCAAGGAGACACCGCAGTCAGTTTGCCATCTCACTTTAATTTTGAAATCAATCACTGGAATAACTGCTGCCATCATTACATGCTCCTAATTAAGCTCAGTAATTGTTTTTCAACACAAATTCAAAGTGGTCGGCTTTGCTGCAGCAAATGAATATTTCACTGTATCCCCGTAATCATTCTAATCACTACGGTACAATGATTATTAAACTGTGCATATAGATCAGGAGTTCAACGCCCGGTGTGGGCTTTGTCCTAATTAATATGTTAAATCGATGGAGAAGCACTGGTAATGAATTCGAGGGGTCGTCATGCAGACGGTGCTGATAGGCATGAATGTCCAGCAGAATGTCCCTGCGATGCCGGCTAGAGAACATGCTTTAAAAGATTCTTTTAGACATCTGAATTGATATCCTACTAATTCCAGGAAATGTCGTAGATTTGCACTAAAATCTTGACCTGGAACATCCTTTACCATTAAGTAATTAAGCCTGTGTCAGGAATAGAATGGCCGGGGGCTACGTTTGGCCCTTTGATAATGCAAGTGTGTGTGTGTGTGTGTGTGTGTGTGTGTGTGTGTGTGTTTGTTTCAAAACTGGGCCTTGCTTTTGAATCACATGGAGTACTTATTAAAAACTCCTGTTTCTGGGCCCATCCCTACATCCCTGCAGGAGAACTTCAAAATCTGATTTCCTAAGAGTCTTGCTGGCTCAGGGTATGTGCACTAATGCTGATACCAGTGCTCAGGAAGGAGTCCCAGGTCAAGCTTGGATGTTCCCTTGCAGTACATCCTTGGACAAGTCATCCAATTTCTGCAGAAGTCATATGCACCACTTATAAAATCTGCACAATAGCAGCTCCCCTGTTTTACCTCATGGGGTTCTTAAGGAGATTAAGTGAGGAAATGAATGAAAAGGATAAAAGGCAAAGTAATTATTGTTATGATTTTTACTCAGGGCAGGCAGCTTCTCCAGACTCAACAGTGTGTTTACGACGAAGTGGCACAGACTCAGTTGGAGGAGAAAGCCGCCTCTTTGGGTGACGAAGTCAAGACAGCCGTGGCACAAATGCTCCGTACCATCCAAAGAGCATTTCCCGACAGACGGTGGAGCCGATGTAGAAATCACATATGTGTGTGTTGCTTCATCGTTCCAAATTAAGCACATATTATGAACTGGAACCCAGCTCACTGCTATCCGATTATTCTAGACTTTCTAAGTATAAGCAATCTTACCCAAGTACCCTCATTGGGTGACCCGGGTCCCTTCCCTTTGCAAAGTGTCCACGATAGACTTAATTCTCATGTGTTACCTGGTCTTCAACACAATACAGAGCGATCCTTTCCATTTGAAAGCTTTTCTCCAAACTTGCCTAACACTTCTATGTCCTCTCGCCTTCTCTGAAATCCTGGTTGCAAAGGTGTCTACTCCACTGGAAGCGACCTGAGACAACTTGCTTTTAAACTGTTGCCAAAGTTCCACTTTACATACTGCTTACACTCCCGTGAGAATCAGTTTGCTAAAGGGAACTTACTGAAAGGAAGAAAATGCCTCTTAAAATCAACCACACCCTCACTTTCTGGATAAGGGAGCTGATGCTAGGAAAGAGGAATGATCACTGCAAGGTGACAGGAATGACAGAGCTGTGACAGAATCCTAACTCCTTGTTCTAAGTCAAGAGCTATTTATATAGATAGTTCACACAGTATCCAAACAACCTCGAATAAGGCCACATAAATCATGAAGATTTCCCCTCTATTTCACACACACACAATCTAAGGTGAGTATGCTTATAAACGAGTTTTTTAAATTAAAATTAAGTTAGAAAGGGTCATATTAAAACTAACATTTCAAATTTTCTTGCTAATGTACATTATCTGAGCTACCTCTGACCTTTGCTTTATTATCACGGAAATTGGGTCTGACTCTGACATTTAAGTGTTAAAAACTTTCTTTCCTCACTCTCCAAAGCCTCTTGCCTTATGAGCATTTTATACTATAATATTAGAGGTGAGCTAAGCCAGATTATGGGGACTGAAAATAAATTACCTCTTAACTTACAAGTATCTTAAATGCAAAAGCCATTTAATAATATTGGAATGTATAGTCTCTTCATGTAGTGTATTTCTTCATAGATAAAACTAAGTAGCAAATTACTTGAGAACCACCGTTTTATATTTTTCCTGCCTGTTATAAACCAATAGCTATTTTTATATCAGGCTTGCTTGATTCATTGACTGATCTGATACTTAGCACATGTTTCTTATTTTATCGGGATTTGTGTATTCTTTCCTTTCTCTAACACAATCTACTAATCCTTATGATCAATCAAATTAGCTCTCAAAAATAAAAATTACAACTTTAAGTAGTAGATGATCTGAGAAAGGTGTTAATCAGATTTTTATATGTTTAACCACATGATAAATTAAATAAGGAAGTGCATTATTTAAGGAAAACAAACAAACCATTTGTAAAGTGAATGATTTTCACCTACCAGATGGGCTCCACTGGTTTGGAGATGCTAAACATAGGCAAGTTTAGTAAACATATGAGAAATACATGGGAATCCATAGCTTTCCAGCTCTTTTGTTGTTAAAAAAATATAATGCTGACATTAGCTCGACAAAACAAGGGAGAGTTTTCTTTAGCTTAGTGCCGATGAGCCATTTAGTTAATTAATCTAGACGATTTTAAGATCAAAGCAATTATACATGTAAATATGGTATTTTTAATGCAACGTAAAAAGTAGGCAAAAGAGCTTATTTTACCAAAATGGATTGGAATTGCTATTTTTTCTGTGTGTTGATTCAACTTCCCTGATAAAAATTAAGACTTTAAAAAAATGCTTTTAAACCCAAAGTTACAATGGTTATTAATATTGATTTTGTCTTTTCCTATATTCACACTGCATATGCAAGTCTTACCAACAAAATATTATTTACACAAGCATGATATCTACATGTATATATTTTAAAATTTGTGAATTCCACCCACAACATGGATCAAATTCTGTCTTTATTGCAACCTTGTAAGAACAAAAACATTACTGACCCTTTTTCCCTATTATTCCAAGGTAATATGTGAGAAACAAGTATAATTATTTTTCTTCTTGCCCCAAATAAGCGTTATTTTTCTGCCTTCGAAGGTACATAACTGCTTTTGACATCTTTTTCCAAAATCAGTGCTTTTGGGCTGATGGGCCCTGTCTCTGGAGTCACAGAAATCTGATAAAATAGCTTCCGTCTTGATGAACTGCTTTTAAGGGAACACTTCCACAGACATTCTTTATTAGGCAACTGAGGCAGCCACACTGCATTATGGGGAGGGGGGTACAGAATGAGCCGACACTTCAGTCGTGCAAATTTGGGAAACAAATCTTTTCCTTTCCACCCTCTCTTTTCCTGTCATTACCCTTTATCTTTCTTTTTTTTCTGTCTTCCTGTGTTTCTTTCCTTCCTCCCTCCCTTTCTTTTCCTTTTTTCTTTCAGTTCACACCACAACATGACACTGAGTGGCACCAATGTCAAAAATAACTGTTCTAGGCAAAGCTAACCAATCAGCAGAGTCCTAACAGTGGCTGCCTGGGGTGGGGGTGGGGGTAGGGATGCTGCCTGGAAAGTGGGGGACACTGGGAACAAAATGTATATGTTCTTGCTTCAGCGACGGGCACACAGATGTATGCCCGTGTAAGAGCTCACTGAGATGTCCCCTACAAACGAGGGCACCTGAAGCATTTCACTGTGTGCATGTTTTACCTCAAAGACAAAGAAAACACCCAGTGCGGTGCCAACAGGTAGGATTTTACCTGTAATGGGATGAGGGGTAACCGTTTGCAGCACAGTTCAGCGTGATTTCAGATTGTGATAAATCCAGAGGAAAAGTGACATCGTGTGGCTCCTGGGTAAAGGTGGGTCGGCTCAGACGACTGTCACCTGGAAACAGAAAAGAAGAACACCACATGAGAGAACCCGACCCTGCTTTGAATGCAAGTCTGTGTTGGATATGAAGTCAACACACATTAAAAAAACAAACAACAACTTTTATTTTGAAACAATTGCAAGCATACAGAAAATAGTGCAAGAATGGTACAAAGAGATATTTTGTTAAACCACTTAAAGTTTGCAAACTGATGCCTCATCACCCCAAATAAATTAGTTTACATTTCCTACAAGGGACATTCTTATACACAACCACAGTAAAACCATCAACACCAGGAAATTAACACTGATTCAGTACTAGTATCTAATCCTCAAGTCACAGCTGGCACCATTTTTCCTAATAAAACCCTTTGTAGCAAGAGGGCCCAGCTGAGAGTCAGACTCCATTTAACTATTTCGTCTGTTTAGTCTCCACCAGTGTGGAACCGGTCCCCAGTCTTTCCTTGATAACCCTGACCATGACACCTTCGAACATTACGAGTCACTGATTTGGTAATGTGTCACCGCATGTGGGCTTGTCTGAGCGGTCAGCTACCCAGGAGGAGCTGCATGCTGAGGGTGCACTTAAGGAAGCAGTCTATAAAGACATTTGAAAATAGTAGTAAGACCAGTAAAAATGGGATCTTTAAAAATATATCTATAATATATATATATATATATGTATAGATAGATATCTATATCTATATCTATATCTATAGCTATAGCTATAGCTATATCTATATCTATATCTATATCATCTCTATCTATCTATCTATCTATCTATCTATCTATCTATCTATCTATCTATCTGTCTATCTATCTATCTCTCTCACATGAAAAAGACTCCTGCCAGCCAGCCAGCCAGGGTGCAGTGATCACGTGGGTTGCCCTCTATCCCTCCACGCCCCTCTTCCAGGTACAGCACGTTGTCTGCCATCTCACTACGATTCCCCTCAAGAAAGTGTGTGTGGCACACTGCCTATTTCGGGACTTCTGTCTGTCCCATCACTGCTGAAGTTCACTTTGGTCATTTGGTTATTAGGTGCTACCTGCCAGACTCCTCCCCTGTTAAGTTACTCCTTTTTGCCTTCAGAATTAGTAAGTATTTTGTGGTTAGGGGCTTTGAGACAATGCTAAATCATTGAACATTTCATTTTTTCCCCATGTATTTCCATCAGTCTGGTCTACTGTATCGGTGTGAATGCGTGGTTTCTTATTTTATTAAACAAGTGGTAATCCATTACCATTTATTTTGACGCCCAACTTGTCCCTGACCTGGCAAGCAGCAGCCCACCCGTTCAACCTGGCTTTCTCGTCTTTCCGACACGTGCCTATCAGACTTTGAACTCTTCCTTACTTTATGGTATAAGAGAGTGTTCTGGAGTCATCTTGTATTTCCTCTACCTCAGCCATGGAAGTGGTCTTTTTTTGTTTTTTCTTCTCTAAGAAAACCTGGTTTCCTATATTAGGGAGTGGTATTTAGAAGCCATGATCTGGATGCAAAGAGTATTCGCTCTTACTGAGTGTTCTTGCTCTGAGGTCCTCTCCGTGACTCTGTGTGTGTGTGTGTGTGTGTGTGTGTGTGTGTGTGTGTGTGTGTGTGTAGGCTACAGATATAATTATGTGCACGTACCTATTTACACCACCTGCTGGGCTGACCCCATCTCCTTATCTCCCTCAGGTTCTGAGATGTAAGGGGCTCCCCTGTGCGGACACCCTCTTTCGCTCTCCATGCAAGGTCATATTTCAAAGTATAGCACTTGCTCACGTCTTGCAGGATCACCATTCACACCGAAATGCCCCTTCCCAGTAAAGATAAAACCATAAAATGGAGGGTAGCACCCAGGTATGGTGATAAAGGCTGGACTTCCCTCCAGCCCACCACCCTCAGCTACAGAATGTGGGTTCTCATTACCTACCCAGCCTGCACGCTGGGGCTGAGAGGGAGAAACAAACAGGCCCCTGACATGAGGAGAAGAACGAGAAGAAATTTCCTTCTCTATAAAGGAATAAATGAATTGTCTGTACATAGATCCTCAAGCATGAGCAAAATAAAAAGAAATGGAATAGGAACGATGCAAAAAACACTACAACAATACATGTGAAAAAAACATGGCATGCCAAAGATAGATAAAATACTCATTCCAGAAGAAAACATAACTCAGGGAACCCTGAAAAATTTCTCAAAGGTGTTTTATGCTGTAGAATAAGAACATGAATTACAAAAGTAACGTAACTCAATATCAAGATGAAAAAACAGACAATAGAATCAGATAAATTAGGAGGTTGCAAACTTGAGGATACAAATTGCAACCAAAACAGCATCTTTAAAGAACCAATACATCAATTAGCATAGGCAAAGCAGACACTACAGAATGTCAAATTACTGACATAAACAGAAAATTTGAGATAATTATAATTAATACTGTTGAAAAAGCACAGATAATAAAGCAATTGAAGACAAAGCAATGAATAAAAAAGCCAGACACAGATGATCCAACGTAAAGATCCTTGATGTCACTGAGACGGAGAATCAAACAAATGTATCAGAAGATACCGTGCAGAAAAGTGCCTGTAAATGGAAGAACACACCACGTTCCAGGGACACTGAGTCAGGACTCAATGGCAAGGCCCGTGCTAGCTAGCTGAGTGATCCTCAAGTCAGAGAAAGACTTTGCAGGAGAACTGGGCTAAAGCAGCAAATCATCCAAAAGAGTGAAAGAAAAGTCAGATTAACCTCAGGTTTTCTAACAGTAGCATCCTACAGCAGAAGGCAGTGAAGAAAAGCCTACCACATTCTGAGTAAAAGGGTGACATGACTATTCTCACCCACCAAAGGATCTTTCAAATATAATGACATTGAACATTTTTTAACATCAAGACAAAAAGCAAAACCCTCAGGGGATAAAACATGAATGACTGTTAAAGAACTGACTTAACAATGACATCCATCCAATTAAGATCTCAAAATCTCAAGAATGAAGGGGAAATAGGATGTACATACATGGACTATATTTAAATATAAAACTAACACTGAAGAACAATGTTAGTTTTCACTGCAGAACAGAATATGAATGCTATAAACTTGGATAATGTAAAAATAAGAATACAAATAGCAAAATGAGTAGTGGGTGAGGGAATATTGTTAGACATGTGTGAGTGCTAATGGCATTTCCTTTCATGGCAAAAGGTCCATAGGGTATATACATACATATATTTAAAGCATAAGTTTTTTATATATAAACATAATTCTTAAAAGCATAAGCACTGTGACCTTTTAGTGTTATTCAGTGCATCTGTTATGTTCAGAGGAATCTTTTAGAATATATGTAATTGTTGTTGTCTCAAATCATTTATTAGAAGTTCATAATTCTTTTCATTTTTACTTTTGCTAAATTAAAATAAAATGTAATTGTGACATTAAAAGTAGCATCTATGGTATGATCTCATTTTTATGAAAGTTTTTTCTCTTTCTATACATTTATCTATGTACACATTAATCTACCCTCTCTGTATCTATATGCATAGAAAGATGGCTGCAATTTTTCCAAATTTTAATAATTTTTATTTTGGGAGTTTTATTTGAATAAGGTTTTTCATTTGCTTTGCATAGCTTTTCATAGCTTGAATGTTTAAAAGCAACATGCATTACGTTAAGAAAAAAACAATTGATTTCTTTTTAATTAAGGAAAGAGTATAGGGCCACGCACAAAACAAATGTTAATTTATTTACTTTCCTTTACCTTCACTCAGGAAAAAGTGCTGTTGGAACTTCATATAAATCTAAATCTGGTGTATAACTTAGCTTAATGATGCCTTATATTTGGGAGAGCGATTTGTGGTTTTCAAAGGAATTTACATGCAACAATTAACAGATTAAATCCCTCTCACACCTTTTGTGACACACATTTCCAATCCCATTTAATAGATGACCTTAAGACTAATAGAATCAGGCATTTTCCAACAAACGGGTTCATTCTGAGAGACACAGAACTTGGTCTTGGTGAAATATCATCAGTTGGTATATTATTTACTCATGGATATTTGCCATTATCAAACTGTTAAAGCTCGACTCATACCAGCAAAAAGTCTAGCTTGTCAATTAATTGTTCAATCTCTTTTGATAAACTGTTAGATTTCTTTATACTGTAATGAAATAATGAAATAATAGCAGATTTTTTGTCACTTTGTGTACACTGTCAGAAAGCAAAGATAACACTGAATTTCTGTACCAGAACAGCTGAAAACATGACAATATGATGTCAGACACAAGAAATCAAAATACCTTTTCAAGAAATTTTACTTTAAGAATATACTAGAGGTTAGTTAAAATGTTGGTATGTTGAGCTACTATAACAACACATGATCAAATAATTGTATTGAAAACATCTACTATTATAAAATCGCCACCTGTGATTATAATGCTACTCTATTAAAAATGTGTTACTTGGCAGTAAAGTTTGCAAGAACTTTGCAGTAGATGAACAATGAAAAATATTTTTTAAATGGCGAAAAAAGAAACATGCAATGTTATTGAAAATGCATGTAAGGTTTTGCCCATTTCCCCCACTCTTTTATTTCTGATGGAATTTAAGAAATGTTTCAATCTATGATCTGACTCCAATATTGGTTCAAAGCTACCAGTGTCTAACATTCATTGTCACCCCCTGGGTCTTAGGAGACTTTGGTTGGATCTAAGGCAGTCACATTTTGGCATTTCTGGAAGTGTATGAACCTCTTCATGGAGAATCAGTGCTTATCCCACAGAAGTGAGTTCCTAAAGTCGTGTTTGGTTTACTTTACTGGGTCCCCTTGGCCATGACTGACAGGACCACAGGTGCTATGTCTGCAGGACTGCTGTGCTTCTCTCTCCTGGGACTGGGTAGTAGTACTAAGAGATGCTGGTCTCTGATGGTTACTCAAGTGGAGATAAGGTTGTTCGGGAATATTAAAGCATCCATCTTCCATGAAACTCATGAAGAGTCAGAGATTCAGACTGACAGACAGTCGAACCATGGAGAGAAAGAATAACTGAGTAAAGAGTAGCTGAGCTTTTTGATCCTTGCTTCCAGTGTGTAGTGAGACCTGCCTCTGGTCCCATAAACCATGAGCTTCACAGCTTCACAGTTTCTGTTCCCTGCAACTCAAGGAGCCTTGAGAGAGACAGACTGAAATAAACAACGAGAGCCCAGTGTTCCGGATGTTCCCTCTCCTGAACCGCAAAGTGCAGACAACCTGGGCAGGCAGCCTGTTTTCAGAAGTTACTAGGGGCCGGTAGGTAGAACCCAGAATGTGAAGGCCAGCCCCCTCTGAAACCAGAGACTAGCGCAGGCCCAGAAGGAGGGGATGGCATTCAGGTAACACCATGGGGGCGGGGGAGGTGGTCAAACGGTACAAATTTCCAGTTACAAGATGAATAACGTACAGCATGGAGACTGTAGTTAACAGTATTGTATTATATCTTTGAAAGTTGCTAAGACAGGAGATCTTGGAAGTTCTCATCATAAAACAACATTGTAACTATGTGAGGTGATGTACATGCTAACTAACCTTATGTGCTAATAATTTTGCAATATATATCAAATCAACACCTTGTACATCGTAAATTACACAATGGTACATGTCAATTACATTTCAATAAGGCTGGTAAATATGTGAGTTCAAAATAGCTTTTACTTCAAGCATTACTTAGGTTCAAACCATACGTAAATTGGCATTCATTTTATAACTTGGATAATTAGTGACTCCTTATTCAAGCGAGCTTCAAAGATCTGAAAAAGAGTTTGTCACTTGGCAATGGCCATGCCTGACATTTCCTCCATGTGACAGACCTTTGAGAAGACAGTTCTTCATTGAGGAGCTACGGAATTTGAACATACGGAATCATTCTGGTCATTTTTATATGTTACCCGAGCAGAATGAACTGATGGTGCACCCATGGTGTGACACTGGAGACCACAGCATCTTAGCCCACTCAGACATCTGTGGTGACCTCAAGCTTTGCAGGTTAAGTATTAAGCCTGCCTGGAAGGTATACAACATATTGGAAGGGACACACAGATCATAAAGCAAATCATAATAAGAAGTGTTCATTAGCATATATTTTGCATTCCGTTGATCTCTTCAGTTTAAAGCCAAACCGAAATATAATTCTACAGCATGCTTATTTGGGTATTGCCAGCACACGGTGATAAAGTCTAATGAAAGTAAATTCAACCAACTTTTATTACCTCTGATTATGCGTTGAAACTTCTTTATGCACTGACAATGCAAACTAAGTAAATAAATTGCACTCGAGAAGCTTATAAGCTAATAAGAGCAATTTTGGCACACAGTGAGTTCCAGAGAAACAGTTGAAGTTGCACAGTAATTATCTTATTTTATCCTTACAAGAACACAGTCAGGTAGATTCTAATATTCCCAACTTAATGGTGAAAAACTTGAGATTAAGAGAACTTAAGTAATGTTCTTGATACCAAACAGCTAGAGAGTACTGAGATCTTGGAAGCTAGAGACAGGAGATCTTGGAAGTTCTCATCATAAAACAACATTGCAACTATGTGAGGTGATGTACATGCTCTCAAGTCACTGTGATATACACTCCAGGGAAAGGGCATGCAAACAACTGACTAACTGCTATATTACAGGATAAGTATTATTTCAAAAGCATATATATAATTATCATATAATTTTAAGGGAGTCCAGAAAATTATTAATTCGACCTAGAAGTTATGAAAGAGTGACAAAGATGCAATATTTGGGCCATGTACAAAAAAAAATGAGAATGAGAATGCCTTTGAAAGAGAAGGGTAAGGATATAGTAAGGACATTCTAAGAAAAAACTTGAATAAAGATATGAAATATCTGTCATTCAAAAAATGTAACTAATCTGGAAAGTAAGAGAGTAATAAAATATAAAGATGGAATCGTAGATTCCAATCAGTTTGGAAGAATCCTATACGACATGACAGAGGTTTGAACTTGATGAGTAAACAGTTAGAAAACATGGGCGTGTTTTCCATTTTACACAGGAGTGTGACATGCTTAGATCTACGACTCACTAGAGGAAGGATGAGGGGTAGGGGAGAGAAACACAGATGGGGGGGATCATTTATCAAACATTTGAAAACACAGGGATAATTGGAGCATTGTCAGTAGGTTTGCAGGGACCGAGAACAATGCGAGAGCTGTTCTGAAGCGTTAGAGGCAGAACCTACAGGGCAGAATGATGGATTGACATGAGAGACAAAGGAATGGGAGCACTGGGAAGACTGAGCTGGTGTTTGTGGATGAAGGCAAGGATGCTGGTCTGCTGACGTCTCTACTGGAGAAGGAGAAGGAGAGAGATGAGGCACGGGGAGAATGAAAAGAGATGAGCAAGGAGATGCAAGTTAATTCATTTTTATCCCTCACTAAACACTGATTTGTGGGCTTACTATGTGCAAGAACTAGCTTCAGGTCTGGAAACGTAGCAGTGGAAAAAACTGCTAAAACTGCTACTGTGATGAAGTTAATTGGAAGAAGCATTAAATATGTCCACACAGGAGCATGTGGCACCCGAGATAGTTTGAAATTCTCTGAGGAAAACAAAGGGTGAGGGAGTGAGGAATTCTGGGTTGTGGTGAGATGCTATTTCATAAAAGGTGCTACAGGAAGACATCACTGATCTGGTACCATGTGTACAGGGATCCCATGGACATGCAGCAAGAAAAATCCTAAACAGGAAAAGCATGTGCAAAGCCCCGAGGGCTTCCATTAGACGTCCTACTGAAACTGTCTAAGGTGCCACTCAGTGTGGGTCTGCATCTATGCTTTTGGAGAGAGCATCTGTCTGAGAGTCAGAATGACTGTATGTATAGCGCAGGAGAGGTCCAAACAGAGCCTTAAGTCACACTTAGAGATCAGAACGGTGAGGAAGAACCAGAAAGGGACTGAGGAAGAATGGTCAGTGTTGTAGGAGGCGTCCTAGGAACGACCTAGGATCTACAGTGGCCTTTCTCCCAGGAGGAGATGGCCAGCTTGGCCAAACAGGGGCGGTTGGACACATGAGATGAGGGCAAAACACACCATGGTGACAGCAACAGATGACCACTGAGGACTCAACAAGACATTGAGTGGAGCCTGGATCCTGAAGGGAGTGAGGTCAGGGGGGCAGAGTGAGGAATTGGGAACAGAACGTATGGGAACAAGTGGAGGCCTTTTCCATAAAGGGGTCAGCACAGGATAGTGTTGGAGAAAGTCCAAGGTCAAGGCATCTTGTTGAGATGAGGTGTCACCGCACATTTGCTTCTGGCCATGACTCAGTACTGTGAGGACACGAGGGTGCAGGACAGACAGGTGATGCCTGAGAGACGCCCTCCTGTGGGGGTCTGGGTCACTGCTGTTCCTTCCACAGTAGCAAGAGGGATGGCAGAGAAAATAGGCGCGAGTAGAAAACGTACTAGCTGACCTGTGTGGGGTTGAAAGCATGTTAAATAGCCTGTGATTTTTTTTATTTTTTTTTACTTTCTTAGGAAGGAGGAAGTGATATCCTCAGCTGAGACAAACAATAGGACAGGATTTATGGGAAGTTTGAGAGGAGGAGATAATGTGTAAAATGATCATCTGGAGAATAAGAATATGACCAGATGACAGATGTGGGACAGGACGTACCAGGGGAGTTCGTGAAAGATCTCAAAAAAGGACATCAGAGATGACCGGGTGAGGCAAATGTGATCGTCACCACACTACAGAAACGAGGCTGGAACAGCTCCTTACACCACATACAAAAATAAATTCAAAATGGATTAAAGACTTAAATATAATATCTGAAACCATAAAACTCCTAGAAGAAAATATACGAACAAAGTTTACAGATATTACCCTTAGTAATATTTTTACTGATATTTCCCCTCAGGCAAGGGAAGTAAGAGAAAAAATAAACACATGGAATTACATCAAACTGAAAGGTTTTTTTCACAGCAAAGGAAATCAGCAATAAAACAAAAAAGCATCCTACTGAATGGGAGAAGATATTTGTCAATGATACATCTGATAAGGGGTTAATATCCAAAATTTATAAAAAACTCACTCAACTCAACACCAAAAAAATAAACAACCCAATTAAAAAATGGCAGAGGACATGAAGAGACATTTTTCTAAAGAGATTATACAGATGGCAAATAGACATATGACAAAATGCTCAATCTCACTAATCATTAGAGAAACGCAAGTAAAAACTACAATGAGATACCACCTCACTCCGGTCAAAATGGCTGTCATCAATAAATCAACAAACAACAAGTGCTGGCGTGGATGTGGAGAAACGGGAGCCCTTGTGCACTGTGGGTGGGATTGCAGATTGGTGCAGCTACTATGGAAATCAGTATGGAGGTATCTCAAAAATCTGAAAATGGAACTACCTTATGATCCAGCAATTCCACTCCTAGGTATCTATCCAGAGAAATCCAAAACACTAATTCAAAAAAATATATGCACCCTTATGTTTATTGCAGCACTATTCACAATAGCCAAGACTTGGAAACAACTGAAATACCCATCGGTAGACGACTGGATTAAGAAATTGTGGTACATTTATACAATGGAGTATTACTCAGCCAAAAAGAAGAATGAAACCTTACCATTTGCAACAATATGGATGGACCTAGAGAACATTATGTTAAGTGAAATAAATCGGACAGAGAAAGACAAATACCAAATGATCTCACTTATATGTGGAATCTAAAGAACTGAATAAATCAGCAAAGTAAACAGAAACAGTCTCAGAGACATAGAGGAAAAACTGAGGGTTGCTAGATGGGAGGGGGAGTGGGGATAAGGGGGAAGGTGAGGGGATTGGAAAGCACAAACTGGTAACCACAAGATGGCCACGGGGATACGAAAGTCAATTTGGGGAATATAATCAATAATGTTGTAAAGATCTTGTAGGGTATCCAATGGAAACTGGTCCCATTAGGGAGACCACTTCATGGACGGTGTAGATGCCTGACCACTGCAGTGTACACCTGAAGCTGAATAATAATGATGTCAACTATAATTTTATATATATATATATATATATATATATATATATATATATATATATAGTCACAGGATGTGGAGTACAGCACAGGGAATAGAGTCAGTGGGACTGTAACAGCTATATATGATGTCAGAGGGGTAGTAGATTGGGGGAGGGGGTATCATTTTGTGAGGGGTATTCATGTCTAACTATTACATTGTTTTGTACACCTGAAACTAATGGGAAAAAAAAGACCGGTGTCCTGTCCACTGCACTTTTTTGGGTTAACTCTGCCTTTCAATATCTTTTATCTATTTTCCAACAATGTAAGGAAAATAAAACTGTTAAGAATGCAAATGATTCTTACCATTGAAATGCAAATGAATTGTGTCCACTGGAATACAATTGGTTTTTCTCTTGTTTCTTTGTGAATAAGCCAGGTTTTTGTTTTGTTTTGTTTTTCGTAGCAGCTTTCTTGAGATATAATTCACATACCATGCAATTTACCCACAATAAACCCATTTGGCTTTGATTTATAAATGTATTTTACCATTGCTTATAGACTACGCACGTGCGATTCTCTGAATTCTACTTTAAACAAACTGCAACATTTGACTGGTTCCCACATTAATTAATTTGTTAGACAATGTCTTTTGGATGGGTTCATGTATATTTGTTTGAGATGCACAATTTTGCTGTTTTAAGAAATATAATTATAACATGTTACATTTGCATCGCCAGAGGGACTGGTAGACATAGACCCAGCAGCTGGCTGTACTGCAGCTGGATGGGGAGGGAGGCAGCAGCTTTGTAATGGGCAGTAACAACGTGGAACTGAAGGAAAGGAAAACAGAAGGTGGAAGGCCAGGGAATTTCGACGTTCATGGCATTGACCACAGAGAGAAAACGGACACTAACTGCTGAGGGAGATTCATGTGAGAAGTTGAGCATGTTCTACCAAGATCCCTTGTTAGTTTTCCATTGTTACCATAACAAATTACCTCCAACTTCTGGCATCAAACCACATACTCTTACATCTATTACCTTATAGTTCTGTAGGTCAGAATGCCAAAATGGGTCTCACTGAGCAAAACCTAAGGTGTTGGTAGGGCCTCATCCCCTTCTAGAGGCTCTAGATAGAATTCCTTTTCTTGCCTTTCCCAGCTTCTAGAAGCTACCCCCATTGCTTGGCTTGTGGACCCCTTTCTCCACCTTCAAAGCCAGCAATAGTACCTCCAGTCCTTCTGAAATGACTGTTCTCTCATGGTCACATTCTCTTTGTTTCTGTCTTCCGCTTTTGAGGACACTTGTGATTACATTGGCCTCATCCAGATAATACAGGTTATCTCTCTATTAAGATCAGCAACCTTAACTCCATCTGCAAACTTATGTCTCCTTTGCAATGGCATCCAACATGTTCACGTGTTCCGGGGAGAAGGAATGGACATCTTTGGGGCCATTATTCTGCCAATCATACTCATCACATCGGAGGCCAAGAAAGGAGAGCTTTCGATGGAGGACATGGTTAAGATTGTCACATGTTAGAGAGTAACAGTGAACAACAAAAATAACAGCAAAGCACTAATGTTGATAATCAGAAAGTCTCAGCTTTCTTCATTAGGAGAAGCTTCACTATGAAAGTCAAAATGAATTGAGCATAAAGGCCAAGTTTAAGGTAAACTGAAGACCAAAGGAAAGCCATGGCACGGAATATAGAGTACTCCATAAAGAAGTCAGATGGCAAAGAGAAAGAGAGAGGTCAGCAGAAACACAGCAGGCCGAAGAGAAGCTGCTGTTGGTATGTGTGTTTCAGTTTTGATTTATATTTTTAGGATGAAAGGCACAAGTGCGTTTGTAGGCTGATGCTAAGGGCCCAACTGAAAGGTAAACTTAGATTTTCTCTTTTGATTTTCTGGGTCTTTGACCTTATTACTTCCCCAATTTAGAGCATTTCAACATTAGCTTTTGAAAAATAACAGCCTGCTGCCAAGTGCGCAAGCACCTAAAAGCACTTTCCTAAAAAGTCCAGGAGGGAAGATGTTGGAAATCCCTGCAAAACCTATTCTTATCATTGAGACAGAGCAGTGGCCCCACTGGTTTTTCTCTGAGATAAAGTTACATCTGTGTGACATGGCACCAATCCCACGTATATATCAGTCACAAACTGGAAGGAGGACATTCGGAAAAACAAATAAATAACAGAAAAACACTCAAAAAATCTGTGACTAGTGAGCATGGATATGTACTCCCAATGTCCATTATTTGATGACAGCAGACATAATTTTGGTAATACAGCGCCCCAACTAAGCACTCGGACCCATCAAGCCTGTTTCATGCTTATGGCCAACCTGAGTATCTTAATGACATCAGTGGGTGTGGGGTGAATGTCACCCAAGTGGCCTCCTTTGGAAAGCGAAGACTGCCTCATTTCCACATGTACCATCTGTGCTTTTCTGCCTTCTCAAGTGGAATTGTCTCTCTCATCCCAGTCACGTACTCCCCCTGCCCTCTCTGCCATGCAAAAATGCCACCAAATTTGTCAGAAAAGATTTGCCCTTTGTGAAACTGGCCTGATTAAGTTTTATCAGCTAGTGTCTCTCTGGATGTTCGTAACCTCATTTCTCGTTCCCGTCTCAGAGAGCTTGCCTACGGCCAAGGGCAGACCTGCTCGTTTGTAATTTCCTGCCTTTCTCAGCTCTTCCCTCACAGATTGGGATGAGGTATTTTTGTTTTTGTTTTGCCTCTCTCCCTGGAACTGTGAAACATTTTTGTGACTGTTTTTCTCATTTTGGTTGAAAACCTCTTTATTTAGAAATAAACTTATGTGTTGTTGTTTTTTTCCAATTTTTTACAATGGAAGTTTCTTATGAATTAAAATTATTGGTGGGTAAAAACCTCTCGTGCATTTCCTGCCCTTGCCAGTGTGATCTTTCATATCAAGAGATGCTCGTCAGAGTGGATGACGAGCAATTATTCTCTCTATCTCTCTCTTGCTGCATCAGTTTAAAATTCATGAACACCACAGTTATACCAGATTGAACTCAAACATGAAATAAGAAGATGACATCGCATCCCCCGATTATACTATATTGTCTTCCTCCCACGATCAAGATTTAATGAGAAGGGTTGTTTACGGAGATGACAAACATGAGTTCCATTTTTTTCAGACTCATAATCACCAAAAGATTCATTTTCTTTGATGAGCTGGGATACTGGTTGATTCCAGGGTGAGACAAGCCCTGGACACTTTCTGTTTATTCTTTCAAGGGTCAGCCAGTTCTGAATTTTCCTTGCTGTTGTTCTCGCTTCAGTGTTTGAACATAAACAGCCCCTGTGACACTTGGATGCTGCATTGACCTTGTGACATTTAACCAAATGAGTCTGCACCCAGCTTCCCCTCCTCCTTCCCGTTCACCTCTCTCCTTCCCTCCTGTTCTTTACCACCCGTTTCCATGTTCTTCATCAGAGGAAAATGTTAGACACTATGTGACACATCTCACTGGCACAGACTGTTATAAACATGCAGGGAAACATTTCCTTTACTCAACCAGCATTTTTTTTTTAAGTTTAAGGCTATTCTTTTATACCATTATAAAAATAGTAGATGTTCATTATGGAATATTTGCAAGACGCAAAAAGTATATAGAGAAAAAAGACCCAATTTTGCCATGGCAAAATAACTGCTATTAAGATATTGGTACCTACAATCCAAGGATTTTTTTTATTTTTAACTTTTAAATTTTGCTGTTATTCAGTTCAAAATATAACATAAGCATTTTCCCTGCTCTTAATTGGCACTTATGATGTTTTACTTTTATTAATGGAACTATAAATTTTGAAAATTTCATCATAATTCATGTGACTAATATATCTAAACGAAAATATTTACATTGTTCCATATTTTGGTAAAGATGATGGTGATGACGTTTTTCACAATTTACTAATGGTCCATGTACTGACCGGTTGTTATCTTATTTAATTCTTAACACAACTCTATGAGGAAATTCAAATCCTCTCCCATTTGACACCAGGTAGAGACTGAAAATTGTCAGTCTAACATTAGAAATCACAGTCTTAACATCGTAAGCATACAGGAGGTAAGGAGGGTAGGATGTTTTACAAAGAAAATAGGGCAGTAAAAACAAGTGCTCTGAATTGAGAGACGTTAAGGAGGCTTTGGAGAAGTCAAGAAACTCTGGCTGAGGAAGAGCTCACCAAAGATGGGGCTCAGAGACGGAGACCCACACGGTACCAAAAAGTTTCTTTTAGCCATCTTTAAGCATGAGTAACTAACCCTGAGCTCTTTGCAGAATCATGAACATGACCTAAGCTCGTGACCACACTTGCCATTTTAGAAAAGTGTCCAAATTCTGAATGCCAAAGGAACTGGGAGGTAGCAGGCTTATATTTGAGGAATTTAGCAGGGGGTGCCCCTAGGCCGTGCTCTCCAGATAAGATGGAACGAGATTTAGGGCAACTCTCCTTTTGCCTTATTTGCCTACCACACCCCAAAGGGCCCAGGGGCCTCTGGCCCCTTCTGACACCATGACCTTAGCTGCTCTTTCTCCTGCTCTGCAGAGATCACAGATGCCCCCCCCCCCCCATCGTGTGTCATAGGTACTGAGGCTCGGTTCCACAGTGCTGTCTTGCTGTAGCTCTGCAAAGGGCTGAATTAAAAATACGTGTTTTTGTTTTTTTCTAGACAAAGAAATGAAACCAAAATTCTGCTCAGGTCTTCGTCTATGAAAATGTAGCCATTCATCTCAGTTTTCCACGCTGACTGCAATGCTAAGCACAGAGACCTTAAATAAGGAAACATTACTACTGCATGTTGGCTAGTTCTTATTTTATAATCTTTCATTTGTTTCTCTTGGAGGTATGATGAGAGAAGCTGCCTGATTGACACTCTTCACAATCACCGGTAACTCACAAGAGCCAGGTGCGCTTGCTGACAGAGCACAAGGGATAACGTAAGAAGTGATGGAGAGGTCACCTTTCAGCCATGAGTTAGTGCTTCCGCACACAGCTTCCCACTGCTGCTTTCCTATCCTCAGTGTACAGTTCCTCACCACCCCCACTCCAATCACCAAAAATTGGAACCAAAACTAATGGGCTGAGAGAGAACCCTTTCATCATGATATATTTACCGGCATTTCTTACCTTCCAAATTGCCATTTTGGAATATTATATGTACTAGTTTCCTAGGGCTGCCAGAACACATCAGCACAGACTGAGAGGCTCAGACCAATGCATTTACTCTCACATGTCAGAGGCTCGGTGCCTAAGATGAAGGCGTTGTCAGGGCTGACTGTGCAGGAACCTCTGAGGAAGGACCCCCCCCTTGTCTCATCCCAGCTCCTGCTGGTGGCTGGCGGTCCTTGACGTCCCTTGGCCCACAGCGCCTCACTCCAATCCCTGCATCCATCTTCACATCACCACCTTCTCCGATGACCTCTGTGTCCTTTTCTTTCTTCTTACAAGGACACCAGTCATTGGAATTAGGGCCCAATCAAAATCCAGGGTGATTTCATCACAATATGTTTAATTACATTTACAAAGACCCTATATGCAAGTTGAGATCCCGTTCTGTTTACTGGTGGATATGGATTGTGTGGAGGACATGATTCTATCCACAACACTGTAGCTCTGCCTTTTTCCGAAATGCATTTTGTGCGGCAACACATAGCGTGCATTTCAGAAAAAACTAAGTCAAAGGATTTAAAACTGTGCCTTTATTCTTTTCATTAGAGCTGTTCCCAGATTTCTCAGACCTTCCAACAATACAATAAGAATTGTGATTCTTCAAGAGGCAATCCAGGATTCGGTATGTTCCAAACTAATTTGAAGACAATTTTGGAAGGTAGCCCCACATTGAATGCTCTTTTGGGTTTTAATTTTTGATTACTTTGTTTTTCTTTTCTTTTCCTTTCTTTCTTTCTTTCTTTCTTTCTTTCCTTCCTTCCTTCTTTCCTTCCTTCCTTCCTTCCTTCCTTCCTTCCTTCCTTCCTTCCTTCCTTCCTTCCTTCTTTCCTTCTTTCTTTCTTTCTTTCTTTCTTTCTTTCTTTCTTTCTTTCTTTCTTTCTTTCTTTCTTTTCATGGACAATGCTTTGGAGATGCTGGGAAGATAAGCCTCAAGCACTTCATAGACTAAAGCTCACTTCCTGTTCTGCCTTCCAGGAGCTCTTGCAGTTCTGGCCTAAATCCTGGAACAACTAGACCACGCACCTCAAGAAGCCAGGTGGAAATAGCAAAACCTGTCTGCCTTGTCTTTTCCTCTCATTTCGTGCAATCCTTAGAAAAGTGAAGTAATTCCTTTTCAGTATGAATTATTACAAAATGTTAATTGTTCCTTTGCATGAGTTGGGGGAATGGGGTAGTTTCCTAGAATCATAACAACCACCATGTAATTAGCACACGTTGTAGAGGAGACATTGTATGAGATCTTATAAAATATTACTTAATGCATTTGAATCATCACAACAACCTTGTCGACATTCATGTTATTGCCACTGGACAGACGAGCAGGTGACATTGGGACGGCTGTGAGCTGCCATGTTCACACAGCTGATAAAATGAAGTGCCCATGCTCTTTATCATATGTGATCTTCCCTCTGTAAGTACACGTGTCTCTATGCTATCACATTGTGAGGGGGGTGAGTGTGTGCATGTGTGCATGTGCTTGACTTACGTCACTAAATGTTATACATGCTGCTTTTTAGTTTTTAATTTTATGAACTCCTCAGGTTTCATTAACTGTGTGCAACTGACTTGGAGGTAAAAAACATCCATTTATGTATAACCTCTCCCAACACTTGGGCTTTAACAATTCCAACAGTGGTGTCCCTAGCAAATCGCGGAGGCTGATTAGCAAGGTGGCAGGGCTGTGCTTGGACGTGCTGGCACCTCTATCACTAGTACATCCAGAACATGGATGAGCTGAGAGATAAAATGGTCCAATTAGGCAGGAGCTACTTCAGCATCCTCAATGACCAGCCAGAGATTAATCAGAAACTGGGACCTCGCTTTTCAGACGGCTGAGGGATGGCGCTGCCATGTACGTCCATGAACAACGGTGCTGACATGACTAATAGCCAATTATGCCTATGACCTGAAACAACTGGCTGAGAAATTCTCTAAGGCAGACATGGGCCATGAAGTTGGGAATCGGAATAACCTCTTGTCTGAGAGAAGCTGCTTTTGTATCTCTAGAATTGTAGGGAATCGGATATGTACCCTGATTTCATCAGTGTGCTACAGGTTTCTTCTCCCTCAGCTGTCAGTCATTGACAGACAGCAGGGCAGAAAGTTTCATGGGTGTTCTTTATTTGTGGCTAATTTTGCTTATCTCTGAATTCCCCAGGACTGACAACAGTGCACAGGCTAACTGCTTGATACATATTTGATGAATAAATGAATGGAGTCTATTATTATAATTAATGAATTTTATATAAATCCATTACCAAATTCTTTATTGAACACAAAGGATTTAATCTGTTTTTGTTTTAACTGTGTGTTTTTTGGATGAATATTTCCTGAGAGCTAATTCCGTGCCAGGTCCTGCTCTCAGGGCTTTGCAGGCATAATGGCAGTTTACCCTCCTGATGACACTTTGCTCATTCAACTAATATTTATCGAGTGCTTCCTCTATGCCAGTCACTTTAGAGGCAGGACATACAGCAGAAAACAAAACAGGAAACAAACAAATAAACAAGAACCTGTCCCTTCTCCTGGATCAGAAAAGAAGACAGTGGTAGCAGCACCAGCCCCTTCTAAGTGGAGCACCTAAGCCATTTGTCTGCGGTTCCAGGGTTAGCCCAGGGACCTAACAGCCAAGCCTCTGCTGCTAATCAAAGTGTACTGCCTCTACACATTGAAGGTTTTTTCTACTATATTCCATGCAATATTTCTGCAGTGATCAGTACACGAAAGAAAGGAAGAAAGAAAGAAGGAAGGGAGGGAGGGAGGGAGGGAGGGAGGGAGGAAGGAAGGAAGGAAGGAAGGAAGGAAGGAAGGAAGGAAGGAAGGAAAGAAAGAAAGAAAGAAAGAAAGAAAGAAAGAAAGAAAGAAAGAAAGAAAGAAAGAAAGAAAGAAAGAAAGAAGGAAAGACACATGCTCTCTGGGTGGTTGTTCTGCCTGAGGAAATGCCAAATGCTCTTAAGCAACGCTGTCTCCAAAACAAATTCTTTCTGATGGAGTCACCAAGGTCAAAGGAGCTATTTCCATAACCACAAGCAAATTAATCTGCAGTTTTGCATCAACAATAATGAGATGGGGCAATAACAACCTAACCTTTCATTGTATCTTTTTGCTTCATGACAATGAAGCTGGGAAAAAGGAATTAGCCGTTGAGTTTTGTGCAAACCTTTAGTGCTGCCTCATGAAAAACAATCTCATTTGGTGGCTGAAATAACAGGAATAGATTCTTGTATAGAATATTGGAAGTTCCAGTGATGTGTCCCCAACAAGGTAGAAATAAGATTACTTGAAGGTAAGAATAGGAGGATCCAATATATGATGAATGAGATCAGCCACTTGTCGAATAGCCCCAGGGGTCATCTCTAAATGTGTGTTTGCAAAGCGCTGGGAACACCCAGCGCCCTTGAAGGGGTACAGGAGGATGGCAGCACTAGGGTGGGTCTGTCTGAGGCTGTGAGACTTAATCAGGTATGTTGTAACCATGAATAACTAAAACAGCCATTAACAACATAGAGGTGTCCGCATAGACCCAGAAAAGTGAAAAGAGTAAGAATCTGGCGGATTTTTACAGTGCTGTCATGTGGGAAAGCTTCCAGCATGGCCACTAAAACAAAACAACATGAATGCTTATCATGTACTTAGTGAGTGTGGAAAGTCATCTAAGTGCTTGTTTCCCACAGGATTACACTGGCCCAAGGAAATGTCTGACCCTTTGCCATGGGAGGTAACCCTAAACCCTGGGACAGCCCTGCTGGCAGTGTCTGTTTACCTGGGACTTTGGGCCATGCCAGGTAGTCGGTGCCAACATTATGATTTATGGGGTGTGTGGGGGTGTGAGGGGAGGCTTGGGAACTGTGGTATCAGCTAGAACTTGGTGTGTGTGTGGGGGGGCTAGAGACTAAAGTACGTCACCAAGGGGGCAACCAGGTGTACCTGATTGAGCCCCAATCAAAACTGGACAGCACGACTCAAGTGACCTTCCACGTATGTCGTCCTGCGTGTTTCCTGGGAGGAATGAGCACTGTCTGCCCAGCTCCCCTGGGAGGACGACAGGGCACTGAGGTGGGGCTCTCCTGGGCTCCACCCTGCATGCCACTTCTCTTGGCTGAACCTGTACCCTTTCACTATAATAAACCATACCATGAGTATACCAACTTTGCCCCATTCTGTGAGTCCTTCAAGGGATGTCTCAAGGAAAAGAGGCACAAAGGACTTGTTCAAAATCACACAGCTGAGAAGGAGCAAAGCCAAGGTTTGATCCCAAAGAGTGCAGCTGCTCAGGCACTGCTCAGGCCTGCCACCGATCACTTTGTGGTCCTCCCCATCAGCATGGAGGTCACTGAGGATGGCGCTTTGTAAGTGACAGGCATGCTTTATAAGGCCTCACCATACCTCTAACAAATATCTCTCAACACTATCCATACTCCATGCTGACCAACCAACTTCCTGATACACAACTGTCTTAAAGTGTAGGTTTTATTATTATTCAGGTATAGTGAGGACAACAGATTTAGGAGATGGCTGCCATTGGAAAGACAGTTTGTTACAGTTCCCCAGAGGAGGGGACGTGCCATGCCACGCAAAGACACACAGGGAACATGGGTCAGACACGAATCAGAGGAAGTGACGGGAAATCCAGGCCAGAGCCTTTATGGTGGTTTCCACGGGAAGGAACAGGTATGGGACGCTAAGAAGGCTTAGGATGCACTAGCCTGAATAATTTCAGCAGCCTCTGGGGTGTCGGGCTGCCTCTAGTAGTCTGATACCTGGGCCTGGGGTGATGAGGGCAGGGATAGTGGCCCAGAGGATGAGAGCCCAGTAAGGAGGTGGTTGGGGGTACGGGTTCTGGATTGGCTGTCTGCCTGTGAAACACAGCTGAAGGTGAGCTGTACTGTCTCTGGGAACCGGATACTCCAGAGGGGCAGTCTCTCTAGGGTTAGCAAGTCTCCAGTAGTCAAAGCATCAGAATATAGAAAATAAGAAGGCATAATTGAAACAATAATCCACACTACCAGGTAGCAGGGAAAAGGGAATAGGGCACACATTCTCAGTGGGTCACCCTCAAGGAGGTGGAAACTGGTTCCAGGAAGTGGATAGGGTGGCAGAAAGGAAGTACTTTTTAAGTATAAAGCACAGAAATACATATAATATTTAAACAGATACACAATATGCATATGCTATTAAAATTTCATGAGTGGGAGACTAACAGGGCTACTTTGTGGAGGGAAAAGGCTGATAATAAAATGATAGTCCAGAAAGTCTGAAACAGAGTATCCTCGATAATGGATGTCAGTATTCTGATAAATGGAAAGAAGAGCAACCCATTATAATAATAAACTGGTATGTTAATACAGTAATGAATCTAAACTGATGTTTTCTGATTTATATATAAATGTCATAAATTTGCTTAGAAGGTGTTTATCCATAAAGACCTGATCAGTTGTGAGCTAACAAACCCTAACCTCTCACTCTGCAGAGTGAGAGACAGATGGAAGTTGGACCACAGCTGCAGGATACTCAGTTTTTGAGTAGCCCCATTTCTCTAAGAGATTCTCTTTCTTCTCCCTCTAAAATATCAATACTGTTATAAAGACACCTTGTAAAATGGAGAGCTCTACTTTTAAACAGTCTGGAGGGTCATGTTCTCCAAGAGTTTGCTGATCTTTAATTGGCTCAATAGTACTTCTGGATTAATTGGGCTTTTCTCTTTGTTATACTTTCTACTGAATCTGAGGGACCAAGGGAGGGAGGTGATCAGAAATGCAACGGGCAGACCCCACTTTGGCAGAAAGACGTACAACTGATACAGAGAAGATAGGCACGGAGCCTGCATAAGCATGACCCATGTGAAAAAATATATGACACATGTTTTTGAGTCCTTCTATTTTTTTTTTTTTTTAATTGGAAAAAGACGTGAGGAACTTCCTAGAGCAAAGGAAATGTGTTGTATCTTGTTCTGAGTGGTGGGTTCATGGTGAGTACAATTACTAAAACTCTTTGAACTGAACACTATGTTATTGAATATTAATTTTACATTGACTTTTTTAAATGAATGCAGTGGGGAGACTGAATGATTATTTAAATCTGGGGTTTCCAAGGTTGATTGCCTCATCTATAACTAAGGCTGGACAAACAGAGCACTAACCATGATTTTATACAACAGATGAAACTGCACTGGAAAATCACATATTTGTAAATTGAACCATAGGGTTTATGAGAAAATGGAGGCCCACAGAGGAAATTGACTTTACAAAATGACGACCAGAAAAATAGTAACACTAGAGAAATAATAATCAAGAACACGCATCGATGGCTTACTGTATTAGCATTTCAAATTTCTTATTTTAGGTAATGGTTATACCACCCTATGAAGAAGGCACTGCTATAATTCCATTTCCACCTTTTTGAGTAATGTAAGTCTTGACAAGTTAAACGAGCTACAGAAGGTCACATAGCTAGCAAATGGTAGAGCTGAACCTTGAAACTGTGTTTCTGATAGCGAAGCCTGCATTCCTTATTTGCATTAAAGAGCATTGATACCCTATATTAGTTTCAGGTGTACAAACATAATTTGACATTTATTTTATGATGTGATCACCATGATAAGGCTAGTAAACAATCTGTCACCATACAAAGCTATTATGACATTATTGACTATGTTCCCTATGCTGTACATTACATCCCCATGACTTATTTATTTTATAACTGGGAGTTTGTACCTCTTATTCCCCGTCCCCTTTTCCACCCATCCTTCCAACATCCCTCCCCTCTGGCAGCCGTCATTTTGTTCTCTGCATCCATGTGTCTGTTCCTGTTTTGCTTTTCTTTTTTTTTGTGTGTGTGTGTGTTTTTTTCAGTTCCACATAAAAGTGAAATCACACATTATTTGTCTTCTCTGTCTGAGTTATTTCACTCAGCACAATACCCTCTAGGTCCATCCATGTTGTTGCAAATGCCAGGGCTTTATTCTTTGTTATGGCTGAATAATGTTCCAGTATATATGTCCCACCTCTTCTTTCTCCAAATGCCTTTCGATGCACAGTGAGGTTGCTTCCATGGCTTAGCTGTTGTAAATAATGCCGTGATGAACATAGAGGCCACAGATATCTTTTCAAATCAGTGTTTTTGTTTTCTTTGGATGAATACCAGAAGTGGAATTGCTGGGTTGTATGATAGTTCTATTTTTAATTTTTTAAGGAAACTCCATATTGTTTTATTTTGACCTGGGGGCGGGGGTCACTTGATGGCAGAGGTGGTGGCCTTCTTTTTATTCTGTTTACCTGGCAGACATTACTATTCAATCACAGAATTTTTTCTTACTAAGTCCCAAAGTAGCCTCAAAAGTCTTCTCATTGCAGTCAGTATCCAATACAGGTATCCAAGTAGGAGTTAACACAGAGGAGACAATATATCACCGGTTCAAGTTTAGGTAATCTGTATTTTCTGGTCCCAACAGTGTAAAAATCATTGCACAAATTATTTCATATATGCATTTGTTAAATGAATACTCACACGAAAATCATAAACTTGGCTGTCCTGGCATCATACGGTGGGTGTAGTAAATCCCGGTATAATATATCAGCTTCAGCTTTACCAGAGTGGATGACACTCACATCATATTGAGGCTTGTCTTTTTCAGCCTCTTCCCGCATCACCTGGAGACCCCTGCACGCCAGAGAGGAGGTTCCTGCCAGGCCTATGATGCCAATTGAGTGTAGTAGCTCAAGACTACTGTAGACAGATATGCAGTCACATATGTACACAGGAAAAAATAATAAAATCACCTAGCCATAAATACCAGGGAATCAGGCCAATGGGGGAAATCTGAATTAGAAGGGAAAAAAGGGGTACAAATCCTCACCTCCGGGCGTTTCTGGCCCAGCCTCTTCTCCTCCCATTTCCCTGGTTAACTTCATTCCCTCCTCAACCTCTGGTCCTCTGAGGTAACAAAAATAGCCCCGTGTACACCACACAGTTTCTTTTATGTCTGTATTTGGTCAGGAGAAGGGAGAGAAATCGGACCGACAAGGGCAGTTTACTGTACATCAATTTCCCCCTTTATGAAAAACATAATAATAGAACTGAGTGACTTCAGGAAAGCTGCTGAGCCGGCAGACACAGCCCCTGGGAAGGGCCCCAGCCTGCACCCCAGCGGTCGCCTCCCCACCGCCTCGCAGAAAGCTCCATTTAAGGGCTTCAGAGGCACGGATTTAGCTTTTCAGCTGCAAATAAAAGATGAAAGAGCCCTCACTCACAGGAAGTGTGAAAGAAAGAAAAACACCTAAGTGGAAAGCACAGAAGCTAAATGACAGGATTTGGATTATATCTTGCCAGTCCATCCACAGGACTCCATAGGTTAGTCATTCTAATTAAAAAAAAGTCTTTTCCCAAAGTCATCAGAATAACATGGGTCACTTTCTCTCCTCAGTAACGTTGGGAGGGTACTTGGAATTTGTGAAGCCCTCTGTGAAAACTGGCTTTGCCTTCACACACGTCTCTAGGTATGTCACGTTTTCATCGGTAGACATGGATCTATTCATCTCTTTCCCAATGATAGGTAACCCTAGTAACCTCAGCCATTTCTATGGTTCAATTCTGGCACCCTTCAGGCTATGGCTCAAATATTAGGTTGGTGCAAAAGTAATTGCGGTTTTTGCAATTATTTTTAATCTTTTAAACCACAATTATTTTTGCACCAACCTAATAACTTCTTCCACAAATACACAGAAATAACTCTTTTTTTGTGAGACTTAAGTATCATATACTCTCTTTCATTTTCTTCAACACACTACTAACATATATGCAAATATGTTATCTTCTATATTAAACAGTAAATACTTACATCACAAAAATCACATCGTATTATTTCCTTGTATACTCCTCTGACTATTTGGTAGATGAATCAATTAACGTTTGTTAAATGAATGAAAGTAACAAAGGCCTAAAATTTATTGATAGGATTATATCTGTCTCTAGGAACTGGAAAATAGCAACAATGAAGAAAAAAATTACATAGTTCTTAATCTGCGCAAGGCGCTGTTTTATTAATTTATGTAATCCTTAAAAGCCTCGTGAGATTCATTATCAATATCTCAGTGTTACAAATAAGAACTGTGAGATGCGGAGATGGAGGGATTTATTCAAGTTCACGGCACGGCAGAGCAAGGCTGTGCCCCGTGCAGTGTCCAGCCCGTGCTCCAATGACTCTGCCACATGTGTGCAGCTGCTCTAACAGGTGGCATTTATTATGTCTGCTGTAAGTGCTCCACACGCACTAACTCATTTGTATCATGAGTTCTATTTCCAGACGCTGGCTCTGTGCCAGGATAGAATATACTGGCACATTCATGGCCCTTGACAAAACCAAACATCGACCAAGAGGGTCATCCTCCCTTGGTTTTATTCCCACAGAGTGGTTATCACAATGTGGGGTGGGACCCAGACCCTCTGAGAGTGACTGTGCCGCCGGAGCGCTTCTTGATACCAAAGCAAGTGTCTTGTCCTTTTTTTCTCTTCACATGTTTTTTATAAACATTCTTTTTAAATACATGATATTCACTGTGGAAGAGATAAGAATCCCTAAGCATAAAAACTACAGCAAATCAATATGGAATGAAAACTGAAATCATGGATCAGCTTCCTACATCCAACAGTCTTAAGGAGACGGGGTTTGAGGGACCTGTGTCCATAGGATGGGTTCTGTTAACTGCTGAAACATATGAAGTCCTTATTAGATAAGATTTAACAAGCACTGATTGTTACCCAGGTTTAGGAGTGGCTCTTTCTGTCTTACTTCTGTTAATGGATTGATGGCACTTACGGTGCATGAATCTCGTGGTTTACCATCTCTAACAGAGCTGCCCAGTTCTCCAATCCACACCGAAGGCTCGTTCATGTGATGTTAACACAAGCACTGCTCTTCCTACTGCCAGAAATACAACCAACACATCCTTATACATACCTGTTACTTTTACATCCCTATGGGGTTCCCTAATTTGAACTTTTAGTGAAAAATACCCAAAGTGAAATGTCCTAATAAATAATACATCATTTCATGAGCCTTCCCATTCACATGTATGCGTAATTCCAAGGCCGTGCAAGTTTCACTCGGTTTGCAGTAGATGTGGAATCGTTTCCTGGGAGCACTGAAACGACTTTCAGATGTCCATAGGAGAGCCATCGTTATATTGCAATCAGTCTATTCTGGTACTGTGGTAGGACTAGTGCCAAGATTTGACTTTGGTTTTTACTATTTTACCATGAATTTTTGTATCCTTCAAATGCTGCATTGCCATAAAAACAAAACCTGGCTTCACGGACAAATTCCGCCATTAAGTTAAAGGAGGCATCTTTATGATCTGTGCTCATCTCGAAGCACATTCTTCTCTGTGAAACAGCACCAGGAGTTTGGGTACCAGCCAAGGCAAATAATGAATGATGGCACTTCCTCATCTACTGCATGAGCACAACCATCCCTGAAATCCCTAGCTCAGACCTAGACTCAGTGACATCACTGACTTCTGTTGTACTTCTGCAATATTCATCTCGCCAACTGCCGGTTACCAGATGGAAGAGTGTGGTGGGAAGACTGGAGGATGACCCCAAGGGACCCTCTTCGTGGTATTCTCCTACCCTTGAGTGAGGGTGGCAGCGGGACTTGCCTCTAACCAATGGAAGATGGCGGAATGGGATGTCACTTCCACGATTAGCTACTAGTAACTTCAATCTGCTAGTAACTTCCATCTACTTATATACATGCATTAACAAATCCAGCAGCATGTGGGGAAGTCACTGTGGCAACGAGCTGAGGGGGCCTCCGGCCAGTGGCCAGCTAGGAGCTGAGGGCCTCAGTCTAACAATCCTCAAGGAACTGCATTCTTTTAAAGCAGTTCCTCCCCCATTTGAGCCTCCAGATAAAACCACTGTCACCGCTGATACCTTGATTGCCACCTCCATGAGACCTTGAATCAGAGAACTTGGGTGAGCTGTGCCCAGACTCCTGACCCAAAGAACTGTGACATAAAAAAATGCATGTTGCTTTAAGCCACTAAGTTTGTGACAACATTATTATGCAGCAACAGAAAATCAATAGAGTAACTCGAACAACAGTTCTCTTTGAAAGCTGCCAGCAGCAGAAACAGGGCTTTGATTCCAAGAGGTACACATCTTTATAAAAAGTAAGGAACATTTATATAAAAATATGGCAAAGTATCTAAAATGCCTAGAAAATAAGTGACACTGAGGACTTAAAAAGTATGAAACACAGTTGTACAATCAGTACAATATTGCTCCTCGTGAAGCCCAAGAGTTTGGTACTTGATTGATGCTGAAGGGAAATATATGAGCGTGACCACAAGTCTGTACACCAGCCTCTGATCAACCCACTCCTCTTTTCATTTAAATTTTCACATATATTTTTCAAACATTGAAAATTACTAATTGGCCAATAGTAAGTATTAAGCTATGGTATCTCTTTGAACGTACGGAATTGTCTTTTCATAGAAGAATTAGTCAGTTCTATCTTCAGACTCACAGTTGCTTTGGCTTTCTCTACTGTTTTTTATTTCACCACCGTAATTTTTCTCAGATGATAATCTTGATGTTCGAATGATCGTGTGTCTGTGAGGACTATCGATTTCAGCGTGAAGGTAGCAGAAGTATATGTTGCCTTTTAAACTCTCGGACTATGCATACAAAATACTTCATCTTTGTCTCTTTAAAAAAATCACAATTTTAGCTCACACACGAAAGAAAAAAAGAGATCATGTTTGTGAAGATGGCACCAGTGTTTTACAGCAAGTTAAGTCAATAATACAATTAAAATAATTATTTGAGATAATACATTTTATGCATCAAACTTGGACTCCTATATAGCTCATCTTTAGTTGCATCTTTTGAAAAGCTGAGGAATGAATTTCTCCATGATTACTTTTAAAGAAAGAAATTAAATTGTCCATGCAACACCATCACACATGGAAGAAAAAATATTCATAGGTGTATGATAAACACTTCAATTGGATCACACTTTTAGAGCTCAAGTATAATTTTATACCATAAGCTTTCAGGCAATTTCATCAATTTTCTGTTCTTTCACCCGTATGAAATGTGTGATATATGATATAAACACATGGACACTTTGTATATGAGTTACATTTTTGAGGTCAAAAACAAAAAAGCCTGAGAAAATAGCAAGAGAAGAGGAGTGTGTGCTTGCCTTTACTTGAATGCTGTGTTTTAAACTGGGAGAATACTGGTGATAACTACATATTTGCTCTCCTTGCTCAGGATAATACATTTTTGATTTAGTAGAAAAGCAACAAGACTTGTTCAAAATGAACTGCTGAGTACCTATTAGTTCTTCTATAGTATCTCAGAAAATAGGACGGCCTTTCCCAAGATTCCCTGTGCTAGGACTCTGGGAACAAACTAAGTGCAAAGTCCTTTATCTGGAGTAACTCCTTGAAAAATGGAGGAGGAAGATGCTGGTTGTCAGACTCCCACCGTGATAGGGGAAATACAATTCTTAAACGTTCCTGTGTAGGAATGCTAAGCTAGCTGGGAAAAAACAATGAGTAGATTTTCCTACCATTCCTGAACAAAAGTCTTAGACTACTCGAGTAGCTGGAAATAATTAAGGAAATATTAGTAGAATGGATGAACATAAAAATGTCTTGAAATCATTCAATTTATATCGAATGTCTTGAAGGTCTAAAGCTTTGAAAACAGAAGGAAAAGATTTTCTGGGTTATTGCTATGGCGATGGGAGTGATGTTGGTGGGGTTATTGGGGTGATGGCTGATGGGGGCAGCGAGGGTGTTTGCTGTGGAGTGTAAGGAAAGGGCAGATCCGTGTGGCATAGATAAACACTGACTATTCTATTCAGCAGTCTTTTATAAATGTTATTACTGTTTGGATTCCTTATAAAAAGTAAGCCTGACTGAGCAGAATAAAATACTCTCAAATATCAATTTTCTACACCCATGAATAACCTAGCTGTTTAAGCCATGAGTCATTAACATGGCAAAAAAATCATGAGGTTAGAGAATGCTGCATGCAAGAACCCTAGAGCGCACACCTAACTAGAAAGGAGTCACCCTGCAAACTCAAAACTGCGTCCACGTAATACCTGGAGACATAGATATACACAAATGCTTAGGAGTACACACAACTTTGTGTCTCAGCAAGATGAAGCCCAGAAGTTCAGATGTCTGCAGCATCAGAATGCTTTAAAAAATACGAAAATGGAAATGAACTCTATATTTCTTGCTGCAAAAATGTCTGTTATTTAACTTTCTTTTTAAAACAAGGTGAAATCTCAAAAAAGCTACGATTTGGAACAATAAAGCAGCTTGCGTAATTCAAGCATACACGTGTATTCACAATGTGTAAGGCACTTCCTCCCACTCTGCCCTCCACAAAGACACAGAAACTCCAGGTTTTCTGTCCCTTTGTGGGCTGTGCACAAGTGAGTGTGTGGGAATGTGTTTTATTCCTTGTGCGTCTCTGGAGAAAGTCAGGTCACCTTCAGTGATCTTATCAGTCAAAGAAAATAGGTCTGCTTCACGGAGCTATTAAAATGGGAGAGAATTAGAATGTATCAAAAGCTTTTGGACGCCAGACTCAAAGGGAGAAAGGTCACAGACTAGGCAGGGATTGTTACCTTGGGATGAAATGTGTGGTTTTGATTAACATGAAGTTGTAAATGGCTGTAACACTGTAAGCAGTTGTAACTAAGTAAAGTGAGGAACAAAAGCCAAGGGCATCACACAAACGTGGAGGAAAAAGTCAAAAGAGCAGTTCTAACAAGTGGAGAAAAAATAATCAACTAGAAAAGGATCACAATAGCGTGCTTTGGGGTAATTGCTTCCGATTCTATATGCTTTAGCACATAGCAGGGAATTGGATCCTCACACGTGACTAGGGTCTGTTATCCATACTTCACAGAGGTGGAGACCAAGGTTAAAGTGGTGTAAGTGTGTGCGAGTTCAAAGAACGAGTAGGCAGCACGACTCCTGTTCTCTTCCAAGCCCTAAAACAATTGATAGGACAATGTGGGACCCCGTGCATATTTGTTAACGGGGTAAGCTTGCTCTTAAGCCGACTTTTCTAATTCAAAATCTAATGTTCTTTCCAATTGGCCAACATTCTCAGTAAGTGATAGATCTATGCAAAACCGTTTCTATTCTATTTAAAACATTGCTGAGAACGAAGTCAATAAAGTATTTAGTAATCATCTATTTTAAAACAGAATTAGGAGCATCTTAAGGCGACATTGTCACCCTACGAAAAAAAAATTGATCCAGCCAGTTTGGTTGGTGCTAATAAGAATATCATGATACTATCACTCAACAGATTGTCTTAATTCCACTGAAGGGGATCAATGGAGCACTGCCTATGTCTTAACACAGAGAAATGGAAAGGTAAGTGTTATGAATACCCATACTTCTAGATTCATCAATTTTTCAAGTTTTCCCACATTCTCACTTTCTCACTCTTTCTGTTTGGCAAGCTCTGTGTCTTCCTTTGCATCTTTTTTCTTAACCTCCAGCTTGGAATTAGGATGCCCAAAGCTGGAAAGCATTCTGCCCATAATAAAGGATTTATCTTAAAAGAACAATAAATAACTAGACAAATTGCAAACTCATATCTTTTCTTGAACCAATCAGAGAGCAGAGACCATAGGAACACCAGGTACAAAATCTAGAGAAAGATGTGTCTAATGGAGACAGGGTCAGCTGCATTTGTTTACTGGGTAGCAGATTGGTGAGGAGGCTGGGCCTGGGGGCTGCAGAGAAAATAGAAATCCTCCCTCACTGTCAGGCTTTCACCATAGAAACTCCTGTGGCCAGAGAGCTAAGGGAAATTTGCACGCAGTTGCAGGCTCTTTCTTTGGACCACTGGAGAAGCTCACGAAGAAAAATGACTGTGGTGTAATCCTCATTGTCCAGGGCGAGGGGAGGGCACAGCAGCAGCCACTGCTGGAAAGGCAAGAAACCGGACTCATGTCCCCTCCCCAATGTCTCCAAAGGAAGGAAAGCTTTAAACCACAGGGAGAAGGGCATTTGGGAAGAGGCGAAACCCATTGCAGCTGGAGATAGGAAACATAAACAAAACACAAGAAAAACACTACACCTTTCCCAGAATCCAGCTGGGGGGAGGGCAGGAAGACCGAGACAGCCACATCCCTGAAACCCAGGGATGTTTTCCTAAAACTGAGGCTGAATCAGAGCAAGAATGCTGCTCCCACCACCACCACACCTCCAGGCTCAAAAGAGTTGGTGACAGTAAGCAGTGGAATACACCGTGGAGAGTCCCCAGCACGCGTGGGTGGAGACGGTGGAGGTGCTGTCCAAAGAGGAGATCCCCACGGAAGAGGGTGGAGCAGACACTGAGCGAAAGCCACACACTAGACTCCGTTTTACTTCTCACCTCCACTAAACAGCTGTAGTTCCATTAAGACGACAAGTAACATGCTTACCGCCATACCTGTCACAGTTTTTTCATCCTCTGTTTACTTGACAGTCATGGTCATAGACCGTTCTCGCCCCTAAAAACACTCCTTTTCTTCGCTTCATGTGACACCACACCCCCTGGCAGGCTTCCCGTCTTCATGGCTACCATTTCTTCATCATTTTTGATGCTGAATATTCTCCATCAGTCGCTGTCTTCAACTAACCATCCTGAATGAAGTCGCTTCATGTTCAGTGATGGCGCCTCTTCTCTCCGCTACGTTTACTCATATCCATGGCAGGGTGATTCCCAGATTCACCATGGCTGCCACTCAGCCATGTCCTTTTTATTACACTGGAATCCATTTTGGTCCTCAACCCTTCCACATGAATAATAAACTTATGTGAAAGAAAGTACTAATGAACAGATCTGGCCGTCCTTCTTCCTTACTTCAGAAAATGGCACCTCGGACCAAGCGCTGCATCACACACCTGGGCATCCTCTTAGCATCGTCCTTCCCCTCACTTTTTTATATTAGGCTGGTGCAAAAGTAATTGCGGTTTTTGTGCTTCTCTTTAGACTTATAACCACAATTACTTTTGCACCAACCTAATACAATGCAACGTCAAGTCCAATTTCTAACCTTTCAATTAAGTCCCACATCGATTCAAGTTGTTCTGCTACAGCAAGATCCATCCCTAAACCAAACTATTGGCTTTTTTTTTTTTCTTTTCTTTTTTCTGCCTTTAGTACTGTGATTGCTTTGAACTCTCCTTTTTGTTCTTTCCATATATTCACCATTGAGCAGCTGATGTTGTCTTTTCAATGTACAAATGTGATTATGTCTTTGCTGTTCTTCTCCCCTACTTGACCTCCCACTTCCAACTAAAAAGCCTTCAAAGATGGCACTACTTTTACACAAAGGGAAAATCCTTAGTAATTTGTCAAAAGACCTACACAGTCCTGTGTGGTTTGGTCCCTGCCCCCCTGCCACCTCCTCTGCTGTGCTCCCAGTGCCACCCACTACCCTCTGGGGCCTTGACTCCCCAGCTGTCCTCCCACTCAGTGTTCTTGCTGTTGTTTATTTTTGTCCCTGTGGTGAATGCCTTTTCTCCATTTCTAATTGATAGTCAATTATTATTCAGATTTTAGAAAGTCAGTTCCTCAGGTCAGTCTTCTTTGAATTCCCCAAAGCAAGTGAGATTTTCGTGCTATGGGCCTTTTTTTTTTTAACAACTTAAAACATTTTTCTTTAATATTTTTGCAATATATAGGCATCTTTTAAAAATATTTTTATTAATTTCAGGTGCACAAAACAATGTACTAGATAGATATTTATCAACTAAAATTTTATATATATATAAATATATATATATAATTATATATATATAAAATATATATATATATATATATATATATATATATATATATATATATATATATAAAACTATATATATATAGTTACAAGAAGCAGAATACAGCATTAGGAACAGAAACAGTGGAAATGTAATGGCTGTGTGCAATGTCAGAGGGGTAGTGGATGGGGGAGGGTGGTTGTCACTGTGTGAGGGATGTAAACGATAAATGTCTAACTATTACATTGCTTCGTGCTATGGGCTTTGAAAGATGTGTGCTTTTCAGTGCACTAAGGCCTGTGTGTCTGTGTGTGTGTGTATGTGTGTGTGTGTCTGTGTGTGTGTATGTGAATAAACAGTCACTGGGCTACAAGCTCTGCAAGGATTGGGCTGGTGGCAGTTTTGCTCGGTGCTTTACCGGTAGCACAGGACTTGGTGTCTTCATTCAGTTTTGTTCACTGGGTTCCTCCAATATGTCCCTCACTGATTCTGGCACTCGGGACATAGAAGGGAACAGTAGAAGACGTGTGACTAATACTTGTTCAATGGATGACTGAGATTTTCTAAGCTTATTGTGGACTCCAAAGTCCATACTGATCGTTACTAATTATACTTCCTGCCACAATTGTAACCTGGAATTAAACAAGTAGAAAGAGAAAAGGCTTCAGTGGTTGTCATTATCGTCACTCTATCTACAGGGTCACATGTGTGACAGGAAAGCTGACAGAAGAATGTTTGTAGTAGGAAACCTGGGAAGGTCATGATTTGCAACTAAATAATTTCATCTTGAGGTTTAGACTCCACTCTACTGTATATGAAAAGATTCAGTCTGAAAACACGTCCTCTGCCTTTTGTTCTTAACCAGGTAATTCTCATCGCCTGTCAGAGAGCATTCTACAGTCTCCCATGCCAATTAAAGGACATTTAGGAAATTGGGTGCCTCTGAAGAGATGTACAAATTTGTTAGCTTTACCTCTGGCTGTAGCTAAATGAACAGGAAATTCTTAGGGGGAAAAATAAAACCTTTGTAAAAGTGAATGTGTTGCATGGGTACCAAAGAAGTGCCTCAAGCCAAGATTCGCAGAGAAAACCCATTTAATAAAGGGCTATATTAGATTAGGTAAGTGCACAAGGTCTCAGGAGAGAGGCGCTATGGAGATATTTGAATGAACACAAAGTTAAGGAGCAGTGAATGTAGAATTTTCCGTCACTGGTATTTTCTCCAGTGCATTTCGTAAGCCCTTTATGAGGCAGATTTTCTGATTTACATCAGAAAATCATAGACTATCAGAGACAGAAAGAATTAAAAATCCCTAAGTGCATCTCCATCACTTTGCAAGTAAAGAAACTGAAGTCTGAGAAGTCACATGATTTTTCTGGTGTCAGAGTGAGTAGTGGCACATCAGAGATTCAAACGCTGGTCTAGTTCCTTATTCTAGGTTCCTCCCACCAGGAGAATACCAGGAAATGGGCACATCCAGAGACTGTTTCATTCATAATTTGAAGAGCCTATAAATGCATTTATTTTTGTCAACCATAACAAAATGAAGATGAAAACAATATCCCTGGTCGATCAATAAGAGATGATCCCCACAGAAACTCACAGGAAGTCTGTGGGGTGAAATGGAACCTCCTTGGTCGCATTTGGGGATTGGGTAGACCTGGGTTCAAACCCCAACTCTGACACATACCAGCCATGTGAAATTGAACAACTGCTTAACCTCACCTCGCTAGTTTCCTCTGACTGAAGTGGGGAATAGCAATAGCTATTCTCCTACTGAGTTTTCTGAGAATTCAATGAGATCATTCATGGAAAGCACTCCGCCCAGTACTGGGCACTGGCTGGAAAGTCTAGCAAAGTCCGCTGGTTCAGCTGCAGCATCCACACTGCAGTCCAAGCAAACAACAGGCTCATGTATGAGCATTGCCCACAGGGCTAGGTTCCCAGAGGAAGGAGCCAGGGGTGGGCAGTCATCAGCGGATATGGACTGGGGACTCCTGCCGAACAGAAGACAGAAGATAATATCTACGACCACTGCCCATAACTGAGAACATTAAATTCTTCTAGAGTAATTCTGAACAAAGTCTGCTGCTGCAGCTTTGCTTGGAGAGATGTCACAGCCGGCAGGAAGACCAGGAGGAAAAGAACGTTGGGGAGACCAGCAGGTGAAACGAACAACGGTACCCAGGCAATTTGAGTACATAGTGTGGAGTCCGGTCTCTTTGGCCAGCAGAGACTTTGGCCTGAACCCATCCACTTTGGGAAAGACCTTTCAGTAGAGAGACACGCACCTTATGGAAAATGGGCAGATTCCTGCCTTTGATGACGAACAGCCGAGCGAGACGCTAACAGACTAGCAGACCGGATGCCAGCACCTCCAATTCATTTTTAAAAAGAGACAGCTTGCCTCATGAGGCTTCTGGAGATAGAAACCTGCCTTTACTCTCAAGCATGTAAGAGCTGCGTATTGAAAAATCTGACTGTTCTCCATGGTTCTCTGAGACACAGCTGATCCAGGATTTTACTGAGATGATTTCTAAAGTATGGCTTATGCCTGAGAAGCGCACAATGCACACACACACACACACACACACACACACACACACATTTGGTTACTGCAGGCTTGTCCCCACTTTCCACAGGAACTCCTGAACGCCCCTGGAAATGCTGCACCAGCATAGGCACAGAGTGTCGAGTCCAGCAGAACAATCTAGAACCGCCATTTACTTACAGTTCAGTGTTGGAACTTAGTCTACCTCAGTCTCAGTTTCTCCATCTAAAACCTTCCCTGTAAGGATTACATGGGCTGTGTAGTCTAGAGGCTGGCACACGGTAGGTGTTTAACCATCATTAGTTCCTTCTTTCTTATCTTCCTCCTTCCTCATACACTGTTTTGTTATTGTTAAAAGTCTGTTTTGGTTTTCAATTTTTTATAACGAGTGGTATCTGCAGGGGCCAGTATAATCCTGCTGGTTTTGGAGAAGCTCAGAAACTGATGAAAGATGAATCAGGGTTCACAGAAGTGAAAAATACTATTTTGTAAGCACCTCTGAGGTGCAAAGCTGGGAGAGAGAGAAGTAGGAAGTTCATGTAGTGACTCTTCGCAGAGGACGCAAGGGCAGTCAGTGAGTTCGGTGGGAGGTAACCCCATGAAGAGACTGTCCAACAGCAGAGGGCGGGAGTCCCCAGGTCAGGTACAACAGCTATAGTAGGTTTGGCTGCTGTAAAATCAGAGACTGAGTCAGTCATTGGGAGGCAGAGTATTTAGAACTAGGAGACGTCTTAAGTCAAGAGTCTACAGAAGAGGGCGCTGTTGCTCCAGTGGATTGATGAGCCTGGAGACGTTCTTTGATTGTCAGACTTGTGGGAGGGTGTGATTGGCATCTAGTTGGTAAAGGCCTGGGGGCGGGGGGGCGGGGGGGACTGCTAAGCAATCTACAGAGCAAGGAGAGCCCCATACAGCAAAGAATTGTCTGGCCCAAAATCTGACTAATTATCTGGTCCGTAGTGTTGAGGTTGACAAACCCTGGTTTATGGACAGGATATTAATTGATTCTGTAGCCAAAGTATTGAAGCAAAATTTTGGGATAGTTTATCTGCATTTTCACAATTCCACCCATATCTTTCTGGCATCTATAATTATTCCTTCATTTAAATTTTGTGTTTGATCCATGGTCATAATAACCCAGTTATTCATTTATGGGTTTGAGATGGAGCATGACCCCCTACCCACTTTAACACTGGATATTTGATTCATAGCAGTAAGAAGTAGCCACCCAGAGCCCATGGATCAAAAGACATAGTATGTCCCCAGCTGACTGAGCTTTAAGACCTGATCCTTACAGTTATGTACACAATCTAGCAATAATTGACATTAACCCGGCTTGTAGCACTGCTCTTGCCATGGTCCCGGTCACTACCCTTGAACTCTGTCCTCAGCATGTGTCTGTACAAATAAAGAGTCATGTGGAAAACTTGCTCTGTGAAGTGGGTGTTAACCCTGTTATGCTGTGAAGGGACGGATGCTGAGGGAGATATGAAACTTGCCGGGGGTAACGTACCTCCTTGAAGGACAGAGATGGGATTGGTCCCCAGGTATGTCCTCCTCCTAAGCCCACACTGTTAGCTGTTATATGCATGGTATTGTACAAGACATGATCACAAAATATGGTGAGTGTTAAAATAAAAATGGAAATATTACAGTAAAAGACACATTGCCATTAATGCCCCTCAAAATACTCCCCCTCACTTCCAACACACTTATCCCATTGTTCTTGCCACTTTCTGAAGCAGCTCTGGAAGTCCTCTTTTGTGAGTGTGTTTACTTCATCCTCCATCATGACAATACTCTGTGTCACACATCACTTCTGGTACAGAAATTTCTGTCAAATAAAACATTACACTGTGTCTTCATCCACCTTATTCACCGGATCTGGCACCACGCACTTCTGGCTCTTCCCCAAAGTCAAAATGACCATGAAAAGTAAACATTTTGAATCGATTCAGGACATCGAGGCAGCCACGACAGCGCAAATAAAGAAACTCAGGAAAGAGGACTTCCAGAACTGCTTCAGAAAGAGGCCAGAACAATGGGATAAGTGTGTTGGAAGTGAGGGGGAGTACTTTGAGGGGCATTAATGGCAGTGTGTCTTTTACTGTAATGCTTTTTTTTTTTTTTTTTAATTTAAACATTCACTGTAGTTTTTCATCACACCTTGTATATGGGGAAGGACCAAGGAACATGAAAGTATTTTGAACCATTTCTTACTGGTATAATGAGGTGAAGGGTGTGGTTGGCAATGAACACAGGTGATGGTGGACTCTCCCGCAACAGCCCAGGTGAGAGGTAAAGAGAATGGAAAATGCAGTAATAGAGGGCATGGCACCCTCATCTCACTAGAGGACCAGCATGTGTCAGTGGACCAAACACTCGAGTGTGAACACCTGGCATGCGTCCAGCTCCTTCATGCTACACCAAGAATCACGGCCAAGCATGTTACTTCTGTATCCTCCCAGCAACCACAGGAGAAACCCTGAGTACCGTGTTTCCCCAAAAATAAGACTGGGTCTTATATAATGTTTTGCTCCAAAAGATGCATTGGGGCTTATGTTCAGGGGGTGTCATCCTGAAAAATCATGCTAGGGCTTATTTTCTGGTTAGGTCTTATTTTCATGAAAACACGGTAGTACAGGGGATGCGGTGTGAAAAATACCCAATGCTCTACCTAGCACTGCATGTGTTGCCACTAAAAAGTGACATCCCTGTGGCCTAATTACAGCCTGATACCATCCTAAACGTGTTTGTCTTTTTCTTTCTTTGGGCTAAAGCACAAATACTCTTGGTCAAAGCAACAATAAGTCAACCGTGAGGCACACTGACTTAAACGACTCTCAGTCCTTGGTTGTTGAGTGTGAATTAACTCAACCCCTAGTTAGAGCATGGCACTTGGGGAAATAGGGCCAAGGTTGATCTCCAGGTTGGCTTTTCTGGATGGACCTCAAAAGAGATTAGGACAGTCAGGTTGGAGCTGCTGACCAAAGACAAAATGGCACAGGGAGATTGGACGATATTACACAGAGAATCAGAGACCAAAAAACTAATGCTCTGAATATCATATTTCTCTAATGTTTACAAAGGGATTATTCACTGCACCAGTCACACTGTGGTGGAAAATTGAAGTTCTCTGAGAGCCCCAAAGTTCACCACATATCACAGGGGATACCTCGGTGAGCGATTTAGATATTGTCCCCCACCAAGTACGACAAATTCCAGCTGTATTAAGATTCAATCAGGAAAGCAAACTCACTATGGGTAACACAGGACAGGGAATTCATTTTAGGAAGAAACCTTGTACAGTTGTACGAGAACAAGAGAAGGAAGGGTCCAGCAGTGGAAGCCTAGGATCACACTGATGCCACCAACTAGCCCTCTGGGCAGTGGAGCTTGGAGACACGACAAATACGCAAGGGGATCGGGAAAGCCAGCAGCTCCAGCTTCCAGAATGAACACATGAGGGGAAGCCCATGGGGACTGTTACCTCTGAAACCAGGAGTGAGCCTGGTATCGCTGTTGGCCATCAGTGCCATCAGGTGGGACCCAAACTGCGTGTGGAGAAGGAGGCTGGATGCGCTTTCAGTCTATCTGTGTGTCTCTCTCTCGCCACATAGGTTTACATGGAGCTTTCAGAGAATAGTGCCATTTTCACCTTCTGAATCTCACCTTCCTTTTTCTCAGCTTGAATCCTGAACCATACAGGGAAGAGACATTGGGGAAATGCAGTTTTAGCTAAGCCGAGTTTGTTGGTCCTTCCTGTTTCCTGGTTCAGATTTCTCCTTTCAGTGTTCCACTGAAAATAAGCAGCAGAAGAATGAAATGATCATAGATGGCTCAGAATCTACGTTCGTACCACGTCAGCTGCTAAACATTGGTTCCAGGCGGTCTCCCCGCATTAGTAGTTTGTCTGGAGTGTCTGGGCATCTCACTGAATTAGCCGATAGACCGTTTTGACTGACAGGCAGACTAATCAATGAGCTTGATAGGCTGGGACATGAGGGCACAGCACAGCCGCAGCCTGCAATCCTAGCATTGGACAACTCAACGAGCACGCTGGCATTTTAAAAGCATTACCCACGTGAGTGCCCTCGGTCAGCGATGCTCTTGAAAACAATTTCAAAGTAATAATCAGAAAATGTTTGATGAAAAAGCAACACAGAGTCATCCACTCATAATTATCCCAGGGAATAGCATAAGTGGGATAAATAAAATTGATAGCTGAGTCCCAAAGCACCTTTTAGCAGAAATCAGTGTTGTCCTCAGATATTTTCTCATCGTCACTGTTAAGAAAGAATAAGAGTGTTTCATGCTTTTCATATGAAAATCATTGAATCCAGGACTGGAAAGGGCTGTGGTCATCGCTTAGTATAGGGATAGCTAACTCGAATGTCACCAAAGACGAAATTGAATGGTCTGAGAGGCCAGTCCCCACACACAGGTGATTAGTCACAGTCTGACTTTTCTTCAACATCCCTTTTTTATTCGTATGTTCTCCGTTGGAGTGATTTTAATATTTTAAAAACATAGCCACAGGCAGATGCCGAGGGGGCAGAGTGTCCACTGAGTGGGAACAGGAAACCTAGCAGGTGCATAGGAGGTGATTTTTCTGGAACCAGTTTTCTAAACAGCCCATCTGCATCCTGGATCCTCACATGCCTTCTTGAACAGAAAGGGCGATCGAGCTTCAGCAAATACACCATCGCTCAGCAGCAAATCGTTTGGCAAACGGTCAGCTTCCACTTAAGAGAGATGAAGGTCTGGGGCAACAAAATCAATGGATGGCCATGAACTTGGATATGTAAGATGATCTCATCCGATGAGATTCAGGGTAGCAATGCCATGTAAAGAGGTCCCCATCCAAAGGACAATTGGTGGTTACGGAGAGTGCGGTGGCCAGGCAGTTGACCTCGGAGATTTGCTCCCCGACAGCACTCTTTCCTCCACTACTGGTGACTCTAACCAGGCTTCCACCCAGGGTCTGGGGCACACACACCCTCCCTTTGCAGCTGCACAGAGGGGCCTGGAGCTCACAAGAGCTTTCTGTAATCCCATGCTCGCAAATACAGGGACACAACAGGCCTCCCTGTGCTTTTGTGACATAACAAACTGTCATTGTTTCCTGGCTCGGCATCAAGAACTGATTACAGAGCTGCTCAGTGCATTTGGGGAGAGTTTTGTCATTCCAGAAAATGTTGGTGTCAGTTCTGTACGTCCCAAGTTTCACCTTTGTCAGCTTTCAGCAATGTGAATGGACAACACCTGTTGTGAGCTGCCCCGGTTAGGAAATGCAAGTTTGAATTTTTAATTTTGAGGGAAAGAAACTCTCTTCATCTGTTTTTCTGGTCACCTGTTAGGTGAGATTTTTTTTTTTTTTTTTAGGTTAAAATCTGTTGGGGTGGCCGGTTGGCTCAGTTGGTTAGAGCGCGAGCTCTCAACAACAAGGTTACCAGTTCAATTCCCATATGGGATGGTGGGCTGCGCCGCCTGCAACTAAAGATTGAAAATGGCAACTGGAGTTGGAGCTGAGCTGCACCCTCCACAACTAGACTGAAGGACAACAACTTGGATCTGATGGGCCCTGGAGAAACACACTGTTCCCCAATATTCCCCAATAAAATTAAACAAAAAATCTGTTATCTTTGTTTCTATAATTAGCACTAATTCTTCAGGGTAAAAAAATATCAAAAGCTAAATGAGACAAAAACAATAGTACATTGATATATTACATCTATTCCTGAGTCTCCAATAAATCTGTAAACGTGGCATACTTCCACAAAAAAAAAAAAGGAAAGAAAAAAGGAAAAAGGTGAAAAAGTAAAAACATGGCTGCACAGCAGCACACTAGCAGATTTTTAACAGCCACCTCTCTGAAAAATGATTTTGTTCACATATATATATGTGCTCACATACCTATATACCTGTGCATGTACATACATGTGTATGTTATTACCAATTTTAATAATATAGTGGATACATAGCAATTAAAAAACAACACAGTGTACAATACTCCTTATTACAAATTCCACAAAGTCAGTTCACTTTCGCAGAAGGCTTTCTTAAGCTTACGGAGCACTTACACCGCCAGTCCGTCTCTGGCTGCACTTCATCAATGACTTGACAGTGGAGTTGCCTTCCAATCCACTATCTATTTTCCAGGTAAATTTATTGACATTAAATCTGACATGTGATATAATATTAAACTATTTCTCACGCTCACACAAATGATTTCATTACTGAAAACCCTTTCAGCATCAGCACTAAATCAAGCCCTGATCTGTCGCATTTGCCAATTTCTATGGTATAAATACTTCCATGGCTGATTTCCAGCCAGGCACATGGCATCGCTGCATGAGGATTCGGGGAGATATACAGTAATTCTCCATGATACAGTATTCTCACCATGGAGGTACAATAATATAAGTAACCGCCAGACCCTAAATAACAGTAAAATACGGTAAAAATCATTAGGAAGTCATCAATATTGAATATTTACTATCTATTTAATATGATTTTAAATTTTAAGTGATACGATTTAGTTTTGAATAATGGCTGTGTTTAACAACTTGCTTACAAAATTCCTGAAAATAACACTCAGCTCTCAAGAGCTGCTACCAGGCAGGCCCAGCACCCCTCTGCCTACATATTTCAGTGGTTTTCAAATGAAGGTGGAAAATTGGGAAGGATGGATGCCTTATGGCAACATCATAGACACCATGGGGGCCGAACAGAATCTCAGTTTAATTTCAGTTTTCCGGGTACACTTGTCACCATATCGGTGGTACCCATCCTCAGTGACTACGTCAGGGTCATCTTCAGAGCTGGTAGAAACCCTATTTGTGTGAGTGTGTGTGAGTGTGTGTATGTGTGTGTGTGTGAGTGTGTGTGAGTGTGTGTATGTGTGTGTGAGTGTGTGTGAGTGTGTGTATGTGTGTGAGTGTGTGTATGTGTGTGTGAGTGTGTGTGTGTGAGTGTGTGTATGTGTGTGTGTGAGTGTGTGTATGTGTGTGAGTGTGTGTATGTGTGTGTGAGTGTGAGTGTGTGTGTATGTGTGAGTGTGTGAGTGTGTGTATGTGTGTGTGTGAGTGTGTGTGAGTGTGTGTGTGAGTGTGTGTGTGTGAGTGTGTGTGAGTGTGTGTGTATGTGTGTGTGAGTGTGTGTGTGTATGTGTGTGTGTGTGAGTGTGTGTGCGTGTGTGTGTGTGAGTGTGTGTGTGTGAGTGTGTGTGTGAGTGTGTGTGAGTGTGTGTATGTGTATGCCTTAAGAATACTTCACATCAACTTTCTGGCAGATTGTGAGAATATGGCACAGTGTTATTAACTATAGTCCCCATGATGACATCAGAGCCCTGGGAGTTATTCATCTTCTAACTGGGAGCTTGCACCCTCTGACTAGGTGAGGTAATGGATGTCTTAATGAACTCGAGGAAGGCAGTCATTTCACGATGCACACCTATATCGAAGCATCATGCTGTGCACCTTAAGTACATACCATTTTGCCTGTCAATTATGCCTCAATGAAACTGAAAAAAGACAAATTAAAAAGATAAACCCCAAAGCTCACTCATCAAAAGTAAAATGAGAAGATTGTATGTGAAAGACTCACACAATGGACTCCTATGCAGTAATGAGAATAAAAATTACACACAACAACCTGGACGAAGCTCACATCTAACGTTGAATTAAAAACGTCAGTTAGGAAAGAGTACGTACTGTTTGATCTTATACATGTATATTATAATCATATGTAATGATTATTGTAATATGATTATAGATGTATATGGCGTAGATAAGTTTTGTATTACATATACTTTGCATACAAAATGTAAAACTAGTCTATTCGATTAGAAGTCAGACCGTTGTTTTCCTTTTGTCTCAGCTGTGACTGGAAGGTGTTCCTGGGGGGCAGCCATGGTCTACATTTTCATTTGAGCGCTGGTTTCATTGGGGGGGTGGGGCGTCAATTTGTGAAAATTCATTGAACGGACACTTGTACTTATCCAGGGACTGAACTGAACACGATTTAGTCTGATTGCTGAGGGTGAGGCTCTGACACAGTATTCTGGAAAGTCCTCACGTGACTCCAATGTAAATTTAAGCTTGAGAACTACATTATTTCCATATGGATTAATGATCTGTCAATTCACACTAGTTTAAAATATATTAATGTGAGTCTTTTTATAAAAAGGTAAGAGAAAGGAAATAAATGACAACATAGCTAAAAAAAAAAAAAAAAAAAAATCCATATAGTTAGGAGGTATTTTGAAGAAAATCCAGCTCCTCATCATAATTTAAGAGGCCCTGGGTAATTTAGCCTCTCTCTCTCTTTCCAGCTTCTAGATTTCTTTGATTCCCACTCAGTGATGCCAGAGAGAAGAGTGAAACAAGCACAGAAAATGTCCAGACAAGTTGCAGAATCATAGAACAGAATGAATTGTTTTAAAGCACTGATTTAGGGGGTGGTTAGTTACACAGCTGTCAGCAATTGATACACATATCTACAATTTCAAATGGTATCTGTAGAATTGCAAATGTATCCTAAGGTTTGCATAATATTTTAATGAAGTGAGATACATCAAATCGATTTTTTTTCCAATTTACCCACTTTTGCTTGATTCATGATGTTGCAAATGTGACTGGTGTGTACCCCAAACTCCTGTACTCTCCTGAGTTGAGAACTACTGTAAATGCAGATGGTTTGTTCTTTCTTTGTCACCTCCCCCACAAGGACACATACTTTCTTATCTTTAAGATACACAGTCTCTGAAGAGGACCAGTTCGCTCGTAGAGATTAGACAAGCTGAACTATTGATGGGGAGAAAAGGCAATTATATTAGAAATTCTATGTCTGTCTATTTTGTCTAATATGTTTGTTAATTTATATTTTTTTTATGTTTTCTAATGTATACACACACATATAGACATGTTGGGTTTATATGCTTATTTGTTGGTCATAAAAATTCGGAGACTACCTCTTTAAATCATATTTCACCATGAACAGAACCTGGCCTGTAAACACAACTGACGTCAACTTTAAAAGCCAACTGTTACACAAATTTGATCTGTGCCAAGAAGTGATGTCTTGAATAAATACCGAACAAGGTTTCATCTGAGCATTGTGTTCCCATCATCATCTCTGCCATTTCCTAGTCCTATGGTCCTTGAGAATTCTTGTACCTCTGAGTTTCACTTTCTCCAGCTATAGAAGACAGATACCATGTTTCCCCGAAAATAAGACCTAGCCAGACAATCAGCTATAACGCGTCTTTTGGAGCAAAAATTAATGTAAGACTTATATTGCATAAGTCTTATATTATATTATGTTAGATAAGACCCAGTCTTACATTGTAGTAAAATAAGACCAAGTCATATATTAATTTTTACTCCAAAAGACGCATTAGAGCTGATCGTCCGGCTAGGTCTTATTTTTGGGGAAACATGGTAACAACCCGACCTTTGCCACAGTCAAGCACAGATGAAGTGCTGAACAGAATCACTCTGTAAACTATACAGCACTAGGTATAGGGCAGAACCAATCAAATACGAAAGGTTAGTCTCTATGCTCCTTTTAGAGTTGAGCATGCCATGGTTATAAACTTATTTTCAGCAAAGTAAATACTATATCGTTCTCAGAATGAGTGTATATTTGAGAAAAATGACCCCTTTTTAAGCAAAATGTGTGGAAATGACAATTCCTCTTCATGGAATCGAGTTAAGGAGAAACAAGTATTACCTGCTGCATAGACGACTATTTAGAGAGGAGGTCATATTTGAACTTGGCTGAGAGAGGTTGCATTTGACTTCTACGGGAGAGATTGAATCTCAAGGAGAACAATGCAGGTGGAGACACTCAGATGAAGAGAGGCTTAGGGAGGAAAACTGAAAACGTGCCGAGATCTTCCCAGTGAAACAGTCTGACTTACATGAAGGAGGGTGAGGAAGACATGCCTCACGACACAGGTTGAATTGACTTAATTGGAGAACTTTCAATATTTGTTGAAGGAAATTGTATTTGAATGCTTGATTAGGCATCTTGAACTTCATAGGAAATGGTGTCTGTGAAGGTCTTGACACAGACTAATGACAGAATCAGCTGTGCTTTGTGAAAGATTTTCTGCATAGGAGTCGGTCTCAATGCGCCACGTCTAGGAAAGGATACAGATGATACTGTGACACAGGAAAGAGCTGAGGAGGCAACTCCAAAGACGGGGAGAAGTAACGGGGGTGGGCTTGACTGATAGCCCAGAACTAGAAAGGAATGAACGAGTACATCCTGAGATAAAATACAGCCTAACGGCTTTACATGTTTAGATTATTTCTAACCCACTATCACTGGGGATCTGCTACCTAAAGTATTAATTAAAATAGCATTGGCTCTATGTGGAGTATGATATTCCCTGAACAAACAGCACTAAAATGGCGCCTGACCATGTCAAGTGCCTCCAAGCAAAACTCATGAGTTACTTTCAAAAATTAGGAGCAGCTTTGTGTGTTCAGTATATATCCTTTTGTTGTTGTTGTTGTTCAAGTACAAATGTGCCTATCTATGACCAAATGATGTATTGTGGTTACAATACTTATGCCTAAAACTGGATTCTGGTACTATCCAATAAAATTCTAACAGTGTTTGGGAACATTGGATTACCCCTTGGAAGTCTTGGGGGATTACTCTAAGAGGTTAATCATTTATTTAAACATATCCATCGAGTGCTTACTCTGTGCCAGGCACAGTGCTATGCATGAGAGAGGCAGCCACATATACGACTAGAAATATATTTGCCTACACAGAACTTATGTTCTACTGTAGACAGAAAATGGACATGTAACAAACAAATGTGTAAATAAGGATTTTTCAGATAATGTAAGTGCACTGAAGACAGTAGGAAGGGCTGATGAGAGTGACAGGGACCAGGGGTGGGACCAGGTGACGGCTGCCTCCACAGGGTTCTAAGAGATCATTGTACGGAGGTGACGGATCTGAGGTGTGTGTAATGGAAAGCGCCAGCCCTAGAAGCATTTGGAGAAGAGTGTTCCGAGCAGCTAAAAGCAAGTGCAGAGGCCCTGAGCACGGAACAACTGTGATATTTCTGCGAGTGTAAGAAAGAAGTATGGCTCTAGAGTAGTGAGGAAAAGGGACGAAAGCACAGGTTGAGATGGAAGAGGTTGACAAAAGTCAGGCTGTCTAGTGTCCTGCTGGCCATGGGAAGGAGTCCGATTTTAAATTTCAGGAAAGTTTTAAGTCAGAGAAGAAAAGCTCTCAACCCGCCCTGTGCTATTTTAAATTTGTAGCATAGCTATTTATGGTACCTTAAAGTGAAAACACTACTTCTAAAGAAAACGTGACCCTCCCCTTCAAAGACTTCAAGTTGAAAACACTATTTCCCACATTCCCTTCTCCTAAGAGTCTATCTTCCCTGCAGAATGTCCTGTCTATATACCAACCACGTCCTCCCAATGCTGACACAACAGAAAAAAACGTTCTACGTTGTTACCAGTCCTACGAAAGAGTTTCATTTAGGGTTCCAGAATCAATTACTTTGGAGGAACATTTGGTAATCAGATGACCATCTACAGCAGGAGGCATTGCATAAAAACGGCGTTTTCAGCATTTCTAAATTGGGCCATCTCTATTAGAAATGGCAAAGATGTCACTTGACTTAAAAATATAGCCTGGCGTCCCCTTCCAAAAGGAGCTGGGAGGCTAACAATAAATCTGAGCAAGGCCCGAGGCCACGCGTGGGCTGTGGTGTGCTCAATATTCATCACTCTCGGTGCCAGGGGGACGTCCAGGGTGTGCTTCTGGGATCCTTGAGAGAAGCAGGGTCACCACACCTGCCATTTCAGGGAGTTGCCATGCGGTGCATTGTCCTCATTGAAGAAATCCTGGTCAGTGCGTGTTTCCATCCCCGTGGCTTTCCCTGCTAGTTCATTTACTCTGGTTTGCAAGTCAACAGAAGGTGATGTTTGAGACACAGGAAAATTCAAGCAATAATAAATACTCTTCAGTGTCCTCTGATTGTGATGATTTAGAAGGAGGTAGATTTTCTCTCAGATTCACTTCCAGGCAAGTCCGTTTGTAATATGGCAAGCTCTGTAAAAATGCTGACACACAAGTTTTTTTTCTCCTTTTTTTTTTTTCTCCCCCTTTATTGGTATAAGCACTAAAAACAACTTCATTCAAGTTTGAACCAACTACTTTGGGAGAAGTTCTGAAAAGAATGTAAGCACATTTGTCAGTAGACATTACTTGCAAACGGCGGCAGGAAAGAGCTCTTACAATTTCCAGTCTCTGAAGAGTGATTAATACAGTGGGAGAAACCGTCCCATTGAGCCCCGATGACACAACACAATAGTTAGAATGCCTGAAGGAGCCTGGAATTCTGCCAAGCCAAAAAATGGGACTCACCCCAAGGTCCTTCCTTGAATTATTCAATTTCTCTCTTAAAAACAGAGTCTCCTATGGAATAACAGCCCTCCTTCAGGACTGACTAAATAAGTGTCCAGTGCATAGTTTTGTAAGATTCCTACAGAAGTGCTTGGCCAGTAGCAAAACAAATGCAATTGTACAGGGTAATCCCTTTAAACAACCAAGAGGGATGTTGGAGAAAACTGCATTTAAGTGATAAGATTTTTTAAATAACAAAGTTAAAAGGAAAGACATTAGGTAGGAATTCTTAAGATGACATGCATATTGAACTTCACGGAAATAAAATTCCTTATAACTGGTGATGTTTGCCACCTCCTGTTATGTTTGAGTCTGTAATTCCAGCCGTTGACCTTCAGGACACTGTTCTAAGGACAACAGTTCTGCTGGGCCCTGGGTTTAAAATCGTGCTGCCTCTCAGCCGGGATAACTCCTAACATAGCGTGTGATTTAGCTGTTTGTCATTGTTACCTTATTAATCGAGTGTTTAATATTTTAAAAACTCAACCGGGTAAATATTTGAACTTGAATTTTGAAATCTGCCTTTGATTTCACACATTTTACAAAAAAATCCTAGTAAAGTCAAAGATTTAAAGAAAGCAGTGTCTGGTATATGCTGAGCCTTTTTCACTGTAGGAAACTAACAGTTAACCAGATCAGTAAACTCTGGGTTTCTCATACATGGGGACATTCTATCATCAACAAAATCTGATCCTTCACGGTATTTCAGTTCCTGCTTTACACCCATTACAAATGTGTTATAGACACTGTGTTTAATATTTATTTAAGAGTAAAATACTTCTTTGTGAAAACTTCCCATGTATTGTCTAATAGACAAAAACCTAGATTTAGAGTTGCTAAGTTTTCCTCCACTTGTCAGTGTGGTCCATATATTTATCCCAGTTGCATGCATGCGTTTTCTGTCCTAAGACATGTAGATGGTTCAGTACCTCAGGGCTAAGAATCAGCCTTCTGAGTCTGTATTAAACCTCCTGATACTTTTTTTTCCTCTCAGGAAAAATTATGCCATTTTTTTCACTCCTGTATTTGTTCTTCCCCATTTCCAGCGGTGAGCAGGCAGTGATCCCAAGTCCTATTTCTGACCTCAGCATCGCCAGTAACTTGGATCTAAACAAGTTTTCTAACCTCTGGTAGACGATACTCTTTCCATCGCAAGGGGCAGCGTCTCACTAAAATTAGCCGAAAGTAGGGAAAGTATACCTTATTGGCAGTTTACTGAAAGTCCACAGATGGAGTTAGGAAATGCTGCCTTTCTTCCTTGGGGTTGTCCCGCTTTGGTATTCATTTCATTTTCTGGCCAACAATCCCCTTGCAGTGGCCCCTGGTACCTTCTTACCCTGCCTAGAACAGCACAGATGGAATGCCTCTGTGTTGTCTGACTTTAGTCAAATCCCAGGGATTGGCTCAGATATAACAGATCCGGAACCGATCAGTATGGTGAGGGTGGGGGCACATTTCACCTGAATGATCCACAAGGTCGCAGGGGCCACTCAAACCACAACTGATAGGAACGAGTGGACCCCTAGAAGACCAGGTATTCTTGTCAGAGGAGGTAGAAATGGACTGAGGGTTGGCGAAAACAGCACATGTGTCCCCAGGACATGACCACACACATGCTCCCCACTATGTCACCCAAACAGCAGCTTGTACTCTGTCTGTTGCAGTTCCTGACTTGTGTGCTCGTTTCTGTGTTTCGGCTGAAGGATGAAGAGGGCAGGGCCGTGGCCCTCTTACTTACTGCTGAAGTCCAGGGTCAAGCTCAGTGCCTGGCACACTGAGGCACTCATGCTGGCCTGAATGGAACTGCTTTCCTCAACCCATTTGATAAATATGTATATTTGACAAATATGTACAGACCGTGTGCTAGGGGGTAGAGCAGCAGCGGCGAATAAAGCCGTGGAAACCTCTGTCCTTAGGGAGTAACATTCAAACAGGGCATCATCTGGAACTCTTACTGGTTACCCGACCTCAGTCTCTAGGATCCTAGAACAGTAAGATCGTAACACAAGGGCAATGGTGTGGGGATAGACGGAACCAGTTGTTCCTCGGAGGAAATTAGATGACTGAGTTTCTTCTACTTGATGATAATCCAGGTAGGACAAACAACACTGAAACCCATTCATTCCTCTATTCATTCATTCATTCATTCATTCACAACAATTTATTACATCCCTACCAAGTACCAGGAGGTTCACTCCCTGCCCTCCTGGACTTAATGTCTAGCGAGGAAGAAACAGATTGCATGAGTTTCCTATGGCTTCTATAAAACCACAGCTTGGTGCCTTGAAATAACAAACATGTATTTTCTTACAGTTTTGTTGGTCAGAAGTCCAAAATGGGTTGCATGGGGTTGAAATAGAGCTAGCCACAGGGCGGCCGTCCTCCACAGGTGGAGGCGAGTCCATCTGTCCCTGTGCCTTCCTAGCTTCCTGAGTTTGGTCCTGCTGCTCTTGGCTCACGGCCCCTTCCTCTCTCTGGGGTCAGCAGCGTGGAGTTTTCTCATTGTTCTCTGCTCTGGCTTCACACTGCCTCCCCGTCTGCATCAAATCCCCTTCTGGTTCCCCAGCCAGAAATTCCAGCATAACCTGCCCAGTTCAAGATCTTTTGCTTAATCACAATGCAAAACCCATTTGCTATTTAATATAAAATTCACAGGTCCCAGACTGTAGGACCTAGATATTCCTGGGGCCAACTATTTACCCTACCACACACTTTCATGCAACGATTATAAAATATCCTCTTAACAATTATGTTTCTTAATTAAATGGTCCTCAATTTTCTTTTATTTTTTTAAAAATACAAAAATAGAACATTAGAACTTTGAAACATTCATGATTTCAAAAATGTTCCAGAAACATAATGTATGTCTGGATGGATTGTGATTCATAGTAAAGACTCAAAGGCCAGTATCCATAAAAATGGTACAGAAGAACTTGTAAAGTCATTAAAAAAAAATCAGGGGAAGAGGGTGGAGCAAAATTTTAAGTTCTATTTTAGAGTGTGGGGAGGGTTATAATGTTAACATTTTGAAAACATTATAACCGTGAAAATAGGAAGGAAAAAGCACAACTATGAAAAAAACTTGTCCTTTCAGAATGAATAAAAAGTAAGTTTTAGGAAAACAAAAAAGACCTTATACATATGCATAGAAATAGCACTTTCACATTAGACAATATAATTTTCTAAACTAGAGCACAGTATCTGCAAGTAGGAAGACACACCATGAAATCTCTAAAACGACAAATAGATTTAAAGCAATGCTCTTTTGTGTATATCATTATCAGCCTCCTTACCTCTAGGGCAATGTTTAGCTCAAATAATTTTATTTCAATAGCTATGGCTTAAAAAAAAAATAAAAAAGATCCAATCTGTTCTTTCACAAGGAAATTGTACACCAAAGATATATGATTATTTTTTCCCTTTAGAATCAAGCAAAACGACATGTTGAATCACATCCTATCTGAATAAATAAAAATTAACAGAAGAACTGGAGAATTCCTCAGGCCTGATTTGTATTCTGAGAATAATAATTTATTTTAATTTAACACAAAACATCTTTTAGAGATACTATGCTGATTCAATAGACATATTTAAAGTGAAAAATGTTAATGTTAAATTTATACAGGAAGCTGAAACTTGAGTATAGGAATAGAATTCTTATTCACAAAGGTATAATTTGGGGACAAATTGATGACTCTGTCTTTTTAAATCTATTGTCCCTCCAAAACAAAATACATTATTATTTCACTTTGAATCTTTGTTATAGAGAGTTAGAAGTGACACAAATCAAAATAATGTCATAACTGAATAAATATGACTGTAGCACTTCTAGGCACTGGATTTTCTGGTAGTAAAAATGCCTTTATTTATATGGTTTTCTGATTTTAATGGTTGATTTCCGCATGTTTTAGCATTCTCATAACTTTTAAGATCAGTATATCTTTCCATTTCTTGAAATCGCTATTAAATATGTGGCTCTTATAATTCCTGTGTTTCTGGGTTGTAAGTTATATTGGTTCCTGTGTTTCTCCCAATATATTCTGCTTGGTTGTGATTACATGAAACTTCAGCAGTTCCCATCATCACAGCTGCTGGGAAGCAGTGTGATGTGATAGAAGGGCTGCTCTGATGATCAGAGGACTTAGGCAGTGTCCATGCTCTGTGACAACTCTCATAGGTGAGCTTGGACATTGATAATGGACTGCTATGCCTGCTGAGGCGGATCCTGCTCTGTAGGGTCAGCACCTGCACACGGCTCCTCCGCTGTAGTCAAGGCCAGCCCTCACAACCAGTGAGCCTGAGGGTCAGTCCCTCCCATTGATGTGCAAACAGCAACCAAGGCTCAACTACAAGAAGATGGTACACAACTCACACAAGGGACACACTGGTGTGTATTGCTCAGGCAACCAGGCGACTGCACCATTAGGCCCCACAGGACACCTACTACATAAGACTACTCTACCAAGACCGAGATGCATAGCACCCCTACCTAGTACATAGAAACAAACACAGGGAGGCAGCCAAAATGGGGAGAAAAAGAAACATGTCCCAAATGAAAGAACACAACAAAGCTCCAGAAAGAGAACTAAACAAAATGGAGACAAATAATCTACCAGATACATAGTTCCAAACACTGGCTATAAGGATGCTCACTGATCTCAGGGAGAACTTCAACAAAGAGATAGGAAACATAAAAATGGAGATAGAAACCATAAAAAGAATGAGACAGAAATAAAGAATACAATGATGGGAATGAACAATACATTAGAGGAATCAATGGTAGATTAGATGATGCAGATAATTGAATCAGCGATTTAGAAGATAAGATAGCAGTAAACATTGTGTATATATACCACAACTTCTTCATCCATTCATCTATCGAAGGACATTTTGGTTGTTTCCATGTCTTGGCCACCGTAAACAAAGCTGCAATGAACATTGCAGCACACGTGTCTTTATCTCTAAATGTTTTCAGTTTTTTTGGGTAGATACCCAGGAGAGGGATTGCTGGGTCATATGGCAATTCTATTCGTAATTTTTTGAGGAACCTCCACACCGCCTTCCATAACAGCTGCACCAGTCTGACATTTGTGACAACATGGATGGATCTTGAGAGTGTAATGCTGAGCGAAATAAGTCAGACAGAAAAAGCAGAGAACCATGTGATTTCACTGATATGTGGTATATAAACCAAAAGCAACAAAAGAACAAGACAAACAAATGAGAAACAGAAACTCATAGACACAGACAATGGTTTGGTGGTTGCCAGAGGGTAAGGGGGGTGGGGGGTGGGGGGTGGGAGATGAGGGTAAGGGGGATCAAATATATGGTGATGGAAGGAGAACTGACTCTGGGTGATGAACACACAATGGGATTTATAGATGATGTAATACAGAATTGTACACCTGAAATCTATGTAATTTTGCTAACAATTGTCACCTCAATAAATTTAATTAAAAAAAAAAAAAGATAGCAGTAAACACCCAATCAGAACAGCAAAAAGAAAAAAGAATCCAAAAAAATGAGGAGAGTTTAAGGGGCCTCTAGAACAACATCAAGCACACCAACATTCACATCATAGGGGCACCAGAAGGAGAAGAGAGAGAGCAAGGGATTGAAAGCCTATTTCAAGAAATAATGACATAAATCTTCCCTAACCTGGCAAAGGAAATAGATATACAAGCCTAGGAAGCTCAGAGAGTCCCAAATAAGATGAACCCAAAGAGGCCCACACCAAGACACATCATAATTAAAATGCCAAAGGTTAAAGACAAAGAAAGAGTCTTAAAAGCAGCAAGAGAAAAGCTGTTAGTTACCTATAAGGGAGCTCCCATAAGACAATCACCTGATTTCACAACAGAAGCTTTGCAGGCCAGAAGGGATTGGCAGGAAATATTCAACATGATGAAAACCAAGGACATACAACCAAGATTACTCTACACAGCAAAGGTATCACTTAGAATTGAAAGACAGCTAAAGAGCTTCCCAGACAAGCAAAAGCTAAAGGAGTTCATCACCACCAAACCAGTGTTACAAGGAATCATAGAGCATCTTCTTAAAGATGAAAAAAGTAAATAAAATAAATATAAATAATAAAATGGTAATAACTAAATACCATGTTTCTCCCAAAATAAGACCTAGCCATACAATCAGCTCTAATGCATCTTTTGGAGCAAAAATTAATATAAGACCCAGTCTTATTTTACTATAACATAAGGCCATATAATATAACATAAGACCTGGTCTTATATTAATTTTTTGCTCCAAAAAACGCATTAGAGTTGATTGTCCAGCTAGGTCTTATTTTTGGGGAAACACGGTACCTATTAACAATTACTTTCAATGTAAATGGATTAAATGTTCCAATCAAAAGATAGGGGGGCTGAATGGATAAGAAATCAAAACACTCAAATGCTGCCTACAAGAGACTCACTTCAGATGGAAAGAAACACAGATTGAAAGTAAAGGGATGGAAAAGATATTTCATCACAATGGAAACGAACAAACAAAATATCTGGGGTAGCAATACTTATATTAGACAAAAATAGACTTTAAAACAAAGACTATAACAAGAGACAAAGATGGACCCAGTTATCCACTTCTGGGTATTTATCCAAAGAAATCCAAAATGCTACTTCAAGGGGTCATGTGCATCCATATGTTCATTGCAGTATTATTTACAGTGGCCAAGATGTGAAGGCAGCCTGGGTGTTCCTGAATGGATTAATGAATAAAGAAGAGGGGGTACATGTATACAATGGAATATTACTCAGCCGTAAAGAAGAATGATACCTTACCATCTGCGACAACATGGATGGACGCAAAGGGTATAATGCTGAGCATAATAAGTCAGACAGCAGAAGACAAATTTCATAGGATTTCATTTGTATGTGGAATCTAAAGAAAAAATAAACAAACAAAACAGAAACAAACTCATAGATGCAGAGAACATTTTGATGGTGCCAGTTTGGAGGACAGTTAGGGGTGGGTGAAAGAGGGGAAGGGATTAAGAAGTACAAATTGGTTGCTACACAGTAGTCATGGGGATGTAGGGTATAGCATAAGGAACACAGTCAATAATATTGTAATAACTATGTATAGTGTCAGATGGGTACTAGATCTATCAGGGTGATAGATGGGAGGGATTGGGGGCAGGGTGAAAAAGGTGAAGGGATTAAGAAGTACAAATTGGCAAGTAGAGAATAGTCACGAGGATGTAAATATAGGGAATATAGTCAATAATATGGTAATAATTATGCATAGTGCCAGGTGGGTACTAGATTAGTCAGGGGGATCACTTTGTAAATTACATAAATTACATAACCACTATCTGTACACCTGAAACTAATATAAAATAATATTGAATGTCAACTCTAATTAAAAAATTAGAAAAGGGGGGGAAGATAAAGAAGAATAAGAGTTTCAAAGTTCAAGATATAAAATGAATAAGTCTTGGGGATGTAATATACAGCATAGGCAATAGAGTCAATAGTATTGTGATAGCGTGGTACAGTGTCAGATGATTACTGGACTTATCATGGTGATCTTTAGCATAGGGAATATAATCAATAATATGGTAATAACGATGTATAGTGCCAGGTGAGTACTGTTGAATAACCATGATGTACACCTGACAATAATATAATATTGATGCTAACTACATTTTAATAAAAATCATAAACAATAAAATTAAAGTAGAACACTATGGTCTAGCAGACTATGGTTGGTTATTTAGAAATGCAGCCAATATTATTCCCTTTACTATTTCCATGCCCTTTTATAGTTTAATTTGAAGCTCTTCTATCAAGAGATGGTATGTATTTCCATATCCCTTCGATCTGGACTGATTTTGTGACTTGGACTGGTTAAAATATAGCAGATATGACATTGTGTCAGTTACAAGCCTTGACATCAAGAAGTCTTGCACATGTCTGATTTTTCTCAGCACATTTCTGATTTCTCTTAGAACTCTGAGCAGACATCATGTGAAACAGCCCAGACTCACAGATGATGAGAGACCCTGGGACCAGGGCCAAGGTAGCCCAGTTGTCTCAGCTGAGAATGTCCTAGACTACTAGCCAGGTCTCAGATGGCTCAGTAGCTGACCATAGATTTAAGGCACCCATGCAAAACCAAAAGAATAGCCAGTTGAACCCACTCTAAATTGTCAATTTACAGATTTGTCAACTAAATGCATAGTGGTTTGTTATGTTAACCACTGAAATTTAGGGTGGTTTGTTACACAGCAAAAGCTAACTGATACACAAACAATATATATAGCTTGAATGAAACAATGTATCATTGAAATGGAAAGAAAAAACACACAAAAGTGAATCTAGTTCTTATGTAACATTCTATGTCACTTTTTATTTTATATAAATATAGCTTTTTTCCCATACCAAATTCTAAATTTGAGGGAAAATACGTTTTAATTATTTAAAGAATTCACTATAAAGGAAATAAAAAAAATAACTATCCTTCTTTGCTATTGATGACAAAAATCATTTAATCATGTTCTTTTACTATAAAAAATTCATATTTGACAATTTATAATTAAAATAACATTAGTTCTGTTCTTAAATAGCACTTGATAGATTTTAAAGGATTGAACTCCCTGTACTACCATAAAAATTACTTCAAAATTTTATCACTTAGTCGTTCAAATAACATAAGTGTTATGCATTTGAAAATTGCTTCATATGAAGAAAAAAATAAACATCAATATGTTATCAATCAAAATTCATAATAATAGAACTCTTTACCTGCAGAAGTATTTATGAGTGGCAGCAGAATTACCAGTTTCCATAGCAACCTCATTTCCACTTTCTAAAGTCAAAGTTTCTCCCATACAATCAGCAGCAAAGAAAAGTCTATCTTCCAGTCAGTCTCTCAAGAGTCTGAAAGAAACAAAAAATTGTCATGAAATGACAAATACACAAACATGCATATTTTGCAATATATATGAACTGTTGCATATTAATTTAATTTAATATTAAGATGGTATTGTCCAAAATAAAGCAATCTAAAGGTGTGCATTTTACAGATATATATATTTTGCAGATTCCATAATTTCCATTCACACCTCAGACATACATTTCATTTGCTATCAAATTTGCTGTAGTAGTTAATGGTTTGGAATGCAATTCAACTGAATGTATTGTATGTGATTAAAATGTTCATTACTATAATTTTAAGTTCAGTTGTTTTTAAAATGTTAAAAAGGATTAAAAACATATTAAACCAACCTCTGTAATTCTGTTAATGACTTTTATTTTTATTTTACACCATTAGGAATGAGATAGAATATTGCTCTATCTCATATATATATATAATATATATATATCCAAAAAATGTATACACGTTTTAAGAAAGAAAAACTGTATTAAAATTGTAAATTGTTATAATATATACTGATAACAAAAGATGAATATAAGTCACGTTTGACTTCTGCAATTACAAGATGTGCTCAGCATGGTTACCATCAGCATCCAGACACTTCTGATTATGGTGAACTACTGCTTGAGCAATGCTGACCATAGTGTCCAGTTATATACATTTTTTTGGTATGACCAGTGTGTGTGTGAGTGTGTGTGTGTGTGTGTGTGTGTGTGTAGTGATTTTATACATTTCATGGATTTTTTCAATATTTTTATCAACATAAATAAAAATAACATTAACAGTCTTTTTATCTGTATTTTTGAGGTTATATTTATTAGAAAAAATTATATTTCTTAATATATTACATATGTTATATATGTATGTTAATATATATATTATATATTATACATTATATGATGTATTATATATTATAGATATATAACATATTCATTAGGAAACATTATTTTTCCTAATTTTACTAGAACTAAAATTAATATTGTGCTATAAACTTTCTGTAGGAAATCAATTTCTGGAAGTGCTGTATTTCAAGTATGGACATACTTTTCCTATTAGGTTACATCATAATTTTCTCTAATGTATTTTGATATTTACACTTTCCAATAATAAATTAAATCAAGAAAGTGTTTGTTTGGCCTTTACTCCCAAAGAAAAATCTAATAAGAGGCTCATAAAACTCACAATCTCAATAAAATATAGAATAAGCTCAGGATAAACTCACCCAGGTCACATGTGATAAAGTTATTATATATCAAATGATAAGACCCATGGGAACTTTTAACTTAGTGGAAATACATTTTCCACTAATTGCATTTGAAATGCAATTTCAAATGCCTGTTGGAAGTATGTTGATTTTAAGTGTAAAGCTAGTAAATAATGATATTTTGATCATTTCCTGATATATTTTTAAAATTTAAAACCTCCCATTTCTTTCTGGTACTAGATACTTCAACTTAAAGCAAAAGCTACTGACCCTACTCAACATTAAGTTTTTATGAAGTCTAAGTTAAATGCTTTCAAATTTAATCAAGGAATAAAAATCAAAGGGCAAATAAACACTATTCAAGTCAATAGGCTACATTGAGTTGGTAATGACTTTCACAAATTCTCTTATATCTTGCGTCATCTTTCCATTTCATTCAACAACAGATTCTAAGCCTTTAACTCATTGCATTTGAATGAAATCCTATTTTATATACATTCATTCATTTATAATTTTTTCAACAAATATTTATGTCTGTCTGTCTGTCTGCATTTATATCAATCCTTTCTCTGAAAGACAGTAGGTACGTAGGTGTTAGTGGGGAACCTAAATGCCTCCATTCCTACCCTTGACGTCTTACATTTAATAAGAGACACAGACATTTCATAAAACAGTGAAACCAAACACACACGCACACACATATTGATAAATAGTTATAAATGATTATAGTGATAAATACGGTAGTACTTTGAAGAAGAAACAGTGATATCTATGAGATCTACGGTGTGGGGCTCAAGCACCATTCCTGAGCTGAGGCTTGACAGCTGAGTAGCTCTTAGCCAGGTGAAGAGAACATGGGTGAGAGAGTGGACCACAGAGACTAAGACAGGTAAGAACGAGGAATGAGACCAGCCGTCTGAGCAAAAGGGAACAAGAAAGTCAAGGTCCCCAGGCAGGACTGCGTTTGCATTTTCAAAGGCCTGGAAAAGAGCCAGCTTGCTAGTCAGAGCAGCGGCAGAGGCCATGCTGGAGATGTGGACAGCGACTCAGGCGTGTGAGGCCGGCACGCCTCGCGTGTTGTACTACAAATTACAGCTGCGGGTTTTCAGCAGGACAAATCAGTTTAATTTACATCTTACAAACATCATGGCTGATGTGGAGAATGGAGGAAATGGAGTAAAACATGGAATTATACAAATAAACTAAAAGGCTACTTTTATAGTCCAGGAAAAGGACAATAATCGTTTTGACTAGAGCCGTGGCATAAGATCAAGAAAACTGGATCTCTAAACAGTTTCCTGGCCTAAATGTCTTGTCCTTTCTACTCATGTGACTATTACAACCAAAATCATTTTTCTAAAACAAAGATTTCGTCTAATTATGCCCATATTCTAAAACCTTTGCTCACTCTCCATTGCAAAAACATCTAAAGTCTTTGGAGTGACATTCAAGGTCATACGCAATGAATTTCTAACTGTCCATTCCCATTCAGGTTACTCAGTAGGTAATTCTGGTCTAGTCTCACAGAGCTAGTTTCTATGCACTTTGCATATGTGTCATCCATGGTCTCCAGATGAAGCTCCTTGACTTGCCTAGAATCCCCCTGACATTCCATGTTTCCCTTAAAAGCCATATATGAGGTGTGATCAAAACCTACAGTGAATGCTTAAATTGAAAAAAAAAGTATTACGGTAAAAGACACATTACCATTAACTCCCCTCAAAATGTCCCCACCCCGCACACACACTTTGAACACACTGATCCCATTGTTCTTGCCACTTTCTGCAGCAGTTCTGGAAGTCCTCTTTCATGAGTGTCTTTACTTGCACTGTCATGGCTGCCTCAATGTCCTGAATCATTTTGACTTTGGGGAAGAGCCAGAAATCACACGGTGCCAGATCCAGTGAATAAGTAGATGAGGACAGATCGTAATGTTTTTGTTTGATAGAAATGCTGTACCGGAAGCGATGTGTGACACAGAGCCTTTCCATTGTGATCACATTAAAAGGTGAATGCTGCTGCCGAGTGTCATCCAACAGAAAGGCAGGGATCTTCACATGGGAAGTGGCACATCGAACCTTAGTAACAGTGTGTGACAAGATTCAACATGTTCTGTGCAGTCAGCAGGTGTGAGCTACTGTAGAGAGAAGGTGTGTTTTAAAGTGTGCCGTAAATCATCCTCCATCATGACAATGCTCCATGTCACACATCGCTTCTGGTATATGGCAATTTCTGCCAGATAAAAACATTACGGTGTGCCCTCATCCTCCTTACTCACCAGATCTGGCTCCGTGCGACTTCCGGCTCTTCCCCAAAATCAAAATGATTCAGGACATCGAGGCAGCCATGACAGCGCAACTAAAGACACTCATGAAAGAGGACCTCCAGAACTGCTTCAGAAAGTGGCAAGAATGAAGGGATAAGTGTGTTCAAAGCGAGGGGGAGTATTTTGAGGGGGATTAATGGCAATGTGTCTTTTACTGTAATACTCTTTTTTTTAATTTAAGCATTCACCATATTGTTTGATCATACCTTGTAATGGTAGCAAGACCATATGTCCTATTACACTGGACAGTTTCTGTTTACCCAAATGCCATGACGCAATTAGTATCAGTACCTTTTTCCCCAAAAAAGTCCTAGTTTACAAATAAATTACATGGTCAACTTATTTGATGGATATTCATTTTTCCAACCCAGGAATTCTGCCCCTTTTTTGTGATAAAAGTTGTGCCCTCTCGACCATGTGTGTTTCCTTTTTCTCTCATGGAATTTCTCAATGCAAAAGACATTCTTTAGAGGAACCACCCCCATACATACCCTCAATCCATATAATTGGAGTGGGACTGCCTCCACCTCCCAGTTTCAGGAATAAACATGTGACCAGGGTCTTGTCAATCAGGAACCCTTTCTCCTGGCTAAAATGTTTTGTAAAAGGATGGACACATGACCTAAGCCAAACTAATGACAACCAAAGCCAGGACCTTTGTCAATATTATTAGGACAATTCAGTGGCTGAGACATAATTCTGTTGACCCAATGTAATATAACATTTCACAAATGTCCTGACCCAGTTTTGAAGACATGGCTAAAAACTGTCAGTTCCTCTTGGCAGACAGTTTGCTACCTCCTTTATCAGGCTCTGACCCTCCTGGGTAATGATGTATAGAAGCCCAGGTACCTAATACCCAGGAATGGCCTCTTCTTCCTTGGCTGGTGGAATTATTGAAAATACCCCATCCCCTGGAAGCTCACAAAATCTAGCTAACCTCACCCCACGTGCCACACATAAGCTGCTTCCTGCAGCCGTGGCCAGTTGATATCCTCTCCCTGGGAACACTTGTCTCACTTCAATCTGTAGAAACGAGAGTTCTGCTTCATATATTCCAGTTTCATATATTTGAGTGTTATTGGGTTGTGTCCTGCTATCCCCAAGTCCTATAAAAATATGTGATATGGTGAAATTATGAATCCCTGCCATGTTTACAGCCCTGGAACTCCCAGATAGAAGCCGTTAAAACAAAATTTTTGCCTAATCCAATTTGTGATTTTTTTTCCTTTTTGGTCTCTCATAACCACAATCATTTGAATAGTACATCCATTCTTCACCTTGAATTCCCCTGAAGTTTTCCTTCAAGACTCCAGAGCAAAGTGGCACGACATCCACATTGAGGTCGGTATTATCAGAGGCTCCATTAGACTGCCGGAGTTTGCATATCCCCTGGAAGATCAACGCTGTGTGGAATACTTGCTTGTAATACTTGGTGTGGTGTGTAATGTAGAACCCACAGTCATTCAGTAAGTACGTGCTTGGTTTGTGTTTGGCAGCCAGACAATCTAGTATTGTGAAGGAAAAGACTAAACTGGAATCAGGAGATGTTGCTTCTGCTCTGGTCTCTAAACCAGCTTAGCAACATTGGGTGATTGATTCATTTACAATCCCATTGAGTGTCAGTTTTCTCCTAGGAGAATGGAAGGGTTTGGAAGGGTTTGACCTAGAGATCACCTTTACATTCCTTCCAGTGCTAACATTCTAAGATTGTTTGAGTGAACCCCGTGTATAATTTCATAACAAATACTGTCCTTTCTATCTGATTGCTCATCAATGTCCTGGAATGAGGGCGAAACCCAGGGGAGGTTTGATTTGTCAAAGATCTATGATGATAGCCTAACAAGCTGATGTTTATGCATCCGGCGCCATTTGTGAAAGTTCCATTCGTCAAAGCTTAAACTGTCTAAGGAAGGAGAATACTCAATTTATGCTGGTCACTGTCACACAAAGCAGCCACAGGAATTTTTTCTAGGTCCCTAGAACACTAAAGATTGCTTGAGGCAAAATAAAGGAGGCCAGTAAGTAAAATTAACTTAAAAGAACTCCCAGAAGGTCTAAAACAGTTTCAAACATGCACCACCGGCATGTCATTTTAGATGAGGTTTATAGGCCATGTGATCTTTTAAATATCGTTTTGGCCTGGAGAAGTCAGTGTCTTGGTTTTTGACCCAACAGCTAAGGCTGTTGTTCTATTATTACTGGACAAACTGTATGCCCTCTCAACCATGTGTGTTCCCTTTTTCTCTCATGGAATTTCCCAATGCAAAAGAAACAGTTTTAAACACTTCAACACAGGACTATACATAGCTACACAATTTGTTTTTTGGCAATTGCAAAATATTGAAACAAAAACCTCTGAAAGTTGAAATACGTTTGTAACTTGGATTGCAAAATTCATTTGATGGTAAAACCTGTCCTGAATTGATGTGACATTGCTTGCTCCATTTTGTTCACCTTCGTGTGACTATTTCTATGCTTTGTTGCTGAACCAAAAACGTTGGTTTATGACAGAGCTGCTGCCTACTGAGATGTGTCTCAATCCATAAATTTGTGCCACGTTGCCTTTCTAAAGGCCCAATAGGGACCAGTACACAAGGGACTGCCAACCCACTTTGGTCCTCTACCTCTGCTCGTAAAAAAGTTTCACTGGAACCCAACCTACCTCTTTATTTGTACGGCCTGTGGCTGCTTTTGTGCTATAAAGGCAGCATGGAATAGTTGTTCCAGAGATTGTATGGCCCTCAAAACTGCAAATATTTAGTATCTGGCCCTAACAGATTTGGAGCTTTTGAAAGTTCTTTTGTTGGCCAGTGGTCTAAACTCTAAAATAAACTTGGCTGTAAAGATTTCAGGCAAAGGATTTTTGAACTGTATTTCTCTAACTCCATGTACACATACTCAGCAAAAATACTATGTGTTTAGCAGAACAAGCAGGTCCCATGTTTTGAAGTGCCTTCAGCCTGTGAGCGTCCTGCCCTAAAATGACCCCCTCGTACTCTGTCCGTGGCTAGCATCTAACCCCAGAAGGCAGATGAGAGGGAATTCAGAAATCATTCCTGTGACTGGGAGGCCATACCCAACACTAACAGTTTCTTTGTTTGGGTCAGAATAATTGATTTTTTAGAAAGGGTAGCAATCCCTCCATCCATCCCCTGGCCATAACACCACCTGTCAGTCTGTGAAGGTGGCACAATTGTTGGTAAACCAGGAATGAAGAGGAAAGTTGAGTACTGGCCTGACCTCAGGCAGCGGGGAATTCTGGGAGGTTGTTACCACGCTTAATTGTGGTATGCCCAGCAGACCCAGGACACAGTGGGAGTTATCAAAAGAGAGATGGCATCTCTATTCTTTTTCTTTTTCAAAAGAGTTTTCCCACTTCTCATCACTCTGGGAACTAGGGACAACTGCATGAATAAAAAGGCAGGATGGATGTGCATGTGTAGCTCTGTATCAAGCCTTTGAAAGGGGCTTGGGAAGGATGCTAACTGGTACTCACCAACCACACTTACAAGCCACAGAAAATGCCTACGATGACCTAGCACATCACATTGAAGGACAGAGAGCAGCTTGGGAACTTATTCTTGTCCGGCTCTCTCAGCCTGAGGCTCGTTAACATCTGTAGCTATATCTATGTGACGCCATTTTGGGGGCTGGAGACTTAGGTTCATTAATACATACTGTGTATAGAAATCATCAGGTTAGTCACAAATTATGCCTTTTTCTTAACCCTTTTGCACTCTCTGAAATGATTTTCTCACTGCGGTAGTCGGAAAAAGAAACGACTATTAACTACATGGGTTTGGTGATAGCTCTAAATCCAGGGTAATAGAATGGCCAATGGAGGAACAGTACGTAATCTCTAATTGTATCTTACGTCTGTTGCTTTAGCACCAAAGACACCATTGTTGCAAGTGAATTACTTCTAATGGGCTTATGCTTCTTCTACGTAAAGCAACATTCCCTTGACATTAAAGAATTTCATAGCAGAAATCAAGATCAGTTTTCAGATGGTCTGTTCATCATCAAAACAAATGTGCTCAGCACTAATTGCCCTTTTGTTTTTAATTGACCAGTTAATTAACTACATCAGATAAATTTAAAATCCCGAATCTATTTTCTTCAGGTAGCCCCACTGTTCTATTTCAGTGTGATAAAAATCCAGGGCCAGACAGAGGACAAGATGCTTAATAATTTTTTACAACAGATTTCCAACCTCAGCATTCATGGAGTTATTTGCTATCAAACTAAATCAATAATAAATTAAAAATGAAATATTTATGATCTGAAAAAAATCTGGTTTAGACTAGGAAAGCCCAACTGCCATTAAGTCAAGCAAAGTAGCAAGATAAATTGTGCCATCACATTCTTTGTTTTCAGAATATAATGCTATCATTTATGAGAATTGCTATGCCAGCTCTCAAAATAGGCAGCCATAATAGAGAATAGATTAGTAGGAAGATATAACCCAGCGTGTTTAATGCAATCACAGAAGAAGCATTACTTCTTCAAGGAGGCATGATTACATGTTAAGTTGTTAACAGCATGAAATAAATGCAAATATGTTTGTTATAAAAATAGTTAGAATCATTTCTACAATTTTCATTTTTTTATCGCAGCAACCAAGCTGTAGAACTTAACTCAGTCATCAATAGTCAGTCTATCTCTTGAGCCTTTTGCTCGAGGCAGTGGAGTCTTGCTGAAAGAGACCAGTGTGAAGAAATAGGTTTTCTAACTGCTGAAAAATCATACTCTCAGTGAATTTCGGAATTGAAAGAAACTGTGTAGACAATACAGCTCAGCCCTTTGTTTCCATCCGTATATGAGAGATGTAAATGGTTATCTGGGTTCAGTTTGTGACCTAGAGTGAGACCTGGGACTCTAAGGCAGAACCCTGACAGTCCTTCCTACTACGTGCCCCTCTAGAGTTGTGACACAGGACGTGTCGTGTGAGTACAGCTTCAGCCTCTGTGAGCCTATTTTCCCAAGTGTAAAAAAGCATGTAGGTGTATCTCGTAGAAATGCTCCCAGTATTTTAATGGTAATAAGAGAATGCAGGTGGTAATGCTACCGTTTGAAGGGTTTGTAATGTCAACTCTCCACTCCTACAAAGGTGACAAGAAAAGCTTGTTGTTCAGGCAAATCTAAGTTCATTGGACTTTCTAGAGAAGGGAGGACACAACTTGCCAGTCTTAGTGCTGTCTCAGGCGGGCACATTAGGGGTGATGTTTAGAGGATTTTATGAACTGAGTTGAGGGAGGTTAGATTGTTCTTGCAGGTGAGAAAGTGACTAGGACCGGGCAGAGCTTATGGCTTCAGATGGATGGGCCCTGAGGAAAGACGTCTGCTGTTGGCTTTGATGTGGGTCTTGCAGTGTAAGTTTTATCCCTTACAAGCAATTATTTCCTGAAGCAAATAACTAGATTATTTTTGATTTAGTCATTTAACAAGGGGATGAGACAACGCCACTTTTGGTTCTCAGTAATGAGCTGAATATTACATGTGGACTACCGCCAGCTGCTTAAGCAGAGCGGGCTACTTTTTCTGGAAAGGACCAACAGCTTTGCAGGTCATTTGGCCTCTGTCACCACGACCTCATGGGGTGCTTACAGCACAGACACAGCCAAAGATGACATTAACAGACGGAAGTGGCTGTGTTCTAATAAAACTTTACCTCCACAAAAGCAACCCAGGATAGAGTGTAATCCAAGGCCACAGTTCACCAAACCCCAAGCTAAAGAATGCCCTGGAGAGGAGTTTCTAGTTGTAAGTTGTCATCGCAAGCCTGTTGAATGTTTGATTAGCCTCTGGAAGCTGAGAAGGTTACTGAGGATCTCAGATAGCAAAATTCAGAAACATCTGAATTAAAGAGAATGATTAAATGCATAGATTATATATATATATATATATATATATATATATATATATATATATACACACACACACACACACACACACACATATATATATATATAACATCAAGAAGCAGATTATTTTTCCTTTCACTTTCTCTCTTCTTCATATATTTCAATTTAAATAAAAAAATAAACAAAACAAGAATATTTACAGAACAATCCTATTAAAACAAGTTTATGTATAAAACACTTTTTGTTTTGTTTGGGGAAGCATAGATTTATCTGGGGAGCCCTATTAGAGCAGTAGAGGAGAAAAACCTTTTATTTCTTTATGTACTTAAGAAAAAGTAGTCAGACTGGAAAATTTTTCTTTTTTCCTGCTTTTCTATATTTTTCAAATTAATGAAAAGCAAAACAAAACAGATCAGCATAGGCCAAACCAGTAACTAAATCTAATAAGATGGTGTTTAATAAAAATATGTATTATTGTACTTAGGTTTAAAAATTGATCTACTTAAATTATTCAGAATAGGAGTGGATTAGGGAAAAGTAGTTTTACATCAATTCAAGTTAAAGAAAAAAAATGACACAGGTGATGATTGGCCAACTTTCCATATTTGCTTATCTTTTGACACAGTTGTCAAAAATGCAGTGCGACCAGGTTGCATTTTGAAAAGCATAGTGTCCAAAATGAGGAAGGTGATTTTTCCATATTTTTCTACACTTGTGTAGCCACTTAAATATCATGGTTTAAGAGGAATTTTGACAAATTGAAACCCTCTCCTATGGAGCGGGGAAAGGTTGGTGAAGTGTGGGTGTTTGAGGGTCAGTGAGAAGAAATGAGAGGGTTTAGTGGGGAGAGGAGAGCCATTGTCAAATATCTGAAAGGCTGTCTTGTGGAAGATGGATTCAACTTCTTATTTGTGTCTCAGGAGAGCAGAACTGGGTCCAAAGGGGAGACATTTCAGGACAGCAAATCTCAGCTTTATGTCAGCCCAGAGCATTTTAACACGTGGAATTGTTTAGCCAGTGGTTAAGCACGCTGGCTTGGAAAGCAAGACAGTCTGGGTTTCTAGCTCAAAACCTACAGATGCTTAGTGACTTCAGAATAAGTAAAATAGCCTCTCCAAGCCTCAGTTCTATGATAGTTACAACGGAAAAGACTGGAGCACACTGCATGGGGTTCGCATGAGGATTCATTGAGATGGTGTGCATGGCGGGTAACCGTGACATGGTTTCTCCATGAGACATCGAGTCCCCTGTGAGCAGGGAGACAGGAGGATGGGCTAGATGATGCCTGTTCTGGGCCAGTATAGAGGTATTTCTGCATCAAGTAGGAGGTTAAGCTGCATGACCTCTGAAGCCCTTCTAGACTTCAGTGTTTATTCGTATATCAGAGAAGGGAGCTGGGATTCCTCTGAACCAGGGGTCAGTAGGTGGAGGTCCAAAAGCTAAATTCCCCTGGCAGACTATTTAAAACTCGGAATACCCCTATAAAAATGCACATTCTGGCTTCTCATTAAAAACCTGAAGATTTTTCATCACAGGGTCCACATTTTCACACAGGCCCTTCAACACCCTTTGCCTTCATCTTGGAAATGCCGATCGTGATTGTGTAAGACCCAGCCCACCTCACTGTCTCCTGTCACATGTCTGGTTTCAGAAGGCCCTGAGTGCACCATCTCTGCCCCACTGCAGGAAGCAAGATGGTGGAAGCAGGGTCCTTTCAGATTCGGGGGCAGGATAGAAAACTAGGGGAGGGAGAGAAAGACTGGACTGCCAGGAGGCCAGCTGGCAGGGAAGACAACTAGAATAATGGGAATAGTCCAATGTTTTGAACACTGACTAGGTACCAGGCTCTATACCAAAGATCATAGGTCCATTACCTCCCTGAATCCCGGAATCGTCATGGCAATCCTATAAGGTGTGTAAAATGACCCTGCTCATTTGACAGGTGAGGGTATTGATGCTGAGAAGGTAAGTAATCGGACAAAGCTACCCAGCTGATAAACATCAGAAAAATCGCTCATCCGAGGCGCATGGCATGTGACGGAATCCTGAGCCCGTGCTATCCTCCACAATGGCCAACCTTACAGATTCCCAATTTTGCCCGAAGCTGGCCTTGGGAGCTTCAGTTCAAATTTCCGAGCTTTGAAAACAAAACAGCCATCCCTACAAGAGCTGCAAATGAAAGGTTCCCACTTCATGTGAACAACTGAGCACTCTAAACCTGCTTGGCACTGAACAAGAATCCACGTGTGCTGTCTGGGTGTGCGGAAAAGCAGCACGCACTCAGACACTGTGCAAAAAGCGGCTAACAGAGGGAGGAGGTTGATTCCCGTGGGACTCTGGGTCTCCGCCATGCCAACGCCCAGGAGGCAACCTAAAGGCCAGTGTATGGGACAGTGTCTCTCACCTCCCTGACGCTGGGCTACTGCAACCATTCCATTGCCGTGACTGCACAATAGTTAGTGACGTAATCTGAGTACATCTTCTAATGTTGGGACCATAATATCTGTCCTACCATCTGTTCCTAATTTTGGAAGGGATCAAATACATAAAGGATTGGAAAGCACTCTCTAAACCCAAAAATATCTGAGACACACAGAAGGGATTGTCTCTCTTGCATAACTGTCAGGAAAACTGGCTGGATTTTAACCGCTGTCAGGCCAATGGGTGATTTTTCTGACCACACATAAAGGTATATTTATTTTTAATGCATATATGTGTGAATTTTCTAACGCTACCTGGAAAAGGATTATTACAATCCTATCCATGTATTCATATTACCGTGGGTACGTTAACACTGTAACCTTGTAAGCCCTCTGCTGAGGAAGAACACACTGCCTTCCAAGGAAAACAGCAGAGTCAGCCCCCCACCCACTGTCCGCTGCCTCCGCCCTGCCCTGTGGCTCAGGTTCGTGGGTCAGCCCCTGACGATTGGACCTCCTGCTTTCTCTTCCATCAACCTGTCCCCTGACCCACGCTCCCACTGGCAGTCCTGACCTCACCGAAGTAAGAGTCGCCACAGGAGGGAATGCAGTCCGACGCCTGTCAGCACTGTTGCTGCCCAACCCCGGGAAATCCTTCTGCCACCGGAGACTAGAATTCTGAGAATAATCCAAATGATAAGGGAAGAGGGACAAAATAACTCATTTGGGAGCAGGGAACGCCATTTAACCTCAGTCCCTCAAGTTCCCCAGTTCTTGGATTTTTTGAAGTTGCAAAAATGCAGATCAGGCTTTTTCTTTGAGGGAGTGTGACTCTCGCTAAATAAATGGGCCCTGAGAGGGGAGACAGTGGGGCCGGGGGCTGGGGGCCAAGCTCATGCCCCAGTCCTCTGCACAGCCGTTGTCTTTGGAGACAGCGTTTGGTGGCAAAGTGTTCACCTGTGACCTGATGAGACACTTCCCTGAGGGCAGGGTGGTAAGATGTCATCTCAGATTCCCCCACCTGTCTGCTTTCTGCCTTCTTTCTTTTTTTCCTTCAGTTACAGCTGACATTCAATACTATTTTATACTAGTTTCAGGCGTACAGCATCGTGGTCAGACGATGCAGTGACCCCCCCGCCCCCCATTAGTCTCATCTTCCTGTTTTCTTACCAACTGGACATAATGGCTTTCCAAAACCTGGAACTCATGTTTATATACATCGTACCCCACTTTTGTAAATTGATCTATGGGGTCAAAGGTGCTTTCTCAGATAACATGTCTCCTTTTGATTTTTTAAATTACCAAGAAAAAAAAAGTGAGGCTCGGAGAGATGAGCTCACCTTCCCAGAGCCATCAGGATGAAGGGTTCTGCTCTTTCCAGAGCATTGTGTGATAGCTGGTGCCCTGTCGGTTTCGGTGACTGGGGACAAAACTGGGATCCTACGGTGTGTGCAGATCTCGACAAGAGTACGTGAGCTGTTAACATTGGTGGAGGGTCGGGGGGTGCGGGGAGGAGCGAGGCTTTTGCCCATTCACCCAGAGCAGAGTGGCCCAGTGAAAGGAACACTGGACCGGATCCAAAGGGCCCAGACACAGGCCTCCACGGCCTGTGGTCAGTGACAGAGTTTGAGAACCCAGCCACGTTTCTGGCCTCAGATTTCTACAGAGATGGGAGGGCCGGCCATTCCACAGAGACAAGGGGAGGTGGGCTTCCTAGGGGGTCGCACCGCTGTAACTCTTAGGCCGAAAGCAGGAAGACAGGAAGTGGCTGAGCGGTGCCTTGTGCCCAGACCTTCCGACGTCCAGACGAGAACCCTTTCCATGTGACATCCAGGAGCACAGGATGGCTGTCAGCTATCTGGCTGGGCACACTGGGAATTACTCCCCCAAATGTATTAACTGGCTTCCAGCACAAGAGGCAGTCTGACTGGGAGGTCCTTTGGGAAGACGCCTAGGGAGGTGGGAGGGTTGTGGTGACACTAAGGGCACAGTGTCACCTTTCTGGGCATCTGGATGGCACCTGTCCCAGTGTGTGCATGGGCCATGGGAGGAGGGAGGACAGCAGGGACCAACCACACCCACGAGTGGCCCCCTGTCTCGGCCTGGTGTGAACACAGGCATGATCCTGGACGCCACTCCCACCTCAGCCCATGGGTCCTTCTGTGTACAGGTAGATGCCCACTGCAGCCCTGATGGCCAGACGGCCTTGGTGCTGCCGCCCACCTACGTCTGAAGGGAAACAGAAGGGAAACAGAGTCACGGACTCAGTGGCCCTGTGAGGTCCTCAGGAGAACACAGCCATAGCTCTGGTCCACGCTCTATAGCCGAGTTGCCTCGTGTCAATCCAGCCTCTGCCTGTCACCGGGGAAGGGACTTATACAGAGTACTCTACTCTTTTGTGCCTCAGTTTCCTCATCAGGAAAATGAGGGTGCTAACAGTCGCTACTTCCCAAGTTTGAGGAGAGAGTAAGTCAGTTCATATAAACTGCTTAGAGTGGTGTCTCATGCGGAGTCGGGGTTCAATAAATAATACCTGCCTCTCAGAAAAACAGACACATAGACCAATGGAATAGAATTGAGAACCCAGAAATAAAACCACATAAATATGGACAGATAATTTTTGACAAAGAAGCTAAAAACATACAATGGAGCAAAGACAGCCTCTTCAATAAATGGTGCTGGGAGAATTGGATAGCCACGTGCAAAAGAATGAAACTGGATTGCTATTTGTCACCATGTACCAAAGTTAATTCAAAATGGATCAAAGACTTAAGCATAAGACCTGACACAATAAACTGCATAGAAGAAAACATAGGTACTAAACTTATGGACCTTGGGTTCAAAGAGCATTTTATGAACTTGACTCCAAAGGCAATGGAAGTAAAAGCTAAAATAAACGAATGGGACTATATGAAACTTAAAAGCTTCTGCACAGCAAAAGAAACCATTGACAAAATAAAGAGGCCACCAACTGAATGGGAGAAGATTTTTGCAAACAGTGCCTCCGATAAGGGGCTAGTATCCAGAATATACAAGGAACTCATGCAACTCAACAACAAAAAAACAAACAACCCAATTGAAAAATGGGCAGAGGACTTGAAGAGACATTTCTCCAAAGAGGACATACAAATGGCAAATAGACATATGAAAAAATGCTCAACATCACTAATCATCAGAGAAATGCAAATCAAAACCACAATGAGATATCACCTCACCCCAGTCAGAATGGCTATCATCAACAAGACAAACAATAACAAATGTTGGAGAGGCTGTGGAGAAAAAGGAACCCTCATACACTGTTGGTGGGAATGCAGACTGGTGCAGCCGTTATGGAAGGCAGTGTGGAGGTTTCTCAAAGAATTACGAATAGAATTGCCATATGACCCAGCAATCCCTCTTCTGGGTATCTACCCAAAAAATCTGAAAACATTTAGAGATAAAGACACGTGTGCTCCAATGTTCATTGCAGCTTTGTTTACGGTGGCCAAGACATGGAAACAACCAAAATGTCCTTCGATAGATGAATGGATAAAGAAGTTGTGGTATATATACACAATGGAATACTATTCGGCCGTAAGAAAAGATGATATAGGAACATTTGTGACAACATGGATGGATCTTGAGAGAGTAATGCTGAGCGAAACAAGTCAGACAGAAAAAGCAGAGAACCATGTGATTTCACTGATATGTGGTATATAAACCAAGAACAACAAAAGAACAAGACAAACAAATGAGAAACAGAAACTCATAGACACAGACAATAGTTTAGTGGTTGCCAGAGGGTAACGGGGGCGGGGGGTGGGGGGTGGGAGATGAGGGTAAGGGGGATCGAATATATGGTGATGGAAAGAGAACTGACTCTGGGTGGTGAACACACAATGGGATTTATAGATGATGTAATACAGAATTGTACACCTGAAATCTATGTAATTTTACTAACAATTGTCACCCCAATAAATTTAATTAAAAAAAAAAAAAAAAAAAAAAAAAAGAAAAAAAAAAGAAAAAAAAAAAAAAAATACCTGCCTCTATCACGGTCATCATTATCATCATCGTCAAGTACAAAACAACCACATGTAAAAGATCAGGCCATTTTCAAGGATCCTGTCTTTGATTATGTTGGGCCATCTTCCTGGAATTTTGTAATTTTAGCATTCTGCCGAGATTCAGCAACCTTTATTCCACAAAGATTTGTATTATATCTTCATTTAGAAATGCTTTCACTTTCTCTTCAACTTCTAATCAATTTATCTTTAATGAAAGAATAAATGAAATATTTAAGGTATATCTGTATTTTCATGATACAAGTGTCATGGTCTAGTTTTCAGGAGTGTGTGTACTGTGTGTGTGTGTGTGTGTGTGTGTGTGTGTGTGTGCCTGTGTCCTTGTACACAGGAGTGATTGAGTTACATTAATTCACTGAGTGAATGGGTGATTGGCTGCTACTTATGAGTGACTTAAATGCATTTCAGGGGTGGTATGGAAAAAGCCATCCGGAAGCAATAATAATTTTGAGTTATTGTTCTTTCTATCTTGATCGGATGTTGTACATTCTCCTTGAAAGGTGATACTCTAGATCCTTTAAATAAGGGGAATGAGGAGAAGCGGGCTTAACCTGGACTGCCTTCCAATGACTGTTATCCCAGCAGTCCAGACGGAGAAAATCAAGGAGAGCGGAATTCTGTTCGCACAGAAGCAACTCTGCACCCACTGCCTCACAGCTTTTGAACCTATATGTCTGCTGTGTCACCAATGGGACCACCTACCTTTAGGTCCCCAGGGGAGGTGCATATGCTGAAAAGGACAACGACTTGGGACCCTGCCTCTGGACCTCCAAGACCTGACACTTGGTCTCCCAAGTATGAATGTGGCACCTGGAACAACACATTTCTGGCGTATTGGTTGCAAACATATTTTTAAAAGACATGAGTTGGAAAACATATCGATCATTTTGCAAATACGATTCAGAGGTTTTAGAGTAAAAGAAGTGTAAGCACAGCTGGCTATTTCAGAAGTTTCTGGCCCGATCTACATGCCAATTCCCAAAACACACTCGCGTTCTAGGGCATATACAAGCATAAATAAACTAGATGCAGATAGAAAAGCATTTTCCCTTTCCAAATCGCTTCCCTTCACTCCGTCTGACATGAACTCCCTGATGTCCTGGCCAGAACAGTGTTTTGGGCACAATATCATTCCTGATTTCTCTGTTGCCTCCCGGACCTGTCTTTCAAACATCTAATGTGATTTTCTCATGAATGCCAATGACATAGGGCTGCACTTTTCCTGCTAACTTTTCATCCCCTAGGCGCTCCAAGTATTCCTACCACTTATAAGATACACAGCTAGATGAATAGCCATCACTTGGAATAGAGGGTAGGGAAAGCAGAGGCATTTTTACCGGCTTTGGGAAGATTTAATCACATTGATACAGCATTTCCTGAAAATCCCCATCACCCCCAGTGTGTGACGAATGACCGCCTCCACCAGGTCTGTCCCAGGGACAAAGTGCCCCGAGGTCTTTCCTGCCATGCAGAGATGGAGGTCTCCGCTCACTGTCACACGTTAAGTTAATGGTTAAGGTTAGTGAGCAGTGAGCACTTTATTCATTCCCAGTGCAAATCAAAACAAAGGTTTCATTTGCTGTCCTGTCTTCTGGGGCTAGTCTCCCCTCTCTGAGCACTCACTCTCCCCTTAGCTCAGGGAGAACAGCCCCTCAGCAGCCTCTGATTGGACTGTGAGGACTAAATGGTTCCTTGCAAGCTTGCATACCTCTCTCGCCAGCATCAGCAAGACCCTTCCTTTGTGTAGCCCATGCCCAGGCAGATGGGGCCTGAGGCGTGACTAGTAGGTGCCTACTGACTTCTGAGCTCAAGTGCTGAGTTTCTAGGGTGCCCGTCCTATGCCCAAGGTCCTCTGTGCCCCTGCCGTTTGCACGTACATCACTGAGACAGCAACTCCTGCGAAGTGACAGGAAGTTATATGACGTAGAAGGTGTTGGAGCAGCCCTTGGGGGGCTTACCTTGGGTAACTCCCCAGGGTCTGCCTGCCATGCTAATGGGTCCACCTCCCATTTCAGAAAAACAGGTCTCAGTGCCTTTGCTGTCCTCTATATTCTATGATTTCCACTTTAGTATTTGTATTCAAAGGATGTCTGAGAAGTAAAATAGTTAAGTTCTGCCGTAATTAAGAAAGGGCTCCCTCCCCCAACTCTCAGCTAAGTGCCGCTTGTAACAGTTGAGGAAGATGAGAAGGTTTCCGTGTAGACACGGAGGGGCAGAGGCTATCCTGTGTATGTGCGTAACATTTCATATAGGTGGACTGATTTCTTTATCAAACGTTAGCTTCTTGTTCTGAGTACACCACCCCTGCCCCACCCAAAGTAGACTGTGAGTCAAGCATTTAAATGCAAAATGTTTAGCTGGGGGGAGACTCCAGGACACAGTGGAGGGCAGGGGTTACTCAGACATAGAATGAAGCCAACACAGATCTCTTGTCAGGCCGGTTATCAGTGTGGTCAACTAGATCTCAGTCACTCTGAGGGCTACTGGGTACCAAAGAACGTTCACTTTTCCTAACTCGAGATGGGCATGTACTTATCAGTCCTCCATCCTTTGCTGACTGAGGGTTGCTTCTGGGAGCGTTCACTCTCAGGCAATGCTAGTTTGTCCCATGTGGAAGAAGGCATGTTTCCTAGGCCAGAAAGCACTCGGGGGTCATAAGGATTTCACAGTATTAGTATCACAGTATTAGCACTCCAGTATTAGCACCCCAGTATTAGTACCACAGTATTGGTACCACAGTATTAGTGTCACAGTATTAGTATCACAGCATTAGTATCAATCATCAGGGTTGGAGGGTGAATCCTGATGCAGGTCTGGGGGTGGGAGGTCTCTGAGCCCACAGGCAGCATGTGCTATGATGATTAAACCCCTTCTGCCTATTACACATAGGACTTGACATTAGCCTTGAAATACAGCCAGTGCCTTCTGTAAAGATTGGACTTTAGCAAAGACGTTTATTACTAGAACACCAAGTTTATTGCTACTAATCAATCTTCTTGTTTTGCAATTGGCTTTTTCATTAAGTAAAGAGAAAAGAGAGGAGACAGGACTTTTAAACATAAGACACTAAAAATTAAGGTTTGGACTTTCAAACCAGTTTTTAAACTCCACATTAGGGAAACATATCTCTACATACACATGCACCTATGTATATATTCAAAAGCAGTCAGTATGTGATACAAGTAATGATGAAAAGTTAAAAGAAGGAAACAAAAGTTATTTTATACAAATGAACATGTAAACAGTTTTCAAAAGCTTGACCTAGGACTTTAAATCAATGACTGTTGATAAATACACAGAAACTGCTATCTAAAGCACTCCACACTCATGTACCCTTAGCATTCACATTATCTTATAGTACAAATGCCTCCAGCATCGTCATGTGGAAAGTGCTATATGTACCAACATCGACGCTGCAAACTTGCTGGAGTTAAGAAAAGCTCCTCATATGTATGTAGCGTTGTCAATAATAGAGTGCGTCTCACATTCATATTTTTACTTAAACTTCAGAAACATAGGCGAGAAAAGTATTCACATTTTATACAAAAATGGAAAGTGACGGTGCAAAAAGTCAGGTGATTTGCTCTGGGTCACGCAACTGGTAAAGGTGGAGGTCAAAAATCAGCCCAAAGCATTTCAGCTGTGCCTACAGAGTGAAGACAATGCAATTCCAGCTCTCATTTCCCTTGGAACTTTTGGTTAGACCAACAGGACCAACGTATCGTGTTGGCTCAGCATGGAGGGTGTCTTGGGGTGTGGGGCTCGGAGTCCTATAAGGAAGACCACCCAGGGGGAACAGGGTGACCTGGGCGCTCTCAGTGGCACTTAAAGAATGCACATAATTGTGGAAACGCACACTGCCATCTTTGGGGCACCTTTTGCTCTGGAATTTTTCTCTAAAGTTATGGTTCTCTAATAGCCCACTGCTGATCTCTGGAGATTGATAATATTCTCCTTCTTCTTTCAACAAATCCATCTGTTTCCTCTGTGGTTCCCAAGAACAGCATTAGCTACATTAGTATTCTAATATCCTTCCTCGAATATACTTTACTCATTTTTCACTTATGTCCATTTACATAAATACTAAAAAGAAAACCATACAAATAAAGGAGGGCATATACCTAGTTGTTCCAATATTGAAATAAGGATCAGAAGAGATAAGAAATGAGAAAAACTACCCCAAATAGACTTTATGGAAAGTTTGAAACGGTAAAATAGTAATTTGAATATATTTGGGTTGCTAAAGGGAAAATGAGTTCTAATGTTGTCATTTGTTTGGTCAAAACCTCTGGAAACACACGCAGCTCAGAGTGGTACATGCACCTTGAGGAGGCTACTGGCTTTCAAAGGGAAACAAGCAGGTGAGTGGCTGGTGGCTGTATCTCCCTCCAACCATCAGCTGACTGCCTCACCTTGAACTCAACGGCCCCATATCTGGAGGCCTCTCCAGGACCGGCATTCACCCACACACCTGAGTGCTGGGTAGGTGCGGTCTCCAAATTTCCGTGTGACTTGAGGAATGTACTTCACTTGTTTGAATGTCAGTTCTTTCTCTGGTAAATTGTGGAGTGGGAGGCAGGTGGACAAGATGACCTGCAAATTCTGCAGAGCATCAATGATAGAAGTTGTCCTGAGGCTCAGACACGCTCCAGCTGTCCCTAGGCTTATGGAGAGCATGGTGGCAGTCGGGCCCACTCTCTGTATTGGCCTCAAGTGTCATCCTAGTCACTTCATGGTGTCATCATGTGGGAGTTAATGCAATAAACTTTATGTAACAAAATGTCAAAAAAAAAATTATGGTACATAAGTAACGTTGAAGGCTGTGATCTGAAATATTATATTCTGACATGAAAGAAAGAGAGAGAGTGATTTCAAAAGGATGAGGTAACTGATTTAGAAAGAGCTGTGTCTATAATTGATCTGATAAATAGATGAGAAAAACTCAAGGGAGGAGCTAGAAGGAACTAAAGGGAAGCCAATTACGTAGATCTGGCCGGTACTACTTAGAGTATTTTGTGTCAACAACCAGTTTCTGCTACAAAACTTCTGAACCTGGGGCCCTACCCTGGCTCCCTCAATTTTAAAGACACACCCTTTGCTCTTTGTCATGTTTTGTTTTTTTCTTGAACAATCTATGTTTCATGCATATATATACACACCCACACAAAATTGACTGGCTGTATCAGATATTGAAGTTTCACCTACTAAGAATATCACTTCAGCCATTGCTTTAGTCTAACGAAACACCCAAAGCATTGTGGAAAAAAATAGAAAAAAACACTTTAGTTATATGTTAGATTGTCTTTTCCCAGTGTGCAGGAATTCAATCAGCAAAATATATTTAATGCTGAGAATACTTGATATCAAAGTAACAGATTAGAAAAATAAAAATTCAATCCACCTATTAGTTTTGTATACAAGACGTGAAGCTAGTTTATAGACTTCACAGAGGTCCTCTGGTTGTGGCAGCTGAATCAAATTATTGGTTAGCGTTATTTAGCCATGGCTCTAATTGAATCTCATGATTATGGGGGAATAAAATATAGTTGCTTAGAGAGGTCTATGAGCTTATGCATATATCTGACATTAGATATCAATACAGATAAATTTGACTTATAAGGTTTGGAACTCAAGCAATTTCTATAATTGAAAATTGATTTGGCTTATAATACACAAGTAACAATCTTATGGAATTTTTTTCCTTGTGTTCATTATATAATAATACTATCGGTATATAATAGGAACATTTATATAAAATTGTAGTAACCAAAGAAATTAATTTTCTTTTTTTTTGTGGTTGTTGTGTAACTATTATCGAACTGTGCTAGGATGTCTTTTAAGCCACCATGTTTCCGTATCTTTTAGTAGAGGAAAATGAGCATTTTTAACTTTTCTATTTTACTTGCTAATAAATAAATACATACATACATACATACATACATACACACTTTTATTAGAGTAGATATAAAGTATATGTAGTACATATAAAAATAAGAAAAGTATATACATTTATAAAATTTATATATACATATATGTATGCATCCTTATATATGTATAGCTGTTTATATATGTAGACTGTTTAGTGTATGCATGTTATATGTGTAATTATATAAGTATAATTATATATGTGTAATTATATAATTACACACACAGTGTATATAAAGTCCTAAATTATATATACCTATACATTTTATATTTTATATATCTATATAAATAGTCATAAATTGGTGTATTTATATATATATGTATAGTATTTAGGATGAACCATTGGAAAAGGTACTGCCGCTCCCGCTGACTTTCTTCCATCCTTCCTAGTTGGTGTGGGGAGGGGGCATGTAGAAGAGACACAGGAAGAAGCTCTGAATGGAAAGATTATGCAATCGCAGTGAAAGCCTTTCTCTTTATTGGCTTGACCCAGGGCACTGCTTTCCATCCATAAAATGTGGTGTCTGCAACCACCAAATTCTCATTTAAAAAATATTGGTTGATGACCTACTAAGAGCTCTTTGTGGCCATGATAGAAACTTGAACAAGGCAAAAGCAGCTCCCTTCTGGAACTTGTATTCTAAAGGTGGTGGCGCCAGAGACAAAGGGGAAACTGGCAGAGTTGCTAAATAAATACAGATTGTGATAAGCATGAAGGAGGAAATACATGGACTAACAGGACAGTGACCTGGGTGTAGTGAAATCGGGAGCCATTGTTGCTACTTGAGATAAACTGATGAGGGACTGTCATATCTCAGAATATCCTTCCAGTTAAATGGATGCTTGCCTCACTATATAAGACTATATAAAAGTAGGGAATGAGTCTGAGGATCAAATTTAGCTCAACCAGTATCTATAATTAGCATACTGTTGTATATATGCACATGTTGACTTTTTAAATATCAAATACTGATTCAACTTTCTCTATAATCCTCCATATTGCTGACGAGAAATGGAGGCTCAGAAAGCCTGCAAGCAAAGTAAGTTAATGAAATCTGAAACTTTCCCAAGCAATTATCAATTTAAATATTTAGATAAACATAGAGGAAGATAAAAATACTCTGAGGAACATAACATTGATTTAGAGGACAGGCCTTAGAGAACTCCTGTGATTCTAAAGGTTCTGGAATGCAGCTAATGGTAAAAGGAGATATTGGAATTTGAAAAATGCTATGAAATATAAAAGCAAACAAACTGAAATCTACAATCCCCAAAAGGCACAACACATCTAGGTCACCAGAATAACACAGTGTTGGCTTTTGTCCTAAATCTTTTCTCTCCAGATGATACCACCTCAGTGCATTGGGGCTTGTCAAGTAACCATTAGGATATATTATCAGCACTTGATTAGATTAAGTGGAAAAGTAGGCTTTGATGTACAGAAATTCACTTCACAGCCAACTCTTACTTGAAACATTTGTAGTCCATAAAGCAACACTGGAACTTGAGGCATCTTGCTGACACTATGACTTATTTTTTAATATTTGTAAAGGTCAATAAGTAAGAATGAGTTCTTCCATCATTTTACAAGCTGATGGCTGGTTAGCAGTCATTTTTATTCTGACCTGGTTTGAACTTGTGCAATACTCACATTGCCCGTGGCATTTAACTGTGTGCAGATTACATTTTGTTTCTTTCTCCAGAAATTGGACAGTGCCTGGGAAAACCAGAAATTCTTAGAAAATCGTGCTTCAAACCTATCGGTTTAAAAGGCTGAAATAACTGCTTTCTTTTATCCAGAATCCACTTTCATATCTTGCTTGTGTATCTGATAATTTATTCAAGAACCAATCTAGACATTAGTGCTCCACAACTCTGGGTCTGTCTCAGTCTTTGCACAGATACTGGATCAATCATTTGATAATTTTTTTTTAAAAAATGAGGTATATTAACAGTCAGTTATGGGTGAAACAGAATAGTAAAGATTTGGATAACTAAAATATTTTAATTGGTTATTCCTGTTTCACAGACATATCTGAGGTGTACATGAACTACCACATTTCCTGAATGTTACAGATTTTTTAAAAAGGCTGATTTATTCATTTATTCTTGTATTCATTCTATAACTAGGAGAAAAATTATATTTGCATAAATGGCATAGACCCAGGTTTTGAAGATATAATAATGAGCAAATAGGATCAGGTATAATCTTCCCAGACCTCACAGAAATTAACGTGTGACTTTAATAAATTTTGATAAATGCTATGACATAAGCCGTGCTGGTATTGGAGGAAAATACGGCAAAAGTGCCTCTCTTAGTCTAAGGAAAATCAGAAAGGTTTGCTGGAAGAAGTAAGAGAACTGAAGAATGGATAGAGCTAACACCTAGTGATGGCGTTGGGAGTGAGGACGGGGAAAGGGTCTTCCGATCAGAGGGCAGTGCATGGGTGGAAGATGAAAGCAAGAGACAGCTTGGCTGACAGAAGAAGCTAATGAGGTTCAGTACGGCTAGAGCATGGAAGGAAGAGCATAGGAAAGGGTACAGTGTTTTCAGGAGGCTGAGAGGAGAGAGCCCAGATGACAGGTTAGAGAGAATGTCAACCTACACCAGAGGAATGGTAGCGGCGATGGTGTAATTCAAAGATTCTCAGCCTGAGCAATACTGACGCCTCGAGATGGCTAATCCTTTGTTGCAGGGGGAAGAGGGGCTATCCTCTCCAACACAGACTCTTTAGCGACATCCTGGCCTCCACACACCAGATACCTGTTGTGGGGACAGAGCCAGGAGTGCAGTTTCCAGGCTCTTGGCCTCACGTGGAAAGGTGCTGGCTCAGGTAGTAAATGGCCATCAACTGTGATTGAATGGCCATCAGCTGTGGCTAGTTGGCCGTCAGCTGTAACCAGTGAGCCATTGGCCACTAATATAACTGCGGTGGCTACGCTAGCAGCAAATGGGGGCTAGCAAGAAGATGGTGGCTGAGCTAGCAAGCGCAGATTGCAGTTAGGATGGCGGGTTGTGGACAGTGTGGATCCTGCTTCCTGTGTCTGCAATCCAGCCTCCAGTGAGACTATAGTGGTATGACTCCCCAACCTATGGCTCCATGGGTGTTCCTTTTTGGCCTCACCATGTCCTGCGTTCTTATGTGGGGAGCGGGCGCTGAGACCCCGCAGGCCGCCCTGCATGACACCTGTACCACCCTCCACCAGTTGTGATACTTAATAATATCTGGACCTTGCCAGATATCTATCTTGGGACAAAATCACCACTAGTCCAACAACACATTAAAAGGGTTCTACATCACGACCAACTGAGATTTATCCCCCAAATTCAAGGATGACTCAACATAAGGACATCAGTCAACGGAATACACCACTTTAATAGAATGAAACAAAAAACAAAACAAAACATGGTTATCTTAATTGATGCACAAAAAAGGCTTTGACAAAATCCAGCATTCTTTAATGTGTGACGGGCCAGCCGCCACGAGTGATAAAAAACACTCAGAAAACTAGACATAGAAAGGAACGTCCTCAAAATGATAAAGAATATTTAAGAAAAACCTACAGGTAACATCATACTCAATGGTGAAACACTGAAAGTTTTCCCCCTAGAATCAGAAATGAGACACGGGAGAGATCCAAGATGGCACAGTAGATAAACACTTGTGCCTACTTCCTTCTATGAACACATTAAAATCACAACTAAATTGTAGAACAATCAACCTGGAGAACCACCTGAAAAGGAGCTGAATAGAAGTTTTATAACTAAAGATATAAGGAAGAAGCCACGCCAAGACTGGTGGTGGGAGAGGCAGAGGCGCAGAACAGGCCCCACACCTGTGTGTGGCGATTGAGAATCAGTAGGGCTATCTCAGCCACAGAGTTTCCTCCCAAAGGGGTGAGGACCCCCAACCCCACCAGACTCCCCAGACTTGAGTACTGGTACCGGGAAGAGGAACCCCCCACAACACCTGCCTGTGAAAAACAGTGGGGATTCTGACCATTCAGGTGGGTCGGAAGGCTGCAGGAAACACAGATGGCCTGCGCTCACAGATGCACTGGATCACAGATACTCACCTTGGGCTCCAGTGGAGAGATGATGACTCAGGGGTGTAGGAGGCATATGACGGGGAGGGACGGGGGGCAGGCAGACTGAGGTGTGTGGCTGTGAGGAGAGGGCTGGAGGACAGTCGCCATTTTCCTTGTGAGGGGGCTTCTCCTCTGCAGAGGGCAGGCAGGTGGCCACCGTATTTCCTGTGTTGAGCCCACCCCTTCTGGCAAAATCTGAATCTCATTCGCCTGCTGAGTTTTGCTGCTCTGCTCTGCTGAGTCACTGCAACCCTGCCCCACCCAACTCCACCAACACCAGAGGCACTTTCTCAGTGAGCAGCCAGCTCTGCCCTCATTGCACTCTTTCTTGGAAAACGATTGGCATCCCCAGGCCCCACACAGGCAGCAATTGGCCTCAGTGTGCTCTGAGACTTTTGCTGAGTAGCTCCAGGCTTAGCACTGGCACTAAATCAGAATCTATATTAACCTGGTGACTATAACTCTTCCCACTATAGTGACTCCCTGAGGCCCTGCCTCAGCCAACTTGCATATCGCATGAGTCTTTATAGGTGGCTGAATCTTAAGGGAGCTGACAGGTGACAGTAGGTCTCGAGGTGTACAGCTTTTTGCAGCACTAGTGGCAGTACGAGTGGCAGACGTCCTCAGGTTACAGTGTGGCCTCTTTCATGCACCTCCAGGTTTAGCACAGACAGTGAACAAACATGGATCACTTTGTAGCTCCTGCCAGGTAGCCCCCAGCCAGTCACAGGCAGTGTGTGACCTGGGTCTGCACTGTAGCGCCTCCAAAGAGACCCCAGAACCATACTTGGAGGTTGGCTTCAGACTACAGCAGAGCACCACCCAATTAGCCCCACAAACAGCAAACATAAAGGGTCGTCTTCACAGGAACAAGAGCCCACTAGGGGGAGTCCCTCTCAGTGGGGTAAGCCCAATGAAAATCAGCCCATAAGCTAGGGATGTGACCAAACCCTACAGACAATCTGCCTGAGGGTCAATCCCACCCACTGACATGCCAATAGCAATAAAACCTCAACTATAACAGGAGGGCACACAAAACCCACACAAGGGACACTCCTGGAGCACACAGAGCAGGTGACCAGGGAGACTGTGCCAGGGCCCCACAGGGCACCTACTACATAAAGCCACCTGGCCAAGACTCAGAGACATAGCAGATCTACCTAATACAGAAACAAACAGGCAGCCAAAATGAGGAAACAAAGAAATATGTCTGAAATAAAAGAAGAGGAGAAAATTCCAGAAGAATAACTAAATGAAATGGAGGAAAGCAAACTTCAAAACAATGAGTTCAAAGCAATGGTATAAGGATGCTCAAAGAACTTAGTGAAAACTTCAACAAAGAGATAGCAAGCATAGAAAAGGACATAGAAACCATAAAAAGGAACCAGTCAGAAGTGAAGAATACAATAACTGAGATGAAAATGCACTAGAAGGAATCACCAGCAGACTAGAGGAAGGAGAGGATCGAATCAGTAATTTGGAAAACAAGGTAGTAGAAAACACCCAGTCAGTCGGAACAGTGAAAAGAAAAAGAAAAAAAAAATTTCCAAGAAAAAAAAAAGAGGATAGTTTAAGAGACCTATGGGACAACATTAAACATAACAACATTCACATCATAGGGATACTAGATGAAGAAGAGAGAGAACAAGGGATGGAGAGCCTAGTTGATGGGATAATGACCGAAAACTTTCCTAACCTGGTGAAGAAAACAGACATACAAGTCCAGGAAGCACAGAGAGTCCCAAATAAGATGAACCCAACAAGCCCACCCAAGACACATCATAATCAGAATGGCAAAGAGTAAAGACAGAGAAAATCCCAAAAGCAGCAAGAGAAAGGCAACTACCGTGTTTCCCCAAAAATCAGACCGAGCTGGACCATCAGCTCTAATGCGTCTTTTGGAGCAAAAATTAATATAAGACCTGGCATATTATATTATATTATATTTATTATATTTATTATATTATATTATATTATATTATATTATATTATATTATATTATATTATATATTATAGTATAGTATAAGACCCAGTCTTTATTATACTATATTATATTATATTATATTATATTATATTATACCAGTATTATATTATATTATACCCAATATTATTTTATTGTATATATTATATTATACCCGATCCTATATTATATTAAAGTAAGACTGGGTCTTATATTAATTTTTGCTCCAAAAGACACATTAGAGTTGATGGTCTGGCTAGGTCTTTTTTTCAGGGAAACACAGTATACTGGAAGTTCTAACCAAAGTAATCAGGCAAGAAAAGAAAAGCAAAGACAACAAAATTGAGAAAGAAAAAAATAAATAAAACCACCTTATTTGCAGATGGCATGATCCTATATATAGAACATCCCAAAGAATCCTGGAAAAAACCTACGAGAGCTAATAAATAACTTCAGCAAAGTTGCAGGGTACAAGATCAGTACCCCCAAATCAGTCATTTTCCTATACACCAGCAATAAATGATCTGCAAAGGAAACTAAACACTATTTCATTTACAATAGCATTCAAAAGAAGAAAATGTCTCTGGATAAATTTACTAAAGAGGTGAAAAACGTGTGCACTGTTAACCACAAAACATGGCTGAAAGAAATTGAAGAAAACCTAAATAAATGAAAAAACATCCCATGTTTATGGATTAGAAGGCTTAATATTGTTAAGATATGAATGTCAACTACCCAACGCAATCTACAGAGTCAAAGCAATCCCTATCAAAATTCTTCTCTGCAGCAATGAAAACTCTCATATTGCTGATAGGAATGCAAAGTGGCACAACTACTTTGGCAAATGTCTATTTTGTTAAATAAAATATGCATCTCAGGTACTAATTCTGATCTGAGGTAACAGCCAAGGCAAATGAAAACATGTATCTACCCAAAAAATTGCTCACAAATGTTAATAGCCATTCCATTCAAAATAGTTCCAAACTGGACGTAACCCAAATATCTATCTGTAAGTGAACGGATAAACAAATTATGGTATATCCATATAATGGAATACTACCAAACAATAAAAAGGAACAAAGCTAGAGATACATGCACTTACAGGGTGAATCTCAAAAATGTTATGCTAAGCTAAACATCAAGCATAACAGAGCGCCATACTGTATGATTCCATTTATACAAAATCTAGAGTCAGATAAATAGTCTGTAGTGGTCAGAAGTTGTAGGTAGGAGAAGTGGTAGGATTGATTCAAAAAAATTCATGAAAAAACTTTTGTCGGTAATAAATATATCCTCTATATTTTGATGTGTGTGGGGTGGAACGTTACATGGACATACACATTTTTCAAACTCATTGAACTTAAAACACGTATATTTGGTATATTTGAATTACAGCTCAAAGTTGACTAAAATACATATTCTTGAGGTAAGTAAGATGGAATAAAGGGAAATGTATAAATGAAGAAAAGGGTAGAAATACAAGGAAAATATGTTTATCTAGTGCTTGAAGTTCATGTGTTCATGCACATTTGATACTCTCTTTAAGGCTGGTTGTTGGCTTTTGCTCTTTTGCTACAAACCTAACATTTTGCAATGCACTCTGTTCAGCTGACACTGTTTTTCAAAGTTTCTCAGAAAGTCGTAATAAGACAACTCATTTTAACCATTTCTCAAAACTTTTAAGAAATAATACAAGTATCTGAAAATGTGTAAATAAACACTGTGATCATTGAGTTTTTATGTTGATGGTGTTCTTTGAGTCAAGTTGGACCAAGGGGGCATTCTCTTTGGATTTTGGAATTCATTCTCTCTCTCTCTCTCTCTCTCTCTCTCACACACACACACACACACACAGAGTTTCTCTAATGTTACTCATTCTCTTTGTCAAATGTGCCTAGACACTAACTTTCCAAAAGCTAAATCAGACCATCAACAAGTAAGTAAAATAATATTCATATTATGTTCGATGTCTACTGACTTAAAAAGGACTGAAATGATCACCGTACTCAGAGTTTGGCTTTACAATTCGTATTATGATTGCTTGGCAGAGGGAATCTGAAAGAGGCTGTGACACTTTCCAACAGCTCCACCCTTCACTCTGCACAGTGACTTTTTTTTGAAATCCTTCCCTAAGTGGGTGGAAAGATGTGAGATGGATCAGTGAGTTTGACCCTTTATGTATGATCCTATAAGAAACTAGCCACTCACTATTCTCATCTTATGAATTTATGGATCAGAGATTACATTTATAAATAAAAGAAAAAGGAGAGAGGGAAATGATATTTTCTACAGAGGAACTGGAAAGCAGCCATCTTATTAACACAAGGTCTTCAGTCTGGCAGAAAACATTAACAATGCAAATGCTAAACTTCATTCTCAGCTGTCTCTTGGAGTTGCCAAAATAATGTCCGTTAAATTATAAATTAGAGAGACATAACTGTAGGAAAGACCAAGTGACCAGTACTTGACTTGAGAAAAACAACATGATTGGATTGGCTTGGGAAAGAAATAAATATTCATCCTTCCAGCAATTTCGTTACCCATATTGACCACCTGTTCACTAGCCATAACCTCAGGAAGAGAGGAGAATAACAAATGAAGATGAGAGTTGAAAAAAATCATGGGAAAAAGTACACTATTATGGGCCTAAGGACCTGTGGATCAGTGAACTGTGAAACTTGGGCAAGTCACTTAGCTACACAGAACATCCAATTTCCCACATTTAGGAAAGCAGGACTTGAAATCCCTACCCTGTTGGTTTTGGGGTCAGTGGTCTCACTGCCACCCAATTTTGGATCAAATCGTCTCACCTTCCTTCACTCAAACCTCTATTACATCAGTATTCAAATATCTCAAGAATAACGTTCTCCGTGCATTTAAAATACTGTTTACTTCTTTGCAGGAGGCAATTTTATTTGGAATAAAGCGGCAATCCCACCATTCTTCCTCCTGTTTACTGACATGACTACTATGTTAATCATGAGTCAGATATTTGGGAGCCATTCAAAGCACCACCCTTTCACCCCCACATATTCAGTTCATAACCAAGTCTCATAGTTTTAATTCCTATTCTGTGTGCTTTTGGATAATTCTAAGCTGATAATGGGTATAAATGCACTTTCTTTATAACCTAGCAATAGCAGCGGTAGTGACAATACTGGGTTAGTGATGACTCTTAGGGAACATGACTGGGAGCCTGGAGCAGTGTCAAGTCCTCTGTCTGTGTGGGCTGTATCATTCCACCCTCCTGAGGATGTGGGATGGGTATCTGTGCAGACTGGCTCTTCTGGACAGCTGACCCTAGGGCAGCCTCGTTTAATTGGAAGCTGAGCACAGGAAGCACCGGTGAGAGGATGGAAGGGTGAGACAGAGAAGAGAGGAAACCTCGTGAAGCTGCAGGACGGACAGGTCACCCTGCCCCTCTGAGAGGCTCTGAGGACCACAGTGTGTGCCGTGTGGGAGTGTCGCGTGGAGGGATGGAGAGGATGGCGTCTTTATTAATCTACCCCTTCCCTCATCTGAGCACAGTGAACCCCGGGCGCTTCTGGTCGGCACTTCTGGGTTGCCTGCCAGCTGCTGAGTGAGCTCCTGGGGGCTCAGACCAAACAGAGCAACACAGGGACTGGAAGTGGGAGTGTGGATTCTCCCGTGGCATCTGTGGTGAATGTACAGGCTTGCCGACAGGATGTAGGTTAGTCTCCTACTAATTAATGTCCCCAATTTTCAGATATGGAAATTGATATAGAAACTTAGGTTAAATGACTTGAGCAAGGTCACACAGTAAGCTGTGCATCATCCGTAGTACAAAGCCAGAAAGATGGAGCCCAGGGCTTTCACCCTCCGCCCTGATGCCACACTGCATCTCTGCTCTTAATTCTCAGACATATTGCGGGTCCCTGACCAGGACGTACCATTCTGATCATGGCTTCTCACCTTTCCTACATCTCAGGTCGCCATGTTCTTCTGCCTCATCAATCTTGTAAACACCAAATTGTATTCCAAATATGTCAGAGATGCTTTCTTCTTATTTAAATGTATATTCTTATCAAAGTAATGCATGCATATAGATTTAAGAAGCTGAGTGGTGCTAGAAGTCTGGGACCAATAAAACAACAACAAAAATACAGAACTCCCCTCTACCTTAACCCCTAAAAGCATCCACTTTGTGTCTCTCAGCTGTTCCTGCTGGCATTTACCTCCTACCTTTAAATAATCTTCACGTCCTGGCAGTATCCTGAGCATAGGGTTTAGCTTTGTCTGAGGGCATCCAGCGATGACAGGTGACAGTACAATCTCTTCCATCCATACTGCCCTGCCCGGCTCGCCCAGCTCAATTCTATTTTGGGGTTTCTGTAGGTCTGCATTTGCTGTTCTCATGATTATGACTATCAAAATATCGTCTACTGCAGATCTACATAGCATGAGCACATTTACCTTCCTTCACAATTGTCATTTTCTTCAAGAGTCTAGGATTTCTCCACAGCTTCATTTCCTTTGTGGTCTTAGCATCTGTGGGCGGGGGAGTCTTTGCTTTTCAAGATGCTTGTCTAACCCACTTGCTGCAATCGTCCTTGTGGTCAGTCCTGGGAGAGGACCCGGCCACTCCCTGCATGGCCCCGAGCCCTCCTCAGAGTCCCCTCACACATGACTCCAAGGTGCCCTTCTTCTCCGGGCCCAGTAAATGGTTTTTCTTCAGGGACAGCCCTTGTCTCTCTCCTGCTGGCTGTCCTGTTTCTTAGACTCCATGTCTGTCTTGGGTTTGGGGGCGTGTCCTTAGATGTCTGATTACAGGGAGTAAATGTCAAATCACTTCAGAATATGAAAAAGTTTTCATTTCCCCCCTTTATTGGCTTAGGCTATCCTCGCTACCCACACTGTGCCAAGATTGGGGCTTTACATTCATTGGGCTGGTCATTAGAGGAGTCCTTTGAATCCACGATTTCTGTCCTTCACATCTGGGATAGTTTTGTGAAAATAGATTTTATAGTATTGCCCCTCCACTTTTTTCTTGTCTACGTTTTGGAAATTCCTTAGGATGTTGTTCCTCGTGGATTTATTCTTTAACTTTCTTATCTAATAGCTACTATAAGCAACTTACTTTTATTTCTAGCTTCCTTTCTGGACCATTCCCTCAAATTCGTCTTACAACTGTGCAGAATGTAGTTTTGTTTTGTTGTCATTTTTGTTGTTTTGACTTCAGCTATCATAACTTACACTTGAAAAATTATTTCTAGTCCCACATTGTTTGCACCCTTTTATTTTCCTTAACCTCCTTTTCATGGATGAAAAAGCTTTCACAATCTCCAAGAAGAAACTGATGATATTATTTTTGAAATTTCCTTTATACTCCTAGATTATGCCGGGGTTATCATGCATCCCAACCACCCGGGTCTGTGCCCTACGACCAATAGGGCAAAAGACAGTCAACAGTCTCATTCTGCCAGACTCACTGTGCTTGTTTACGGAATTTGAATACTATATCCTGAAAACGGTTTTAATTACCTCAATTTAATCCTTAAGACTTTTTAATGTTATTACCTTTCTTCAGAAATCAAGCCCTTTTCCTAGAATTTTCAAGTTGGTCACATATGAAGTAATCTATTTTATTATATTAATTACTCCCAAGCTCACATTTTTCATATGATAATTTGTTATTTACTTATCTTCTCAACCAATAATTAGACCATAAACTAAACAAGTCATGATTCTGGAAAAAATATACATATGCCTCTCATTTAGGCAGCAGAAGCGTACAAACCTTCAGCATCTTTTTTCAGTGAAATGAAGCTAATTTGAATAATATCAATATTTGTGAATGCATTTGGCTACTAGTTAATCCGAAGGAATTGGGTTCTGTACTGATTATTCTACAAGGCTCTTGCCTCTTTAGAAGTTAAAGACGATATATTACTTCCACAGCTATCTTTCCTTTCCAATTCCATCTCCTACCACTCACCAGAACTCAGTTCCTCCTGGGGAACCCCAGGGATGTCAGAGCCTGAGGGAAGTCACAGACATCACCTTCCCACTGGCGCCGGATGCACACCTGGGACCTAACCAGGACTTAGGGGAGTAGTGAACTTGGAGAGGCTGCACGGTCACTCCCCCATTGTTCTACAAACGCTGTCATTTTGATCTCTCATGCATGCACCTCTTCATGTGGGTGCTTTTCCACCCAGGAAAACGTCCTCCACGCCTCAGCGCCATGGCCTTTCTGAATCTTTATGTGACCTGCCTGGGGAATCTGTTCCTCTTGACACCGTCCTTTCCTATAAACCTTTGTGTCTATTTGCCCTCTTTTGCGGTGAGTTTTTTGAGAAGGGATCTTGCAAGTACCTGAGAAATTCTAGGCGTGCTGAGGTTTGATTGACCCAACCCCTAAATTTCAAATACAGTTTTCCTGGAGGGGCCAACAATATACAGTGGGTGCCACCCATGTGCTCATTTCCCCGCATGTCTCAGGATTTCTTCCTGGCATCCCTCGGCCAAAGGAAACACCTCACAGTTCCAGGATTCACCTTACAACTTAGGGGCTGCTGGAAAAATATCAAGTGTATATATTGGAAGAACAAATGATACTTCTATTTCATTTTTAAATAACCACCTTTACTTAAGGCAAGTGTACCCAGAGGCTGAGCACAACTCAAACCGTGAAATACGAGTGCCCAGCCTGATTTCCTGTTGTACTTAGATTTGCACGCGGTATTTTCCTCTTATCACAGCAAATCCAGCTTCAACATGGGAAGGAAACAGTGTGATATGCTGTTGAGACCAATCTACCTCACAGCAGGTGTCCACACCGGAGTGCTTCTCTGCAACACTTAAGTACACCCTGCGATGCCTTTGTGAGTTCCCTGCGGTGCCCTGGGGTGGCTTCGTTTTCAGTTTGGGAATGGAGACTCTGAGGGTAAAACCATCGATTCGGGCAAAAGATGGGCTGGTGTGGAATTCTGGCTACTGTTTAATAGCTGTTGGATGTCACCTCTCTGGGTCTCATTTACTTATCTGTAAAATGTGGAATGATGCCACGTATCTCTTAGGGTTTTATGAGAATCAAATATGTTGATCTACGTAAAGAATGTAGGAAAATGCCTGCGACTCTATACAGTGGGTAGCTGTTCTTGTCATTATCACTAATGTGAACTGAATATCACACATTTATAATAGAGATAAGACAAATACTGTACTCTACGTCCTCAGCGGCTAACCTGCCCTCTGCCATCTACAATAAGTCTTTATTTAGAATGAGTGTAAATGCTGCTATAGCACTTGAAACTCACTAAGGAATGGCGATTTATCAGGCACTGTGCTAAGACCTTCAGATTCACTAATATCTATCAATTCTGCAAACAACCGTAAGACATCAGCTTATTGTTACTTCCCAGTTTTACCAGTGGGTAAACTAAGACAGAGAGGCCCAGCTGGACCAGCCGGGAAGTAGCTCAGCTGACCAGGATCCAAGCCCAGAAGTGCCAGCCTTGCACCTTGAGTTCCTCACCTCTGCCCCTTCCAAGAAACCAGGAGTACAGGGTGGAGTCTGTCACAAGACCAAGAACCTCGGATTGTCTCACAACTGCAGGACAAAGCAGAGGATGTGACACCCAGTGTAAATTTGGGGCAGGACCCAGGAGGACTCAACTTCACACGACTCGCAATTCTAGCTTCACCTCTGTCACAGTCCTGACCACACTGTCAACCTGCTCACCATTTTCTCCAGTTTTAATTTAGAGTAGAAAACGCAGAGAAAGCCTCAGCGCTGCTGGATGTGAAGTGAAAACTTTACCAGAACCATTAAGAGACACGTCACCTTCCTGCAGGATTCATCTATAAAAGGAATGTGTTTTTCCAAATTTGCTGGCTTTGAGAAAGACTATTTTCAAAATGCTCAGAGGCTAGAATACGTGGACAGCCCACCCTCTAAGAAGTAGGGATGTATTGATTTCTTCCAGCCTCTCACACCTTTCTATGAGTTTATGGGATCCTAAATCAAGGAGTAATTTTTTGTTTTTTGACGATGATATCGAAAGTACCTACTTTCCCCATGATGGTACACTGGGTTTATGTGGTTTCTTCAATAAAAAAATATATATATTTTAAAGTTTTTTTCTATGGTTCTATTGTTTCATAGAGTTGGATATGTTCTAAAATCAATCTTTTAATAAGAGTGCATATTTACATATCCTAAATCAAAAAGCAATTCTATTTTTCTGACATTACTATTTTAAAAGATGATTCTTCTATCAGTTTTCCTAAGGCACTGCTCACCGCCTTCTGAACGCCTCTGATGGAAACATCACATGTGGGTAACGCGAGCACTTTTCCTGAAGAGGGCGCTGTCGGGTACATCCTGGCCACGAGAAGCATTCAAGGGCCATGTACAGCTAGCTGATAAGCAAGAGCTCCAATACTAGACACAATGCATAACCTAACACCATCCGTATGTAGTTTAACATTGACCTACTAGTGAAAACAGCTACAAAGGACCTCTATGGAGGAGATATATATGAAAATAATTAAACATTTAAAAAATTATAATACAAGGGCAGAGTGAGAGAAGGCCCGGAAAAAAGTGAATGCGTTGGTTGTTCCTTTTTCAAGATGCTGATATCACTGTATACCGACATAAAGCGTGCCTATGCATATTAATAGAAACATGGGTCTGTTTGCTTTCCATTTGGATTTATCTCAGAGGATCATCATCAAAATTGTTAAAAAGGAGGATAAAAAATATTATCTTTGTAGATATTACTTGGCTCCTCCTTTCAAATCTATTTAGAGGCAATAAATAATATAAAACCAATCATTATGCATTCTAAATAGAATGCAGTGTCAATAGAGACTCAAAATAACTGCACTATTTTCAAAAGTCAACAGCAACAGGACAACTGCAGCCACAAAGGTAAACCATTTTTTTTAAGTGGGAAGAGAAAAATGATGGCAGATACTATCTCATTGATATTATTTTGACATTTTTAAATGTACTATAGTTCTGACTTTCTTTTGGCTTCCTAGGTTTTCAACAAAAAAATTAGCAGTAAAAGATTATAGACTATTCCAGAAGATTACATTATTTTACTCCAAAAATTTTGCACACATCTACAGAAAGCTAACCTTTTGTCTTTGAGAATGAATATAGGAACCACAGCCCCTAGCTTTGCATATAAAAACCTGAGGCTTGCTACCTGCTCTGCAGTCCTGGGCAAAGCTGTGTCCACGGAACTCAGGGTCTCAGCACTCACTGGGGATCGTAAATTAATATCCAATTTATTAGAGTTTCAAGTATAAATGCTGTTTCCCTCTTAAAATGTCAAGCTTAATTTACATCGTTATTATTCTTTTTATGATCTTAGTGAAATAAGTAAAATCTTCCCCACTTTCGGCCGTGATTAATGTTTAAGTATTCCATGTTGAAGAGACTAACACACTTGGACAATGAGGCCCACTGACAACTTAATTTCTTTAAATATTTTAAATCGCGTTTATAAAATTGAAATAGTGTGCGTTCTTAAGTGTTTTAAAGATCTGACCAATCAACATTAGGACCCTAACAAGGGAATCCTTTCCAAGTATTTGAATCCGTGATATTAACCTCATACAGTTGTAAATCTTAACCTCTTTTAAAATTAAAAAGAAACGAATTAGATTTTCTTTTAAACTTATTTAAAATCAGGTATTTAAATACAAACTTAAAAGTGCAAACACAAGTGTGGGCAGAGGGTCCTCAGAGTTGGAAGCATTACGAACACTTTATACACCAACACACAGAAATGGTCCTAATGAGCACACTCATAACAATAAACTTTACTCGAAGGTATTAGTACCATGGATTTGATTTATGTCATTGTGTCTATATTTCATTCTAAAACTTCCTCGTGTTAGACAACATTTACCCTTTAAGGAGTTTCACCTCCTCAAACAAGTTAAAACTTTTTTTCCTTTTTTTTTTTTTTTTTTTTTTGGTTGTGGGGTACAAACTTGAGGACAGGGTTTAGGTGCCGTGTGTTATGCCTCGGTAATTTTCTGCCTAACACACAGACACACCGAACCTCAATTATTATTATATTTTGACAACCACTGGAGACTTCAAGTTTCAACCCTTCAGATAGAGGTGGATTTTCACACTCTTCCATAGTTTCACGTGATTCCATTTTGCAACCTCGATCCAAGTTACAGCTCACTTCTTTCATTCGGTAAACTCTTTGCAGCTCAATTAATTCCGTATCAATTTCCTATTATTCTCATGTGGCTGGACCACAACCCTTTATAGTTGTTTGCCTGTCTTTGGGGTCATGACTCTGAAATCATGCTAATTACATACATTAGCACTTTGCATAGAAATTGAAAAGCCATAGAATGGAGCAAAGCCCATCATCTTCCGAAATCCAACACACCTGGAACGTCAAACGTTACCCACCAACTCAGTGTTTACCACCCTGGAAAATTTCAAATTCTGGTCCATTCGTTTTGATCTTTTGGAGTCTAAAATGTGATTAATGAGACATTTAAAAACCAATCTCACTTTAAGCAGAAAGGTGACTTATTTTGCCCTCTCACAATATGCACAATGAAAAGTGGCATTTTTGACACCGAATGACTGGCAACTTCGAATGACTTTGAATTTTGAATTTGCTATGAATAAATACATAGTCATATCATAATTATATAGAAAATTTAATCAATGTCATAGCTCATCCTCCAATAAACAATGGAAATTTTAGGGAAATTGGTATGTAATAATATATTGGATGGTCATTTCTCTGACTGTCACATGAAAAGTAGCTATCAACTGAATTTCTCTTACCTACTGATACTGTAACACCCAAGAAACTCGATGTTGTTTTATTATTATTCTCATCATTAGTAACCGGAAGGATGTATTTTAGCAAAACAAGCTCCAAAAAAAAATCTACGTGGAAACATTGGTGGTAACCAGAAGTTGTGCTTAAAAAATATATGTCTTTTTTACTATCTTTTCCCCTCTAAATTGTTCTGACATATATAACATCCATTGGTTAGACCTCTAAACAACAATATTTATAACCTGATATAAAAACGAAATTCAAGTCCACAGTGTATTAAAAAGTCATTTAAGAAATAGAAGGAGATTTTCAATAATGAAAAGAAGTCATCTATGTCCTTGACTCTGAGTATACGGGTGTCTGGGAGCCTGCATGACTCTACTTTTTTTCCACCTCAAAGGCCAAAGTCAGCACATACATTCTATATTCTGATCTAGGTTCAAGTTGTAACCAACTCTGCACATACAAGGCACACTGAGGTGAAAATGAATCTAACTGAGATTTCCCATCCATTTTTTTCACTCTCCCGGTCTGTTGTACAGTTTATAATTTTGAAGACTTGGAAGTCCAAAGTTAACCACACACCATGTTCGGAGACATTCTTGTGCCATGTAAGTCTTTGTATATTTTTAATAGAAACACATAAAGTTGGGGTCGGTCTGCAATGTGCAAAGTAGGAAACTTGAAGACCCTTTCAGAATTTTATTTTCCCTGTAACTATTGACCCAGTGATTGTTTCATTCATTTAATGCTCCATAACTAACCACCTCAAAAAGTGCTTCTTAAAACAATTCAGTATTTTCAAAGTTCTGTGAGTTCACAGGACAGTTCTTTGGGTCTGTGTAATGTCACCTGGGGACACTCACATCACACCTAGACTGGAAGATCCGAGAAAGCCTCTCGTGCACACGTTGGCCCAGACTCTTAGCTGTGGAGCCTGTTTCTCTCCAAGCAGTTGCTCTTTTTGTGGCATCTCACCTTCCAGGGACATTAGAACCCTCTCTTTCTAGCAGGTACCATGAGCTCTGTATGGCACGATGCCCAGGTGCCAAGAAAGCGAAAGAGGACACTCCTGTCTCTAAAGGACTAAGGCTCGGCATAGTTTCACTCCTACTTTTGGTCAAAACAAGTCATGAGTCCAGAGCAGAGTCAAACGGAAGGAACCTGACACCCTTGAAGGAAGGCGTAGCCTGTATGTCCGGGGAGCGAGGGGCTGGTGATGACCATCTTGACCGATTCTCTACCAGTGAGAATCTTGCATGTCTGTGTATATTTTTAATAAAGTTTTAGCTTAGAATGGGAACATTAGAACTCATTATTCTTAAAACATAAAGGTTTAGGGAAATATTCAGGAGTAATTTTTAGAAGGATGTATTATTTTGTGATTTCATTGTTCTATATTGTTATTTGATATACTTTCCAAACTTTCCATTTTGGACCTATACTTTTAAAATTAGTAAACTGTTCTTTTATGTATGTATTTATTTATTTATTTATTTATTTATTTATTTATTTATTTTTAATGTTTCAATTGACGATTGTGTGAAAAAGTTACCATGTGGACCAAACAACAGTTCAGAATTTGAGAAATTTAAAACAAGTTTCTCCTTGTTTTCAAGGGCAAAGAGCCCCCAGATAGGTGGCTAATCCTCCCCACCCTCCTACCCCCACCTACGTCACTTCCTGACGTCCATCCCGTCAGACGCCAGACATGTGAATAATGAAGATGAGGTGTCTGACACTGTGGATGGATGGCTGCTTCATTACCTTCATTCCTAGTCATCTTCCATCGCTCCTCTTGGGAAGGAAGCTCAAGGACATAGCATGAGCTGCAGGCCCTTCTCGTCAGGTTCTAACCTACCTGTCCTGGCTCCACTGGCACCTGGGCCTCTGACACACCTGCACCTCCCCGTTGCCTGTTCAGTCTTCCATTCTTCCCATGGCCCTTCCTTCTCTGTGAGTATTTTCCTCTCCCGACCAGCTAGTCATCTGTCACCACTCCCCCGTGGAAGGCTTCACTGGCCTTCCTGATCGGGTCATTTTCTGTTCTTATAGTATCTGGAGCTGCTGTTCCACGTACTTAGCACAGGTGATATTTTATGTGGTGATTTAATTGAAATATATCTCCTCGAAAAGCTCTAAGACTCATGAGGACAAGGCTCACCTCTCTAAGCCCAGATGCTCCAGAATCTCGGCCAAGGTGGGTAGACACCCACAGGAATAGCTTCCGAGTGAATGAATCATGCACGAGTGAAAGTGCAATGAATGCGAGGGCTGCTTAGTGCTGAGCAGACTATAAAGTCAATCATTCTCTATATTCATTCCTTACTAGGCACGGAGAGTGAAAACGCATCCCCATGAAACAAAACAAAAGACTGACGTGAGTGAGATTGCTCTACACAACCGAAGGAGCCGTATTAGTGAGCAAAGGGACAGGCGGAATATTTCTGGTTGGCAAATCTCGTTGTTACTCCTAATATTTCTCACTTTCCCCTTTTCAGGTACATAAGAAATTTCACTTGTTCACTCCTTTGAGCGATGTGCTTTTCCCAATGTAATGTGAGTTTAAATATGTATCACTTCTAGGTGGAGGCATTTCATTGTCACTGCGAGACTCTAGAACATTCTTTTCTAAAATTGAGGAAGAACATGCTTGTGTGAAATTGTAACACTGAGCTTTTTCATGGAGGAGAACTTCCTCAGAGATGTACACAGAGAAATCTTTGTTGATTCAAACTCCTAAGATTTAGGGGCTGTTCCCATGCACTGTTGGTGGGAATGAGAATTGGTACAGCCACCTTGGACAAGAGTATGAAGGTTCCTCAAAAAATTAAAGATACAAATACCATAGCATCCAGCTATTTCATTTCTGGATAAATATCTGAAGGAAATTAAATCATTATTTCCACCCCCATATTCATAACAGCATTATTTACAATGGGCAAGACATGGAAACAACCTAAGTGTCCATTATTGGATGAATGGATAAAAAAGAAGGAAATCCTGCCATTTGCAACAGCATGGATGGAATTTGAAGGCTGAGTGAAGTCAGACAGAGAAAGACAAACACTGTAGAATCTCATTTACATGTGGAACCAAAAACAAAACAAGCATGTAGAAAGAGAGAGAAGATTGGTGTTTGGCAGGGGCAGAGGTGGGGGAAATGGGCGGAAGTGGTCAGAGGGTACAAACTTCCAGTTATGAGATGAATGAGTTCTGGGAATGTAATTATAGCGTGGTGAGTATAATTAACAACACTGTTATATAACAGTGAAAGATGCTAAGAGAGCAGGTCTTAAAAGCTCTCACCATAAAAAAAGTTAACTATGTGAGATGACAGATGCATTAACTAATGTTATTATGGTAATCATTTTGCAATATATATATATATCAAACCATTATGTTATATACCTTAAACTTGCATAATGTCAGATGTCAATTATATCTAAAGAAAGCCAGGAAAAAAATGTGAGTGCACTCAGCAACATGCATACAACGATGTTTGATTCCTCATTTGTGTCTGTGCTGTCTCTACTTAAAGTAGATTATATTGATATTTCCTGAAAATAAATCACGGAATAAAATTAGCAGGAGCTCTTGCTTAAAGAAAAAAAAAATAGGGGTTGTTTGTTACTGCAACATAACCTGTTTTATAAGTGCCATGATTCTAAACTAAAAGTAAAACATGTTTATCTGATGGCTTTTGTCTTTATTATTACATACGCCAAGCAAAGTGTGAATGTATTCAGTCTAAATCAAACAAAAATTCATTCCTAAAATGCTGTTTGGCAAAGCCAAATACCTCACTTCTTTATTTTCCTCCAGGGTAAAATAGCATCATATACGAACAGAAGTGCTACAAAGTTAAATGCAGGTGAACACAATAATAGGAACTTCTGAGCAGTAGAGAAACAAGTCATGTACTTCCATTCTCTGAGATTTCTGAAGAAGAAATTCTCACACACCGTGCACATACACTATCTGTCCTTACTTTATAAATTGTTTCTGAATCCAGAGATGCTTAAAGAGACAGGTTTTACCATCAGACCTACTTCCTGTTACCATTTCTGTATACATTTTTGATTTGTCCTATTGGCCAAATCCCAGAAACACCCACAGAATAAATCTCCAAAGACAGGTCAGATACAATTTGTAATGATGTAATAAATAACTACTTAAATTTCCTGATTGCTTCATCATGGAGTGGATTACCGTGTTTGCCAAGGGCAGAGACATAAATTTAAGTTTCACATGAATTACAATCTTAATATGCACTATTTTTACACCCTTAGATTTAGGTGACATTCTAATAGAATGCTTGGAATGGGCACAGATGTAATTAAATTTATGTTTCTCTAGTATATTTAAAAACGGCATTCATGAAGCAAGCATTTACTGAGCACTAATCACATGCCAGAACCAGCTCCATTAGGTGCTGGAACTAAAACTTGAAAGCAGCCTCTGACCTTAGGTAACTTCAAACTTATTACTTTAGACTCATTTACATTAATAAGCTGGTGGACAAGCTCAGTCCAATACTGATTTAATAGCAATGATACTGAGAACACTCATTGTATATCACCTAGACTTATAAAAGTATATCTGGAAACATTAACTCATTCAGTTTTCATGTCATGCTCTGAATTTGTGGAAGCCAAGCCAGGTATTGACTCTACTGCATACATATGGAAACTGAGGTTCAGATAGTATTTCCTACATTGTGTTTCCCCGAAAATAAGACCTAGCTGGACCATCAGTTCTAAGGTGTCTTTTGGAACAAAAATTAATATAAGACCCGGTCTTATATTATATTATATTATATTATGCCCATTCTTATATTATAGTAATATAAGACTGGGTCTTATATTACTATTTTACTATAATATAAGTACTATTTTAATATAATATATAGTAAAATAAGACCCGGTCTTATTTCACTATAATATAAGATTGGGTCTTACATAATGTAATATAATATAAGACCCAAACTTATGTTAATTTTTGCTCTAAAAGATGCATTAGAGCTGATTGTCCGGCTAGGTCTTATTTTGGGGGAAACACGGCATTTTACCAGGTTTCGCGCTTCAATGCAATGGGATAAATATAGTATAAACTTGGAACAAAGTTTTAGATGTATGAAAATTAAGGGTCATCTCCATGATGTATGATGAACTTCTTGAGCATAAGAATATGTAAAATCCCAGTGGGAAAACTGCCAAAGGGTATGGGCTGACCTTAACAAAAGAAGCAGACACAAAGGTTCCAAACACCTACGAAATATACAGCCCACATTTATGGAAAAACCGGTGATTTCTAGCAATACTAGAATAGAGTTTGTGTATTTGTTTTGCTAATCAATGGGAGAACATTTACAATGAATACCAATTACAATTAAAACACTCCAGTTAATGGAATCTTTACAAGTGTTTGGGTAATGGGAATTCATCTGCCTGGAAATATGGTGGGAGTTGTCTTTCTAGAGAACAATTCAGTAACAGACACACTGACATATTTAATATAGCCTATATCATTTGACATTGAAATTGTAATACTAGGAAGTGATTTTTAAGAAATAATCAGAGACATGTGAAAGATTCAGATACAAGTATATATACATCTTAACATTTTTCTTAAGCAGTAAATAGTTGGAAAAGCTAAATTTCTGATTATAGATTATTGGTTTGAGTAAATTTATGGCTCACTCAGCTGGTGGAATAGCTTTCGATTTTAGGAGAATATTTGTAATATTTGAAAATTAACAAAAACAGGTTATAAAACGTAACTTACAGATTTGCCCCAAAGTTGTATGTTACACACACACACACACACACACACACGATGACTGAAAGGATGCCATATCTTGAGTGACAAGATAATCCATAATGTATATTTTTCTGCATTTTCCAAAGTTTCAATACTAAATGTATCTAACTTTTATAATCAGAAAAAGGGATTAAAATAAATAATACTCTATTTGCTTTTTATTTCTGTCACTTGCGATAGAGTAATTTACCAAAATTATTTAAGAATTTGGTGTAGTTTGCAAATTTTGAAAAGATTTCATCATCTTTGTGAGACCACAAGTACCATTTCCTTGATGAAAATTAATAACATTCAGATAAAGGAGTTGGGACATGTGTTCAGAAAATTATGTGGATTTGTGTATGGTATGAGATACTATTTTTTGTTAATCCACTCTTTTTCAGGGAGATTCTGACCCAAAAAGATAGAACTGGAGTGAAATCAGCAAAGAGACAGCTTCCCCCACAAAAATTCCCCACTTCTTGACAGGAAACACACAGGAGCCTCACTCTCTTGTCTACAGACCATACAGACACAGTTTGCACAAAATAACAAGTTAAAGCTGGAACCTCTGAAAAACACATATACGTATTATAACCACTGTGCTGGTTTGAAGAGAACTCTTGCATACAGTTTTGTGTTAACTTATATATATATATAGGAACGTTAGATTTAGTGTATCTGTCGGTGCCACAGAGCCACAATTCAGCATGTTAGGAATTTGATGACAGCATTAAATGCCTAAAAAACATCTTCATGTTACAATTTAAAAAAAAAATTACCATACATCAATTTTCAAGTAATTGTGCCCTTTTCATCCCAACAAAATGTTAAGGACTTTCTTTAATTTCACCTTATATCAGTGGATAGGAAATTAGCAGCATATCTGACTTCTGACCTTTGCTTTCGTTTCGTGCTCTTTACTGACTGGAGGACTTGGGCAGATGCCAGACAGGGAAATTATGTTCCTTTGCTGAGCATTTGATTCTAACAGGTCTGTTGCTCGTCTGATATTAACAAAGACACTGCACAGTCTCATGCACAGATTGCATGTCCCTTCCGTCGGACAAACGTAAGAGAACCCAAATGAGTTAAACTTTGAAATAATATTCAAATAAAAGCATTGGAAACAAAATGTCCATTTTAGCTTCTTAGATACAATAGTAATAAATTACTAGGAACTTTGAAAAATAGCTTGTTTGAGCCTCTCCTTCCTGCCTTAAAAAGGGACAAAAAGAAAAAAAGAAGCTTTTTAAAATGCCATCCAGTATGATTACTTTCACTCAGCAGAGGCCATCTAAAGGAAAAGTGGTCTGGTTAGCACTCACCTCTACTGTGTCGTTAGGAACTGCTGTGCTAACAAATATTTTGAACAACTGCCTCTACATTTTAAGAATTTGCACACCATTAAACATAAAGACTTAATACAGCCACCACTCCCCAAGAATATATAAACTATTAACACCCACCAGCCAGCTTTTCTAACTAAATTCTAGTGTTCTCTGGCATAATCTTTCATTGGATGAATCCGTCCCAAGCACTTTAGTAAGTTAAATCAATATTTGTGGGTCATAGTCTGAAAACATTTATTTGTAAAGATATATATACCCCAATGTTCATTGCAGCATTATTTACACAGTGGCCAAGACATGGAAACAACCAAAGGGTCCTTTGACAGATGATTGGATAAAGAAGATGTGGTAGGGCAGCCGGGCAGTTTAGTTGGTTAGAGCGCAAGCTCTGAACAACAGGGTTGCCCGTTCGATTCCCACATGGGCCAGTGAACTGCGCCCTCCACAACTAAAATGAAGACAATGAGCTGCCATGAGCTGCCGGAGGGGTGGCCGGATGGCTCTGTTGGTTAGAACGCGAACTCTTAACAGCAAGATTGCTATTTCGATTCCCACATGGGATGGTGGGCTGCACCCTCTGCAACTAAGATTGAAAACAGTGACTGGATTTGGAGTTGAGTTGCGCCCTCCACAACTAGATTGAAGGACAATGACTTGGAGCTGATGGACCCTAGAAAAAAGACACTGTTCCCCAATATTCCCCAATATAAATAAGTAAGTAAATAAATAAATAAATTTTAAAAATTGTTAAAATAAGAGAAGATGTGGTATAGATATATACAATGGAATACTATTCTGCCACAAGTAAAGATGAAATACTGCCATTTGTGACAACATAGATGGATCTTGAGATTATAATGCTAAGCAAAATAAGTCAGAAAGAAAAAGTCAAGAACCATATGACTTCACTCATATGTGGGATATAAAACTGAAAGCAAAAGACAAAGAAAGAAAGAAACAAAAATTCATAGACATAGACAACAGTTTAGTGGTTACCAGCGGGCAAGGCAGGGAGGGGAAAGTAGAAGAGGGTAAAGGGGTCAAATACATGGTGATGGAAGAACTGACTCTGGGTGGTAAACACACAATGCAATATATAGATGATGTATTATAGAAATGTACACTTGAAACCTATATAAATTTACTAAACAATGTCACCCCAATAAATTTAATAAGTAAATTAAATAAAAAATAAAATAAATTAATATTTGTGGAACCAGTGGAAAGACAGATACAATTGGCTTTAATCATTTATTAGCTGATGTGATATTCTAGTGAATTACTTAAAATTAAGAAAAGGAACCATATTTAATTTCTGTGAAAAATCTATTTTTAAACCTCCAAATTTACTTCTGGTTCAAGATTTTGGAATAAGTGTATGTCTCCACCCTTCAAGCACCATTGATCCAATAGAAAACATACCAAAGAATTACGAAGAAATCATAAGAGTACCAGAAAAAAAAAAAAAAACACACAAAAAAAACCCAGCTAGTAAGGATGTTTGATGACTTCCTAAAAGATGAAAAGCAGATGGGGAAATTCCAGTCAACAAGGATGTTTGATACTATGCAATATAGTGGAGGACATCTCCATTGGACACATGAAACGCTATGGAAGCATAGAAAACCTTTAGGAAATATACAAAACCAAAGTGGTAAATGAGAAAGTTAAATGTTCAGAGGCCCTAAAAGGGAGAGAAACTCAAAGTTAGCCTGGTGAGAAGGTGGTAAAGCTGCAATGCACCAAAGAAAAGCGGACCCTGCATGAAACAGGGGGGCTGTAAGAATCTTGCTTATCTGGTGGACAGTCTCCAAGAGGTAGCTGGCGCACCAAGCTTGGTTGTAGGGCCCAAATTCATTCCATCGGTATGGTGAGGTAAATTTGCACAAAAAATTAACATAGAAACTTGTCTAAAGCAGGAAAATAATCGAGCCCCTTTAGAGGCAAAAGTGAAGCAATGTCACAGATAAGCTGGTCACTCCTGGTCACTCACCCACAACTCAGATAATGCTGGTCACTCCTGGAAAGCAACATTGGCTGATGGTGGATTTGTCATAAAAGGAAATCATAAACACCAGGAAGAATGAATCACCATGAGGGAGATCCAGCAGACATAAGTACTAGAGTAATCCATCCCTAAAATCCAAAAATAGTCAGACCGTCAAAATTCAACATGAAAGTAAGCTTACTTTTTTTTTTTTTTTTGAAGAGCTAAAGGATGTAAGAGAAAGTGTTAGATACAAACAAAATAGGAAGATAATTTTTGAAAAGAAACAATAGAAATTACAGAAATTAAAATATTTTCTGAAAAGAAAAATAAGTGTAAGAAGTACAGATCAGAGGAACTCACACTGAATGCATCTCAAAAAAGGCTGATTTAAAAAATGTATAAAACAAGTCAAAGATAGAAGAGTAGCAGCAAACTCAAATACTTAATGATCACCCTGAAGATAAAATAAAGATATGGAAAGGAGGCAAGATTAAATATAAAGTAGCAGATAACTTTCCATAATTGAAGAAAGATAGATTTAGGAGCTTGTAGAGGCCTAAATGGGAAAAATTCGCACCTATATACATTGTAGTGAACCCAAAGAAATCAATTCAAAGAGAAATTCTTAAAATTTACCAGAATAAAAGACAAATATATCTTCAAAAACATTATCACTAGACTATGTGCAGTCATTTCATGGGCAAATTATATTGCAGAAATCACGGAACAGAATATGCAAAACATATTGAAAGAAAAATATTGCTCAACATGGAGTTCTATAGCCAACTATATGATTGTTTTAGAATGTAAGTAAAATAAGTAATTTTAAGACAGTTTAATATTGTTTCTAGAATGACCTTTAATGGTCTTCAGTGCACAGGACAGAAACCCGCAAGATATGTGTATGTAGCCAAAAATAAAAAGTAAAAGTAAATAAAGAACTCAGAAAAATATGTCATAAATATAGATAAATATTAACAAAAAATAGTGGGAGAGGTTTGGAAATAAAGTGAGAATTAAATTGTAGAAACATAGGCACTGAGAGAAATATCTTGAAGGAAATTTAAACAAGTCATTGTCCTATTTGTGAAAAGGACAGATATATTATCTTTAGCTTTATTTAAAAATATGAAGTTATACTTTATGTTAAAATATCTCTGTTCAGTAAAATGTAATAAAGTATATAATTTTTAAGCTAGTAAAAGTTGGGGGAAAGTGAATAAAGAATGCCTGATGAGTCCAATAAAGGCAGTAAACAAGAAGTACAATAAAATAAATGGATGAAAATGTCTTTGGGAAATGGGACTGGAAATGTGAGGGAAGATATTCGTCTTTTATTTTAGTATCATTCCCATAGTTTCAAATTTTATTGTTATTTCCAGGTGCATGCATTACTTTTTCAGCACATTAAAACTCTAATTTAAAAAATAGAAAACCTCAGTAACAATAGGAAAGAAGCGCATAAGCATTTTGTGATGCTTTTCTATGTTGAAAGGACTTGTAGCTTATTTTTTCTTGTTTTTCTGTGCTTTGATTTTATAATCAGCAAATTAAATAAACCCCTTTTCTTGAGCAGGTCTAGTTGCTTGGTGCTGCAGAAACGGATGTTTATTTTTAAGCTGTATGGACCCGAAGACCAACATCTGTAAATCATCTTGCAATGTTCCCTGAGCTCCATTTTCATGTCTAATTATGAGTTACACCTCTAAGTTTAATTCTCTACTAGACACCCAATATAACTAATTAGATGATGATTATAATTTTCATTATTTTCATTGTTTTCTATTAGTTTTTCCCAATTGATCCCTAGGCTCACAGACAAACATAGTGTGAATTACAAGTAATAATACTAATATAAAAATGATTAAATAGCTAATACAAAGAGTGCTTATTAATTTCAAGGCGTTCTTCTAAGGTATTTTCACATATTAACCTATTGAATCCTTTGGCTAATACTATGAAGTCAATGCTACTATTACCTCCATTATGGTTGGGGAAACCGAGGCACAGAGAAGCGAAGTCATGTGCTTAAGACCACAGAGCTAATGTGTTCTGGACATAGAGAAGGAACCTGTCTCCAGAAACTCACTCTATCACTTCATACACAGAGGATGGACCAGGTTCTACCAGTGAGCCCATTCGTTTTGTGCTTCATAGGATACAGGATTCTTTCATTTCTTCTTTAAACAATCTCAATATCTAAGTAATTTCAATCATTTGTTCTTCTAATTGGAAACCTGTTACATGTAAGTTTTGACCCACCCTACTGCCATAAAATTTTTGATTTATGTTACTAGGACCCAAATTCACTATAAATTACCTTAGGATTCATTGGAAGATAGTTAAGTAGACCACAGATTTTATCTTTAAAGACCAATGGGACCCAAAAGAATGCCTAATGCCTCTGTGTTTCTTTTCTCCAGCATAATTTGTGTTACACCATCACCATAACAAATATTTAATATCAGAATACCTAGTGCACACAAACTCAATTTAACTATAACTGCTCCTGTCAATATGAATAATAGAGAGATTTAATTTTCTAATAAAGTTTCCATTTAAGAAAATTCTGCCAAATTGAAAGAGTTTTACTAAAACTCATTAAATGAAGATATTTTTATTCCTCCTTTGTTCTCCAGAAAAAACACAGAGAAAGAACCAGGTGGTGGTGGCGATGATGGTAGTTGGGTTCAAAAACAAAGCAGAAACCCTCTGCCTTCAATGCAAAGTATGAGTGGACACAACCCCAAACATACTGTGAAGCATACCTCCATTGCTGCCAATGCTAAAACACACGGACTGTTTTGGGGGAGAGGGGAATCAGAGAACATTGAGAAGTTCTTTATGTTTCTCTTACTTTTAGGAGGATAGAGATCACCCCAAACTCGCTAGCTCGCGCTTCCTGCCCTCACACAGGCACAGCCTCCCCCACCACCATCATCTCCCATCACAGTGGTACCTGGTTCTGCTGTTGGACTTCCACTGATGCATCACTCTCCCCACAATCTGTAGTTTATATTGGGCTTCACTCTTGGTGTTGTACATTCTTGGATTCTGACATGTATCTACCATTATAATATCATACAAAACTGTTTCAGTGCCCTAAGAATCCACTGTGCTCTGCCTATTCATCCCTTATGAATATTTTGAAAGCAAAAGAAGATGAAAGGAAAAAATAAAGAAAAATACAGTTGAAAAATATAAATCTCAAGAAGAATCAGCCACAGTTTAGGGAAAGTGCTAAGACAAATACTCTTACATAGATTTAATATCTCTAAAACACCAGCTTTCTGTGCATGTTTAAAAAACGAAATCATAGCTAAAAGAAAATATTGGAGAAAAGGGAAAGAGGGAATAAAGAAATAAAGAGGAAAATAAAACATTACAGAAATGAGAGCTACATTAGAAGCAATAATATTATAATACATATGATTGGAAATCACTGTTAGAGATGTGGAGAAACAGCTTCAGGAAATCAACCAAAGTGAGCTGAAAGTGTAAAATTAAAAAAAAAAAAAAAGAATTGGATAATATGATAGATGTATAAGATAGACAAATGAGATCCAACATGCCCATAATTGGTGATCTTGAAAGGAAAAGGAAAAACAATATAGCGACAATCTCCCCACCCCCTAAAAAAAAATCAAATATATAGTGTAAGAAAATTTTGGAAATAAAACAATCTTGAATCAATGGGGTATACCATATTCAGGAAAAGTTGGTGAAGACTGACCAACTCCACCCATATTCTGGCAAAACAATGAAGAATCATGTGGACACCCATCAGAAAACAAGCAAGCTGTATCCAAGGACAGAAACTCCAGACATCTCTAAACACCGGTGCACAGCAATATTCAATATGGAAAGGGTTCCCAGCATTGTTAACAAATGTTTAAAGGGAAAAGTTAGTTTGATTCAGAAAGATAACTTGTCTTCCATGTATAAGGCCAAAGAAAGAAATGGTCTGTGTAAATCACAGAAAACACAGCATCTATGACTGTTTCTTTGGTGAAGGGGTACTACTTAGTGAAATTCAAACTAAAGCATATAGGAATGGTGAACTGAGTAATAAAAGCCTGTTGGTATGAACCGAACACTTTCAAATTTGAAATAAGTCTAAAGCAAGACTGTGGGAATTAAGCCAGAATACAAGTACTATAAATCTCAGTGCAAAACTGATAATATAATTAAAATTCAGGTGGTGAGTGTAAGGCAGATAATCATAAAGTACATGTACTAATTTAACCAAAAACAACAAAATAACAAGACAAACAAATGAGAAACAGAAACTCATAGACACAGACAATAGTTTAGTAGTTACCAGAGGGTAAAGGGGGTGGGGACTGGGAGATCAGGGTAAGGGGGATCAAATATATGGTGATGGAAGGAGAACTGACTCTGGGTGGTGAACACACAATGGGATTTATAGATGATGTAATACAGAATTGTACACCTGAAATCTATGTAATTTTACTAACAATTGTCACCCCAATAAATTTAAAAAACAAACAAACAAATAAACCTATGAAAAATTTGCAAAAAAAAAGAGAAATAGTTTAATGTTTAAACATGCATCCTAAAAATGATTTCAAACTATTCATATTTTTATAATTGTTCTTAGCTCTAGAGTTATTTTTTCTAAAACTAATGTCTCCTTTGGAAAGAAATGAATACCTGAAATTTAACAATTTATTCAGTTTTACATCAGCTCTTTTTTTTCCTGTTTAATCCTAATCTAAAATTAAATTCAATACTTTTTTTTAAAAGAGTAAGGTAAGTTTGCATTATTTTAAAAGATCATCTATCTATTATTGATCATATTATCTAAATACTTCTTATTTGTGAAAAACTAGAAAAATGTGTGGTAAGAAACCATTCTTATTAAATTTCTCTCTCATTCTCTCTCTCTCTCTCTGTCTCTCTGTCTCTCTCTCTCTCTCTCACACACATACACACACACACACACATACACCACACAAATACAAACATACACACACATTTTGTTATTTGAATTTAGTCACAGCATGTCTCCAATGATAGTCTCCAAATTTCATGATTGTTATTTATGGGTGATGAGATTTCTTTGTTGAAGTTTTATGTTTAGCTTGAGTTATATCTGATGTTACTGTATTCTAATTAATGTGATGTTAAAATAAATACATAGGTGAAAAAATAAGCAAATACTTCATAAACCTCTTCATTCCACTAAAAGAATTAAAAGGGTACAAATGTACTTTTATACTACTGTTTTTATTTATCAAAAAACCCAAAAGTATGCAAATAACTTAATATATACTTTACATTCTTTTCACAAGATGTTTTTTTTTTCCTAAGCTTAGACCAAATATATAATAATTTTCTAAATGACAAAGTGAATTTGTTTTCATTAAGGAAAATTACATGGGAAATTCTGAAAAAAAACAAGCAAACAAACAAACAGAAAAACTATTCTGGCACTTCACTAGAAATGTTCAAAGGGAGGAATGCAATGCAGTGGTTTATAAACGATGGGCTTTTTTTTGCTAACATGTGATAAGTCATGCATTTATATAACCTAATAGAAAGCTTTGTGTAAAGATTTGGAGATTTATATATTGGAAATCTTTGGACTGCAGCGCCATGATTATTGCTATAAAAAATCAGCGAAGCACCAAAGATGAAATGACTCTTTATTTCTGTTTGTTATACAGATCGTGTTAGTATTTTTGTGTGTACATTTGCTTTGTAAAGTTGTGTAAGTTTACACAGGTGTAAAGGGGGAAGGACAGGACAGAGTGTACTGAAATACCTTCTTTCTTATAAAATACAATGCATGTAAATTGATGAAACCTTTAACACCTACAATAAAAAAAGATGAGAAACAAACCCATCAGATAAATGAAAATTGCCCAAAAGAAGCAATTCCACGTTTAACATATGGCTTCTTCTTCTACAGAGATCTTTGAAAAGCATTGTCACTGTGGATAAAATGATGAATGCCTCATTTTCCAAATTGGTTCTGTGCCATTCTCCTGTTCTCCCTGTTTGTCTCTCAGTATAACTTCTATTTAGTCATTCTGTGAATGTTTCTCAAAGGACATGTCAGGACGCTGATTATTTAAACCTAAGTAGTTTTCAACTGGAAAAGCAAGAACTATGAATTGCAACTTCCTCCAAACCCCCAATGTTGACAATATCCTCTGAACATAATGGGTCATACGTGGCTAATCTCAGAGCTCTTAAAAGTTTGTTCCCAAGTCATCAACTTCTGAAACTTTTCATAAAGTGTTATCCATACCTTAATACTGACAAGCTTAACTATTGTCAATGGAGACACTAGCCGCTCTTATTTAGTAGATGAGGAAGAAGCATATGAGATGAAATCGGGTGAGCTCATGTGACCTCCAGTCTTTCCTGCCCTAACCAAAACCCTCCCCCAGGAAACTTTATAACCATTCCTTTAAATCATCCCTTGGACACTGCAAACCCCACCCCTGGAGCCCTTGATGAAAAACATTTAGCAATCCCATTTTCCCATTTGCCTTTACAGAACTGGCGTGAAGCCCTCTGAAACTCCCAGAATTAGCACTGTCATCCCGTCTTGCCATTAGTTTTACTGCAGCAAAGAGGAGAGAAACCCAAAACAATACACCTGTCCTCTCTCTCGCTCTGGTTTGCCCTAACCCCCCCCGGAATGCTGGCTCAATACATTTTCTCTCACAAGGAATACATGCATTTCAAGCATCAGCATCACAGAAACAGAGCTTAAGTAAAGCGGAGACTGCTCCCCCAACCCCACCTTCTACCTGTTATGCTGATAGGAAGACCTGGGAAAGCAGAATTGCTGCAGCCTGCCGGGGACACTCTCACTGCTGCAGACAGCACAGCTTTGTCCTTACACATCTTCCCCGGGAAATGTCCCCGGATCCTGACGGCTTTTCTGCAGAACCCAGTCTCCAGCTCTCAGCCAGTCACGCCGTGCATCCAGGCAGACCCAGCCGCCTGGAATGTCCGTGCAGCTGGGAGATAATAATGGGACTCTCTCCCGCGGGGCCGCAGCCTTTCCCCAGCGAGTAGTGCGTGCTCTTCTCTGTTCTTAAGCCCCAGACACGCTGCTCTCCTGCTGCATTCCTGATGGAACCCAGACAATTCCTTCTGGAGGCTCATGTGCCACGCTCCCGCCTGGAATACTCACAAGGAAAACTCTGCCTCCATGGAGAAGCCAGCCCCATCTTCCTCATCCTTCCCAGAATGGGAGAGAGCCGGGAGCGGCTGCCATTCCAGTGGCATGACAGATGAAATTCACCCCTCCCTGTCTCTGACTAGAGATAGTCACTTCTGTTGGGTCATCAGAAAATCTCTCTTATTGAAAACTGGGTCAGGCTAACTACTTACTAGGTTTCCACCAGGCAAGGAAGTCATTTTTTTCCTTCCCTGGGTTTCACTGCATTGTCATTTGCAAGCAGAGATGAAGCCGCCCAAGGATGTGCTCTGATTTCCCCGAGATTGGAACTTAAGCTTTCTGAAGCATGGCAGCCGCTTCTGCTACTAGTTAGGGGGGAAAGAAGAGGGAAGCCAAATGCAAGCCTCTTAGGCGCCGCCAGGAACTCCTTTCCCATTCATATTTAAAAATAAGTGCATGAGGCTTCTGAAGGACAGGTAAGTGCAGAAAAAGAGTAGCGGCTGACAAGTCCAAGAAGTATGGTGCTCTCCCAAGACACGGATTTATTGTCTCCAGAGGCCGAGAGCAAGTGTGTGTGTTTGCAGAACTGCTCTGTAAAAAAATGAGTGCTGTCTGTACTTCACACCCAGCCCTCCAACCAAACTTTTTGATACACTTGGGTTTTGTCATAGGTTTCTAAGAGGCTAACTGCTCTTTGAATAAAAGCTGGGAAATAGGAAAGGCACCTGAGAGTACAGGAAGACACTGCCACATGCAAAACATGGCTCCAACACGAGAGCACAATGATCCCTTGGACTTACTTTCACGTTGTCATAAAAGGAAATTTTACATTCAGTGTCTTCCAGTAAATTGGTACTGGGAAAATGAAATCCACAAATCAAACATGGATAAGTCAAAAGGTATCTTTAGGACTCAGTTTGCTTTGATCTGATGAGCTAGACTCTTTCTGTGGCTACGTTTTATGACAACATTCTGTGGTTTGTGTGATTGCATTCTTCCGTAACCATCAGTCACCCAGCTCCTTTCTCCATCAGGTCTAACCACCATCCTATGAGGATTGAATTTAGAGACGAGTTGATGCTTCTTAACACCAGGCAAACTCAAAACCAGCTATACTGTTCTCCCTTCAAACTCATGAGGAGGGAAACTAGGTAGGTTAATTTACAGCGATGATGCTCATCTTAACTGAACGCCTGAATTTCTAACTTAAATGTATCTCCCTCTTTTGAAATCAAGATATAATTTATTCATAAAAATACCAGCATGATGGATTTTTTCCTGTGGAGGTTTGAGAAAAACAATCAGTATGCAGTGGGTTTTTGCACAGAGGAATGCATTTCAATTTAGAGGACACCCCTTTATGCAAATCTCCAACCCTCCTGCCGCATATTCAGGACTAGCCCATGGCTTTGCTCCCTTTGACAAGGGCCTGAGACTCAGCAGAGGACTCCAGGAGCTTCTCCCAGTGCATCCAGTCACACGCCAGCTCTGTCACGCACTGGTCCCCTAGACTTGCCCACGCTCACTCCCTTGGGTGAAGCACACCTCTTGCTCAGGCCAGCCCCACCCTGTGCTCAGTTGCTGTTCTCACACTCTCAGGGGACCAGCCTCACTGCCTCTGTCTTCAGAAGCATCAGTCTGCCTGTCTTCTATACATCACAGCTCAGAGATTTGCTCCTGTTCGGCCATCTTCAAAATTAACATCCTTTCCCACCTCACATCTCCCTCCAGCTTCCGCTCCATTTTCCTGTGTCTTCTTATAGGAAAGCTCCTGGAAGGAGTTCTCTATGCCGACTGCCTCCAATTCATTCTTTCTCATTCTGTTTTCACCCTTTGTCATTCTTAGTTGGATTGGTCTTCTGTCCCCACTGTTCCCTGTAACTGTCTCTTTTCATGGTTCCCACTAAATTATCCCCTGAAAAATCCAACAGTATACTCTCCGTCTTCATGTGACATTACATATCGGTAGCATTAGCAGAGGTTATTAATGACTTTTTTAAACACTGCCTTGACGTGGCTTCTTGATTTCCCTTCTGCTTCACTAGCTTCTTAATCTTTTGCTGACATCTCCTCATTTTCTTAAGAATGACTGGGTGCACCAGGTTCTAAAATAAGGTCTGTACACTAAAAGCAACAAAGAATTGTTACTAGAAATCAAATAAGACTTAAATAAATGAAGAAATATACCATATTCATGGACCACAAAACTCAGTATTTTTAAGAGATCAATTATCTCCAAATAGGTCTTTAGATTTGAAATAATCCCAACCAATATCTCAGCAGGTTTTCTTGGGGACATTTGTCAAGTGATGCTAAAATGTATATGGAAATGCAAATAACTAAGAAAAGTAAAATCAAAATAATAAAGAACAAATTTAAGGGTCTTATATTCTCACTTTATCATTTAGTACTAACTTAAAGGGATCAAGTCAGTGTGGTATTAGCAGGATAGAATGTCTAAAAGTAGATCCACACATATATAGTCAAATGGTTTTAGAAAAAGGTATCAACATAATTCAACAATAAAAGCATCATAGTTCAAGAAATGGTGCTTGAAGAAATGGATATTCACTTGGAATAAATTAACCCTGACCCTTACCTTACATCATACACAAAACTTTAGTTTGAAATGGATGACAAAACTACAAGATAAAACTTTAAAATGTCTAGAATAAAATATATGAGACCTTGGGGTAGTCAACATTTTCTTAGAAAATGCACACACACACACACACACACACACACACACACACAAAACGTAAAGAAAAAATAGAAATATTGAGCTTCTTCAAAATGAAAAAAATGACTGATTTTTTAAATTCATCATTAAGGATTTTTTACAACTCAAGAACAAGAAGATAGGTGACCGATTATAAAATTAACAAGCAATATGAACAGACATTTCAGAGATCTGAACGACATTTAAACATATAAAAGGTGCTCAATATCATTATTTGTCAGGAAAATGCAAATTAGAATGACAACAAGGCACCACTTCAACCCCAACAGAAAGGTTAAAATTAAAAACACTGAAAATACCAAAGGCTTTTCAGGATGTGAGGGCACTGGAACTCTTAGACCTGGCTTGTGGGAGTGAAAGTGTAAAAATTGCTTTGAAAAACAATTTAACAGTTTCTTAAAATATTTTTATCAAGAAACTACACTTCTATATATTTTCCCAAAAAGAAATGAAAGCATTTTTGCATAATAAAGAGTCACGGCAAATTTTTACATACTAGCCAAAAGTTGGTAACAATACAAATGCCTGTCAGTAGGTTATTGGAAGAAAAAAAAGAAGTATGATACATCCATAAATGTAATAAGCACTTAAAATACAAAAATTACTGATACTCACTATTTGGATTAATCTAAAAAGATTATGCTGGCAGAAGGAAATTCAAGAAAATGCAGAGCAATCCGATGCTGGTAGAAAACAGAGAATGATTGCTGAGGAGGAGGTGGGAGGAGGTTAATTGCAAGTGGACACCAGAATATTTTAAAGTGATAAAATATTCTGGTTTTGATTATGACAGTGGTTACATGGGTATATGCACTTGAGAAGTTTTATCAAACCATAAAAATTGATGTATTTTATTTTGTACAAAGTATACCTTATAGGGCTGAGTTTTAAATTAAATGATGACGGCGGTGGGTAGTAGAGTCTCTTAAAGGCTTTGGAAAAACGAAAATTGACAAGCCTATCATTCTGACCAAATATTGTTGCTGTTGTTTCTGTAATTGTTATTAGTAATTTTAGTGAACAGTGAAAATCACCTCTCTGATCTCTTCTATGATTGTTAGTCATTTCAGATTTTTTAGATCTACCTGGGTCAATTTGATTCATTTAAATTTTTCTGGGGGATGATGATGGTGATGATGATGATATATTGAGAGATAACCTCTATAACCCAAAATATGTGCCCGATAGTGTTTTAATTACTTAACATTAGTAATTTATTTAATCCTCCCAAAGCCTGATTTGGGTTGGGTTATTATTTTCCCCATCTGAGGAAATGGAAGCACATAGAACACCCAGCTAGCTGGCAGTGAGGCAGGAATCAAACCCTGGCCATCTTGCTCAGGAATCCACATTAACATTGATTTTATTCTTCAAATCTTTATATTCTTTTTACACTTAGTCTGTTTGACATGTCAAATTCTATGATGGCCATCTTATGTATTTCCCACAAACTTGTTTTTTTTTAATGAAGTAATTTCTACTTTTCAAGAAGCTGTTACACTACATATTCTGCTGTTACATTGCTTAATGGATAAAGGTTTTGTGTGTGTGTGTGTGTGTGTGTGTGTGTGTCTGTGTGTCATCATCAAAAAATATGGTGAATGCTTAAATTAAAAAAAATTATTATAGTAAAAGACACATTGACATTAATCCCCCTCAAAATACTCCCCCTCACTTCGAACACACTTATCCCATTGTTCTTGCCACTTCCTGAAGCAGTTCTGGAAGTCCTCTTTCGTGAATGTCTTCACTTGTGCTGTTGTGGCTGCCTGGATGTCCTGAATCATTTTGACTTTGGGGAAGTCAGAAGTATTACAGTGCCAGATCCAATGAAGGTATACGAGGACACACTGTAAGGTTTTTATTTGACAGAAATTGCCATATACCAGAGTGATGTGTGACATGGATCCTTTTCGTATCTCACTATACAGAAAGAATTAATTGTATCTTTATGAGTATATGTGTGTGTGTGTGTGTGTGTGTGTGTGTGTATGATTGTATCTCTATGATTTCGTAACATCTTTAGAAATCCTTTTAAATTTGTTTACATATCGTAGATGTTAATTCTATTTTGCATGCCTGCCTTCTTTCTGGTTTGTATTTTGCTGTATATACTTGCACATGATCAAAATTTCTTTCTTTGTCATGTTGTTTTAGGTATTTTTCTTGCAATCATCATACAGCCGGATTATTTAACCCAGTCTGACAGTCTTTTGATGGGATGCCTTAGCCATTTGCTTCAGTGTCGTGACGTCTCTATTGGAATCTGCCCCTTCCTTCCCAATTTTGCTGAGGCATGGGGCCAGGAGTCACTTAGGTTCAAGTAGTCCGCATGCTTACAAGGTCTGGCAGACATTGAGACCAACAGTTCAGTTTCCACCCAGCACCCTGAGACAGCATCATTCAATGGGACCCCCAACATTTGGCACAGGATGACAGGAGTCACAGAATTCCTTCAACTGTGACACCAGCTTCAGGGAACAGAGAAGCACTGCTTTTTTGCCTCAAAGCTTCAAGGATCTCCCTTCCTGGCTGCTTTTCTTGTACTCTCTTGGAACAAAGAGAAAACAAAATCCAGTGTTTGTGTTCTTCCCAACATTTCCTAGTGGAACACTTAGGCTCCTTTGCCAACTCTTGAAATAGGCACCCCAACTTTTATAAGCTCCAAGACCCAAAATCTTGATGTCTTCTGCCGCTTGCAGGAAGGACATGACTGTTAACTATTAGTTGCACATAATTGCCTTAGTGTGAAGAAACCTCTAATAACACTTTTCCTCTAAAGGAATTAAAAGATTTACACATAATACTTTATTGAACGTATGCAATTATTTTAAACATATATGATATAGTAACATTAGTATTGTATTGCTGGTGGTATTGTTTTTGTTTGATTGATTTTTTTTTTATTCAGATACTTTGATTGGTATGCTCAACTGTTCTAAATAACCCATGTTTAAAAAGATATCTTTTATGAGATATGTTTCTCCTGCCCACCATTGCAATTCTCCTAACTGTATCAAAAGATAAGCAATTCTCTATAATTTCCTGAGTGTATCCTGTGGGCCAGATTCTAACCCTAAAACCCCACTTAATCTTTACAACAACCCTGTGACGTAGGTACTACCACCTTTGTTTTCCTTGCACCTGAAATTTGGAAAAATGAAATACCTGACAGCAGTCATTCAAACAGGAAAAGGCCAAAAGGATCTAAACACAGGACCCCTGACCCCCAAATCGGTCTCCTGAACCTCCCTGTCTGGAGTGCTCAGCCACACCTATTAGCAAATCAGACAGAAGTCAAAAATAACTGCTGTAATTTCCATGGTTATTTCCACCTTACAGACATAATAAAAGGTTTCTCTTGAACACAATGTCTTTTGTGAATATATTAAGCTGTAATATAACGGCACAGACTTTGACAATTAACTAGATAGTTAAGCCCTATGTTGTTTAAAGGACAATTTTTCACAAAAGTGGTCTAATTCTAAACATTTGGCTCAGCTCTCCACTAGGTTTTGAAAAAGCACAGAAATAGTAAATGGTCCCAGGAAGGATGAAATTTTAAAAAATGGTCCCGCCTTTCTTTCTTTCTTTCTTTTTTTTTTTTTTTTTTTTTTTTTTTTGTGACGGAGAGCTAGGGACTAGAGAGTCATGAAGGGAAACACATTTACATTCCCGCAGGAAAAAAGCACATTGAAGGATGGGTGATAATTTTCTTAGTCTTTTGCCCCAACCCCAAATTGTTTTTTTTTACTGTGTACCACATATGCATAATTTTAAAGATATTCAAGAATCCACTTCCCTCTGGAAAAAAAGTAACAACATTTGGCCATGAGATGTATTGCTTTTTGAAGGGAAAACAGTCAGTGAAATGCATATATTCTCCTTCTTCCACGTGGTAAGAAAACACATATTTCAGAAAGCTATTGCAGTAATTCTGTCCAAGTTCCTTGAGTCTATTCATATAAAAATAGAATTGTTACACAATGATAACTTACAGTGGGGAGAGGTAAGACCTGGTATCTGGGGACATGAATTGTTTTGCTTCAACTGCAGAAGGACACTGCAAAATTGCTGCATGGAACCACATGCCACCTGCTGCTTCCAACAGTGAGTTTTAATAAGCACCAATGGCTCAGCAGGACCCCACTATGCTGGGGTATTGTTTACCACGAGGCCCTTTGTGATCTTTCTAAATTACAGGGTAAATTGCTTGGGCCCAAGTGAAAATAAATGCATTTCGTTAATGCAGCTCCTCTTCTGCGCTAATCTTTTAAACCCTAAGATTGAGAGATTTCCCATTGCTTAATAATTATGACTGTATCCTACTTCCTAGACACAACGAAGAGGTCACAGCACATAAACCCTGAAATCTGGATAATCATCAAGAATTTAGCTGCTTAAACAACTATTCTGCCTTTCCCATTCTTGCCCTTCAGTTACAAAATATACAAACTATTGCATTGAGTTTTCATGGTGGTCAGACATAGAAAATATGAGTTTCATCAGAGTTTCCATTAAATAGAATTTACCTGCTGAGACATTGACATAATTACCAGGAATAGAGCAGAGGTTTGTTTTTTCTTTCACAGACAGTATACTGGTATTTCTCCCACAACCATTGGTAGATTGATTTATGAGCTTCAGTCTTTTACTGCTCCCTTTATGCATGCTCCTGCCATTCCTTCATGCCAGGTGGGGTACGCTGCTCTGCCCCTTGATTTTGGACGTGACCTGTGACTCGCTTTGACCAAGAGCATGTGAGAAGTCAGCGTGCTGGCTAGAGGCCTAGGTTTTAGACACCCTGCGTGCTTCTGCTCACTCTCCTCTCCTTTGGTCTTGCCTGGAGGCCAAGGTGGATGGACGACACTTAGAGCAAAGCCACTTCAGCTGGTCCACAGACCTGGGTCAAAAGCAAGTGAGTTGCCTGGCTCACTGCTGCCCAGAGGAACTGGACCTCAGCTGTCTTGAAGACAAGAGATAAAATCGATTATCATTATTTTAAGCCACAAAATTTTGGGCTGATTTCTTGTGCAAAAATAGCTTGCCAACACAGATATTGTCACTTACTAAAACCAAGTCACAACAGTCTGGACTCCCCTTAGAGCAGAGCCGGGACAAGGACGCTTTGTCTTGGGAATGTATGAGTAAATTTGGAAAGGAGAGGAGTGAGAGACTGAGGGATTTGAAAATGGAACATGCAAAGCCAATAAAGGGTGTATCATTGGGTTTGCCAACACTAAGTATTAGTGGCCATTCAACGCCATGGAAACATCTTAAAAGTCTATCATATCAAATGCTTCTCAGGGCCATCACCTACACTGAACACGGGAGAAGCATTTCTCTGTTGGCTCGCACACCCAGGGGTAAGGTGACCATACACTTCGTCACGTGAAACCCAGCCATTACAACAATGGAAGGAGAGAGTACTAAAAGCAACGCTGGCACCACTGGTGTAGCTCAGCTCTTTCCTGGGCCAATGAGGATGTATGGCCACTCTACGTATTGGTCCAAGACTGTCCTAGGACACACCAACTCTCCTACATACCCGGGAGACACAGCCACGTGAGCCCCAGTCAGGTGTGAGTGGGCAGTCAGTACCCACACAATGGAAGCAGAGAAACTGCTGAACAGGAAATGGATGTTGTGGGAGCTGACAGACTGCTGGGTGACACCTGTGAGAGGCTACAGGAAGCGTGGGCTGGGGTATTTGCTCAGGCTCAGAAGACTTGCAATTATGCGCGCAACGCAGCAATTTTAGTTCCCACTTTGCACAACTCAGATCTATCCCAAACCTTCATTAACTCCAGTCAATAGCAGAGTCAGCTTCTGGACTGAGCCACACACATCTTCTGCAATGAGTTAAAGGTGAGAGGCTTCATGAAAAATACCTACAGTCCCCCTGAAACGGGTCTGGGGACTATGACTGACATCCACCATCTCATTCCTTTCCCGACACCTCCAGGTTTTCCTCAGCCTGACTTCGCAATGTGGCAGCTCTAGGCTGTTGGTCTGCTTAGGTAGCTGGGACCAGCTTTCCTGGGGAGCTTCTACCCTTGCACTAGTGAGACTTGTCTTTTCACAACTATTATTTCACAGCGAAACCCAGCAGATATTCCCATGGCTAGTCAGCATCTCAGACCCTTTGTATACCCCACTGTGTAACAGTGAATGTTGCTCCTAATAGTATTAAGGGTTAACTAACTTAATAAAGAAGAAATAGCTGAACGCTCTTCTTTTTGTTGGGTCCACAAGAAGAAGATGCTTAAAGAGATCAGGTAGGAGTCATTGAATAGTCTTTGTGTCACCCAGTGAGAGTGTTCTTCCCTTGGGATTCAGAACCTCTTAGCTCAGGGGTCTGAAATTGCGGAGGTAGGGGAACAAACTTGGCTTTCAAAGCCTACACTCTAACTAGAGGCCTTTATGGCTTGCCACGCACCCAGGTATCAGTTTAGATTTCATATCCAACAATTCTCGAAAGTCTAATAGATACTCCCCTTCCCAGAACACAAATGCCTTGGTAAATACTGTCCCTTATAGAACTAGAAGCATATTTACTGTACAAATGCAGTGTCATTACACGTTTTTCCTGGTCCACTGTCAATCAATGGGCCCTGGGTTAAAACAGACATCTGGGAACTTAGGTCTTAAAAACACGGTGGCTCTTCCATTGTGATCTTTGACATAAAGCTTCTGCTCCCTAGCCCTCTTTAAAGTTTGTTTTTAATATTAAAAGTCCAGAAGTCCTTAGTTGACTGTCAATATGTTACATCTGAGAGAACACTGTGATCTATTAGCCACTGTCACTCATCCCCACAGTTCAGGAGTTTTGATTGTCACTCAGGCTTGCTGCCAATTATAGTAATTGCATCTAACTTGCCTTTCAAAGTAAACTGTTGCCAAATACCACTGTCACTCTGGGAGTCCATCACTCTTACTGATGTTAGGAAGCTCTGTTCCGTTACATCTAATACTGTCAAATATAGTCTACACAGAGAGCTACCCCCACTGAGAATGGTGCACCCCTCACCAGCCTCCCCGTTGTTGCCTTAGGGAAGGCCTTCTCCTCTTGGCCCTCCAAGAGGATGTGGTAAGGTAGAGTGGGTTCCCTTGCACCATATAGGAAATCCTTTATGAGTCTTCCCTCACTTTCTTGAGTCTTCTGCCTCTTTCCTCAATACAACGGCAAGGCAATGTCATCACCTAACCTCGGTGACATTATCATCTCTAGCTTTGCAGGAGCTATCACAGATTCTCACAGACTATTTCGGGGTGTCCTTCCCAGAACACTGAATAGGGCTTCAAGATGAGCACCCCGGTGATATCTTATCCTCCCCTTGTTCTACATGCCCTGTGTCTTCTCCTTGGTTTCTTCAAAGCAGAACCAGAGATACGGGCTTACAGGGAGTGGTGAAATCAGAAATGTGAGCGCAAGGAGCAGAGACAAAGGATGGCAAGAGTGAAAGAAGCATCACTGCAAGGATGAAACATTGAGTTGTCTGTGGGGTGACAGGGTCCTCTGCCCACAGGACTCTGAGATGTCCCTGGGTCTCAGGAGCATCTATCCATAAGCTCCTGACCTCCATTGCTCAAAGGCAGTCTCTTGGGGACACTGATTTCTCCACGCTTCTGTGTTGTGCACATGTGGAGTCTGAGCATGTGTCCATGGGCGTCCCACAGCCATGGCCATAGGAGCTGCAGAGCAGAAGACAGAGGGTGCACTGTATAGTCCGAAGCAAAGGCCGTCATATGGCACCTGAACGGATCCGATCAAAGACTGCTGAGAGTCAGCTGTGCAAGACGTGAGACTGAAAAGATTTGACGGGCGCCCAAGAACATCTGGGAGATAAATGCTGAGAAACGAAGGGTAAAAATCAAATTGGTGTCATTTTCATTATTTAGTTTCCATTTTAAATAGGTGATTTTAGTACTTTTGAATGTCTATTCAAATATTGCTTAATGATGGGGATGTGTTCTGAGAAGTGCGTCATTAGGCGATTCGGTCGTTGCGCGAACATCTCAGGCACTTACACCAACCCAGAGGGTCCAGCCCACTGTGCACCTGGGCTGTGTGGTCCAGCGTGTGCTCCTGGGCTCCGAGCCTGCTCACCTGTTACTGTACTGAGTGTGTAGGCAACTGTTCCACCGTGGTACATATTTGTGTATCTAAACATCTAAATACAGAAAAGGGAGAGTAAAAATACGGTGGGAAAGATAAACAGTGGTCCACCTGTGCAGGACGCTCACGGTGAACGGAGCCTGCAGGACTGGAAGCTGCTCTGGGTGAGTCAGGGAGGGAGTGTGAGTGTGAGTGAGTGTGAAGGACATAACTGTCCTCTACTGGGGACTTTATACACACTGGTCACTTAGGCTAAGCTAAATTTATTAAAATTGTTTTTCTTCAATGATAAATTAACCTTCGCTAACTGTAATGTTTTTTTACATTATAAACTTTTAAATTTTATAAGTTCAAAATGTTACAATAAATAATGCATTGCACTGCAACATTTCAAAGGCTATGTACGACGTCACTAGGTGACAGGAATTTTTCAGGTCTATATAATCTTATGGGACCACTGGTGTGTATGCGGCCCATCACTGACCAAAATACTGAGCTGTGGAAGATCAGCAGAAACTTTTTTTGTATTTTATTAATAGCTGTAGTCTGCCCCTCCTCACCTACAGTCACAACTCGCAGATGCATTTTAACTTTGTGGTTTCTGTTATTTTGGAAACTTTCAAAATATTTTGGAAACTTTCAAAATTTTACTTTCAAAATTCTGCGTTTATTTCACAAATATTTATTTATCGTCTTAAGTGTGCTTAAATAATTTTAGACAATATGTTCTGCCTTCCTATATAATACAAGAATTTATCACCTAACTTTTCTCCCTATATCTTGAGGTGTTTTTTTTTTTTGCTAGTCATACTATTTTTAGATATTTTACTAATTACCTTTGAATCTATAAATAGTATACTTAAACCTCTTATCATTTCAACAAATTTAGCAAGGGTGTCTACACACCAGCATATAAAGGAATATTAGCATTTCTGTTCTCTCCAACTTTCCCTAACACCCCACAACTCCCTTCTTTAGCTATGTATGTTTTTCCTTCTAATTTGTCAGTTGTGATCATAATGCTTTTTGGTGCAGTAAGCATTATGAAGATTTCTGTGAATTTTCTATGAATTGATTTGAAACATTAGCAGTGCTTTAACTATTTTAGATTCACTTTTCTTCCCTGTGGTTCCAATGTCCATTACCTCTCAGTCATTAATAGAAAAACAAACAAACAAACAAACAAAAAACAATGTCTGGAGTCATATTCAGAAAAATTTATTTTCTGAACTCATCAGTTACTTAGGATCATGGTACCTGTTATTTTACTTTATATTTAACCTTGGATGCCCTTAAATGTTTTTGTGATTTTCTCATTGCTTTTAGTATTTTTCTTGTTCAGAAAAGAAAAACATTTTTTTTAAATATTAGGTACTATATAACTATCATTTTCCAGCTTCTTACTTATTCTTTCATTTGATCGACTCCATTCCATTTTTTTTAAGACATTCAACTTAGATCATTAGAATTTTCTGTACTAAACTGGACCCTTTTTGGCCACCATCCTGCAGCTTATTTTCATTGCACTTTTATTTCCATTCTTATATCTCACATCTTCCTCTTGGTTTTCACCTTCATTTTTCTGGCACACACCCACATATATGCTGTGAATCTTCTTGTCTGAGAAATATTTATTGTGACATTGGTTTTTTGACTGGCATAGGATTTATACTCAAAATAATTTCCCCCCAAACTTTGAAAGCATTATCTTTTAGAAACTGATTTTACTGATGCGATATCTGATGCCACCTGATTTTCAATTTTCATGGGTTATCTTTTTTTCTCTTTTCTGGAACTTTTAGCACTTTCTCTGATGTTCTGAGATCTTATGATGGCATGTTTAGGAATTTCAGTTTTTTAAATTCCCCTCACTTGTCAGTTTAGTCTTTTAATCTCTAAATGTGTGCTTCTCACATGCTGGGGAATTTTATTTTATTATTTCTTGAAAACTTCTTCCCCTCCCTTCATTCTGCTCTTTTTTTCCCCCTAAAAATAAATGAGTTGTTCAATCTCCAAGTTGTTCTACTCAGTGTTTTTTGTGTATATTTAATTATATTATTTAATATTTTCACTTTTAATTACTTTTATTTCACAGTGTAGCTCAAAATTTGACTTGGTTGAGAAACTCCACCCCTCTCTGGAAGCATTATTCCTTTTCTCCATGACTCTAAGTATGCACTTAATTCCTAATTCTAGAAAAAAATACTGCTCTAGACAGAATTGTGCCCCTCCCCCCAATTCATATGTTGAAGCCCTGACCCCAATGTGGAGATAGGGTCAATAGTAGGTGATTAGGGTGAAACTAGGTTACAAAGGCAGGCCCAATGGCCCTATAAGAAGAGGAAGATCCCCTCTCCCTGTCTCTCTCTACCTCTCAGGTGAGGACACACAGAACACCCCATCTTCGAGCCAGGGAGAAGGTTCTCACCAGAACCCACCCACGCTGGCACCATGCTCTTGGCCTTCCAGCTTCCAGAATGGTGAGAAAACAAATTTCCGTTGTTGAAGTCACTCAGTCTGTGGTATTTTGTTATGGCACCTGAGCTGGCTAACACAAGTATGTATCAAATAAGCAAATCACATTTGTTTATTGATTCATAAAGCCAGAGTTCTCCCGCTGAGGTTTTTTGGTTGTAGAGAGAAGGGATACTATTTCTGTCTGTGTTTCCAGCATGTAGGATTCTACCCGGCCACTGCTCAGTGCAGAGAATTTTGTTGGATTGATTTGTTGACTGAGTATGACGCATCGCTTGTTGAGGCGCGCCATCAGACATGCTATAGTCAGGCGCGGCAAGGCAAGGCAATGCTGTGGTCATAAAGAAATCCGGAACTTCACCCGCAGAACATGACCCACGCCCAGTGCAGGGTGGGTGGCTTTCTTCCGACGAGTAATTCAGACATAAGGCTACTTCTATCTCTCAACTCTGCCGCCTCACAGTCCTTTGTTTATACCAGTGCAGAGGTGACAGAAAGCTTGGGGAAGATACGTCCATGTATGTGATGTGTCAAGATCAAAAGGGACAGTTGTGCTCACTTTTCACTGGAAGGGTGAGTCACTTCACCACCTCGAGTAACAGAACCCAGGAGTTGGATGTTAGCTGGAGAATAACTGTTTATGCCAGGTGCTTCTACGATACGCTGAGAGTTGGGTTTCGTAGTCACAGATGATATGTCTACTTTCTGAAGGACCAACCCACAAATCCGGTTCCCCCGCAGGCAAGAAGATGGGTGGTTTTACTTCCCTTCAAGTCAATTCTTATATGAGTTTTAGTATAATATACATGCTATAAAATTCTATAAAATGATTTTTCTTATTTACTTAATCTAAAGTGTTAGTGAATTAAATCTAAAAGTGGGAAGACATAGAACAGTAACTATAGAGGTCTATGTGACTGTACAGTAAGAACAAAATAACTTTTGAACACCTTGTATAGACAATACCTTGCTTATCTGGTAGGGACATTATTACTAGAGAAATTCTGTGATGTTTGATTGTTCAATACAGCCAATGCTACTCTTATTATCTCTGATAGGTTAACTGAGTGAAGTCACTTGGAAAAATTTAACATAAGTTAAAGGAATTTAAAGGAACAATATAAATTACTTCAAGATGGTTATCTAAATTAGTAGTTCACATTGTTGGAATTCATTAACCAATTATTCCATGTTTACTTCATCAGTTATAATACTGTTTAATTAATGATACAACTGGAAGTTTTCAACTCAATCTCTTATCAGACAAAAAGTTCCTAATATCAAGTTAAAATGATTAGTAGAAAATAAATAAACATTATGAAAACTGGAGTTCAGGGAAAACTCCCCCCAAAATAAAAAGTTTGAGCCAAGTCTAAAGAATGGGTAACAATTAATTGTGCTAAAGGGACAGAAAAGTATGACCAGCACTGGGAACAGCAGAGACAAAGGCCCTGAACCGGAAAAGAAGCAACAAGTACTAAAAACACGGACAGGAGCGAGAGTGGGGGCAAGGGGCAGAGTAGCCTAGAAGAGCTTCCTGAAAATGCCAACTAAAGACATCGCAATTATTCCAAATGTATCACTCACTCCATTGTTCATTCAGTGAGGATTTTTCTAGCTGTTAATTGTGATACAGATTTCTGAGGGTGAAGAGATAAATAAGATGAGTTTGTGTTTACCTGTTTGTTTGTTTTACCCCAGGAGCTCACGGTAAATCTTTTGCACGACAAACTCCTTAATTTGCCCCCTTAAAAGTGAGCTTGGTGAACTCTCCTGCACGGCATTTCCTCCCGCTGAGGCCATGATGTCAGCATGGCGCTCTGAGCCACTCCACAACGACCTCCCTGTGCCACTGCGTCCCATGTACATCCATCAAACACTTACTGAGTCCCAGGCTACACGTGGCTCACCTTTTGTACTTCCTTGTCCTTTCGACAAATATAGGCCGAGCCTACACACACCAAAACTCAGTAAACTATTCTGTGTACGTGTTTGACACCGGCCTTTCTCTGGGGCCATTTCTTTTCTGCTCTGCAGCAACAGATTTGAACATTTTTAGTCCTACCATTGTATCTCAGACCAATAAAATAAAGGGTACAAATCAATATTTGGAGCTTATCTATAATGGAATTGCAAGCTATCTAACAAGACAACTCGCTGCAAGTCTGATGGGAGATAATTGGACACGTTTTGGGGAAAATGGAAGAAGTCACTTAAGCAGGCTACCTTTTTCTGGATAGTTTCAAAAGAATGTGTTAATTATAAACCATCATGGAACCATATTATCTTAAGTTGTCCTCGGTATCTTTAGAGCTAGTCAGTTCCCAATTTATTCACAGCATGGATTTCACAACTTTTTCTTTTAACAATCTGCAGACTAGAACAGGTTGGTTTCTGAACTTCAGATTTCTTCTTTTTTTTTAGTTTTGATGGTTGCTGTTGTTACAGCAACTTGACTTAGACTAGTAGCTAGATTCAGCTACTAGGTAAGTTATATTTCCTGAATTGACTTTCTCAAATCGAGAAAAACCTGAAAAAAAATGACAATGGATTTGCAGTGTTGAACTTCATGAATTTGATAAACGGCCATTAAAACTCTTTTCTTTCTGAACATTGTAATGTAAAGAGGTCTGTCCACCAGTAAACCAACAATCCCGAGTATCATTTCATGGCTGGTGCCATGAACGCAAACATCATTCAATATTCACTCATTCGTCTTTTACTGACATTGACATGAATCAGGTATTGGGCTACGCAGAGGGTGCACAGACACTTAGCTTGGCTCCCTGAAAGAAGGTCTGAGGTGGGAATTCTTGTTTACATCATTTATAGGCTAAGTGCTGTTTGGATAAAGGGAAGGAGGAAAAAAGGACAGGGCAGGGGAAAAAGCAAGTAGCTACAAACTAACTCTAGCCCATCTCGACGGAAAGTTCCAGAATGTGTATTACCCAGAGTTGGTTTCTCCTTGTGGAAAGGAAACCAGCCTCTGTACCTAAGGCCAGGTGGGTTGTCTGTGGGCTTTGCAAGAGGGTAGGTGGAGAGCAGTGGACTCTGCCAGACACAACCGCTCCAGTGTAACTGAGGGCACTTCTCTGAAAAAAGGCACCCATGAGCCTTCAGCGGCCAATTCTCATAGCAGCTGATGGGCACGTGCTCTGGCTGGAAAAGCATCTTCCCAGGCAGGGATGACAATGACATCCAGTACAGGAGCCGATGCTCAGGTCACACTATGGCAGCTGAAGACCACTACCCTAACCGCACAGAGACAGGGCTCAGTATTACTAATAACATTATTAAAGGAGGGAAAATAATAAATAAGAATACTTTATCAAAGTAAGCAAACAAAAGCATACATTTAAAATAAAACAATAGTCACCATTAGTATTTTTCAAAGATTCTCCTAAAAACACCTCCTTGGAACTCTCACTACCAATATTAAAATTTGGCACTTAGAATTGGCTTGATTGTTGCTGTATCCAAATTGTTTATTCTTCATCTGACCACCAAATAACTTTGGAAGCCATTTTCTCTTTCTCTATCTTACCAGAAAAAGAAAGCAAAACACAAAAGTACATGTAGAAATGTGCTAGTAAATATGTAAATTACACTAATTTATTCTCTAACTTGCATAATCTGACTTCTATTAATAATTTGACAAACACGAATGAACTCTAGAACTCCAATCGATTTTAGTGGAGAAATCTTAGGTAGTTTTTCCCCTCACTTTCCGACTTTTTCATGCTTTGCTGGCACAGTGTTGATTCCAGTATGAAATCATATCACTCTTCACTGTGATGTGTCTGAACCACGAGACCGTTAGCTTCTAGACGGAGCAGTGTCTGATCCCTCATGATTTCTCCGTGGAGTGGTGCCTTGGCTACAGGAGGTGCTCAATAAATGCATGTTGACTGGTGAACAGACAGTGAAGTTATATTGGATAAGGCACTCAGGTCCCCAAAATGGCAAGGAGAGCAACAATTCCATAGCCTTAAAACGATCCTTGAAAAGCTTGAAACACTCCCATTAAGTGGCATGCATGGTTTTGTGTATATGGGTATCCACGTGTCGCTCTCTGACTCCATATCAGTCAATATTCTTTATGCTTCTCAACTATTCTGCAATGTCTTCCTTGAGGATAGTGATGATTTGTCACCCCTTAGTTAACCATCACCTAAGCAATGCATTTAATTCTCTCCAGTGGTCAGGAAACCCTGAATCAACCTCTATACACACTTGCCATGGGCTGCGAGAGCTGGCATTCCGTTTCTGGTGTGATTACACCCACTGTCTATTTGATATGTGTAAGGAAATAGGAGCACATTCTGTGCATAAAATTAAATAAGTGTTAGTTAAATACATTAACTGTGCGATTTCATTGTATTGTTTCCTAAGTGAATATAATTAGCTTATCAACTTGAAAAAAAAAGACCCACCTACCATTGGTTTTATTAAAATTTCCAATTCCCTCACATCTGTTCTTTCACAGTCATCCCCTCAGAAAGGATGGAGTAGACAATTTCTCCTGGACGTTTATCTCTCAGGCATCACCAACAGCTGTAGTATCATAGCCAAACTGGCCTGTACCCTTCACAGCGATTGGTATTTCTATATGGAGACTGTCACATTGCTGTGTTTACAGAATTGCTTCCAGCACCTAATTACTGTAAACAGTATAATGCTATATGGTATGACAAGAGTAAATGTGATAATGACCACGCATACTCATCATGGCTTCATCTCTGTACAACTATTTCTGAAAGTAAGCAATTGATGATAGTTGGGATACAAAGCGAGGGAGAGGGGGGAGTTTTGATTACTAGGTTTTAGAGGTTTAATTTGCTGAAAAAGTAAATCTCTAACATAATGACATGCAAGAATGAGGAAGAAAAGGCTCCATCACCACTTGGACAGCTGTTTACATTTTCTTCCATCTGGAGCACAACTGAAAAGAATAAAATTTTGTTTGATTGGAACAACCCAGGTCAGGGAATTAAAAATGCAACAAAATTCCCTGAAAGCAGGATGGTGCACAAACTAATTTTTCCTAAGCCCACACAAATTTATTCTTTCTCCAAAGTAATCAGTATCCTGGATACTGAAAGGATGGAGATTTTCCAGAACTCCTTTCTCTCTTCCCCCAACCTTTGCGCCATTCATTCTTTCCTCCTGAGTACATTTCAACCACACGTCCCATTTCCACATGGTGGAGTCAACCACGAGGGCGTTCCCAACCACGGAGGGAAATGATGCACTTTCCGGAAAATGTTAACAGGTCTTCTTTGTAATCATACACAATAAGACACTGATTCTTGATGGACAGCTTGAAACCAAATACATTCAGTGGAGAAATATAACCACACGAAGAGAAACCCGTCTCCAGCGAACTCAATTTCTCTGTGATATTGCAGACAAGTGGAGGCCTCGCTCAACCTTACTTTCCATGCTAAACGCCAGACATCCACACTTCACTCCAAAAAGACAGACAGACAGCATAGAGTTGCCTTCTAGATGACCTGAAACTTGACACATAAGTTTCTACGTGAAGACTGAAACTGTCGGTATGAGGTTGCCATATTGCATGACAAATGTCTCAGAGTACTTGAATACACAACTCTAGTCTCATTTCATTACTGCTGTAAAACGAATCGGACACAGTGTGAAAATTACATTGTAGCAATTCTCTAGATCTAAAAAACTAATTGTATGAAAAATGTAAATATACATTTCATTTTTTTAGCATTCTTTGACCGTTTAATTCAATCATTGTATCAATCATTTTTTCAATGTTTCCTTTATGCGATTTTCTCAAAACCAGGGTATACGGAGACCTATATTAGTTTCCTACTGTGCTGTAACAAACCGCCACAAACTCAACATTGAAATAATGTGGATTTGGTACCTCCCAATTCTGGAGGTCAGATGTCCAAACTCAAGTTGCTGGCCAGACGGCAGTCCTTCTGGAAGCATTGAGGGAGAATCCATCGCCTTGCCTTGTGCCGCGTCCTGCGCTCCGTGCCGCCTGGCCCTTACCTGGCATTCCCCACCCTCCTGTCCATGGTCACACCTCCTCCACCACTGCTCTTGGAGTCCTGCCTCCCTTAACAAGACCCCTGTGGTTGATTACATTGGGCCCAGTCGGATAATGTGAGATAAGCTCCCCATCTCTAAATTCTTTACTTAATCACATCTGCAAAGTCCCTTTTGTCACACAGGAAAACAAACATATTGACAGGTTCTGAGGAATCAGGACATGGACATTTGCGGGGCTCATTTTTTAACCTATTGCAAGACCTTTTATTTTAAGTATAAACTGATTCTTTTCCACATCATATAATGCTATGCAAATATTACATTAATCTCTGCTCATTACTCATCTTTCAGTTTTTTAAATAAGATTTTAACAATCTTATAGACAGTATTTTATCTCTACACACTAATAATAAAAATCTTATTCAGGTTGTCAGTCCATCTATCAAGGTGTCATTAAAATTCTTTTCCTTTCACAAAAAATAATATATTTTTTCTTGACTTTTCCTTCATGATTTTGTTAAGTAAATAAATAACTTTTATTTAAAAAAGCTTTGAGATATAGGAAATTGCAAATATCATGTAGAGGATTTCTACATACTTACCCCCAATTTCTCCTATTATTAGCATTTCACTTTGGTATGGTAATTTTGCCATCACCAATGAACCAATATTGATGCATTATTACTGACTAACGTCGACGCTCTCTTCAGATCACCTTATTTTTTACCTAATGTCCTTTTATTTTTAATTTTAATTTTATTTTTCAATTACAGTTGACATTTGTATCATTTTATACTAGTTTCAGGTGTACAGCATAGTGGTTAGACATTTGTATAATTTATGAGGTGATCCCCCTGACTAGTCTAGTACCCACCTGGTACTATACATAGCTATTACCATATTATTGACTATATTCCTTATGCTTTATATTATACCCCATGACTATTTTGTAACTACCAATTTGTACTTCTTAATCCCTCCACCTTTTATAATGCTTTTCAGAGAATATGTGTTCCATATATGTATATTTATCATATATCTTTATATAAAAAGTACATTTTGTCAAAGAACTGTTTTTCAAGTGTGATGACCAATTTCTCATAGTTAACTGAAAAATTAAACAACTACTTTGTGTATATCTGCTTTGTGCTAGCAACTATAGACATCATTTTGAATTATCAGAACAAACTTCTGAAGGTAGATACTATTGTGCCATTTAAGAGTGACAAAACTGAGCTTCAGAATGGACTGGTGAATTTTGCAAGGCTGTGCAGTTGATAGGTTTATGGACTTATTGTTTGAATGTAGACTTTAGTCAAAAGACAGACGCCATCAGTAAAAAATGGCTAAATTTCACTCTGCAGAGTATATCATTAATACCGTTTTAGGTGATAGTTAGTTAAAAAGTCTTTTTGTATGTATTCTAGTCTGGCTTCTGGGTTCTATTATGAATGAATGCTTCCCTCATAAGTCTCCAAATGAGCTTATTAAATTAAGGGTATAGTTAGTGAAAAGCATTGTAACAGGAAGTGGATTTGAAGTTTCCATGGACAATTAAGGGAAGTTATTGGCTCCCGTGCCATTCCTTTTATCTCAGGGGTCTTCAAAGTGTGTGTTCATGCCATTTTCTCTAGGAGGCCCTCGGGGACCCTCTCATCCTTAGGGACTAAGTCAGTTGTCGTTGCTGCTGTGTGCTTTCATGGCCCTGACTGCATCATCTCCCAACTGAGCTGGTGGGGACTGACGTTTCCTCCTCACTCCTCACTCTAAGCTCAGGGCAGGTAGGACCTCACCTGCCTCGTTTAAAAACTTCATCCTGTAACCCAGGGCTTGGATGCTGGAATACAGCTCCCACGCAGTACTTTCTGATACTGGATCTATAACTGATGGTAGAACGGATGGATGAATAAATAAGTTTAGCAAATATGAGTTTTGCAGAAGTTTTGAAAATAATTGCTAGGGCTTGATGTCGGATTAATATTTCCTTAACTGTGTCTTTCTATTTTATTTTATTTTTTTGGTTTTCAATATATGTTCAATATACCCCTGACAAAATGCTGCATTGTACATAAACCTGGGTTAACAACCCTAAAGACACAGACTGATAAGAAAAGAACAAGTCTTACCTTTGGCAGTGTTTCTTGTAAGAACGACGGCGGCGTAGAGAAAAGAAGTACATCTTGGGGACCTGTTTAATAGACACAGCAATTATGTAAAACCTGTACTTTACTCAGAGGAAAAGAAGCAGTCATTTTTTAAAGAAAATCTGCAGATTGTTTCATTAAAAGAGCCACTTGATTAACTGATGGTAATGTCTTCAGAGTTTTTAGGTTAACGTGTATGTGTCTCTGAAAGTGGACGTGGGGTCACATTCCGTGAAGGGACCACAGTTCTGATTTCCCAAGGGCTTGTCCTGCGCTGTCTTATGCTAAAGCATGCACACGGCCCAGATTCATCTTCTGTGCGACCCGCATTTTCACGTACAAACTTGCTTAAGGCAAGTATCCCTGCTTAGGCAGAAGCCATTCTCGTTTCACATCCCTTTCTTACGGAAGAAGAACAGTAGCTAAAAGGCATCCCCAGGGCTCAGAGAATTACAGTTTGTTCACAATGAAGCTGTTTCGATGACAACTACCTGCCTTGCCCCGCCCCCCCCCCCCCATGATCAGCTGGATTCTTCTTTCAACTGAAAATAATCCATTTGTCAGAAGGCAATTAAAATTAAATGCAGTAGAGACTCTGTGCTCACATACTTTTGTATGACAAAATCTCAGTGCCCATAAATTTTCAACATAAAATTTCAGTGTCAAAATAAATTTTCAGTATATTCATTGGTACTTTTCCTTTATCAAGCTTTTACTTCAAGGAGCTTGGTTAGGCTTTTCTCTGGGTTTGTGCTATACCCAAATGCTGGCCCAGAATTTCTCAGCCTCCCGCTGTTGACATTTGGGTGGTGTGCGGGGGTCCCTGGTCTCCACCCATTAGATGCCAGGTGTTCCATCAAAAATGTCTCCAGCGGTTGCCAGATGTCCCTGGGGGTGGGGAGGGGGAACATCTGGCAACCGCTGGAGACATTTTTGATGGCACACCAGCAGATTCACTCCAGTTGTGAACCACTGGACCAGCCAAATGGAAGAACCCAACAGAAGCAGAGCTGAGTCTGCTACACAGGCTCTCTGATATTTCTGGAAGGTGCACACCAAGCATCTCACTCAGTATGATCAAGTTCACGCCTGCATGCTAACCTGTGGGTGCTGAGCCTGACTTTGAACCCCGAGACGTGTTATACTTAGAGACAGGGCTGAGGATGTGGACAGACGCATCCTGGAAACAGAACCAACCCATCTGATTATCTCTACTGCTGAGATCTATGACCCACAAGTCAAATCCTCCACATCACATGCCAACCTCTAGTTATGACAGCAAAAGTCAGTTACCAGTTAAAGGCATGGGCTGTACTCAGCCTTCTGAGCCCACAGTGTCCTTCCTGGCTTTTCTCAACAGATTCCAAAAGTGTCACAAGGAAACTGCTGGTAATGCTACTCCAAAACTTGTTCAGCGAAGGAACAAAACCAGCACCATCTCTCCAGCTCGCTCTCTCTCTCTCTCTCTCTCTCTCTCTCTCTCTCTCTCTCTCTCTCTCTCTCTCCTTAAATTTTGAATAAAAACTATATAATGTGTGTCCCTCTCCATGAGTATTACATAACTACACATGCAAACTGGTTTTAACTTTCTTTCTGTCTATGATGGTATTAGATTGAGTTTGTGTTTTGGCCCAGAGTGTCCTCTCTGAACAGAAGAAGTGGCTTTCTTCCATGTATGCTGTCCCCCAAATGCCAAGAAACCTGTTTGCCTTTTCAAATCCCTCTGTCTCCTAGGTAAGGAGCTAAGTATTCTTTAGAGACTAGTTATTCCCACCAGAAGAGAGCGTTCTGAAAGGACTCATCTTCAAAACCTCCTGGTTCTTCTTTTGTTGTTCTGTTTTGTGTGTGTGCAGACAAGGAGCAGGGAGGCAATGCTCACCTGAGGGCGTCCAAGCAGGCTCTCAGGAAACACACCTCCCGCCATGTTCCCTCAGGTGAGTCAGCGAGCACCTGCACACCACACCCAGGTGATTGGGCAAAGAGCCTGCACTTTCTAAGGAGTTAATAAAATGCAGAGGTAATTAGCTGGGTTATGGACTAATTACCCACCCACACTGGAACATGGGTTTTGTCTGCTTCTCCGAGTGTAGCTGGTTCCTTTGATTACAGAGATCCAAGCATGTCCGTTGTTACACTGCAGTCTCCTGGCAGGTGTGTTTGTTTGGACAGAGTGAGAATGAAGCCAACACACTTCAGAGGGTTAATTAAAATTCTAATAAAGAATTAGCAGAATTCTAGTCTTCTTCTTAAATCTCTGATACTTTGCCTATGCATGATGTATAATGTCAATTTCTCTTCTTGAGGGCTAACGGAAATTCATAATATTTAACTGCGATTTTTCTGATTTGTCCTTTTTCTGGTAGGTGTTGCTTCACAACTTAGTTCAAACTTGGAAATGGCTCTACCCTCAATGTGAGTGTTATAGTGATCCCCAAAACATCAGGCACGGCAATTATCTGACACTGTGAGGTTATCTGGTGAAGCAAAGTGTTTATCCAATGTTATAAAGCATTTCAGTCTATCTGATGATGAATCGCATTTCAATTTAAAAAGTCAGGGGCTTCTTACATCACCTCAAGTATTCCTCACAGTATCTAAATGGGGTAACTCCTGTTAAACCCATGACATGGATGAGACAACTGAGGCTTAGAGACAGTGTCATAAACTATGTTACACAGAAGCTGGCCTGGGCCATGTAGATTTGAGACTCAGAAATATGTTTGTCTGGATTCAAAACCATACCCTTAACTAAGAATCCCATCCTTTTTCAAACTGTCCACCCATTTCTTCCATTTGAAAGTAGGTGAGTGTGCCTAGCTGATAATTTATAAAGCATCTTTCCTAGTCCTTTATAGAAAAGAGTTCTATACTCAAGTCTTAATTTTCACATAAAAATGATTCTATAAAGAAAGTCAGTTAATATACACAAGAGAACATCCTAGACGAATTAGACACATTCCTGTAGAGATTTGAAAAGACCAGTGCTTTCAATGTATTTCCACTGAACAGAAATGTACTGAGTGACTGTTAGGAACAAGGCAGTAAGACTGTGAGACAAAGGAGAATGAGATCATTCTAACAGGAGAGTCAAAGCATTACCATGGGGTTTTCATAAAAGTGTCAGACTGCACCGGAGAAGTTTTGTTTTGCTTTGTTTCTTAATAATCTTAGAGTAGCAAAGACCTTTCTAATTATGATACTAAATCCAAAATCCATAAAAGAAAAATTGATACATTCAGCTACATAAAAATAAATTCTGCACGTCCAAGAATAAGTCAAAAGCAAATTACACACTTAGGTAAAACTATTTAGAATTGATAGACAAGAGTTTAATTTCCCTTATGTATAAAGAATTCTTAACCCTCATTGAGAAAAAGGTACACCAGGTCGGGCAATTATGCTTGCGAACTCATCCTAGAAGTACAACATACACCACTGCTGAATATCACTACGGTCACATTCCAAGTACTCCCCTTGGGAAGCTGTGCACTGATGCCAGCACCGAGTCCACCCTTCAAGCAATTTTGGAACTCTTTTTCTGGAATGGGCATCAGAGCTGTCATTGTATTATACTTGATGTCCTGAATGTCATCAAAATGTCTTCCTTTCAATATTTCCTTTGTTCTCGGGTAAAGAAAGAAGTCATTGGGGGCCAGATCAGGTGAGTAGGGAGGGTGTTCAATACAGTTATTTGTTTACTGGCTATAAACTCCCTCACAGACAGTGCCATGTGAGCTGGTGCATTGTCATGATTCAAGAACCATGAATTGTTGACGAAAAGTTCAGGTTGTCTAACTTTTTTCACAGCCTTTTTAGTACTTTCAAATAGTAAACTTGGTTAACTTTTTGTCCATTTGGTACAAATTCATAATGAATAATCCCTCTGAAATCAAAAAAGGTTAGCAACATTGCTGCAACAAGCTCATGAACTTAATTGTCAGACCTTGTATAGTATACATAACAACATTATTTATTGCAGTGTTACTTACAACAGGAAAAAATGTTGGAAATATGTGCTCATCAAAGAGGACTGGTTGCATATATATGTCACATAGATACTATATCATGCATCCATTTAAATACTATGCTACGCATCCATTTAAAAAATGAAGTTGTTTCTTTTACTGACTTAGAAATATTCTAGAAGACATATTGTAAGGTATTCAAGGTAGGGCTCATAATAGAGTTTATCTTAGGTTACCATAAGCACGCATTTTTGTGTATGCATATGTGTCTTCACAAGGTTAACCTATAAGAAACTCATTGCAGTGTTTGCCTACACAAGGACCGAGAGGACTAGGAGACAGAGATGAGACAGAGATCTGTCACACTTGTAAGCAAGTTCAATTGTCTAGTCAAAATTTAAATTAACAGCAACAAAAGGAAGTCTTGTAGAAGACATTGCGGGGCGGCTTCCGGGGCAGGGGTCATTGAGTTTAATAGAAAGTGAGACGATAACTGGCTGGGCAGGAGCGAGCCTCGGTTCATCCTGAGACACACAGAATGTGTTTAGTTTTAAGCTAATTGAACTCGTCACACTGGGGCATATGTTGACAGAGTTTTTTTGGCAGAGAGTTGGCAATGAGAGTCTACAGCTTTGAGACTGTTAGCTTCACATTGCTCCCAACCCACAGCGCTGAGCTACCCCCATCCACGCTCATGGGAGCCTCCTCTTGAGGGGCCTCTGCCATAAGCCCTGATCCCCTGCCGTTGTCTGAGGGGAATTCAGATGCGAGAAGGCCAGCAGAGACTGGTGACCAATGAAGAACTGTGTGCTGTTCGTAGACATGAGAGTTGAAGTTAAGGATATAAGGAAAAGCATAAGCTAGGTGTGACGTTATACCACACAACTCCCCCTTTTTATCCACTACTGCGTTCCACACTCTCTGTAGCCCGTAGCTGTGCTTGTTTTAACAGTTGTGCACCTTTCTTCTGGAGTTGGCACACTGATGTGTCTTGTGACCGTCGTCTCCATTTTCGTGCCCTGTGGGTTAGGAGGGACTGACCTGCATCCCTGGAACCAGGGACAGACCCGTGATGCCTGCCAGCCTATTTCATCCCAAGGGTCACTGTGAAGGACAGCCAGTGAGCTAAAGGACATGTCTCAATTCTAGGGCCACTTCATGACTAATCGAAATGGCATAACCTCTCTTCTACCACAGACAATTGCTGAGCCTAGGATTTGGGGGTCACTACAGAGCTTGAGTGAGCTGCTGAAGAATGAAGAAAGAACAAAAGCAGGCAGAAGTGCACGTGTGTGTGTGTGTGTGTGTGTGTGTGTGTGTGTGTAAGAGAACAAATCAAGATTACATCAAAGCCAAACTCCTTCTGAAACATTATTTCCTGAGTCAAAAACCTCTAACTATTACCTATCAATTATCTATCATCTATTATCTATTTATGTATTTATCTATGTGCCTATCAATCATCTATGCATCTATATATCTATCATCATCGTCACTCTAGCTCTTAAGTCTTCTTAACTGGGGTTTTATAACCTACGAGAAATCTTATTCTTACATCATTATACTTGGCAACGTAATTATGAAACTCTGTGATTCAAATTCTTTCCCTATGTCCAGTAGGACCCAAATTCCATCAAATTTGTGCACATCGAGTATATAGCATTTCACCAAGCAATTTTAAGGGAATCAGTAAACACTTGTTGACTGATTGAGCTCACATATTTTTATTTCATTATATTTCCACAAATGCATTGAAAAACTTCTGTAATCAAGACTTCGCTTGCCTGAAACAAGCATTCATATATATATGAATATATATATATATATATAGCTTCTCTGAAGCTATATATATATATATATATATATATATATATATATATATATATATATGCAAATCATAGTCAGCTACCTGACCTTACACGGCTGGATACAAGACTCCAGGACTTGAATTTTGATCTGGGGCAGGAAACCTAATAAGAAGGCAGATTTCTTGTGGGTGACCTTTTTCTCATTATTAACGTATAGTTTCACCTTCCTAGAACGTGTATCTTTGAGTTTCTCTTTAGCTTTAAAAGAAAAGAACAATCTGTAATCTTCTATACACCGAGCATAAGCAACACTTAAATTGAACTCAAAATAACATATTTTAGGACACATGGATCAGATCTATGTAGATCATAACTTCCCTTTTTTTAAATGTGAACACATCAAACGCATTACAAATAACACATTGTGATGTTTGGCGCTGCCTGGCAAGTGATCAATAACATCTATGTCCAATGGGATTTACATATTAGTAGAAGCTTAAGTTTTACAGATGCAACTTTACTGAAAAAGAAAAATTCAGTTATTTTGGGATCTTTGAAGCTATAAACCTGTACATAGACTTTTATAGTGCTGAGTAAGCGTGGATAAAATTAAAGCATAAAATTTCCCCACATGGCTACTTTGATTATCTTTGGGAATGTTATTCATTTGAGGATTTTTATTTCAAATAGCAAACGTATGGAAGTACTTTTTTTCCTTTCGATTGATGTGGACCAAATTAATGAAACTAATATAACAAGCAGACAGAAATCGTCTGTCAAAGACACTTGCAAGACATTTTGCATAGAAATGTCCTTGTGTTTTGACATTCTTATTTCTTGTTTTCTGACAGTGCTATAATTTGCTTTAAGAATTGTTTTAATCAGGTGCCAAATGTTTCTTCTGCTGCGGTGGATAGAAATAATTGAATTGTGTAAAGATGGAGCAGTGTAGCTGGGGTATGATTATTATTTTTTTTTTTCCACTGACCTTTCTTGCTTTCAGACCCAGGGTCTAATTAAAAACAATGCTTCCCAAAAGAGGTTATCACCAAAGAGTTTTAATAAAGGTTTGCAGGTTAGTTTTGTTCACATTGTTTTTTTCTTTGACTGGAGGAGTAGCATGCTTGCTGCAAGGACCAATGTCAGTAATTAAACATCGCTCACAGCCCGAGTTCAACGTGCAGTTTCTGAGAGCTTACAAATCCACAAAAAACAAACCTCTCTGGGGCTCTCTCAACCGCAGATGGATATTTTTACATGAGCTATAGAATTGAACTTTGCTCTCACCCTAAAGTGTGTGTGGGCTACAGGACGCTTATTTATAGAACTACTTTAAATATAATCTCGGCCTCTTCTTTTGAAAAACAAATAGGTTTTCACTACATTTTTTTTTTCAGCTCACTTCGAGATGAAAGCCATCTTTCCTTATTTATGAGATTCTATTCACATAAGGCAGGGTTGTATATTAAAGAAAAGAAAGTACACCTAAAGAAATGTGAAACACCAAATCATGACCTTATATCTATTTCCAGAGTTTTTACAACTTGCAAAGGCCTTAGAAATCACCTCAGGAATACGAGATGCTTCAGGGACAAACATTTTCTTTTGCCTGTCCAGAATCCATTATCTTTTCTCTTAGCGGTAACTCAATTCTCCTCTGCAAAATCACTGCTCCTCAGATGCCCACAGCACACAGTCCGTTTTCGCCTAGTTCCTACTCCCTAGGTTTCTGGTCTATCCAAGGCCTGGAATCCCCTTCAAGTCTCTCAGAGAGGTCCAGTTGGTTTCTGTTGCTTGCCATCAAAGAATCCTGGCATCAGCCAATTCAGTGAAAGCTGAATGGGGACAAGAACTGTGTCTATCATGCTTCATGTCCTAGCGTCTCAGACACAGTGAGCGCTCACTGATATTTGTAGAATTAATGAGTAAAACTCAGAGGAATGGAGTGACAGGTCAGGCCTCACAGCCAGACGGTGTCAGAGTCTGAGTTGGAGGTTAAGTTCTCCTTGACTATTCCTTCCATTACTTCTTTCCACTACACAACCTTCACTTGAACTTCCCATGCCCTGCTCCGGCTTGTGTGATGGCAGAGCTGCTGACATTGCTGGTTTTCAACATGTGCCCTTTCTCCAATATGTTCAATTCACACTGTATCCCGAGACTTCCGGTGTTTCAGGAACGCCACTGGATGACCCATTTCTTAAAGGCATACACAACACTTTAAATCCTCTTACACTCATACATTAAAAATTACGACCTAAAATAGAATATAGATATTGACCAATTGTTTCCCATGCATACTCATCCATCTCACAGTGTTCTAGACACTGTTTGGATAAAGAAAAAAAAGGTGTGGAATCTCACAGTTCAGGTAAGCGTAGAGATAGAACACATATAACTCCTGGGCTTAAAAGATTATTTTCAAAGGATAAAGCCAAACTCTTGAACATATCTTAGAAAGCTGCCTGCTGTCTGGCCTCACTTTTCCTTTTTACCTTATTTCCACCTGCTCCAAACAACCAGAGCCTTCTAGCTCCACCCCCACTGACCACACGCCCTCCGTGGATGCTGGAATCTCAGAGAAAGTCACTCAGGCCATTCGCACTGCTTGTGCCATGTCCAGTGCTATTCCCCGGGCTTTGTAGAATCTGTTCAGACCCGGAAGAAAACATTAATTCATTTGTGAACTATTTTCTGGCTGATTGAGATGTATTTGTATCTCCCCCCTTAGCTTTTACAATGTGTTCTATAAACATCTATTCTCATAGTAAACACATTTGACCATAATTACTTTTATGTGTTAATGTCTTCCAATATTCTGTAAGCTCTTCGATGGTAAGAAATAGATCTCGTTCATCTAATTATTGCCCCCACTTTTCTGCATGCTAACTGGCACATTGTGGGCTCGACGTACATTTGAGAAATAGAAGCATTAATGAATAGGCACAAGAGCAAACACAGACCTCTTAACTCCCAGACCACGGTTCTCTTCATCATACCAAGCTGACTTTATCCATAACAGACAGGGCAACAGATATTAAGTGATAATCAAAGTATAAATCACAGGGATTTGCTTTCATTTCCAATATACATATAAGTAAACTGTGTAAGACTGGAAAGGGGAACGCAGACCATTATTCTGATGATTCAGGCTGTACATTTTCTAACTCAAATATCTATGTGGTTCGGAATATACTCTTTTGGTTAGAAATATCCAGTTAATTATTTCATTTCCTCACCTTACTTTGTGCTGCGGAATGCATGGGCCTTCAGCTCATTTCAATATCAATTCTAATTATAAATCAATTCTAATTATAAATGTGATTCCCACTAGGTAAACAAACACATCTCAAACCTCAAGCTTTGCTTTGACCGAACAATATGAAATAAACACAGTTTGTAACCTGGGCTGACTGGGTAATTGGTGCTGTGTAGACCTGGTCTGTGTTTGCTCGCTAGGGTATTTTCATTCTCAAGCCATGCTTTCTATTAGGCTTAATTATGCTCCCCTGCTACTTTAAACCCGGGGTATTGTCAAAATGAGGACTGTGTCTATTAAATTTAATTACTTCCCTCTGTGGATCAAGTGCCTAAAATGCCACTATTAAAAAGGAGGTGGTTGCTCGAGAGGCTGCTTCTAAACTGGAACAGACATTTATTAAACAGCTTCCACTTTCTTGCATCATGGTCCCGACCAGCTGTGTGTAGTTCTGGCATGACTTCATCATTCTTTCTTAATAAACATGTCGTATGGAGTAAAATGTCCCAAATGGATGTGCATACATCTTGTTTCTGTCTCTGCACACCCTCTGCATGCAATCATTAATTTATTAATGATATCTCTAAGGTGTTGCAACAGGCTGAAAGGGGATGGGAAGAGGGAGAACCCAGCAGAGACTTGTGCCAACTGTGTATCCAGGTTTGTTATTACAGACACGGTTAACTCAGATGACTGAACTCTAGGGGTGCTCATCGAATTTGCATTTTTAGAATTGTCCCAGCTTAATTCCAACTTGATCTTTAGATGCACTTCTGAGCAACCTTAACACTAATTATTTGTCTGAAGACTCTCAAGCACCATTAGAAGAATAGAACAAATACATCTGTCATGCATGGACTCAGCTCCCACTCCCTGCACAAAAACGCAGGATATGGTGAGGCCAAAAAGGAACACCCACGGAGCCATAGATAGGGGAGTCTTACCACTATGTTCTTGATGGCGGCTGGTCTAGACACAAAAGCAAATATCCGCCAGTACCCCACAAGGGGTCTTCCTGCACCCCATCCCGCTGGCGGCCAGGCGAGACACAGGAAATAGTATCAACATGATCCGCAATCCACAAATCCGCTTGCTAACCGCATTTGCTAGCCGCAATCCGCTGTCTGCTTCTCTGGCAACCAACCACCAAGACCCCTTTCTAGCCGCAATCTGCAGTTATATTAGTGGCTAATGGCTAACCAGTAACAGCTGATGGCCACCCAGCCACAGCAGATGGCCATCTGATTACAGCTGAAGGCCATCTAAGAACCGAGTCAGCACCTTTCCACGTGAGGTTGAGAGCGTAGAAACTGCTCTCTGGGACTCTGTCCCCACAACATCACACTATTTTCTAGTAATAAGAATGCTGACTTGGAATCATAACACCTGTATGCAAGCTTCTGTCTGCCATCCACTAGCTCGGTGACTTTGAGCAAATTCCTTTGGTAAAATGAAAGTGATCATTATAATTCCTACTTTCCCCATCTTCTGAGGCTATAAGGTTAATGATATAAGAATTTCCATGTGAAATTTCTGTGTTCAAATTTATTTAAGTCACCACTACTCTTACAAGTACGGTATATAAACTTAAGACAGAAGGCAAAAAACAACAGAGATGAAGCCAATCTGTTTGGCACATTCAGTAGAAAATGCCCAACCCACACACATATTTTGTCTCCACTATTCTGAACTGGTTTGATGGAATTTTTGACCCAATGATGGGATGCTTTGGCATCCTGAACACATCATTTAAAATAACAACTATTTTCTAACCTTTCATTACCTTCTCCCAGACAATAGCATATGCCAGAAAACTAATGATCGCAAGCAGTCTTCGTCACAAAGAAAAAGTGATGAAATTACTTGGTTCAGTTCTAAAATGAGCACTATCTTTTGATACAACCTAGAATTTAAGTGAAAGGCCTGTGCTCTGCCATCTGCCCCTATATCCACATCCTCCAGGTGCCTCTTGCCACCGCCTCTTAAAATCTGGTTATGTTGTGATATCTCTGGATTATAAATTATTCAGCATGCAATTAAAACGACTAGGCAGTTAATCTCTGACCTTCGAGAACTAGAAGGAAGGATGTCTTCTGTAACCTGCAAGGGAGTGTTGAATGACTTATTTCCTAAAGAATAAAATACTAGGATAAAATAGGAAGGGTGTGAGACTAAAAAGATTTGTCTCATGAAAGAGGGATTCTTTCACTCAGTATGGCTCTCGAGAACAGGACTACATCAGTTTTGGGAAATTAAAAGAAAACCATAATAATGATGGCAGCAGTGACTAATATTTATTCAGAGCTTGTAGGCACCAGGCTCTATGCCAAACACTCTGCACGTTTTCTAAGTAAGTCCTTTGAACAGCCTCACCAGGTAGTACAATTATTGCCCTGATTTCACAAATGAGGAAACTGAGACTACATTTATTGCCCAGTATCACGCAATAGGATTTAAACTCAGGGCTATGGGTTCACAGAGTCCAATCTTAATTTTCATACTACATTGTACAAGAGGCAAAATTCAGTTCAATGTAGATTTATCTGAGTTTTCCAAAAACAGAATGAGCTTGCCAGGAATTTCTAGTCATAGAAATTGAACTTGATAGAATCACAAGCTTGCAGTGACTCTATGAGGAGGACAATAAAATCCAGAGCTGCAAGGGGGCCTTTCCCTCATCACGAAGCCAGCTAGAAACAGAGTGGAGGTGGGCCAGGTCTGCTGTTCCCCAACCTAGTGATATCTCCATCAGATGCCATATTTTTCCAATTTGACTCTGGAGGAACAGCTGTCATGATATAGAGAAGTCTCAGCAAGGAATAGAGCCTTGGGCTGTGAGTCGGTTTCTGTCTGTCCAGCTGGCTTTTCTGTCCTTATTCCTGTAACTGACACTAGTCACCAACTCATGGTGCTGAGCTATCAGGTGTGGCAACTGGTATAACCTCGTTCCCACACAGTCATGACCGGCCCAAAGGTGAACAGATTAGCGTCCTTCCTCGATATTAAGCCACAGATATCTAGAGACACCATGTACTTTTCCATTGGAGCTGCTAATATGTGGTTGCTGTTAACTTATGATCACTAGAAGGAAATTGGGCCACTGCACAAAATGAAATAGAAATGAGAGAAGGTCCGAGAGAATGCTGGGGCCACGCAACGTTGAGTTCTAAGTGGATCCCTATCTTTCAGTTCTTTATTCAATTCTGTGAACCCCTCCTTGACTACCTAAGTCAGTTAGTGTCTCTTTTCTTTAAGCTACTTAGAGTTGGGTTTCAGTTTCTTGCAGTTGGAAGACAGAGGCCCAACCACCGAAGATGGAGAGAGTCAAGTCCATCTTCCTTAAGATGTCTCTCTGAATCTACATCACTGTGAATCACTCATCCTTGACGGAGTACAGTCATTGGATGTGGTTGCCTGTTCACCAGTTCATGACGGCACCCAGGAAGTCATGTGAGCCATGTACTCTGACGTCAAGCGCAAACCTCTCTAACACATTGCCATTTCCAAGTGGCAGAATGGAGACAGAGTCTAAAAATAAATCCCAATCTTCAACTTTCTTTGGGGGATTTAAAAACACTGCAACTAGAAACCTTTCTTTAGCACCACTAGAAAGAGGCATTTGAATGCAACATCTTATGAGAAAAATTGTGTTTTCTTGCAGATAAAATCCTTTGTGACCTTCTGCACAAGGTCCCTTCCTCCCGAGCACATGCTGGTTACCATGCAGACATGGGAGCTCATGTGACTATTGGCTGTGCCTGAAATGTACTCATAATTAATTCCCTTGCAACTTCTCCGAAATGAGACTTGGAAATTCAGAAGCCAATGCTCAACACACAGAAAAGGGATGAGCCTTCCAAAATCACTACAAAACTTCTTGTGAGGACACTCAGTTACTATGGAGAACCATTTGTGGACAGGTTGCTCACCAACTTATGTAAAAACAGCAACACCAACAAAAACAGGACTCACAGACCATGACTGTGCACTGAGAATATCATTGTAGTGCTCTCATTAAGTATAAAATTATTCAACTTCTATTGTCGCCTGTGAATTCAAAAACTCCAATTATATATTGCTAGTTCTACATTATTTTTTATCCTGGGTTGAAAAGAGAGGTGTAATGGTGTGAAGGGTTGTCATAAAGTGTAATAAAAAGCAACTAAGATTGTAGAGTCATAACGGATACTATGCTATTAGTCTTTTATGTTGAGTTGTGATCACACTGTCACTTATACTTTTTAAATGGATTCCAATTCCTTCTACCTCTAACCGTTCTTACAGAGAAGCAAGGAAAACAGAAATTCCCCACTGCTGTCAGGCACTCAGGAAGTGACACAGTTTGTGAATTGGAAGTTTTTCAAGGTCAAAGTATCGAAGAAGAGCCTAAATGGACATGACACCTCTATTACATGCAATGGGCTTCCCCAGCTCTCTGTAACGCTGTTATCACTGACTTTGTATCAACACTTGTCAACAACGGAATGACCTTAGAGAGGTCACTGCATATAGAGAATTATTGAATAGATTGATTACATTCAGGCTTAGTGTAGGATTATGTCTAATTTCCTTAAGTGCCACTTAAACAGTAAGTAGGCCTGGAAGAAGCTCACGACATGTTAAATACCTGATATGTTTCCAGTCAGACTTCAAAATACAGGGAGTCATATCAAAAACACTAAGTTACTTCATACCATGACTGAGGAATACAATTCTATCTTCTGTTGGTTTACTGCACCAATGTGACTTCCCTCCCCCCCTTGCAAATGATTAAAACTTAATTGTTTTTTTAAAAACAACCTATACTCTTGAAAGAAAATGAAAAACACCCTCTGTTTCTCACACCTCCGTTGGTATTTAGTAATTAAAAACAAGATTCAGCACCAAAATGTCAGCTGCACTTTTTCTGTGAATTCACAGCCTTAGAATAGTGGTGTCCCTTCAAGAAAACAATATTCAACATGATAAGGGTGGGATGTCACTAGGCAAAGAACCATTAATTTTCAGCCTTTCCCTACTTTCTTTAATGTCTTATGAAAATATGGTAGTCACAGGCAATCCTTCCTCCTTGTTCTCAGCCACTCCTCACCAAGAAATCGCCCTTTCGGGGCAACTTTGTTCCCCCCACCTTCACACTTGCACATTTTTTTTGTGCATGGAGCCTCCTTCACTTTTAACTACAGATGCACATTTTTAAAAATGGGACAGTCTAAGCAAATGATAAATATGGATGTGGATGGGGACAAAATTCAACAAAAAATCAAATCAAAATTAAGAAAACAAATGATTAGAGTATATACACCTGAATAACTTCCATTTCAATTTTTAGGATGACCCAAATTTTTTTTGTCCTTATGGGATTGTTTCTCAATTTATCACTATTTTAATGACAACAAGCATGGTTTTGTCAGGTATAATTTTACAAAGTGTGACGGATAAAGTAGGTTACGATATATGTTGAGAATTTTGCTCATCTTTGAGCACGTTGAGAGATCATGAATGTTTCCGTTGACTCACACTTGTATCAACACCATCACCCCTGCTGTCACTGTCATCATCGTCATCATCATCTCCCTCATCATTCATTAGTTACTATGGATCAAGTCCTGTGCTCAGCACCTCACATACGTTATCTTCTTAACCTGGCAGAGACGTAGGACGAGGAGGTGGCAACACTCCATAAGGTAGGTAGTAAAGTCATCTGAAATCTGCATATGAAATAAAGGGAAATAAAGGCTCAGACATATAGAAAGAGCTGGTATAGAACCCAAGACTTGAACCCAAGCACTTTGAGAGTCTTGTTTTCCATCCAATTTCTTAGTTCAATAAAGCTCGATATGGAAATGTCTAATGCGAAAATTCCCCTATAGTATGTGAATGATATGTTTGACTCGAAGAGTGAAGATTACCGAATCTGGAAGAGTCTCACCCCTTTTGGAAAGTTGCTTAAGGTCAAGGCTTTATTCTTAGCATCTATCACAGTAGCCAAGCACATGTAATGGGTACTAAGTAATTTTTAATTTATTAATATTTTATCAAAGTCAAACAAGCAAAGAGTTTAAAGAATTAAATAGTTCCAAGTGCTTAGAATAAGTACTATGATTTTGTGCTACCCTCATTCCAACCTTGGAAGAAGAATCTTTTTTCCTTCTGGGTCTCACTTCTGTTTTCCCTAATACATGTTTGTATTGGAGTCTCTGGATGGATATCTGTAGACTGATAATTACTCAGTTTTCTATTGTAGCAGGTGAGAATTTCAGGTCTTTTACTGCCTACTTTCTCTACCTCTCTTCTCCAAACATAGTTATATCAGAATCTTTGGTTATTGCCATATTTGGTGTTCTAATTATCACGACCATATAAATATTGTTCACTCATGAGTCACAGTGTTTTACGACTATACTTTCTTTCTTGTTACTCCTCCTTTCGTTTTTCCTAGATTTAAACATATATTATTTTTATTGCAAAATAGTCTTTGAATCTTTCGGCAAGACTTCCCAACCCTCCAATAGATCTGAAAATTCTCTCAATACTGTATTCATATGGTCAGACCTGTAAGAAAACCTATGCATTTTCAAAAATCCCTTATAGACATCTCTTCTGGACTCTCTTACTGCTCCACATGACACTAGTTTGTTCAAGGCCTGCTGTCCAGATAGCATCACAGGTCTTCCTTTTTCTCACATTGGGAATTATCTTGCTCTCTCTACCGGGACAGATTCCTGTCCTCTGGATCCACTGCCTCCTCTCTTTCTGTCTCTCGGTCTCTCTGTCTCTCTCTTTTTCTTATCACTTTTGAAGTGCATCCTGCATTCAATTCCCATAAACTGGTGCATGAAAGGAAATTTTTTGAGACACTGAATATCTCAAAACATCATGATTTTACTTCCTTACTCAATTAATGTATAACCTATATTATTTTAAATAAATATTTCACTCTGGATTTTGAAGACATTTGATCCAGTTATTTTCTGGTTTTCAGTGTGAACCCTGAGCTCTCTTCTGCCATGCTGACTTCCCATCTTTTGTATGAAACTTTCTTCTCACGAATACCTGGAAGATTGTAGGATCTTCTGTCTATAACCAGTATTTTGAAACAACAGCATGACCTCATGCTATTGTTTTACAGGTTTTTTAAATTTAATTTTACAGGAGTTTTTAATTTATCTAATCATTTGTTTAATTTCTGAGATCGTTATCATGTTCACTAATTGCAATTTGTTTAGCTTTTGTAAAGCTTCCTCTGCTGCTACTTTGGGGATTTCTTGAGGATACTGATCATACATTTTTTTGAAACGTAATACCTTTTGCAAAGTCATGTTCGTCCTGAGTTAGTTTTTTGTTTGTTCATTTTAAATTTATTCATTTGGTCATCTTTCACTTCGGAGGGGTTCTTCAAATGTGTCTCTCAACTTTGGCCATTTGTTTATATTCCATTTGGTACTCCCTAGTATCACTATTTAGCTGTCTCTTCTCTGGAGTGGTTCAGTTTAGCCAGGAAAGAATGCTCCCATATCCTTCATCGAAGACCATAAGCCCCTCTGCCATTTTTATAAAAACCATGAATGACAAGAGAGCCCCAGTCCCACAGTTTAGTTAAGCAGTGTCCTACCTTCTGGGATCCTGGAACTGGGAGCAGCTAACTCAATCACTGCAGAATCAGAGCTCCCATGTCTTGGGGCGTGGAAGGTTTATCCACCGGACTATGAAAAGCACAAGTGGCAACCTTGCTCTAAATGCAGACTTTTAAACAACAGATTTTTGAAGAATAGCCACCATGAACCTCAGCGATACCTTTTTCAATACGTGCCTTCAAACTTTCAGCTTTTTAGGAGTTCTGGGGAATAAGTCAGCGTCTACCTTCTGAGTATTTCCCTCAACTGTTCTGCAGATTTGACTTTTTTGTTTTTTCTGCCCTGCTTATTCTGTTACCATGTCTTTAAATCCCCATCTTTTCATACTATGATTTAGAGATACTGCTTTATCTTAGATGCATGAAAGCAGGAATTGGCATTTCTGTGTCATGTACATCTTACAGTACAGCAGGAGAAAGGGCCTAAAAACATTTCCCCTCCATATTAAAACCAAAAGCCTGCTAACTATAAGATGGCTTCTATAGTCTAATAAATGGAATAATAAATGATCAGTGGAGATATTGGTTTGGTGGTCATTTCAAATGTGTCTCAAAAACTTGTTGAAAGTTGAGTCTGAAGCCACAATAAGATAGTAAAATCAGCCTGATTATATACATTTTTTTCTTTTCCACAAAGCTTCACTCCTTTCTAATTTTATAGGAGGTGCTAAAATTGACCAGTGGTCTGGAAAACTCCACTGGGAAATTTTAAATAAAGGAAATGAATGGCTAAGTAAACATAGTGCTTAAATTGAAATATATCTGAGAACTCAGCTATTATTCTTAAGTACCTTAGCCATCTCCCCCGAGTTTATCCATCCAATTATTCAGAATGCAAGGAGATGCGTGCCACTGCTCACTCCACTACCATCGCTGGATACACAATTACACCTATAAATACGAAAATGCTGCTCAACAATCTACGTCACACTCCCTAGGACTTTTACTTGATGAATTTCGGTGACTCAAGCAATGTTACTTGCTAACTGATCACAATTGGGTGTTCCTTCTTAACAGAATCTTGTGTTAAGTCACTCTCAAACATTGAAAATGATAAAGTATTATGATAAATTTATGTGCAACAAGGATATTATCAAAAAAATTAAAGACATGATTTTTAGAATTGATTATATAAACAATATAATCAGCATATGAAAACTATAATAAATACATTGTACTCTAGGAAGTATTCAGGTCTGGAGCGTCCCAATTAAACAGGTATTGAAACTAGTAGGCACATAGAGAACCCAAACACTGCCTTCAATGTTTCAAAACTCCAGTAACTTCTACCGTAACTATTCAACATTGCAGGATACACAATGGTTACTTAATGTTGGTCTAAATTATTTTCTTTCCTGGACAGAGTTGCCTGAACAAAAAAGGGTGACACAGATGGTCTCAGTTATACTTCTCTCCAAAACAAGGTGCTTTTGGATTGGATGGCCCTATCCAGGCTCTAAGATACATTCTTATTTCTCTCAGCCAGTATGATGCACTTTTTTGGCCAATAGTACAGAGGGAACAATGGCATCAGCAAAATGGCACTTCCAAGACTCTCTCTTACAACTGAAATCCAAGAAAAACTGCCAGAACCAGCTTTCTCAACCTTGGAAATGGGTCAAAGTTTTATAACGCCCAAACAAACACTGAATCAAGAAAATCAAAATGGCAGGAAAGCTTTGTGGCATGTTTGCTGACACATGTCCTACCCCGTCCTCAGCATGACACTACTCTTGAGGAGGAAAGACTATGTCTCCAGTGTGGAAGTCTCATCCCTCATTCTGGTGGATGTAGACAAGCCCTAATCATCAACTATGATGTTTGTTTGCTCTAGCTCATCTGTGGATTATCGTTCGGAACGATGGAGGCAAGGCACTTAACCTTTGTTTCATCTAGCTCAGAATTCAGACTGGAAAAGTGGTCAGCATTGCTCAAATCCACTGCAAGGTGACCTAACAAACCACAGCTATCTGGGGCAAATGATCACAGGCAAAACACAATAGACTGCCTACAGCCCAGAAGAAAGAGCTGGGGAAAACTTCTTTGAAAAGTTAGGATATTCAAAATGACTTACATGTATGGGGAATTTAGAAACCCATGCATGAAAACTTGCACAGGGCAAGACACACGGTCAGAAAAGATTGGAGAAGCCCTTCAACTTTGACCTTGGGCTGACCCCTAGGCTCAGTGGAAGCCTAAGTGTCGAGGAGGTACCCTGGCACAGAGCCAACATGCATAGACTGAGACAGGCTTTTTTTTTTCTTTTGCATATTTGTTTTTATCTTCTGACATTTAAGAAAACCACTGTATAAACACTATCTGAACACAAACTAAGAAACAGAGTCAATAGGTGCCCATACACAACAAGGAATACAGTCTTTGTAAAAAAACAGTTTGAAAAAGTCACTCAACAAATGTGCTACTATTGCCATCAACAATTTTCCAAAAAACAAAAAAATAAAATAAAAACAAAGACAAAATAAACCAGCAAACTGAGGAATGAAGGAAGTGTATACATAGACTTACTACATTATGTAAAACTCAAATGTCTCGTTTTCAGAAGTAAACTGATAAATCTATGATGTTCAACTGGCTGCCAAGACCATTCAATGAAGAAAGAATAGTGATTTCAAGAAATTATGCTGGAACAACTGGTTATCCTCCTGCAAGAGGACCTTGCACCATACGTAAGAATGAACATAAAAGGACCTAAACGTAGGCATTATAAAGTCTTAGAAAAAAATAGGGCTAAATCTTCATGAAACCACATTTGGTAAAGAATTATTAGATATGTTACCTAAAACATGAGCAACCAATGGGAAAAAATAGATTTGATAGATGATAGCTAGCTAGCTAGCTAGCTAGCTAGCTAGATAGAGATAGATAAATCGATAACATTAAAAATAAAAACAAAAACAAAAAACTAGCTCAAATGACATTATCAAGAAAGTGAAAATAGAACCCCTAGAAGGAAGAGAATATTTGCATATCATATACCTGGTAAGTGTCTAGTACCCAGAACACACAAAAAGAACTTGACACTCAACAATAAAAGGTAACCCAATAAAAATATTATAAGTATTTCACCAAAGAGCATATACAAATGACCAATAAATACATGAGAACCTGCTCAGTATTATTATAGAAATGCAAATCAAAACCCCAGTGTCACACCACTGCATACTACTAGAATGGCAAATGAAAAACAAAAGACAGTAACAAATATTGGCAAGGAAGTGGAGAAAATGGAACAGTCATACATCGTCGGTGGGAATATATAGGGGTACAGCCACCATGGGAAACATCTTGGAAGTTAGGAAGTTAAACACAGAGTTAGCATACGACTAAGAAATTCCAATTCTAGATATATACCTAAGGGAATTGAAAACACATGTTCACACGTAAACTTTTACACAACTGCTCATAGCGGCATTATTCATAATGGCCAGATCACGTAACTGACCCAAATGTCCACCGATAGACAAGTGGGTAAACAAAATGCGATACTGAACGCTGCTGCCGCTCCTTCCCCTCCTGTCACAATAGGATATTATTCAGCCTCAAAAAAAAAGAATGAAGTTATGAGTCAAACTGAAGTGACCTTGAAAACATGCTAAGTGAAAGAAACCAGAAACAAAAGACAATATGTTGTGCAATTCCATCTAATGAAATATCCAGAACAGGCCAACCCAGAGATAGGAAGTGGATTAGTCCTTAGTAGGGGTGGGGTTTGGAGAGACTGGAAGTGAACACCAACATGTCTGGGATTTCTCTGTGGGGTGTTAAAACGTTCTGGAACTAGATGGTGGCACAATCTTGTGACTATACTAAAAACTCTTAATTTTTAAATTTTAACATGGTGAATTAGCATATGAGGTCTGACAATTAAGTTTGGTGAACTTGTTGCAACGATGTTGCTAATCTTTTTTTTGATATCAGAGGTATTATTCATGATGAATTTGTACCAACTGGACAAACAGTTCACCAAGTTTACTATTTGGAAGTGCTGAAAAGGCTGCGTGAAAAAGTTAGACGACCTGAACTTTTCACCAACAATTCATGGCTCTTGCATCACGACAATGCACCAGCTCACAGGGCACTGTCTGTGAGGGAGTTTTTAGCCAGTCAACAAATAACTATATTGGAACACCCTCCCTACTCACCTGATCTGGCCCCCAATGACTTCTTTCTTTACCCAAAGATAAAGGAAATCTTGAAAGGAAGACATTTTGATGACATTCAGGACATCAAGGGTAATACGACAACAGCTCTGAAGGCCATTCCAGAAAAAGAGTTCCAAAACTTCTTTGAAGGGTGGACTAGGCGCTGGTGTGGGTGCATAGCTTCCCAAGGGGAGTACTTGGAAGGTGACCATAATGATATTCAGCAATGAGGTATGTAGCACTTTTTCTAGGATGAGTTCGCGAATTTAATTGTCCGACCCCGTATGGGAGTTTTACCTCAAAAACACATAAAAACAACAGAGATGGATATTGTGCTGGTGTCTTTGCACAAGACCTTTGTTGTTAGTAAGTGGTACATAGGAAGTGATAAGCCTTTCTTCTATGGGCATCCTTTCAGTTATGAGAGTTGAAACCACAAAACCTAGTTTGTAATTATGGGGGTGTCTAGCCTGAGGGTGAAGCCCACCTGCTAGAGAAATAACACACCTCATAACATGTTGATGTAATTAGCTGCTGGATCCACCATCCCCACATCCAGCATGTGTCAGGACTGCTTGCTACATGGAACAGTGAGTCTCTGTATTCTTTAAGCCCTTTTAGTTGGGGTTTTGGTTCCTTGGACCTAAAAGCACCTTCTCTGAATTACAACATGTAGATCATAGAGACAAGATAAGGTAATATTATAGATTCTAATATACAGGATTTGAATAAACACCACCACATTCTCTTCAGCATGATAAAATTAATATTGTTAATTGGAAAATATGTATAAATAAAATAATTGTGGATTGATTTCAGATCTATGCTATTTGTTCTTTACAATTTGTTATAGATCAGTCATTAAAATGCATGAATTGCCTAAATCATTGCCAGTTGTAGCAGATGCTGTCAGTATCCACCCAAATTCCTCACCTTGTAATTTTGTGGTGCTTCCAGCAATTTCCAACTGCCAGTAAATATTTCTCTGAGCCTGAGGCGTTTTGCAGAACCACAGAAAACTTGTTTGGGAGAGAGCCTCAGAGAACGGCTGTCTGAGAGCAGTTCCCAACCGCTGAACCCTGGATGGTCATGTATGTAGCTCCAGCTCCCTTTCCCTTCTGGTGAAACAAGTCTACAACTGTGTTTGGCACCACACCTCAGAGTCTTCTTCCAGGACTGAGCTCCAAAGACTCATTGTACTTGAGAGCTTGATGTCACACTCATTCTTTGTCCCTCTGTCCCCTGTGCCACTTTCCTCTAACCCCACCAGTGTTCTCTGCAATGGCCGAATTAGCTATTGGCTTTCAAATTCCTGTCTTGTGGTCTGCTTCCAAGGCCAATCAAACTAAAGTATTAGTGTGCTTAAAAAATATAGGCACGGTTATCAATGCAAAGATATAACACTGATTCACAATGACCACCTATACTAATGTTGTCATCACAACCTTTACTTTGTGTCACCGGGAAGACCCAGAAAAGAATGAAGGTTTAAGAGTCCTCAGGGAAGCCATTCACGTTAAAAATACGAACTGACTCCATGGCCCTGACCCCTAGTCAGCTTTCTGACCGGTGTCATCACCAAGGGCAGCCACTTCACACTAAAGCTAACGGGGTTCCTCACAGAACAGTTCTCACTGTTTTTTGAGAAAAAATTATTAATACATTATATTTCCCTGAGTTCAATGTCCTCAATCACATTCAATTATTACCTTTTGGTTTCTATTTAATAAACATTTGCCCTTCAGAATTTAGCTTAAACATTACTTCTTGCAGAGAAACGTCTATGGCCACCGACCTGGTGTTAGGCCATTTGCTTATATACAATTGCCGATGATAGTGTGTCACACTTTATCAGGGTTATGTGTTTAACATCTGTCTCTGAGAGCAGCGACTGAGTCATCTGTTTCCTTCTGTATCTCCAGTCCTTAAACTCTGAGCATGGAAAGTGCTCAAGACAGAGGTCTTGAACGTAGCAATGAATGAATAAATAAATATATGCTCCAAACTATTCCTACATGTAATTTCAAGATACATCGTGTTAAAGGGTTTTTAAGAAAACAGTGTGATATAATGAAATGACAATAACTGCTACTTCCTGGTGTTGGTCAGACGTGCTCTCTGGAACTGTGAACGTGACTGACAGCACAGACTGTACCTGTCCTTGGATGCCCTTTCTGATAGCTTTGCTTGTGCCCATAGGGGTCTTCACTAGGCCACAATCCTGTGCTCATCTTCTTTTGTGTTACCCTTGATGCTTGGGTCTCAATTTCCCTTTACAGGAAACGAGGACAATTCACTGCAGTGGTGATCTCTAGGGAACATTTGTGCAATTAATATACTCATCCAGACCTTTCATATTTGTTTCATGTTTTCTGCAATATACCTTGTTATTTTCTTTTTAATATTCCAGGAGGAACTTTAGTACTTCTTCAAGGATTCCTACATTCCAAAGAAATACCAAAAAACAACAAGAGAAATGTCTGTAGGTTTTGATTTTATATTTTCTCTGTTGGCATTTTTATTCCAGGAAAACCATTGATTGACCCAAGGTTTTCATGTGTCTGGAACACCCGGCCTATCTGAGGACCTCTGAAGGACGTCATGATTCAGGCGACAAGAAAGGAGAGCTGAAGACAAGGTAATTGCTGTTTCCATATTCATAATAGTTATTTTATACACTAGAGCCTCATGTCTCATTTTTGGTAACAAATCTCACTGCTCTGTACGGGTTTCTCAGAAAGACACTGAGTTCTGCTCATTTTTGTAGACCTGCTCCCCCAGCCCACAACACTTAGACGGCCCCCGACTCTTTCTACGTCATTTCCATTGTCGCAAGCTTGCAGTAGACAATTTTCCAGTTGATTTATTTAAAGACCACTTTTGAAGACAGCTAGAAAACAAAAATGATGTGGAAACCTATAAATTACGGTTATATGTTATAAATATATTAGAGTTAAATATATAGAGTTAATGTTATAAAATATAACATGTTCCAGGGAGGATTTTACAGGTTTACTAATTCCTGTTGTAGTCTCAGATAATTGGGATATAAAAAGGCACTTTTACAAACAATTCAACTCCCCCCAAGTTTATTAATATTTTATACCGCTTTTGCTGGGCCTGGCTCATTCATCTAACCAGATAAATCTGTGAGGTGCAGTTGCAAACTCCCAGGGAATCTACGCACTACATAAAAAGAGAAAAAGTAGACAAATTCCTGGCTTATGCACTCCAGGAACCAATGTGTTACTCGTGTAATATTCTGTGCAGCTACAATTAACACTTGGATACTTCAGAGTTATTTAGTGCTCTATAAATCAGCATTCGAATCATTAGTAATTCTCTCCCCACATTTTTTAAAATTTTTTAATTAGAGTTGCCTCGGTCTCCTACAAAATACTTCAAGTTTAATTTGAATATTAAAGAGTTTTATGGCAGCATTTTGGCTGCTTCTGTTAGTGAGTTCCATTTGAGATTGCAGTCTTAAGCTTCATAGGGCTTTTTAAGGAAGTGATTAATTATTTTACTGTGGTGGTTTATAATGTGTGACTTTGATTACTTCAGCGTTGCACATGGGCTCTACTGTTGAATTTTTCTTTTTTATTTAGTTTGAAGTCTCTCTCTGCTATGCTGTTTCTTAGATATATAATACATATATGAAATGAGACCATATGAGGTATGATCGAAAAATACAGTTAATATTTAAATTTTAAAAAATTATTACAGTAAAAGACACATTGCCATTAATCCCTCTAAAAACACTCCCCCTTGCTTCAGACACACTTACCCCATTGTTCTTGCCACCTTCTGAAGCAGTTCTGGAAGTCCTCTTTCGTGAGTGTCTTCACTTCACCTCCATCATGACAATGCTCCGACTCAGATAGTGCTTCTGGTATATGGCAATTTTTGTCCAATAAAAACATTACAGTGTGTCCTCATCCACCTTATTCACCATATCTGGCACCATGAGACTTCTGGCCCTTCCCCAAAGTCAAAATGATTCAGGACATCAAGGGAGCCATGACCGAGCAACTAACGACACTCATGAAAGAGAACTTCCAGAACTGCTTCAGAAGGTGGCAAGAGCGATAGAATAAGTGTGTTCGAAGTGAGTGGTAGTATTTTGAGGGGGATTAGTGGCCATGCATCTTTACCATAAAAATTTTTTAAATTAAACAGTCACCATATTTTTTTATCACACCATGTACATGGAGCCAACAACTGGAAGTTGGAATTTTTAATTCTGAAATCTAGAAAGAAAACCCAGAGGTGTAAAGAATCTTAACATTTGAACACTCCAGGGACTTTAAAAATCACCATGTCAATCACAGTTAGCTTCCATGATGGGCTCCATGTGTTGATAAGTCCTGTCTACCATAGAAACTATAATTTATGAACTAATTATTAACAGATTTCCTATATTTTTTCACCAGTTATGTGTAACTATCATTCAGAAATTCTAATCTACATATAATAATTATTGGAACACATAAGAATTAATTTCACCCAATGCAGAAACTTGATATTTTTGGTAGTTTATACTCAGTTATTAAAAGATGCATTTTTTTGTGTGTGAAAATAATAAAAAGAGCCTGGACATGCCCTACTACTCCTATCAAGAATTTCATTTCATCAGAACAAAGAGCCAAAGTAAGCAGCCTGAATTACTATGGTTTGATCACCCCGATAATTGTTACCTTAGGAAACTGAGTCCAGAGCTTGCATAAAATATGCACTATCATAGAAATTCAGAGCTTGGGCCATTGCCAGTATTTACATTTCTAGTATTAATACTGTGGACTACTGTCTTATTTCCCAAAATTTTGCACTGTGCCTGGCATAGAATAGGTGTCCAATGCAAGTTTCTTGAATAACAACAAACAAACAAACAAAACTGAGTAACTTTAGCGTTGTGTTGTGAGTGGAAATTTGAGACACCTGTGTTCCCACATTGTGGGTGGGCACAGTTGGCTAGCCAAGGCCAGAGCCAGGTCTTCAACTCTAGGCTGCTACCGTGTTTCCCCGAAAATAAGACCGGGTCTTATACCATATTTCCCCGAAAACAACACTGGGTCTCATACTAATTTTTCCTTCAAAAGATGCATTAGGGTGTATTTTCAGGGGCTGTCTTATTTTTTCATGTACAACCATCTACATTTATTCAAATACAGTCATGCCATCTTCTTCTGGAACATCATCATAACGTACTAAACGCGTCCATCTGGCTGACGGTATTAACGAGGGCTTATTTTTGGGGTAGGTCTTATTTTCAGGGAAACACGGTAGGTGTGATGGAAATAATTTTGCTTACTCCATTCCTTACCTGCAGCCAAGGAGGAGAGCTGTGTGTATACGAAAAGGTGAAACAGCCTAGCTAAGCATCGCCGCCTAAAGAGCCCCGTTTTTCACATTCTGCTTCTCTTCAGTTCAGCTTCAAGCCGTGAGAAAAGTGGTTAGCAATCCTGATGGAAGAGTTGCAGTTGAATTCTTGGTCATGGTGTTTATTCTGCTTCAAGCAGTATCATTCAGCAGGAGCTTAGTTGATATTGATTTTACTAAAGAGAAAAATTTCCCCATCTAGTGTTCCTGAGTCACATGTCAGCAAACGGGCTGTTAGTTATGGCCTGTAACTGTGAGATTTAGCGCTGGTCAAATGGAACGTGGGTGCAGCGGTTGAATCCTATCCATCAAGGATGATGTGCACTGTTGTGTAAGGTAACAGCACTCTGCTCGTTCAAGCCACAGAACTGAAAATCGGCTATCTGGGCCCCACACTGAATCTTCTGGTCATCTGGAGGTATTTTGGTGGGGATTTCAAGCCAAGGACATCACATAGCAGATTGTTCTGCCTACTGCTACTGGGCATCATTTGTGCCACTGTGGCCGCAAGACAAAAGGACTATAAACAGCTAGCTGGGAAGGTCCCACTCAGTCAGATTGATTAATCATAAACGGAAAACTCCGTGTGTCCCGTATCTCCACGGCTCATTCCTCCACATGCCTACAAACACCTTTCAGATCACGTTTGCCACAAGCGATGTTGTTCTACAATAATTTTTCCTCCAATCTCCTTGGTAAGAAAGAATAGGAACGCCCACGTTTAGTCTCAGTTATTCCGTAGCAAGAATGATTCTGGATAAGCCGTGTATTACCTCACTTGTAATATCTGACAGTTGAAATAAATGATGGTATATGTCATAATATTAACACCAATATGTCAAATTCATTAAAAAGTGTTTCTCCTAGGTGACCTCATTTCATTGTTATGAAACCTCGAATAGTTATCTTCGTTTTATTGACTGAGGCTCAGACGGAATTTGTTGCTTATATAAACTGTGACACAGCCAGGCCCTGAATGCTGCTGCTGGTGGTTCCAAAGACCACGCTTCTTTCAATAAACCCCACTGACATCATGCTCATGAATAACTCTTGCATTTCAGCAAGCTTTTGAATGTATATTGGGAAGTGGTGTCCTCAGGCATCTACGGCAAAGTAAGCGACCCGACTCGGTGATTCAGTCTAATTTACTAATGAAATTGGAATTCAAAAGCATATAACATTTATTTGCAAGGTTCAAAATCGAACACAAGATGATGTCTATACATGCTCCATAACCTTAGAGTTTTCCTGGGTTGACAATGGGTATTTGGGGGATGTGAGGGTTTCTGTGGGATAATCTTTGTTTCAAATAAATTCTTTTCTGATTTCTAATTGCAAAATTGTTTTGGCTTGGCAGGCTTCCTCAAGTTTTCCTTATGATTTCCATCTCACATTAGAAAAATCTGGCTCACAGTAATAGATGCATTAGTTAACAATAAGAGATCCATTTTCGTCCTTTACTCAGCATCAATTTTCCTTTATTTAGAGCTAAGAGAAAATAATATATAAAAGCAGTATGAGTGGTGTTTAAAGCTGTTGAATCCATGTTTTAATTATTGATATCTCAGGGGTCTTTTCAACAGGCTTGAAGTTTCTCAGTTAGCCAAAATGTATTTATGGATAATTTAAATGGTCAATTTTTAGTTTTCTTTAGAATTAGATGATCTGTGATTATACAAATGTACACATGCAGACGCACATACATACGCATTGCTATGGAATGCAAATTACACAGATCAGTAATTTCTAAGGGGTGATTTTTAGTTGTACATGCGTGTCATGGCCTGAACTTGAGCAGGCCAGGTATACAAAGTAGTCTTAAGATTAAGCAGATTCTTAATCATAAAGAGAGTCTCAGAACTAATCAGATTCTTACTGATATACCAATCCAACATATATATTCATATATTCCTTCTGTATCATCCAAGAGAAATATTGCCCTCACTGAATGTGTTGCAATATGATTAATCTTCTGATTGATTTGGCTGAAAGATAGAACTGGAAAGTATTTTCAGAATTATGTAAAATGTTGGCATATCTGGAACTTCTGTTCCTTTGCACATTCTCTTTCTCAGCAATATTTCTTACTTTGTTTAGACACACAGCTAAAAAGAGACAAAGCGCGCCTCCACACCCATGCTTTAAATGCAACTGTCTATGAATGAGCAAAGAGGGTGAGGCTTTTGCTGTCAAATTATCCTTAGAGAATGGTGTGACATTCAGAAACCCAGCAAATTAAAAAGAGAAAAAAGATTGAATTTAAGACATTAAAAATGAATGAGACACATCGGTACTTCCTTTCAATAAGGAAACCTTTATTTCCAATAACCACAGAAATAAAGGAAAGGGGGGAAATCTCTTAAAGAATACTGCTGTAGTCTAAATGGGAAGACTGCAAAGCATGCAATTATAAGTGTGTAAAAAGTTAGGAAGTGAAAAAGCCGAAATAATGAGACATTCTTGTAATATCAGGTGTCACAAAGTTGCAGTTCTTTCAGAAGTTTTGGTCTCAAGAGGTATCTTGGGAAGGGAAGAAAAAGCCTCGGGAAATAATAAGTAGAACCTGGCCAAGAAAGCTCCTTTATGAGAAGTGCCTGCAGGGCAGAAATAATTGGAAGCAGAGACTCCTCTGTCCGGACAGGTGCCCCTTGGTTCCACCAGGAGTGGACTGCCTGAAAGAACCGAAATGCAGTACAATAAAAAATCACCTGGGGATGATCTCAGGATGGTATTTGGACAAAGAGAGGGAAACACAAAGAAGATTTAACCTAAGTGGACATTCAGAGCATGTCCGCTGTGGGGCCAGGAGACAATTATTGGGGCAGTTTAGCCTGAGGAATCAGCACGTCTCCTGGGATCACTGGATCACTGTCTCCATGTCCCATCCACTTTTTTTTTTTCCTGAGTGTTGAGCTGGTCTGAGAAACGTTAGTGTTTAGTGGAAAGAAACTTTCCTCTTGGTGGTAGTGCAAACAGTGCCTTTGAGAGTTCATCTCTTCCACCAGAAGGTTCCATACTCATTAGAGCAGACTGGTGGAGAAGAAGGTATGATTTCAGTAACCACCCTTTTGGCACCTAGGCTGGTTTAGCTGCCAAGATATAACTCAATCTGACTCAAGTAAAGCAAAAGTCTGAGTGCTTTAATAATTTATAAAGAAAATCTAGTATCAGAACTTTAATATTTTATTGTGTGATGAATGACATACTTAAAAATTATCTACCTATCTTTCTCCTATGTATGTATGTATGTATGTATCTATCTATCATCTATCAATCTACCATCTTATCTACCTACCTACCTACCTATTTCAGCTAGCTATCTAGCCATATATATATATAGAGAGAGAGAGACAGAGAGATAGTGACAGAGAGACAGAGAGACAGAGAGACAGAGACAGAGACCCAACCTGCTTTATGACATCCTCATAACAAGGAGCATCACCTATTTTTAAAGGTTTGATGAGAGATATTGAAGAAAGGAGCTGAAGTTCATTGAGGCTCATAATAGTATAACATGGAAATTAAAAAATATTTGGAAAACTTGTATTTCACTCTATTCACCTTAGAACTTTGCTGTTCTAAAAATAATTAATTTAGCAGAGTGATGCCTGAGGAATTTTACATTGGGGTGGTTTTACTGTGACAGCGTGGTTAAGCTTGAACCCATGTGGGTTAAATTTGGTCCCAAGAGGAACTTGCGTGAGATGTGGACAACGGTGGAAGAGAAATAGTCACTACTACTTCCTGTTGGTGTCCTCAGTTACATGCAGCCCTTAGCTTTCCTCTCTCTCATCTACTCTGTGTCCACCATTCTTCCTGACTGAAGGCCTGTCGACCACGATGGCTCCGGGTCACCACAGAGGAGCCACAGCTTTTTGCTGACCTCCCTTCCTTCCTTCCATCATGCTGTAGAGCAAAAGCAATGGGTTAGGAAGTCAGCAAGGCTTCATTCTTATCCAGATTTTGCCATAGCTTCATGACCTTGGGCCCTCACTTACATACTCTGAGCCTCAGTTTCCTTAATTATACGATACAGATATTGGACTAGAGATGCGCCCGGGTCCTTTAGAGGTCTGACCATTGATCTCTGGCTCTGCTAGCCTCTTATTACCAGCTCCATGTGCGGGTGGTGGATCAAGTGGGTGATTCCATCACTTCCTCAGGTATGCACACGTTTGAACCAACAAAGCTTGCTGCTGCCTAAAATCAATTTGGTGCTTCCTGCTTTTAGAAGTATTACTGCTGCTCTGATAGAGCACTGGAAATTCTGCTTTAAAAAACTTATTTTATTCTCCCAAACTTTCTTTTTTTTTATGTATGAAAAAAATGAATGTAAGGATAAAATAATGACATTGTGGGCATAGGGAAACATTTATGCAGCAGTTTTCTGTATTTTTAGTTATTTTCAAACAAATATAAATTATACCACAGTTAAGTTGATATGTCTAGAGTTAAAATAGCAAAAGAGACTTATAGGGAGGGATTCAAAATAAGGACAGATTGGTCTATTTTATTGCTTGGAGTAAAACTGAGAGATACAATTTTAAAATAAGAGATTACAGAATGCTCTTAATAGTCAGGAAATTAAAAAAAAAACCTCAGTCGTAAAGTCATTAGTAATTAATTATTTGAATTATTATAGTAAACAAAACAGCAACATTATCAAAAATACTTCTAAAGAGATCTTACGTGTGATACTTTGTAATGACTGAGTAATATCAAGTCCAGTGTATATCCATGTTGACCCTAAGCTAAGCTAATAGATTTACAATTAAATAATGTGATCAGTTCAGATAGAATTTAGTATCATACTCTTCCATCTTCCTTTAATCGTGATATTTGACTTATCAATAATTTCAAATAATTCAGGGAAAGCTGGAGTATCTAACCATTCATTCCTTTCATGGCTATTGTGAAGCCGTTACCGCATGCTGAAATGTGCAAAGTACTCAATGCATCTTCCCAGTTAATCTTTATAGGAAATAAGGTAGGTAATATTATTATTATCTGCTTTCTACACAGGAATAAATTGAGGCTGAGAAAGCTCAAGGATTGGCCAGAGGCTAGAAAGTGTTTGTTATAATTAGAAAGTCTAGAACAAAGATTGGAAGGCAGGGTGTCTGATCGCAAAATCCACATTTGACATTTACAATATTCTGGCTCCTATATATAATCACCATAGCATTCACCTGTCACAGTAGGTGAGCGTCCTGCTCAGGGACATAGAATATGAGTCCAGTGAAGCTAAGTGGTTACAAAGTCAGAGGCTACAAGGCACTCAAAAGACGGGAGGTGTTTGTGTGCAGATACAGACAGAGGTCAACCTGCAGGCAAGGATCAATGGTATTCACTCAACGCCTCTTCTTTGATTGGCTGTCACTTCAAATGACTGGCCTCTTGCTGTTTTGTGTACGCAGTGCACAAATGTTGCTGAATGTAGGATGCTGATGAGAGGACTATTCCATCCAAAGTCAGGACAACGAACTAGATGACCTTTCTGATTCTTTCAAGATGGCCAAACGATCTTTTTATAGTTCCCTAAGGACTAAATAATTCTAAATGAAAGTTCGTGACCATTTGTTTTTATTTTTGTGTTGATGTAATCAGTCATTTTCATTATTTTCATATGTATTGAATGTGAAAAACTTATATTTCTAAAATTTTTTACTGAGAAAACCTGAACAAGTGGTTACGTTAAGAATTGGATTTTTTGGTTTTTTTTTCTCTGCTTTTCCTTTTATTAGCATTTATTCAATGCTGAATTTATTCCTGGGCCGTAAGCTTTTGTTTCCTCAGTTCCTTCTGGGCTATCTTTTTCTCTGCAGCCTCCTCTTTGGGTTTAGGCACAACTTGCTCTTTCTCAGTGAGGACCATCTCAGTGTGGCAGGGGATGCTCGTGGGTGGGTTAATCCACCTGTGAGCTTGGTAAATTCCGCTCTGCATCTTGGGAGTTTTGTCCACCTGGCTGTGCTGTGACCAGAGTGTCTACATCTAACCCTTACACTCAGCATCACTCTCTGCATTTTTAAGCACATGCAGTAAAAATTCTGCTCTCTTTTTGGGCCTCCAACCTGTGTCCAGCCCCACTGTGTGGCCTGGGCACACTTCCCAACTCCACCATTGTGACAACAGAATGGCACATGTTGCTTCTGTAATATGATATCCTTCAGATACCTGGTGGCTTTTCAGAGATATATCCTCTTGATGGCCTGGGCAGTTTCACAAGTGTTCTTAACATGAACACAAAGATTTCAATCTCTTGATTTGCATGATTTTGTGGGGTTTTCTGGGTCAAGTGAATAGCGAACCATTTTCAGAGGTCACCTCAGGCCATTACAGGAAGAGCTACTATTTTTTTAAAAGTGTAATTAACTAAGGTTTAATGATATGTGCCTGTGACATTACTAATTGTGTCTGTCTGATGCAGGTGAAACCTTTCGGGTTGAATCCACATTTGAATCCTTTGGGCTCAGTCGTAGCTAAATATGAAAATCTTACAAATGAAAGATAAACTATATTAAAATTACATTTCAAATGTAACCAGTTCATTTCATAAATTTAATTTCTTCTTTATGTCATTTTTTCAACCATTAATATTTAATAGAAATTAAAATCAGAACATTTTTCCTCATAAAATCTTCAATTATTTACATTATTAGTATCCTACCTCTTTGTCTCCACAAATGATAAAACATTCGTTTTTTGTTTTGTTTTGTTTTTATGTTGCATACATAACATTCATCTAACTCATAGACTTAGCTCAATTGTGACATCTTTTGAGAAATTTTCTCTGCTACTTCCACAATATTCTAATTTCTGCTCTGTTAGGCTGGTTAGTAATATGTCTCCAATATATCACCTCTTTCTGTACCCAAGCCCTTGGCAATATGACGTCATGCGTCTTCCCAATATGAGTAGAGAATGTTTCTCTACCCCATGAATCGAGGCTGGTGTGGGAATTGCTTGGTCAAAGAGAATACAGTGTGTGTGAAACTGCCCATTCCAAGGCCCTGCACGTGCCATGCAAACAAGCCTGGAATAATCTGCTAGGTAATAGAAGACATAAGGCCTTGTCACTGTGCCCGATGGCTGCCAGCCAAACACCAGACGTGAGAGGTCCCTCCTCAGACACAAGCCCCCCACTCACTGTCATATGAGTGAGCCCAGACGGGCCAAGCCTGGCCCAGCTCAGCAGGACCATCCAGCGTGCCCTCAGATGGAAGAGCCACGATGCCAGTGGTTGAGACACTTCAGCTCTGAGATGGTTTCCTAGAGGTGACCCAGGCTAGGCCTTCCTTGGTGGGGCCCGTGTTCCCCCTCAGTCACAATGGAGCTGTCTCACATACCAGTAGGAGTCTAATCTCTAAACAGTTCATGTATAGCTTGAATCCTCCAGTATTTTCAAGACCATATAAGAAAAACTATGCATGGTTCTTGTTACCCATTTTTTAAAAACATATTTTTAATATTCAACAAAGTACTTAGAATAAATAGGGAAAAGGAGAGAACTTTGGACTAAGGCTCCGCGGGCTGACCGCATGTGTGGTCTTTCACGTTGGGCCCTTAAGCCAGCCTCTTAACGGGTCTGAGCTTTCTAACGTTAAGCCCCGAACGTCAGTCCCTATGCCAGGCTTCAGAAAGAACTCACTGGTACTGTCCTCCTACTTGGTCATGTAGCCACAAAACACGCACTTCCGTTTTCCGTTTGACACCAATGGCCCAGATTGAAAGCCGACTCCGGCCAAAGGCCTTGGAGACCTCTATCACTTTCCACCACATTCACATCCCAAATCGTCTTTCTCCCCAGCTTTCACCAATATGCTAATAGGATAAAATGTGAATGAACTGACTTTAGGTCAGGGATGTAAATAATGTGCTGTATTACTTGCAGCCCTAGTCAAATGATATACTCAATATTGTCTCCTGTCTCGTCAAACATGTGCTCATACATCTGGGTAATTCTCCTCATTGGTTCTATGCATGAACATAAAGCCATAGTGGAGTATAAACGGGGAAAAAAATACTCTTCTGAGAATGTTTGAAACACGCATATGTTGATATTAAAAGTACTGATATAAAGCAAGCAGAAAAAAATATCACCTCCTGAAAACTAACTAGCTCATCAGTACAGACTTTACTTGGTTTTGAAAGAAATTTGCAGGTGTCACAAATCTCATCAAGCGTTTGCTTGGCTACATGTAATTATAACTACTTCTAGATTGCAAATAATCATACACATATAGATGGGTCTAAATAGCAGATTGCAGATACAAATGATACACATGATAAATAGTGAGCTATCAATAGAACTACATTGTATGTCTCTTAGCAAGAAAAGTGCCCTCATGCCCTAATATTAGCTGAACAGAATTTTCCAAACAAAATGTGGCTCTCATTGATTCTGGAACACTTGCTTTTCAGAACACTGCACTTGCTCTGAATCCAGGGTAATTAGCCGAGGTTGGCAAAGTTTCCGTGGACAGTGTCCGTGTTTGTGGTCATTCGGAAGGCATAGGGACCTACCATTTGGTGATAGCTTCTGTCTTCAGTCTTCAGCTAATTAGGAACTATAGGCACACAAATGAACATACGAAAGTCTTAGAAACCTGTGAATGATACCCCACCCCCTTAACAATGATTAGGCTTGCTGGAAAAAATCACATTTAAGTTGTAGAGCCCAGACACTTATGTAAGTTCATTTCTCACGCTGAGTAGTTTTTCAAAGCTGTGTTGACCTGTGTTGTCTGGCATAGTATAATTTTTTTTCATATAATTTAGAGCATAGCAACAGAAGTAACTAACCGACGAATTTTATTTGTGATTCCCACTGAATTTGTCCACTCTAGGTTGGCAAGGTCTAATTCCTTACGTTAGAAGGGCTTTAATACAACTTTGAGATTGCCTTGCAGTAAGGGAAAACTCTAATCACTTACATCCTACCGGATATCACTCCTGGGGTCATCAAGAAACCAGCATGTGTTTATGAAATTACTGTGGGTCGAGAACAATAAACGCTGATAACTGAGATGCATATTTTATTGATTCTAGTATGCCTATTTTTCACAGGTTAACATCTCTAAAATACATATGTGTCACCACCAGAAACATCATAAGTGTTGGCCAGACAGCATTCATGAGGTCGTTGCTTGCACCCATGCAAATTTTGTAATGTTTTTGGTGACATCACTGGATGCCAGCAATCCTTGACATGGAAATTATTAAATCACTTGAGAATCACTGGAGAACTATGAGTACTAGACATTGTCTGAAAATCTTCCATTGTTCTCATCTGGTTGTCAGGAAACTGCTGTTAAACTTGGAGAACCAGTGTCAGAGCTTAGACGAGAATCCTGGAGACAACAGCGGCGTAATTTTTTAAGAAATGCTGCCCCTCCCCCACAGTGACTTGGGTGGTACAGAGGACAAGACAGAAAACCACTAGCGTCAACAAGTATGAGTCAAAGGTGATCTAAAAGTATTAATTTTTAATTTTAAGACCTTTTAGGAGAACCTTAACTGTTTTCAAAGTTTCCCTTTTTATATACACATAGGAGTTCATTTTTAATTGTCTAAATAATCTTATTTAATAAGTCTAAGAACAGATTTTAGTGAGACAAATACATAATGAAACCATAAGAGAGCATTGTGTCACAGTTGATCTTTCTAGTTTTGCAAAACATGTGTCAATCAACTGCATCTTAAATGTAATAAATAGGGTTCAATTCATTTCAGAGACCACACTAGTATTTACATTCTAAGAATGTGAGTTTAGTTTCAACCCAGTCATAAAATGGAAACTGAAGACCCAAGTACACTGTGATAAACCAAAAGGCATATTCCACGAAGAGAAAATTATTAGTCTACTCCATTATTGGACATTTTCAAAATATTGCTGATTACAGTAAGTCATTCCTCAGGTTTTACTAACTTTGAATTTGAAATTTATTTTAATTTTTAAAAATATATAACGCCTTTAAAATCCATAAAGAGAATTTTGTCTCACTGAACAATTCTCTTAAAGCACTGCTTTGTGTATTTAGGGAACTCTACGAAGGATAGGACTTTGTTCTGAAACACTTTGTTCATTTGAGAATCCCGGCGATGCTGGGATGAGAAAGGGTTCTTTTGTGAGTCATGGATCTGCTATATTTAACAGGTCTTCTTCAGCTTAGCCTCTTCGCCAGCGTTTTCCTATAAGCAGCACGAAACCAAGAAGCATCTTACAAGCCTGCCTCGAAGCCTCCTTCGATAAATTACCCATCTCGTTAGGTCCATTTTCTACTTGCCGCTTTATCATGAGTAGTGCTGCCAAACTTTCTGCCAGGCATAGTGATAATTCCTTTCCTTTCAGTTTCAAATTGTCTTCCTTTTTCCAGACGCTCTCACTGACAGCCTAGCCTCCTCATGGGCCATCAGGTTGCCGCTGACAGTCTCTTCAAAGGCCTTTCAGCTTCTGTCTCCCATCCATAGCCCTGGCAAGTTTTTCATGATTTTGTTACGTAGGATCCCGCTTATCGTATCAAAATCTGTTTCAGATATACACTCGTGGTTACGTTACAAACTTTTCAAAACTGAGTGGTTTCAAACAAGAATATCCTATATTGTCTCTCCCAGTTTTGTGGGTGAGGAATTTGCACGGGGCATCATGGGGACAATTTCTCACTCCACAAGGTTCGGATCTCTGGTGGAAGACTGGAAGATGGGGAACTGGAAACTTCTGAAGCCTTGTTGGACTGAAGCAGATGTTTGAGCCGGGACTTCAGTTTCTGCTCCCGTTGTGATGTCCTCGTGTCTGCTTTGGGCTCTGCCACAGCGTGGCTGGGCTCCAGAGGCAAAATTCCAGAAGGGAGGGAAGGAGGGCGTCAGAAGAGAACCATCTTCCTGTTCTTACCGTGGGGTCTCATAGCCTCCCCTCTGCCATCCTAATTTTTCAGAGGAGCCACAAAGCCCAGGCAGACTTAAGGGGAGAGAACACAGACCCGCCCGCCCTGTGGGACTGATGCCAGTAGCACTGTAAGAACAGCCTGTTGGAAAAGGCGCTCTGACTTCATAGGGTTTTGCATGTACGTTTTCTCGTTGTTTTCTTTTTTGAAGCACGTCGTTATTTCACCTTTATCAGTGAACAGTATTTTCATTGAGTATTATGTAATTCTAGGTTGGGAGCCAATTTCTTTCAACACAATGACAATATTATTCCGGTGTCTTCTGTATTTCATTATGACTTTCTAGAAGTAAGACGTGTATCCACTGTTATTTTATCATTCATAGTAGTTTCACTGCCTAAAAATACTCTGTCTGTTCATCCATCCCGATCCCTGCCCTCTGGCCACACTGGTTTGTTGCTGTATCATAAGCTAAGAGTAGGGTTAGTTTTGTAAGAAATTATCAAATTACCTCAGGTGCCATTTGGTATTTCCACAAGCAATAAATGAGAGGTCCTGTGGCTCCATGTTGTCGCAAGTACTGGGTGCAGTCAGGGTTCTGGATTCTGAACCTTCTAATAGGTGTGTAGAAGTATCTCATTGTTGCTTTAATTTGCATTTCCCTCACAATATATAACGTGAAGCATCTCTTTGTCCCATTTTTTAACCAGAGTGTCTGTTTCCTTATTGTTAAATTTTAAGAGTTCTTTGTGTGTTTTGGAAAATTGTCTTTCATCATTTATGTCTTTTGCAAACATTTTCTCTCAGTCCATTGTTTGTCTTTTCATTCTCTTGATAGTGATAATCTTATATCTATTTTTTTAAATGTCCAATATCTGTGGTACCTATACTTCTGTTTCTTCATTAGGTTGTTTATGTTACCAGTTTCTTCATCTGCCTGAGTATCTCTGATTCTGTGCTGGACATGTTTATTAAATAATATTTGTAGAAATAATTCGAGAACTTGGATGATGCTATCTTTTTCCAGACATGATTTTTATTGGCTTCTGTTGGGTATCCAGGCACCATCAATCCTGGATCCTAGTGAGAAAAAATCTGTAAAGTATCTATTATATGTGAAGCATTTTTCTGGACTCTAGAACATAGTAGGCAGACAAATTCTTCCTTCATGTAATTACATTTTGCTTTGAGTTGATCAGACTTTGAATACAGGAAAGGTTGTTTTATTTTTGCGATTTATATCAATTCTACCCCCTTTTGGCATAAAAATCTTCATTTCCTTTTCAGTGACTACTTTTATCGATTAAAATTATATCTAATGGAGCTATAAATTACGGGTCCCTGCTGTAGCCCTTTTATAACAAAAGTGCTTTGTGGACATGGGCAGGAAAAATTGGAATCAATCAAATTATTAGTTGTTTCAAAAATAATTATTTCCTGAGGAAAATATGTTAACTAACCAATTATTAAAAAAAACCAATAACTTGAATTTATCTCTTTAGATTGAATATTAAAGTATAGAATGTGTATATTTACAGAGTCTGTATTGTTCATTCTTGAAATGTGAATTTGATTGTTCTATTATGGAACCTCTCATAGAGAAGAAAATTTAAATGGCTCAGGTGCATTAATATATCTACTCAATCTATCTTTTGTTATGCTTACAAATATACAGATTTTGGTAATTTTTTAATTAGCCTCTCCATAGGAGAAATGAGTTTACAATAAATATCTGAATTTTCTGCTACTAGAAATAATTGGAAACTGCCTATAATAATTGGAAGTCCTTTGAATAAATCTGTGGTTTATCATTTCAGGCATAAATGGCTAGAAATATTACTCTGTCTTTATTCTGAAGAGGTTAGTTGAAGCTGTTATTTGTTTCTCCATTCAAAGCTACCAGTGAAGTGATAACTATAATCTTACAGCACAATAAACATACTTTACATTTAAAGAGTGCTTAACTTTCTGCAAATCATTTTATATTTATAGGCCTTTTGATACTTATATAATGCTCAACTAGGTAGCGCTGATGTTATATGTGCTATTTTATGGATGAAGAAACTGACGCTCAGAGAAGTGACTTCCCAAACATTAAAAGTGTGTGGTACCGGGTGTTTGAGTTAGAACCGCCAGACATACAACTCCTAGTCTTGTTCTGTCCTTACACTTTACTTAACACACTCTGCAGGCCACCATCTGAGGGATGTAGATATAAACATCTTTTTCAAAGATCAAGGCAAATACATTTGAAGAATGCCAATGACTACAGATTTGCAACGGATGTTAGCATATTAAAATCTCTGAACAGTCCATCGATGCTGTTTAACTTGGTTTGATCCAGCCTGCATCACATTTGTTTGTGCATGGATTTTTTTTTCATGAGATACATATTCTTATTCTTTGTAAAAGTGTCTATAAAATGTATTACCCAAAGAGCAAATACTGTGTTATATTCTATTGCTGGCCCCATCTTTTGTCCATTGTTTGTTTTTTGTAGACCAAAAGTACTTTGTGGGATTCCAAGAGATAGTCTATGTAGTTTCTACCTTCAAATTGCTTTCAATTCTCCTAGCAGGTAGATAACGTCAGTGGCTTGAAATGTTTCACAAATTGCATTGTGTCACAAAGGACGCAGCCAATAAGTGATGTGGTTGCTGAGAAAATGGGAAGACAGAGTGACAAACAAGTACGAATGCTTCTCAGGTATGTTTCCGTGGGAAGGCTGAGTACAGAACTGATATCTGCTCTAATAGTTTTTAACACTTCTCTGTGTTACCTTAGATAAGTCAGTTCATTTATCAGTTCCATTTTTTTTTCCTTCTATAAACTAGTGTTTGGATAGATCATTAGTTTTCAAACTGTACCTAACAAACTTCTTCAGAGAACATGAAAGAGGGGAGATTGGGATAAATTTTAAGGCACGCAGGTCCCTTCTGATTCACCCAGAGAAGCTCCCCTGCTTTTCACATTGGTCTTCTCCACCAGATTCCATGTCAACAGGGGGTCACAGGATGGAATTAACTTTGGAAAACCAGTTCCTCTCCATTTTAATATTCTAAAAATCTCAATATGCAGAAACTGACAGTGGAAAACCTGACTTAATTTTTACAACATATAAAGGATCTGTATGCAGTATTTTTTTAGTCACACTTTTCTTGAAATATTGATATGAATGGTGGTGTTAATTGATAAGCAATGTCTTAACTGATTAGTTTGGAAAACCACTGGGCACTCAGATTTTGAACTTTAATATCTTCCAGGATTTTGCAGTGACATGTGATTACCGACAGAGTATTCAGTTGTTGTTCAACATAACATTTTATGCTAATTTTAAAAATAGTCTTTATATATTTTTGGTTTTGCAATTGTTGCTCAATCACCAGCAGAAAGTTTGAACACGAAGGGGAAATTACTTTGACTATTCATAAAGATGAATTTAAAGTGCAGGATAAATTCCTGTCATGAACAGAGATTTATAGCAGCGTCACAAAGACACATTGCAGCTTTGGAGAAAGAGTTACGATCTGGCCAGGATTATGTTTTTCAGAGACTTGGGATATAAAATTGCCCTTCTCTTACGGTGACTTAGATTTTCCAGAAGGGAACATTTCAAGATGAACCAAAATGTGTTCATTCCCTTCTACCTCAACAATGACTCTGACTAAAATGATATCTCAATTGTGTTTCCTGAAATAAACGGGACTCCACCATCACCTGCCATGGGGTTTATCAGGCGGGTCAATAAAGCTAAGTGGGAGTAGATTGCCTTTTGGGGGACATATTACTGAGCTTCTACCACAAAAGGGCTCCCTAGTTACTTGCCTAAATGTACCTTCGAAAATTAAGCAATGTACACTAATGTTGTAAAGATTACGTAGGATGCCAGATGGGCACTGGACTTATCAAGGGGATCACTTCATAGGCTGTGTAGATGCCTGACCAATACACTATACACCTGAAACTGAAGTAGAATAATATTGATTGTCAACTATAAATATATATATATATATATATATATATATATATATATATATATATATATATATATATCCACGGGATGTGGAGTACAGCACAGCAAAGAGAGTCAATGGTATTGTAACAGCTACTCGTATATATGATAGCAGAGGATTGGTAGACTGGGGGGGTCACTTTGTGAGGGGTATAAATGTCTGTTATATTGCTTTATATACCTGAAACTAATGAAGAAAAATTAAGCAATGTATCCCCTACCTCCTGAATGACTTAAATATTGGGGACTTTTCATTCCTATGGCCAGTTGTTTAGGATGGACTTTCTTTCAGGGAAGTGATGGGGAAGAGGAAACATACAAATTCACTGCTTAGAAATTCCTTTGCTATCAAAAATGGTTGAGTTCACGAAGTACTATGAAGACGTTATTTAGTCTGTAGATGCACAAAGCAACAAAAATAATGACAGCAAGTTTTAGCTAGAAGGTTTCCCCAAGACTAATTTCATGCTGTTCGCATCACATAAAAAGTGAAATTATCCCACAGAAAATACCACATGCATCTTCTCCTTTTGATTTTGTACTCTATAGACTTATCAATAGTCAACTGAAACCCACACTGGGATGGCTTTGGTAGGTGCACAGGTAAACACAGCCTGGTTCCATGCATGTCACCAGGTTTGAAGTGAACTAGTCCCATTTTACATGGATAACAACTCTATGGCAGTCTGTTGTGTGGATCCAGCAACAAAGCTTACAGTCTGTGCGCCTTTGCGTCAAGTCACTTAACGTGGCTGAGCTTCATTGCTTCATCCACAGAAAGGCTTATGTCAGAAAACCCCAGGACATGCTGCACGGAGGGGAGGTCCGGCAGGTGTACAGGACGTTTCTGACCCTGGGGGAGTCTACACCTTGGTCATGATGCTCTTATGGTAGAGCAACAACATATTAATCAAAAAGTAATGACAGCATACTAAAAGGGACATAAAGTGAGAAGGGGGATGGGGAAAGAGGGAGGGAATGTATGCTTTTGTGTGTATTTGTATGTGTGGTTGCATGTATTGTGTGTAGTGTGTGTGGTGTGTGCTGTGTCGTGTGGTGGTGGTGGTGGTGGTGGTGGTGGTGGTGGTGGTGGTGTGTGTGATGCAATGGGGAAAGAATAGTATTTCCAAGTAATTTAAATTCAAAATTGAATAAGAATTTAGTACGTGTGGCCCTATCACCACCTTATTTCTGTGAAATGACATGAAACTCTCTCAAACACTGGCCTCTCTCCCTGCTCTAAGTGAAGGTTCCACCTGACAACAATTTTTAAAGCAAGTGAAAACTCACTCAGACACCCTGAGTAGATGGAAGGAAATGAGCGCCTTCCTCATTTGTGTTTCCCTCCCGGGTGGCAGTTGGCAGGCTGGTGGCCTGTCGCTGGGAAGGGTGCCTCGCAGAAGGGCCACATGTGCTAATGCATCCTCCTGGTAACAAAGAACTGCCTCCTTCAGCGGGGTGGTCTGCGCTTCATAGTCGTGGAAGAGGGCGCCCCAGGGGTCAGAGGAGCGCCAGCCACCTCCGCAGCGCAGGACGCCCAAGGGGCGGTGACAGCGCAGACAGAGCAGCTGCGGGAACCCACTGCCCCGCTGGCCCGCCGGTTACACGCGTGTTTGTGAGCGTCCGGGAGGTGATCAGCCACGTCAAGCGCTAGGGTAAGAAAGCGATTGGGGAAAAAAGAAAAACTCACTATTGAGAATCTCGAGACAGAGGAGGAGACACACAATGTAGCTACGTAATAACCAGACTGGCAATAAGTGTGCAAAAGACCCCAAACAAGGTGACATGCAGGCTGGCTGAGGGTGTTGCCACGGCGCAGGTCCAGGGGTGTTCTTACTTAGGAGACACGTCAGGGGAAACAAATCAGGCCCTCGCGGGTTTGCCCGGACCTGGGGCTCCAGCGTCACTGTCACTGAGCTCCGTTAGTTAGAGGTCACCCCGCACCACACAGAACGCGTTCATAAACACTGTGTTCCAAATAAGTGCTTGTCGCGTGACTCCCCCATTCTCTCGCCCTGCCTGGGAGAAGACTGCATCCCCTCTGTTTCTCTCAAGGCCTGCAGGTTTTCGTGAGGTCGAACAATGTGCCAACTGGTCAAATTTTAGGAGAAATGAATCTGCCACCAATTCCCCCCCCCCCACAAGGATAATCAGTTGTTAACACATATTGTTGTTGTTGTTGTTGTTATTGTTATTATTTAAAAAAAACAAACACAGGCTGACATAGACTGCAGTCAGCAAGAACTTAGAGCCTGGGTTTCCGATGAAGTGTGAGCAGTCTCTTGGCTGTGGGATCCTGGGAACATGACTTACCAATTGGTGCCTTAGCTTCCACCTTTAAAATGGGCTAATAACACCCTCCTCATGAAATCTGGATGAGGAATAAAGGAGCTAATACAGGCAAACTTCTTAGAATAGTACTTACATGCTAAATGCAAAAAAAAAAAAATGTTAGCTATATAATCTACACATAAATCGGTGTGGGTGGGGCTGAGATCAAAAGGAAAGTGAGTCAAACAGCGAAATAACTGAAATCTATGATGGTAAAAAATAACCATTTGCTTGTCTGAAGCCATCCTTTTCCTGTTCATTTCACACTCAATAAATATTTATCGAGCCCTTACTATTCGGCACTGGAGATATGCAAATATACACAAAACCAACAATATGGGCAAAAATCTCACCCTCCTACAACTGAAATTCGAGGCCCTGAACTTACATAGGAAGGAGTAAATTAACTGCCTTTTCAAACCCCACCTTATCACATGATTTAAGAAAATAGCCCGGGCATTTTTCTTTAAACGAAACGAGCACTTACTATATAGTAAGCTGTGTGCTCCCACTTTTCCTACCTTTTTTTTGTTTTATGACAGAGCTGTAAGGAAATAATTATTATTATCAGCATTTTATCTATTTAGGAAACTATGGGAAGTGTGGGAAGGTCAAGAAATTTAGCTGGGATCGAACGGTGCTCAGTAGTAGAACCAGAAAATGTGGGAACTCTGATGCCAAGGGCATGTGTGCTTTTCCAATGTCTGGTATCGCTGCATTTAAAATTCAGTGCAGCAGGATTGCAGAAAAGAAGGAAAAAAAAACCCTTTCAATGTTACGCTCAGTATGAAAAGGTATTGAAATCTATTTTTTATTAGAAAGACACAACATGTTAGCACTTGTTACGTTCGGTATGATATGGATGCTTGTTATATGAAGTAGTTTATTTTTATCTATTTTTTTTTTTGACAAGACACATATCCTCCCTTTAAAGCTGGGAACTGTGGGACACAGAGAGGATTAGTAATTCGCTTAAGTCCACACATCTAAAATGAATATCATCTACAACAAAAATAGCTACCTTTGAGCATTTCATTTTAATTATTTAGTGATTCATCAAATTAACTCTGCCAGGCAAGTACTAGTCTTATTTTATATATAAGATAATTGAGGACAAAAAAGTTGAATCACTCAAGGTCAAAAAGAAAGTCAATGGCTAAGCTGATATTTGAACCACTATCTTGCTAACTCCAGAGGTCATGGTTTCAACCAGAGGTGTAGATAAAGGTATTTAAGCCATTTCAGACTTACTCTCTAAAAAAAGATAAGAACCCTAAGGGGTGTCTTGGAATAAACATGACTTCTTTTGACATGTTTGCATTCAGTATGTTATCAAGTCTACCCCCCTAATTTTTTCAGAAAAGGTGCAAAATTTGGTTCAAGGTTGAATACTATTTAAAATTTTGCCTTTTGAATATACTGTGTAGGTCACCTCCTGAGTGTATAACTCTATCCATAATTTACTTACACAGTGAGATAAAAGTACCATTATACCACAAGACTGATTACCCAGGTTTTTTCATTAAATAAAGTTAAAAGCCCAGAATCTTTATCTAAAGACCATCTGAAGGGAATTGCGCTGACATGATACTTTCATTTCTGGTTGGCACTGTAGGGTGAATTTTCATTGCTTAGCAATTCCTTGCAAATATTGCTCAGGTTATGCTACTGTGAACCATAGGTCCTCTAAAGGATCTGACAAGATCAAACAGCTGTTTTTCAACTAGTTCCATCTCAATCTCATATATAAGAAACCAGAATTCTTTATAATACCTCCCTGGGGCCCTGAAACCTTCCGATGTCAGCTCTTTCCATTTCCCCCTAGAACAATGTGATAGTCAAGAATATGTCCTGTCTCCTTTGTTGTCCTTTTTTGAGTAAAGTTTTAACTTGTCACTATTTGGTTTGCTGCCTCCAACAATGAATTATTCACCTCGAAATATGAAAATAGAATTTCATTATCTGCTAATAATGTATGATTTTTTTTTTTTTAATCAGCACGTCCAGCTAAGAATTCTCCTACACTTTAGAGAGAACTATTTCAAAGTCAGATGAGTTGAAGGGAGAAAGCAAAGTCCTTCAATCACCCTCTCTTCATTTAACTGATCTCAGGTCCAAGTTAGACTTCAGTGTGTTTCTCAAAATGACCTTAAGTATTAAGTAAAAAGAAATCATAAGGAAATGATGACTTGTGTTTACACTGTTCCTTTAAAATACATCTGAATAATGTAGGTGTGAGGCTCAAAGCTACCATCAGACTACAAATGTCCACTTACGGGATTACAGAATTGGATATCAGGGCATATGAGCTGATTTCTGTTGTATCTAAATGTATTGGCTCCATGCACAACACGACCTAGTCCATCTACATGGATTTACTTCAAAGCTTATAAAAAGCATATTTGTAGATTGCGAACCATCTAATAATAATAAAGTGCATACGATGTCTCAATGATGAGGGAGTAATGATGATAATGGAACTGCCGATGGTGATGGCAACAGTATATTCCACCTTTCAACTGCATCAAACATTTCATTTAACACTCCAGACAATGAGTTATGTATGTACACGAGATATGTATTATTATTTACCATCTCAAATACATAGATGGAGCAATTGGTATTAAAAGATAAATATTCATGCAACTCATATGAGGCAGAGGTGTGATTCAAATAACTCAAGAGATAATGATTCTAATTCCATCTTAAGTTATAGATACCTATTAAAAATAAGCCACAAGGACATGCCTGCTGATATAGCATGTTACTTCTTGTGGATCTCCTCACGTGCCCCCAGATCCCTTCAATTGTTGACCTTTGTAAATATATGGTCGTTTTTCTCCATCCTCCAAGTTTACTCTTGCTATACTTGTTAGTTTTCTTCTTTCATCTCAAGAAAGTACATTCAGATTAGACTTCCACTTCTGGTCATTTCACAATTGGTACTAAACTAACCCTCCCACAACATAAAACTTTATGATGTGACAAAATACATGAAGCAACTGCTTTCAGGAAATGGACAATGGGCAGCACAAGTCTGTGATGATGGAGAGAGGAGAAACGCACAAAGTGAGTGTAATGATAATCCAGTTCTCTGCCTGCGTGTAATCTCATGACCACATTTCAAAGAGCTCTAACCCAAGCATAGCCTGGGGGTCCAACTGAGCTGAAGAGGCAAACCAGAGTTCAGGCAGCTAATGTGGTTAGACTCTGGAGGATGGAAAGACCAAGGGGAGAAAGCCAAGCAGAATGGGGATCTCCTAAATTCATGGGATGGGTCTCTGGCTCAGGATGAGGCTACCCAGAGGCAGGGCAAGGCCTCCCAAAGCTCATCGCATAATGTGGACAAGTTAAGGATGTATGTTGTTCACTACAGAGAACCAATTAAAAATAAAAGGAGGAATAGCTGCAAGTCAATAGAGGAAAAAATAGAATCCTTAAGTAATTAACAATTTAAAAGAAAGCAAGAGAAGTGTTAAAGAGAAACAAAACACTGAAGGAGCAAATGGCAAATGAAGAGTAAGATAATACAGTTAAATCAATGAGATCAACAATTATATTAAGCGTAAATATAGTGAACAGTCCCAATTAATAGGCAGAACTTTGGTATACTGGATAATAATAAAGCAGATTATGTCTTCTACAAGACATACATTTTAAATACAAGACAGATTGGAAATAAAAGGAAAAAATATATAGCATCCAAAGAGTAAGCATAAAAAAAGGTGACATGACTTTATTAATATCAGATGATATGTATTTTGTGACCACAAATATTCCCAGAGATAATGAGGAACAATACGTTGCAAGAGGAGCAATTTACCAGGAAGGGGTAGCAACTATAAATGTGTATATACCTAATAATAGGGCATTAAAACGTATGATTCAAAAACTTTTGGAAGAATAGAGACAAATACACAATTATAGTCAGAGATTGTTGACATCCCTCTCTCAGTAATGGGACAAGCAGACAAGATAATATCTGTACAGAAAATCTCAACACAGCTAACTCAATTTACTTCACATTTATAGAACTGTGTACCCAACAACTCTTACCTCAGTTCAAGTGCATAGGGAAAACCAAGATAGATCATACACGAGGTCAAAAAACGTCTCAATAAATGTTGAAAGTTTGAAATCTCATGGAATATATTATCTGAACACAATACAGTTATGTTATAAATAAACAATAAAAACATAATGAGGAAATCGTCCATGTATTTAGAAATTTAATTCCATATTCTAATCAACAGGTCAATAAAGAGATTACAAGGGAAATAAGAAAATACTTTCAAATACTTTGAAAATTATATGTAAAATACATAAATACCAAAATACCAAAAATACTACTAATGATGCTTACAGTGAAATTTCACAACTAAAGATGATTAGAATGAAATTTAGAACTTTTAATGCTAATTCTAGAAAATAAAAAAGAAAAAACCTTTTTAATGCTGATACTAGAAAATAAAAAACCGTTAATGACCCAATTTTTTCAACAATAGCTGTAAATTTGAGCAAGTAAACAAAAATATATAGGAGGAAATGAAAAATGAGAATAAAAAATTCAATGGAATACAAAAAAAGCAGCAGAAAAATTAAGAAGCAAAAGTTGGTGTTTTAAAAAGATTTGTAATATTGACACCATTCTATCAGGAGTAAACAAAAGAGGAAACACAAATTGCCAATATCAGAAATGAAAATGGGTCTATCTCTATAGAACCTACAAATATTGATAAGAACATAAGAGAGGCTTGCGAAAAAATGTATGCCAAGAACTCAAAAAGCTAGACAAAATGGAATATTTAATAAAAGCACAATGTACCAAAATTGACTGATGAAAGATTAGAAAATCTGAATAGCGATATATTTGTTAAAGCAATTGAATTCAGATTTTTTTTTTCAAAAAAGAAAACCTTCTTATGAAGAATAGCAGACTTAGATGTGTTTACTGGTGAATTATATAAATATTAAATGAAGAATGTATACCAATATTACATAAACTGCTTTAGAAAACACAAGAGGAAACATTCTCAACCCACGCTCTGCAGCCAGCAGATACCCGATATCAAAAGCTAATGAAGCCATTTCAGAAAAAAATTATGACTGTTGAGCATTCCACGTGACCACAGACACAAAAAATATTCAATAGAATATTAAGAAGCTAAATCCGTCAAAATATAAAATAAAAAATACATCTTGACCAAAGTGGGGCTTTTTATTTCAGAATACAAAATCAGTACACTTTCAAAAATCAATAAAATTCACTAAATCTCAAGGATAAAATATAAAAAATTACAATCATATTAATAGAAGCAGAAAAAGCACTTAAAAATCCAACACCTACTTATGGTGAAAACTGTTGGCGAACTATGAATAAAAGTAATTTATTTAACCTGATAAAGCACATCTTTGAAGAACCTACAGCTGACGTCACACATAATGATGAAAGATGGAATACTTTCTCCTTAAAATCAGGAAACCAGTAAAGAATATCTGCTCTCACAAAATTCTTTTCCATATTGTCCTGAAGGTCATATTCAGGGCAGTAAGACCAGAATAATAAAAGGCATAGAGATAGAAAAAGAAGTGTTAAAACGATCTTTATTCAGAGACTGAAATGGTAGTTAACATTATAAAATCATGAGATATGTACAAAAAAATTCCCTGCTGGAACTAAGAAATAAATTTTGCTTGTCATAAATATAAGGTAACATATGAAAATCGACTATTTCTATATTCTAGCACCAAAAAAAAATTGAAAAATGGATTTTTAAAAATATGCTTATCATAGTATAAAATTTAAAATAATTAGAAATCAATTTAACAAAAGATAGGAATAAATCTGTAGCAAAAGTTGGAAAATATAGTTGAGAACTTGTAAAGAAAAACAAAACGAAATAAATAGGCAGTTAAATGATATTCATGGTTCAAGAGATTTCCTATTTTAAAATTTTCACTCTCTACAGAATTGGTGACTACCATGAATTGGTGACTTCAAATGGCATAAATTTCTTCTGGAGGCCTGAGTCTGAAGTCCAGGGGTGGGCAGGGTTAATTCAGCTGGAGGCTCCTAGGCAGAGTCCACTCAGGTCCTCTCTTAGCTACATCTGCTGGAAATTCTCATCACGCTATGGTTTGTGGTAGAATAACCACAAGCTCTATCTGTGCCTTCACATGTCCTTCCCCTCTGTGTGTCTGGGTCTGAAACCTTCCTCTCCTTTCTCTTATAAAGATCCTAGGCATTGGATTTTGGTCCCTCCCTGACTCCAGAATAATCTCATTTCAAGATCCTTAATTATCTGCAAAGACTTTATTTCCTAATCAGGTCACATTCACCGGTACTGCAGTTAGGATTAAGACATGTCTTCTGGGGGCTAAAATTCAAACCACTACAACCTACAACTCACATAATGTAGGCACCAAAAGTAATTTGAAATAAAGTGTAGCTCTGAAAGTACAAGCTAAAATTGTTAAAAACTCCAAGGGAAACATCACAGAGAACATCATTATGATCACGGGTAAGCAGAGCTTTCATAGATAGCACGCAAAAAAAGCTTGGAGCAAAATAATAATAATAATAATAATAATAATAATAATAATAATAATAAACTGGCCTTCAAGAAACTAAAAACCTTCTGATCTCAAAGGACACCAACAAGAAACTTAAAATCAAGCCACATATAGGAGAAAATATTTGTAACGCATGTCTGACAAAGGACTTACATCTAAAATATTTAATAACCTCTTATAACTCCAATGCACATCAAAACAAACACATGGAAAGAGTGGAAAGAGCATCATTACTCGCAGTCATCAAGGAAATTCAAATTAAAACAACAATAACACTTCACACCTGTGGAATGGGGTCAGGGAGGACTCAACAGGCAACTGTAGAGATATCCAAATGGCAGACTAGAAAAACACTGTGCCTGCTTCCTTCCATGAACACATTAAAATCACAACTTATAGAACAATCAACCTGGAGAACTAACTGAAGTCTAGCTGAACAGAAGTCTTTTTTTTTTTTTTTTTTTAATTAGTTTCAGGTGCACAAGACAAAGCAAAACTTAGATGTTTATCATTTATATCCCTCGAACAGAAGTCTTTTAACTGAAAATATGAAGAAGGTACGTTGAGACGGCTAGGAGGGGCAGAGACATGAAATGGGCCCTAAATCTCTGTGAGATGGATGAGAATCAGGAGGGGTGTCTCACGGCAGAGGTCCGCTCGGGAGGAACTTGTGACTCCAGCCCCACACTAATCTCCCCAGCTTGGAGTACTGGTGTGGGGAAAAGGAGCCGCCTCATCATCTGACTGTGAAAAACAGTTGGGATTCCGACCATCCGAGTAGGACAGAGCTGAGGAAAACCCAAATGTCCTCTTAAACTGCCAGTGCAGACTCACTCGCTCACAATCACTCACCTTGGGCTCCAGCAGAGGGTCGGTGACTCAGGGGGCGTCAGAGTCATATGAGGGGCAGACTGAGGTGTGTCGCCACAGCGAGGGCTGGAGGACAGTTGCCATTTTCCCTGTGTAGTTTCCTTTAGTGCCGTTGGCAGGTGGGCACCATCTTTCCTGTGTTGAGCCCACCCCCACAGGCCAAATCTGAACCTGATTGGTCCGGTGAGCTCTGCTCATTCTGTCCTAACTCCCTGAGGCCCCACCCCACCCAATTTGCCCAACACCTGAGTCACTTTCTCAGCAAGCAGCCAGCCCTGCCCACATTTGCACTCTTTCTTGGAAAAGTATCGGAGTCTGGTCCCTAGGCAGACGGCAGCTGGCCTCAGTGTACTCTGAGACTTTTGCTGAGTCGCTCCAGGCTCAGCACTGGCACCAAACCAGAATTTACATTAACCTGGTCACTGCAACTCTTCCCACTCTCCTGACGCCCTGAGACCCTGCCTCATCCAACTCAGGATGCTTTATCAGTGGCTGAACCTTAAGGGAGCTGGCAGGTGGCAGCAAGCCTCAGGGTGTCCTGACTTTTTGCAGAGCCACCCCGGGCTGTACTGGTGGCAGACATTCTCGGTTCACAGTGTGGCCTCTCCATGTGCCTGCGATGAGATTTCACTTATAAGTGGAATCTAAAGAACAAAATAAACAAACAAAACAGATACAAACTCACAGAGAACATTTTGATGGTTGCCATATAGGAAGGGGTTGGGGGACGACAGGGGAAAGGATTAAGAAGCACAAATTGGTCGTACTTCTGGGGATGGAGGGTGTAACACAAGGATATAGTCAGTAATACTGTAATAACTATGGATGGTGTCAGATGGGTACTAGAGCTGTTGGGGTGAGAGATGGGAGGGGGTTGGGATCAGGGTGAAAAGGTGAAGGGATTAAGAAGTACAAATTGGTATTTACAAAATAGTCATGGGGATGTAAAGTAAAGCACAGGGAACATAGTCAATAATATGGTAATAACTATGTATAGTGCCAGGTGAGTACTAGACTAGTCAGGGGGATCACTTCATAAATCATATAAATGTCTAACCACAATGCTGTGCACCTAAAATTAATATAAAATAATATTGAATGTCAACTGTAATTAAAAATTAAAAAAGGGGGGAAGGTGAAGGGAAATAAGAGGTCCAAATTTCCAGGTATAAAACAAATAAGTCACGGAGATGTAACATACAGCACAGGGAATATAGTCAATAATATTGTGACAGCTGGGATGGTGTCAGATGGTTGCTGGACTTATGGTGGTCCCTACTTTAGGTTGAATAAATGTTGAATAACTATAGTGTACCCCCCCAAATCAATATAATATTGTCTGTTAGCTATATTTTAATAAAACTTTTTTTAAAACAGGCAATTATTGGTGACAATATAGAATAGAGCAACTGGACAGATATGTACACCTATGTGTCCAACATTAAGACATGGCATATTTCCATCTTCCCGAAAAGTTCCCTTGGGCTCCACTGCAGAGCTGGTAGAACTGTAAATGGTATGATGACTTTGGACAACAGTTTAGTAGTCTCTTGAATATACATTGCCTCTGTGATTCACCAATTTCACACCTAGTATTTATCCAGGAGAAATGGAACACATGTCTGTATAAAGACTTGTACACAGATGTTCTTAGGAAAGATGCCTGAGAACATATTCAGACTATCTTATTTTACAGATGAAGAAACAGACATCCAAGTTTCACAATATGAAATATGTATCTACGTGTCCCTTTCATGAAATTACCTGAGACATTTTCTCTTTGAAAACTACTACCAAAATTGTGGCTTGGGTGAAAAGAATTGAAATGTTCAGTCGGTTGTCACAAGAACAATCTTTGATTATGCTTTTTCAAATTGTAGAACAATAACACAAAAAAACAACAACCAAAAAAAAAAATACAACTCTATGAAACACGAATTTTAGTCTGTTAACATTTCAGAGCTAATAGTTTCTTTAGATTGGGCTTTTATTCCCAAAACTGCAGACTGGAAGATTTTCCTTGATATGCTATTTAACCCAAAAATACAGAAATCACTAGTGTCATCTGTTGGTGAAACTGAAAAATACAAGCTATCTTAGAATAAGATTTCTTTAGAAAATTCTCATTCTTATAAGATCCATTGAAGGAGCATCTGTGAGATTTCGAAGCTAATAGCACTCTTTCATGTACCTTTTATCATTTCTTTTCATTATAAAAAGAAACAAAACAAAACAAAACAGAGCTCTTTTAGCTCATGGTTGAGGAATGGCAAAGCTCTTTTGCACAATGAGTTAGAAATGCGTGGGTCTTTTCAGTAAATGGATATATATTTATCTAGTAAATAGGAAAATAGGATGCTACTGTAGAATAAAACGATGATGTCCCCTGCCCTAGAAATACTACTTACTATACCAATGTGGTGGGGCTCTCCGAACCTGTGCAAAGGAACAGGAAGAACATATAGTTTGCTGTGTGGGCAGAAGAAAGAAGCATATTCAAAAATTTATTTTCATCGAGTACTAATTCTTATTATCCCAAACAATCTACCTCTTATCATTTCCTCTCTTCCAAAAACTAGGAAATAAGTGAAATGGTAGTGAATTTAAAATACAGCAAGCAATTGAGTCCTCAATCAAATGAAAACCAATGCTTCCTAGAGCTTCAATAAGAGCTGGAACAAGAGGGAAGGGGGAGGGGAGGGAAGAAGGAGGGTACAGGTGTCACCTGAATGGCCCCTTCTGATGTGCCAGGGGACTTATGTCCTTGCTGATCAAAGTGGTCTCCAGCCCTAATCATGAACAATTACTAGACATTTTGCTTAAAATGCAGAGTCTCAAATCCTGCTGAGGCCTACTGACTGAGAGGCAACATTTTAATAAGATCCTCAGGTAATTTATAAGCATGTGAATCTTTGGTAACAATGGATCACATCACTTACCCCGTTTGAATCTCATAAACTCTTAGGTGCATACTTTGGTCCCCATTTTACTGATCCAGAAATAGACCCTCAGAGAATTTCTTTTCACTTCCCCATGTATCCCAAATATAGCAAGTCTCCCAGCAAAGCACAGTTTTGGTTAGTGAACTTATCAGAAATGACACTTTCTAGAAATCTGTTTGCTAAATCAATCACTTTTTATTCAGTCCTTATTATTTATGTGTGAACATTTTTTTCTTCTATTAGGCAGAATGGAGGCTGTTTTATGCATCTGTGCTCCTCGCCCCATGCTTCTCATGCCAAAATGTTTAACAATTTGAGAGTACATGTGTGTGTAATTGTATCAATAGTCTCGTAGCTTTGGGCACATTTCTTAGCTTCTAATAGCTTCAGAGTCATTATCCATAAATAATAATCTGTTAGTGAAATAGTGATTCACAATTCTAAAGGACCTTCAGCCCTTTAGAGAACAAATATTTCATAATGCCTCCTTTATTAATCCTAAAATGGAATTCACAGACATTAGTGTCTATCTCTACCCATAATCTGGGAAAATGGAAAAGTTACATAATTCTCTAAATTGATGTAATAGAGAAACAAAGGAAATCAGTTGATGAAACAATATATTTTTCACTGCATAATTGCTTTAGTGTGACTACCCAGGAAGATAAAATACAATAGTCAACTTGTTTGCCCCATTCCCCAAGAATTATCAGAATTCTGTAACCACAAAGGCAGGCTGATACAAGTAGCTGTACTGGTTGTTTATACAGCACAACTGGTGTGACTATTAGCGTATTAGCGTTTTCCCCAAATGGCAACAACTCCTAGTGAAATTTTGAGGAAGGAAAATCAACTTGATCTATTTATTTTGAAGGGATAGCCTGTGCAGTGGCCCTGACAGAAGCAAGCCCAGAGTAACTAGACTTGGTGGGCAAGCAGGGGATATTACCAGAAGAAGTCAGAGAGGTAGGCAGGGGCCAGGCTGGAGGATACTTAAAAGCCATGCATCGGTAAAAGCTGTCACACTATATTGTTCAAAAATCTTTGCAAGGAAGTGGTCTAGCTCATCCACCCAGGTATCCATTGATCCATGCCTCCATCCATCCATCCATCCATCCATCCATCCATCTATACATCTATTTGTTCACAAACATTCATCACAGACGTTTTTTATTAATCATCAGTGAAGGATAAATACATTTCCAATCACTGACCTTAAAGAACTCACAGTCTGATGACACACAGTTTACTGTACAATTACTAGAGGGACAGGACCTCTCCTTGTCACATGTGTTATTCTGAGTACTGATACAGAACCTGCTGGGAGTTTTACCCAGTTGTGTTGTCAGCCTCCTTGCAGCCTCACAGTAATGACTCTGAGGTGTCTGACAACAATCATGCCCCTTATCTGCAGATAACTCATAAGATAAAGCCTGTGACTGCCGCAGCAAACCAGACTAATGTGCCTCTCACGTTATGAGAACACATGTCTTTGGATATAGCTTTAGACGGATACACTGGTGGTGACGATAAATAGATGGATTACGTTGTCTGCCTAAGTGCACAGATACACAAATAGATAAATTCAACTGGGACAAAGGCAGGCCTTGGGATAGCAGCACCTCATCCCCGGGAAAGCTGATTGCTAGCGCTCGACAGAAGGAACCTATTTACTTGTAACAAGGACCATGCTGGGCTGATTTGACAACTTCTGAAGTAAATATTTTAAAACCATAATGGAAGAAGAAATTACTTAACCTCGAGTCCTTGTAAGCCAAGGAAAGCTTGTCATATGGCATTTTCCCCTCAGTGGCTTTATGTTGTTGTTCCCCTAAAGGCACAACTATTAAGTAGATATGATGGCTTTATTATTCAGATTCGATTTTGAGGAAGAAAAAGTAGGAAAAAAGAGGGAACTACACAGCGTGCCCATTAAGAGGTGGATTTTTCTGACTGTTTCCTAAGTGGAACTGTTGGCCCCTCTGACCTCTATTTTGTTGCCTCCTGTATTTGCTAGAAGGTTGAGGGCTTAGCATGATATCTTAACTGCGATGACTCTGCCGTAGAGAAAAGTGATGATGTCTCTCGCTGAGAAGTAGAGTCACTAAATATATCTTGTCGTGCAAATATAGAAATGTCTCGCCATACTCTGCCCCAAATTCCTGTAGAAAAAAGAACAATGTCCTGCAGCTTTCACCTCTAACAATGGTCCCTCTATTGCGCTGATATGGTAGAGCTGACTGTCCCTCTAAGGGTCAGCTCAGAAACGCTGCTATAAATGAGGTTACACAATAACACAGCTCAGGTCCCGGTACTTAGAACCAAACACTTAGGATTTGTGCCTCCCCTGCCGTGTGGCTGAGATCAATCTTCCCAGGAGAAGTCAAGCTGCTGTTAAAAGTATGTCACCCCTTTGGCTTCCTTGGGAGTTTAACAGCCTAGGGTTAGAGTTAAATATTAGTTTTTTTTTGTAGTCAGACGTGAGAGAACAGGAGAAATCAGAGGACTTTCCTGACTCCTACCCAAGTGGACATCCTATGCATACGGAACAATTTTGGGGTTGACTGGGTATCTCCATCTTTTTCAGGGAAGTACGACTTCTCTCCCTAGCAGCCATGAATTTACTATAGGATCCAGACCCCTTGGTGGCAGCTGAAGGGATCAGGTATGGATGTGTGACCAATGTGGGCCAATCAGATTCTTTCGGCTGGGAATTTGGAAAAGGAGCAACTTAACTTAAATTCTATGCAACTGACTTGAATGAAGTACAAATACAATCAGGTGTTGTGTGACAGCCACAGACATGGAAAAAAACAGTTCTGCAGAGAAAATACTATTGCTTACGTTGAGAAAAGCAGAGACCTCTCTGTGGTCTTTCCCTTTGATTCCATTTAATTTCCTTTATTAACTTAACCAAGTTTAAAAGGCTTCTATCATTTGAAACTAAAAGATTTTAACTAAGATACTTCTCAAATAACTCAGGCCACAAAATGAGTTTTCTCAGTGACTGATACCGCACATTCCCCACAGCACATGCACGTTGAAATTTAAATAAATAACCAGTTGAACGTTCTTCTATGTCAATAACCATGGTACTGAATTTCATTTAAGCACCCAGAGTGTGTAAGGCTCTGATGGTTTGGTGGGAATGGGAACACGGATAACGAGTCCGTGACCTAGAGGAATGGGTGGGGGTCCTTGTTGCTACTTCTCTGACACTGTTCTGCGTGCACCTACACGGAAGGGGACCGGGACACCCAGGGAACGTGTGGATCATGGTGGTCATGATTGCAACTAGAATGTTCAGACACATTCAGAGTCAGAGAAATATCCCAGGAGTTTTCCAGACTGTAATAAACCATGTTTCCTGAGACGAGACAGAAGTGAACTGATGTGATAAGCCCCTCTGCTTATATAGACTTGTCCTTGGAGAAATCCAATTTCAAATGCCTGGGGAATCCGTCCAAAGAAAACAGCCTGATAACATACCAGGAAATCTATAAATCCAAGATGTTAAATGTCAACCTACTGTTAGTTGGATATAAAAGCGTGGCAATTAATCTCTAGAGGCAACAGTTGCATGTGCCGGAAAATGATTACACGGGGAAGTTGTTAATCAGTCTTGTTTGGCAGATAATGTCCGGATAAAACAAGGAGCTGACGGACACCGAGGAGAGGAACACTGTCTTCATTCAGGTTCATGGGCTCGGGGAGTCCAAAAGGTACCTGAAATGCATGGACAGCTAGCACGCCAGGGTTGGTCATGGTGACCTGATCAGACAAACGAATGAAGATAACGAAATTGCAGCATTGGTCCTCAAGCAGGTGCATTAGTGTGGGGCCCTCCACATTCTCGTATTGGTTGTTTGAGGGACAATTATAGAGACAAAAACATTGCCTGTCCCAGTAAAACCCATGTTTGCCACAAGATCACAGTATGTTCTTGGCCACACGTTGAGATGTTCCCTGAAGAGACGCTGCCACAGGTGTGCCACAGGGATGACAGATGGAGTTTTCAGTGCGGAGGCCACGCTGCCTTGGGGAGCTCTCCCTTCTGGTGATAACAGCTCCACACCTCACCCTGAAATATAGAGGGTGCCAAAAAAATGTATACACATTTTAAGAAAGGAAAAAACTGTATTAAATTGAAATACTCAATATATACCAATAACAAAAGATGAATACAAGTCACGTTTGACTTCTGCACTTACAGGAGGTGGTCAGAATGGTTACCATCAGGGTCCAGACACTTCTGATTACGGCAAACTCCTGCTTGAGCAACGCTGACCAAAGTGTCCACTTACATCACTGCGCATGCCATTTCAATTTCTTCACACAGTACCACGCGTCTGAAACTTACAACGCATGCGGGCAGTTCTCAGGCATGTTGCAGGTTCTGTTGCAGACTCACGCCTCCATCGTCGTACTTCCACAATGTTCTCGATTTTCAAACACCACTTCAAAATGGTCTTGTGCTGCTCTAACAACAACCGTGCTTCTGCCATTTTCTTTGACTGTCCTGCCTGTCGCATAGTGATGCCAGCATTCATTTGGTTAACGCCATCTTTTGAGGGAACGTCATACTACACATTGCTACTGTAATTCAATTCAACTTCGAAAAGTAATACTACATAGATAGCAACTCTTAAAATGTGTGTACATTTTTTTGTCATCCCTGGTATCTTAGCCTTCCTGGGCTTCAGTGATACAGGTGTCACAATGCCTCCGTGTGACTCAGCATAATGCCCTCAGGAAAACAAGGTACAACCCCAGCCTGTGCTAATTCATGACCAATTGCACATTTGCAGACTCCAGTTCCTATCAGAAGTCAAAGAGGAAGCAGAGGGAACTATGACTGCCTGATGAAAACTACGCTAAGTAGTAACAGCACCTGCCAGATAGACGTTAGTGTGTGGAATAGTTTGCACAGTATGGATGGGGCCCTCCAAGGAGCCAGATGTTAACAGAGACATGATTACAAGGGAGACAGGATGAAGGTCAGTCACTGGAGGGGAGTTTCTGAGCCTGGTCCTTTCGTTTGTCACGGACAGTTGGTGAGACGTGGAGCACTGTGGTGGGGACCAAGCCTAGAGGTACCCTGTCCATTTGCCCCAAAGCTCTTTTCAGATGTCAGCTGTCACTTATCCATTTATGCCACAGCTACTCATTCAGCGTCTATGGTGTGTGAAGCACTGTGTACCGTGTGAGGCTGGGGACATAGGGACGTGCACAAAACAGAGCCAGTCCCTGTCACCAGGCAGCTCACCATACGGTGGCGGCAGGGGAGTGTGCCTGGAAGGTGAAGGAGGGTACAGAAGAGGGGCAGGTGTGCAGAAACCTCACCAATGCACACGCTACATGCCACGGCAGAAAATTAAACTGCACATGGACGTCCACAGGTTTCTGCTGGAGGGATTTACAAACAAAGGGGCCATATCCTGTTCCGCTCTTCAGAAAGACCATTCCTGCAAGCCTCGTGAAGGGTGATTTCATGGACCAAGCAAAACAAAAATCTGTAAGCAGAAAAAACTGTTTCTTTCCATGAAAATTCAACAACGGCTAAAAATGACATTTAAATTTTCTGTGCCTTAATTTCCTCACATATGAAATAGGTTAGTCACACTAGGTCAGAGGTTGGCAAACTACAGCTCTGGGGCCCTATTGGGTAGGTACCTGTTTTTGTAAAGGAAATTTTGTTGGAATGTGTCAGGCTCATTCAGTTTGCGTTGTCTGGCTGGTTGTGTGCTAACAATGGAGGAGCTGAGTGGTGACAACAGAGACTCCATAGCCCACGAGCCCTAAAATGTTTACTATTCGGCCTTTACAGAAACAATGCATCGCTAACCTTGCACTAGATATTCAGTTGGGTTTCTTCCAGTCATAATATTATTTGGGTCTAATCAAATACTTGACTAAACACCTGGAACCCTCCCCTACTTTCTCACTCATGCACTGTATATAAAGCAATAAATACACACACATACTTTGGGATGTTCCAGGTGATTAAATATATTGGTTACCTGAGAGTTATACATGCTCAAAACGTAAGTTAGAAAATTTCAAATGCTTAGAAAGCTAAAAAGTACATTAAACCTTAAGTCTAGACTTATGTGAGTTTAATACCTGAGAATACAGTCTATTTTGGAGGGAGGTGGAATTACGAATACTCTCCATGCATGAATACTAGAGAGCAGAAAATGCAAAATAAGGGACTGAGCATAAGAATGGCATGTTAGAAGTGATCTACAATCAGTCTCTGACACCACCTTTTGCAATTATCACTCATTTAATTTCTAAACATGCTGGTGTTTTAAATGTTTATATTATAGCAAAACTGATGACACATGTTTACAGGATTATAGGAGAGCAGACTCACTTAGAGGCGTCATCCTCTCAGTATCTCAGTTTATTGCTATTAATAATGGAAATACATCATATTTATAGAACCTTTCCTTGGATGAACCCATTGGATCATTTATCCTCTCAGATTTTTATTTAGAATTTCAAGGCTTATACTTACATCAAACATTTCTTAGAAATATGGAGGGGCAGATAATGTTTGGCTATGTTTCATTTGTGGGGAAACTGAACTACAGAAACCACTGTTTATTTTATTTTATTTATTTATTTTTCTTATTTCTGTCAGTGACACAACTAGTTAAGTGTGTGGTACACACAGAAACGGATCTTTTAGACTGAGGTTTGCCTCCTAAACCAGCAATGATAGTGTTTCCTTCCTCAGATGGATAAGGCACCAAATACTGAGATCAGAAAGTTTGTTTTCTTTCTGATTTTTGTGACTTTCTGAAGTTCAGTGAGCCTACTCTTCATGAAAAGAGTGGACAAAAAGGGGGTTCTATGAAAAGTGACCTTACAGGGTGATCTGATCATAAATTCCTAACTGGACAGGTCCTGGTGGGCAGTCACATCCCAGGCATATAACTTCTTTAATAAAAGTTTTATCTTTGCCTCAAGCAAGCCTTGTCCACTGTTTCTGTGCTTCTAGGTTAACACACCTTTGGAAATCCTCTTTTCAGACCCCTCCTTCTAAGACATAACCCCCTTCAAGAGGGCAAATAACCTTCACTCTCTTTTAATCCCATCCCCACCGCCCTTCTCCCACCTCCCTGTCATCTTCTTGTGTCCCCTCCTTAATCTCAAATGCATAAAAGAAGCTGCAAAACTGTCATTCTCCGGAGTGTTTGAGATCTGGCATATGTCGTTTGGCTCAAATAAACTGTTATAAAAATTCTCTACAGGTTTGGCCGTTTCTTACATCGACAAGGGTAAGACGCGTATAATGCAATGTAGGTAAATCTCAGAGGTATTCAAAAAATGAGCAAATCTGAATGTTAGCAAGTACAGAGAGTTTCCTATGCTTCAGGCACCACACTATCTAATTCTCACAGCAATCCTAGGGCAGGAGCTGTTAATTTCATTATCCCTATTTTACAGATGAGAAAAATTGATATTTTACAGGGTAGGGGAAGAAAAATAATTTTCCTTCTACCCTTCTAGGTTTTGCCTTTAGACTCCCCCACTCCACTCCACCCCCGTAATAAAAGGTTAACGGGAAAAAAGCAAACAGAACTTTAATAACATATATACTCCCTATATACATGGGAGATACTCAGGAAAACTGAGTAGTTCTCCTAAATGGCCCAAGCCATCCATATAAGTATCATCTTCAGCTACAGACACAAGAAGGTGTTGGGGGTTCGGGAGGCATTTCAGAGGTGAGCAGGCAAAGCCCAGCAGATTGGTGCGAGGGTGTATGCGGACCTAAGCCCCTGCCTTCTCCACTGAGAAGCCTCTCGAGAGACAGCTCAGCCTTTCCTGGTCCAGAGAAGTGGACACAACCAAAGACAAATGGAGGCCAACAGAGGTTTCCCTTAGAAATGCACCTGTTCCTTCCAAAGAGTGACAGCTACTCTACCTTCAGAGCTTCTCCCATGTCTGCTGTTTCTTAAACTAACTAGGCTCAAATAATCCTTATGCTGAAGAAGCATACTCTGGGAGGCACATTCTGCCCCCTTCACCAGTAAGGATTCACACCCGGTGTCCTGACTGCCAGGTCTCTGCTCCTAATTGCTGATAATTGCTAGCTTGTCTGCCTCCTTGCCCATCAGTCCCTGTGTGCCCTGCTTCTGTGATGTTCTGCTCTTTATATTATGTAAAAATGTCTATACTCTTATTTTAATTTAAATAAAGCATGTGCACCTTTGCTCGCCAATCGGACAGTACGACACTTGAGGACAGTGATGGTCTTATTAGGGTCTGGAGACGGGGTAGGTAGGTGGGTGTGCACAGATACCTCCTAAGTGACAGGAGGAAGGGCATGTGCACACCAGGGGGCCTGGGGAGAGTGTGTACCTTCAAAGTCGGCCACAAATGTCAGGTGTCTTCCTATGCACTTATGTCCCTCCCACCCCTAAACCAGAGGGTTTCCCCTCCCTTAAACAGTTGCCTCAGGTTCTGTGCATCACTCTTCCAGACTTTTTTTTTTTTTTTTACATGTTACCTACTACCATAGATATTTGAATATATTTTAGGTCCCTTTTAAAATTCTGAGCTTCTTGAGTTTTAAGACTAAGGCTATTTTCCCCCCTTTATCTCCACAGTTCTTAACGGACTGCCTTGTGTAAGAGCTGCAGAAATATAAATCTCTGCTGAATAAATGAATAAACATGAGTTGATTTGATTTGTTGATTTGTTGATGCAAGTCACAATCTTTAGCTCTCATGTTCAGATCCATTTCTCACTCTACAGTGTTCCAGGTTGCATAATATCTAAAAGTCCAAATACCATTTCAACCAGAGCTCTGCCTTTGATGCTTAACCTTGGGGCTGATGAGGTGTTTCTATGGTTTTGTGGTTAAAGTTTTACATCCAAGTTTGAGGTGGCAGAGAAATGTTGGCTGAGGTCACTTTGTAGTCAGGAAAATTATCTTCTTCCTTAGGAATTCACATGATCTTAAATTAAATGATTCCAGCTATAAAGAATAATTGGTTGAGACTCACCATCTAACAAGTTGTAGCTACAAAAAGAAATGAGTTTTGCAAAGTGACAGGCTACAGAGCCGTATGTCATTTTACTTTTTGTTCAGTTTATTTCCAGACATATTTTTAGATTTAATTCTCTTTTGTCCTCCTTTTTCTGTATAGTCCTAAACATTTGGCTTAACAATACTTATAATCCCAAATCACAATTTTTATTAACATGTTTTCAGGCAGAGTTTAATTTTAATTACTCATGACACCCGCTTTAATTTTCCAGTAAAGACAATTTAAGAAAGGAATAGGGATACGATGCCTCAGTACATTACTTTTTATTAAATTTTTTGAAGAAGTGTTAAGATTATTAATTATCAGGTTTTTAAGGTGGGACACACAGAGGTTTCACCATATTCAAAAACATCTACAAAATTATCTTTGGAATTCATAAACTATACTTGCATGGTTGGTGAGGGAGGATCATAGTGAATAACTCTGGGGTCAGGCTGTGGACTCTCCTGATTCTTCCATTAACAGGAAAAGCTGACATGGCTGGTGTTCTTATCATGCTCCAGAATCATGCTTTACACAGTGTCTCAATATGTGCTATATCATCTTTAATTAAAGTAGAAATACCAGTAAGAGAGGATCAGAGTCACAAAGGAAACAAGAGTGTAGGTGCCAAGACTTTGTAAACTCATGTTCTCAATTTTATCAGTAAGAATACTTGCATACTTGCATGTGCACACAACCAAGAGTGGTCAGAATTTGTCAGGGAGGGAGAGGTCTTTGCCATGAACTAGTTCAACTGTCTGCTTTTACAAATTAGATTTGGAACAGCAAGCTCAGGTGACTTGTCTAAACTTATTAGCATCTGAGTCTATTATTTAAATACTGTGCAAAAATCCACTTCAAAATGTCATGGATTAAATCCACAACACTGTACTATGTCTTAGAATTGGGCATTCAATGCTGGCTCAGAGAGACAGTCCTTTCACTGCACATTATGTGTTCTGAGCATGGAATGTCTGAGATGCTTCTTATTTCACAGGACTGGTACCTTGGCCAGGGTGGCTGGCACCACTCGGGGTTGGCCAGTCATCTCTTCTTTCCCACTTAGCCTTTGCATGTGGCTCACTGGGACTTCCTCACAACATGGCGTCCGGCTACCCACAGGGAAGATGCTGAACTCCTGACCCTTTTAAAGGTGCAGCCTGCAACTGTCACTTCTGCTGCTTCATGCTGGTTCAGTATAGATCCAAGAGACGGGGAAGAAGATGGTGTCTTCTGAAGTATGCACCAGCAAGTGAGTGAGGAAATTAATAGCGGCCATCTTTCCAGACTGTCTATCACACCAGTACAGCTGAGAAGGACCACATTTCTCTTCCTAGTTTGGTTTTAGATTTGTCTCATCACTGTGTCTCTTCTATGTGTGTTTTTACAGCATTATATCCCTTTGAGAAGAGCAATTGAGTTTCTGAGTCTTTCTACAGTCTGGCCCTCTGAACTTAATGCTGTGTTAGACCCATTATGTATACTAAATTGTTATTTGTTGAGGTTTACTTACTCTACCGTCTCCTGTCCAGACCAGACCTCCTTCAAAACCTATCTTAGAGGTAAAGAGCAGGATGGACTCTGGAGCAAACCTAAGTCACTCATTATTTATTGAGCGTGTGCTACCTGGCAAATGCCATGCTGTGTTTCTACCACATTCTATTTTGTTAGAACCTGACTAGAAAGTAGAGTGATATAGTGTGGTATATATATGAGGGTCAAAGAGGTCAGGTTTCTCATTGAAGGTTTCATACCAGAAGAGTTTCCCTCGTCTCTCTACCATCTGGGCCGTGGTCTCCCAGCCCAGGGAGGGAAGAGAGTCGATGAGCTTGGCAATGAAGTGAAGAAGAGGGAAGAGAGGAGGAGATGGGACAGAGCAAGGGAGAGGAAAGAAAAACAAGAAAAGGACAGTAGCAGCACATAGAGAGCAGAAGAGAGAGAGAGTAGGAAGGTTTAAACATACCTTAGAAAGATGGTGTTTTGGGGCTAGAGAGGTTGAGCACACTGGAAGTTGATTTGAGTCATTAGAGAATGAGAGATGAGAGATGCAAGAGGAAACATGGCTACTCGAGGGAGAGATGTCCCAGAGGAAACCCCAAGCAAATGCTGGTGGGCAGACACCAAAGTGCTGGCCTTGATGGTGACAGTGGGCAATTTCTCCTCGGACAGGATAATAGGAGAGGATGAAGGAAGGCCTGAGGATTTCTGAGGGAAAGAGGAGGAAAGTTGAGAGATTGAATGATTAGAACACCATTTCAGGGAAAGTATTCAAGTTTTGATTTAAAAAAAAATTACCACAAGCAAAGTTAAATTCAAGAAGCTGCTTCAGTATCACTCCTTGAGAGACACGGACATCGTTCAGAGGGAGGAGGAAAGAAGCACCACGGCACGGGATGCTTGCCTTGTTCTTTTTAGAACATCTAATCTTTAATTTCAAAATAACCCCAATACCAGAAAAGGACGCATAGTCAAATTAGAGCTTAATATTGTCGAGTATTAAATTCTTCAATTATTTCCTGCCTCCAGAGATTTTATAAGTAGAAGATTAACAGTCTTCTCCATATTTGAAGCATTAAAATATATTTAGAGATGCTATTAACAACCTTTACTTAGACTGCACTGAGCAGGAACAGATCAAGTTCAAGAAGAAAAAGTCTCCCCAGATCCTGAGGTGCTACCCAAGCCTCCACAGTCTGGCACATTTTCATGCAATGTCTCAGCCGATCTTAAAGAAAAACCTATGTAACAGTGAACAGAGGTTTGCTTTTCCTATTTTTCAGATACACCTCTTTCTAAAAAGAGCTTACTATTTCATCAGGAAGGACAAAAAAATAAGCCTCAGGAAACGAGCCATCAAGGCACCCTGGGTCTTTGACAATAGCCTGCAGCAAAGCTTAAGAGGCATCGTCCACTAACCTTAACATGAGCTGACGTTAATGTTGAAGTAGTTATTTGCTAATAGGAATTATGTGTAACAGGTTAAACTACATTTGTTTGCAACCTTTAAAATTCAAGGGGATATTTTCTGCCTTTGACGCATATACTTACACTGCCATTCACACTGAAGTACCTTCTCTCTTTGGAGTGACAGGGAGCATCTAATCCCGCGTAACCCATCCTTAGTCGGGAGAGGGCATCTCATACCTTCTTTACTCCTCATCCCTAACTCCTTCATTTCACCAATTTGACTGGCAACATTTTTGTTGGAAAGTTAATGAGGGTCTTCCACCCTCTCAATCGCCCTACGCAGCGCAAAATCATTATTGAGACCGCTGAGGCTGGGCAAGGACTAACAGCACTATTTTCCTTGGTATAAAAGATTTCACGAGAACATGGGTAGGGGTTCAGACATGGAGCCTGCAGGCAGACTTGGCGTTATAAATGCCAGCATCACCACATACTCACTGTGTGGTCCAGGACAAACTGATTATCGCTGGTCTTACTTTCCTCAGAGAGAGAGAATAACAGTGCCATGGCAAGAGCTGTCGCAAAGGTTAAATGAAATGACATACACTAGTCATTATCAGAGCACCCGATATTAGATTTTTTGTTTTATTATTTTATTATCTCAAGCACGCCAAGTTACTATAGAGTTTAATCTCCAGTTTACTCAATGTAAAATGATCTGAAATAATGCAGCTGATTGCAACATAGAAACAGTAACTTACGGTTTTGTTTGTGTAATACCGCGTAGCTCACATGTCACTTTCTCAATGAGGCTTGTCTCATTTCAAACTGGTATCTGTACTCCTGCATCTTGACTTAGTACCTCCAAAATTGTCCTTTTCTGCACCCATAACACTTGTTTCCTAACCTGCACTATTTATTCCATTCACTGCACTTCTCGTCCCACTAGACTGCAGCCCCTCAAGGTCAGAGATTTCTATTAGCCTATCCCCTACTTTACCCCCGGTGGCATATTAGTGCCTGGAATATAGTAACCTCTATACAGATATTTGCTGAGTGAACGGATGAAGAAGAGAAGAAAGGAGGGAAACAAGTACAATTGTTCTTGTCCAAAAAGGAAAATAAAAAGGGGAGGAAAAACGGGTGTCTCACACATACAAACAGTTTAGAACCTTGCAGGGTGTTTGCTCTTGTCCAAAACATCCCTAGAGACACGTGGTTCACAGCAAGTGCTCCTTGATACCTGGTCCTGTTCAAACGCCCTTGGGTTCAAAGAGCTCATAACATTTGTTCACAAGAGTAATACATCAAAAGTATTATCATGTCTTATTGGTCCAGCAATTGTGTTGTGGCTGTATCTCCAAGTGACCCTTCCTGCCTCTGGAACCCAGTAAAACAGGACTTAAATATCAAGGACCTTGTGGCGTGGACCAGATGTCACATAATGCAAGTCCATCTGCCAAGGCCACTACCTATCACTACTGTCTACACTGGAGGATTCAGGACTAAAAGCAACATTCAGTCAAGGAGATGCAGGTCGTCCATGTTCTGATCTATGTCATTTCTGCAACCTGAGAATGTCAGTCAACTCATGGGCATCAAGATTTCATTAAAGTCTATGTATCATAGAAACCCAGCTTTGTTCAAAGCACCTGATAGTCTAAAACCCTAAAACCTTTCTTTCCAAACCTATTTACAGATTATTAAACAGAAAAGGTGACATCTTATCAGGCATGACTTCCAACATCTGAATTAAGAGCTAATGTCTATTTTCCCCAAGCCTCTAAAAATTGGTTTATCCATATCAAAAGCATAAAAATATATTCTTAAAACACACATGTAGGTATTTATATGATCGTAGTTGTTTAAATCTAGGTGCAAAATAAAACCTGAAGTGTAAGAAGTTAAAGAAACACATCAGTAGAGCTTCAAGGGTTGTTGTTGTTGTTGTTGTTGAATTTGTATTTATTTGGGGTAAATAACTGTTGATGAGATTGCTGGGTCTAAAGGTAATTATATCTTTGACTTTATTAGAAATTACAAAAATATTTCCCATAGTACCATTTTCAATTCCTATCTCCTTCCAAAAAAAACGATCAGAATTAGAGACACATTTACTCTGCATCCATGCCTGAACTTAATATTTTCAGTTTTATTTTTCAGTGTTTGTTTTTTAGCCAGTTAATTGGTATATGGTGGTTTTAATTTTCATTTTCCTAATCATTAGCGTTATTGAGCATCTCTTGATATGTTTATTTGCCATTTGTTAACACACACCCCTTTGGTGAATTATCTATTCAAAATATCTATGTTTTTAAGTTGTTTACATATATTCTGGATGATAAGTAGAAATAATATATATATATTTTTTCTAAATATTATTCCTTTATATTTTATATATTTAAGGTATACAAGTTGATACTTTGATATATATTGTGAAGTCACCACAATCAGCTTAATTAACATCTCCATCACCTCACAGAGTTACCATTTTCTTGTGTGTGTGTGTGTGTGTGTGTGTGTTTAAGAATGCTTAGACTAGTAAGTCTTTTTGCTTTTGTTTTCGTTTTTCTTCTTTTTTATCTTTATTAAAAGTTATTAGGGGTTATACTGGTTAATAAAAATTATATAGGTTTCAAGTATTCAATTCTATAATACAGTATCTGTATATTGCATTGTGTGTTCACCACTCAGAATCAGTTCTCCTTCTATCACATATATTTGATTCCCTTTACTCTCATGTATCCAAAATTTATAAAGAACTTATACAACTCAAAAACAACATAAACAATCTAATTAAAAAATGGGCAGAGGACCTGAACAGACACTTCTCCCAAGAAGGTATACAAATAGCCAACATCTACATGAAAAAATGCTTGACTTCACTAGCAAGTATTAGGGAAATGCAAATCAAAACCACAATGAGATACCACGTCACACCTGTTAGAACAACTATTATTAACAAGACAAATAATAACAAGTGTTGGGGAGTCTGTGGAGAAAAAGGAGCCCTCATACACTGTTGGTGGGAATGTAAATTGGTGCAGCCGCTATGGAAAACAGTATGAAGAGTCCTCAAAAAATTAGGAATAGAATTACCATAAGATCCAGCAATCCCTCTTCTGGGCATCTACCCAAAGACTCTGAAAACATTTATCTGTAAAGATATAGTATGTACCCCAATGTTCATTGCAGCATTACTTACGGTGGCCAAGACATGGAAACAACAAGTATCCTTTGATAGATGATTAGATTAAAGATGTGCTACATACATAAAATGGAATATTACTCAGCCATAAGAAACGATGAAATACTGCCATTTGCAACATGGATGGATCTTGAGAGTATTATGCTAAGTGAAATAAGTCAGACAGAACAAGTCAAGAACCATATATGACTTCATTCATATGTGGGATATAAAAGTAAAAGCAACAAACAAACAAAAAAAATCTTAGACACAGACAACAGTTTAGTGGTCACCTGAGGTAAGGGGGAATGGAGGTGGGTAGAAGAGGGTAAAGAGGGTTAAATATATCAAAAGGTTTTACAATGTAAACAGGCTGTTTCTCCTACGCTGTGTTTCCGCAATTTCTCCCACATCACACCATGGTGTGTGTGTGTGTGTGTGGGGGGGGAATTTATAGATTTCCTGTAAGCCATCCTAATTAAAACACCCTCTCCTCATTTGATGATCTCTTTCCTTTTGTTAGAAAACCACGATCACCTCTCCCTTTGGTGTCATATTAAGCCATAATTAATGAACTAAAAATTAGTTCAAACAAGGTGAACAGGCAGGCCTAATAAAATCCGTCTATTGATTGCCGTTTAGCTCCTGTTCACTCTCAGGTAGCGAAGAAGTGACAAATCGCCAGCTATGAAATCATCAGTCTGCAGGAGCATGTCATTTAAATGGGAGGATTACACAGGGCTTGTATCTGCAGAAAATGACACTCCTCTCAAATGACGATTCCGGCTGCTCGGTTGGCAGAAATGGGTGTCATCAATATGAGGAAATGCTCGGGATCCCAGGAAATGCTCTCCTCCATTCCTCTTCCTTCCAGATACAGCCTTCTGCTCTCCAAAATGAGACAGCTGCGTACTCGCTGGATGGTTTCCTACTGATTAAAGATGCTGCCGGCCTTACACCATACATTCCCTTGCTTGTGTGTTGGGCTCTAATGAAAAGACCGATACCTGACTACAGAAGAAACATGTTTAGGCAATGCCCTGGTCCCAGAACCTGATGAATTCAGGATGCTTTAAAGAGGTTTGCTTTTATGATACAAGTAGTTTGAGCCCTGTTGGCACTGCGTTCAAAGACTGCAAGCAAAATATTAGTTTGGGGTCTGCGGTGTATTCATAGCCCTGAGTGTCTCCAACAAGCTTATCTGAAGGGTTCTGTTTATGTGAAAGAAATTGCTATGATCAATCACTGTGTAGAAAGGGATCCAACACAATGCTGAATCGAGAAATGTTTTCCTTTGGCCCTGTTCAGCAAGAGACAGAGCACTGAAAGTGAGCTGTTATATATTCTGCACGAAAACTACAATTTATGTTCTAGATTTTTTTTTTCCATTGTTGATATGAAACCTCATGTTTCAGGATCTTTTTTTTTTTTTTCCTCCAGCTCATATTATGCAGTCTCCACTGAGTAGAAGGCAATTTCAGTTGCCCAACCTTGGCTGTTATGAGTATTTTAGAAGCTTATATTTTTCTTGAAAGAAAAGAAAACCTCTGAAATTCTCAACGTGCATTGCAGAAATGAACTCAGTTTTTTTCTTCCTTAAATCCACATGAGGGGGCCCAAATCATTATTACCATCTCATAAATACATTGAGAAACTGAGAGAGTACTGGGCTAGACAATGCTCTTTAAAGATATGGCTACCATGAGAAAAGAATAATTCTGAGTCCTAATTTCCAGGTGTGATGATAAGTCGATCATAAGGCCAGATGTTCTTTCAAAATTGATTTCCACATGTCCTTTGTGATTTCACAGGGGAGAGCAGGAATTGAAATTGCACAGAGCAATAACTTCGGGTCTCCTTTTGTAGAGTTAGCAACAGGCAACCTTTTAATATTTTAATTGTATACGTTTCCTTTCCTGTTTTCAGTTCTTGTAAGATGCTTGGGAAGTTGAAGCCATTTCTCACGTCCCCTCACTTTCTTCGTGATGCCCCAATAAGACCCTGCCAGTGGGTGGCCGTCTGTGCCCTTGGAAGCTGACTCAGGCTTCCCCACTGAGGAGCCATCCTCGTTTTGGAGCCGTGCTCTGAGGCGTCACTGGCCTGCCCAGTGCCCGACGAGTGTCTTCCTGCAGAGGACGTCTAACTCCTTACCTACGCATGCCCGTCTTCCACCCTCTGGGCAAACGATATTGTTTTTCTGCAGTCAGTTTTCTTCCTCACTTTTTGGGGGAGTGTGGGGGTTCTTTAATGAAACCCTACACTCCAGACAGATCCTCTTTATCCCGTGGCTTGATCGATTTGGTTCAGGGATCCCAAAGGCCGTTTCTTCTTTTTAAGAGCATGGGGGTCATCTCTTCTTCAAGCCTCATCTTTCCCAGCACAAACTCCATCACAACGGTCTCCATCTTTTCGTAGAGAACCTCCTGGTCTTTCATACCCATAGGCTGTTGCCTGTCACCACACTTGGCATGTGTTATGTCGCATCCTAAGGACGTGTGTGCCCTGAGCTTCTGTGCCCCGAGCCTGCCAGATGACCACTTCCTTCAGAAGGAGACCCACACCTCATCCATTCTGCCCTCGCTGGACAGTGGTTCACATTCGCAGGTGCTAAGTGAATTAAGAGAAGTGTTTCATTTTTCTACTCTGTTGAATTAATCAAAACTTACTTGTTATAAGTTCCAGTCCCTCAATGAACTATTTTTTCTTAAGAAATTAATAAAAATTAATAAATTGCTTTATGATGATGGAGGTTAATGAGTGAGAGTTTTAATCTCACTCCAGGCACCAGCTTTCAGAAAGGGGCAACTTGGTGACACTGCCTGAGAGCTGTCACAGTTTTGTCCCATGCACAGCACTGCATGTTCTCTTGCTCTACTGATCCTCAGAACACCCAGTGGGGCGGACATGCCTTCACTGCTTTGCCTACAAAATGCCAGGACCCCTCTCCCTGCAGGATCCAAACCTCAAGGGGCAGAATGGATGAGGCATGGTTCTCTTTCCGAAGAAAATGGTGATCCAGCAGGCTCAGGCCATGGAAGCTCAGAGCACATACGTCTCTAGGATGTGATGTAACACATGCCAAGTGTGGTGACAGGCAACAGCCTATGGGTATGAAAGACCAGAAGGTTCTCTACAAAAAGATGGAGACCGTCATCATAGAGCATCATAGCTGTCCCTCCTACTGAGCCTGTCTTCTCCCCACGGTTGGTTTATCTTGGTGAAACCCAGCATGCATCTCATGCCAGAACAATGTGGAGATTTTCTTTATAAAAATAGTAAAATGTTGAGAAACTGAATATTCACATGAATGATGATTAGACCATCAATACAAATCAAACTCTGACACAGAAGTGGCTACACCCAGCTCAGATGGGTTCCATAGCCCAACCTTTTATCTCTATCCAACCGTCCAGGAAGCCAAACAATTACCCCTCTAACAATTGGCTCAAAAGGGCCACGGATTTTTAACAATGGGCAGTTTCCCTAATGTTTAACCCCACTCCAATTAGGACCAAGCAGAGAAAGCCCAGTATGCACCGCAAACCCGTCACGTGGGCCCCCACCTCTGGGGAGCCCGCCTGCAGCTCCCCCAGGCCGAGCCTCATCAGGACACACGTGAGGCCATCTTTGTCCATCTCTGATGCTTCCCCCACTGCTCTGCCGGCCTCTGAGTCTCTGCCAAACACAAGTGATGGCCGGCTCCCTTCCTTTACAGAGCTCTGAGTAAGGGGCCTTTGCCTGTTCTCATCTGGACATATGTCCACAGTGTACCAGTGACACGAGTAACTAGAACGTGTTAGAGACTGTACCTGCTGTCCACCGGGAAACGTCACCTTGGCCTGGCTCTATAGCAGGAAGGCGTCAGCTCTCTATCTCTGTTAAAAGCCACCATGGACAGTGACTAATTTCCTTTTCTACTGATTCTGCCGGTTGGCCGAATGGCTCTTCCGCTGGTCTCACCTGTGGTTAATGATGAGGTAGCAGTCAGCAGGTGGGTGGCCTGGGCTCAGCTGAGGCTCCTGGGGCAGCTGGGTCTCTCTCCCCATGGTCCTTCATGCCGTGGCACAGCAATGTCAGGGCTGTGTCCTGAGAACCCACAGACAGAATCTGCAAGGCTTCTGGACTGTTTGTGGCTCCAGGACTCCGGGACTGTATATGTGGCTCCAGGACTCATGCATAGTCGTTTCCCGTGACTTGTGCTGTGCAAAGCGACACAAAAGGGTGGCAATTCCTCTGACTGGAGGCTCAGTGAAGCCACACTGCAAAGGGGATACATGCCGGCATAAATGATGGATTTGCCGGCAGACAGTCTTGCACAAGCTTCTATGGCCATGCTCAGACCGCTATGTCTGCCTCTGCCATTGATGGAGCAGCACTGAATGTCCAGCCTCTCCTGGGCCAGGAATAGTCATAACAAGGTGATCAGGGGCAAGGTCAAGAGTGACATCGGCCAGGCCCAGCACCATCTTTTTCATCTCCTCAAATAATTCCCCAGTGACTTATTTATAATTCAGCCCAGCAAATGTACATCGAGCGTCCACAGTTCCAGGACTGTGATGGTTGTGAAAGATAAAAGATGAGTAGAGCACTGAAGGGGTTGATAAAACGGGATGCGAGAGTACGTGAAGGCTGATAACAAAGGTAACGTTACCGAAGAACCACGGGCCAAGTTAATTACAATGTGAATACAAAGTTTCAATTTAGTGCACTTGGTAGGGTATTACTGTGGGTATCTTTTGCTTTTTTGTTTCCTCTACCTATTGTTTTCTAATGCCTCTTCTTCAATTCACATATTCCTGGTTGGGCTGTCAATCAAAAACATACCACCCCTCAGGTTATCCAGGCCAGCTAATCAGATTTCCCAAATGTCTGGACAAAGGGCTTGTTCCAAGTGATCATCCGACACATTAGGGCCAGTTGCTGTCTGTGTTCCTCCCTCCCTCTTTTCACCCTCTTCTTTTCTTCCTTCCTTCCTTCCTTCCTTCCTTATTTTTATCCTTCCTTCCTTCCTTCCTTCCTTCCTTCCTTCCTTCCTTCCTTCCGTCTTTTTATCCTTCCTTCTTTCCTTCCTTCTTTCCTTCCTTCCTTCCTTCCTTCCTTCCTTCCTTATTTTTATCCTTCCTTCCTTCCTTCCTTCCTTCCTTCCTTCCTTCCTTCCTTCCTTCCGTCTTTTTATCCTTCCTTCTTTCCTTCCTTCTTTCCTTCCTTCCTTCCTTCCTTCCTTCCTTCCTTCCTTCTTTTTATCCTCCCTCCCTCCCCCCCTCCCTCCCTCCCTCCCTCCCTCCCTCCCTCCTTCCCTTCCTTCCTTCCTTCCTTCCATTCTTTTTTAAGACTGATAAAGATGACAGAGGTCCACTGCTTTTAGAGAATTTTAAAGTGGAGCTCGGAGCTGCTGCATGGAGAAACGGGAAAACAGGCATTTTCCTTACCACACAGTGAAAACTGAAAAGAACTCCTAGACTTCCTGATTATTTCATGCAATACATCCATTTCCTTCATTCACTTTATGTTAATTTTTTGGTACACGCAACTGAAAAAGCATCTCAACAAAGAGAATATTTTCATCTGGGGAAGCCTCGTTGTAGGCGTGGAGTTTCAACAGGAAGGAATGGGGAAGAGAGCATGAATTAACAGAGGTCAAGGCAGGTTTGGCAGTGGTGAGAGAGCCCATCTGACTGGAGCAGATGGGATATGAAGGGGAAGCGTGAGAGACAAGTAGACAATGTTTTCCAACCACCAATGACCTAGAATGCCACAGAAGAGGTTCTGCACTTAATGCATTGCACACTGGAAAGGCGGGGACTTCGTGGTAGAGGGGAAACCAATCGGTGGGGCCCAGGAGTGCAAAGGACAGATCAATCATACCTCAATCCTACCGATGGTAATAAAAAGGAGAGAAGCTCAGGAAACGCACGTGTTAACCGTAACTGTGACAATCATTTCACAATGTATATGTGTATCAAACATCACATCAGACACCTAAATATATATGCACGTTTTACTTGTCAATTATACCTCAGTAGAGTGTGGAGGGTGTGGGGGAGAAAGACACTTTTAGAGTAGAATCTATCATTATTGGAAACTCACTGTCAGGCATAAAAGTAAAATGGGCTGAGGTTTTGAGCCTTAGATACGTTTTTAAAAAAAAATGGAAAGAAAGAAAAGCCTGTCCAACTGTGAGCTCCTTAAGGGCACATGAAAAATGAAAGATGTTTTTAGCAGGAAGAATAAAACTGGAAAATCGAGTTTATGTTTCAGAAACTTTGTTGACTGCAGTGGACAGACTAACTTCAAAGAAATGAGGCAGGTCAGAGTAATCAGCTATCTTGCCCAAGGTCTTACAGGGACAAGTGGCAGAGGCAGAACACACACACTGGGGGTCTGGCTCCAGTGTCACCCCATTTGCATTTCACTCCCCTTCTGTAGACAACTACCATGTTTCCCCTAGCTGGACCATCAGCTCTAATGCATTTTTTGGAGCAAAAATTAATATAAGACCTGATATTGTATTGTATTATTATATTATAGTATAGTATATTACATTACATTACATTACATTACATTACATTACATTATATTATATTATATTATATTATATTATATTATATTACATCATATTATATTATGCCGGGTCTTATAATAAAATATGACCAGATCTTATATTAATTTTTGCTCTAAAAGACGCATTAGAGCTGATGGTCCGGCGAGGTCTCATTTTCGGGGAAACACGGTACTTCCCCAGTTCTTCTGATCCTGAAAGCCTCTCAGCCCCATGCTGCTGGTTATGACTCATTTGGACTAACATAGCAGCTTCGTAACTGATGTCCCTCCCGTGAGTGTTCAGTCTCCTTGAATCCATCCTCCACAGGACTGTGGTCTGTTAACACAAACACACTCCAAGTCTGATCTTATCATGCCTTTCTTCAGTGCCTCTCCATCATGCAAAGGAGAAAGAAAAAGCTCCGTAGCTGACACAGACGATGTCTACAATCTGTGTACGCGTTTGCTAGGGCTGCCATACCAAGTACCACAGACTAGATATCTCAGTCAACAGACACTATTGGCTAAGCGTTTGGAGACTGACGTCCAGAACCAAGGAGTAGGAAGAGCTGGTTCCTTCTGAGTGCTGAGGGAAGGATCTGTTCCAGGTGCCTCTCCTTGCCTGGTAGGCCAGTCTTCCTGTGTGTCTTCACATCAACTTCTCTCTAAGAGTGTCTGTCTCTGTGTCCAAATTTCCCTTTTCACAAGGACATCAGTCACAGTGGACTTGGGCCACTCTAATGACATCATTTGAACTTAATCACCTCTGGAGTCAAAGACGCTATCTCCAAATATGGTCATCCTCTGAGGCACTGGGGAGAGCGCTTCAATATATGATCTTGGGGGCACATAATGCAACCCATTACACTGGCCCTGGCCTCTTCCTCAGTCCCCCACAATGCCCTGCCTTTGGTTCTTCCTCAAGCAACCCTGAAATAGCAGTGGGCCCTTAACATAATGCCCCCACTCCCCATTCTGTTTCCATGTCTGACTATGAACTTTCCCTCTGCCCTGCTCCATTTTGGCCATCAGTCCTCCATCATTCCCTGACCTGACCAACTCCTACATGGTCCTAAGACACCGTCCTTGGCACCTGGGCCATAAACACCTCCACCAGGCCCACGGTTTGTGCCTCTCATAGCACATCCCACATCTAGGAGTCTGGAGCAAAAGCTGAATTCATTTGCCAAACTCAAGTGTTTGATGTATAAAAAGCAAACACTCTGTTTATGTATGAAAATAGGACCTCCCTAGAGACAGATTAACCTAAGCAAAGCAGCTCTTCCCTCAAAGTGGTCATCAGCTCCGAGTTCTACAACCAGCAACAGCCAAACTGCCCCATCATCGACTCAGTTCCCGTGGGCCACACCCCATAGACCCCTTGATCCACACTGATGGGAAGGACAGTGGGTAGATGTGGTAAGAGAGTTTGTCCCCCAGATCCCTTGTAATTGTTACAATGGTTTTGGAGGGCTTTTACTGGAATTTAAGGTCAATGAAATATGGTTGAATCTCACATATGTCCCACTACCGAATGGCTTCTTGGCTGCATTTTGCTGCTGCCTCTGACCTTTTGTCGTGAGAAGGGTCAAAGCAGTAGAACTGACACTCAGAATATTAACAGTGGATGAGCACAGTTACCTGCAACACTGCAAACTTCGTGTTCCATGTGATTCACCACTTGTGTTATTTTATGCCTCAGCTCAGCCTGACACACTCATTAGATGGACAGTGGCCGTGCCTAGCGTGAGGCTCTTTTGCTGGAGCCATTTAAATATTTCAGAGCCCAGAGGCAGGCGGAGATCAGAGGCAGTGTCTACTGTCCTCATTAGGCACTGGTCCAACCAGCTTCATCAGTTCTCTGTCTGAAGTAGCAGCCGAACCTCGGCCTTCATAACGGACGTGAAGTGGCTGAAGACTGGGCCGGTCTATATTGATCACTAATGAAATCCTGGTGCTTTCAAAAACTCTTCAATAATTAAACCGGTAAGACACACACCAGGTTTCCTTGGCAGACTACTTAAAACAATTGAGTAGGATAATTGAAAACACAAAGGAGCTGCAATCGTTCCCTAGAATAGGAATTAGAACACTAAAGAGAAAGCACAGACTCATACAGCAATGACATTACACCCATGGCGTACAATGCGCTGAAATGTTCCAAGGATTATAAAAGGTAATTTATCGTCAGCATAGACTATATTTCAGCTAAATGAATTTCCATTTTGATGTTTCCAAACCAATCAGCATTTCCTGCCCCTCTCCCTTTGGGAAGGGTGCTGCAGGAGAGAAATGTGAGTCACCCCAAACAGCACTGCAATATCACCAGGAAGACACTGAAAATGGAGAGCGGTTCATAAGAGCAACCAGGGTTCCAGTTTCCAGTCACAGCCCCCTCCCACGTGCTGCAGATTGCCTTGGTCTAATAGAGTACCCTGCCTCTGTAACATTGCTGAAGCTGGCTCCCTCAGGAAATCACGTAAGTCTGCTTTGCAAGGAACTCTGCGTGGGCAGGAGGCAGTGACGGGAGCAGGAGGAGGGAATGGAGCTCTACGGCATTGCCACAACAGAAGATGCTGCTCACCACCGCCATTAAAAGAAAACAAATGCCTTCCGCGTGGAACAAACAGAGCAGCCTTGATGGAAGAGTGCAAACAGCGCTGAATCTATAACAGGAAAACAATGGAAGAAAACCGATGTTTACTTGCTAAGATGACACGATAAGCAGCTCTATTAAGTATAGTAGGTCCCATATTTGACATCTCCTTAGCAGAAGTCCTGTGAGGTCTGGACTCACCACGCAAACCCTGCATCCCCTCTTCTTTGTGCTAATAAGCGCAGTTGTCTGAAAGCAAATAGCCACAGTAGGGAAAATGCTAACTGGACTATCTGAAGATTAAATTCACAACAATGTTCTCTTTAATATCGCTCAACAGACTAAGCGAATTCATACGTACCTTAACTTAAGCAAACTTACTTTCATGCAAATAGGTCAAATTTTCTTCCTCTGTTACCACTCCTGTTTTATTTTATCTATTTATTACATATGCATTTGCTTGTTTTATTGTCTCTCTAGCGCTCACTAGATAATAAACCCTCTGGAGGTAGAGTTTTCATCTCTCTTGCTCATCACTCCCTGGTTTCTAGAACATTGTCTGAAACAGGGTAAGAGTTCACCGGTAATTATTGAATAAATCAATCTGAAATCAAAATCAAAATAAAATATGGATAGCTTAATTTTTACAATCCTTTCCCAGAAGAAAGTGAAATATGAATACCTGGGTATTGTAGCAGTAGATCTCAAGCTGGAGAGAAATAAAAGGTAATCTGTAAACTCTCGACTGGAGAAAAATAACTTTCTGACTGTGAGCCAGGAGCACCGTGGTTGAGTTTCAAACTAGAAATAACCTTTGTACTTTATCTGCAGCGTTGGGCTGCATATCATGATGATCAGTAGCCTCCAAAGGCTTTGAAATATATACCGAGCTCGACACTCTTCCACGCAGCAAACCCCAAATTTATGTCCACTTCAGTCTTTGCCATTTCAGTCATAATTTATGACCTGGGCTGGAGATAATAAGCAAATACTCTCTACCTCCACTCACACAGACAAGAACCTCCAATGACTAGCATATCATTTATTTTATAATCCAGGAACTCTAGCCAAACATTCTTATCCTCTCACAGCACATTTGCATCTGGTGAGTTAGTACAAATCAATATATTTTCATTGCCTTTTACTTTTGGATTAGAGTGTTTATGGATGATTTTATTTTTCTGGAGGGAGGCGGGAGGTTGAAGAGTGTACGTGGGTAAGTATGGGGTGTATGTTTGGGAACGGGGACCTCAATGGGTAGAGAGGGCATCTCCATGCATTATGGACAGTTTTTGAACTGGTTTTATGGGTTACAGATAGCGTGCCATTTGATACACATTTCCCTCTCAAGAGTCCAGGCTGTTCAATGAATAACATGCCTTAAAACGTCCCACCTACAAATCATCTGATGGAGCCGCCTTTAGAACTGATATAGCTCCAGTATACCAACACAAACCGAGGCAGGAAAACTTCACAAAGAGCAACACACATTGCCATCGAGCCTCAGCTTGCAAACCTCCAGTGGTGAAGAGTGAAGGAGTGAAATGGCGTAGAGATGTAGAGAACTTTCGATGCTTATTTGACGGACGTTTATGACTGGTGTTGATTCATCACCAACACATGAGATCCATTAGCAAGTTCCACACGTCCTCCTGCCAAACCTTGTCCTGGTCTGTCCTCTCCATGTCCATTGCTGAGGGCCCCTCTACCCTTGTCAAGCTACTATCACCTCGGCTGCTACTCTGCAATTGTCTCCTAATTTGTCTTCTTGCTTCCATACTAGCAACCTTGCAAGCGGTTCTTCACACGGCAAGCTGACATTTTCAGAACAGAGAACATCTTATATTCCATGCCTGCTTAAAGGATTCCAGTGCTTTCCTATCTCACTCAGAATCAAGCCCAAATTCCAAAGGAGCAGTATCGGCTGACCTCTGCTTGCCTCCCCAACCAGTCTCCCTATCTCCATTTCTGTCCCCAAAATATACTGTTTCCTGCCTCGAGGCTTTGCATGCTGATTTCTTCAGCCTGCAAAGCTCTCTCCCTCACCTTCCATTGGTTGAATCGCATGCTCTACCACAGGAAAGCATCACTCACTGCCCTACAGAGTATTAACCAACTCACAGTCTCTCCCTGTGCTATTATACTTTTGGAACCCGTTAGTATCTGAAATTACTTACTTACACATTCATTTATTTCCTTATGTATTTGTTGATTGCTTATCTTTGCCCCTAAAACATGAATTTGATCACAGTAGGCAGTAGGGCCAGGCCCAGTTTTGCTCATCACCTCAACTCCAGTTGTCTACACAAGTTTCTATCTCACCTAAGCTGCCTAACAAACATTTATTGTTCGACTGAATGAATGAGAATTTTAATTCCATATAACAAGCTTCTTACGATCATAATGTCCTTACCGTGGAATAAGCCATCTGGAAAGTAATCGATCTCATCATATTTGGGTCTTTTCACCTCTGAAATCTCCTATTATCTAGTACAGCTATAGGACTCATCACACTGAGTTAAAACTTGTAGTTCGCAGAATGAAGGCACAGACTGTGTATGAGGCAATTCTGGATCTCCTGTGCCTATGCATTAGAGACACTTCTCTATGATGATATATGTCACCAAAAGACCTCAGATTTTGCAAAGTAACAGGGGATGACAAAGCAAATCCTAAGTAAATGTTTCAGCTGAAGCACAAACAGAAACAATCACAATTACCTGTGGAGTTACCTTGGACGGCCTAGGCGGACAGCTTAGTGTAGCTGGATGTTGCCACAAAATATTTTAAGAATACACAAAAAGCTTTAATTAAGGAGGTCTGGCGGAGGTCAAAACAACATAGTTGGAAACGGGGATCTCAGACAGTGAGGCTGAAGGCAACGTGGACTTGGAAGGAAGTGCCACTTGCCACTAGCTGACAAGGCTGACATGACAGAAAGCCTGTCTGGGAGGAAGCCCTGCCTGCTGGCCTTCAGCGGGAATGTTTTGGAAGGGCTCCCACTGCCAGGGCGTAGCTCAGATGATGACTTTTCCCTTTCCTGCTGAAGATTGTAATCTATTAACACTTGTCTGGCTCTTTGCTTGAGGAAAATCACATGTGAACCAATGAAATTTTGTATAATAAGGACATCATTCCAACTCTCCAATCATAGAGGAGATAATTTGACTTACAGAAACGTGTAATCACAGAATAGACACAGTGGCGGTTGAAAGAATGATGGCAAGCATATTTTGGCTTACACGGCATCTTCACAGGTTTTCTTTAAGTAAGAAAAAGGGAACATTTAATTGCTTCACCTCAGGATAGTGGAGTGCGCTGATGGACTTACAATCTAAGAAATTCCATTGGGAGATGAATGACACTGTGCCGATCCTGTGTGTGTGTGTGTGGGGGGGCTTTCTCCTGTGGGGAGAAAAACTTTCCTCTACCCTCAAAGTTCTTTCAACTGGTATAATAATTAAATCTACATGAGACAGATTAGCAGGAGAAAATTACCAAAATTAATTATATATGTATATCTAGGAACCCCACTCACCTGAGAGAGAGAGACCCCACATTCATGAGAAGTTCAAAGACAGAAAGGGAAAAGGAGGTGCATACAGCATTCTGAGCCGGGGCCTCAGCGGGGAGGAAGGTCACCACAGGACAGGAGGCAGAGCAGGTGTTCACTAATCAGGAGACAGGCCGCTCTGGAGACAGGCCATAAAAGGTCATCTATGCTGAGGACTCTGATTATGGGCAAGGCCTCTAATTTCAACTCTTTGAGGGAGAGGTAAAAGTTTCTCATGAGCCTGCAGGGTCTTGCTTACCTTCTACTCAAATTAATCCACACGGCAAAGTCGCACATCTAGGAGTGGACCACACACTCCTATCACGCTGAGATCCTCCTCATACAAGAGTTTGGACCGCCTAGACATGTGTGTTTGATGCACATTCTCAGAGACCAATCTTATCCCAGTGTTGTGAATGTTCAAGGAGTTTGTTGCTCCTTCAGAAAATAACATGCTTCTATATAATTAATATCATGAACACGGTGGCCAGTGACGGATGTGGAATGCTGGCTTAAATGTTATACACAAATCCTTTTGTGAATGTTCTCACCTGCTTCTGAGTAGCTCTTAATAAAACGTGACTGATTAAATCATGATGGATGATGGCCCTTCACTGTTGACCTTTCAAGTTATGAAACGGTTTCACTTTCAACACCTTGATTAAACAGCATTCTCCATTATTAAACAGTCTTATGTAAAGACCATGTTGTATTAAATCCATACCTACATTTTATGATTTCATAAGTGGATTTTCTGTAAGCTAATGAAGGCTGTGAAAACCTACATAGGGACATTAAAATCAAAGAGTAGGTGTAACTTTGTAAATAGTCGCTACTCCTTCTTGTAGATTGAGCGATTCATGTTACCAAGTGTTGGACAGAACGGCACTGGGACACAACTTTTCCATCGTGCTGTGTTTTAGAGGAGAGGTTACAAATTAATGGAAACCTCAGTGAAAATCGTGGCGTTCTCTTCACCACCTTGAATAAAATTCCATGGAGTCGGGTCTTCTGGATGCAAATGGTGAAGAAAACGATGCAACAATGAATCAAATTCTCCAACTTAAAACACATCTTGTAACTCACTTATTGGAATCTTATCTCTGATGTATCACTCCCTTTTATAAATCTGTGGATGTATTTGTCTTTCAGTTCCTTTGAACACATCTAGGAATAGGAAATAGATTACAAAGCAGAGTATGCCGTCTTTGAATATCTCAGTCTGTGAGAAACAGATTTTCTAAAACTAACCAGAATATGTGACCTCACAGCTTCTATCCACTGGTAGAGTCACAACGAAAAAATCCTGAATTCCACAAAAAGAAGGAAAATTATTTTTTAAGTAATTATTCTAGTTCAGAAGCACCCACTATTTTTTTCTCTTTCCTCAGACATAAATATGACGTCTCCATTTTTCTCCAGCTATGCCTCATAGATACTGGTTTACCTGGTCTCCAGCTTCTGGGAATTGTATATATAGATATAGCTATAGATTAGATATAGATCTAGAGATAGGGAAATAGACATATATTCTACCCAAGTATTCTCAGTTTTTAGATGTTCCACTTACATCCTGCCTACAACTAACCATGGTGCAATAGATTCATCGAGCTAGAAAGCTTTAGTTCTGGAAATCACTATGTATATACAGGCAGACTCAGAGATATTGCGGGCTCAGTTACAGACACCTGCCATAAAGTATCACAATAAAATGAGTAGTAATCTATGTGCTGGTGGAGCGTCTTGCCTTCGATTTGTAAAACACTGAACACTTACGAAGCACAATAAAACGAGGTATGCCTGTACAAGTGTACAAAATGGAACATGTATACAAGGTACTTCTCTACCTTTCACATTGGCAACAACAACATAACAAATTATCAACAGTCACATTAGGGCAAGGGGTAAGAAGCATAACTTAGGAGAGAGAGGGCTATACACATGTGATGAGCGAGCAAATGCCCACACTCTCAACACTGAGCTTGGTGGTGCTCAGGTGACGCTTACCTCAGAGAAAGCCACGGGAAATGAAAACACATCTGCTCAAAGCTAAGCACTTCCACTGTGAGCGCTCCAGTCTGGACTAGAGCGGGGCTCGGGGGCGCCCTCATCTGTCCGTCTCCGGGAAGGCAGGACAAAGACGCTCACATGCCGTTGGTCAGCAGTTCAGTACAACACTGACTCGCCGAGTTTCCAGCCAACTAAAATCTTTTCTCCCATAGATTTCTATTGCTATTTAATCCTGTCCTCCCTTCCTGGACTTTTTTTTTTTTTTTTTTTTTTACTTTTGTTTTGATTTTTCCCCCTTAACCCTTTCACTGCATTAATTGATTCCAAGGTGTGTTTTTTTCAAAATGTGTCAAAAATGCACAAAAAATAAGGAGTTGGTATTTTGACTATTTTATGCATATATGCGGGAACTCCACAGTAGAGGGAAAAGGTGTTTTGAGCCATGGGGTAAACTCAAACGCCACAGTCAGTGGATGGAAATATTCATACGGATATATTCAAATGTCACAGTAAATGAGTTAATGCAAGTATGCTAATATGTTGATTCTTGCTGTACTTTATTAAAATGTAAAATTACCATATCAAGATATCGATATGGAATTAATGTCAACACTATTATTGCTTTGTTTTGAGCCATTCAGAATACGTCAACGGCCTTAGCCAAATCATTGGGGAAAGTACAATAAGGCAGGGAAAGCAGAGCTCTGTAGCTAGGGACTGTGTTCCGATCAATTTCTATTTATCAGACCTAATTTGAGTATATGCTGCTGATATTTCTCAAAGGTGAATGATCTGAGGAGAAATAAACTAAGGTCAAATATAATCTCTTACCCCCTCGTGATGATGTCATCGCCAATCTGACACAATTTTACGTCTTATCTCGCCCAAGTTTTCTGGACATATTTGTCGCCTCTTCCTCAGAGGAGTAAAAATAAACCACACCTCGCATGTGTCACTAAAGGCTTCCTGTGTGATTTCCTATACGATGCTCAGGACCCTCGTGACTGTCTGGTGTGGCACCGTGTACTGTCACTGGGTGTCACACGCTCCATACATTCTTAGAAAGACTTCGCAATGAAATCACTCCTTTATTATATTCACTAGGCATGTTAGAAATGCACCCTTTTGAAAGCTTTCCAATGAAGCAAAGAGGGAACTCCTGAAGGGTAAGAAGGTTTTGACAGTGTGATTCATTTTTTTAAGCCATAGGCACTGAAAGAATAAACAAACAAATAAACAAAACCTGTCAGGTTGGCTGTCAAATATAATGAGATTATAATGGCTACTAGGAGACCCCAGTTTATTTCAAGCACAATGAGCTGGAGCAGCTTCACCGGGATTGTGCCAGTGGTGATGTTAACAGGCCCGGCATGGGCACCTGGCTGATGCGACTGCCCTTTCCTTTCTCAACAAGGAAGGTACCAGGGACTCTGGCAAACAGGACCTGGAATCTACAGTTTAGTGTGAAGTGATGTATAGACCTGACCTCACAATCAGGACTTTGGGTTCCTGTCTTTTCTCTGCCGCTGCCTGTATTGGTAACTCTAGGTAAGGTGTCCAAAGACAAGGGAGCCCCATCTACATATCTGCAAAATGGGGGACTTGGTCTGAACTATCTCCCTTCGGGACAGATTTAAATTCTTTTATTCTGTTCATTGTCCGGGAGGCTTAAAATCAATCAGTCATTAAATGGAGAATATCCGATTGACTGCAGTTTTATTCTGCCTTTCACTGGACATTTTGTCTGTGGTGAAGATCAATATTCTCCTCGTCCTCAATCTAGGGATGTTAGCAGCTAGGAAGGGAGGTAAAGAAGGGGCGGCAAACGCTGGTGAGAAAAAGGAAAAAAGCATTCAAAGCTGCTCTTTTCCTTAATGAACCTAGAAATACCATGAGACTATCTACGTAACAGATCTCCAGTTATTATCACAACTGGGCATGAAAACACTTCTACTGTTGTACTTCCCTGAATTACACTGTTTAAAGTCTGCGAACCCAACATCCACCCCTGTCCTCCTTCTTTGCTGATACCGTGCCTCGCTGGTGGACCTGATCCAAAGGGGCCTGTGAGAGCCAATTGTTCAATTTCCAGGAATTTTGTAAACCAGTTATTAAACATAGGCATTATTAAAAACAAAATTACATAGAAACTCACAATTAATTACATTAAAATCAAAGCACTAACAGCTCAGCACTCATCACTTCCAAGTATCTTACTACCATGTACTCGTATGTCTGCTCTTGAGTTCATTTACTCCTATCGCATGTGTACAGTGGCAACTTCACGTCATGCTGTGCCACCTGCCGCACACCTCTTCTCAGCTCCTCATTCAGTGATGTCATGTTGGCAGCACGGCATGCCAATGTTAGATGTATTTAGACCATGGGAACAAACAAATGCTGTAAAACAAGACTGATTTATTGTTCTGTAGATTGTCTAGACTGAAGAGCATGATGGGAAAATGTTACTAATGTAGATTAAATTTAAACGTGTGTATATCGTAGGTGTTACGTTACAAAAACTGCAGCACAGTGCATAAATCTTTCTGGTATTCAAAGGTTCAGCAAAGATGTCACTTGTGCTACTGGCAAACAGTTGAACTTGTGACATCCATCTTCACTGCTGTTTCCCCCTCATATTTTTCATTATCTCAAATGAAATTATCAACTAACATCCATGTTGCACTACACTCCTGAGCTGCAATCATTGTTCGGCTGTGGATATAAAGTTTGGAAAGAATTAATAGACACACGTTGTGAATCAGTTAGGCACCTATGGAATTTCCAATAAAGGGTACTATACCTATTATTATGAATTATGTGTAAATAAAATGCTACGCATCCTTTATATGAAGCTTATAACACACATATATATACAAGACAGTCAGTTGTTAAACACCAGCACACCACTGGTTTTGCCTTCAAAATTGAACGTAAAAATCATCAGAATCGTGTGTTCCCAATTCCCATGGCAGCTAAGGATGGCCATTTGTCCTCATTCGGCCAATCACACCAAAGTGAGCTTGACTGAAGGCCTCTGAGAAATAGTTTATGAATCGGTAGAAAGAAATCGATGTGTGAGAAGTCCCTGCCTTTTCCTTCCTGCTGTAGACATTTTTGTAGAAGTCGATGCAGCAGCCATTTTTCTGACCATGAGGAAAGATGAAGAGAGTCACAGAGAAGTTATCTGGAGCTCTGATATCATGAAGTCACCACAACTATCCCTGGAGTGACCTCTCTCTGAGCTTCTTCTTTTTGAGATTAATTATTAAATTCCTATTCTACAAGTCAATTTTTGCTTAGATATTTTCTTACCTGCAGTCAGAAGCATCTTAACTGACCAAATAGCATTTACTTCTCATCTTGGGTGCTTTTCAACAAGCCTCCTAGACATACATACACTTATCTAAGTTGCCACATTGATTTCTTTCTGGTGTGTACGTGTGTGTCTGTGCCACACTCTTCCTTTACTTAAACACCCAGGTAGTCCTCCATATTGGGCCACTGCAAATGCCATCCATTCTGGCTGTCACAGTCCAAAACCCTCCCCAGCCCAATGTCAGTACTTAAAATGTACAAATCTTTCATCTTTCATCTCAAGATCACTTCCTTAGAGAAGGATTCCTGACCCCATGTCTTTTACTATTTCTATTTGCTATTATTTATTTTATAAAACAGAATCCTTTCTTTTATAGCATTTATCTTGGTTTTATATTTCACATTCATTCACATAATTATTGATAGTTAATATCTACAAGGATTCTATTTATTAACAATATTTTATTTTTATTTTATTAACTATGTGACTCATTGCATTGTCACAGTACTAAACCTCTGAACTTACTTATTACTCTGTCACCCTGAAGTAACTTTTTAACCTGTCTCCCAGGACACCGTCTAGTTTTTACCCTTCACTGGTGAGCTGCTCCTGTTCCACCTCGTTGATGGCTTGGCCTCAGCTCCTGGACCTCTTAACATCAGAGTGTTCCACTGCACAGCCCTTACATCCCCTCATCTCTTGATAGGGCATTCAGTCTCTCCCGGATCTCACGCAGTCTAATCTAATTAATTAAATAATACCTATGATGACAACAGCCCAGACTCCTCCTTCCACCCACAGCCTAATGGAAACACCCACCAGGAGCTCAAAATCAGCTGTTCAAACAGAACTGCTCATCTGTTCCTACCACGCGCCCCCAAAACATTCCCTGTCTGCACTCCTAATTAAAGGCAAGTCCACGTTCCCAGTTATCCAGGTCAAATCTATTTGAGTTAGCCTTGGCCTATCTCTTGTTCTCTCATTCCAAGTCCTATTGACAAGGAAATCCTGGAAGCTGGACCTTCAAATTGTATCAAGAACACACCCACTCCTCCGTCTTCCCTCACCATCACCCTGGTCCAGTCCTCCATTATCTCTCACCTGGATCATTACAAGTGCCTTCTTCCTCTTGACTCCTCTGCAGGCTCTTCCATACGTAACCACATTTGACTTTCACTCTAATGAGAAATGGAGGCTTTGAGGCATTTAAACAAAGTCTTTACAACGTCCTACAAAAACCCACAAAATCCGGTTGCCTGTCACTCCTTGGTCTCATCTGCTACCAATCTCTGTCTTGCTCATTTCTGCCTTGAGCCACCAGGCGCCCCCAAACCAAGGCTTCTGCACCGTCACTTCTGTCAGCATCCATCACTTGTACAGGACTCACTGGTCACCGCCTTCAAGGTGTCCTCTAATGTAAACATCTCAGGAAAGCCTTTACCTGTCACTTTTAAAAACTGAACACCGCCTTCTCCTGACACTCCCTTCTTTGCTTCTTTTCTCTGTAGCACATTTTGTCTTCTTATATAATATACAGATATTTATTTGTTTATTATGATCAATGACAAGAATGCAAGATCCATAAGGACAGGAATTTTTGCCTTTTTTTTAAATGCACTACTCTTAGAGCTTAATATAGTATGTAGTACAGTCGGTTTTCAGTAAATACTAGTTCAATAAAAGTAAGAGCTTGAACTACCTTTTATTCCACAATAATCTCTCCCCAGTGCTGAACTCAGTATCAGACCCATAACTGACTCTCAGTAAATTGATCGTTGGCGGGATGGACCCCCTAGTTTCTGAAATTGCTAGTAGATCCTTGAGGCATGACGAATTATTTACGTGCTGGGTCTCTGACCGCCCAGGGTGATTCTGAGGCAGGTTATCTGAGATGGTATTTGCAGAAACATCGGGCTAAGGGTAGGGGAGAGAAGTTAGCAAGAAGGGACATTCCCTTGGTGACTTTGTCAACTGTCCTTCATCCTGCGGTTTCTGCTCAAGTTAAGGCTCAGACACATGACACCTGCCCATCAGTACCAGGTCTCAGATGTCATCGCTCAGTGACGTATGGTGACACCTCATGAAGCTCAAACACATGATACCTGCCCATCAGCACCAGTCTCGGAGGGTACTGCTCAGTGACATAAGGGGACACATCATGCAAATGCTCAGTCTTCCCCAGGAAGCTGCAGACAACGGCTTGCAGCCTTTCACCCTCCATCCTCCACTTCCAGGACCCATTTAGTGGAGCATCAATCTATCAGACCAAGAAAGACTGTGTATTGGCTTCATGTGTCTATATTTAAGGGACACCCTTTACATTTGAGTGTGCAATATTAATTTTCTTAAACTTACCAAGATAATGATTGCCTATTGCAAAGTATATACATTTTCGTTATTGAACCATAATCTTTTCCTCCTTTCCTCACTGCCTTTCTTCCTTTGCTTCTCTCCTCCCGCCCCTCCCCTCCTTTAACTCCCTTTTGCTTCCTTTGACCCTTGCTTTTCATTCTTCTTCCCTCCCTTGTCCTCTGGTGAAGCTGTGGACGGGTAAGTATGGATGGCAGCAGGTACCAGCATGTCCCCTGTTATACACAGGGTTCTGAGCACAGCACGCCTTTGGCCAGGCAGGTGGGGAACTGAGAGAAGCAGGCTGGCCATCTGGAGATGGCCATATGGGTGGCGTAGCACACATTCTCACAATCGGCGGCCAGAGGATCAGAAACAGAAGGAGAGGTTTGACTCCTCTTAATGAAATAACAGCAACAAGAAACTGGACCTGGAAGCAGGTACCAATACGAACGGATCCCAGTTTCAAGGAGAAGCACTGTTTTCCTAAATGCCCATATGTGGCTGCGTATTTAAACTTTTTAAAATGTAGAAATGTGTCTACTTTCACATGGTGATTACGTGACGCTCCTCTCTTGCATCTTTATCATCACCATTATCATCTTCATCATCACCATGTCAATAGTCACTATATTAGCAGCTATTGAAATACTACTTGTTTAGTACAGTGATTCCATAAATCATAAGATTGAAAGAATCACTTTGGGATTTTTTTCTTCCTGCTGATAGCCAAATTCCTACTCAGATAAACTGAAACAGAATCTTGGATAATGGGTATAAAATAGGTACAAAATTCCAGTCAAGATGGTGCAGTAGGTAAACGCTGTGCTCACCTCCTCCCATGACCACATCAAAATTACAAAACAACCATCACTGAGGATCACCTGACGTCTAGCTGAACCAAAACCCTACTACTGTCCAAACACAACTACTGTCCAAACAAGACTATGGACATGCAGAAGAAGCCACCTCGAGACTGGTAGGAGGGGCAGAGATGCCGAATGGTTTGGTCCCACACCCATATATGACCATTAAAAATCAGGAGGGATATCTTGACTGTGGAGGCCCCCCCCCCCCGCAGAGTGAGGGGTCCCAGCCCCTCCACAGCCCAGGGTTCCAGTGTCGGGGAGAGAAGTCCCCATAATTTCTGGTTGTGAAAACCAGCAGAGATTGTGACTGAGTGGGATGGGAAGGAGTTGGAGTCCCAGGTGCTCCTCTTAAAGGACCTGCACACAAACTTACTCACCGACAGAATCCCTGGGGCAGGAGCTGGAAAGACAGCAGAGTCGTGGTGGGGAACTGAGTTGTGTGGCTTCAATCCAAGGACTGGAGGGTCAGCTTTCTCCCAGAGAGAGGAGCTAGTGGAAGCCATTGTTTCTTTATTGAGCCCCCTCCCCTTCCCAGCGTGCAGACATAGGCAGTTGCCATATCTGAGTCTCCATCAGGCTGACTAACACTGTTTGTTCACTCTGCCCAGGTGATTCTGAGATTCCGCCCCACCCAACGTTCAGGCATATTCAGGCACACCCAAACTGCTTTCAGTGGCTTTTTTGTACAAACTGCCTATCTTGACTCATGCTGCAGATTTTCCTAGCGTCTCTCAAAGTTTTACGGAATGCAGGCAAGCAGCATCTGCCTTGAGTGTGTGTCCTGTACCTTTGGCTGGGTAGTCCTAAGCCTGACACTAGTGGCAGCCAGCCTTGGTTCATGGGTTGGTCTCTCGAGGCACTTCCAAGTATGCAGGGTGCAGGTGGCAGCCATCTTCGGGCTGCTTTGTGGCTCCTGCCAGGGTGAGGAATAGACTGAGGCTGAGCTTGACCTACAGGAGGTCCCTTCCCACATGGCCCTGGGGCTGGCACCCCCAGCAGCTAGATTCTAAATGAGCTGGGGCATCACCCAACTGCCTCTAAGGACAATACACCCAAGGGACAGATTGGGCAGCACCAGAGACCTGCTGAGGTAGATTCTGCTCTCTAGGGTCAACCCCTGCACCACAGCTCCTCCACTGTAGTCAAGACCAGTCCTTAAAACCAGTAAGCCCAAGGGTCATCCCTCCCATTAATGTGTAAACAGCAACCAAGGCACAACTATAAGAAGAGATCACACAAAACCCACACAGAAACATATCTGAAGTGACCAGGAGACGGCACCACTGAGCCCCACAGCACACCCACTACATAAGCCCACTACTAAAACTGGGAGACACAGCAGCCCTACCTAATACACAGAAACAAACACAGGGAGGCAGCCAAAACGGGGAGACAAAGAAACAGGTCCCAAATAAAAGAACAGAACAAAGCTCCAGAAACAGAGCTAAACAAAATGAAGACAAATAATCAACCAGATGCAGAGTTCCAAACACTGGTTAAAAGTACACTCAGTGATCTCAGGGATAACTTCAAGTACAAGATATGAAAGATAAAAATGGAGATAGAAAACAGAAAAAAAGAACCTTTCATAAATAAAGAACATAATAACTGAAATGAAGAATACATTAGAGGAAATCAACAGTAGATTAGATGAAGCAGAGAATCAAATCAGTGATTTAGAAGGCAAGGCAGCAGAAAACACTTAATCAGAACAGTAAAAGGAAAAAAAGAATCCAAAAAAATTGAGGCGAGTTTAAGGGGCCTCTGGGATAACCTCAAGTGTACCAACATCTGCATCACAAGGGTACCAGAAGGAAAAGTGAGAGAGCAAGGACTTGAAAACCTATTTGAAGAAATAATGATGAAACTCTTCCCTAACCTAGAAGGAAATAGACATACAAGTTAAGGAAACTCAGAGTCCCAAACAAGATAAACCCAAAGAGTCCAACACCAATACACATCATAATTAAAAGGCCAAAGTTTAAAGACAGTGAAAGAATCTTAAAAGCAGCAAGAGAAAGGCAACTAATAACTTATAAGGGAGCCCACATAAGATTGTCAGCTGATTTCTCAACAGAAACTTTGCAGGACAGAAGGGATTGGCACAAAATATTCAATGTGATAAAAAGCAAGGACTTACAACCAAAATTACTCTACCCAGCAAAGCTACCATTTAGAATTGAAAGACAGACAAAGAGCTTCCCAGAAAAGAAAAAGCTACAGGAGTTCATCACCACCAAACCAGGATTACAAGAAATCTTAGAGGACCTCCTTAAGACAATAAATAAATGAATAAATAAATAAATAAATAAATAAATAAATAAATAAATAATATGAATACTCACAGGGCAATAATTACATACCTATCAACAATTACTTTAAATGTGAATGAATTAAATGCTCCAATCAAAAGATAGGGGAGTCAAATGGGTAAGAACACAAGCCCTTACATATGCTGCTTACAAGAGACTCACTTCAGATCGAAAGTCACACACAGAATGAAAGTTAAAGGATGGAAAGAGATATTTCATGACAATGGAAACAAATCACAACAATAAGAAGCTGGGGTAGCAATACTTATGCCAGACAAAATAGACTTTGAAACAAAGACTATAACAAGAGACAAAGAAGGACCTAGTAATCCCTCTTCAGGCTATTTATCCAAACAAACCCTAAATTCTACTATGAGGGGACATGTGCATTCATATGTTTATTGCAGCATTCTTTACAATGGCCAAGATATGAAGGCAACCTGGGTGTCCCTGAGTGGATGAATAGATAAAGAAGAGGTGATACATATATACAATGGAATATTACTCAGCTGTATAAAATAATGAAATCTTTCCATCTGAGACAATATGGATGCACATAGAGGGTATTGTGCTGAGTGTAATAAGTCAGTGAAAGACAAATGTCGTATGACTTCACTTATAAGTGGAATCTAAAGAACAAAATGAACAAATGAAACAGAAACAAACTCATAGATACAGAGAACATTTTGATGGTTGCCAGATGGGAGGGGGATTGAGGGTAGGTGAAAAGGGGAAGGGATTAAGAAGTACAAATTGGTTGTTACAACAGTAATCATGGGGATGTAGGATACAGTATACGGAATACAGTCAATAATATTGTAATGACTACGTATAGGGTCAGATGGGTATTAGATATATGGGAGTGATAAATGGGAGGGCATTGAGAGTGTGAAAAGGGGAAGAGATTAAGAAGTACAAATTGGTAGTCACAGGGATGTAAAGTATAGGAAATATAATCAAGAAGATGGTAAAAACTACGTATAGTGCTAGGTGGGCACTAATCAGGGAGATCACTTCTTAAATTATATAAATGTCTAACCACTGTGCTGCACACCTGAAAGTAATATAAATTAATATTCAATGTCAACTCTAATTGAACAAAATGGATGGAGATAAAGTAGAGTAAGAGGTTCAAAGTTCTAGGTATAAGACAAATAAGTCTTGAGGATGTAACATACAGCATAGGGAATATAGTCAACAATATTGTGATAGCATGGTACAGTGTCAGATGGTTGCTAGACTTATCATGGTGATCACTTCTTTAGCATAGGGAATATAATCAATAATGTGGTAATAACTCTGTTTGGTGCTAGGTGGGTTCTGTTGAATAACTATGATCTACACCTGAAACTAATATAATATTGTATGTTAGCTATATGTTAATACAAATCTTTTTTCAGAAAATTAAAAATAAAATGGCAGAGGATCTGAATAAACATTCTTCCAAAGAGGACATACTGATGGCCAACATGTACACAAAAAGATGCTCAACATCACTAATTATGAGGGAAATGCAAATCAAAACCATAATGAGCTACCACTTCACACCTGTTAGAATAGCTATTATCAAAAGGACAAGAAATATCAATTGTTGGCAAAAACATGGAGAAAAAGGGACCTGTGTGCACTCTTGGTGGGATTGTAAATTGGTGCAGCCACTATGGAAAATAGTATGCAAAACAACTTAAGTGTAGGTCGATGGATGAATAAAGAAAGAAAACGTAGTATATATAAACAGTGGAATACTTTTCAACCATTAAAAAGAAAGAAGTCGTGCCATTTGAGACAACTCAGATGGACCTTGAGGGCATTATGTTAAGTCAAATAAGACCAATAGAGAAAAAGAAACACTGTATAATCTCACTTATATGTGGAATCTAAAAACAAACAAACCCCCACAAAGTTACAGATACAGAGAACAGGTTAGTGGTGCCCAGACATGGGGGTGGGGAGTTGGTGAAACAGGTGAAGTTGGTCAAAAGGTACAAACTTCCAGTTACAGGATTAATAAATCCTGGGGATGTAATGTACAGCATGGTGACTACAGGAAATGATACTGTGTTGCACATTTGGAAGTTGCTAAGAGAGTAGATCTTATTTTTAATTTTTGCACAAGAAAAAAAAAGTAACTATGTGAGGTGATGAATGTTAATTAAACTTATTATGGTAATCATTTTTCAATACATACATATACCAAATCATTATGTGGTACACCTAAAACCAACACAATGTTACATGTCAATTATATTTCAATAAAACAATTAAAAAATAGGTAGAAAATTTTGTGAAAAATAAAATAGGCACTTAAAAAAAAGAAAATACCTTCCTATATTTATTCTGATCATTACCATCCTTGGTATATTTTTTAGAAATTCTAGCCCAGGAGTCTGGAGATCTGTGCTTCGGTTCTAACTTTGATCTTCATACAGCTTTAGGCAAATGACTCTGGTTTCTCGGGACTCCATTTCCTCATCTCAAAAACAAAGAGATCAAAATAGAAGGTCTCCATATTCAAACATTCTGTGATGGGGTTTATGATTCTAAGTTCACCACCGTTGAAATTAAGCAAAATAATAAAAGGTATACTATACACTAAACAAATTGGGAATCATGTGAGAAAAATTAAGTCATTTGTCTGGTAAAACAGATTGGGGCAGCTAGTCTTCTGATTCTTAGAAATGGTGCTAATAAAATGACTATTTTATTAGCTCAGCTTCTAGTGTCTATAAAATTGAATGAACAGGAAAGCTGAGTGATGTGTGAAAAAAAGAAAGCTATGCTACCTAGAGTATGGGGTTCATTTTGGAGCACATCATTTTCAGAGTTATCTGAATGTTACCTAGACAATGAAAACATGCACGGGGAGAAGATACCAGGGTTATGAATGGTCACAAAAACATTTAACGTGAAGGTTGATTCAATCAATTAAGGCCATGATTCCTGAAGTAAGGAGATCCAAGTTGGAGTGAGAAGTATGATGGTTCTCTTAAAATATCTGAAGAAATGTTAGGCAGAAAATGAGTTATTCTTCTTTTTTGTGCACTAAAGGAAATCCAGTCATTAATTTCATAAATTGAGGAAATTTGTGTGCCATAGAATAAACTAGATGCATGGATCAGATGTTAAGCGAAAACAAATATGACACCAGCCTTCATAGAAATTTCAGCCCAGAGCCCAATGTGTCCTAGAATAAATGTGAAAGTTAAAATTATGGTAAGTGTTTTGTAGAAGAGAAATTGATCTAGTCAGAGAGGCCAGGAGGTGTTTCTCAGACAGAAACCATTGAACTGGAATCTGCAACATGAACGAATGCAGAGGAATTAGCTTAGCCAAAACATGGTGTGTGTGTGTGTGTGTGTGTGTGTGTGTGTGTGTTCCTGGGGGTGTGCTGAATGGAAGAGTGTTTTAGGAACAACACGTGTTAAAGCCTTGTAATAGGGGGGACTTGGCCTTAATGAGAAACCCAGCAGGATTTGGGGGACGTCGGTCAGAGGAGTGTGGGTGTTAAGGCTGTAAAGAAGAGCAAAGCATTAGGATCTCATGGGTCGTACTGAGTGTGGTCAGGATCCACTGACGTGCTTCGTGTATGGGCTGGAGCCTGTGACGTCATTACATTTGTTCTTATAAATGCAGTATGAGAACCATGAAAGACACGCTGAAGTGGCTGTAGACTAAGCAGTTACAGAGTCTCCCTCTGCAGACAAGACAGTGAACACTTAGCTTTAAGTAGTGGTGATGGCTGTGGAGATGAAGGGGAGTGAGGCATACGTGTGGGATGTTTAGGGATAAATATGGACAGAACTGCACAGTGAGAAAGCACATGGGGTAGGGGGTCGGGAATTACCCTGGGGTTTCTGGCTGAACAAGGAGTGGGTGGTGGTGTTTTTATCTTTTGCAGATAAAATTACACAGGAGGAGTCCAGGTGTGAAGACCTGTGTATAGAGATTGTCCTTTGAATCAAGTCATGCTGAATTCCGTGTCATGTTCAACATTTTTAAATCACTGAGTCACTACACACATACAGTCTAGAGAGTAAAGTCACAGCTCCGTAGTCATGAAAGCCAGGGCTGCTGGAACGTCTGGGAGAGAAAGGGCAACTGAAGAAAGACCAGCACCAAACAGCCTGGCTCCTTCTAGTCCTGCTCTGGTCTTAAACCAAAGCTGAGACACACATAAAAGGAAGGCCCAGCATGTACTCAGCCAGAATCCAGAGTGACGTCACTCAGAGGTTGTGTTCAAGGTGCAAGGGGTCCTAGGACAAAGAAGCTTGTCTGTGTCTTCCTTGTTGGGCTCTGAACCTCAGTGTCTGCTGATAATTCAAGCTGTTAATAAAAAGAGGGCAACCTTACCCCTCCACACACGTTAAAAGTGAAATAAAGAAAAAAAAAACACCAGGTGAAGCAACACATGGAACAAAAAAGTAAAGAAACAGCTGAGAAAGGAGAAAACAAAGTCAATAAAGCTATTGATTGGGGAAGCTTTACAAATGTAAACATTCAATACTGAAAAGAAAACAGAAAGCTAATTGGAGAGGCTGTTTAATATTTGCACAGCCTTCATTCACATGCTTACAGCAGTCGTAATTCCTCAAAGAGCCTTTCTTCATAAACATAGTGTGCCTACAATTTAAACAAGGCATTCTCCACTTGTCTGAACCACTGAGTAAAATTGCTCCAAATTCCCATTGTCCACGAGGACCTTTAAAAGTTAGTTTATTTAAGATAGAAATCACAGGGCATTTCTGAAGTTTTACGGTTGGCACATAATTCTACTTTTAGTATCTTCAGGTTTTTAAAATGTTGGTATTTGGCAGTGGAAATGATGTGGAAAAACCATAGCACAGCTTTCTCAAATATCTTGAGTTTATGACAGGAAGACATCAGTAAGAAATGAATCATTCTCCATGTTAAATCTTTTCTAGTTTTGCTTCAGAAATAGCAACTTCAAGCTTTTAAAGTGATTGTTTCTTTGGTAGCCTTTGGGCTGTTAAATCATGCAAATAATTAATTGATGTAATTGGACACATAAAGCAACACGTGCAAAATTTTGGGCTGTGAAAATGAGCTAGTCTTACAGTAAATAAGCAATTAATGCAAAAGAGAGAGAGAGAAGTACACTCTGAGATTCTGTTTTACGTGTGGTATCACCACACAAGGAGGGAGGGGGCATTAATTGTCCTTTTTGATGCACGTGAGAACAAAATAACATAAAGATTTGTACTAATCAGTATGCTTGATACTGAGCCCAACTATTAAGTCCAGTGTTTTGATGTATCTTCAGCTGAGCAGAACTACAGTGGATTGCAGAGGAAAAACGTTTTTTTGAAGAAAAAGGAGCGAGTCACTGCTGAGGACAAGCTCTTTATATCTCTGTGCCTCCGGAAACAGGCTAATTGTCGGCTTTCCCAGACCATCCTTGACCCTGCAAAGAGCTTAGTGCCCTGCTGCTCCTGCCACTTCCTTTTCTCTTGTCCTTAGTTCTTTCTTTTTAATTAAAGTTTATTGGGGTGACAATTGTTAGTAAAGTCACATAGGTTTCAGGTGTACAATTCTGTATGACATCATCTATATATCACATTGTGTGGGTTCACCACGCAGAGCCGTGGCCAAGACATGGAAACAACCAAATCGTCCTTTGATAGATGAATAGATAACAAAGTTGTGATATATATACACAATGTAACACTATTCTGCCATAAGAAAAGATAAAACAGTGCCATTTGCGACAACATGGATAGATCTTGAGATTATTATGCTAAGCGAAATAAGTCAGACAGAAAAAGTCAAGAATCATATGATTTCACTGATATGTGGGTTATAAAACTGAAAACAACAAAAGAACAAGACAAATGAAGACACAAAAACGCATAGACACAGACAATAGCTGTTCTTCATTCCTCACAGCAGCCACTCTGGTTGGTAGATTGTGCACTTTTCACTTGTTCAACATCATCCCTTTTTTCCATTAGGACTGAACCTTGTCATGCTTCTATTCCTGTTTCCTAGAAAAATGACTAGCACTTGGCAAGGATCAAACCATAATTTTTGAAAAACAAAACAAACAACAACAAAACCGTTCATTATGTGCCAGAAACTGTGCAAGGTGCTTTATATGCATTTTTCTTATAATTCTCTAATATGCTTAGCTTATAATAAAAAAAATCGATAAAACTAATTGTGTTAAAATGAGATAAAACATTTACTCATCTAGAGTATAGACTTGCTTAAATTACAGTTATTTCCACCTAACTCTACTGGTTGAAATAGTTCCAATGACTAGTTTATCAATAATTGGCTATTTGGCCAAATTTACTGCTGAATCCAATTAAAGATATCATTAGTAATATAACAGAGAAGCAAATATGTTTTATTTATGCATGCATCCCTGGTTTCTGAAATTCAGTAGGGACATAATAAATGTTTGTTGAATAAAAGCAAAACATAGCCATGGGGGGGCGGGGAATTAAGTTTGCAGCTATAGGTGTATGGTTGCTTAGCCCTGTGAGAAAAAAAAAAAAATCTAAATTACACTTGTGCCTACTGCTTATGTCTGGGAGCAGAACTCTGTTTAAATGCTTATTTCTGGACACAGATATTCATTAAATGTGTCAGTGAAAAAAAGAAGACAGTGCACATAAAATGAAAGTGACACAAATAACTGAACCCTGTAAATGACAACCCTCTAAAGCAGATGCTATGGACTAAACTGTGCCCCCCACACCCCCCACCAAATTTGTATGTTGAAGCCCAAACGTGCAATGTGAAGTGTCTGCTACGTAAGCCGCCCAGTCTATGGCACTGTATGTCAGCCCCAGCTGACCAACACTACGGTGTTGTTATTCTCCCCATCATAGTGATGAGGAAACTGAGTCACACCTGAGCATTTTGCCTGAGGTTTCAGGGCTAGGATGCAGCGAGGTCAGGATTTGAAAGTCAGACAGTATAACTTCAGAGCCCATCCTGTCAACCATTTCTGTTGCTTCCAGACATCAAGTAAAGGGGTGCCAATATAAAGAACACATGCCACGTGGAGGAAGCATAGAGGAACATGTGTAAGCCCAGGGACAGGCAAAAGCCAAACCAGGCAGGGACTTAAACTAAATGTCTATTTCCCTAAGGGCAAAACAAAGCCATTGAAAGGGTTTAGGCCAGGGGTGTCCAAACTTTTTTCAACGTTTTTCACCAAGGGCCAAATGCGGTAAAATACACAAACAGCTTGTCAACTGACTTGAGGTGAAGTACGTATTGCCTCACCTGGTTTATTTAAGTAAACTAAATACATTTTTTGGAATTTTCTGTGGGCCAATTAAAAATGGATTGCGGGCCGCAGTTGGCCAGCGGGCAGCAGTTTGGACACCCCTGGTTTAGGCAAACGAGACGATGGGGCGATGGGGCAATAGGGCAGATGTGAATTCTAAAAGGCCACTCTGGCCACAGTGCTTTTATTAAAAATGTTCAGAAGTCTTGATCTGGACAGTGAAATCAAAATTGTAATTTGGAATCTTTTTGAAATTCTCATCCGTTCCACAAGTCACATCACTAAAAAGGCAGCACCGTGTTTATTGGGCAAAGAGGGACAACTTCCCCAAAGAGATTAGAAACGTGAGGTTTGCTTAAACCTCTCAAGCGCAGGTAAAGATGTGAATTCTTTTCCCTTTGCTATCAAAACAAATTACCACAAAGTTAGCATCTTAAACAACAGAAGTGTATTATCTTATACTTTGGTAGGGTCCCAAGTCCCAAAGTATGGCTTGGCTGGTTCTATTCATGTCACACAGCTGTAGGAATGAGGTCCCCACTTCACTGCTGGCTGTCTGATGGGGGTCATTCTCACCTTTGAGAGGCCACATGTCCAGGCTATTGAAGCCCTTCAAAGCCAACCGTGGTGGGTCCTCCAATCTCTGAGACTCCTCTTCTGCCTGAATACTCTGCCTGGGCCTTCTGCTCATAAGGGCTGGAGTGCTTATATCAGGCCCCTCTAAAGAACCTAAAATAATCTCCTATCAGTTAAGATAGTTGGTCAGTAATCTTAACTCCATCGGCAAAATCTCTCCGTGGCAATACCTCCATTAACGTTCGAATAAGGAGAACACAAGTGTCTTGGGAGACGGCTCCAGAATTCTGCCTACCACATATGGCCTCCATTTTCTACACACATATCACTAGGAACTAATTGTATAGCAATGGAGGACGGTCTTGAGCTGTTTTTTGGGCTTAATTCATTCATTCTAAGTACATATATACTTTTTACTCTTCCTTTAGTCGTAAGAGAAGAGTCACATAAAAACCACATTCTCTTGAAATAAATCATAATTTCTAATGTTAGGGGATGATGTGTCATTACAGTGGCAGCCAGTGTATATGAATAGAGATTGAAAGTCCAGAAATACATGTCTTAATATGATAAATTAAGATACTCCATTCATTTCAATTATCTTTCCAGCAACTCATCATTCCTCTAGGATTTTATTTTTCTATTTCAAGAAATGAAATAGAAATGACATATTTTATTCAGTCAAAACAACATTAATAATTTCATAGCAAAATATGACAAAAAACAAGTACACTTTGGATGGTAGATGATGGAACTTGGAAGCAGAAACAAATTCTGATTTCACTTGTCTAACTACCTATGGAAATATTTCTAGCCATGAAGGGAGCAAGGAAAGGTCACAGTAAATGTCTGCATCTTAAAGAACGGAATAATTAGTCAATATTAATACTTTATGTGAGTCTTCAGGCTTCATCTAAATCAATCTTTCAAAAACATTAGGTGTTGCAGAGATGCCCTTCAGGCAGCTACCCAATAACATCCCTGATTTTGCGTGAGTTAATGAGTACCTCTTAGAGTGTAGCTTATCTGAAGGCACCTAAGGGATTTGAGAAAACATTGCTTAAAATATGATGAATATGGGTAAAAACTACAAGTGACATTTAATTCTACATACAGATAAAGGAATAAATTAAGTATTATTTAATGGATTCCAAATCTATACTACTTTCCCTCCAGGAAAACAAAAAAAAATCAGGTAAGATTTAGTGAACAGCTAAACATCTTTCTAATTTCAAAGAGCTTTGAAAAATCAGTGAACACTCCAATAACTAATAGGGAATTAAGTTTCTCTTTTCTAACACAGAAACAATAAATCTAGGAAATCCAGGAGCTGGTATGAATAATCATTTTTCAATTTGCCCTGCAGTGCCCCCAAAGTCATATGTCTCATGTTCAAAGTGATCAATTTCTCTAGGTTCTCTGTAGGGGGTCAGAAATAACTCGGGGGAGATGCTAATTACGTGGTCATTATGGAAGGTACAACATGTTGATTGATTACCAGACACTAACTTCTATGCAAATGCGGAACTGAGGGTCAGAAGTTATGAAACACAAGAATGAAAATGAGGTCAAGAATTCCACATGAGTCTCCTCAATGCTGACTCTTTAACCAGTAAGTGGGGAGATGATGGAGTTTCGATATGTCTCACTCTGGAGTTCATGTTAAATACACAATGTAACTGAAAGGGCAGAAAACTGTTTCTCACACATTGTGTGAATATTGTAAGTATAGTAAGTATTTAGAAAGCAGTTGGTGGTGTAGGAAGATGCCCTTATCTTCAGTCAAATCCTTCTTAGGTTTATGTTGCCTGAGAAGAAAATCTACAACTTCTACCATCAATTCCAAAGTGAGCTCTATTTCCAAGGAGCCAGGTGATTTCTGGGCATGCGTTGCCTACAATTCTTTTAGAAAGTCCAAATGCAGTCACATTTATCTTGTGTTTATAGAGAGGATCACTCATCTTTCACAACTCAGCTACTTAACACTGAGAAATACATAGGCAACTGACAGTACAGGTCTCCTCATGCACAATGAAGTTTATATTTTTGGCTTAAAGAATGTATGTCAATCCCCCAATACTTTAATGAACAGAGTACATCCAATTTACCTCACAGAAGATGTCTATTAGGCATCATGAAAGCTGCGTTCTCCAAGTTCTACTCAGGAAGTAGAAGTGATATATAAACATCTATCTTTCCACAATTTAAATGAAACTCAAACCCCAAAGTATCCAGTGAGCCATGCTTGATGCTTCCCAGGAGTTTAATCACAACCCTGGAGCCAGCCACTTCATAATATATTTGGGCCTTAGCTGTGTCAGAGCTCGGAATAAATCAGGGAAGCAGACTGCTACTTATGCCTTCTCCAGTCCTCTGCCAAACTCAGGAGAATGGCCATTTTTACTGGTACCATTTTTCGAGCTGTTAATGCCCTTACAAAATAGGACTCTAAGAAATGTTACAGAACCTGAAAGAGCACAGCCTTCAACGCCATTTTCTAAGAGGACTGCATCTGAGAGAAAAAGGTGTTTTGCAACGCATAACTTTTCCAAATATGTCACCGTTGTTTATTAGTTAAATAAAACCCTGGCTCTGTTACTAACGGGGCAGATTTCTGTGGAAAAACCATAGAAAGGAGAAGGGAGGAATATTTGTTAGAAGAAAAAGAGAAGAAATGTGTTCTCACAGTTGCAGCGTGGAATAACTCACAGACTTCTAAATGTTCTCTGCCAAAGTTCTGGGATATATTCTATGTAAGCTATCAATTTAGACAGTTTGATGGTGTAATTAAGCATATACTCTCTAGAGAACATTGCTTCAGTTTGAATCCTCACTTCACCAATTACTAGGAATGTGATCTAAAGCTGTAAATATGGATAATAAAACATTTGTTTGTGGAGCTGTTGAGGGGATTAAATTAGAAGTACACATGAAACGTTTGATGGAGTACTTGGCATGTATTAGGCACTCGCTAATGCTAGCTAGTTACACTGATAGAAGTAGGAAGAAACAGCCTTAAGGTGATAATAGCTAGGTGTTGCAGCAAATTGCCACAATTTTGCTATAAGATTTGTGTGTGTGTGTGTTTTATATTTATTTCACTTAGGAATTATAACCCGTCTACCTTTAAAAGCACTTTAGACAAGTTACGAACTAGAACGGAAGAGTGGACAGAGTCAATATGAATAAAATCACATTTAATTATTCTTTCTTTTCTCCTTCCCTTGTCCAGTGCTTTGCACATAGTTGGAGTACAAGTAATGCCTGATGAATAAATAAACAAAGGATTGGAAACGTGAGTAGACATATGCATGCATAAAGAAAAAGCGTTCTGCAACATCTGAAAGATACAGAGGCGTTATATTTTCAACAGTGACTTAAGCAGTTTGGCACAATTCTGCAATAATTCTAAAGGTAAATATTTAGGTTATCGCTTTTGCTTTCCTGCTGAGGGAAAGTGAACACCCCCACCACACCACCCCTGGCATGAGTTTGGAGAGGGTTCCTGGTACAGAGGAAAAGAATTCTAGTTTCCCTGGGTTTGTCACTGTCTAGCCATAGGATTTTAATCTCCCTAGAACTTTGGATGTCTCAGTTGTAAAATGAAGGGGTAGGACAAAAGTGTAGCTAAATTTCCTTTCATCTTCAAAGTTTTGTAAGTGATTTAGATAAAAGAAACAGTCTGAAGCCACCGTATTGGGTTGTAGCAGTGGATTCTCATTAAAAATGAAACACGTCAAATCTATTCTTCTCGAGTGGGATATAACTTGTGATTCTGAGATCCTAGCCGCTGCTGAGGACAAAGCATCATTCACTCCTCGATTCACCAATGTGAAATATTCAGAAATTTTAACTTTTGGTAACTTGAAATTTGCCATGCTGTGAGTATTTACAACAGAAAAACAGGAAAATCTTACTAATTAGAATTTAAAAAAAAATGCTATTAATAAAAATCTGGGGTTTTAGACTGTTAGTAACCTGACCCTCTTATACCAAGAGACTGTTACAGGAATTCCTTCCAGGTGCCTTAGTATTGCAGGCTCCTGTGGGTGACTGGGAGGAAACTCTAACGCCAGCCTAAGAACTGGTCTCAGAGCACTGACTCTTCATGGTTAATTAGCATGTTTCAATACAAAGGGGATCTTGAACCTTAAAAAATGTCTGAACTTGAAAATATGTCTGGAATGAGCAATTATCAGATGCTTCCTCTCACGAGTCGTATTCTCATGAACGCCTGGACTTCTGACCTCTAATGGGCAGGTGGGGTGGTTCCTGCATGCGGTGTCCAATGTCACTGACCTCTCCCTGACGTGACTCCACTGGGCTCCCCAAGTGGGGTTTGGACAGCCTAGTCATATTTTCCCAACAGTGATCTCTGCTGCCATTTCTAGCCGGGCTTTGACACTCTCACTTTATTCTGATATCCTGTTATGGACTAAACGATCGTGTCCCCCTAAAATTCATGTTAAAATGCTACTGCCAGAATGATGGTGTTAAGAAGTGAGGCGTTCGGGAACTAATTCAGTCATGAGGGTAGAGCTCTCATGAGCGGGATTACCATGTTTCCCTGAAAATAAGATCAGGTTTTATATTAAGTCTTGCTCTAAAAGATGCATTAGGGCTTATGTTCAGGGGATGTCATCCTGAAAAATCATGTTAGGGCTTATTTTCCAGTTAGGTCTTATTTTCGGAGAAACACAGTAGTATCCTTACAAGAAGAGACACAGAAGAAGTAGCTTCTACTCTTGGGTCCTTGCCACGTGAGGGCACAAAGAGATGGTCGCTATCTACCAAACAGGGAGGGCACCTCACCAGGCACCAGATCTGCCACAGCCCTTGTCATGGCAAGAGCTGTCAGAAATAAACCCAGTCTACAGAATTTTTGTCAGAACAGCCCAACATGACTAAGGCTCAACCTACACCAACAGCGTTTGAGACACAATTCCCACAGAGAGCTTCTTTTTTCACAAGTGGTAATAGTGGTTGTGTATGTGATAAACAGAAAGTCAAGCTTATTTTTATCTTTAATGGCTGGAAAACAACCTGAAAACTAACTGCTACCCATTCTTCAAACTTCTCAAGTGAAACTCATGCCAGAATAAATGGATGGCCTCCTTTAAGAAGCACATCCCACCACAGGGAGGACTCTGGCTTCCGAGTATGTGACATAAGGGCGCTAAAAGCAGGCCCTTAGATCTGTGACCCTGCACATCAGGGGCTCAGGACTTTGATGAGCATGTCCTGTGCCTCTAAGTCAACTATGCTTCTAATAGGATAGCGGGGAGAAGCAGGAGAGGCAGATTCATTCTCCCGAAAGGGCCTTGATCCTCTCGTTTTTAGTAGATTTCGGTAAGATTTCACCCTGACTAAACTAAACAGCTGGTTGAGATAGAGAATCGTGCAATTTGAGGAGGCAGATGTTTTCTCTCTTTTCTCCAAAAGATCTTTAGATTTCAGATTTTAAAAAACCAACTATAATAGAAATATAAGTGATTACTATTACATGTCAATGATCCCATTGGTTAGACATTGTAATTGGACAAAGAATAAAATTTTTCTTCCACAGAATCAACTATATTATTTAAAAACTAACAACAGTCATCGGAAATGGAAAAAGAAATGAGAAAAAAAAATGCCTTCATGACTTTTAATTTTATTCCTTTCATGAGTTTCCTCATTAACCAAGTTTATCAAGTTTATACTGCAATTTTATGTTATTTAAATTATTGCAGAAATGTGAAAATTCAAAGGAATGGCAAGAAAGGATTCCCCAAGACAGTGTGAGAAGGCTTTGATGTGCCTTAAGGAGAAATATGCATGCTAGATAAGCTTTGCTCCGGCATGGGTTACAGTGCTATTGGCTGTGACTTCAAATATTAATGAATCAATTACATATATAAAATTATGTACATATAATATCTTTAGAGAGAAAAACATACAACACAAGATTATGCACTAATTGGTTCATAAAAATGTTCCAACCAGAGGCTTTCAGAAACCTAACCCTCTGTTTTCCCCAGGAGCAATAGTCCCATATTCTCTAATTCAGTGTTGTTGTCAATTTTATAGACCACAAGTACTGCAAATAGTGTAAATCAAACATATATGTGTGTGTGTGTGTGTATATATATATATATATATATATATATATATATATATATATATAGTATATGTGTGTGTGTATATATATATATATGTACTTATGTATATTTTTTGCTGTATCTAGCAACCTGAGATATCTTTCAGAGCCTTATAGATTATGATAAGGAGTTCAAATGTCATTCTGTTTCTATGTTTGATAAAAACCACTGGAGTTTTATCAATGGGAGCTTAAATGTGGAGAACATGTTGGGGGTCAGGGGCAATTTGGAAGCAGAGAGGACAGTTAGGTGCCTATTGTGGTAGCCATGGGAAGAACTAATGATAAACTGGTTTAAAGATGAAAACAATTGTTGGTAGAGGTCAGAAATGATAGACATTGTTAAACTTTACTTTTAAGGTAGAATAAACTATGGGCAAGCAATGCCCCACCCCCATAACATGAATAGCTGTGCGCACACACATGAGTGGATGGATCAGAGTGAAGGTCAGAGACGGACATGGTACCAGCCATCACTTCCGTGTGTCATTACGGAGCCAAATACACATAAAGGAGCTGGTGTAATTTACACGCATGGGGCATCCACAAGAAGCAGAATGCATTTTCCCAGTGTTCTCATCACTCCACACACAAATCTTATGTTTCTGCCCCAAATATTAGTTGAAATAGTTTTTTTCATAAAAAGTTGTTTCCAGATAGTTATTTTTAAACAGCACGTGACATCATTTTAGCATCAACATGTTCTCACATCCATGAACAGCTCCTTGCGAGCTGCTGATCTTCCTAAGGTTTAGCCGTAGTACAGGCGCACAGTTGTCAGCTGTCCACAGGGTTCTTAGCGTCCACAGGAGTCAACATGGGACTATTGTGATGCTCCTGGTCTTGGTGGCACCATAAGGCACGGAAGCCACCATGTGGTCCAAGCCTCGCAGTCTTTAGCTCAACACTCAATGGCTGAGATACAACGGCAAACACTTGTTCACGTTCCAGAGTCATCTGCTACGAAATCCACTTGGCAAGTCAATTGGAGAAATGCTGATACACAAAGTGTTAAGTAAAGGTTTGCCTTAAACCTCAGTTCTTCACAGGCTCGAGTTGTGCCTGGTTTGTGAGTGATGACTAGTGCACAATCAAAAGGGGTCTTATCCTCACTCATTCTTATTAGTCACATGATCAGGGCAGGGCGGTCTGACTTACTCTTATGAACTCTTTAAAAGTCGGTTAGGTTAGAGCTCAGGGACAAGAGAGTCAGAGAGATTTAAAGTGAGAGAGATGCTGCTGGGCTGGCCTTTGAAGACAAAGCAACTTTCCATGTTGTGAGACGGACTATGAAAGGGATGCAGGATGAGGAACCGGGAAGCCGGTAGATGCTGGGAGCATCCCAGCCAACACCCAGCAAGAAAACCGTTGCCCCAGGGACAGTGCCCTGCATCTGATGAAGGGAGGACGTCCAGCCACTTTGATTTTAACAGGATGAGACCCTGTGCAAAGGACTCCATGGCTTATGCTGAACCATGGAAACTGCAAGAGAGTAAGTGTGTGCTCTTTTCCAGTGATGATCAGGGAGAGAGTTGGCCTAGAGCGAACGATCCTACCTACCGCTAGACTGAGCAAAGGCAATTTCATATAAAATTTAGTCAGTTCAGAGAGATCCACTCTAGGCACATTGTCATTTATAAAAATTATTCTTGACCCTACACATGTAAAAGTGTCTAAAGATACTCTGTTTAGAAAATACAAGAATATTAAATTTGCAAGTAGATATGTAGAGAAGACACTAGATGAGAATTCTTAGATTTGTAGACAGTTCTATCATACTCCCAACTTTGAGTTCAATGCAGTGAAGCAGACATACATAGGAACCTCACTACAGGGAGCCCAATTAAAAAAACTAATAATAGACATACATGTAGACATGCAAAAGAAAAGAAAGTGTACAAAATGCTTTCAACACATTTCTCGATGCTGAAACACAGGCGGAACAGGTAGAAAACTACTCTCATTAGCAGGAGAGCCTGCTCAGCGAGGCCCTCCTAACCTCCGACTTCAGAGTGAGCAAGAGCTGAAGGTTTAGAGAAGACGCAGGGGCAGACATTATTGAAGGGCTCTACATGGGCTAATTCCACAGCTCGACAAAATTGTCTCTCCCAAAGCAGCACAGAGTGTAAAAAGCAAAGGCATTACTGTGAAGGAAGCAGTATCCCAATGCACGTGAGTCTACCTGAGGGAACCGGGTCAGCTCTGGAGGCAAAGCTGAGGTGTTTCACAAGGATGCTCGTGGCTCTTATCTCACCTTAGCATTTTCCATGCATGTGACAGTGTCACTGTCCTTTCAAAGTATGAAGTTACAACCAGAGAGCACAGAAAGCAGCAACATCAAAGAATGAGAACAACAGAAATAAGTAGACTAGCTTGTAGTCTACTTACTATTATAAGTAGAAATAGACCTAATTTATAGAAAAGAAATAATTTTAGAAGTTATAATTTACATAGAAAGATTTAAAAAACTATTACAAAATTTTTTTAAAAATCATAGTATTCTATGAAAATTTAATACCAAGAAAGGCCTTTTAGAGAATAAAAACATAATTGTCAAAATTAATAATAAGACTTTTAAATAAAACTGAATAACTCTCACAAGCAAAAAATACAGAAAAAGAAACAAACTCAGAAGGTTCAGAATCTCAGAGAGAGAAGAAAAAATAAAGAAAAGAAAATGTTAAAAGAAATAATAGAAGATAATTTTGCAGAGATGAAGACATAAATTTTTCTGATTTGAAACCAGAGTATCCAGCAAAATGAATTAAAAAGAACAGAGACATATTGTTTTGAAATTTCAGAGCACCAAAAATAAACTCCCCAAAGTATCTTGAGAGAAGCAAAGCAAGTTCACTGTTAATGAGAAGAGCATCAGATCGCAGCTCAGACATTCTCGGTGCTAAAAGGCAATAGACAGGTAAGTAAATTTGGGAGGGCTGAGAAGGCCTCCCAAAGGAGTAAGGCACAGAGAAAAGAAAGGGTGGGGGAAACCTTTTCAGACAGTGATTAGAAAGAAAACAATCTCCTGTTTGCCCATCCTTTTATAGAGGTAGCCCTCATGAAAACTGAAATCAGAAACAGAAGACTAGGTTTCTGGGAAGGAAGCGGGGGAGAAGGGTTGTGGTTACCGTTACTGTTATTTTATTATAAACCCTCCTCAACCGTTAGATCTATAACCAGCATTGCTCTTAAGAATGCCTTGAATTAAGGAAACTAAATTAATGATTTATTAATTTCATTAAACATCAGTTTTGCCTGCAATTTTTCAGCCCAACAGAAACTACTTATTTTGATGATTATACACGCAGTTAGGATAGTTCTGGTTGCTCTTTTAATTGTACTAATCTCCCCTAGTCGTCTCGAACCCTGGTCCAGATGGAGATGACTCAGACTTGCCAGTCTGTTTCTGAATGAATCGCATAAAGCCTGTCTTTGGGATTCAGCCTCCCTTGTAAAACTCCATCCTAACCATATTCTCTGCATCACGCCTGACTTATGATACCCACGGTTAGTGTGATACGACAATGAAGGAAATATTCACAATAAACCTTGCTAGAAAGAAATTTAATTTGAAAAACATATATATTTTTTAAGCTTCACAGGTGGCTGCTTATTGCATCTTGTCATAAAATCTAAATGACTGCCTGGTGTCCGAGTGTGTTTGAAGCAATAAAGGACCCATACAGTCATCAAACACCATGTTTTGCTTCCTCATTTAACTGACTGGCAGCACCACTGATATCATAATCTAAACGATCATGTTAATACGCTGTTGTTACATCAAAGTACCTCTAATTGAACACAATTATAGGGGTTTTTCTTGTTGTCATTCAATCTTGGAGAAACCATTGGGATTGCCTAATTCAATTTATGCATCTTTCATCTAAACAAAGGATTACACAATCAGATTTAGACCTTCACAAAAGACTATGAAATACAATATAGACTGAGCTAAAAACAGCCATCTTAATTATTATCTGGCCTGTGTGCCAGGCATGTTGTTGGCCCTGCAGATACAGCAGTGAACAAGGTAAGTAAAGGTACCTACCTGCATGGAGCTTGTATCCTGGTAATGTCGGCTTTGTTAGAGAACCACAACAAAAGGAGAAAACGGGGGTCATAAGAAGCCCACATTCAAAGCCTAAGAACATCCCATTTGCGTTTTTGAAGCAAAGCATTGATCAGATCAGTAGAAAAAGGGTCTCAATTTCTGATTGTTACTTGGTGAATGCATTCGGATTTTCTTCCCAAAGGGAAGGAATATACTTGGGGCGATATCATTTCTCTGAAAGATGGAGTCTGTCGGAAGCCTGCCTGCATTCTCTAGCGGGGAAGGTAATTCATGAGACATCCTTCCTTGTGTTTTTTCAACTGTGCTCTGAGATGGGAAATGTGGCGAAGCCTGGGGAAGACTGGGGGGATATCAGGAGGAAAGGGGATGTATGAAGAGACCCTGGGAAGAAGGAGAAAAGCAGGTCTAACAAGACAAACAAAGCAGCTGCGACATCGATGTTCGAGTTCCTGGAAAGACCTGGAGACGACTGTAGCTCCCTCGTCCTTGATGCTGAGGACACGCAGGCCCCACGTCTTACGGTCGCCACTGGCCCTCATCTTGCTTCTCATTTAGACTTTCACCAGACCGGAAGCACTCTGTTTCCTTCTCTGCTGGTAACCACACTCGCCAGTCTTCGCAGAGATTCTGCACAACTTCTTGCTCATGCCCTTTCTTTTGCCGTGAGTGCCTACCTGAAATTTTCATTTGTGGAAATCCTAGACATTCTTTATTTCCAACTCAAATTCTGCTTCCTCTCTAACTGTGCCTTAGCTCCTTCTAGCTAAGGGGACGTGTGCTCATCTTCACCCTTCAGGTGTGTCATTTATATAACATACATCACTTACAGTAATATCGTGCAGCTATTACTAACAACTGTTCATTTCTTCAAACCATCATATAATTTGCTTAAAGTTCAGGAGCAGCTTTTATTTACACTGAAAGCGGCCAGATAGAGTTTAATGCGTTCTGGACTGGACTCTGGACTGTGAATCCCAACTGCCACTAACAAGTTCTATGATCACATGTGAAACTCTCAGTGACTCTGAATCCCAATTTACCGTCTATACAATGAAGGTGCTTCTTCAAAATAACCATGGGATCCTACTTCTATTCCACCGTGCTTCACAAAGCATAGTAGGCTTCCATAAACGTTTGTGAAACATTGATGAGTTTACTGCAGGAGTAAATGACGCAGCGTGATAAAATGGAAAGAGTATAAAACACAGTCCCACAAGAATGTGTTTCTGTGTCTGGCACTGACTCTTACAGGCTCTATAGGTTTACAAACTCCAGACAAACAGCATCTGGCCTCCGTGTGCCCTGTATTCTTGCTGAGCAGCCCTAAGCCTGGCACTAGTGGCAGCTGGCCTTGGTTCATAGCTTAGCTTCTCCCAGGCACCTCGAAGCCCAGCACAATGGCAATCATCTGCAGATCACTTTGTAGCTCATGCCAAGTGGTCCTGGGTAGGGCACAGGGAGCAGCGGACCTTGGTCTGCACCAGAGCCCGTCCCAAGAGGCCCCAGAACTAACACACCCAGTGGCCAGCTTCAGCCCACACCAGAGCACACCCAACCACCTCCACAAATGACACACCCAAAGGTCAGACTTGGCAGAGCCCTGCTAAAACAAGCCCTGCTCTGTAGGGTCAGCCCCTGCATGACAGCTCTCCACTGTAGTCACAGCCAGTCCTCACAGCCAGTCAGCCTGAGGGTTAGTCCCTCCCATTGATGTACAAACAGCAACCAAGGCTCAACTATAACAGAAGGCACACACAACCCACACAAGGGATACACCTGGAGGACCAGGCTTTGGTGACCAGGGAGAGTGTACCACTGGGTCCCACAGGACACCTACTACATAAGGCCACTCTACTAAGACCGGGAGACATAACAGTCCTACATAATACATAGAAGCCAAACACAGCGAGGCAGCCAAAATGGGGAGACAAAGAAACAAGTCCCAAATGAAAGGACAGAAGAAAGCTCCAGAAAATGAACTAAACAAAATGGAGACAAGCAATCTACCAGACATAGAGTTCCAAACATTGGTTATAAGGATGCTCAGTGATCTCAGAGAGAACTTCAACAAAGAGACAGGAAACATAAAAATGGAGACAAATTAGACTGTAAAATAATGGCCATAACAAGAGACAAAAAAGGACCCAGTCATTCCACTTCTGGGTAATTGTCCAAAGAAATCCAAAATGCTAATTTGAAAAGACATATGCATACATATGTTCGTTGCAGCATTATTTACAATAGCCAAGATGTGGAAATAACCTATGTATCTATCAATAGGTGAATGGATAAAGAAGTGGTACGTATATACCATGGAATATTACTCACCCATGAAAAAGAATGGGATCTTGACATCAGCAACAACATGGGTGGACCTAGGGGGTATTATGCAAAGTGAAATAAGTCAGACAGAGAAATAAAAATACCACAAGATTCCACTTATGTGTGGAATCTAAAGAACAAAATAAATGAATAAACAAAACAGAAAAAAACCCATAAATACAGAGAACAAACTGATGGTCACCAAATGGGAGGGGGTTTGAGAGAAAGGGTGAAAAAGGTGAAAAGGGATTAAGAAGTACAAATTGCCAGTTATAAAAACAGTCAAGGGGATGTAAAGTACAGCATAGGGAATAGAGTCTACAATATTGTATTAACTGTATATAGTGTTAGATGGGTACTAGGCTAATTGGGGTGACACTTCATAAATTCTAGAAGTACCTAATCACTGCTGTACAGCTGAAACTAATATAATATTGAATATTAATTGTAATTGAAAAATAATAAAAAAATTAAGAAAAGAATATGGCACCGTTATGTTTAGTACAATTTAGTTCCAAAGTAAGCACTGAACCCAACAAAGGAATGTTACAATCTCATAAATTTCTGATCTTCATAAACTAAAATAGGGAATTCTTCTGTTGGATTACATTAAATATATAACAGGATTCATACTCTCCTACCAGTCTTGTACATCAGAGGTTCCAAGCAGCTCTCACTTTTTAGAATGGCAGCATCGCTGTAAATGGCTAACCTGAGCCTCTTTCCTCCACACCTACCATTATTCTCAGGTGTCTGAATCACTCCTCATCTCCTGAAACATCCAATTCTTACTCTTTTTTTTTTTTTCTGTTGCTTTCTATCCGCAATCTTGTGGAAAAGAAATGCTGAGATTTACAGTTACTTCTCCATAAGTCACACTTACTAGTCTTTGGATAGCATTGTAAAATATCACATTTGCATAGTAAATACCCACTTAGTGTGTTTCAACTATGATACATTTCCTATGTTAACAAAAGGGTGAAATATTCTTTACCTCAGTTTTGAGTGAAGCCAAGTATTAATGTTATTCGCAGGGTATAGGCGAGTAACTTGAGGCAAAACCCTACTGCTGGTGGTTGACAAAGGCCGGCCCACCAGGAGCTCCAAGCCAGACTTTGTCTGTAGGTCCTGGGCTCTTTAGATCACATCCTGCTGCTTAACAACTATTGTTCTCCAGCCTTCGATTTTCTCATTTCTATTCCATTGAACTTTATGAACAGTGTATTCCAGGGTCCAATTAATAGATCCAAAAATGGCAGAGCTAGAACAATTCAAGTAACAAAATATATCAGTATCGGATTATAACCCCATTATAACATGAATACCCTTGAGCCCATAATGAAATGTAATTATATGTAATAAATATAGATAGATAAATCAACCAATAAGGAGAACTAAACAAATCTCCCATGCAAAACAGTGTCAAATGATTTATGTAGTGAGTGACCCTCCCCACCTCCCCCCAAGGACATGGAGCAGAACTCCCCAGTTTTAAATGTGGGCTGTGGATAGTAACTTCCTTCCAAAGTGTAGAGTGTGGGAAGAAGGTGAAGCATAATAACTTCACAGTGGGGGAACCTGACAATATGACCTCAGCCCAGTGGTCAAGGTCAACATCAACAGTGATAAGCCATGTTAGTAGTATGTGCCCTTGAGATGATGCAGTGAGAAGGGCACGTTACCCTTGTGGTCTTCTTCCCAAAAATCTGTATCTCAGTCTAATCACATGAAAAATCAGACACGCCTTACTTGAGTGACATTCTACAAAATTCTACTTACTGAGTAGTCCTCAAAAATGACCTTGGTCATCAGGAACAAGGAAAGTGAGACATGGTCACATTTAAGGAGAGCTTGAGGAGACGTGACAACTAAATGTAACGTGGAATCCTGGTTGGGCTCCTGGAACAGAAAAAGGACACGAGATAAAAGCTAAAGAAATATGAATAAACTATACTCTTTAGGTACTAATAATATATCAATACTGTTTTATTAATTGCAACAAATGCACCATACGGATGCAGGATGTTAATGGTGAGGGAACCTGGGTGTGGTACAGGGACTCTGCACTCAATCTTTACAATTATTCTGTAAATCTAAAACTCTTCTCAATTAAACATTAAATATGGCATATTCTCTGTTAATCATCTCCACATCCGCTTTCCACTATCACATCTGCTTTTACTGTCCTAAACAACATTTACTAAGTTTTCATTCTAACTTGACCCTTTTCTGTCCTTTCTCCTGATTCCCCTCAGGAGTTAGAAGCTTGGACCTGCCCCCAACGCCAAGAACACCCCACTCTGAGAAGACATTGCTACTCTGAGGACAAGACGATGTCGATTTGAGGCCCCTCTTGCTCTCCTGCCAAGCAGAACAACAGCAAATGGTGCCACCTGCCCCGCGCAGCGGCGACTCCCCACAGAAACAGCAAATCCACCTTCAAGATTTATTCACAGAGCAGACACCGCACCCCCCCTTCCTACGGCCCCCAGCAAAGGGCTCCATCCCTGCAACTGAAGCCATTCCAGACGGAAAACTTCACGTTCCTTTCGAAGCTTAGCACGGCCCGATGCCACTTTTTGCCCACACAGGTTTACAGGTGGCACTACTGTGCGCCCATGCCAGCCGATGGCTGTCACAGGGGCCCATGCACAGGGGAGAGGAGTTTGAATGGACCTGTGCTTTTTTAGAGGAAACTCTGGGCTCGGGATACACAGAGGCTGGCCCATTTGGAGATGTGTCCCACAGGGCAGCCAGCCACCCAGCTGAGTATTGTGACCTCAGGCGTGGGGCTGCCTCCCTGCAAGTCCTGTCACAACAGGGTTTTGCTTCTGGGGACAAACGCCTGCTTGTGGTCAATACCGCCCAGCCGCATGTTAGAAATACAAATTCCACGTGGAGGCACTTCTGTCACTTGACTTCCTTTCAGGGCGTGATGGTCGGTGTCCCTCCACTGATGGTCTGCTATGGCCTGAGGCCCCTGTGATGAAGGAGGTGTGGGAGCCGGCTGGGCTGGTGTCAGGGAGGTGACCCCCCAGAAGGTCACAGTCAGCACCCCCAGCCCCTCTTCTAGCAGGAGGGGTCTGAGATCCTCTCCCAGTCCCACTACAGAGATTCAACCTCCAGAGGGAAAGAGGCTTTTAAAGGACAGCTTTGTGAATTGTTCAGAATTCTGAGAAGAGGTGCGAGGCCAAGAGCTGTCAGTTTTCTTTCCCTCTGAAAGGGCTTTCCTCTGCGTGCTGCTTACAGAAAACCGTAGGCCAGGTCCCAGAGGATCCTCTGTCACAGGCGGGATCTTGAGAAAGATGAGCGGAGACAGAGTCGGCAGTACCCAATCCTAGGCCGCGTCTTTGTGCCCAGTCGTGCCCAACACGAATGTGCACAGAAATCGCCTGGGGTCCCCTAAAATGCAGGTTGCACTTCAGTCGTTTTGGGTGGGGCTGAGTGGCAGCATTTCTGACAAGCTCCCAGGTGGTGCCCAGGCCGGTGGTGTGCGAATCGCATCCCACTGGGAGTGCAAGGTCGCCAGGACTTACTTTTGTGCGCACTCCAAAGGTACAGAGCTTGAATGCCCAATCCTGGCAATACTGGAGAGCATCCCTAGGGGACTTGTCTTTCATAATGTCAACCGCCTTTCTTCTCCCAGTCCGTTCCTTGTTTTAGTCCTTTTCTCCTTGACAGTCCTGTCACTTCACATACCCGTAGTACTGAACACATGCCTTGCTTCTCCTTTTGTCTTCGAAGATGGCTCTCATTTCCTCTTAGTGAAGATAGATAGATAGATAGATAGATAGATAGATAGATAGATAGATAGATAGATAGATGATAGATAGATAGATGATAGATAGATAGATAGATACATAGATAGATAGATACATAGATAGATAGATACATAGATAGATAGATAGATGATAGATAGATGGATAGACATGTTACCATATGAATTTCAGCTTTACCCCACAGCCCTCTCCACATTGAATCAAAAGCTAAATTTCTTTCCTCTTTCTCCACCCCCATCCTTAGCATATTTTTTGTTGTTTATTGTGTTAAAAATGTATTTATCTTCTACCTAACATTAATTAGGTTTAGAGTACAAAGCACCCTTCCACTAGCCTAACACTGGGGTGTCCTTCCTGAGTTTCCTTTCCCCCAATTACTGGGATTCTAATGTTGGCTATCAGAGCAACACTAGTATGGTAGTAACTGTACATACACACACATTTTCCAGAAAGCACATATGATATATATACAGGTGGCGAGGTTAGTTTTTGCTTGTTTTTCACATTAAAAATTAAGTCAATGGGAATTGTGAATGTTTAGATATATGAAGTGTGTAGTGAGACAAGATATATTAATTTTACTCTAAAAAATACAGGTGGTGCCAAAAAAATGTATACACATTTTAAGAAAGGAAAAAATGTATTAAAATTACACTGATGGTAACCACTTTGAGCACCTCTTGTAATCGCAGAAGTCAAACGTGACTTGTATTCATCTGTTGTTATCAGTATATATTATTGTAATTAATGCCGTTTTTTCCTTTCTTAAAATGTATACATTTTTTGGCATTCTCTGTATAATGAGTAATTTCCATAAAGTTAATCTAAGAAAGAACCACTTGAATTATTTTGCCGTATTATTTTGCTTTGGGACACAAGAATAAGCAAAGCCGAGTAAAGGACAATATGCTATTCTTAGTGGCGTAGTCCTGTTCGTCATGGTTTTATGGTATCCAAGATCTGAAATGACAGAGAGAACATACATTGCTATATTCTGTACCCTTAGATGTAATCTCCCTCAAAGGGTACAAAGACTCAGTGAGAAAAACCTCACTAGTTTGTGAAGTCTGCTTCAATTAATCTATAATGCATGAGTAATGAAAGAAAATAACCAATCATAGCAATTCTGGTCTTTTTTCCTTTGTTATACATGGTTCTTTCTTTTGGCAGGTTATTCAATTAATAAGATCCCGCCTATAAACTCGATTGCATAAACTTGTTTCTTCTGCGCCGTGAATGTAAGCAGACAGATCAATCGCAGTGCAGTGGGCCCCTTATCTGGAACACTGGTATGAAATTGAGATGAAACCCAATACTGCACATTAACTTTGTAAATAAAGCTCCCTAATCTGCTGCTGGAGATGGTGCTATTTGACCACGGAGTTCCAGATCCTGCCATTTGGCCAACTCACTCTTCCTGTACGTGTTTATTGCCATGTGGTTTTGTTTCCATAATGATATAGTGCAGCAGCTTGGTGTAGACTTCTGATGATGAGAGCTCAGGCGGCTTGCTGATGGAATTAAGACCTCAAAGTTGCATCGAGTGGCTAGCACAAAATTTTAGAGGTCAAAAAAGAATTTAAATGACGTGAGAAGGGGCTTGCATTTCAGTTCGTCAATGGGTTTTTCCCCTGTGTCCCACTTTCCCAAGCCCCATTTTCCCACTCCCCCATCCAAGTCACTGACTTGGGATTTGAATTTGTGTCCCTGCTCTGGAGCTGGTAAAGGAGTGGAGTGCACCCGTGCCTGGGCTAGATGTCATTTGCTGTCCGAGCACAACGCGTACCAGAGTTTCTGGTACGAACGTTAGCATAGATCTGTCTATTCTGTTATTCTAGCAATTCGCTCATACCCATATGCTAAATTTTCGGTGGTAAATAGGACACCTGATATAAAACTGATCATTCAGTTTGTTAATTTAAAATAAAAACACACATGGAGGTAGGAGTTTAGACTATTGATGTGACACTTTTCTTCTGTTCCTGAAATATGCATTCAGAGCAGTCCCCACACATTTTGATAAGCTGTACTTTAATTTCTATTCAGTTCAATACATTTTTAAAATGTCCTTGCAACTTTCTCTTTGACCTATGGATTATTCAGAAGTGCGGTGTTTAGTTTCCATGAGTCTGGAGGTTTCCTTTTACTTTTTTGTCATGGATTTCTACGTTTATTTCATTTTTGTCAGGGAACTCTATGTGTTCAATTCTTTCAAACTTGTTGAAGTTTATTATATGGACCAAGATGTGGTTTATGATATATGCTCTGTGGACATTTGAAATGAATGTGTATTATGCTTTTGAAGCGAGTGTTCAATAAAAGTTGTTTAGATCTTGCTGGTTGGTCATTTTCCTGAGTTCATCTATACTCTTGCTGATTTTCTGTCTAGTTGTTGTTGTTTTTTCAATTCTTGAGAAAGAAAAGTTGAAATCTCCAATTATAATCATGGGTTTATCTACTTTTCCTTTGAGCTCTATTGGTTGTAGTGTTAAATATTTTGCAGCTCCATTGTTTTGTGCCTACATATGTTGGATTGCTGTGTCTTTTTTGAAGACTGACACATATCATTATATAATGTTCCTTTCTGTCTGATAATTTTCTTTGCTCTGAAATCTATTTTGCCTGATATTAATTTAGCCACTTCTGCTTTCCTTTCATTAATCTTTGCATAGTATATCATATTCCATCCTTTCATTTTTCAATCTACACATACCATATTTGAAGTGAGGTTTTTGTAAAAAACATACAGTTAGTTAGCTCATGTTTTTAAATCTACTCTGCTATCCTCTGTCTTTTAATTGATGTATATAGACCATTTATATTTATCATAATTATTTGTATGTTAGAGCTATGTCTGCTATTTTGGGTTTGTTGTTGTTGCCTATTTTTTCGTTTGTTTTGTTTCTCAACTTTAATTCATGCAGTCCTATTAGTTAACTGAAAAAACTTTAGATTTCCATTTTAATTTATCTACAGTGCTATTTTCCTATAGAAATTTTAATAGATCCCTGGTTATTAAATTATTCATAAATAACTTATCACAGTCTCCTATTGTTATAATTTTACCAGTTTGAGTGAAGTACAGAAACCTCACCTGTTTTATGCCCCTCTACGTTCTTATGTTCATAAATATTTGTTGCAAATATTTTCTCTACATACACTTAAAACCACATCAGACAAAGTTATGTTTCTTCAACCATTAAACAGTTTAGAAAACTGAGAGGAGAAAATAACCTCATTGTATTTACAATAATTTTGCTTACTGTATTCTTTTTCTGTTTTCTCAATTTATCATTCCCATTTTGTTTAGAGAATGACCTCTTTTTGCTATTATTTTATGGTAGATTTACTGGTGACAAAAGCATTTTCTTTCACTTAAGAATGTCTTAATTTCCCCTTCAGTCATGAAGGATATTTTCAGTGGGTATATGATTCTTGGGTGAAAGTCCTTTTCTTTCAGTACTCTCAATTATTGTGTCACTTCTTTCTGGCTCCTGTGGTTTCTAATAAAAAGTCTATTGTCATTTGTATTGTTTTTTTCCCTAAAGGTAAGGTACTGATTCGTCTGGGTGCTTTCAAGTTTCTTTTTCCTCATCTGTAGTTTTCAGGAGCTTAAGTATGTCTCTTGGCATGGATTTTTTGGGTTTATTCATCTAGGAGTTCAGTCAGTGTTTATTATTGTGTGTATAAAACATTATAAATGGTATTATTAGAAAAGATGAAGGAATATTTACTTGTTCTTTTAAAAATAATTAGTTATCTAACCAACTGAGAGTTGCTATATAATATGGATATACAAGCTCATGAAAATTAATAAAAAAATAAATATTTATACAAATGTCTATGTAATGTGAAAAAAGTTTATTAATGGCAATTCACAATAAAAGGAACACAAGTAACAAAACAACCAAATATTAAATTGTTTATCCTAGCTAGCACAATTTTTTCTATAATTTTTTTTAATGGGGGAAAATTCTAAAAAGAAAGAGGGAAGAAAGGAAACATTACTGCCTAGTTTAATGCACAGTACACACTTTATGATAATTTGAATGTTGTAAACTTGAAAATAAAATCATTTTGAATAAAATCGTACTTTATGAACATATTGTGGAAGATAATGCAAAACTCCCACATTAAAACTGTGTTAAGGACCATAGAACTTCAGAGCTCCTGGGCTGAATGAATTATAAATGGGTTTAACGTAATTGCCACATAGGTTTGGGTCTTTAATGAGTACAACGTAATACCTACCATTCTATATCAGGATTAGTCTTCAATGATGCATGTTTGGAATTAGGAAGATTTTCAGAAAGTTCTCTCTCTCTTTCTCTCTTTCATACACACACACACACACACACACACACAGACACACACACAAAAAATCAACTTTGTTATAATGTGCCATGTATGTTCTTAAAAATCACCACCATGCCAAGACACAAAAAAATAAAGAGCTTATGGGACTAATGGAGTTGAGACACAATACCAAAAATCTTTGTCAGTGACATACACACAGAAAAAAGAAAAACTAATAAAAATGTTAGCATGTTTGTATGTATGTTAAATGGTTAAGAAATGCATAATTACAAAAATAAATATATACTTCACCTTCAAAAAGACCTGAACTTTGCCCGTGCAAGTGGATGATGGAAGGGTTTCAGCTTGTGAGGAACCATGAAATGATGGGGAAAGTGTTATTTAAAGTCAGATGAAAGGTCGTAACACAAGACATGGACAAGAAGGCCCATAACACATGCGTTAATGGAGGCAGCAGGTAGATGTGTGAGGTGTGTGCATGCTTACAATATGTGTCCTCCTACAGGGCTTGGTTCAACTGGGTGCCATTTTGTATGTTCACCTGGTGTTTCTCAAATACAAAGCAGCACAGAAGCAAATGTGAAATTCGTGTTTTGCTCAAATTGTCCATTAATATATCAATAGTATTGGAAGAAATTTACTTCTTCAAAATGAGCATGTTAGCAGAACTGACTCCACCTTCTTACAATCAGATACATTTGTTTGAAGGTGCTTAAGTCAGCATAGACTTTCTGTAGTGTAATTGACTACAACTCCTTTTAATATCGAGTAAACCAATAAAATCTATATGCCATTCGATCCACATACCAACGTTTGGGACTTTACTAAGGAAATTAGAAACATTTTATTTCAAAAATATTTAGTGTGAACATAATTTAATACACAAAAGTTAGACCTTAATTCAATGTGTAAATATAAGTATTTGGTTTAATAAGCTATAGTATATTTATATAATTGTCTGCGATGCAAATATTAAAATAGCTTTGAAAACTATCCTTGATGTGAAAAATATTCATAGCATGTAAGTAGAGACAAAAAAGATATTAAAATAATATTTATGGTGAACTATAAACTGATATATACACATACAGAAATGTAGAAGAATATCTGTAAATTGTTGCCTCTGGGTGGATGAGCTAACAGTTGTTACTTACTTTTTTTTGTTGTCCCTTCTACTTCTAAATATTTAGTGATTTTTTTGTCATACATGTGCAATTAGCATTGTACATGATGCCACTGATAATGTGATTTCAAAACAATCTGACTATGTATTTTTATTGAATGACTTCCCCATGGCCACAAAGTTCATGAGGTGCAATGCCTTTATTGGACACAGCCCTATGACTACATCTTTGCCCTCCTCCAGGCACCATCTCACATGCTGCTAACTGGGCCCCTGGCAGACATTGCTAATTGATCCCTAACCCTTGGCTATTATCACACAGCGCTGACACAACTGCCGCTGAGCAAGCAGAACTGGCATATGAGATGAAACCTGTTGGCCACCTTTCTATGTCCCCATATGGGGGGAGGGATATGCTCACTTATCAACTGTAAGAAATTTGGTTTGTATGTGTTTAAAAGTGGCTAAAATGCACATTTATGCACTGCGTGGTGGTATGCATATTTTGGAAACAGATTCATGTCCAATGGGAACGCCAGGGAACGACCTATTTTTCTAGCATATAGAACTTCCATTGCTTCTAATACATCCTCAGAGGATTCATTTGAGATCCCACTCTTGAAGAAAACATTGCTGTGCTCTCCTTCACTGGTGACACTGAAATAAAACGGCCATGAGCCAAGGACTTGGGCATAAATACAGTATGTTTTAAAGAAGCTAATTTGGCAGTAATTGGGGGAGGGGGAACACCACTGTGTCAATGTCAGAAACAGCGCTTCCTCAAGCCCTGTCCTTTCTGCAGTAGGGTGCAACCTTCCTGAGTTATGCTCTCCGGTCCTGAAGCCAAACTTAAAAGTTTAATCCCACATGAGCTGAGAACGAAATCCTTTATAAAAACACCTTCTGGCCAAAAAGCTCTACTTCAAGAAAGCAAGAGGGGGAGGCGGGGAAGTAGACAACAAATGGAACAGAGAGCCAACAGAATCCTAGCCCTGGAACCTTCCCAGCCAGCACTCCCGATTCTGGCAGCCCGGTGTCCAGCGACGCTGAGAAGAAGCATGGGTGTCTGGTGCTTACAAATTCAATTCCATTAGCCAACTATTTACGGAGTGTGTTCATTGTGCTCAGCAATGTCTCGGACACCATGGAAGAAACAAAGGAAGCATAAGACAGGTACTGCCCTGAAGGGGTCTACCGTCTTGTTGACAAGCTTCCTCTGGGACACGGTTCGCGGTGAACCAGTAAGAAATCCACATGATTCACAACACCCCGTGGGCAGAAACATATTCGCATGTCATCCAGAGGCCATTTCATAGAAGTGCAACCACCTCGGTTTTAATTTACCAAAGGAATCAACCAAAAGCATATGTACATCTTTAGCCTCGTTCACTTTTCAAGTGGATGATTCCTAAGCAACTAACTCGCTTCCTGACCCAGCACGCTGCTGTCCATGGTACTGGACCTGTCTGAATTTGCTCCTTGACCTTGTCTGTCAAGGAGGACAGGCGTTCTCTCCTGGGTAATGCATCATCCCCGCGCTGTTTTGATGATACGCACACATCACTCACTGAGCAGGCAATTTGCTTTGATGATGTGACAACACGCAATAGATCACAACTGTGGGAGAGCAGGAGGCGGAGTGCCCCCCGGGATCTATAACTCAAGTGGTGACGCCATAGCAGGAAAACAGGGAGACGATTAATTTAAATTATCTGGACAGAAAACGGGCTGATAGAAGGACTTTGGACCCTTCCGCAAATGTAAAGTGTAAAAACAGTTACATGAGAAATGTTGTTACACAGTTATATTGGCAGCATCAGAGATCCTGCAGTTATGGAGCTTTTCAGCATCTGGACCAAGATGGTAACCACAGAAACCTACAGAGGTGACAAAAATGTGTAGAACTTAACACACACACACACACACACACACACACACACACACACACATGGGTACAAATCAAACAGGGGTGATCTGAGGAAGATGAATGGATTGTATGAACATCATAACCTGGGCGTGATATCATGCTAGAGTTTCACAAAATATTACCACTAGGGGAACAGGTGAAGGTCTATAGGGCCCCTTTCTTTGTATTATTTCCTTACAATGCATGTGACTCTACAATTACCTCAAAAATTTCAATGAAAATATTATTTCAATGCTTCCTCAGAGGAAAGATCAATATTTTTATCTTTTTAGGGAATTATGTGAAAAAAGCTGTTACCTTTTTAAAAAATTTTATTTTCTAAAGGGGGATATTGGCAGATACTTAACATTAAACTGTGACCCTTATATTCACATTAACAACTAACTAATATTTAGTGCAAGGAAAAGCTTCTGTTTAATGAAGGGAACGAACAGGGTTTAAAGGATTTCAGAAAGCTACTTCACTATGCATACATAAACACAGAAAGCTCAGTGCTGTTCTTTATTATAAAGCAAGCTGCTTATGAGAGCCAAGCCTGTGAAGATGAATTTAAGAAGCTGACATGAACGCCTGAAGGTGAGATGCAGACAGGCGCCTCTGGACTGATACTTCTCGATAGAGGAAGTGTATCGACTTGACACCAGAAAGCCTCTTTGACAAGCGGACCTTTCTGTGATTGGTCATACTTCAGTGAAGCCTAATTATTTGGGGGCAATTGATGAGGTGGTTACAGACAGCTGTTAGCCTCAGGGCTTGGTACCCCCTCTAGAAATGGAATGTGGACACACTAGTACAGGAGACAGAACTCAGATGTGCCAATTGAGCGATGTGACCAGATCCAAAGGGCAGTTGGTTTCCCACAGGCAAACACTGATGGTAGGAACAGGAGGAAAGAAGACGCCAGGAGACAAGGACACCAACACCTTCCCCGGGTGAAGGCAGGTGTGGTGGCGTTTATGAGTGAGCCCGAGGCTCAGACAGCCGGCAGAGAACCCCAGCAAGGGGCGCTTCTTCTTCACCCAAGAGCCCTGGCAGCTGGGAGCTGCTGGCTGCAGAGATTGGAGACGGGAAAGCACGTGGGGAGGCTTGACTGGCTTCTTCCCAGCTCTACTTCACACGGGGCGTGTTTTCCCTAAAGCAGAGGCCATAGTAATAATACATTCCAAAGAAACTGATGGATTGGACTGGCCGAGGCTGGGACGCCCAGAGGAGGTGTTGAGACACGGAGTAGAGCCAAAGTCACTTTTAGGTGGGGGAGGAGAGGCAGGTGGCAGCCCGTTCCCCACGCAGACCTCTAAAAATAACAGTTTCCAGTCCCTTCTCTTCTTCAGGGGTAGAAGCCAGTATGTGAGGAGGAAACTCACACCAACTTCCTAATTTGGTTTGTTGTTCATTCTTCATGTAAACAGATAGCAAAAGAGCACGATATGTTTAGGGGGGAAGCAGAGAAGAGTTGCCGGTTTAAACTTAGGAAACTTAATGAGCTTTCAGATTTGAAATTATCCATCCATCCATCCATCCATCTAAAATTTACCTGGTGCTTTCTAAATTTTAGTTCCAGGGACAGGAGGTACAATCAATGTTACGCGTGCTATTACCATCAATGAACCCAAGAATTAGATACATAGTAACATCTTCCAAGATTCTGAGAGGCACATTATAGCAAAGGAGGGTGCAGACAGGAGGACACTGGTCAGCAGTCACAATGGGGCTTTCGTGAATACCTTCAATATTTGCTTTAGCTTTTTTTTTTTTTTTTTAATGACGAACACTAATATGTCATCTGCCTGACACAAAAGAAATGGAATTTAAATGTATAAAACAGAAGATTAAATTAAAAAGTCACTTGTAATATAAATATTTTCGACAAAAATATAAAGACAACAAGGATATAAAAACAAGGTTAGAAAGTTGGTACGAATTCTGGCTATTGCTTTATTTTATGTGGATAAAGACCATTACACTGATAACTAAGTAGAATGTTCAAGTGAAGGAAAGTATAAGTAACAAATACAAGTCCACTGCAAAATTTGAACAATTATAAAGCTCTGAGGACATAATGATGTGTGTACAGATGGCTATGCATGAGAAACAGTGATTCTACACCTATACCAAACTTCACTTTATTCAGTGAAGATAAAATTATCAGTGAAAGATGGAAAGAATTTCATTTCTGAATCCAAATGCTATTAGAATTGAGTGGAGTGAAAACGTGTAGCCATGGGCTGTCTGAGGTGATATGATGGCATGACAATAGAGAAAACATTTTCAGTTGGCGAATAGCCAGAAGGTCAAGTTTCTTGATTTTAGAAATCATAACCAATTAAGCAAGAAGATTAAAGGTCAAATAGAGAGAAGAGTCAAGAGGCCATTTCTACCAGGAGCTGCTCTCATTCAAGGTTTCCTTATAATGCCAGAGGTACAATTTCTAAGAAATCAGGATAAAAATAAGAACACACAAAAGAGAGAAACATGCTTCAGAAATCACAACCAAGGGCAAATAGCTAATAGATAGTGTCAGAATAAGAATTACTTGTGAAGAACCCTTGGAAGGTCCAAACCGAGGTGGATAAGTCCATTCCCTCATCTGTCCCCCAGTGGAAAAGTTCACCTGGGTCTCTTACTTCAGTTCACATAGATTCATCTATTTCCTTCTTCCTCTTTATTTTGTTGCTTATTTGTTACTCTTTCCCTCATTTGCTACTCTTTCCCTCATTGAGTTACATTTGAAAACTCAATACATGGAGGCACATGGGTAGATTTTTGCTCTTTTTCATTTTTAAATAAATTTCAAATTTAGGTAACACATATTTCATTGGTAAAGAAGGATGATGGTGGCACCAATTCTCAAAAGGCACCGCATTCTGAGATGTATTAGATGTTTTAGGAAGACAACAGCAGTTTGCTCACCACAGAAACTATTATTTGGTTTGGGGAGACAACCACCAAATTCTCTAAAGCAACTTCTGTTCTGGGTAAGTTTTAAACTCTGTGTTGCTGTTGAAATGCACTAATACAATGAAAAGAATCTTATTCCCTCAATTATTGTCTAATAAAGGCATTAGTAGTAATGTATTAATTTTTAAACAACATATACATAGTAATAGAAAAAGTGAAGTGATAATTAGTCATTAGTAGAGGTTGTGACACAAAATACAAATTCTAGTTAAAATTATTTAAGGAAATTCTATAATAAAAATAAACTACATGGAAAATTGTTATTATATGGTTTCACATTAGGAATCTCAGTCTTGTAAAATAATACTCAATGTTAGAATTCGTGACATTTTAAGCAAAGTGCACAATTTAGGAGGAAACCACAAATAGTAATATTTATAAACAATGAACAACTTTATAGGATATCTAAACTGATAAAGTAAAGAGGCCTAAAGTTTATCACAATTGGAAGACTAGCTAGTTCAAATGAGGCCAGAATTTCTAAAACAGTAGCTGAGTTTAGGTTAAGAGTCAATGATTCTCAATCAATTTTGAATCAAGTGATTAATAATAATAATAATGAGCATTGCCATTTATGGTAGCAAATAAAGTTAAGGATCTGTGGAAGTTTACAATGGAATAAAGATAACTTGTAAAGGAGGGGGAGCGGAGAGACCTGTTGTCAAATATTACAGGCTTATTCTATTAATATAAAGGACAGAGAAGACTTTGGTATGCTCTCGCATAAAAGAATAGGACCCAAGGATGGAAATGCAAAGGATGTAGTCTACAGAAGGTGTATTTCAAAATATAAAAGAATTCCTCGGCTTTTGTTAAGTTTCTGGCCACGGAGGATCTGAGGGCATCTTTCTAAAGGAGTTTCACTGTAAATGAAGCTGCAATGAACATAGAGGTACATAGGAGTACATACATAAATGTTTTCAGATTTTTTGGGTAGATTCTCAGGAGAGGGATTGCTGGGTCATATGGCAATTCTATTCGCAATTTTTGGAGGAACCTCCACACTGCCTTCCATAACGGCTGCACCAGTCTGCATTCCCACCAACAGTGTATGAGGGTTCCTTTTTCTCCACAGCCTCTCCAACATTTGTTATTATTTGTCTGGTTGATGATAGCCATTCTGACTGGGGTGAGGTGATATCTCATTGTGGTTTTTATTTGCATGTCTCTGATGATTAGTGATGTTTAGCATTTTTTCATATGTCTTCTTTGGAGAAATGTCTATTCGGGTCCTCTGTACATTTTTTAATTGGATTGTTTGTCATTTTGTTGTTGAGTTGTATGCATTCTTTATATATTTTGGATATTAGCCCCATATTAGAGGCGTTGTTTGCAAATATCTTCTGTATACACAACAAAATATTACTCTGCCATAAGAAAAGATGAAATACTACAATGTGTGACAACATGGATGGATCTTCACATTATCGTGCTAAGTGAAATAAGTCAGACAGAAAAAGTCAGACAGAGGACCAGAGGACTTCACTGATATGTGGGATATAAAAGTGAAAACAACAACAGAAAAAGACAAATAAATAAACAAAAACTCACAGACACAGACAACAGTTTAGTGGTTATCAGAGGGTAAGGGCGAGGAGGTTTGGTAGAAGAGAGTAAAGGGGATCAAATATATGATAATGGGGGGAGAACTGACTCTGGGTGGTGAGCACACAATGTGATATGTAGATGACATAATATAAAATTGTACACTTGAAACCTACATAAGTTTACTAACCATTTTCATGCCCCCAAAAATTAATTAAAAAATAAAATAAAGGTGCTTCAAATATTTGGTAGGTCTACGCTTCCTTATAAATCTAAAATTCTATGATTCGAGCACAAGCAATATTATCTTGAAGAAACAAATGTTTGACACAAATGTAGATAACACAACTTACAAACACTGATGAGGATTAGTAAAGAGGTGTCAGGAATTGCTGGGACAGTTTTTTCTGCCAAATTTGAAGTCAAATACCACAGCCAAGCTCTTGGACTCTCTTTTAAGAAACCAAAACACACGTGGTAGTGTCTTCAGTTAGGTCAGGTTTTGCAAGTCTGATCTCCTAGGATAATGAATCTATTAGCTTTTCTAAAGAGAGATTCAGCAGGATCAGGATCGGGGGCAGGGCAGAAGCAGGCCTCCTGTGTTCTCAGACAGGGAATGGTTCTGGAGCTTATTGGAACCCACCAGCTGAAGCGGCCTTCATTTATTGCTACTTCATTCAATCCTGCCGCTGACTCTCCCTGTCTTTTAACTCTTAAAGTTTGGAAATGCGGTCAATCCTAATTGTGATTCTCTACTTCCCTCCCAACATACGTGGTAAACAGCATGTGACTGAGGCTCATCCATGGAGAAGGAAGTTGGAAGGCGTGTTTGTCTTGGACCTGTGGTGTAACATGCAGCCGGTTTCCAAGAGGGGCAAGTTGCTTTTGTTTTTTTGTATGTCTGCTTGTTTGTTTCTTAAAGCTCAGCATGATTATGTTCAGTGAAAAATTTAAAGCCCTTTCATATACCATTAGCTCGTCTTCTGGGGATAAAGGCATAGCATATACAAAGAATAAGAAAAGCAAATCCGAAAACACCCTTTCTTAGTGTACTGGCCAAAAGCGTTTCTTTGAACAATAACGCCATAGCAGAGGTCCAGTGGCAGCAGCAGATATTCTGTTCTCAAGATGCTCATCAAGTCAAAGAACAAAGTTCCCGTTTGTTTGTCTGTTACCCAGTCATTTAACACAACAAAATGCAGCACTGTTTTAATAAAGCAAAGGAGGAGTGAACATCCCTTTGCTGTTGTTTCAAAATTAGTTAATACTAACAGGAAAGCTCCCGATTTTTCTATATGTACTGAAGATAATTTTTCAATGAAAAGGTGATCTATGCTGACATAGATAATGAGCAAAATACTAATTATCTACTCTCACAAAATAAGCAGAAATTAGGACAGAGGTATATACTTCATTATACATTTACCATTATTTTTATAATGTTCCCCATTGGAAAAAAAATGCTAAGTTGTAAAAGAATTACATTAAATTATGACATTAATTTATACACATGTTAATGTTTTGTCACCACACCTGGCTTCATTCTCAGGTTTTGAAATTGGTCATACCTCCATAGTTCCACGACTTCGATCGGTTTTGAAGCTAAGAAAATCATGAAGATTTTATCTCTTCAGAGAAAAATAAAAACAGATTGCACTAAAGAATGCATACTACACGTATCAAGCAGTAGACACTGATCCATGTTTCAGGTTGGGGATTAAGCCTGAGTTTGTTAACAAGGGGATGGTGTCCACCTGGATTTAGTTTAGCTGGAGTGACCACTTTAGGAGTCCGGCCACCTAGCAGCTTTTGTAGCATCGCAAGCTAAGGAAACTAATTATTGAGATTCAAGTTTCTTGAATAATGCAATATTATATGTAGAAATAACAGAATCACAAGGACCTAGATATTCATATCAATTTTAAGTGTGGTGATTTTAAAGGGCTAAAGACAAAGGGGAAACTATTTCATGGTGATAAGCAATGTGATGAGACAGGGCTCGGAACTATGGCATCCTAGAGACTGCTGAAGGAACTCAGAGTTGCACTCAGCACACGGATGGCTGGGACACATGCTCATGCTGGATGTACCCCTGAGCCTATGACGGAAGGTTCCCGAGGGGAGTGTTCAGTACTGCATGAAAATGTGGGCACGACACATGGATGCCAAGGATTTCCCTGGCACATCTGTGTGCTTGTTGGTTCTTCCGGTTTTTGTTTGTTTGTTTGTAAGTTAGAGGTGCTAAAGATATAGGCCAGATAACATTTGGGAGGGAAAGCACAGAAGAGCTGGCCCTTCTCCTCCGTCACACCCATGTCTACATAAGGATAAGGCTGAGTGACATCAGGTAGATGACTGATTATACACCGTGGGAGTGTGCTATCAAAACACTGCTTGGCTCTATGTAAACTGTTACTTTAAAGTATATATTTTCACAGCTTTCGGAGAACATATTTGAATATCATTAAGTATCTAATGAAGCTTCATAGTGGATTCAATGCAGTATATCCATATTCAAGCACAGTGAGGAGTTGTGCAAGTTCTCCTTGTTATTAATATAATAAAATATATGCTATTTTTATTGACTAAGGATAATGTTCTAAACACCGTAGTACAATAACTCATTGAATCATTGGAATCAAAGCATTAACAAGTTAGGTAACTATTTAAAAGTCACCCAGTAAATTGTGGAATCAAAATTCAAGGTCTAGTTTGTCTGAAACACATACAACATTTCTCGATGATTTTAATCACTTTAACCATGCTGGGTTTTTTTTTTTTTTCCACTATGTCACTCCAACAATTATTCTAATATCTACTCTTTTTCTATTTAGATAAAATATGAAAAATTTAGCTCAGGGATACATATATTTATATATATGTATACATATACATATACATATACATATATATATATATATATATATATATATATATATATATATATATAAATTTATCTGAAATGGTATAGTGAGTGTAAAACATGTCTAGAACAGAAAGACTATGAATACTACCACATGATGTTATATTTCAGGTAATAAAGATAGCAATAACTGTTGAAGAAGAAGAATATTAATCAAGTCTTATTTTAAAGTTTGGGACAGATGTAATTATTCTGTTGACTTTTGTCTTTCTTTGTGCTTGACTGGAGCACCTTTGAGTCACAGAGGTTTTGGCGAGGTCTTTAGTGCTTCAGCAGCACGATGAATGAGGTGTTCAAAGGTAGGAGGCAACACCTCTGACTTTGGCCCCAGGAAAATGTATGAGCCCTGATACTGTCTACCTTTTATAGAAAGTAAGTTTTGCCTTCAGATATTTGACCCCAGGTAAGTTGATCTGCTTGCCTTTTTTTAGCTCCGTAGTGTTTTCTCTGGGAGGCCAACTAAGTTCCTTTCAGTCAAAAAATAAAAGATCACACATGATTTGACAAGTTTGTTATAGTTTCATATATGTGCAAGGTGATCCAAGTAATGTCAATTCTTTTTCCTGTATCTCCACACATAAAATGAAAGGGTTTTTTAAATTTCATTAAATTTATTGGGGTGACATTGGTTAGTAAAATTACATAGGTTTCAAGTGTACAATTCTATAATACATGATATGTATATCACATTGTATGTTCATCACTCAAAGTCAAATCTCCTTCCATCACCATATATTTGACCCCCTTTACCCTCTTCTACCTCTCCCTTCCCCTTGACCCTCTGGTAACCACTAAACTGTTGTCTGTTTCTATGAGTTTTTGTTTGTTTGTCTTGTTTATTTGTTACTTTCAGTTTTATATCCCACATATGAGTGAAGTCTTATGGTTCTCAACTTTTTCTGTCTGACTTATTTCATTTGGCATAATAATCTCAAGATTCATCCATGTTGTCCAAAAAGGGGAATGTTGAGACAACTATCCAGCTGACTCAGGTGTAAAGTTTTATTTGTAACAATTAGGACTCTGCCTGAGTGAGGAGGATATATTTAAAGTTATGCTCACCATTGGTCAGCAGATCATGTAACTAGCTGAGTTATATAGTCATCATTTTAACATACTTTTTTAGTTCCCTACCTGATAGATGAAACTAGTTAAACATTGACACAGAAAAGCAGAACAATAAGGTACTAAAGGTGATGAAGAATTATTCACTAGCTAGAAAGAAAGTTACATAGGATCATTAGAAAACTCTAGAAAAATTACAGTTTTCTGCCAAGAGAAATAGAGACAGCCAAAGAGCTGAAATATGTACACCTCGGGCGGCTGATTAGTGTTAGGGCAAAAGCCTGTCTATGTGACTTTCCCTGAATTGGAATTCTCCCAGAATAATAGCTTCGTGACGTGCAGTCCATGGAGACAAATGCACATGTTTGTTCCACCCGTGCAAACTTCTGCCTGAGGTCAGTAATAAATACTATAATTAAAGTAGTTTGTGAAATATGAACTCAGAGAGGTGAAGGCAGGAATTGCACAGGTGGGGACATGACCATTAACGTTGGGCTGCAGGAGTGAGGAGTGTGGCAGCTCAGTGCATTGAATCCCAGCCACCCGAGCACCAACACTTGCTGACACACTCCAGACATAGGAATGAGGATGGTTGCAGGTCATGCTGAAAATCTGTGACTTCTGAGAAGGAGTACATTTTGTGGTCTCATTCAATAATTTTAAAGTTGCTCAAGAACTAAGATGTCTATCACCAGCACAAATAATTGTTATGTTTTTTCCTGTTTGCATCCTGTCTTTAACAAGATCACCTAGAAAATGTGCCATCTGGTCAAAAAAGTTAAGTATATTCTTCCATATGTTTTCTCTCTCCTAACCTACATGTTGAATTTTAAAACTTTCTATTTTATAAATAATTATAATAGATCTGCTGTATGTACTCAGATACAACTAGTGCTAGTTAGTCCTTGTGTGAACTTTGCATTATATATAATACTATAAAATGAAATAATTATTTGGGTGTCTACCTACTTTTAGATCAAGTATTTTTGACACAAGTTAATGTTTTTTGGGGCCAAGTAAATTCAATAAGTAAAAGAAATTATTTAATAAATGGTTTTGAAACAACTGACTATACTGGAAAAATGAACCTCAACTCTTACCTCATTCCATAGACAAAGTAAATTTGACACAAATCATAGATCTGAACATAAAAATTTTAACCATATACCCTCTAGAAGAAACATGAGGGAATAGGTTAGTGACAATGAGGTAGGCAACAATTTCGTAGGATACAGAAACACTAATCATAAAACAAAATAATATATATTTAAGTTTACTAAAATTAAAAATTATAGGTCATCAAAAGACAATATTAAGAAATGTATAGGTAGGGGGATCCAAGATGGTGGAACAGATAAACACTGTGCATGCTTCCTTCCATGAACACATTAAAATTACAACTAAATTATAGAACAGTCAATCTGGAGAACCATCTGAAATCTAGCTGAACAGAAATTTTATAACTAAGGGTAAAAAGAAGCTACATCGAGACTGGTAGAGGAAGCGGAGACGTGAAATGGGCTAGCCCCAAAACTGCACTTGGCGGTTTGAGAATCAGGAGGGATATCTCAGTCACAGAGGTTCCCCCAGAGGAGCGAGGGACCCCGGCCCCACTCCAGGCTCCTCTGGAGTGCTGATGCCAGAAAGAGGAGTCCCCACAATATCTGGCTGTGAAAACAAGTGGGGATTCCAATAATTCGGGTGGGATGGAAGGTGGTAGAAAACCCAGGCATCCCCATAAATGGCCTGCACACAGACTTTCTCACTTCCAGGATCTCACCCTGGGAGGAGAGTGACTCGGGGAAGGGGGGGCATCGGAGACATATGGGGGTCAGACTAAGGTATGTGGTTTTGGGTCAAGGGCTGAAAGACAGTAACCATTCACCCTGTGTCGGGTCCTCCTCCCATGTAACTGGCAGGCAGGCACCATCTTTTCTGTGTTGAGCCCTCCCCCACAGGCCATATCTGAGCTAATTTGTCTGGTGAGCTCCACTGCTGCAGTGCCAGAGGCACTTTCTCAGTGAACAGCCAGCCCTGTCCACATTGCATTCTTTCTTAGAAAACTATTGAAGCCTGTAGGCCCCAGGCAGGTGGTGACTGGCCTCAATGTGCTCTGAGACATTTGCTCAGTAGCTCCAGGCTCAGCACTGGCACCAAACCAGAGTCTACATTTACCTGGTGACCACAACTCGTCCCACTCTAGTGACTCCCTGAGACCCTGCCTCCCCCAACTTGCATAGTGCCCAAGGCTTTATCAGCGTCTGAACCTTAAGAAAGCCAGCAGGTGGCAGCAGGCCTCACTGTGTCCTGGCTTTTTGCAGAGCTACCCCAGGCCTGGTACGGGTGGGAGTGCGTGGCCTCTCCCATATGCCTCCAAGTTTAGCACAGGTAAGAAACAACTGCCATTCACTTTGTAGCTCCTGCCAAGTAGACCCCAGCGAGTCACAGGCAGTGAGTGACCTGGGCCTGTAATGAAGCACCTCTCAAGAGGCCCCAGAACCAATATACTTGGAGGTTTGTGTCAGACCACAGCAGAGAACTGCCCAATTAGCCCCACAAGTGGCACACGCAAAGGTCGGTCTCAACAAGCACAAGTCCACTGGGGTGAATTCCACTTAGTGGGGTAAGCCCCAAGCACAGCAGCTCATAGGCTGCAGACATAGCCAAACCCCACAGACAATCAGCCTGACACCCACTCATGTGTCAATAGCAACCAAGGCTCAACTATAACAGGAGGGCACACACAACCCACACAAGAGACACTCCTGGAGCACCCAGAGCTAGTGACCAGGGAGACTGTGCCAGGGCCCCACAGGGCACCTACTACATAAGGCCACCCAGCCAAGACTGGGAGACATAGCAGATCTACCTAATACATAGAAACAAAGAGAGAGGCAGCCAAAATGAGGAAACAAAGAAATACTTCTGAAATAAAAGAAGAGGAAATTCCAGAAAAAGAACTAAACAAAATGGAGGCAAGCAAACTACCAGATATAGAGTTCAAAACAATGGTTATAAGGATGCTCAAGGAACTTAGTGAAAACTTCAACAAAGAGATAGCAAGCATAGAAAAGGACATAGAAACCATAAAAAATAACCAGTCAGTAGTGAAGAATACAATAACTGAAATGAAGAATGCACTAGAAGGAATCACCAGCAGACATAGATGACGCAGAGGATTGAATCAGTGATTTGGAAGACAAGGTAGCAGAAAACACTCAATTGGAATAGCAAAAAGCATCCAAAAAATGAGGACAGTTTAAGACACTTCTGGCACAATATGAAGCCTAACAACAGTCGCATCATAGGGGTACCAGAAGGAGAAGACAGAAAGTAAGGTATTGAATGTCTATTTGAAGATATAATGATTGAAAACTTCCTTAACCTGGTGGAGGAAATAGACATACAAGCCAAGGAAGCACAGAGAGTCCCAAACAAGATGAACCCAAACAGGTCCACATCAAGACACATTGTAATCAGAATGGCAAAGGTTAAAGACAAAGAGAGAATCCTAAAAGCAAGAGAAAGGCAACTAGTAACTTATAAGGGAGCCCCCATAAGATCATCAGCTGACTTCTCAACAGAAAATTTGCAGGCCAGGAGGGATTAACATGAATATTTAATGTGATGAAAGGCAAGGACCTACAACCATGGATAATCTACCCAGCAAGGTTATCATTTATAATTGAAGGACAGATAAAGAGCTTCCCAGACAAGAAAAAGCTAAAGGAGTTCATCATCACGAAACCAGTATTACAAGGAAGGTCAGAGGGACTTCTTTCAGACGGAGGGAGTGGAATAAAAGATCAAATTATGAATAATAAAATGGCAATAGCTAATTCTATCAACAATTACTTTCAATGTAAATGGATTAAATGCTCCAATCAAAGACATATGATGGCTGAATGGATAAGAAAACGAGACCGTTACATATGCTGCCTACAAGAGACTCCAGACTGAAAGACCCACAGATGGAAAGTAAAAGGATGGGAAAAAATATTTCATGAATATGGAAACAAACAAACAAAAAAGTTGAAGCAGCAGTACTTATATCAGACAAAATAGACTTTAAAACAAAGTCTATAAGAAGAGACAAAGGACCCAGTAATCCTACATCTGGGTATTTATCTGAAGAAACCCCCAAAACACTATTCCAAGGGTACATGTGCATCCATATGTTCATTGCAGCATTATTGACAATGGCCCAGATGTGGAGGCAGCCTGAGTGTCTGTCAGCGAATGAATGGATAAAGGGGAGGTGGTACATAGATACAATGGAATATTGCTCGGCCATGGAAGGTAATGGGTCCTTACCATCTGCAGCAGCATGGATGGACCTGGAGGTTATTGTGCTGAGTGAAGTGTAAGACAGAGAAAGACAGATGCAATGTGGTTTCACTTATATGTGGAAATTAAAGTACAGAATAAACAAACAATAGAAACAAACTCATAGATACAGAGAACATTTTAATGGTTGCCAGATGGGCAGGGTTTGAGAGGGCAGGTAAAAAGGGGAAGGGATTAAGAAATACAAATTTGTTGTTACAAAGTAGTCATGGGGATGTAGGGTATAGCAAAAGGAATACAGTCAATAATATTGTAATAACTATGTATGGTGTCAGATGGGTATTAGATTTATGGGGGTGATAGATGGGAGGAGGTTAGGGGGCAGGGTGAAAAAAGTAAAGGGATTAAGAAATACAAATTGGTAGTTACAAAATAGTCATGGGGAGGGAAAGTAAAGCATAGGGAATATAGTCAATAATATGGTAATAACTATGCCAAGTGGGTACTAGACTAGTCAGGGGGAATCACTTCTTAAATTATATAAACATCTGACCACTATGTTGTACACCTGAAATTAATATAAAATAATATTGAATGTCAAAAAACAAATAAAATAATTAATAAAATACAAAAAACAAAGAAAATGAATTGGTAAGCCATACATTGCAAAATATCTACAACACATATATCTGACAAGGAACTTATACCAAATATATATAAAAAGTTGCTAATCAACAACAAAAGGGAAAACAATTCAATAGAATGATGAATGGAAGACTAGAAAAAAATATACTTCACAGAGAAAGGTACACAAATACCCCCCCCCCCCGCCCCCAACAAAAAAATGTGTTCAACGTTATCAGCCATCAGCCAATTGCAAATTCAAATTACAATGCTGAACCACTTCACACTCCCTGGAATGGCAAACATGAAAAACACTGGCAACCCCCAAAATTGGCAAGGATGCAGGTTGCAGTAGTTTCCCATTGTTTATCAAATCACCACATACTCAATGGCTTAAAACAGCACAACTTTTTTATTTTAGAGTCTGGAGGTCAAAAGTCCTAAAATCAAGGCATTGGAAGGGTTGGGTTCCTTCTGGAGGCCGCAGAGAGGACGTTTGCTGGTCTTCCCCACTTCTGGAGGCCACAGTATTCCTTGGCTCATGGCCTTATCCTCTGTTTTCAAGGGCAGCACTGTAGCAATTCTCTCTCTCTCTCTCCCTCTCTCTCCCCCTGCCTCCGTCAGTCACCATAGTTTCTTCTCTGACCCTGACACGCCTGCCTCCCTCTTACAGGAACCCTCCAGTCACCCCAATCCACAGGATAATCCAGGATAAATTCCTCTCAAGACCTTCAAATTATTCACATCTGCCAAGTCCCTTTTGCCACATAAGGGGAATGTTATCAAGCTTTGGGAATTAGGTCATCTTTGGGAGGCCATTATCTTGCCTGCCACACAGAGCAACCTGAATTTTCCAAAATTGCTGGTGGTGACATAAAATGGTACATAGTAACAGAAAACCAGGTTGGCAATTTCTTATACATTTAAACATAGTCAAACATACACAGGTAAACCTATGGCCTAGGAACTGGAGTCCAGGTTATTTACTCAAATAAAAGTCAAACACATGTCCACAAACACGTTGTATAAGAATGTCTATAGCAGCTTTAATTATGGCAGGAAACAGAAAATAACTCAAGATATTTACCAGCCAGAAAATGGGTTAATAGACGTTGGCATTTCCTACAAACGGATATGACTCAGCAGTGAAAATGAACAAACTAATGACGCATGCAACAACATGCATGAATTTTAAAACAACATTATATGGAGTGAAAGAAGCCAGACACAAAAGACTACACACCGTCATTCCATTTACAAAACTCCAAGAACTGGCAAACAAACTGGTTTAGTGGGAATCAGAGAGTGGTTACACTTTGGGGATGGAAAGTCAATAGAAAGGCATAGGAGGCCACTCTCTAGGGTGATTAAGTGTCCTATATCTGGCTTAGGATCGTGGTTACTTGGGGTATCCAGTTGTCATAACTCATCAAAATGGATACGTAGGATTTGTGCATTTTGTTGAATGTAAATTTTACATCCATAAAAATGTTTTTTAAAGTAAATGTGTGTATAGAACATATAAAACGTATTATATATATGGATTGAGGTTTGCAAAACAAGTTGTTTACTAGTAGGGACAGGACTATGGCCTCTCATGTGTGAGACTGATAAGAGTAAAGTAAAAAACATGTTTATGTTTAGACTATATACACATGTTTATATTTATGTGTGAAACTGAGAATAATAAAATTGAGTGGTAAATACATTCACCAAACAACTTTTGGTTATCACCTAAGAAGTAAACAAGTCCAAGGAAAGGAGGGTAAAAGCAGAATCCCAGAGCAAGGCCGTGAGTGGTCCGACTAGGCGCTCCAGCTAAGACCCTCTGTGAGGTGCAAGCCGTGATACTCCGGGCCTCTCTGAAGCTCTTCCCTGCAAGACCAGTTCGCCTCAGACCTGTCGTGGGCCCAGTCGTCTCTCCTGGAACAGGGACCTTCTCCATCCCGATTGACTCTGGGACTTGGTTCCTTATTAAATTCTATTCTATTCTGTATAACCTTCTGTGCTTACCAGAGCATTGGCCTCTGGCGGGACATTGGCTCCCAAATAAAGCTGTGTCACTCACTCTATTTGAACTTGTGTGCTGGGACTTTGTTCCCCACTCATGTCACGAGTACCACGTAGGGACATAGGGCCCTGCAGAGGGGTTAATGTCCCCTTGACTTTCAGGAAGACACTGAAGTGTGGTGACTGCCCTCACAGGCTCTCACAACAATGCGTTTAAAATTTCTTGTCTTAACAAGATTTCAAGACTCCATGTTACATTTTTCATCTACAAGTCTCAATTCTGCCTAAAGGTAGTATTAATTCCATTATATTGGATTTCTGTAAAAGAAAACCATCAACACCACCCCCACAAAACTTTATTAATTGTGAACACACATGCACAAATGTCCTATTTTCCTTTTTCTTGATTTCTGCTCTCCCTTTGCCTGGATATTGATTATGATCCCTGAGAGCAAGCAACTTGACCTATTAGTAAACTGGGAAATGTGTTTTCTTTATTTTAATATACCACAGGCAGCTCTATGGCGAAGCATTTTTATTACAGTCAATTCTAACTATGTTTGGGTTCTGAATAAAATTCCTTCCATCCTTGATTGATGATTTTTTTTTTTTGTTAAATTGAATGAAGCCATGTTACACACCTAGAATCCATCTATTTTCTGTGTCTATCTAGCTATATGGAAAATCAGAGGTTATTATATGCCCCTATTTTTACATTTTGCACCGAACTTCTTCTATTCCTTTGAACATTCTATTTATCACAATTGTTGATTTTTCCTTGTCAAAGGAAAACGTTAGTAAGAATCACACTAGTTCTCCCCATAGCCTTGTTGGAAACTCTGAGGCAAAGATTTGGGTTCCCTCTGATCTTGGTGCTTATTCCATAAAATAACAGCACTTTATTCACCAAAGCGGGCAGCTGACATGTTCATGTTCATCGTTTCAATAAAACCAACGCTAACCTTGCAGCTCTCCTAGAAAGTCTTATTGTGAATATTAAACAAGTTAACGGTGAAATGCCGGCTTCACCTACAACCTCTATTTAGCTCAAATGCTGTCACAATAAGCGGCTTTTTCTTGTGTTTCTCGAAGATATCTCAGCTAACAGAGCCTCATTGTTTCTGAAATTATCCCTCTGAGGTGATTTTCATGACATCTGTGTAAGTCCACAGAGCTGAATTGCCTTCTAAATTATATCTAGTTGTGCCCAGGGATTTAATTAAGAATCTCAAAAATTGAGTAACAAGACCAAAAGGCACTTCAGAAGTTTTCAGTAAGGGGAAAGGTGTGCTTGATGCCTTGTGAGTAGACGGAAGATGACATAGTTGATAATAAGACAGATCCCAATATCAAAATGCAAGAGACGATGGAAAGGGAGGGAGATGGTACCTTGAACATCAGCTATTTAATACATCTATAGTGGTCCAGAGATATAAAAATATGATGCTTATTAAATTATCATATTGACACCAAAACATACAACTCTTTAGGAATCCAATTTTGAGTCCAATTTAAGCATTTTATAACGAACAAAATGTCAGTAATTGTTCCTAATATTATTACATGTCATAAGGAAAATAACTAAAATATACTGTTGCAGAAAAAAAGGTTCAAAGTATTTACTAACCTGTAACGTGTCCCTCAGTTTCCTCTAATCAGATGTTACTTTAGCTAACTATTTAAAACTAACTGATAATTACTCAGATTTGCCTGTTATTGGAAAGATTCAGCTTGCCCAAACAAAGAATAATCCTTTGGGTTATTAAATGTCTATATAACTATTCCAGCTCAAGAATGAATTACCATTCAAAGCTGGATTTCCCAGCTGCTACTAGTGAGACCAGAGCCCTGGTTTTCAACCTGTGCAGTTTGGGTGTTTGCCTTAGGAGTCCGTACTGTGAATTTAAATTCCCTTGGAGGGGGGATGGGGTGAAAAAGGGAAAGGGATTAAGAAGTACAAATTGGTAGTTGCACAGTAGTCATGGGGATATAAAGTAAAGCATAGGGAATATAATCAATAATATGGTAATAACTATAGTGCCAGGTGGGTACTAGTCAGAGGGATCACTTCTTAAATTATATAAATGTCTAACCACTATGCTGTACACCTGAAATTAATATAAAATAATACTGCATGTCAAAAATAAATGGATACATAAATTCCCTTGTGCTTGGGGCTCATTCATCAAGGACATCATCCTTGCCATTGCCCAGATAATTCCTGCTCTGGCCATCTTTTTAATGAGGGCCTTAACTGCCAGAGAAATGGGAAAGGATCACCTGGAGAGATCCGTGACACCCTTCAGCATTAATGGAAATAAAGCTCTCAAAGACGCTCCCCGAGGCTGGGTCCAAATTAGCCCGTTCATCCGGAGAGGACATTGCATGTTCAACATCATACAGTATAAGCTGCTATTATCCCTCAAGTACAACTGGAATTGGTCTTTCTTTCCTTTTTTTTTTATTGTTAAAGTTTATTGAGGTGACAATTGTTAGTAAAGTTAAATAGATTTCAGGTGTACAATTCTGTAATACATCATCTATAAATCCCATTGTGTGCTCACCACCCAGAGTCAGTTCTCCTTCCATCACCATATATTCGATCCCCCTTACCCTCATCTCCCACCCCCCACCCCCCTTACCCTCTGGTAACCACTAAACTATTGTCTGTGTCTATGAGTTTTTGTTTCTCATTTGCTTGTCTTGTTCTTTTGTTGTTTTTGGTTTATATATCACATATCAGTGAAATCATATGGTTCTCTGCTTTTTCTGTCTGACTTATTTTGCTCAGCATTACACTCTCAAGATACATCCATGTTGTCCCAAGTGGTCCTATTTCATCTTTTCTTACCGCCGAATAGTGGAATCGTTCTTTCTAGCCTACCTGTCTATTGCTTTTTACCCTTAAACTCATGCTCTCCCTGATCCACAAATAGAAGACGGTGACAGCCTTCCATGAAAACAAAAACTAGAAACCAAAACCACCCGCATGACTGCATGCCAAGAGCTTTACTTTTTAACTTCTTCACACAGTGGCCATTTTAACCTGAGTTTGTCTTTCTTCCTAATCATTTCTCTCCAGGCGTTTTCATAAACAGTCATCCTATCCTTTGACAACTCCAAACATCATTTTCTGAGCACAGTGTATGTATTTTTTTGGTTGCTGTAGCCAATGACCACGAACTGAGTGACTTAAAACCACAGAAATTTATTCCCTCCAAGTTTGGAGGCCAGAAGTCTGCCATGCAGGTGTCAGCTGGGTTGGTTCCTTTTGGGGGGGCTATAAGTGATAATCTGCTCCCTGCCCCTCTCTCCTAGCCTCTAGTGCTGTCTGGCCATCTTTGATTCTCCTCATCTTACAACTGCATCATGGCCATCTCTGACTCTCTCTTTCATCACGTGACCATCTGCTCTCTGTGTTTGTCAGTCTTCACATGGTGTTCTGTGTGTGTGTCTGTCTCTGTGTCTCTTCTCCTTTTCTTATAGGGACACCTTCCTCCAGGAGGACTCCATCTTTACTTACATCGTAATTGCTTCTGCAAAGATCCTAGTACCAAATAAAGTCTTATGTAGCCACAGGTACCTGGAGTTAGGACACCAAGATATTTGAGGCTGAGGGGACACAATCCAACCCAGAACACATAGGATATGTGTTGATGGCTCCCTGCTATTTTTGTATGCCTCCTTTTCTCACTCTACCATGTTTTGCCCCCATTCCTACCTGGAAAAGCTTCTTCTATCTAAGCTGAACACACCAGCTCAAATGACCATCTGCTTCATAGATTTCCATAATCTCCCCCATACTAATTTTCACACAAGTACTTAGAACAAGGGTTGGAGAACCTAGTCTAGTATAATATAATATGTTCTCAGCAAATGGTTTTTAAATGAATACGTTGTGTTTACATATCATACTATTTATAATAATCTACTAGGCTAGAAATCTTTACACATATGAAACCAAACAGTGTACACACACTCATGACACCTCTTGGTAATATTTGTCTATTTGAACCATTTGTACAAAAGAGATAAGAATAGACTATAAGAATAAGAATAGATGATTCACAAGCATTTAATATCCAGCTAAATGATTCAATGTTCATTTTTATAAAATTATTCAAGTAGATAATTATCACGAAGTTATTCCTCACAAATAAAAACATATTGATCTTTCCCTTCCCTCACTTTTTTAACAGATTTGTCTGAAGATACACAATAAACATAAGATTCAATTTGTAATAGAACATAATCTGGAAAAATGCAAAGTATTTCATAAATGTCTATAATACATGAAAAACAATGTGATTATTGCTAAACATACAAAATGAGAAGGGCATCAACCACCAAATGTTATTAGGAAGCTATTATGGTCATTCTCTGAGTGGGCAATCCATAGACCAAATCTATTGTCAATAAGCCTTAAAAGTATACAGTTAGCAATTTACCAGGAAGATGAAAAGGTCCTAGTGACTTACTCTCTTAGTCAATGGTTCTGTGAAAATTTTAAGTTCCACCAAACTGAAGTTTAGTGAAATATCTTTCCTGATGGGGCTTGATGTTCACATAAAATCAACTGGTCCCATCATCGATGTGTGGGAATCATGAGAGCATTAAATAATTGAAAATAATTGTGTTCTTTTTTAAAGAAGTCATTACATTAGATATAAAAACAACAGGTAGCAATACGTTTCACCTTAGTCTAATTTGCATGCATTCTCTTTCCAGTACTTTCGCCAGGTTCTTCCAAATGAGTCCTATTTTCAGCCTATCAGTACACTGCATACTAATAAATATAGTGACATTATACTCTAACAGCATAGAACTCTGACATATGTAATTATTATGTGAATGTTCCAAGTGGTATTTTGATGGCTACATTTGCCATAAATATCATTTCATATTTCTATTATAACTGGTAATTTGAAGAATAGATTTCTCTAACCTTACCTACTACAATCCAACTAGTTCCCTCTCATTTAAATTAATAGCACTTTACATGTGTGTAAACATATGCACAATATGTGTATTTTACATGTACATGTATGTGTACATGTCTGTATATGTGTGTGTTTTTTCTCTGAAAATATCACCCTAATTCTTTCTAAAAATCTGTTGTTGACAATTTTGTCGTCTTAAGAGAGCACAAAACTCTACTTCGTATTTAAGGTCTAGCCTGTACAATTAATCTCATCACATTATTTTCCCAAAATTGAACCCAGCGCTTCAGCCAAACAAAAGTATTCACTCTTCCCATCTCTTCCTCTTTGCATCCACACACCCTGAATTCTAATTCATCCTCAATGGACCATCTCCAGTGTTACCTCCTCCTTGAAACCTCTATTAATCTCCACAATTAGCATCAACGTTTTCCCTTTTAATGTTCTCAGTGCTTTAATCTCACTTAGCAAATGTAAAACATCGTCTGCTTCACATCATATTAATTCTCATCAGAGACACAGCTCAGCTTTGAAATGACAAAGTCCTTCAGGAAAGGAATTTTTATGTTCCCAGGTGGTAGCGTAATGCCTGGTCCAGAGTAAATATTTTGAAAATATTTGATGAGTGAACTAGTTGAAAGTATTTAATACAAATTCTGAAGTTAGCACCTATTAGTAAGGAGCTGTACCACAGAGAACCTGCCTGTAGTTAATCAGACATCACTGTATACATGTCTTATATTGAAAACAATATTACAACTAGAAATTAAAATAGTATTTAATAATGGGTGACTGTCTCTTATTTATCTTTCCATAATTTACTTCATAGGATAAAGTCAGTATCTTATATTCTGGATTCAGAATCATTTTTATTGTCAGAATACATAAACAGGGATTCTTACAAGCGACATCCCTGTTGTGTGAGTACTGGGGAGGGCTTACAGAGGAAGAAGAAATCACACCAGGTGTCAGATGTTAGACTTTCACAGAAGTACGATGTCTTAGGTTATATTATCTCCATTTACTCACCTACCACTCCCCAAGAGTCACTTATTGAATCCAAAATCCAGAAACAACAGAAAGGGATTTCTCATATATTTTTGTTTTAGTAACAGAGAAAATAGACCAGAGCTTTGGAAGTACAGTTACGCTGACTAATTTTTGGATTTAAGAAAGGTGTAAAATCTGTGATAAATCTACAGAAAACAGAGTTAGTTAGTTCCTTAGTTCCCCTTCATGGCAGAATTCACCTCTCAGTCATCCAGATTATTATGTTTTAAAAACAGAGAATCCAAAATGAGCAAGAAATCTTTAAAAAATATGTTTCCTCCTTATTTACTGGAGACAATAGGTGTTTTACTAACCTTATGTTAATACATGTTAAAAGTGCACAGGTAATTAAGTCGCTAAGGCTTCTGGAGAAAGCAAAATCACCCAGGAACGTAGTCACCAAGAAAAAAAAAAGGTTGACATGAACATGTACGATGACGGTTCACGGGTAGTCAATCATAATTTGAGCAAAATTGAGTAACTGAAGCTATGCATAGAAATCACTCAGTGAAATGTCTCTTTATTTGAAGATGATTTGAATGGTTAACACTGTCCATTATTTGAGAAGGGAGTTTGGTGCAATTTATAAAGTTTCTGAGATGTGCTTTATTTTGCTGCATGCAAAGTCATATATGAGATATTTTCAATAGATGAATTGTAGGTAAACAGAGTGATGACATCTATTAAAATCATTCTAGTCTTGAATAATATTTGACACACTTTTCCTTGAATGCCTAATAAAAAGACATAGACATTTAATTAAAGCAGGAAATTGTAATGATAACGACTTTCTTTCACTTCGAGGATCTTTGCTCAAAGTTGGACACAATAATTTCTCTCAGACGAACTAGGGAAGGCTAGAGCCACTGCATGCACTGGTGAGGAGCGTATGCACATTGAAGAGAATGGACTTGTTGAGCATTCTGGGCTTTTAATGGTAAATCGTGTTAACACTTGGCTTGGCAGACATTGCCATTTTTGGTTTGCTTTGATTTCCTTCATCAGAATTTTGTGGTTTTTATCATACAAATCCCACATATAACTTCTTATATTTACATTTAAAGATTTCATTTTTGAGGAAGTATGGTAAGTGGTATCTCTTAAAATTGTGGCTATCCATTTTTCTTTGTTAGTATATTAAAAAAAACACTTGGTTTTCTATGTCAATCTTATATCCTGAAACTTTGCTAAAGTCACCTGTTAGCTTTAAGAACTTTTTTGTAGTCTCCTTGAGACTTTCTACACAGCCAGTCATCTTGTTTATCACAGGAGATATTTTTATTTCTTCCTTTTCCAATTGCCTGCCATTTCTTTATTTTTCTTGCCTTATTGAACTTGCGAGGGCTAGAAGCCTATGGTATTGAGTAGGTGTAGTGGGCAAGTCCATCTAGACTTGTTCTCACTACCAGGGAGCATTCAGCATCCCCCACTAAGCATGGTGTCAGCTGGAGGTTAGGTTTTGTTTTGTTTTAATACAGATTTTTTTTTTTTTCAGATGGAGAATGTCACCTTATATTTCTAGTTTGCTGAGACTATTTTTTATCATGAATGGATATTGATTTTGTCAAATGAATTTTCTTCATTTATTCATATAATTACATGTTATTTTTTCCTAACTTAGTTTGCTAATATGATGGATGACAATTGATTGGCGTTTTGAAACTTGAACCAGCCTTGCTTGCCCCAGAATGTGCCCATTTGGTGAGCATTCCACGTGTGATGGAAAAGCATATGTACTGCTTGGTGGAATGTTCTATAAATGTCAATTAGGTCAAGATGATGGACAGTGTTAAGTCTTCTATACCTCTGCTGATTTTTCAGTCTGTTCATTCTATCAATTACTGAGAAGAGAGGCTGCAGTCCCCAAGAATAACTGTGCACGTATACATTTCTAACTTTAGTTGTATGTTCTTGCATCACGTACTTCAAAGCTCTGTTGAATAGTTGCAACAGAGACCAGATGGTACACAAAGTTGAAAATATTCATTGTCTGGACCTTGACAAAAACAAGTCATTGTCCCCTGCCTCGATATAGTTATTTTCCATATTTTCCACAATAATGAAAATGTAACTTTAGTCTTTATCCACATAAGCTTAATCCTTAAAAGATGAAGACATAAGGACTAAGATTCAAATGGAGTAAACTACATAGAGTAAACATTGATAAATAAAATAACAGATGCCTCGTTGTCATATGTTAGTTGCTAAAATAATTATCATACATTTTATCAAGTAAATAGAAATCATGTACTTTTTCAATAACACACTTTAAATAATTAAGATAGATTTTTTGTTTTAATCTCTTTTTTTATTGGTGTATAATTGACATACAATAGCCTTTTTGTTTCTTGAGTATAAGGAAAGCAATCAACATGAAGAAACCAGGAAATTCTATGTTTAACTTTTTTTACCTAATTTAAAGTATAATTTAAAGTATCTCAAATATCATTACCTAATGGGTGGTACAGAATTTTTTAAAAAAGTTTAAGCAGGTATGTGTTTTGCCTGAGCATTACAGTAATGGTCCCATGTTTGGAACATATGTAGTACTGGAATGAGCCCTATATATGAGGTGAATTCTTTGTGGCTGGAGACACTCAAGCCCAGGTAGAGGTAGAAGAGCTATTGTGGGGGAGATTCAACTCAGTAGGGAGGATTCTGGAAGATTCCTTTCAGTTGAGATTTTGTGAGTTGACCTGCTGACATTGGGTGAAATAAGTAGGACTCAAGAGTTCCCATTTCGAATAAAGAGTGTGCACCTGTGTGTGTGCGCATGTTTGTGTACCTGTGTGCATGTGTGTGCATGCATGCACATCTGAGTATGTTCTGGAGGCTTCCTTCTTAATCCAGTGGGTGTCACCAAAACACTTTCCCCTGCTATGGGAAATGCACAGCATTCTAGGATACACATCCTGCCCTCAAGGACCTTCCATTCAGTTTCATGAGTTCTGAGGACAGCTTGTTCTCATTAGCTGATATATTCAGAAAAGTAAGGCATGACGGCAGCAAAACATGAGTCATTGTTCAAAAAAGAGTTCCAATTATGTGGAGAGAAAAGGCATGGGGGAAAATGGACGGTATGTTTTCAGAAGAAAGCAATTCAACTAGTTTGAGATCAAAATATGTGAAAATCAACAATATGATACACCTGGAAATCCATTGTGTAGAAATAATAACTGTTCAGAGTGGGTATACAAACCTCTGGTCTTGTTATGTATCTGTACATTTCTACAAAAGTGAGGCATAGTGAATATAAAATTATGTGACTTGCTTTTTCCAAACTGAGCAAAAGAAAACAATGACTTTCCTGTGTCATTAGATATTCCTTTTAGCTGCATACTATGTCTTTTATCGTTGAATCATAATTTCCTTCATTACTTCCCAATATTTGACATTTCCATTAAGATGGTGAAAGATGAGCAGGCTTTATCCTGAATGCACCATAATTGCTATCTGAAATATTAAAAAGTCTAAAGTGAATAAAACAGAAAAGATGAGCATGCTTTAAATAGATTTGTATTGCCATTAGACTAATCTGATATTTGAATTGAGACAGTCAGAGACAAATTTTGTAATATCAAAGGACAATGCCATTTTTGAGATATTGATATTCCCTTATAACTATTTTTGGTGGAGTTGGTTAAAGGGAGAGAGAAACCAAAGAAGAGACCTGGACAGACCTGCTTTAGCTTGTTTTACTGTGGAGTATCAAATGTGGCATATTATGGTGTATGTTCCCCTAAATGAATAAGTCATCTTACTAAAACCCCGTTGCTATAAGACAATAACAGGATTTCTTTGGATTTTACTGATGGGGGTCAAGATGGTGGAAAATTCCATTATCCACAGTTCCTTGGACTCTGTGGACACTAAGGGGACTCTCCACTTTTACATTTCCTTTTGCCATTGATATTATTTTCATCTGAAGTAAAGGAAGATGACTTGTATGCTTATTCCTTCATCCAAACTTTCCTCCTAAGTCCCATTAGCTGCCTACTAGCTTTCCTTTCCCTTTTGTACTTTTCTGGGAAGATTTCATATCCGGTGTACTGGGAGAATAATATATATCTTTGAAAGGAGAGTTTTACCCATGTGTTGTAGAAATAAAACAAGAAATGTGTGTTGTTCAAAATATATATCAATATCTTCATGGAGAATTGATACAAATAGAAAAAAATGATCAAGATAAATGTACTTTTAAAAGAACATGGCTGTCCTCAAAAGAAGAAAATTTAGAGTTAAAAAAAAATCCACTGCACATTTTTTTTATTGAGTCTATCCCTGTAGCAATTTCATGTTCTTTAATCCCCTTTCCTTTCTTTTTTATCACTTGGTTTTTGAAAACTTAATTCTCTGTGCTGTACTTTGGGCAGTAAAAAGTATATCCAGAATGAGAAAACTTCTTAAATTTTTCTTTTTATTAGAGCAAAGATCCTTGCATGGAACAAGAGAGAAACAAACCTTATAAGATTGATGGGGGAAGAGAAAGAGAACGAGGAGGTGAGGACACAGAGCTGCCAATAACGAGGATCTGTGCGGTCCCAACTGCAAGGCGTTCTCCCAGCCTCAGCACAAACGCTCACCCTGCTGATCTGGGCCAGAGAATCTCCTCGCCACCACACGGTTGGTTCTGGGCCATCATAAATGTAATTTTCTGTTAGTGCATGGGGAAGCAGTGTGAAGTTAGAAGGGAAATATCTGATCAGTTCTCCTGAATTTCTAAAAGGTGTTCCTGCCACCTGGCTCGTCTTTGTAAATGAGACACACACAGTCTGAAATTGTGTTCTGGCATAACTCATCACAGGTGAGAGCACTTGATTTAAAATCATTTTTTTAAAAGTACAGGTTGGAATTATCTAGATAAACTTCACAAGGGATTGATCTGCCGAATCATTGTTGACCGAGAATCAGGATGTATGTATTCTGACCTCTATCAGCCAGGAGTCATGCTCAAGGTCGACTCCATGATGACTAAGTATAACATTCCGGGACATACGGAGGATCGTGGTGAATTAGTCTCCTTAGCAGTCATCACTGATAGGAACTATGAAGTATTTAGCTGTTGACAGTATGATTTCTTCCCTAAGTACTGATGGGTCTGGAAAGCGTCCCCCCTCAGTGGCTCTGCAGTGGGGTCTCTTCGAGCAGAACCAGGACAGTTCTGACCAGACATTTAGACGGTAAGGACTTCTGCTTCCATTGTGTGGTTATTTAATATGGCTTTTTCTCAGATGGATTTGACTTCTTATGAAGCACACGAATCACAATTATTAGGCTCACGCTGTGGGAGCTGTTATACCTTTGTGCTTTAGGGAGTTGACTCAGACTGTAAATCTGCCTTGGCTGCCTCAGAGTTATGTTGGGCAGGGTAAGTCGTCAACCTCTTCAACACCTGGGCTTCCTCTATAAACGGAGATAATGTCTAATACGTGTATATAGTTGTTGGGAGGAAATAGATAATGCCATTAAGTCACTCAATCTCCAGTAGCTGAGTGCATGGTAGGGCTCTCCAAACCCCCTCCTGAACCTCCTTAAAGCCAGAGGTCCTGGCAAATGGAGTTAGTGACTCCCCTGTATGACATCATACAGATTACGAACAACAGGATCATTTCTCAGTATGAACACCAGGAAAATTGGGAAGATAATAATGTGTTCACTTCAGGGTCTGCTCATCTTCAAATCTTGCATTTTACTTTAAGTCCTTTTGGATTTTATTTATTTCAGGCCTCACAGATGTTGTCTTAGGTGGGACTGCAAAAACTTTTTAAAATATAAAATTAAACTTGAAAATAGCTACAAATGGCACTTTCACAGAGCGTCTGTCTTCTTTTTTATTTTTTTCCCCATAAAAATGCATGGATACATATGCAAAGTGTTTCTTTATTCCTTAATATTTTTCTGGTGTTAAATGTCTTCAAGTAAACAGAAAAAATACGTATGATTTTCATCTCCCACTTCTAAGGATTTGAGAAATTTCAGGAGATGGCACTCACACTTAAGTCATAGTTGAGATTTTCACAGAAAAATATAAAACCTTATATATTATTATTATAAATAAGTCATAAGTTGAAATAAATTCTGATCCTGTGTAGAGTGATCCCATGTGTCAAGCAAGATGTGATATTTAGAAGCTAAGTAGACCAATAAAAGAGATGCTCAACATATGCTTACTAATTTGTTTTCTCTTGTACTACAGATTATTATAGCAGCTTTTAAAACTTATTCTTGTCTAACAGTCATGTTCTGTGCTCTCAATAGCTAATCAAACTACCTGTGTTTTAGCAAACCTGAAGGTGTATCCTGTACTGAAAGAAAATGGGGAGTATTAAAATCTAAATCTTAGGAAAATTATGCCTATGTCAAAATAATATAATTTTATATTATTTAAAAACAATTTCTTAGTACAATAAAAATTACACAATTAAAAATAAAAACTATCTATGAATAATTTTCAGAAAAGTTGGCATATTTTAAAAGTGGTAGAAAACGAATTAAGACAAGGAGATCATAATCGTTGTCCCAATCCTAGCTAAGGACAATGACAAAGCTTTTGTCTCTTTGCTAGGCAGGGAACTATAACAGAACCAAATGAACATTATTTTAAGTCAAAATGGTCAAATCTGGCTTCTCTGGTTCTGTGTGGGGTGGTCTATACTGTCGGTTTCTGAAGATTGGGCCATTTTGTAGAAACCCCACTATCAATGTGTTCAACCAAGAGTTCCAGGTTAGACAGGGCCTCTGTCAATGAAGCCATGACTTTGCAATATCTGACTAATCTTAAAACGTACAAGGACTCTTGGATGTTAGCACTGTGCCTCTGGATTCCTGACTTCCTGCCCTCCACCCCCCATCTTTCGTTAAGAACTATCCTCCTGTGGTAAAGAGTAGGGATATTCCTTGGGTAAAACCTGGTCAGTGACTGTGACATCCCCGGAAGAAAACTAATTGTATGGCCCATGGTTTCTTTATCGGTAAATACAAGGCAGTAAATATCGACTAATTGTCCTCTTCATCATGACAGCCCCGCCACCATGGCTACCATCTCTGATTACAGTTTTGGGAGGAAGAGAAAGAAAGTAGGTATGAACTGCTGCCCTTTGAATAACACCCAGACTCCGTTAAGACTGCATGGCCTGGCCCTTAGCTGTCTCCCTCTTCATCTCCCACCACTTTCCCTCTTGTTCACATGCTCTGTGTCCATGTCCCCTCAGGTTCTTAGACAAAGCAGCCACTTCCTGATTCAGGACTTCGCACATGAGGCTTAAGACAAGGAGCCAATGCCATTTGAGGCCAAGTCCTGTTGAAGGTAGCTTAGTCCTGGTCTCAGGGGTCATGGGGACTTGACGCTCTCACAGCTCTAGGCCGCGGGCTAAGCCCTGAGGGCTCCAGGGCACACAAACTCCCATGTGCTCCGGCTCTCCACCCCTAATGCCAAAGCGTCTCCAAAAGCCCAAGGGGAGCCCACCCAATAAGACATGTACGTGCCAGTGTTTCCATCAGCAGCACACCGAAGCTGGAGGAGGACGGCTCAGAAATAAGAAATGGGAGAAAGGTGTCTGGGCCATGCACCATAGGGTCTTGCGACGTCCCTCATATAAGTAGAGTCATCTCTAATAAGCATCTATTCCTCCTTGTGCTTTAATTCTTTATCTTTTACTCTCTTCTGATAACTAGCTAATTGCTAAAAGGAAAAGTGTGACACATCAATGAATTGTCCAAATAGTACTGGCCTCACAGTTATGAGAATGGAGTACCAGATAAAGGACTGAAACATGGCAGACTCAGAACGTTAGCAATGGCAACAATAGAACAGGGGGATCTGAAGAACAGTAAAAAGTAAAGGTCTTTAAACATCAAAGGCAGAAGAAAACAGAACCGATGGGGGTCAATGGAAGACTAGTCTGTCCAGTTGACTCCCTGCTGGGCAGACCTATTCCCTGCTGGAGGCAACACTCCTTTGTCATCCTAATAGTGCTGCTAGCAAGGACATATGCTAATTGGATGCCTGGCCCAGTTTTCTAAGATTGAATAAGTACATTATTTCATAAACTGTTTTTTTTTAAACAGAAGTCTGTATAAGCAAAGAGAAAAACAACATTATATTATACATTCTAGGTAAAAATATCTTTGAATATAAAGGAGAATTGGTAAAATGTACTGAAAAGACTAAGAAGGCAAGGTTACTATTTTCTCTTTTCTGTCACAAAAGACCACATGCTGACACACAAGGATTGGCTAAATTGTTGCTGGGACTTGGTAGTGTCTTCCCTTTGAACTCCACACCCTACCCACAACTAGGCTGTTATCTGAGTTTCAAAGTCTGTTGTATTTATTCTGTACTTTTTGCTAGAGATCTGGTTAAGTAAATGGACAGATGATTTGTTTTGCAATCTGACATTCATTCTGCTCCCTTTGGGAGAGAGCCCTGCAATTTCCCAGTGAGGAATTACTTCTTTCCCATCCTAAGCAATATGGTGGAACTGTCAGGCAAGGTGATCGACTTCTCATAGCTCAGGAGTGAATATTCAGACTAGGTCAAGCCAACACTCTCCCCACTCCCTGCTGGTCTCTGAGTCAAGTGGAGGAATTCAAGAACAAAGAAGTGTTGGAGTGACATGTATGTTAACTAGTGATACTACTTTCAATGTTCAAATAAGAATCCCATTAGCTGGATGATTGGAATAGCCCTCGTTTCTGTCCCATCTCTGGTACCTCCACCATTTCTTTGATTCTGTGCACTTAGAATGAACCTAACTGGTATAAATAGCAAAGGGAGAAGGTGGTTAATTAGCTCACCTCCTCTACTAAGGTATAAGCTATACTCCAATATCAAAGCTGTTTATAATTTGATTCAGTTAAACCTTAAATGTGTTGAAATCTAGCTTTAGTTCTGGAATATGTGTCACTGGAAGCTTTATGAGGACATTGCCCAGAGACTTGCAGAAAATCTGTTATATAGCAGGTACTTAATAAACGTCACATTTCACAACAGTAAATTGTGAAGAGAAGTAAACATCACATGAGTTATTTTGAGCAAGTCATTTAAGCTCTGGCTTTTTTCTCTCAGCAATGAAATGAAAAATCTGGATTACAAGGCTGAAAAATCCCTCTCCTCCCCCAATGTAGCCAATAATTATTGCCTTCTATGTTCTAGGTGCTAATCTTAATTTGTGTATACATTATTTGATTTAATATTTACGACAACCCTGTGAGAAAGACATTAGTTAGAAATTCATTTGGCTACAAGTGACAGAAAAATGCTTCCACTGGCTTAGACCCACTCATTTTTCTCACTTCACAAGAAGTCTAAGAGTGGACAGCTGATGTCTTGTGAATGTCAAATTTAGAACTTTTCCCACATGTTCACAAGATTATAGCTCCAGCTCTCTGTATTGTGTCCTTGTTTGAGGCAAACGGGACAGCCCAGAAGGCAGATCTCATTTTTTCCATCAAGAAAGAACAGGCTTTCTTCACTGCCCCCAGCTGACTTCCACTAACGTCTTGTTGGTGGAACTGTTCCGTGGCAACCCTTAGCTTCAAGGGAGCCAGAGAAATAGAGGGTTCACGCGGGCATGTTTCAAGACCTCACATTGGGGTTTTGTTGGCAATGAAAAAGGGAGGGATAGATGCTTGGAAGACAGTTGGCATGGTCAACTGCAAGGCTTTAAATTTCTGTTCTATGGTTGAGGAATGATGGCACCAACGAGAGCATAATAATACCATGTTTCCCCGAAAATAAGACCTAGCCCGACACTCAGCTCTAATGCATCTTTTGGAGCAAAAGTTAATATAAGACCCAGTCTTATATTATATTATGCTAGATAAGACCCGATCCTATAGTAAAATAAGACCAGGTCTTATATTAATTTTTGCTCCAAAAGATGCATTAGAGCTGATTGTCCAGCTAGATCTTATTTTCGGGGAAACATGGTGTTACACAGCAGGATAGGGTGAAGAGAGGAATTTGAAGGTAAGCAGTGCGGTAGAGAATCCAAACTCTTCTGACCACAAGGAGTGGGTCAGGACAACACAGAATCACACAGCAGTAGCCAGGACTGTTTAGAAATGCTCAGCTGTTTTAATAAGTGCATGTGCAGAAACCAGTGGATCAATGGGGCCAGCTTTTACAGGGAATTTGTAAATTTGTGTTAATTACGGTCAAAATTATTTTCAGTCATTCTCTTACTGTGTGCACTGAATCTTAAATCAGTTTTCACTTAGAGGAATTGCTTTAAATCTTCCAGGTGCCTATATTTCAAGGTCATAAGCCACACCCCCACATATACCATAAGCTCTTGAAGAGAGTGTGTGGTGGTCTGAGCAGCTTAGATTGGGGGGTACTAAACCTAGGTTTGAAGCATGACACACTCTCATGTAAATTTGTGTTAGTAAATTACAGAAAACTTAGGGTTATTCATGCATGAGAGAAAATGATAACAGATAAACCATTTTTCAGAACAGATTAAATGCACACAACGTTTCTCGAGAGTACATGGGCACATAGTAGACATTCAATAAATGGCACATATTTCAATTAGTTCTGAATACTTCTCAGTTTCTTTATTATTACCAAAAGTACATATACAGTATAACTAATGTTTTACATACAAGAAGCAAAATTAAAAAAATAAAATAAAATCGCCTCTAATCCCACAACAAAGCAATATTGATAAATATGATTCTTACGTATTCTATCATAATTTTTTCTATTTGAATATTTACTGGAGCAATACATGTCCCAGATAAGTAATCAAATTGTAAAGGAAAACTTACTATTGAAATACTGACAGTCTCACTTGTCAAGCCTGGTTCCACTTTTTAAGGGAAACTCAACTTTTAGGTAATATAATTTTACAACTATTTGTTGATCTAGCAAACATTGATAATGTCTGTTGACTTCCCAATGTGAAAAATAAAGATTTAGTTTGCTCATTCTACACTCTTTATTATCTCTTCCATCTACCTTATAATTCTTCTAGTGATTACATTGTCAACATTAAATAATATACTTAGACCTCAATTTCTTGTTGCATTAACATTCATTTAAGTTCTCTCTTGACTGTTTAAGATTACAATTTAGTTCCCTTACTCTCTCTTCCACTTTTCCCTTTCTACTCTTTTTTTCCATGTTAATGTACTACCTTCCTCTGTAAGTTATGTTTTAACTTTTACATTGTTGACATTTTTAATATCAATATTTTATATTGCAATGACAGCCAAGTTTATTGTGTGTTTTCCTTAGTTTGATGTTGAAAAGTAGTTCCACATTTTATGTTTCTATAAATATTTTTTGATCCAATAAACTACTATGGAAAGCTTGCATTTTGTTGTCCTTTGATCCAATATCTACACTCTCTGTCAAGCACAGGAGAATTTTCTTAGCATCAAGTTCAAATAAATCAAAATGCCTAAAACCATTACACAGGTTAGTTGGCTTCATAATTGGACTGTGACTTTTTTACGAAACTTTTTGTTTTCCTAGAGTTTATAACTGTTTTTCCCGTATTTTTGCCTTATTCCTCCTTTGCTTTTATGTAGTCATGCTTTTTCACATATTTAAATCCACCATCCATTCTTCACCTTTTCTGGGTGTCTTCCTCATGAAGACAGTCTTCCTCCTGTTATAATCCAAGATGGTCACAATCCAGGCCATCTGTTCAGCTGCCGGGTTGGCACTTCTCATCATAGCTTTTCTGGGTAGAGCCATTGTTTTATGGCAGCATGTGTTCATTTTTCCTGGGTTCTTCTTTGGTTTCGTGTGAAAAAATTATTGTGGAGAAATTTTCAAGAATCGTTTGTCAGAAGAACGATATAGTCCTTCCATTTTTTTAAGCTTTACATTTGATTTATAGTTTGACTAGTTTTCCTCCAAAATTTGGCAGTTCTAATACTTTTTAAGGGCACAATTAAGTATTTTTGTTTTGTTTTGTTTTGTTTTCATGTTTTGAGGGCCTTTATAAAACCTTTTCATCTAAATTTCAGTCCTGGGAAATTTTCTTGCATTATTTATTTGATATTAATAATTTTCTTTGTTATTTTTTTCTCATATGACTTACTTCAGAAGGACCTCTTTTGTTGGTTCTTTTTATTTCAGGTTTTTATTTGTATTTTTATCTCTTTGTTCTTTTCTTTAAAATATGTCTGCTGTTATTATTTTAAACTTGACATTTTCTTGTTCTCTAACTATTCCTTTTACATAGCAAACTCTAGAAAGGTAACACTTTCTCAAATCTTTAATTATAGACTGATTACTTTACAGTCTCTTCTGTTCTCGTCTGTGTTCCCTGTTGAAATAGATTTCGTGTCTGAGTTCTGCTGTTATCTGTGACTCTGGTATCTCCTCATACGCCTGGTTTAAGAATATGGAGGAAGAGGATAATGCTCTTCATTGTTGCCTGATTGGTTGTACAGTCTGCTTCCTCCTGTTGGGACTTTCCCCACTGACTCGGGACTTCCCCCAGAACCTCTCCCTGGGGTGGATGGCATCTGACATGTTAGTTGACTGGCACTCAAGCGTCTTCCACCAAATGCCAAAATGACCATGAACTCGCTATTGACACTAACAGCCACATTTGGAGTCTTCACTTTCCTCAAACTGTTTGTTGTCTGGAAGGACAACACTACTAGGGTTTTACAGGAGGATAAGTTCAGACGCCTGTGTGCTGAGCCTGGGCAGACGACTGCAGCTTGGTCGAGCTGTTCTGCAAACTGACTCTTCAAGACCCTGCCTGCCCCATGCCCTGGGCTGTGCTCACTGTCTGGGACTCCACGGCCTCTGATGGCCCATAAAACAGACTGGCTGCAAATCCCTCAGCCCTCCATACGCAGGGATGTGCGGCTTTCTTCAGATTGCTCAGTCATTAACCCACTCCCATCTATTTGGGTGTTCTTAGCCCTCGTTCACCTCCAATTATCTTCCTTGTTAGTATAGAATCAATTCATATTCATTTAAAATGTAGGAAATAGTCAATGTTTAAACATTTTTTGACTCACACAAATGGCGATTTAAAATGGTTCAACCAATGTATTGCGTGCTGTAAGCTATGCTTCCCTTCAATGCTTTCATTTCCGTCAGTTCTCAAAGAGGACAGGAGGCAATGATTAATTATACTAAGCTATTCACCCGAGTATGAAACTTACAGTTTTTCACACTGTGTACACCGAACCCCGACACAGGCAGTTCTTTCTAGCCCTGGGAGCTGAAAGGGTCATGTCATAAGGAAGAGGACCTTTTCCACTCATGTTTTCCACCTTAGACCCTGAATATTTTGTAGATCTTCCCTAATATGATATTGGGGGTTGGGGCATGGTAATCCCTCCTTACTGAAAACAGAATGAAAAAGCCCCCGAAACACAACAAAAACCTTCTATCCTCCAAATACATGGTTTTTCCACAAAAACTTAAGCTTAGATTAAGTCTAAGGATGAAAACTAGAGATTCCTTTCCTTCAAGGAGCAGTATAAACGTAGCTGGCAACTGTCTCTCTTTTTCTTTTTTTAATTGGGGAATATTGAGGCATAGTGTGTTTCTCTAGGGCCCATCAGCTCCAAGTCATTGTCCTTCCATCTAGTTGTGGAGGGCGCAGCTCAGCTCCAAGTCCAGTCGCCGTTTTCTATCTTAGTTGCAGGGGGTGCAGCCCACCATCCCATGTGGGAATCGAACCAGCAACCCTGTTGTTCAGAGCTCACACTCTAACCAACTGAGCCATCCGGCCGCCCCAGCTGGTGACTGTCTTGAACAGACATGAGTAGGAAAGCACCCCAGGATGTAGCCATTTTAGAAGCAGCGACAGACACACAGTAGACCCAGTGCTGACAGTCAGATTTAGGACTCCGGCTGCCCTGCCATCCCCCCAGATTGTTGTGCAAGATTTGTAGCTCTGCTCTGCTTTCTATTGCCTTAAAGAGAGAGCTGGGAGGTTACATTGCAGAAAGCGGGGTCTACTTGCATGTTGATGACCTCACGCTTCACTCCTGGCGATGGTCCCCTCAGGAGCAAAACCAGAGGCCCTGATGCTGTTACCACCCTCAGGGCCCGTATGCTGAGAGTCTGAGGTGTGGGAACAGAGGGGACCCAGCCCACACTGCAGGAGAGGACTGAGATCCTGAGTACCTGTGAACACTTCATTCAGGCACGAATGGGATATTTTGTTATAAGCTGATGTTTTCATTTATCTTTCAAATGAATTCTGCAAGAATCATTGAAACTTCTCCTTTTTAGTCAAAGACACTTAAAATCTCAGATTAACCTTTATTCTGCCACATTAAAGGCATTCATTGGCTTACCCTGACTGAGTTCCTGAAGTATGAATTTGTATCACATTCTGATCTTTGTAAAGGTAGGGGGCGCTGAAAGTATTGGTCTGGCTTAGATTGCAGCTGTGTTGTAACTCACACAAATTTTGTAATAAACTATTTTTAAACTGTTAACAGTTACAATAGAAATGTGTTGCTTCTGCCAATCCACACCAATGTGCCTGTATTCTGGTAACATCTCCCAATCTTACTCTGATGGCCAGGTCACTCAGGGGACTTGTCCGTCGTGGTGTCCTGCAAGTAGGTGGGGACATACTCCAGCTGCATCTTATCCCGCTCACTATAGAATGTCCACCTTGTGCAGAGTGGTCAAAAACTGAAGATAGTTTCAGCTGACTTATCCTAGGGATAATGCTCTGAATCATTTGCTCAGAATTTCCTGCTCGCCAGACCCCTGATACTGTCTTCATTTTTTTTGCCCAGCTCCAGCCCGCATTCTTTAAATATTTTCTGAGCTACCCCTTTTATATTAAGGCATTTATTTTCTGCTTAGGAAAGCCAGAGTCAGGTCCTGAGGAACTGCACAACAATGTAATGACCTACTCAGATTGAGAATGCACAAGTCGGAGAACATGGCAGATCTGGCATACGAGTCTTTTGATTAATGGACTCTTTTTTTTGGCCAATTGAGACACTATATAAATGAGCCATGTGTTTCAACATTGCTAATTCAGGATTCATTCTGCCACTGTGTTCAGACACAGCCTTATTCTTAATGAATTGTGATGTATCCAACTCAAATGCAATGACTTCGAATAAAACTGCCACATGATTTTCATACGACGTATGTGATCGAGTCAACAACAGGCCAAGTGAAAGAGTCAGAAGAAGGGAAAGCAAGACTCCAGAATAAAGCTGGCCATTTTTCTGTCTTCCTCTCTCTGTATAACAACAGTATAGTGATATTGACAGCAGAATCCATTGTTATGCAAAACAATGCATTTGTGGAGGCAGCAATCATTTTACAGACAGGTACAGCTGAGGCCAGTGTGTGTGCATTAAAGAAATGGAGAAGAAGGGAACTAGTGCTTCTCCAGGGATGAAGAGTGAGTCTAAATTAAAACATATCTTTAAAAAGAAAGCAAGACTCTGTCCAGGCCTTTGGTTTCAGCGGGGAGTTCTCTCTGGAGCATATCTTCTCTAGTAGGAAAATGGCTGGGATACCAGGGGCTGTACAGATGAAGAGACTAGTGGACTGACTCATCAGTTGTTTGACGTGGGAACTGGTGTGGGCTAAACACTATGAAACATATAGTTGCATTATGAAAACAAACTGAGGCTCTCTCGACATTAACAAAGAGGGGAAAACAGTGGCATATACTGAATTTTGAAAAAATAAAATCTAATAATGTTGCTTTGAACTGTAAATTTGTTTCTTCAGGGACATATATACATGCATACAGCAATTAATCAATTCATTAATACATACATTAATACATGTATATACAACGCCTACACACTTTCATATACTGTGCATCATATATCTTAATACATCTAATGTATGTACTGCTTACAACAGTGTGACCTTGGGTAAATATTTCAAGTGTTCTGTTTCTTCATCTATAAAATAAAATTCAATGTAATACCTACCACATTAATTTGCTGTGATGCTTAAACAAGGTAACGTATGGAAAGTACTTAGAAAAATCTACTTGTTATTATGTGAATAATAAATCTTATTTTATTTTGTTTGGAGAAAATATCTCTGATCACTTATTATCCCTGCAATAGTGTGACAGAATTAGTGACAGGGACATAATTACAATTTCACTGACATTTTTCTGAGTTAAAAGCTTGAAACTTTGTGTGGTATAGTTTTTGATACAGTAGTAGACTGGCCTGATCTGTGCATTAGATCATTTAAATAATCAGTTTTCGGTCGTATTTTGTATTCAATTCCATGCTATGTACAGCAGATGTCAAGATGAAAAACCAGTGTGTTTGCTCAAGATTTCCATAATCACGGCCTGGCAGCTGAGGGAAACAACAACAAAAAAGGCTCACGTGATAGAATTTAGATGCACACTCTCTGTATGCTATGCAAATTCAGTTCATGTGTGGGAGGGGCTTGGTGTTTATGAAGCTGACAATGAAGAAATCAAGATATCGACCCAAAGAACAGCTTCAGTTCTCGATGGTAAACTTTTTACATAACACTGTCAAATGTTTCTATATCAATAACTGGAAATAGGAGAGAGGTCCAAGATGGCACATTAGCTAAGCTCTATGCCTAATACACCCTGGGGTCACATCGAAATTTTAAATAAATTATAGAACAAATCAACCTAAAGAACTATCTGAAGATTAGCTGAACAGAATCCCTATAACTAAAGATGTAAAGAAGAGGCCACATCGAGACTGGTAGGAGGGGCAGAGATGCAAAACGGGCTGACCCCAAACTCTCAGATAGTGGTTGAGTACCAGGAGGGACACCGTGATGGCAGAGGTCGCCCTGAAGAGCGACAAGTTCCAGCCCCATGCTGGGCTCCCCAGCCAAGGGGTCTTGGGTCAAGAAGAGGAGTTCCCATGGCATCTGGCAGTGAAAATTTGCGAGGACTCTGTCTGCCCTTCCTGGTGGGGTGGAAGGTGGCTGGAAACCCAGTTGCCCTCCTATGCAACTCGCACACAGACTTCCTTGCTTATGGGCCATCACCTATTGTCTGGCGGAGGGATGGAAACTCAGGAGACCCAAGAATTTTCAGAGAAGGACTGAGTTGTGTGGCTTTGGTGCAGGAGATGGAGGGACAGGAACCACTCTTGTCCCTGGAGCTTAACAGATGTGTGACCTACAGGAGGGCACCATCTTTTCAGTGTTGAGTCCTCTCCCACAGGGCCAAGTCTGAGACCGCATTGGTCTGGTGGAATCCACGCTTGCGCACCACCTTGGTGACTCCCTGGGCCTCTGTCGCCTGCACAACTGGTGCTATGTCACTCAGGACACCCTTAACTGCTGGGCTGCGGGCCCCACCCCACAGGCTGTGGAAGCCTGTTTAAAGCAGGTGGAGGATCTATGGCAGCTCAGGAAATGTTCACTGTTGTGCGGTAACCCAAGACCTTCCCCTCAGCATCTCTTGGGCAGCTCGCCAGAACCTGTGGGTCTGAGACAGGCAGTGGCTTGGTCATGGTGTTCTCGGGGCATTTTTTGTGGGGTTGTGGGCCCAGCACTGGTGGGTAAGCCAAGATTGCAATGACCTTGTAGAAACCACCAAAGAAATCCCACCCCTTAGCTCCCTGGAGCCCTGCCCCACAAACCTAGAGCTGCCTTGCCAGGGGCTCTCTAGGATTCCTGGGTGGCTAGCCCACTCCACATGCTGCCAACGCCTTTTATAGCAGTGGACAATCCACGACAGCTGGGGGAAATTTTAGTAGTTGACAGTGACCCAAAACTGTGGTGCAGCCTCTCTGGTGAGTCAATCCCACCCATTGATGTGCCAAAAGCAATCAAGGCTCAACTACAACAGAAGAAAATACGCAACACACAAGGGATGCTCCTGGAAAACATGCACAGGAGATCAGGGGGACTGTGCAATTGGACTACACAGGACACCTACTACATAACGCCACGAGCAAAGACTGAGAGACATAGGAGAGCTACCTAATACACAGAAGCAAACACAGAAAGGCAGCCAGAATGATGAAACAAAGAAACATGCCCCAAAGAAAAGGAGAAACATTCAGAAATAGAACTAAATGAAATGGAGGCAACCAACCTTCCAGCGACAGAGTTTAAAACAGTAGTTATAAGAATGCTTAAGGAACTTAGCGAGAATTTTAACAAATAGATAGGAAGCATAAAGAAGAACATAGAAACCATAAAAAAGAACCAGTTAGAAATAAAGAATACAATAACTGCAATGAAGAATACACGAGAAGGAATCAAGAGTAGATTAGATGAAGCAGAGTATCAAATCAGTGATTTAGAAGACAAGGTAGCAGAATACGCCTAATCAGAACAACAAAAAGAGAAAAAAATAAAAAAACAATAAAGATAGTTTAAGGGACCTATGGGACATCAAGCATTAACAACATTTGCATCATAGGCGTACTGGAGGGAAAAGAGAGGGAGCACACACGCAGAACCTATATGACTAAATAATGTGTAAAAATTTCCCTAGTCTGGTGAAGCCCAGAAAGTGCAGAGAGTCCCAAATAAGACGAACCCAAAGAGGCCTACACAAGACACATCATAATTAAAATGGCAACGGTTAAAGACAAAGATAATCCTAAAAGCAGCAAGAGAAAGACAACTAGTTACTCAGAAGGGAACTCCCATAAGACAATCAGCTGATTTCTCAACAGAAACTTCTCAAGCCAGAAGGGAGTGGCAGGAAATATTCAAAGTGATGAAAAACAACGGTTTACAACCAAGACTACTCTACCCAGAAAGGCTATCATTTAAAATTGAAAAAGAGATAAAGTGCTTCCCAGAAAAGAAAAAAAAAAGAAGTTAAAGATATTTATTACCACCAAGCCAGTATAACAAGGAATGTTAAAAGTACTTCTTTAAGCATAAGAAAGGCGAAAACAAACTAAGATAAAAAATATTAATAATAAAATGGCAATAACTATGTACCTATCAATAATCACTTTAAATGTAAGCAGATTAAATGCTTCAATCAAAAGACAAAGGGTGGCTAAGTAGATAAAAAAAAACAAAAAAAACAAGATCCATGCATATACTGTCTACAAGAGACCCACTTAATTTAATACCAAAAAATCAAGCAATCTCATTAAGAAATAGGCAGAAAACCTGAATAGACATTTCTTCAAAGAGGACATACAAATGTCCAATAGACACATGAAATGATGCTCAATGTCATAATCATCAGAGAAATGTAAATGAAAACCACAATGAGTTACCACCTCACTCCTGACAGAATGGCTATCATCAGTAAATCAACAAACAACAAGTATTGGTGAGGACATGAAGAAAAGGGAACCATAGTGCGCTATTGGTGGGATTGTAGATTGGTGTAGGCGCTATGGAAAACAGTATGGAGTTTCTTCAAAAAATAAAACACAGAACTACCTTATGACCCAGGAATTGCACACCTGTATATTTATCCAAAGAAATTCAAAACTCTAATTTGAAAAAATATATGTACCCCTATGTTTACTGAAGCACTATTCACAATAGCCAAGATATGGAAACTGAAATGCCCATCAACAGACGATTGGATAAAGAAATTGTGGTACATTTATACAATGGAGTGTTACTCAGCCATGAAAAAGAATGAAATCTTACCATTTGCAACAACATGGATGGACATAGAGGGTGTCATGCTAAGTGAAATAAAACAGAGAAAGACAAACACCATATGATCTCACTTAATATGTGGAATCTAAAGAACAGAATAAACAAGCAAATTAAACAGAAATAGACTCAGAGATATAAAGAACATGCTGATGGCTGCTGGATGGGAGGGGTGTTGGGGGGATGAATGAGAAAGATGAAGAGATTAGAACATACAAATTGGTAGCTACAAAAGTCACAGAGGTGAGAAATACAGTATGGGGAATATAATCAATATCGTTGTACAGATTATCTAGGGTATCAGATGGGCACTGGATTGATCAGGGGAATCACTTCACAGGTTACATAAATGCCTAACAACTGTGCTATACACCTGAAACTAATAAAAAAGAAAGAAAGAAAAAAGTCTAAATAAATAAATAAATGCACTTTCGCTTCTATTAAAAAAAAAAGAATTGGAAATAAAAATAAAGGTTAATTGTGTAAGTTAAATGAAGAATTGTGGCATTAAGTATCCAAAACATTATTGGTAAGTTATAAGGAAGTTAAAATGAAACAGGTCCTTGAGTAGAACGTTTTTATAAAACAAAGATATTTCTACGGCCTTTCAAAACTATATTCATTAATCTGTTTACTAGCCCTCGCTCCTTACCACGTAGAGAATATCTTATTTTCCCTCTGATGTCACTGGTTTCCTCTTAGATCTGCCTCCAATTCTGGGAAAGGTGCTTGGGACAACAGAATGGTTCCAGCAGAAATCTGAAGTCCGAAGGACTCAGTAGACAAAGGGTCACCGTTGAGACAAACAGCAGTTCTAACTGGAGTGCCCCAGATTGTCTATTTATAGTAACCAAATTAACTGCTAACCCGTCAAATTACAGAAACTGTATACACATGCCTTTTAGCAGTTTGTGGGATATTTTTCAAGCCTTGTTGTAGTGGATACATTTTCATCACCAATTGTTTGCTTGTGCATTGGTTGCCCACATAAAATGTCTATTCTCTCTTCCTGTGTTTGCGGATTTTCAAGTTTTTTAAAGACTTGGGAAAGGGCAGCCTGTACTATACGCTGAAAATATAAGCCACATCCTGTCTGCTGCCCCCGTTTGCTAGACCACATTCTCTAGGCTTCCCCGTCATTCCGAGAAGCAGTTGATACATATTTAACAAATTCCTGTCCCACTAAATTACCTGGAGCATATTTCGCTTGGTCACATGACTGATACTGAAAGAAACAAATGTTTTAAAAGTTCCCACTATGTGCTAGGACCTGTTGACTTTTGGGGGAACATATTAAACAAGAGTGACAAATAATAATACTTTAGTCACAATTTCACTATTTGTAAAAAAAATTGTCTGTTTCCACTGTACATGCTGGAACAACAGCAACTTACCCTAAATCACTACAAAATGATTGCACGTTATCAAAAATCCTTTATCATGAGGCACACGACCTCTCTGAATGGCCGAGAACGTACCAAGCTTTGCTAAAGTTATGCTAATGAAGAAGGAAACATTTTTTTTCTCACACTGAAGCCTAAAGCATGTCCCCTTGCTAATGTTATTACAAGCTATTTTAGCCTTTACAGCAGATTTCCACTTGTGGTTCTTCTTAGAAAGAAGGCTGGGAACTTTTTTTGCAAGAGTTCATCATTTTTCCGTCTCTCTCATGAATGTTGAATAGCTATGTGTCTGGCTACGTCATTCCATTATTCCGAAAAGTTAGAATAAAGTAGGCCCATGGGGTTACTGCCCAAATTTCCACCCACAGGATTAGAGGTGGAACAATTCTGCGAGACTTGTGCTTTACAATGCCACTCATGTCCAGAGCCTGAGCTGAGCTGATAAAATTCGTCACTTTTGGTTGAAAGTAAAGGAGCTGAAGGAAAGCCAGTCTCATCCAGGGATGTGCCAGGCACAGTACTTCATGTTCCAGTGCCTTTCTTCACACCTAGAAACGTATGCAGCTACCTTAATGTTGCAGGGTAGTTTCAGGTATTAGTCTTATCCAGGAGTTTTTCAGTCAATAAGAAAATGAAATTGTGCTCGGAAATCACTGATGAAACAGAAGTGTCCTCTTAACCATCTTTTAGGCAAAAGTCAGGCAGAACTAATTCCAGGTGGGTGGTCACACCTTCTCCTTACAGAGTTTTTTCCCTTTCTTTTCTGAGCAAATGATTCAACTTCTTTGCAAATATTTTTGAATTACGGCTTAGGTAACGTTTTCAAATTCAGAATACAATTTCCATTCTGGAGAAACCAGATGAAGTGCCTGGAAGGGAGAAACCGGGTCTGTGCCTCAAGACCAGGTCAGTGGCCCCAGCGCCTCAGCCACGCCCCGCAGCGAGGCCTTTCCTGATGGGTGGTGCGCTCAGCCTGGAGCCTCAGGCCGTCTCGTCTGGGAGAATCACGATGTGTTTGCAACTGCAGTTCAGGAAGTAGAAAAATCAATGGCTCTGCCAGAAAAACCCAAATTCTATTTGTGACATGCGTTAACACTGGGATCACTCAGTCCATTGTCCAATTTAAAATCTACACCGAGTCTCAGTTTGTTTGGCAGCGAATCTGTGATTGTGGAAGAAAAAGAAAAGCTACTCAAGCAAGACAACAGTGAAGGGAGGAGATGTTTACAGCAAGCAGCCTGGGAGCTCATGTCCTCTTGGTGATACACAGAAATCGTGTTTCAAAAGGCGGTAAATCTCAAAAGCATGATAGAACAGCCAAAATGTGAAGCCCGTTCGGCATTAGCAAAGGCATTTTTCTAAGGGTTGGTTCTATCGAACATCAACTTGATGGGATGGGGACATTCGGTATCCAGGACCAACATGAAGCTTCCGGACCACAGGGCCACAGAAGGGCTGTAAAGAACCAACGAAGCCCCTTTCTCCGCCGTGAAAAACGTCATTCTGCTGATCGTTTCTAGAGTTTGGACAGTTCCTCCTCTAAACTAGGGGAGAACTATTCTTTCATTCTCATAATTAGTAGATGATCGCCGCCACCAATAAATAAATACTTGAGTCCAAAGTAAGTTGATTTAAATAATTTAAAAGCATAATTGCTTGTTACAGAATTCAAGTTATAAAGATCTTAGAAAGTAAAATGAGATATCACTATACTTTCACCATGGGGGATTTCAGTTTTAAAATTGTAAAGACTGACAACATCACATTTCCATGAGACTGTAGAACAAGTGGCAGCCTCAGACTGGAGACAGTGTAAATCAATCTCATGATTGTAGAACTGTTTGTCACGGTCCACTAAAGTAGGAGATCCACTCTGTGACCCAGCAGTTCCACCCCTCAATGTACAATCAATAGAAATATGTGTGCATGAGCATCAAAAGACATGCACAAAAAACTTCTACAGTAGCATGACTTGTAAAAGCCCCAAACTGACTATGACCAAAGGTGCATCCATGGTTAAACAGACGAATGAAACATGATAATTTATATAATGGGATGTTATACAGCACTGAAAGATGAAAATATAACGCAAACTCAAGGACTGGATACTCGCTTATAAAATGTTCAAACTGAATCAAAATTTAGTAGTTTGAAACAATAGAAAATTATTGAGTCAGAGTTCTGGAAACTAGAATTCCAAGGTCAAAGTGTCTTTAGGGCCGCACTTTCTCTGCCGGGGAGACTCCTTCCCGTTTTCTAGCTTGTGGCACGTGCCAGCATTCTTTGGTGTCCCGTGACTCCTAGGTGGCTTATTCCAGTCACCTGAACTTCTTCTTCCTATGGGTCTCCACATGGTTTTTCTTCTGTGCATTTCTGTCTCTGTGCCCAAATTTCTCCTTTTTCTAAAGACACCAGCCATGTTAATGAGACTCCAAGCTCATCTTAACTAATATGCCACAATCCTGTTTACAAATAAGGTTATACACTGCGGTACGGGGATTTAGATTTCATCATGTCTTTTGGGAGGGAAACAATTCAACTCATAATATACCTGAAATTCTCAGTGTGAAACTGAGGTGAATTGAAAAATACCTGCGATTGGATACAAAGCTTTATGCAGGCCCGTGCAGCGTACCTACAGCCTGTACGATGCCACGTTTGTCAGTAATAACTCGGGTGCCAGAGCTCAGGGTGGCTTCCCTGAGCGTCACCATTATCTGACTTTCCTGCAGTCTACACTAGTGTCAGTGTAGCCCACACGGCCCCTCTTCCAAGTTGCACACATTGCTGGATCGCGTATCAAACGGCGGAGTCAGCCGTTTCTTTTCTGTTACAGGACATGAAGACTCAAGCAACAAGCAGTGAGAAGGTTGATGAACACATGGCGGGTGGGGGATTGGGGCGTGTTGTAGAACATTACAGCCTACATCTGAGCTCATCACAGGCCTTGATGAGGGAGAGAAGAATACACCCCAACAGAGGCCCGACCAGACCTCACACTCCATCTCAATGCCACGTTCCCAGCAGCCATGCCCGCATCACTGGAGTTAGTGAAATCTGTCCTCAGTGCAGCACCCACTTGGCAACATGAGCAGCTCAGGCAGGTTTCACTTCTGCAGCGCCTTTCTTTCTTTCTTTTAAACTAATTTATTTCTTTTTAATTAGAATGTATTGGGGTGACAATGGTTAGTAAAATTACATAGGTTTCAAGACAGGGCTGCCTCCTATCACGTCTGCTTTTCAACATAGTGTTGGAAGTCCTAGCCAGAGCAATCAGGCAAGAGGAAGGAATAAAAGGCATCCGAATTGGGAATGAAGAAGTTAAACTGTCACTTTTTGCAGATGACATGATGCTTTATATATAGAAAACCCTAAAGACTTCACCAAAAAGCTATTAGAAAAAATAAACAAAGTTGCCAGCTACAAAATCAATGTACAAAAATCCATTGCATTCCTATACACAAACAATGAAATTTCAGAAAAAAGAAATTATAGAAAATTCCTTTTGCAATTGCAACAAAAAGAATTAAATACCTAGCAATAAACTTAACCAAGGATGTGAAGGACTGATCCACTGAAAACTATAAGACATTTTTAAAAGAAATTGAAGAAGACACAAAGAAATAGGAAGACATTCCATGTTCATAGATTGGAAGAATCAACATAGTTACAATGGCCATATTACCCAAAGCAATATACAGATTTAATGCAATCCCCATCAGAATCCCAATGGCATTTTTTAAAGAAATATAACAAAAAAATCATCAGATTTGTATGGAACCACAAAAGACCCCGAATAGCCAAAGCAATCCTAAGAAAAAGAATAATGATAGAAGTCTCACACTCCCTGACCTCAGCTTATATTACAGGGCAACAATAATCAAAACAGTATTGTACTGGCAGAAAAACAGACACACAGATCAATGGAATAGGATTGAAAACTCTGCAGTGTCTTTCACACCTGCCATTTGGGCTCCTTTCTCCTTGCTTCATAGTCTCAGCACCCCCGAGGTGTATCTGGCTGCCAGAGTCCCTGGTCTGTAACCTCAAGAGCAATGGTTCATCTTGATAATGAGCCATCTGTGGTTGCACCTGCCTCCAGGCTCAGCCACAGACTTTTGCCACTTCCAATTTCAATTGCTGGTTAAACGATTTTACATATATATTATAACCATGACTTCTAAGGGAGTAATTTATTACTGCAACTATGGAAAATCACCTTGACCCCTGAGCATAGCTTCGTCTTGATAACAGAGATGGCACACTGTGAAGGTTACGAGCTTTGACTCCTGACTCAGAGGGTGTGGGCTCAGTGCTGGCTGGGCCACTCAGTCATTTTGGGCAAATAACCTTTCAGATCTGTGCCTTCGTTTCCACTTCTGTGGAGAAATACAAGTGCCAATGAGCAGGGTGTTGAGATGAATGAATGAGTTAATCCAAAAACGCTTTGGAACATTTTCTGGTATACAGAAAGCATTTTGCACCAGTTAGGTATTTCAGTTTTATAATTTTGCAAACAACAATCCTAGATATGATGATTAAAAAACATAAAGGTGAAAAAAACAACATAAGATTCTATTTGATTTTCATCTACATGTTGGGCACTGTGGAGATTTTGGAGATGTACAGCTGTGTCTTGAAGGAAAATTTAATGAAAGAGAAAGACAAATAGAAATGAAAATGGAATATGGTACGTGCTGTCATCACTGTATCTAGCACTTGTTATGAGAACACGCTGACATGAAGCAGAAGACTTTTTTTTAATTTTGAAACGATTTACTGTTACTGAGTGGGATGCTTTCTTTCTTGCTATACAGTATGTCCCAGTGCGACCAGGGAAGTGTGTTTTACAAAGGTCTCCCTGTCCCCTTCACCCTCAGTGCCGGCCTTTCCAGCCTAGATCCTTTGTTATGCTCGCACTAACACACTTTATAGAACAGGGGGACTATTTGATATCTGACCTTCGGTTCCTAAGCAACTTCTCTGTGATTCAAGATTAGTTTTGCTCATGAGAATTTATGAGGTTGATTTGCACTAATTAATGCAATTAATGCAAATTTTGAAAAAAAATGTGATTGTATGTGTGCATATATATGTATGTGTGTATATATAATTCTAATTTTAGCTTACAGAAAGGACATAAGAGATATTGCAGGTAATTTATTACAAACATGATATATTTTCTCTCATACGTTAGCTCAAAAATCTTACTTTTCATAGTTCTTAAAAAACTTTGGGGTCAGTAGTCAATGACTTTTTTAATCTGAAATTGCTTTCTAGTCTATGAAGCAAGTAAGTAAAACATGAAGGTGTTTTTCTATTTAAACTTGCCTTTTTAACATAATAAAGAAATAAATACACTTTAAAAATATCAGTTACCTCGGAATATACAGTCCCAGGTAGGCTGGCAGTTGCAGGGCTCTAAAACTTGACTAGTTCATATACCTTGTCACTCATTAATACATGTTCAGAGCACCCAGTGTTGGCAGATTCTGAAATAGAAATGTTGCTTCAAAGTTGGAAATCCATGCTTATGTGCTTTAGGCATTTGGTAGAATTTTATGGTGATAAAAATTAAAGTTGTTAAATACCGAGGCTATAGACATTGTTCAGAAAGATTTTTAAAATACTCCACCAAGCCTAAGCCTAAGTCAATGTTCACGATTTATTAGTTTCTTAACAAAGGGTATATCTATCTTTGTGGTTAATATGAAAAGAAATCTAAATTTGTCATTTATTTCATTTATTCTTTCAAGGCCAATGAGCCCTTGAAAAAAACTGCCCTCACGATGTTACAAGAGAAAGTGTGTTGGAGCCTGAACATTTAAGTTACTCTGGTGTCTTCCCATCCACAGAATTAGTTAACCAGGAAATGAGTTCACTACATTTCTTCCAAATGCAGTAGTCTATTCCAATCCCTTTAGCGTCTCCCCATGCTTTTCTCAACCCCTAGCTATCTAGAAATGCAGCTCTCGATGAACTGTTTATACACATTTCCAACAGAAGCTCCTCTGTGAAAGCTGGCACAGGGTGCCATGGAAAGCAAGCAGGTAGCAAGGAAGGGCAGCCCTTCACTGGCTTCCTAGTTTACAACAGCAGTTTCTTATTTTCTTTGAGACACTGACCTCTCTGTAGCAGTCAGAGGAGAAGGTGTGGTTTCTGCTGTGGAGAGTTTGCAATATACTGTTGATACGCATGTCTGCTGAGCACTTACAGGCCTGACCTGTGCTATGTTCAATTTTAACTCAAGTTCACATGGAAGGGCTTGCGTCAGCCTTTTGAAACGTGGGCATTTGTCATCATGAGCAATATAAGATGGCATTCAAAAACCATTAGGAAGGAAGACAGAGCACTAGGCACAAATCCAGTCTGTGAACTTGCACAGAGACGCAGCACAGGTTGTCAATTTTTTTTTTTTTTTTTTGCCTGTGAAATGAAAGTATGTTACTATGCTGAACATACATAATAAAGAGCTGTTTTCTTAGACCGAAAATACTTGACTCCATCTTGGATTGACCTGTCGTTAGACTGGATTCATACTGTTGGTGTCATTGAAGCAATGGTTTAAAATTAACCAAAAATATCAGCTTGTCAAATGATGTTCAGACTTAAATGTTACTTTCACCATAGTTAGCAAGCTTTAGACTAAAACGTTTTATCTCAGATATTATAAAATTATCATGAATCAATTGTTTGGTGATGCCACCTTTGGTGAAAGATCTGAAGTATCCCAACATTCTTTCCCCAAATACAATAGTAATTCAGTAGAATACAAAATTTAAGAAATAGCAATAGCACCAATTTTAGGGATTTATATGATATATTATTCTTTACTGCATTCTTACTACACATATTTTATGTGGAATGATTTTTCTGTTTGAATCTCTCTTAAAACTATGCAAAGGGACAATAATATATTTTGCCTGTTTGGGGATTTTGTTTTGTTTTCATGCTTTCTATAAATGCTACCTTCCTTTACACAAACTTTAAATACCATTAGACAATGAGATACACATAGAATATACCTAGAGATATGTACATTCATATATATATGTATAGTCATGGGATATGAAGCACAGCATAGGGAATACTCAATGGAGTTGTAACACATATATATGATGTCAGAGAGGTGTAGATTGGGGGAGGGGGTATCACTTTGTGAGGGGTGTAAATGTCTAACTATTCCATTGTTTTGTACACCTGAAACTAAAAACACACAGAGCTAACACCTGCAAGGAGAGAAGATCAGATTCATCCCCAGACCTGAAAGAGCTGCAGTCCAGGGAATGAATGGATCTCAGCTCTTTGGGATGATGAAAGTTCTCTGGAAATGCTACGTGCGTCCTCAGTAGGCACTGAGCTCCCCATCCCTGGAGGTATTCAAATGGATATTGGATATTATCTCCAAGGGTTTTCTAACTCTGATTCCCCATCTTTCTAAAAGCTGAGTCAAAGACATGTGGTACATCCATTTACCCGTTTCACTGCGATACAATGGACATAACATATATTAGTTTAGGTTTACAACTTACTGATTAACCCTGGAAGGGAGGGACCATACCTGTTTAGTTCATCAAAACAGACCCAAACCCAAGGTAGTTCCTGCTACATTGTGGATACATAAAAATTGTTCTTTCTTCTTTCATTTTTCTATTTAAAATTCCCCCCAGATTTATTGAGATATTATTGACATATGGTATATGTAAGTTCAAAGTATACGACGGAATGATAATGCATGCGTGTATTGCAAAATGGTTAGCACAATAAGGCGAGTGAACATCTCCATCCCGTCACAGTGACAGGTGCGTGCATGTGTGTGCGTGTGTGTGTGTGTGTGTGTGCGTGTGTGTGTGTGTGTGTGTGTGAACACGTGAGAGCTACACTCTTAGAAACTCCAAGTGTTCGGCACAGCACTGCTAATTATAGTCATCATGCTGTGCATTCCATCCACAGCTGTTATTGTCTGGTAACTGGGAGTTTGTACCCATTAACCAGCCTCTCCCCGTTTCTCCCACCCCCTCGGCCCTGACAACCACCACTCTACTCTCTGTTTCTATCAGTTCAGCTTTTTTAGATTCCATATATGTGAAAACATACAGTATGTGTTTTTCTCTGTCTGACACATTTCACTTAGCATAACACCTTCAAAGTCCATCCATGTTTTCACAAAAAAACCACCATCCAATTTAAGAAAATGGGTAAATTTAATTAAAGTGATGAAAACAAAATGATTTCTAAACATCATCCCATTTTGGAGTCAAAAGGACACCACAGACTGAAAAGAGACATTTACATTCCTCTTCCTCTTCCCAACTCTACTGAAAAAGAAGAGAGAAAGGTTAGGTCTACAGAGCAAATACAGAACTGACTCTCACGGTGCCCACAGCTCAGTCAGGACCCATTTCCAGCAGTTTCAAGCTCATTTAGAAGCTGTTCTCATCCTCACTTCTCTTTGTGGGGATGGTTAACAGCCTTGGGAAACGGACTGTCAACATGGCCTCCAACTGGGGAAAGTCGGCCTTTTAGGAGGTGAGCACCAACGTAAAAGGGGCCCACACTTTTAGGATTTTATTAGTGGGGTACCATGTTTCCCCGAAAATAAGACCTAGCTGGACAATCAGCTCTAATGCATCTTTTGGAGCAAAAATTAATATGAGACCCAGTCTTATTTTACTATGATATGATATGATATGATATGATATGATATGATATGATATGATATGATATGATATGATATGATATAATATAATATAATATAATATATTGGGTCTTATTTTACTATAAGACGGGGTATAATATAATATAATACCGGGCCTTATATTCATTTTTGCTCCAAAAGACACATTATTGTCTGGCTAGGTCTTATTTTCGGGGAAACAGGGTATCTAAGGATTCAGATCAGCTCCTCACACTGAGACAGTCCCCCCACCTGTTTTAGAAAGCACTTAGTACAGGCTTTTGGTTTTACTTCCAGCCTCTAGGAAGAGCTAATGTATGACACTGACATCATATGGCCTAGAAGTCTGTAAGGAGAATCATGGGATTATAGTATTTCCTTTGTTTTTTGTTTGTTTGTTTGTTTGTTTTGTTTTGTTTTGTAGTTTTTAAATGATCTAACCTAGAAAACAATGAAGGGAAATACCCAGTAAAACCACCAAAGACAATAATACACTGATGAAAGCACGGTGAGTAGAGCTGCCTTTATCTCCTGACTTACTTTTTAAAACGCCCTTAAACTCTCTATGGGTGATTCTCTGAAGTTCCCCACCTCTTCACATCCTGTCAGAGATTTTCCATCAGGTAGAAAATAAATAAATACATGAAACAAGAAGGATGGAACTAAAAAAATGAGAACCAACACAATCCAGTGTTTGCATGTGTGTATTCACGATATTTAATAAGAATAATGAGGCTCTTTTAACTTGTTTCAAGGAATTCTTTATATTCTAAGATAAATGGCTCTCTAGACAACAGTCAGTATATTGGTTAACCAATAATGTACTTTATTGTGTCATCAATTTAAATATGGTGTTTAATATATTTTTAAAGTTACCACATTGTTTCGAGCATCACAATTAAAAAGCCCTTCAAAATGCCACGAAGAAATCATTAGTCTAGTAGAGTACACTTTTGTATAATTGATGGCAACTGTGTAATGATGTGGTAAGCTGGCAATTAGACATAATTTGCTTATGCAAGTGAGTTGAAAAAAATGGGGATCAATATTCAATCTACACCTATGTGAAAAGCAATTAGTTTAATTGATGGGAAAAAACACTCAACAATGGCTAATTATTTCAAAATGATCTGAAACACTCATGCAAATTAGTAGAGTCAATTATACATGAATGATTAGATTATATAAATCATTTTTAAAACCTTGAAGTTTCTATAGTCATTCATAAAATGTAGTGGAAAAGGTGATTTAATAATACAATGAATGCTACTTAGAGAGTAATTACCAGGTTTCACCTACAATGTGCTAGCATAATGTCCTCTCAAAATAGACAACAATGAGCATCCACAAAACAGGCACTGTGGTTTTTCTCACTCAGGCATAATAATAGTTCAACAAAAAAACATTTATCCAATAAAACACTATTTTGTATAATTATTATTTCTCTCTCACATCCTACTTTGGGCTACAGGAATTCCTGAGAGAGCTGTAACATTTCATATTCCCTTCTAAGGGAACCCTCAAATACCTTGATTTACTTATCACCAACTCTGGTTTTATTTCTGCAACAAATGAAGATTTCCTCTACTCATTCCCTGTTCTGTTCTTCACATCGCCATGTCATTCTAATTATGACTTCTACGGAAGAAGCAAAGTTTCAGGAGGATCTGAAAACAACACATTCCATCTGAAATTAATTTTAATGCAGGGTTGAGTCTCATTATCAGTATATCCACCTATTATCTAAATACGTGTGGGTTGACTGCTTAACTGTATTGAACTCCAAGCAACATGATTGAATTTAAATAAATTAGGGGCAATGCCACAGATGAAAGCAAGCACTGGGTCTGACTTTATTTTCTGCTACACAGTTAGCTGAAGTCCTGTTGATGCAAGAAATTTATTTCAGCTGAAGTTGTTTCTGGCATACAAAGATAATAGTTTTTAGGAAGGAAAACACACATATGTACGGTAGCTGACGTGCTAACGCTGGCTGCCTATTTTGGTAGGCACTCCCTTCTCATAATCTGTTTAGACTTCTCTTAGTATCCTTTCCAGTAGACAGTCAATGAACACCTCAGACAATAACTTTTTATAAATTTGCTTTTACAATGCCCCTTGAGTTTCATTCTAGCCTGAATGTTTATTATTTATAACTTTTTCAGTGCCTCTAGCCCCAACTCATCAATGGCCTCTATAAAACCTTGTTATTCACCAGACAGCTGTGATCTGAACCTTGAAGGGTGGCCAGGGGCAAAAACTTCTCACCTGAGTACTGAAATAAGAATTTCAAATTTCTGATCACCTTTCTGAATTTCAGTTGGAAGTGAGTAGTATTTAAATAAGTCGTTTTATGTTTTTAGAGTAGGTTTACATATTAATGTGCCTTTATTTTGATTTTGTGACATTGTCTTTACCAACTACATGATGTGAGTGCAGCACGTATGTATATATGAGCTGATGAGTCATAGACGAAAGAAAAAAATGAGACTGGATGAGAGAATGACTTTCTTGGGTTACACAGAATGCTGGTCCAGAACTCAGAAGAACATGTGCTTCTGTTCCTCTGGTGTGGATGTTGTCTGCTAGATTAGGTGCTACATCTGAAGGGTTGTGTGCTCTGTTCAGCTCAGTGAGCAGAGATCCATAGTCAGGGGTCCTGCATCAAGCCTAGGTCCCCAATATACAACTTGCACACAATGTACTGAACCCACCCAACCTGTAGGACAATTGACATTGGAAATGCAGGAGTCTTAGAAGGTAGGGAAGAGGTGAGGTCTTATCCTCTTCCTCCAAAGTGGTGGCGCTCAGACTGCCTGCATGTGGAGTCCCCTGGGAGGCAGGCAATGCTGACTCCTGGGTCCCACCCACAGGGAATCTGATGTCATTTGCCTGGAGTGTAGGCTGGACATTGGGACTTTGCAGATTTCTCTCCATGACTCACATGTGCTCATATAGCCAAGGTTGAGAGCCAGTGACCTGGAGGCCTTATTGCAGGATTTATAAAGTCACACACCTACAGGAGTTGAAAAATTCCCATGAAAGAGGACAGCAGGGTGGGTGTAAGGAAAATAACAGCAATTTCAGACTATCGCTTATGTTTTCCGCTCTGGATTGAAATATGGCCAAGAGAAATAGTTTAATTATTAATAAGAAAAACGATAGTTCAAGCTCAGTGTCAAATGGTAATGGACACTTGCACTTTGTGTGGGAGGGCCGTGAAGCGTGTAGGGGCCCGTGTTCAACTGGAGAACGCACGACCCCCACGACAGGCTGATGCTCTTAACGCTAAATTTGGGTCTAGAGTTTTCAGAGCTGCTGCTTTTGTCAAGAGAGCATACAAATTATTTGTTATTTAAAATTGTTTCATGTGTTAATATTGGCTTAATTAATTAATTTAAAAATTAAAAACAGGGAGCTTTATGGTCTGGGTCGAATGCTGATGAAAAATGAAGGAAATGAGTGTGTGAGGTAGAGAACCTCCCAGCCAGCTGGTTCAATTTTTTTTTTAAACCCTAGGTCTGGGGTAGAAATATTATACACAGCAATCAAGCAGCTTCTTGATGTTGTAAGGGAACGCAAATGAAAAACAGGAACACAAGCCCATGTCAAGAAAATCAATGACGACCTGATGATAAGCAGGTTCAAATAAAATGGTATCCTTTAGCTTAAGGAGGTGACTCATTAGGTGTCTACCATAGACATTTAAAGGATTGTCTTGTGGAAGAGAAATGAGACTCATTCTAAATATTAACAAGACTAAGTGTATGTCAATATGTAGAAACTCCAAGTGGATAAACTTTGCATGAGGCAGCCTCGATTGGGGGAAGAACTTGAACTGCACAAGCTGACTTGCAGAAGAGGCTCCCTTAGAAGGCTGTGAGTTCGTCCACAAAAGCTCTTTAAGTTTAGGCCAGACCTCAAATTCCAGAAGTAAAAATCAACTGGTTCAAAGGGAAGGTGCCTTAAACAGGAACTGGCCAGGGTAGGTTAAATCTTTTCCCAAAACCAGTCCTCTGGGATTCCCAAACTGAAAGAACTCAGACTGCCCAGTGCATTTGCCTACAAAATCTCACCTGAAAGAAACAAAGGAAAAATGCCCAAGGCCTAAAGAACTGAAAATAGATGCTAACACAGAAGTAACACCTGCTCTACAACTAATTGCTGGTGTGATTCTGCTCTAATTACATGGCTATGAACTTGTCTTCTGTTTTTAAATGTTCTGCCAGAATGGCTGGATCTAAGGGTAGTAGCTTACAGCAGCTCTAATAGCAGGCTGTTCTGGAGAAGAACTTTGAAGAACGAACGGAGGTCCTGTCAGTACCCGTCATCATCCTATTTATCTATTGACTTCAAATGAAGCTTCCCAGGTTAATGAGTGGTTTGTGCACAGAGAGGAAAGCAAACACTTTTCTCTTAAGGAAATGCACTGAAGGATTAACTTTACGTCAGTCCATTTTAGAGTAGTGGGGTGCCTAAGCCCTGTTAAAATTGTGTTATAGACTTCGGGACTGCTGGAACCTGTTCAGGGCAATCACATCGATGCTGCCTGCTGGTCAGACTTGGTCATAATTTGGAGGGACTGTTCCAATAAGGCAGTCAGTTCACTAGCAGCTGAGTGACTAATTAAAATAACCCGATGGCACCGTTAGTCCAAATGGCACTTTGATCCCATTCGTGCCTCATTTGAAACCAAGTTTAAGAAGAGGCCATATACAAAAATGAGCTTCATTATATTATAATATGGTCCTCAAGGGTCAGGGGAGGGGGACGATATTGTAGAGGAAACATCACACTGGTACAAATTTTTAAATCATAGGTTAGATTTGATAACAAGTATCCATCACCTATGCAGTCAAATCAGAGAAATCCTTATGATGTACTAAATCTCAATCTATCCATTGTAATTGACGACTATTAGATGAAGAGCAACTGGACTTCATGTTGACACTCCTGGCAAAGCACACGCCTCATGGGGTTGAGGAAGGTCATGCCTTAATAACCATCGTAGCTCACCTCAAAGAACCCTCCCCACGTCCATGAGCCCCACGCCCTGCTATTCAGACCCTTAGGTGTCTTCCCTCACATTGTACCAGGGTTGGTCTGTGTGAACACAGAACACAGCACAGCTGATGGTCTGTCACTTGCACAATTAGGTTGGGTTCCTTCTCCTGAATCACTCTTCCTCTGGGAAGTGGCTGCCATGTTGTGTGGATACTCAAGCAGCCTGTGGAGAGGGTCGTATGGAACGGAAGTGAGGTATCTGGCCCCAGCAAAAATAACAGATGTGTATTGTTTAATCTACTCAATTTGGGATTATTTTTATGTAGTAACAAAGAGCTAAATTCAGATGCTAGCACTTTATTAATGGGATGCTTCTATAACAAAAAAAAAAATCTAAAATATGAGCATGTGGAATTGAGAAGAGGGCAGAAACTGGAAACGCTGTAAAAATTTTGAGGAGAGTGCTGGTAAAAGCTTAAAATGCCTACACAAGGACTTAAAGGCAGGTGAAGAAAATCTTACAGAAAACTGGAGTTTATACTATTGGTTGTAGTTACAAGCAAGGTGGAAATTGTGCCTAAAGAACTGGGTGATCTGGTAAAGAATTTTCCAACCAAAGTATCAATAGTGCCCCCTTGGTTTCTCCTTGCTGCTATAAGAAAATGTGAAAGGAGAGATGAACTAAAGTGGGGGGGGGGCAAACAAAAGGAGGTCATTATCATGCTAATAATATTGTTGATAAATATGTAATGAAAAAAGATGACATGACAAATTCATTAAAATATGCAAGAGACAGAAACTTTGAACAGAATCATTAACATGAAGTAAACTGACATTTTAGTCAAAGACATATTTTCCATTCCAGCAGCCCTCCTCCACCCTAAATTAAAATAATAATAATAATAATAATCTCAGATGGATTTACAGGTGAGAATTATCAGATGCTCCAGGACAATTTATTCTATACGTATTAATTTCCTAGGCTACTGCAGTGGACTACCACATACCAGGGGCTCAAAACAACAGACATTTATTCTTTCAAATTTCCAAAGTCCCAGATCAAGAAGTTGGCAAGGCCATGTTCTCTCTCTCCTAGCTTCCAGTGGACTTTTAAAATAGACGATTTGTTAGAGTAGTTTTAGGTTCATAGCAGAATTGAGTAGAAGGTAGAGAGATTCCCCGTTTACCCCGCCCTCAAGCATGCACAGCCTCCTCCACTACCAACTCCCCCCAGAATAGTGGTGCATTTGTTACAATTGACGAACCTACACTGACACAGCATTATTACCCTAGGTCCATAGTTGGCATGAGGGCTCACTCTTGGTGTTGTGCATTCTATGCGTTCACTCAGACAAAATGACATGTCCACTGTTATAGTATCACACAAAGTAGTTTCGCTAAGTTTTTAATACTCTGTGTCTTTCTATTCTATCCCGCCCACCCTTCTTCCCTAACCTCTGGCAACCGCTGATCTTTTTACTATCTCCATAGTTTTGCCTTTCTCAGAATGTCAGAGCTGGGATCACAGAGTATGTAGTCTATTCTGGTTGGTTTCTTACACTGAGTAACATGTATTTAAGTTCCTGCCACGTCTTTTCATGGCTTGATAGCTCATTTCATTTTAGTGCTGAATAATATTTTGTTGTCAACATGTAACATGGTTTATTTTCCACTCACCTACAAAGGGATATCTTGGTTGCTTCCAGGATTTGACAATTATAGAATAGAGCTGCTATAACCATCCATGTTCAGGTCTTTGTGTGGACATAGTTTTCAACTCCTTTGGGTTAATACCAAGGAGCATGACAGCTAGATCATATGGTAAGAATGTGTTTAGTTTTGTAAGAAACCACCAAATTGTCTTTCACAGTAGCTGCACCATTTTGCATTCCCACCAGCAATAAATGAGAGTTCCTGTTGCTCCAAGTCCTCACCAGCATTTGGTGTTGTTAATGGTCTGGATTTTGACCATTCTAATTTGTGTGTAGTGGTATCTCATTAGTGTTTTAACTTGCATTTCTTTGATGATACGTGATGGGAAGTATCTTTTCATACGCTCATTTGTCATGTGTATATCTTCTTTGGTGAGGTGTCTATTAAGGTCTTGGCACATTTTTTAATCAGATTGTTTGTCTTCTTATTTTTGACTTTTAAGAGCTCTTTGTATAACAATCCTTTATCAGCTATCTTTTGCAAATATTTTTTTCTCAGTCTGTGACATGTCTTTTCATTTTCTTAACATCTTTCATGGAGCAAAAAATGTTTAATATTATGGAAGTCCTGCTTACCAATTCTTTCTTTCATAGGTTGTGCTTATGTTGCTGTATCTAAAACGTCATCACCAAACTCGAGGTCGTCTACATCTTCTCCTAGGTTGTCTTCTAGGAATTTCATCATTTTTATTTTACACTGAGGTCTTTGACCCATTTTGAGTTAATTTTGGTGAAAAGTCCTGCCTTTCTCACTGGCTCTCCTCTTCTGAGCTCTATCTTTCCTGAAAACCCACCCCAACTTTTTCTGTCTCAATGATTCTTGGCCACGGTGGCCCAGAGACTTGTGGCAGTGAGGCTCTGTCACTGCAGGACCAGTACAAGTTCTCATTGTGAAAAACGATCATTCCTCAGAGTTAGATGAAACCACACTAAATTGCATGCTTCTCTTGGGGGCTGACAGGGTCAAGGAGATCATTGCTATGTCTCTTGCTGGAGCATTTAGTAGGATAAAAAAAAAAAGAAGAAGAAACAAAAAATCTTCCCTTATAGAGTTCACATTGAAATACATGTACAACCAGGAATCAGTTGATTGGAGTCGAGAGTCCAGTGAATGATGGACTGTTTTTTCATAGAGGTCTGTCTGAATGAGAGAGCACAGAAATCCAGAATTGTGGTCTTCCTTATCAATGGTGAAAAGGTTGCAGAATGATTGATGGGTATTCAGGGAACCTTTGGTAGTTGGTCAGCTTTGAGATATTGAGCCATAGTATCTACCCTAGCACAAGGATTAGCTTAACACAGGTATTAATGTAATGTCTGTACATTTTTTTGAGGGATAACATACGTTTGCAGGTGAACAGCGCTAGCTGCCCACTTCCAGCCTATAGCTCCCCAGAAGCCCAGCACCCTCTTTCATTTCTTGCCTTCCCTCTTCAGTCCTGGAAGCAGCATATCTGTGGAGATAGTCGACTGGATCCGTGAACCACATGCCTAATCTCTCCTGCAGAAGTTTATCCAGGCACACCCTTGCTGTTTTCTCTCCAGAGCACAATTTCCGATTTTATGAAACACGGAGAGGCTGAGAATTTTTCAAATCATCAAGCTCTTTGCCGCTTTATAACAAAGATCATCTTTCCTCAACCACCCAAAACCATGTTCCTCATTTCCAAGGTCCCGTCTGAAGTAACTTTAACACCATATTTCTACCAAGAGCCTCTTCAAAGAAAACTAAACTTTTTCACAAATTCTTCCAGCCTCTATCAGATGTCAAAGCCACCTTCACAATTTTAGTCAATGTTACAGCAGCACCCCACTTCCTAGTACCAAAATCTGTATTACTTTCCTAGAGCTACCATAATAAACTACTACGTATTAGACGGGTTAAAACACACAAAGTTGTTCTCTCATAGTTCTGGAAGTTAAAAGTCCAAACTCAAGATGTTGGTAAGGCCACGATGCTTTCCCCAGCTTCTGAGAGCTGCTGCACTTCTTGGCTTTCCTTGGCTGGTAGCTACAAACCTTTAGTCTCCTCCTCTGTCATCACCTGAAGCTCCTCCCTTGTGAGTCTTGTCTTCACAGGGTTCTCCTTCTCTATGTCTTTGTCTGTGTCTTTCTCCTTTCTTACAAGGACACCCATCATATTAGATTAGGCCCCACCCTAACGGCCTCCTCTGGATTTGATTACATCTAAAAACACTCTATTTCCAAATAAGGTTATAATCACAGGCCCTGGGGATAGAACTTCAACATATCTTTTTGAAGGACACAATTCAACCAGAACATGTGTTTTATGTTTTTCAGAGAATTTTTTTTTAAAGAGTGAAAGCTGCCATGGTTATTTTTTTAGTCCAATATATTTTTTATTCAAAAGCACAACCTATATAAGATTACATTAGAAAATATTATTGCTTATATAAGAAAGTAAAGTTTTAGCCACCTTTGGCTTATTAATATAAATACAAACATCAGCAATAAAGTATTAGCCAAAGGAAGCCTACAAGACGTTTATATAACCTACTGATGAACTGGAGTTTATCACCAGACTTCAAGAGTGTTATCAATAGCTAGGATAAAGGTGTAACTGAAGTAATGAAGAAACCCCAAATTTCAGTCACTTGACTCTATGGAATTTATTTTTATCTCATGGGAGATTGCGATTGGTTCAAAGTTGTGAGACTAGGTCTTCCATGCTTAACCCAGGGCTTCTAAGGTCATTCCAGTCACTGGCTTCCAATCAGCCAGAAGAGAGGCATGCCTTGGTCAGTCCAGGGCAGGAGGTGTGTCTTGTATTGGAGATAACCTGCAAGTCACTCATCCTAGCCTTGCGACCCTTGCAGTTCCCACATTCAGTCACGTAGCCCCAACTAGCGGCAAGGAAGCCTGCTTGAAATATAGGCACATGGGCAAATCAACAGACATGAGAGATTGATTGGGAAGCATGTTTGCACTGTACGAAAAGGTAAGGTGTGTATGTCTAGAATACATCCCATAAGCCGCCAAAAGAGATTCAAGATTCCAATTCCAAAAACAAGAAAAGAATATGAGCAGGTATTTTACAGAAGCGGAGACACTGGGTTCTAAAACCTGGAGAGAGAATGCTCAAACTCTTCTTACACACATTAGAATGTCAAACATTAGAAAAATGGCATGGCAGACGCTGTGCACTGGCTCTTTTCAAATCCTTTCCACCCTCCTTTCAACGTGCTTTTTTGTAGGAGAGAGGTCAGAATGCTAAAATCCCACGCTCCACACTCCTTTGCAGCTAAGGATCAAAAAACAAATTCTGTCCTACAGTAAGGTGAACACTCTTCCATTTGGAAGATGAAAATATGATGCCGGCCCTCTTCCTGCCCTTTTCCTACTTCCTGCTAGCAGGAAGCTGCCAGGAGCTGTGTCTGCATCTGATATGCCCGTCCTTGTCTTTCTGGCTGCCCCTTGGGGATACCAAGAAGCCTTTGCATCTGTAGTCCCCGTGGGACCTCCTTTGCAGTTGCAGTTTCCTGACTCACAGATAACAGACACGGCAATGTGTTTTCAAGCTCAGCCATTCCAGAGAGCCCTCACAGGTTGTGGCTACCTCTTTAAGAGATTTCAATATTGTTCGGTGTCATTCCTGAGAGCCCAGCCTAGACATGCTTCTACATCCCATTCAATGATTTTTAGAAAGCACAGAATTACCTGTGTTAAGCCCCTTCCTCCTTAAAGTACATATTAATTTCCATTTCCTGCACTGGAACCTAATGAAAACCACTACATAATGCCAAGTTTTGTAGATAGTGAGGCTAGAGCAGCCTCATGGATCCCTGCTGGAGACCGATAGGGCCATTCTTGAGGGTCACTTATCAGTCCCTAGTCGAATTCAATATGTAAATACCACATTCCAACTAATTCTAATTCTCCTGGATACAGAAGTCAGATACATGCACACACAAGTCTGTAAAAAGACATCAGCTGGCAGTGATTTATTGCCATGATACTGGTGCCGGTGTGAAACTAGAAGCACAGTGGGTATCCATTACTGAGGAAGTGATTAAATAAAATGCAACAACTGCTCATCTTAGAGGATAGCACAGCAATGAGAAGCAGAGAACCAGACACGCTTGTCGCAATACAGGTGTATCGTAGAAACACATCGTACGTTCAAAAGTGAGAAACAGAATAAGTTCATTGGCACAATACTATCTACGCAAATGCAAAACAACAAACATTTTATGAAACGTACATCAACAAACAGAGCTATCAAATACATTAAAATATTTGCATCGTTAGGGGAAAGATCATGGGAAGTGAGGAACAGAGATACAACTGAAATGAATGAAGTAAAATGAACTAACGCTCTTACTTACCTATAAGGTAAGAATAAGCTTCCATGTACTTAGTAGTACATGAATTCATCCCTCTATACCTGCAGTCAAATAATTCCAGTTCTACGTACCTGACACAGAGCAGTTACACACTAAAACTGAGTTGTAGCAGACACTGTGTTTGTCTGCATGGAGCCCGCCCTCCCCTCACCCCAGAACATTGTTGCTGATGGATGGGGCCAGGAGGAATAAGAGATAACTAGCCAGTTCCAAACAGCATACTCCCATTCACCTGGCACGAGAACCACTGTAGCTAATCCAAGTCTGAATGTCCCACCCTGGGCTACAGGGATGGTCTCAGGGCCCATCCAACCTGCAGGTGAGTCAGAATTTACGCGGGGGACTCTCCATCAGATTGTCTGAAACTGCCATTGACCTTTGCAAACATGAGGGATGTCTGTAAGTAAATCTGGCGCTCGTGAGGACAAACCCAGGAGACTCATGAGAACAATGGCTCTGGAGTCTGTGTTGACATCAGGCAATAAATCCATGTAATGCTTAAACCACTTAGAACTGAAATATATGGGACCGGGAGCATTTAATTCATCCAGCAAACACACATTGCCTTATTTCTGATTTTGTTCTTCCCCTTGCTGTCCACTAGCATGTACACATATGTGTGGGTGGGTGTGCACCGGTGCACACACACACTTATTGGCAACAGTGTGACAGCAGAGTACAGACAGTGCCAGCCTTGATAACACACACCTGGGTCTAACATGCTGCTACATTTCCCACTGCTGTTAAAATTGTGAAGAAAATACTCAGATTTCCCATGTCTTCTTCGGGGAAAAATAGACTAATACCACCTACTGCATGTGCACCATAGGACTATTCCAACATTCCAATGAAATTACATGTGTGGAAAGGTTTTCTAAACTCCCAGTTATTATAGAAGAATGGCTGTTATTATCACCTTATATATGATGCAACTATAAAAGCATTAAAAAGGTAAAATCCCCAATCTCAAGTTGATCATGTGTTCTGTTCCACTGCCTTCACTGTTAAAGCTGTACTGGCGTAGGATAAAACGCCATTTTTCACGTTGAATTCCCTGTCTTTTGTCAGTCTGTTTCGCAGCTTTATCTACATTTCAGCGTAGTGCAGGGGTACATTTCTATCTACAACTGCACTTTCAAGTTGCTTAAAGATAGAACATAATTGGGTGTACCTTTAACCCAATGGTTTAAAATCCTAAAAGAGCAGTGTGCACACAACATTGTCTAGTATTAAATAGCCTGAGATCAAATAAAACGCAATGAGTGATGTCTGCTGCTACTGAACTGGAAATGTTGTTAGTGAGATTCTGGACACAGACAACAGTGCTACCTCAAGACACATAATGAGGGAGTTTTGTCAAGCCAAACCTTTTAAAACATTTGAACTCCATAAAAACCTTCAGGTATGACAGATTAAATGTAATGCTTACCTCTGATTCTGCGCTGCAGCGTGTAACATCTGATTCCTGTAAATAAGAACAGATGTGCTGTTAGAAGGTTTTGATTTGTGTTTTTATTTTCCAAAACCCATCCAGCATAGTGAGGTGTTGCCATGTGCGGGTGGTGGAGGGGCTTTGTTTTCTCATTCAAGCTTGTCAGAAATGGGGGAAGAAGTCTCACTCATCTCCATCCTATTAAAAAAGAAGCACAAACCAATTTACAGAGTTGGATGTGCGCTTTAAAGACAGATGAAAAGAGCCTGAGCCAGTCTAATCTATCTTGCAATATTCAGAGCAAGAGGAAAACATTACTTTAGCAAGTTTTGCAACATAACAATTAGGAGTTTCAGCTTGTATTCACATTACACGTCAGCAACTTGAGAAGTCAATTGCACCTAGAACAAGTAAACGGGGTGCAGACACCTCGGGCAAGCCTGCTACTCCTGAGTCACACACCCGCTGCTCTACAGACACAGGGCGTTACTGTCAACAGGGCGATTTCTTTAGCAAAACATGGAAGTCGCGACTTCAGCACATAAAAAATATAATTTTCAAGTTTGGCATTTTCATTTCTGCTGATGACAGTTTCAGAAGAGCCTCACACATTTAATTAAACAGTTCACAGACACATGTTTAAGTATATTCACATGACAATGATATGGGGAGGATGATGATAATATTTTTCCTTTCCATTGAATGTTTACCCAAGGCAGAATAATACATTAAGCTTGCACAGTATCTTGGAATAACATGGAATCTACAAGGATTAAATTTACGTGACAGCAAATAAAAAAACAGTACGTAGCCATCTTTTAATTGGTACTTTTCTCAATAATCACATTCACGTACTAACTATAATCCACAAAATTACAAGAGAAATGTCCGCTCTCTTCATATGATGCCACAATAACTGAAAAGCAAAAATATTTAACTTATATGGATTTTTTCCCTTACTCTGAAACAAAATCACTGTTCTAACATTGCATTTTAAAAATCAAATCACTAGTTTCTTCTGGGATTATGCAAATACAACTTTTGACTACATACAGTCTACTGAAAATGCTATATTATTCAAATAGTAACAAACTAAGAATATAGGTAAAATATAACCAGAAAGTAAAAATCCTTTTTTTGTTTGTTTTGTTTTGTTGTTGGCATTATCGCTGTTTGTTTGAACTTGTTATGAGTTAAAATCTGTTTTGAATGATATTGAGGAAAACAAAGAATGTGAAGCAATTAATTCAGATCACCGATAATATAATTCATTTTATTTCATTAGTTCCTACTCTCTCTGGGTTGAAACACTGAGGACAGCATAAGAGGGATGGTCAATTTCTATGACAAGGCCATCATCTGAGGTGATTAATTGGATGATTCATGCCGTTCATACATGTGAGCCATTTTTCTGCCATCTTTGAAACCCTAGTTCCATGCAAAGTGGAACAATTACTGATTACTCCAGAAATATTTGCTAAATACATTTAAACCTATATATAAAGAGGGAACTGCTTACTACATGCACAGGGGGTGCCAAAAAACATGTATGCACATTAAGAAAGGAAAACTATTAAAATTGTAATACTCAATATACACTGATAACAAAAGATGAACACAAGTCACGTTTGACTTCTACAATTACAAGAGGTGCTCACAGTGGTTCCCATCAGTGTCCAGACACTTCTGATTATGGCGAACTACTGCTTGAGCAACATTGACCAAAGCGTTTTACAGATAGATAGATAGATAGATAGATAGATAGATAGATAGATAGATAGATAGATAGATAGATAGACAGATAGACAGCTGCTTACACACAGCAGTGTGATGTCAAGAGCTTGGGCTTTGGCAGTAAAGAGACCTAAGACTGAGCCCATTTACCAGCTATGTTAGTTTTGGTAAGTTTTCTAAATGCCTAATTAGCAGTGCACGAATCTGTCGGGCTAGTACCACGGACCACACAGGGCTACAAGGAAAATGAAATAAGGCAGTACATTTAAGGTGCTTTGCACTGCAGATATCAATAAATGTTAGCTGTAATTGAAAGTAATTATTACTCCTGGTAAGTCAGCACTTAGTAGCCCTCTAATAATACTATTAGATTAATTATTAAAGTTCATAATCACTAATAACATATCACCCATTTAAGCCTGGAATTCGGTGCAGAGGTTTGTCTTGGAAAGGAGATCATATGTGAGAAAGTAAAAGAAAAGCCTCATTAAATACTTGTATAGTCATGGCTTTTGGTTCAGATCCAGAAAACTGCAATTGCATGGTTCGATATAGCAAGACTTTCCTTCAGAAGAACACTGAACAGATTCCTCTTTGATCTGTTATTTAAAAATTGACAGTACCCATATCTAGGCCAGAGTAATATTGCTTTACTCTTTCATACCTATTTTTCACCTGGCATTACCGAAAACTACGTCTTAGGCCTGTTTGTTCCTGGCAGTATTATACACACAAGGGGCTGCTTCCCGCCCGCTTTCCCGACCAGCGGGTCGGAAAAGCCCCACTCCACACACAGGTGTAAGCTCTTCAGGGAATCTGTGAGGGGCCCAGGCAAACCAAGAGGTGTTTTGGGATTAAAAGCCGTGACCACCAGAAAGGACGCCCAAGTGACAACAAAAAGATCAGAACATTTCACATGTAACTCGTTAAACAGATGATGTAGTCACATGGATCAAAATCAAAAATATAACAAAGGTACACAGAGAAAATTCTTCCCCATTCTTATCCTCCATCTGCTCAGGTTCCATCCTGCCTAAGAAAAGCGACTATCAGTATCTCCATCTAGTTTCGATTTCCTTCGGGCAAAAACATGCAAACACGCATACATATCCTCGTTTTTCCTTTTTAAGTACAAAAACTTCTATGACACTTATTCAATGGTTTCCATGGCTCACACAAGTTGTCAATAGTTTTAAATGCACCACCTGGTTTCATCTTTACAGCATTCCAAGGAGGCAGGCCCAAAGTGTGTATGATCACGGAGATGAAATCTACCTGCATCCAACCTTCCATGAACGTCTGACTCTGCATGGGACTGGCTACGTGTCCAATCCCCAAGTATTAAAGTCCAACATGGATGGAATAAAATGAACGCCCCCCCGCCCCCGTCCTGCTAAAAGAACAAATGTATTCAGACTGGGGCCATAGGACACAACAGCAATATTAACAAAATTATCTTAAAAATGTGAAATAGATGTGTGCATACTCATATGCAACACATCTATTGGACCCCCTTACAATCTAAGATAAATCCATCAGTTAAAGCCTCCATATATTATCTGATAAAAAACAGAACTAGGGGGAACGGCAAGAAGCATTTTAAGTAAGGATTTACTTCCTTTTCCTCTTCTAAATTTACCTCAATAAACATTTATGTCTTTGTCCTTATGTGCAACACTCAATGACTGGGAAAGAGGAGCGAGCCTATTAACCTGGAGAAGAGATGGAGATTGGCTCAGAAAGCCTGATCTGCCCCCAGGCACACATTACAAGCAATGACCAGAAAAATTAAATCCTACTCTGTACAAAAGAAATGAAAAGCAACAGACAGTGGTTGCTCATTGTGTGTGGGATGAAAATGAAACTGATGGCCATTAGAAGAGTTTGAAAAGAATTCCACGGATTAAAAAAAAAAAGGAAAAAAAAAGAAAAAAAAAAGAAAATACTGCCATGAAGAACTACATTGTAGCAAATCAAAGAAAGTTATCGTTTTAGTTAGGTTGCAAACATTTCACAAAAATCATAGTTAAAATTTCATCTTGAGATCACAAACATATGCATTTATGCGTTTTCCCACCCCAGACAGGCAGAATTCTCCACCAAGATTAATTTGGTTTGCAGAGAATGTGTGCCAAGGACACGGAAGATTGCGTGGAAGGCTCTCACGTTGCTGGTTTGAGTTGACAGAATTGAAATGATCAGACTTGTGTATACTCCATGCTTTCAAAATTAGCCACTTTTATTTATGGTGGTATATTGCTTGAAGCAGTTTATATTTTCAATAAATAATTAAAACAGACCTCTTCCACAACTCATCTGTTTCTGAGAAAAAAAATATTACTGGAAAACAAACGGCACTTATATAGTTTACCTTGGAGGTACAGGAGGAAGAGGAAATAGGAGATAAGGAAAAGGTAGGTCTTCGCCATCTTTAAAGAAAATGAAAACTGTCATTTTCCCTTGTCTCCCAATAAATTTCCTTTTTTAACGGGCATGTTCTAAAGTATGAACTTGTGGCCCTGGGTACTGGCTAACTTCATTTCTATTTGTCATTTACTTAACCCCTTGAAATCTCACTTGAGTACCATCACTCTGTCAACTCTATTTTACAGTTTCGTTGAGGTATAATTGACATAAAATAAACTGCCTAGATGTAAAGTGTAAAATCCAGTGAATTTTGACACGTGTATATCCATGAAACCACCGCAATTATTATAAATTCACAGTCACTACCCAGCAGTTTTGTTTCCCTTGTTGTGATCTGTCTCCAGGTAATCACTGACCTGTTTTCGGGCAAGAGAGATTACTTACTTAGCTTTTAGATTCTTCTTTTTTAACAAATTAAACCATACAGTATGTATTTTTATAGTCTGGCGTATTTCAGCCTCATTGTTTTGAGATCGATCATGTTGTTTCATGGATCGATAGCAGGTTAGTTCATTCCTTTTTATCACTGAGGAGTCTCTCCACGCCTTTGTGTGCACAGACCACAATACCATTCGTCCTTCCAGTCACCTGTTGATGGGTATTTCCGTTGTTATTCCTTTGAATGGAACCAGAAGTCAATGTTTCATGAAGCATGACAGCCCCTTTTCAGTCCTCATCTCCCCACGATCTGATAGCATTTGGTGCCGTGAAGCACACACTTGTGTTTTGAATGTCCCTTCTCAGGCCCGAGCCCCCTGTGCCTTTGCAATTGTTTCCTGCGTTTTGAGAGGTCTTCCCATGCTTTTCCTGCCGTGTCTTCCTTCTCCAACCTCCAAAGCGCCAGCTTATGATTCTCACTCTGCATATCCTCTCTGAAGGGTCATCCTCCTCAGATGTCACTGACCTGCGTGCGGACGATTTCTTGACTGAATATCCAGACTAATACTTTTCTGTTGATTTCAAACTGTCATCTTATTCCCCCCCTAGAAATGGCCTTAATTCACCAGTCTATGGAAACTGCACTGGCAGAGGTAACTGATTGTGTTTTCACTTACAGACTAAATGGCTTTTCTCATTGCTCATCCTCTTTGGACCTCAGTCCATCTCTAGACATTGGATTGCCAAAAGAAAAGATCCCCTTAAATTTACTACCATTATGGCAAGTTCAACAAAACGTATTACCTTCAATTCACACTTGCTTCTTCAACTAAAATTATTCAGTTTTGTCCGTGGTGGATCATTTCTCGAGTATCCCAAGCTCAGCATTTGAATTAATTTTGACTTTTCCTTTTCCTTTATCTCTGATGACCAGTCTCCAATCATGTTTTCCTTTGAAATACATCTCAGAACAATTCCTTTTTATCAATTTGTATACCTCCCACTTTTGAAAGATAACAAAACCTCAAGATTTCTTCTTGATTCCCCATCTTTCACATTCCTCTTCAGTCTCCTCTGCTAACTGCTGTCAACCAACCCCCAACATGGCTTGATCTTTCCCTCTTTCACCCACAGCACTTCAGGGGTTCTCTGCTGTTGTTTATATCGAATGGCCTCCTCCGTTGGCTCGGTCATCTGGGACCAGCCTACCCAGCAAGGCAGTCTCGTTCTTCCCCATTCTCACCTCCCTTCTCTGACCAACAGCTGGTCTTTGCACATCCTCCCTGTCAGATTACTTCTCCTTCCCATGAAGAAGAGGACAGGCTCTACAGTTAGACGGCCCAGGCTAGAATCCCAGCACTGATAGTTGAGCTTATGTCACTGGGGGTGACCCTTTGTCTTCTTTTTCATCCACAAAGTAGGGCTGCGAAGATTCAAGGAGATGAATTGTAAACACTCTGGCATATATTAAGTGATCAACAAATGTTAGTTATTAGGATTAGATAAACCGTATTTGTTTTCACAGACTAGCTCAAATTTCAAAGAGCAAAGGGACCTGAACCTAAGGGCCGTCTAGGCCAATGTTTAAGAGTCTTGGCTCCTGAGATGGATGGGATGGATTAAAAACCTGGCCCTAGGATTCCCTAGCCATGTGGCCAGGGAAAAGTCTTCAGTTATTTGTGCTTCAGTTTTCCTATTTGTAAAATGGGGATATTACAATTCAACTCATAGGGCTTCTTTCTCTTTCTTTCTTCCTCTTCTCTTCTTTTTTCTTTTTTCTTCCCCAACACCATTTATTGAACAGACTATCCTTTCCCCATTTTATATTCTTGGCTTCTTTGATGTAAATTAATTGACTATGTGTGGATTTATTTCTGGACACTCTATTCTGTTCCATTTCATCCATGTATCTGTTTTCATGCAATACCGTACTATTTTGATTACTATAGCTTTGTATTATGGTTTAAAATCAGGAAATTTGATGCCTTCAGCTCTGTTCTTTCTCAAGATTGCTTTGGTTGTTGGGGACCTTTGGTGGTTCCGTACAAATTTAGGCTTGTGGTTTCTATTTCTGTGGAAGATGCCACTGGAATTTTGATAGGGATAGCCGTGCCTCTGTAAATTGCTTTGGGTGGTATGTACATATTAACAATATTAATTCTTCCAATCCATGAACATGGAATATCTTTCCATTCATTTTGTCTCTTTCAATTTAGTTCATCAATGTCTTATGGTTTTCAGTTATACGTCTCTTACCTCATTGGTTAAATTTATTCCGAGGCATTTTATTCTCATAGGTGTTTTTGTTTGTTTTTTCCCCGAAGGAAATATAAGATAATCCATGGGAGGAACTGAGAAAAAGTACTGGGCACTATCCCCATTGTGTACTCCAAGTTTCATTTCTCAACTCGATGGCAGTTTCTGGGCTTATGTTTCTGTGGAAGATACAGAAGAAAGAATTTTTGCTCACTATGGATTCAGCCTTCCTTGGAAGGGTCAGAACCTGAGTCATGCCTGACCCCTGCACGGATTGATTGTTCAGAATGAATGTTTGATGACTATATTTATGCACTGGTATCTTAGTGTTGCAGTAGTTTTCTTCAACTTTTCCCATGCCTGTGCCTAATAACCTTCCAGAACAGGCTCAGCAAACTATGGGCTGTGCCAAGTCTGGCCTCTGCCAGACTTTCTAAATAAAGTTGAAATGGAAGGTGGCTGTGCCCACTTATTTGCATATGTCTATGGCTTCTTTTACTTGACAAAGGCAGAGGAAAGTACTTGTCACAAAGCCCAACATATTTACTATTGGACCTACTACAGAAAAAGTCCGTTCACCCTTGCTCTAAAAAATATTAATTTTTCCCCTAGTGAAGGAGGAATGGTCTTTCAAAAAATTGCCAGATAGGGAATGTCAGTGGCTCAGATTTCTTCATAGTTGTCCCTACTATGGATATACATACTCTAATATTTTAAGTGTTTAGCTTGCATTTGGACTTGCCTCAAACCAACCAATTATTTATTTTTTTATTCAGTCAATTTTAAAGATTAAAAAAATCAAGAAAAAACATTTGCCTGGCACCCTGTGGCAAAATGGCTGAATGAAAACGTTTTACTGCTTGCTCTTATGTGCACAAACAACCTTGCAGAGAGCCAGCCAGCCATGAGCATTTACACTGAATTCTTTCTAATGATCCATCAAGTCAAATGGACGGCAAAGCAAATCAGAGTTCTGAGGCTGGTTCAGGTCCCACAAAGATATCTTTAACTGAGCCTCTCAGTTCTCCCCAACTCAATGCACCCCCACCATCCTAGACCTCTCTGAATCTCAGAGCAGTTTGTCATTTTCACATCATCACCAAAGTCACTTCTCTGCTTGAAATTCCCTTCTGCCTAACAGCATGTTTATCCCTAAAACACTCTATTAATAAAATCCCCACTCAAATATCATGCATTACATGATATTTTCTATCATTTAAGCCCATATTATTTTATGCTCCGTATTTCTACTTTGCGTGTAGATGCTAGTGTACATGTGTCTCTTTAATGACTACACTGTAAGTTCCTCAAGGGCACGAGTCACATGTATTAGGCATCAGTGGGATTCAAACACCAGAGCCTAATCCTGGAGCTCACACTTACAATCCCAATAACACTGAAGATGGGGAAAGGAATGAGGATTGTCTAATACCGTCCAGAATTGGGACTAAGAGACAAAAAACATACCTAAGAAATGAAAATTTTGATTTAGGGAACAGTATTGGGAGAAAATCACTATGTAGCTTCCAAATTAGTATAAATCTCCCTAAAATATCCAGACATCATTGTGGAGACGTTTGCTGAGTGCTCAGCAACTCACTCACCAGTAAATGTGATTGTTAGCCTCCACTCCGTCTCAGATCTCAACAACTTTATGTAAAATGATGATAATTTCCTCTATGAGCATGAGTTCAGTATTAGCCAAGTAATTTGGAAAATACAGCTAGAGTGAAATAGAGATATAAGAACTTGCTCCTGAAAAAAAGCATTAGGTATTCAGAGCTTTTACCACGTCTTCTCTCTTCCAGGCCAATATTTTCAACCTCAGTCAAAAAATGAGAATATATAGGTCTATACAGATGCTACGGGTTATATGTTCAGGAAAAGCAATTACTTAAAAAGACTAAGTGAAGTGAGAAAGCTGATAGCACGCCACTAACTCCTGTCGGTATCTCGCTGCACACAGGCGCCTGTCTCACAGACACTGTCCCCTCCCAAAGCTCCCACGCAAACCTGGACAGGAGCAAGACAAGAGAGCCCAGAGCATCACGCTCTCCTGGGCTTCTCCCACACACACTTGTCCTCCCACCGCCATCTCTGTCAGCTTCCCAGCCACACCCTCGCATGGCTGTGTCCCCATCTGTTCTGTCAGTGACTGCAGGGAGCCTTCACCAGCAGGGCACGTCCCCACATGGCCTGCGGGGCTCAGTCAGACCTCACCCTCTACTGCCCCCGACTCCTGAAGCTGTTCTGCTCTTGCTCAGCCCAGTGAACCTTACGGCACCAGCAAATTAGTTAATCTTTTCGGCCTTTTATCTGAGCATCCCCTCAACCATTTCACGGGAATGGGATCCTAGCTCTTCCCCAATGATGTGGCTTCTCCTATGACCCTCTTCAAGCTGTGACAGTTTTCTTTCCCATATCCCTGGAACTCTGGGCCTGAACGTGGGGATAAGCCCCTTTGCTCGTCAAAGCTTCTTTTAGACCAGGATTTCTCTGTACCTCTAAAATGCCTGGTATGGAGCTCAGGCCACCAGATTCTGACATCGGCCCCTTTGCTGTGTGCTAGTCAGTGGCAACCTGTGGGGACAAAGTCCCAGAGAGCAGTTTCCAGGCTCTCGGCCTCACGTGGAAAGGTGCTGGCTTGGGTAGTAGATGGCCGTCAACTGTGACTAGTTGGCCATCAGCTGTAACCAGTTAGCCATTAGCCACTAATATAGCTGCTGAGCTAGCAAATGCTAATTGCACTTAGCAAGGGATTCGTTGGTTGGCAGAGAAGTGGACGGCCGAATGCGGCTCCTGCTTCCTGTATCTCCAGCCACCAGCAAGAATATAGTGGTGTGACTCCCCTATCTATGGCTCCGTGGGTGTTCCTTGTTGGCCTCACCATGCCCTGTGTTCTTATGTGGGGAGCGGGAGCTGAGACCCTGCCTGACACAACCCGTTGGGTTCCTCACATAAAATCCTCACATTCTTGAGGATTTTAGCACGTGGACCATTGTTACTCTTTCCAACTCAACTTCCCTCATAATCCTTGGTGATGTTAACAATAATCTGAGCAATCCTTCTAGAATGCTAGCTTCTCAATTCCTTGACCCTCTGTCCTTTAACAAGGTAACAACTCCAACAACCTCAGAGGCCAAAACAACAGAAGTTTGTTTTCCTTGCACGATGTCGGTCTCCTGGGTCTGAGCAAAGCTCCATCATGATCCCTGAAGGACCGCCATGGAGGACCCCCCATCTTCTTTATTACTAGTCACAGCATCAGAGGAGAGCGATCTGGAGGTGCAGCTCAGCCATGGAATGTTCCAAGACCATGTCCGCCACTTCTGCTTACCAGTTATCACGGGAACGAGCCCATTTCCCAACATGACCATAAAAACCTGCACGATAACCCGGCCATGTCCCTAAGATAAAAGGATGAGAGATACTTGCGGAGTAGAGACAATAAATAGCTCCAGAATGAAGCAGAGCCGCAGAGCCAACCTGGGCATGTGGCCTGAGTGAAAACTCAGACTTCCACTGTGACATGCCAGTGTGACGTTGATGTGCTCAGTTGTCACTGCAGCATGTCTTGATTAACACAAATAGGAAAGACACAGTAAGAAAAAAACAAGCCACCCTGACACCAGTCCACGCAGTCAGAAGTCACTAATGGAAACTTTGTCTCAAGTAAAAGGAGACAGACTGGCTGAGCTGGGAGAGTTTGTACAAAGAAGTTAGGCACAAACCAAGAATGTAAAATTTGTGAAAATGCTAGTTTTATCCTAACTGTAAAAATGATTCTTTAATGATGAAATTTATTTTCCACCAATTAAGCAGGAGAAAAAAATAGATCGAGTTTAATTTCTCTAGAAATTGTCTTGGCAATAAAGAGATCAAAACTCTGCCTCACATTTTGCTGGAAACCACTTGTGAGATTGTGGACAATTATGTATCTTCTCAGGATCACACCTTCATACTAAAAAAAATAGAATTTTTAAAGAGAGAAATGGTCCTCAAACCTTAATACTCATGAGACTTACTTGGGAAGTTTCTGAAAAATGCAGGGCCTTGTATTCCACTCACCAACGGTTTTCACTTAGTAATTTTGAACAGTGCCAAGAATTCTACCTTTAAATGAAATCACTTTCCTCACAGATACCTGCACCTCCACGTTCTTTGCAGCATTGTTCCTAATACCCCAGATATGGCAATGCCCTACATGTCCATTGGCAGATGAGTGATGTTATGCAGGGTGTCATGCAGGGTCTCCTGTCTCGCTCCCCACATAAGAACGCAGGACACGGTGAGGCCAAAAAAGGAACACCCACGGAGCCATAGGTAGGGGCGCCATACCACTATGTTCTCGCTGGCAGCTGGAGACACAGGAAGCAGGAGCCGCAGAATCCACAAGCCACACTCCGCCACAGTCCGCACTTGCTAGCTTAGCTGCCACAGTTGTATCAGCGGCTAATGGCTCACTGGTAACAGCCGATGGCCAATGAGTCACAGCTGATGACCATCCTAACCCGAGCCAGCACCTTTCCCTGTGAGGCCAAGAGTCTGGAAACTGCTCTCTGGGGCTCTGTCCCCAAAGTAAACATACACACACACACACACACACACACACACACACACACACACACGAATATTACTGAGCCATGAAAGAAGGAAATCCTACCATTTTACAATAGCATGGATAAAAGTGGAGGGCATTAAACTAAGTGAAATAAATCAGAAAGAGAAAGACAAACACCATACGATCTAACTTACATGTCGAATCTACAAAAAAAAAAAGCAGTCATAGAAACAAAGAGTAGATTGGCAGCAGTTGCCATGGCCAAGAGGGTGGGGCGAATGGGTGAAGGTGGCAATGGGACCCGACTTCCAGTTAGAATAATACGTTCTAGGATCTAACTCACAGCAAGTGACTAGGGTTAATAGTACTGTAAGGCACAGTCGAGAGTTGTTAAGATAATAGATCCTAAACGTTCTCATCACAACCATGACAAAAACATGTGACTATGGGCGGTGACAGACGTGTTAACCTTACGGAGATCATCGTTTTGCAACAGATGAATATTTCAGACCATCACGTTATACACTTAAAACTTACATGTCTCATGTCAATTATATCCAAATAAAGCCAGAAAGAGAAGACAGACATTCTGAACCACCAGGGCGGTTGGTGAAACACAAAACTAAACCACAACCTTTCTAAGATGTTCTCCAAATTACTATGCAGGTGTCTCAGGATAACATTGTGAGGCTTCCTGATGACAAAACGTGTAAGTGCTTCTGATCATTAAAGATAAATAGCATTTTAACAAGTGTTGATTTTTCAAACAACAACAATCTATTCCTACAGGAAAGTCACTAATTTTGTTTTCCTTTCAATATTGGGTCACAAACCTTTTATTTATTTATTTATTTATTTACAACAATTATAAACTGTTTACTATCATTTTTCCCAAGGGCTGGCTGTTATACTGAATTGCAAAGATAAGCATGCCATGGAGCGCTAAATCACACACAGCCAACAGCTAAAATTGAACAGCTTCGGTAAGCGATAAACTAAATGTTTTTGGTGAAAAATGAAACATCCAATTATCTCACTGACCATAAGACTGATTGAGAAGAAAAGGAGAAAGTTCTTGACCAGGAAAGAACGTATTCCAAATAATTAAAAATGCGTAATGTAAAGGGAAAAAAGCCAAAATATTTAACATTGAAATAAGCCACATGTTAAGCCCTTCTCTGCTATGTAATTAAGTGATGGGCAGGCCGACACTTCCAGTGCGTAGGTTATACTAAATTGCGCAGCTTTGTAGCCCACAGTCAACAGACAGGCTCCCACCTCTCCTGGGGTTTATAAGGGCAGCTTTCACAGCCAGCAGAATCTGTGTTTGATATTATATTTATATTACGCACCCAGTGCTGTTCATCATAAGAGCTCATCTCTAAATTAGCATAGACCCATCCCTTCAATTGCGGCCAAGACCTCTCATTTCCACCTGCTTGTGTGTTGAGGCTTCACTGTGAACATGTGAAATTGTGAACAGGTGAGATTTTACTGGCAGAGGGAACCATAGAGACCAGGAGGCAGTTTCAATTACAAAAGGCATTCTCATTCAAACATCTTAAAATGTGCAATTACCATGTTTCCCTGAAAATAAGACCAGGTCTGATATTAATTTTTCCATCCTGTCGCATCACAAAAGTTAATGCACACATGGCAGCTGGTTTCCGGGAGACACCACATGGGAGCCAAATCCACACCAGTGACTCACCTGACTCAGTCTCCTTGGCGGCTAAGAAGGCCCTGATTCTCAAAACTGACAGTAATTGCTATAATGGCAAACTGGGAAGACGACTCAAAAGAGTTTCAGGAAACCTGGATTCCTCCACCCCCCCACCCCCATTTGGTAACTAATGAGCATGTCGCGTGGCTTTCTGAGTCCTGCTTCACTCAGATGTAAAACGAGAGGGTGGTGTGTTGAGTTCCAAAGTCAGCGTGTAGGGCTCGTATGACTTCATACTCCTTACAGTCTGGGACGGCTTCCTCTTAATAGTGAGGCTATTTTGTGCATAATTTGCATTTAGCCTCATCAAGAAATTTAATTTGTTTTCACACGTCTTCAAGTTCTGAGATCTCCTGAAGAACAGGAAACTCACCCTAGTTCAGGACCAGCGCTGTTGTTGATGTCACATTCTGTGGCGCACACAGCAAGTAACCTTGGTGTTGGGCCGCTTGTGTTGGATTTCATAAGGCTTTCTACTTGATTGAATCTTCTTGATGACTCTGAGGCAGATAAAGATGCTTTCCATTCGTAGTCTTATGTCCAAGTATGACTACTTACAGATAGAAAGCAGAGACACCAACAAACGGTTGTATCAGTCAGTAGAATTCAGGCTGCAACCTTTGCTTTACAGTTTTCTGTGTGTTGTGAACAGAACACCCCCTTGGCATTTTGGGAGATTTCAGTAGCAATTACATTTGTTCCAATACTTTTTTGAGAGTAGTAACCTCTTTGACCATGAAAGAATTTTAATATGGAGCAAATCTTCCCCTTTTATTCTTCTTGCACAATCAAAACTTTGGTAAATATAAATTTATATCACGTTGATTAGTGTCAATTTCCCCACTAAGCTATCAACCCATGAAGCCAGACCTCACATTTGTTTTGCTCAGTATTGTGTACCTAGCATGTACCACATAATAGAATCCAATAACTAGTTATCAGTGAAGAAAGGGAGGGAGGGAGGGAGGGAGGGAGGGAGGGAGGGAGGGAGGGAGGGAGGGAGGGAGGAAGATGCCTTTAGTATGTGGGTTAGTAAAACCAGTCAGGAATAATGCACTGTGCTTTCTTTTGTCACAGAATTCCTTTCAGAGCATATATTTGAAAAACTATTTCCTTTATGCTTATATAAGCCTAAGAAGATTGCCTATATTAAGAAATTAAAAGTGTCATTCAAAACAACACTGACAACACCTTATCTACACTGCTTGCATGATAATTCAAGTGACACTCAGTCAAGACCAGTGCAAAGACAGAATAAAAGCCTTTAAAAGAGATGTCAACTGTTTCGATTTTATACACATATAAAAAGGATCTGGGTAAAATTTTAAGCTTTTATTTATCTTTTATGTAATAATAAATGCTAGTTTCTGATAGTTCCTTTTTCCTTATTTGTTTAATGACAGTCACAGATAGATTAACGCCCAGCTTTCATTCATTTTACATGCACTGCCGTACACTAACTTTCAGTTCACAGTATTAGCATGATAACCATTTTCTTCTCTTTTATAGTTGGGGAAATAGCAGATGAGAGAGCTGAAATGAGTTGTCTAGCATCACACACCTTATATGTTCCGGGGCCAGCGTGGGAAGTCGGGGGTCTGGATGCCAAACTCACATTCTTCCCAATACCTCAAGGTCCTATCTGGTAGGATCCTGGTAGGTCTTGTTCCCAGTTTTATAATTCCCATTTCCAGGGTAATTTGATCACTAGCTGCTATTCATGTCTGTGTTCCTAGAAAACAGAATAGCTCCAGTCTTCTAGCAGAGTTTCATTGTCAAAATTTCATAGTAAACAAGAATGTTATTTTAAATTCTTTCTCCTCTATTCAAAAAGCAAAGGGTTTGAGACTTTCCTTGTTTGAAAAAGTAATTTTATTTGTAACTATAGTGCAGATTTGAAGCTACAAAAAAAACAACATGAAACACACAAAAGAAAAAATGTAGAAAAGATGTAAAGAAAACTAGGAAGGAAGAAAGGAAGGGGGGAAGGGGAGAAAGAGAAAGAAAATAAATGAGGAAAACGGAAAGATTTCAGGACAGACAAAATGACTTAACATTTCCAAAAAGCCTACTACTCTTTTCTCTGTTTACATGTTAGAAAATTGTAGATGTTATAGATCGCTCTATATTGTATTTTCATTTAATAAGAATAACAATGCCTAAGGCCACGACTGTACATAGAAGTGTATTTGCTATAGTATTTTTGTTGTACAAAGTAAATTTGTAATAATTTGAATGTTTTTGAGTAAGAAATGGTTGAGCGAATTACAGCATATATTTCTCATGGAATATAAAGCAATTTGCTTTTCGTAAGTAATATTCATATGTACTGACCTGGAAAATTGACTGTACTAAAGTAGTAAGTTAGCAAATAAAAGTAAGTTGCAGAGTAATAATTTTAGTATATTCGTGTTTACGTGTAAAACATTTGAAAAGATAGAAAAATGCATCTGTGTTACTAGAAGTATCGAAGAAAAGCTGGCAGCATGTATGCCAATCTGTTACACCAGTTATTTTAAGAGATTTAGGTTTGGAGAAAAGAACGAAAGTAAGTCCCATTTTATTCTCTTTATATATCTCTATTGTTGGAATTGTTTGAAGCCTGTTACTTTAAAATTAAAAAGAAAACTTTCATACTACAGTGTAACTTTTTACTGGTATTAAACCTAGACTGTCAAAACATCATAATGTACACTTAACTACATATTAACCCAAGTGGAACTGGTGCAAACTATCTTTAAAAAATGTTCTAGGAAAGTTACAAATCATCAGACGATGACACACACACACATCCGAGACAATGACTGTGCCCCTAGGTCATTTGTTTCTAACAGTAAAACAATTGAACGCTTTCAGAATATGAACAAATGTTTTATTAGGGTTGTCACAATTGTCACTAAGTAGATAGTCAGAATTTAAACCCAGGCTTCATTTCATGTAGCTGTACCACACATCAGCAGAGAAATTTGGGGGATAATGTATAGAAACAAAAGAAGATTTCATTACTACGTGTTGTCCAGCCGAGAAACTTGTGATTGGACACCACCATGTCTCAAAGGCTTGGAAAAATACATAGATGTGGTTTTGAAGTTTGCTCTTGAAAATTTTGTTAATTAGATTTTTTTAACTTTAAAATTAGCTAAAACTCACAAAAGCCTCAAAACACCATAAAGGGGGTCAGAATTGAGTCGAATATTGCTTTTGTGAGGCCTTCCATCATTTTAATGAAGACGAGTATCATTTTTAAGCCACTGAGAACATAGGAAAAAGTCCATATTTAGATATATTCAGCTACCACTCCCTGAATATTTGCCTCCTCCCATATCATTCAAGTCTTCATACCGCAGTGTTGAGAGAGAGAGAGAGAGAGAGAGAGAGAGAGAGAGAGAGAATGACAGACAGACAGACAGAGGTAGGGTGGGAAATAGGGAGAGAAAGAGGAAAGCAGAGATTTGACTCAGAGTCAAGCGTCAGAGCTACGGGATATGTACAGGAAAGCACACATGGCAGGTGAGCAATAAATGTGTTCAATGAATTACTGAGGTTTAAATGTTTCACAATATCTCATTCTCTAGACTGTCAATCACAACAGACAAGAGTGGCTTTAAAAATATCCACGGTGTTTCCATCCATTGAAAATAATGTTACAGAAATGCATGGACAGACAGGGAGAAATATTCAACATGTCAAAGATAAAAAGTACATTACAAATATAGACAGTATAATCTCATTTTTGTTTAAATCTGTGTTTTGAAGGATATGAGTAAAAATATCAATGGTAATTATTTCACGGTGATGCACGTATAATGCATTTGCTTATGGCTCATCTATCATACATTTCTGGATAACTTATATTACTTATTAAAACAACACAAAAATACAATGTTACTATAAAAATAGAAAAATAAAATCCCCGTTCAGATGGAATATCTGTGTAGCCTAGTACGGGGTCAGTTGGAGGTGGGTGTGTGTTGTGCAGGGGCAGGTGGAGTGGTGCTGAGAGCCAGGACCACTTCTGCTGCAGTTCACCGTGGGTCCTTGGCTGAAGTCTGGAGTCAGTAAGAAAGATTTCAAGAATCCCAGTGCCTGGGTCTCATCCTGCAGAGATCCTGATTCATTTCACCTGGAGCTGAGGCCTGAGCATGAACCTTTCAAAAGCCCAGCCAATGGTTTTAATGTGCCACCAAGGTCGAAAAACACTACCTTAATATTTTCTTTTTAAAATCCATCTCAACCTAAAAGGGGGCCTCTTCCCCCAAGACAATTGATGCACGTTTAAATGACACTCCATTTATTATACACCATCTTTTTTTCCTCCAAGCTACCTTCATCTTAGGTATTCTCTATTTTCTGAATCACATTCTTCACTCCTTTACAAACAAAAATGCTAATTTGAAAAAATATACCTACCCCTATGTTTATTGCAGTGCTCTTCACAACAGCCATGACAGGGAAACAACCGAAGAGCCCATCGGTAGACGACTGGATTAAGAAACTGTGGTACATTTATACAATGGAATATTACTCGGCCATAAAGAAGAAGGAAGTCTTACCATTTGCAACGATATGAGTAGACCTAGAGGACATCATGCCAAGTGAAATAAGTCAGACAGAGAAAGACAAATACCATATGATCTCACTTACATGTGGAATCTAAAGAACTGAATAAATGAGCAAACTAAACAGAAATAGCCTCAGAGATACAGAGAAAAAACTGATGGTTGCTAGATGGGGGTTGGGGATGAGGGAGAAGGTGAGGGGATAAGAAAGCACAAACTGGTAACCACAAGATTGCCACAGGGATATGAAAGACAGTTTGGGGAATATAATCAATAATGTTTTAAAGATTTCGTAGGGCGTCAGATGGGCACTTGTCTTATTAGGGAGACCACTTCAGGGATGATGTAGATGCCTGATCACTGCACTGTACACTTGAAACTGAAGCTGAATAATATTGAATGTCAACTATAATTTAATATATACCGTGTTTCCCCGAAAATAAGACCTAGCCAGACAATCAGCTCTAATGCATCTTTTGGAGCAAAAATTAATATAAGACCTGGTCTTATTTTATTGTAATATAAGACCAGGTCTTAATATAACATAACATAACATAACATAACATAACATAACATAACATAACATAACATAACATAACATAACATAACATAACATAACATAATATAATACCGGGTAATATAATACAACATAACATAATACTGGATTTTATATTAATTTTTGCTCCAAAAGACACATTAGAGCTGATAGTCCGACTAGGTCTTATTTTCGGGGCACATGGTATATAGTCAGGGAATGTGGGAGTACAGCGTAGGGAATAGTCAATGGAACTGTAACCGCTGTGTAAGATGTCAGAGGGGCAGTAGATTGAGTGGGTTATCACTTTGTGAGCGGTGAAAATGTCTATTACATTGTTTTGTACACCTGAAACTAATAAAGAAAAAAATACAAATTTCTCTTGAAACCTCTTTACAATATCACAGAAAATTGTAAGTACTTCCTGCAGTGTTAGTTCGCCCATTACTGTTCTTACAGCACATTAATCTATTCAGGTGAGGGGCTTCTGCTCTCGCACGTGACTGACCACGTCCCAGCAGCTCCCACAGCCCCAGCCACCCACCCCCAATACCCAGAAGCACACATTTCCCTCCAGTGGCAATAACCCAAGTCCACTTACCAGCTGTCACTCTAATATGTGTGTATATACTCGTATATGTCAATCCAATATAAATACATGATTTTAGGTAGAACTACCTCCGCCGGAAATAAACAACCTTTACTAAGTTTTATTTGCCTTTTTACTGCCCTCAATCACCTTGGTGAGCATTTCTTAACCATAAAGTCCACTCTGACGAAATAATCATGTGTCATGTACCGTGTGGCGGGGCTGAGCTGAAATTCCCAATTCACTTTCCCTTGTAACGTTCTGAACTCTGGTAGATGAAAAATGAGTGCAATTAACCCAGTGTGTCACCTCGGAGATGATAATGAGACGTAGTATTGAGGTGGCCCTTTTCATGCAAAGACCTAAACTCACAGCCCAGCTACCTCCGGAGGCCGGACGGACCGTGTCGAGAGCTTGGTGGGCAGCTGGTTAGCACCCCCGACCGGTCTTCCCGGGAACTGCAGGCGGACAGGCGGGTGAACTCGCTCAAGGTCACGCCGCGGGGAGCTCCAGTTGTGCTGTCAGTACGATGTGCATTATACGCAAATCTTACTTTTACGTTTTACTTTGCAAAGTAAAAGAAGTTCAGTTTGTCTTCATCCAGAATATTGTGCAGGAGTCTAGGCAAATCATTTTTTTATGTTCTCTGGAAGTCTTTATTACTTCCTGATTTTAGATAGAATTTGCCAGTTACTTGTTTATCATTTATTATTTATGTCTAATTTAAGATGTAGTATAAATAATACTGGCTGCTGTTATCAGGTGCTGCATCTGCCCGCTTGTCCCATTTATACGTAAGTGAAGACTTACCAATCACAACACATTTTTTAGAAAAATAATTTGTAGGATTAATTGATTCTTTACAGCCTCCAAATAATTGTCTTACAATAAGAATGTTCACTACAGTGTACCATGATATAAGCTTCTTCTTTCCTATGGGGCAAAGGTTAATAACTAACCATAAACAGCATCTCTCACTCTCTGTGCGGATAACATGAGCAAAACAGGAAATGTTGGTGCTGTTTGTTCAAGTAGCCTTACCCTGGGAAACTGGATCACCGCGAGGTCAAATAGCGCAGCACTGCAGCGCGTTTCCCCGAAAATAAGACTTACATAGCTTGTATTCTTCCCACCTCACTGAACTCATGCGTTGAGTTGAGATTAGAGATAACTGTGATTTTCCAGTTCACCTGGTAGGGAGCCTTGATTGTATTTCAAAACTTCCCCAGGCTCTTTGAACTTAGAAATGTATTATTTCATTCACACACATATGTCACCTATATAAAATGTGTATATAACATATGTTCAGAGAAGAAAATGGTGCTATAATAAAGAAAAAGATATATTTAATCATATCCAATAAGTCAGATAATTTTAAAACTATTAGGTGCAAAACTAATTGCAGTTTAAAAGGTTAAAAATAATTGCAAAAACTGCAATTACTTTTGTACCTACTTAATACAATTTAATATCAGATATGGCTTTTCTTATATATTTTATTATCTTGTTGTAACTATGAGTTTGTAAGTTTCACACATCAAAGAATGTACCTAATTTATCTTTTATCTTTAGAATCCTGTAAATATCTGCTACAATGTCACAACTTTTTGTGTTTTATAATATGCATTGAATAAATAAAAGCATGAGTGAGCAAATGATTACATGAAGAAAGGCAATTGAAAAGTAATGTCCTTTGAAAATTAGGAAGCTGTGAGTCTTGAATCACTAGGAAAAGAAGACATGAGTGGAGGTATAAACCATGTGGCAATTGCTATCTAAGCACAAAGAAAAGATTCAGCAAAAGTAAAGGAAGAAAACCACCATAGACAGTATAGTCAGGTTGCTGTTAAAAGCTAAACAGCAGATTTTAAAATTTAAATTCTGATACATATGTTATGTAAAAAATGTTAACACAGAATGCAAAGAAAATAATGGGTGGGTTCAAAAAGCCCCCAGTACATAGGTTAGTAAAACAATGCTAACCTATGAGTATATCAGCTACTCTCATGGAACAAGAGTGGGAAAGATAATTCAAGAGTTTGAACTACTTACAAATACTGTGTTTGATTTTAAATCACACACACACACACACACACACACACACACCTGGATGTTTTCATTCATTAATTATTCCTTTATTTACTCATTTATTCCAATTTTCTCTGTCTGCCTAATAAATGCTTATCATTCAGTTCCTGTCCTCAAGGAGCTCATAGTCTTCTTGAGGGAGCTATTAATAGATCTTAATCAACCATGTGAATGAATGGAAACAATCTTGATTTTGTTATCTATCAAGAGGGAGACAAGTGATGGTCTAAGAATATAAAAGCTGATCTGACATATTTTTAGTCTAATATGACCCCCAATCATCATCTTTCTGTTATCTTCCTAGCTACCTCACTGCTGGAAAGGCTGCAGAACACCCTGTGATTTGGTAATATTTCACAAATAAGGAAAAAAAATAAGTGTGCTGCTGCTACCGTGTTTCCCCAAAAATAAGACCTAGCTGGACAATCTGCTCTAATGTGTTTTTTGGAGCAAAAATTAAAATAAGACCCTCGTTTTTAACTCTGGCAAATATGAAACGTCTCAAAGATTTGACTTAACCTGTCCTTAATGAGGAAACAAGTAAAATGCTAAACCTGCTTCCAGGAACATTTGGAGAAATGGATATTTATAGACAATTTAATGAAGGAATGTTAGGATAAAAATGCTGGTTAAATACACACCCAGTTAATACCCAAGAGACCAAAAAACCACAACCCTCCATATTTACCACTGGTCATTTATGTGTATTTCTACCAGACAAACATTTACAATTTGATAAGTCAATTCACTAAAGTTGGACCTACATCTAATAATAAAATGAGTTAAACAAAATGAGTTACTTAATACTTGGATGAGCATATACTCACACATACATAAAATATTGAAAAATATGCCATGCATGGTTTACCTTATTTCAAAGCCTGGGCTGTTTCTTCTTAATATCCAAAAAGTTGTATCCAAATAAAAGTATTTGTCAAAGGGATGAATGAACAAATGAGTCAACAAAGTTTAGCAAATAATTTATATCTGTCTGAATGTCAGTTTCCTTGTCTGTAATAAAAAATTACACATTTACCTTATAGGGAAGATAAAAGGATCCTAAGTGACTATCACATGCCTATATAATATAATAATAATGTCACCACTTGTCCCTCACTTCTTTCTCATTCTTTGTCCAGTGACTTTCCCAGCATGCCTGTTGCTTCTCTACAGACTATCCCTGATTACTGATATCTACTGTTCCATTTTTAGAGGAGTCCACGTTACCATGCCTGCACGTGGTTGCGGAAACTCCACGTAGGAAATACAGGAGACAGAGTGAGCTACAGCTATGGAACCCACAGCTGTAAATTAACAGCTTATAAATGCAACCTCCGGGCACCTTGCTTTCCCGCCTTTTCTACCATCTACTTACCCAAGGCTACCTATATCTTCCCCCTCAGATTCTCTACTTGTTACTCACACATCCCACAGGGGTTCATCTCCGCCAAGTACTACTATTCCCCATTTATTTTGCTCCCAGCTGTGGAAAGAAGATGGCCTGGAGCACTTTTCAATCAGGGGCATGTGAAGGAGATTAATTATTTTTCTCCTGTTTCATCAGGGGCATGGCTAAATCTTCTGTTTGTTTCCCACTAAGCCCGTGGAGACACTAGTCATCAGCTCACAGTGTCCCTGTTTCCCCAGGCTGGGACTGTGGCAGTGACAATTAGCTGGCATTAACCCTTGCAATGCCCCGTGTGCCTGCTGCTCTTTGCATATAAACCTGTGACTCCCAGGGTCAAGTGAAGGAGCATAAAGGAGATCATTATGTTGGAATAAAATGCAATGGCCTTCCCTGAAGTGGTCGCCCTAATAAGACATGTGCCCATCTGACACCCTACAAATCTTTACAACATTATTGATTATATTCCCCAAACTGTCTTTCATATCCCCATAGCAATACTGTGGCTACCAATTTGTGCTGTCTAATCCCCTCCCCTTCTCCCTCACACCCACCTCCCACCTAGCAACCATTGTTTTGTGTACCTGAAACTAAAACCAAACAAACAAATGAACAAAACATAAGTAAGGCTGTTAAAATTATCACAGAAAAGAAATGTAAGATATCGACACTAGCTGAGAATCACACCTGGGAATTCAGTAATGTTTTACTTTGCTAATCAGCTCCACTTAAATTAAACACAAATGAAATACAAAAAAAAAAAAAAAAAAAAAAAAAAAAAAAGAAAGAAAGAAAGAAAGAAAGAAGGAAAAAGAAATGCAATGGCCTTGTCTCTTGGAGATGCTAACACTTTCCTTAGGAATTTTTAGTACATCAAAAAGAAGGAAAAAAAGGAATGGGGATCGTGAAAGAAGACACAAAGACCATCTCAGAAGTAATCTATGTACTTGAATTGTGTACATAGATCACTGACTCAAAACAAAACAATACAAAAAGCAAAACAATGAAAACTATCAACCTCATTTCCATTAGAAGTGCTTATCATACAAAGGATATGTTAGCTAATCTTTGAAATATTGAGTTATACAGAGATATAAGGTGTTACTTTCAGGTAATTTGGGGATTAATTAAAATTGCCTGAGCACAGTACATATTTAAACAGCAGAATAGGCATCTGTGAGAAAGGTGCAAATAAAATAATTAAGTAAATAAAAACAATGGGCTATTTTTTTTGTGCGGGGGTGGGGGTGTTATAAAAGACTGCACCATGAAGAAGTGCTTGCTTGCGCTGGGCTGGACAACGTTCTTTCAATTATTTGGTAAAATTTAGGTGTGTAGATGTGAAGAACAGAGATTACACTGTCATAAGAACTAGAAAAACAAACCAAAGACGTATATGTTTTTCCTATTCCAAGAGTCCACAACAAAGGAAGATGCTTAGGTAAGATTTCTATCTCACATAAACCTTACAAGTGAAATTTAAATTCATTTCCTTCTTCTGTACTCAACAATAAACTGATGAATAGTTGATTATCATAAAAATAAATCTTATAAATACTCGGAAACAGTTAAGTATCCTCTTAGCTTTTTTTCTGCAATGTAAAATTACTTATAAACTAACTTATGAATCATGCACATACCTTTAGAACAAGCACAGTACATAAATTAGCAATGCCCCTTGAGGAATCAACTCATGTGTTCTTTGAAAATATACGCGACACGTTCCATTTCTATAACATTTTTCTGCCAAAGTGCATGAAGAGCCTCACACAGATCATTCTAAAACCAGTGCTTTGCTTACATTGAGCATCTTTATACAAAGAATGCAAACCAGCTTGGGGACAAATTCACTCTTTACACCTGTTCCAGAAGACAGGGAAAATCCTCTCTAAATAAATATGAGAATAGTGTTAGTGTTTTCATTGCAGATTCCCATGGATCAAAATTCAGTGCAGCATTCTTTTGGAGAAAGAAGGAAGGGAAGGGAGGAAAGGAGGGAAGGAAATAAAGAAAATGAAAACACAGCTTCACTTCTAGGAACCAATCTTAGACACACTATCATAAATGAGGACCATGGTATGTGTCTAATCATTGTGCCATGAGATTCTTTAAAATTGTAAAATATTGGGCAGCAAGAATGTGTAGTATTCAGACATAGGTATGCCCCCCTGCAGCCCTGCCCAGACATTTTCCTAGAAGCCCACTCCTTTTTCCCATGTCAAGGCCATGCTGTTCTCCCACTTGCAATAAGAATTTCTGTCATCTTTTGTTTCATATTTCACCACTGTATGAATGTCACCAAATTCTGCTGGTCACCACACCACAGTAATTAGCTCTTCCCTCCCTCCCTTCTAATTCTAACAAGGATTCAACTAATTTCATCCCTCTCTCCTCTCACCTGGATTATTATAACAAAGTTTGCATTGATTCTGCATACCCCATCTTTCCCTTTACCAATCTCTGCAATACGCTTCTGTAGTCATTTCTTAGATTAAAAACCCAATGTCCTAATCCTCCCAGATTATTCACCCCGGCTCGCATGACCATCAATAGCGTGTTCCTCATCCTTAATTTAGCTCCGGGGCGTATGCTGCATGTATGCCTACAAGTACGCCTGGGATCAGGGCCCCTGTGTGGAGACACCCAGCCCTTCCCTTCCCCTGGTGCCTTCATGCAGGCCCTGTCCTCCAGCAGGAAGCTGTTCCTCTGACAGGTCAAATCCACCACTGCTAGCCTTTATCTGTTTCAGTTCTATCCTGCCTTTGTTTTTCACAAGCAGTGCTATTCAACAAATGTCCAAGGTTTTCCTAACCCCCCTAATACAATACAGAGGGTGCCAAGTGTATACACATTTTAAGAAAGGGAAAAAACTTGTATACACATTTTAAGAAAGGGAAAAAATGTATACACATTTTAAGAAAGGGAAAAAACTGTATTAAATCGTAATACTCAATATACACCGATAACAAAAGGTGAATAGTAAGTCACGTTTGACTCCTGCAATTACAAGAGGTGTTCAAAGTGGTTCCCATCAGCATAGTTTTAATACAGTTTTTTCCTTTCTTAAAATGTGTACACATGTTTTATGCACCCTCTGTATGTTTTCTCCCTCCCCTGAATGAGCAGCCATACCTTTAGGCTTGTACTTTTTCAGAGACACTTACCTCCCTGTGCTGTCTATTTGTGTACTTTTCTAATTCCCTTTTTAAAATCCTGGAGCCATTGAGAAGGAGGAGGAGGAGAAAATTCGGGCTTTTGAAGAAATGACTGCTCTCGCTTACTCCCAAGTCTCCCTCAAACACACACACAGAAGGAAGTGGACAAGACGGACATCGGGCAGCCTGTTTCTGTGATTTTTGTTTCCTGTGTGTTGTTTTTATCATTCGCTGTGCATATTGGGTTCAGATTTGTGTGGCCAAAGGCTAGTCTGGGAGATCCAATTTAAGAAATGTGTGGAAGCAAATCGTAAATCCCTCAGCAAAATGCTTATTCGCCCAGAAAAGAGACAAGTGCACACTTGGCCATTGCAGTGGGGCTTCACGTCACTCCATGGTCACCTCTGTGCTCTCACCAGGCCTCATTCCTGCTTTTAAAGAAGGAGACCATGACACATACATTCATGTCTGTATCCCAAGAAGTGCACCTGCAGCCTCGACCGCTGTGGTTTGCCCAAGCCCCTCCTCTGAGAAAGGGAAGTTCCTGAGGCAACCGTTTCCCTTTGGAGCCCACGTCACACTGCAGACTACTTTAAAATGTTTCTGGAAGTAATGCATCATCAATTTAAAATGCATCTTTATTACAAAGGCTTGAATGTACTTGAAATATCTGAGAAAACCTTGAATTTATAAATATATAAAATCTCGAAGCGAGTCATTTTATAAATAGAAATCATTCAGTTTTCATTAAAGGAGGTTTCCTCAGTGCGGGCTCCTAATGTTTTATATTCTATATTCAGTGGAAGGTGCGCTCTCTGTGCTGCCTCGTCCTGGTACCAACCTGCGTGACCCCATCTCAGCCCCTGTTTCAGCCTGTGTGCAGAATGGATTTTATAGATCGTGGAGTGCAACCCTGCCTTCCAGCTTGACTTTCGTAAAACACAGCAGGCCAATCATTTTAATGTTTTGTTTTGAATTTACCTTGTTTCTGAACTATGTACGAATGCCTCCTTGGATTGCCGAAGGAGAATTTTAGAAAGGATATTTTGAGATGAGATTTCTCTTTAAAGTTCCAATGGGTTGTGGTGTTTTATAAGATTCGTCTGGTAGAAGACAGCCCTGTATTTGGTGGGGGTTTCTATTTCAAGCGATAAAATACCACAGTAGCTTAACATTTTCAGAAGAATGGCATTGTATTACCAAGAATGTAGACATTTATTTAATTTCTCTTCAAGGTGCAATTTTTAAAATCACATTTTACAGGCAATTGCTTAATGCATGTTTGGAATCCTGTTTAACTGTTTAAAGGTACATTTTAAAACATGTTCAAGTCCATGAAAAGATAAATAATGAGAGCCTACAGAAAATATTTTAAACTTTGTCTTAATATCAAACTCTTTGGTCAATAGACTTTTATTTTTATTTTTAATGATACACAGTCTAGAAAGAAACCAGAAAACCCAAAACATAAAAGAAGCTAAGGAAATGAATGGAAAGATAGCTCCTATTGTATCAGAATATTCAAACACTATCCATCTAAAACTACATGCTATACATGCATGATTCCAAGTAAATTGAGAATTTTTGAAAATCTTCATAACATTGTTATACACTAAATTAAAATTTTATTTTATTTTTTATTCTGAGTAAATATTTTCTTGTACAAAGGTCAACATCTAATTAACTTTGGCCTAATTAACTTTGGGAAGGAGCAGATGCTACAGGATCAAATGCAAAAGGAGTTGCAGACAGGTGCTCTACTCTAGTTGGCAAAGTTGTTTCCACTGGAACACAGGTTAGTAATTCCAACTCCCCAAATGTGTGTACTGGAACTGAACAGTTCAGTTACTAGATGGCAGATAGCGGGACCAGGCTTCTCACAGTTGGAGTGGGGGATTCTAGACAAGCAAGGGGGAAAGCTAGAATACTCTATGTCGTAATGAATTAAAGACCTCAGCATGAACCCATGTTTAGCGTAATATAGGTGCTTATGGATACATACAGAATTATCTACAGGTGTGTCTGTATGTGGGCGAGTGCACACACGTGTGTTTATTTCCCTCTCTCTCAGCTGCAAGAGCCTGGAAGCGACCACACCTCAGTCTCAAAGTGAGGATCACCTGCCCCAGATCTTTCATAAAAAGAACCAGAACTCCCTGGAAAAAACGGTTGATTCCGGGGCTTGGAGTGAACCCACATAAGATTATCCTGGAATACCTTACAGTGCCGGAGAGCAAAACAGTGCTAAAAACAGACTAACTAAAAACAACAATGGGGATACGTCCCAGGAACAGAGGCGTCAGCTGAAGAGCTCTTAATAGCCACACCGAGAACAAGACGAGCAACACCGTTATAGAAGTAGCATGAGATTGTAATGGAAAGTACAAAGTATCTGTGAGCCCATGCTGACACGCATCCATACACACATAAAGGGAAGCCAACAGACCTTGAACAGAAGACTCCCGAATAATTTATACAGACACTCTGCCCTAAAAGGGGTAGAGAACAACGCCCATCCCTTAGTTTCCCATAGCAGCCTCCTTTAAATAACACAGTATGGAGAGTGGAGGGAAGGCTAGCTTGACGGTGGAGAAATCTAACAAACACCATGTCAGCTAGGTGACAAAAGTCAGCGTCAACACTGATAAGGCATGTGCTCTTGGGATGACCTGAGAATGACACTTAGCTTACACTGTAGTCTTTCTCTAAATGACCCCTGTCTAATCACGCCTATAACATCAGACAAATCCCAATTGAGAGACAGTCAACAAAATATCTGACAAACAGTTCTCAAACCATTCAAAGTCATTAAAACCAAGGAAAGGAAAGTCTAAGAAACTAGAGGAGTCTAAGGAGACATGATGACAAAAGGTAGTGTGGTGCCCTGAATGAGATGCTGGGACACAAAAAGGTCCATACTAATGCACGTGCCAACGTGCCAACGACACTGGGAAATGGGCGTGGGGTGTACGAGAACTGTCTACACTATGTTCACAACTTTCCTGTAAACCTAAAACTAGCCTAAATTGAAAGTTTATTTTAAAAATTATGACAAATCTCTTGGGGGTGATGGAGAGGGTGTGTGTTCCACCGCAATTGTGTTTATACGACGGTGTCAGAATTCATAGAACGGTATGCACGAAAAAAGATGAAATGTACTGCATGTACATTCTGTCCCAATCAACTTTTAAAAATGTCTCATGGCATGCAGCTTTCGGGAAATCTGTAAAGGTGGAAACCTCAGAACATCACGTCCTACTTGAAATAGGAATGGTGAACTAGTAAAAGGATGTATTACCTGGAGGCACAAGGTCAGTGATTAGATGTGAGCACTTTTAATTGATTTAAACTACGCTGCATATAGAGGTAGATGACAGGAAATAATTTCAGGCACTATCAACTTACTTTAAATACTTTGCCACACAGCGTGCTACTTCAGAACAGGGTGTTGGAGTCAACCCACTTCCGATTTGAGTCCCAGTTCTGCCACTTACGAGCTGTGCAAACTGGGGCAGCTCGCCTCACTCAGTCAGCCTCCATTTCCACATCATAATAATACTTACATTGTAGACCATTTGAAGGATTCAATAAGAAAAATCACATTTAGAGCTAAGATCATCATAAATTGGAGGGCGTGCTCTAACAATGGGAGAGCACCATTATGTTTATTATAATGTAATTTTGTTTATGGCAGCATGCATGTATATAATGGAGAACAATGGAGGGGGCAGGGTAGTGGAAAACTAATTAAAATGCAGACCAAACACTTCCAAGAGGTCTCACAATACAGCCTATTTTTCACCATGGTTTATGATATAATAGGAAGCTAAGAACAAATGCTGAACCCACGCTAGTCAGATTGTAACAACCCCATTTCTGTTTGAGGAAATAAACAGCCTAATTAGTGAACTTCTGCAATGACCAATTTGCTTCCTCTGGAAATCTAGGGTAAAGGGCTCACTTAGTGGTTTTCACCCACACGAAAGACACTATTTCTTCCTTCCTGATAAATTGCGTCCCTCTAAGGTCAGTAATGATGTCATGCATCACCAGCCCGTCTCCTGCCTCACAGAGCCTCCGGGCACCCACTCTAATGCGATCCGTCAGCCCCCTCCTAGCAGATTTAGTCCTTACTTGTAATATATTAATAGCTTCATTTCTAGATTGTGGTTTCTTCCAAGTAGCACTAAGAAATTGATTGCCAGCTTACTGGGTTGAGAATGGAAGCGGATTGTTGAGCATGAATTACGATCCCGAAAATAGCATCGAAAGAGATTGCAGATTTGAATATGATAAATAAGAGATAAGTTGCAAAGGAGTTGGGGAGCCAGCTGAGTGGCTTTACCATTAGAAATGGAAGAGATGGGACTTTCTAATGTGTTTTAAGCTTCAGAAAGAGTTGCCAAGGAAAACAACAAGAAATTTCCATCTACCTCAAAACGTGAACATTTATTTTGCTTTTGTTCTAAAGGATGATGGTTTTTACAGGTTTTTAAAAATGTGCAGAAACAAATGGGTCCTCATTTAATCCACATTAAGTGAAAGAGTAGAAAATATATCAGATATGGGGTTAAACAACCTATATTCATATACTGCCTTCATTCCTATAACAATGTAACATAAAGGATGGTTAAGTTATCTGATGTGTCTAAATTAGCAAGTCTTCTACAGTCCACATCACAAGGTTTGAGAGATTGAAATCAATCTATGAGAGAAAGAATTGATGAGCTGGGCTTCATTAAGATTAAAAGTTGTGCCCTGTGAAAGACACTGTCAAAAGAATGAGAAAATAAGCCTCGGATTATAAGAAAATATTTGCAAATGTATATCTAATAAAGGACCATTTTCCCAAATACAGAAAATGTATATCTAATAAAGGACGGACCATTTTCCCAAATACAGATACACACACACACACACACACACACCCTCTTAAAACTCAACAATAAGAAAATAAATAATTAAAAAATGGAAAAAGAAAATCTGAATAAACATCTGACCAAAGACACATGGATGGCAAATAAGCATATGAAAAGACGCTCCACATCAGATGTCATCAGGGAAAGGCAAGTTAAAAGAATAATGTCATGCTGTTACATACATATTAACATGGAGGAAATCCAGAACCCTGACAACCCCAAATGCTGGTGAGGATGTGGAGCAACAGGAACTGTCACTCATGGCCGGTGGGGATGCAAATGGTGCAGACACCCTGGAAGACAGTTTGGTGGTTTCTTACAAAACGAAGCATACCCTTACCATACGATCTAGCGTTTGCTCTCTTTGATATTTACCCAAAGTTGCTGAAAACGTATATCCACACAAAAACCTACACACCATAGTTTAGAGCAGCTTTATTCATTATTGTCAAAACTTAGAAGCAACCAATATGTCCTTGGGTAGGTGAAGGATAAATGAACTATGGCACATTCATTCAGACAATGGAATATTATTTAGCACTGAAAAGAAAGGAGCTACCAAGCCATGAAAAGACATAGAGGAAACTTAAATACATACTCCTAAGTGAAAGCAGCCAGTCTGAAAAGGCTACATACTGTGTAACTCCAGCCATATGATATTCTGGGAAAGACAAACCACGGAGACAGTAAAAAGATAAAGTGGTTTCCAGAGGCTGAGACGAGGGAGGGAAGAACAGGAGAGCACAGGTGACTTTAGGGCAGTGAAAATATTCTGCATGATACTACACTAAAGGATCCATGGCACTAGACATTCGTTCAGACTCCTAGAATGTACAGCACCAACAGTGAACCCTACGGTGACCCGCGGACTCTGGGTTATAATGCCGTGTTCATGCAGTTCACCAATTGTGACAAACATACTCTGATGGGGGATGGTGATGATAGTGGGGCAGAGGTATATGGGAACTCTATCATTTTTCTCTAATTTGCTGTGAACCTAAAACTGCTCTAAAAACATGGAATGTATTTTTTTAAAAAACAAATGCAGTGTGTAGATGACCTGTATTCGAATCCCCTCGCGATTATGGTGTTTGTTTTCATGCAGATTCCCGGCCTTTATATCAGACCTACAGAAACTTAGTCTCTGGACTTGGGACCAGATAACCTGAATTTGTAATGGGCTCTCCAGGCGATTCTTATGGACAGGAGACCCATAAAGTTGCCGTCCAAAGTGGGGATATTGAGAGAAGAAAGAAGCACTATTAATAATTACAGCAGGACTTTTGCCAGGCAAACCGGCACATATGGTAACCCCACGTAGCAACACCAACTTGAGAACTGCTGCCTAGAACAGTGGTTCTCATTCTGAGGTGAAAATGCAATGACACGGGATGCTTTTTAAACATAGTGACTCGCAACACCTTTCCAAAGCGGTTAAATCAGGCACCGGCATTTTAACACAGCTTCCCAAATGATGGTAAGTGGAACTTGCTGTGCTGAATCCCTATTAAATCCATGAACACATTTGTTCTTTTGTAATAGGGAAAAACACCTTCATTAAAAAAAAATAAGGATGACTTCCTCAAATTAAAAAAAAAAAAAAATCTGGGGTTATTTTTCCCACTGATAAGAAGCCCTCCCAATAGCTCGTGGGCCCCGTGAAAATCAGAAGTATATCCTCTTACTGAAGTACAAGCAGAGGTGAGCATCGTTACCTGAATTTGGTGGGTGGAGGTAGCACGAGTCACAGGAAGCATCCTTCTGGGGCAAAAGGAGAGCATCGGGAAGAGTAGCCCAGAGTAGGAAAAGGCTCCTGTCCTCAGAGGAATCCCTTTTTCTGGCCTCGGGAGAGGTGGCACTGCTAGTGGAGAGCACGGAGTTCAAACAGAGGCAAGACATTTCTCACAGGTGTGCGGTCAGGTTCTTCCAGGAAGGGGTGAACCTCGCAAGGGAATGCTGGGAAAGAGAAGGTAGTGGAGGCGAGCGCTTCTGCGGGGAGGACCTGGCCATTTTGTGAGACCTGATGTTGGGTTCTGCAGCCTGGAAGCACCTTGTGACGTGAATGAGTAAAGAACCTATCAGCTCTGATGTCGGGTTTGGTAATCACCTCCTGGTTTCCTCAGCTCTCTAGTGCTTGAACTCTGTTCTCTTAAGTGCTTCCTCGTCTTCTGTTACTATCTACCCTGGGCCCATTCGTGGAAAGCTGGTGAAACTCTTAGGTAGTTACGAAGTTTCGTGATGGGGAACCGAGAGCAAGAACATAGGCAAAATAGCATTAAAACACAAGTTTTGGAGACAAGCAAATCAGGGTTCAAATCTTGACTCTATCACGTACCAGCTGTGGAGCCTTTAGTCCTTTGCCCTTCTGAAAAAGGAGAGATTAGCACCTGCCTCTGAGCTGTGAAGTCTGAGGTAAGACATGAAAGTGAGCAGCATCTTCGGTACTTAGCAAATTCTTAGTATGATGGATCCTAAAATGAGAAAGAACTGCAGGGCTGTTGACAGTTGTTTAAAAGAAAAGAAGGCCAAAGGGTGGTCATGCGTGTAGAGAGCAGTAAGTTGACAACTAAGTGATGAAGAATATGGAGTAGAACAGCTGCTCTCAATGTCCAAAGAGCTGAACCAACAGCCAGGAAGGGCTTTGTCACATTGAAAAGCCCTGAGTGCAGCTCACAGACTCTCAGGGTGGTGACTGTCCTGGTAGGAAGTGGACGAATGGAGTTAACAGTCCATCGTAATCCAAAAGATCTATGAAAAGTGGAGACTTAGAAAGAAATATGTCGAAATGGTGATTTTCAGTTTTCACGTTAGTGTTAGGACTCTGACTTAATGAATGGAGAACAGTTTAATATGTTGCATACTGGCATTTTGTGGTTCTCAGAGAAATACTTTCAGTTGTCAGAAAAATACCTGGGAAAATGCTGCATTTAGAAATATTTCCTTAGAGATTCACGTGTTAAAGGGTTTGAGAAGTCATGAAGCAAAGTTTAATACTCACCAAACACTTGTTCACAGAATGCTTTTTACAGATAATGCTCGCTCACATCTCCACCTCCAAAATTGTAGTGGGAATCCAGTGGGTCATCTGGTCGTAATCTTTCATTTGGCAGTCGAGTTCCTTTATTTCGATTTATACAGCTTTATTTTAAAACTGCGTTCTAGATGAAATTAGTTTTGCATAAAAATGTAACTCAGTACCTCCATGGTAGCATTTGGCTGGCTTCGTCACCTTTTACTCTTAAATGTTCCCTGACTTTCTCATACAAACCTTATATATACACTGATTTAATTGACAATTTTCCAATCTTCTATTTTGTTCTGTATGTGCCTTGATTTAGCATACTCATATTTGTTTTCTCTATAGATGCACCTAACACGTCAACATCATACACAATATGTTTTTTCTTTTAATACGTACTATTGAAAATTTTGTATGAAGTTGCCAGAATTTTTGTGTTTATTTTCACCTCATTTTTAATCGGCAGTATTTGTTGTTTCATATAATTTAGAGGTAATGTTTTCTTATTCTTTATAATAAATAAAAGAGCTTTCTGTGAATTTCTAAGATCTCATATTGCATCCATTAGTTTGTGAGATTTTCATTTTTTTGCTGTGACAATAATGCTCGTATGATCTTCTTAAGAAATGTTCTGATTACTTGTAAAGAAGGAACTAAATATAATGGAGCACCCTTCTCACGCAATGCCATTTCTGTTTAATTAGATCCATTTGAATTTTCCCCAATTAACAATTTCTCAGACATTATCATCTGACTACTCTCTCTTATTCCACTGCCTAATTTGCTGAAATCTGGGCTACACCTGCTGCTTCCATTTCTCATTTTTAAGACACTGTAATAGGTTTCTGTTATTTTTATTGAAACTGTATATTCATTTAAACAATAGCTATCTGCATTCATCTCATATTGTTGCTATAACAAATTCCTTATTTCCCTGAAAATGAGACCTAGTAGACCCGGTTTAATATTATAATAAAATAAGACCGGGTCTTATATTAATTTTTACCCCAAAAGATTCATTAGAGCTGATTGTCCAGCTAAGTCTTATTTTGGGGGAAACACGGTTGATACAAACTTAGTGGCTTAAAACAACACAAACGTATTATCTTATAGTTCTGGAGATCACAAGTCCGACATGGGTCTCACTACAGTAAAATTAAGGTGTCAGAAGGGCTGTGATCCTTTCTGGAAAATCCATTTTCTCGTCTTTCCAGCCTCTAGAGGATAAAGACAGCCTTGGCTTAAGGTTACTCTCCATTTTCAAAGTTAGAACCGACCCGATGGGTCCTTCTCACATTGCTTCACTCAGATGCTCATCTTCTGCCTCCCTGTTCCATATAGAAAGGAGTCCTGTGATTACACGGGTCCTACGTGGACAATTCAGGAAAATCTCCTTATTTTAAAGTCAGCTGATGAGGTGCCCTTAATTCCCCTTTGCCACGTAAGGTAACCGACCACAGGTTTGAAAGATTAGGATACGCACATCTCCTACATTTTCCTATCACCAAATTCAATTGTATTTTTCCCCTCTTGTGCTTCCTGCACCTTATTTGATTTCCTTTCCCTTGAAATTCCCTACTGGATGCATCCTTTTCATCCTGACATTGTTTTGTCTCAGTCTCCATTGCTGGTGACTCTTCTTTTTTTGGAGCTCTATTGTGGGTGTTCTGTGAAGTTTTATATAGCATTAAAATCTCCTCTGCCTATATTCCCATTTGGGGACAAATTCTCTATTTTCCATGTAAAGAGATGATTTTCACTCTATGCAGATGACTCCAACATGTATATTGTAGCCCTGATATTTCTCTTTCTCTCTCCCTCCCTTTCTCCCTCCCTCCCCAGTCCTATGACTTATAAATTGTGTTGGATAATTCCACTTGATTATGGGGCAGCTCTCTCAAATTGACTACATCCTGTGCCAAGACCCTAGTTGCATCTCTGTGACTCTTTAGGACCATGGGGTAACTTAACGGAAGACAAGACACTGAGGTTTAGACCCTTAGAAAAGATTGTTGCTAGAATTTAGTCTAGAGCAACATGAGGTATTATTGTCTTAGTCAATGATGTTTTTGAACAAAGATTTGAATATTCCCCTTTTTCTCTTGCACGATTCCTTATAAGCATCATAGCCTCCCAAGGTGAACAGAAGTGTTTCAATAGGTGTGAGAAAAGCTGCTTTGCCCTTGCTTATTTGTGCCCATTATTCTGAACGTTGTCCTTGGATGACCCTCGTGTCCTGACATGGTGCACTCACAATATGTCACGTTCTCCCAGAAGCGCTAAAGCATCCAGGATTCACTGAGTATATTGCTGTTTGAATCCCTCTTCCATGTCAGTCATCAACAGACCACATATTTAGACCTTGTTTTATGAGTCTGCACAATTGGTCAACTTATTTTTCCAGGTTCATTTGTCATTATTTAATTATATCAATTGTATACCTTGGATCATCACCCAGTGTTCTCTAAAAACAAATCAAAACAAACTAACTTTTAAAAATTATGTTAAAGTAGGTTGGAAGAAATAAAGGTTTAGAAAAATGAGACAGGTTATTGCCTCTGTGACTTTTCTGAATCTCTAATAACTAATATTCATGGTAAGAACTCAAGGAACCCAATGAGCAGGGACTCTGACATCTAACTCATTAGAAAGTCATTTTTGTTAATAACACATCGTTGGTATTTTGAATGGTGCTGTCTCGAGAAACAACGTCTGAGCAAACTGCCATACTCTGCCCTTGGCTGAGTCACCTCTTTGTGCCCCCACATGAGATGCTGATTCATCAGGGGCTTACAGTTTGCGGCAGCTGGTTTTCTCAGTCGCTTCTTCCTTGTCATTAGCTGGTTATACACTCCTATCACAGGGGCCCCTACAAAATCCTACTTAACTGAGCAGCAGTAAAACATTTGTTTATTTAACCGTGAAATCCTTAGAACTTGACTTAGCACAGTCCTAACACACTGGTGGTTTTGTCAGATGTTTATTCTCTCACCCTTCTAAGTACTAGATGTGAAGGCCTGGGTGAATATCACTTAAAAGGCTAGAACCAAGTACATAGGCACAGTTTTGAGAAAACAAAAGCAAGAAAAATATAAAAGTCAAGCTGAAATTTGACTGCAGAGATTGGTATCTTACACAGAGAAAACACAAATAATACTTATAGGTCACAGGCAATGTGGAGGCTATGTAATCACTAAAATGATTACTGTATGCTGTATTGATGGCCTGCAATGTGTGAGTACTGTAGTATATAGTCTCTGCTAACATTCCTTCATTTAATTCTAAAAACAATCCCCTAAGCTGGTAATAGTGTCCCCAATTTACAGATTTACTACAGAACAGTTCACCGACTTACTAAAAGTCACACAACTACTGATTAGTAGAGTTAGGCTTTAAATGTGTGTCTTTAGCTGAACTGGACTCTAAAATGGACAGAAACAAGAAACAAGGGGGCTGAGATGACCGTAATAAAAATCTTTTCAGAAAGCCAGTTCAGTGACGACACCACAGCTTTCCCCTGGAGCAGTGTTTGCTACACACCCTAAAGCCATGGCCACTGCACCAGGACACACAACTGACCCACTCTGTGGGCCTGATGGTCCCTTGTTATGCTGCTACTGCCTACCCTGCAGGAGAGTCTCAGTGTCTTTTTTTCCTTTTTGCATTCTCACCTCCCAATTTAAATACCTAGTTGGAAGCATCTCACTGACCGACCTTTCCTGAGTTTCAAGGGAAGATGAAAAGTTGACATGCTGCTTTCAATTTCTAAAGAGAGAAATAATCTCTGCCTTCTACTGAGACTCTTAGTGACGCCTCTGAACATAGGACAGGGTACAGATAATACGTCTTCAAAAATGTAACACGCACCCTCCACCATCTACACTGTCATATGCGCTCCGTGTACATAAATTGAGTCCAGAAACGGGTCTCTCAGCTGCGGCAGCCACTTGATAGACATGGTGATTCAATCTGTTCAGTAATATTGGTTGTTTCCTATGACCAATGATTTATATGTTTATAAATCAATAATTTTGAAATAAGGATCATTTAATAAGTAGCTAAAAATACACGTAAGGTAAAGTTAGGGATTTTATGAAAGGGATTGTTGAGGCAAACCATTTAAATAAGTACAAATATGGTATAAAAATAATATAAATATGACAGACTTTTAATAAAATGCTTATGGAAACAGGAAAAATGTGTAGATGGCTAACGACATACAGAACAACTACAAAAATGTTCAATGATTCTTTTCAGCTTGAGATGTTTACCTTCTATTATATATCCAGTGACCAAATCATTAATGAATAATTTCTAACGGACAGCACTTAAAATAGAATATGGATAAAAAAGGAACATGAAAGACAAGCTGAATATTTCAGAGAGCAAGCATTCTATAGGGAAACTGAAAATGAAAAGCAATGAGTAAATAAGAAAGATTCAAAGAAAATAGCTCAGAGATACTGGCTTTACCTGGTAGAGAAAAGGCTTCACACACTGTTTCCTGGATTGTAGATACTGAAAAATGCATAGAATTCTAATTAGAGACAATCAGGGAATTTCCAACAGCAGGGACAATACAGGGAAGACATGGGGTGGGTATGTGCAAGGAATGGTGTCCGGTGTCCATCTGTCCATGTGGCCGGGGAAAGCTTGGGGGGCGTGGCTGGGAACAGGCGTGGAGTCGTGCGGGCCTGGCCTTGGAAGCCCACACGCAGCCAGCCGCTGAAAGCTCCCACGCAGACACTTCCATCCTCATGACTTCACCGCCCTCTGCATTGCAGGTTTTTCCAAATAAAAGGAGCAGACATGAGCTGACTAGTAAGAGTCCTGATACTTTTAATCACTAGAGCATCTTTTGTGCTTAATATATATCAGTATAATTTATTATGAATATTTGAAAAATGCCAAAAACACAAAATAATAAATCAAGAATAAGACTATTGTTATTATTCTGTTTTCTTCAACCTTTGATCTCTTGCTCTCCTTCCCTTGCTTCACCTATTTATCTGTCTGCCTGTCTATATATCCATATATTCAACTATTTCCTTTTGAAATTGGGAAGATTTAACAGACTCCATTTTCACCTAAAGTACAGTGTGAACATTCTTCTGTGAGGCTCTGTGTTCTTCCATCACAACAAATTTTCCATGTCCACATGTATTTCATTGACTAGATTTCCCATGGCGGTTTAACCAATGACTATCTCTTAAGTAGTTAGGTGTATCAAATTTTGATCTTTGATTTGTTTTCCTGAGAGTATAACTTTAGAAGTTGAATTGAATCATTCATATTTTACAATCAAAGCCTTAACTCTGTAGGTTTGGCAGTTTGGGATTAGGTTTTGAATGTGAAATTTGGCAGCTTATGGTATCGTAATCTTCAGAAACCTAATTCCACCAAAAGGATAAAATGCCGGCTTTTACCTGTGAAACAAAACTGATCCTTTTTAAATGACGGTTTCAATAGCAACAACAAAAAAGACAGTATGAGAGAAATTGCAACACAAGAGTCAGATGCTTCATGCATTGAATGTTGGTGTCATACTAAGGGAAACAGATGTCCTATTTTGTATTTCACCAGGATTGTGTTAGACATTACAGATTCTGTTGACTTCTTTTTTAACAATCATGTTAGGAAAATACCATCTCCTAAACTTTGTAACCTCTCAATGAGCCATCATCGAGATCTGTATCTATTAATCCAGTTGAAAAGACACACATTGGATACCTGACTTGAATTCTACCAGTGACCTGTTATCTAACAATAGCACTTTAAAATGATAAAACTGTGATCACAATGTGCTGGTAACATGCTATTTAAAGCCATTTAAGTTTCTCCAAAATTTGTAGGTTTACAATATGTATGTCAAAGTAGTCAGTCCAATGAATTTATCTAAGTTTTATTTTAGAGCAATGGGAATTGCAAGAGTAAAGTAAATGAGAACCATTATTAACATGAAATTTAGCCAAAGGGCACTATTCTTATGAAAAATGAAACGATGGCAGAATGGTCCTTAATTTATTTTCCATATGCATTACTATTTCCCATCATTGCTATTTCCGTTAAAGCAGAAACTTACAAGTCCGTCTCTTTGCTGTCTCTGAAGCTGGGGCATCTCTAATCAGTGTTCTTGTGTTTGAAAACTTGTGCAAATGACTGGGGTCATGTTAATTCTTCATTGCCAGTTTTTAAGTACATTTAATTCAGAGTAAAAATTTTATGGCTGTTAAATTTTGTACATGCAAAAGTGCTTCCAGGCTGCTTTGCCTGCCATGATATCATTGTAAAATTTCTCAGTTACTTGTGAATTTTGTTATGCATTTATATCCTACTATGATTAATGCAGTGAAAATAGAAAACACTTGTACATTGCAAGAGCTCACAAATGGGAAAGCTTTTAATTGGGTATGAAATGCTGTTCACATTCCCTGAGCAGAATTATAAAACAAAAAACTTACCTACCTTTATCACTCCCAATTATAAATTGTTGAAATTCCCCTTACGGGGCATACTGAGGGGAAGAACTCTTTTTTTTTTTCTTTTTTTTTTGGGGGGGGTGCGAATAGAGGTTATGACTCACCCAGTATATTTGCAATTTTCCAAATCTAAATCTGGCCGTATTTTCAAATGACCACTGTTATATGACTAGATTAGCATTTGAACCTTGTGCCTTTTAGATAATCAGACTGAACCATGCAGCTCTCATTACCTAAACATTGAAATAAATTCTTTACAGTTGAAACTTTCGGAAGACATGTGTTCTTTTAAGTTTCACTGAATAAATTGTTTTAACCTTAATATAACATTTAAATGCAGAATACCAATCTTGTAACTGTCACCAATGTCACTTGAATAAGACAGGACTGAATTCTGTGATCCACTACTTAATACTTGTGGAAACATGGGAAATTACTTAATTCTCTGATTCCCAGTGATAGATTAATAATAATACATGCATCCTTGGAATATAATGAGTCCAGTATCAATTAAATAATACACACAGACCACTTAGAGTGTTTTTTTATGCAGTGAGCAATCAATACATATTAGTTAAAATTATTTTAAGATATCTTTCTTAAACCAGTACACTAGACACAAAAAGTAATTTCATAATTAAATCACAGAAATTTAGATCAGTTCTCTCCATCAAGTTAAATGTGAATCTGAAGATAAGGACAATTATGTTTTTCTAAGTGTGTTTACCGAAGATTCAGAAACAGCATTATCTTATGAGATGAACATTAAGAATAGTATAAAAAGGAAAGAAAAGATGCATAAAACTTCTGTTCCAATTACGTAGATACTGCCCTCGGTGAGGATGTGCATGGCTCCCCTGCTCCCTAAGTGAGGGTGTGCATGTGACTGCCACCAAAAGTGCAGTACAGAACTGGAGGGAAGGGGGTAACTCCACAGTGGAGAAGCCGGCAAGCATCTCAGTGAGGTGATCACTGTCAAGGCATAAATCATACTGATGGTATGGACACTTGATAGGATAGGACGAAAATGGCACTTTATCTCTGTGATCTTTCTTCCTCCCCCAAACCCACAACCCCAGTTTAATCATAAGGAAAAACATCAGACAAATTAAAATAGAGGGAAAGCCAACAAAATACTTAACAAGTACTCAAAAAAAAAAAAAAAAAAGAAAAGAAAGGTAAGGTTATCCAAAAAAAGGACAGTATGAGAACCTGTTACAATCTGGAAAAATCTAAGGAAACGTGACAACTAAGTGAAACTAGATGAGATCCTGGAACAAAAACAAATAAAAACAAGGGCATATGAATAGATTATGGAATTTAGTTAATTATAATATATTCATATGGTTCATTCACTGTAACAAATGTACTCACCTGATACAGATGTTGATAACAGGGAAAAACTGGGTGTGACACATATAAGAACGTTCTGTACTGTTTTTGCAAATATTCTGTAAATCTAAAACTGTTCTAAAAATAATATAAAAATAAAAGAATTTATACTGAAACCCAAACCAGGAGTCGGGAAGAACTCTGTAGATTAAGACATCCATTTTGCGTAACCACGTGCCAGGAATATGTCCTAAACTCGAGGGGTCCTGTTGTAGGAAGAGAAGCTTCTAAGTTAAACAATGTTTGTTTTGCCAAGTATAAAACTATAATCTGAAAAAATGCAATTATGTGGGGTTTAAAATATAAGAACAAAATTCACATTCAAAATCGGAAAGAAATAAAATTATGCTGCACATGCTAGGGCTTATTGTATGACTTTTTCTGCTAATATTTTAATCATTTTATCTGTTAGAAAGAATGACATATCCTTAATTCAAAGGCTGCTAAATAGTATGAATTTGGAAGTTGCAAAGGAGATAAAAACAGTCATTGACTTGAATTAATCATTCGATTGTAGTGAGATGATTCAGCTGTTGAAAAAGTCGTGATGGGGGGGTTATAAGTATAATTTTCTGTATCTTATTTTGTGTCATTATAGATGTGGTTTAAATGGAATACTGGAGATGCAGTCAATTTTAGATATTATATTAGCCATGCAATTGCATTAATAATAACACAAAACAGAAGTGTCTTAAACAAGGCAAAACTTTGTTTCTCTTTCTCACAGAGTAGTTCATAGTTCGGCAGTGCAGACTTGGTTTACTCCTTTTTAATATATGGTTTCCTTCTTTGGGTCCAATTTTGCAGCTCAAATTGTCGCCATCTACCAGGCAGCAACGTGTGGCAAAGGATCAGGGTTCACACAGAGTCACTTCGAGGCACAATGTGGAAATCACAGACTAGATTCCACGGGCCAGAACTTTGTTCCATAGCTATGGCAATAAGCAAGAAAAGCTGAGAAATGTCTTCTCTAGGTGGTTGACCTGATAAGCAGCTAAAGCTAGGAGCTTCTGTTAGTAAAGAAATAGAGAATAACTGTTGGTGGCTCTCTGGCGTCCTTGCTGCCATCAAGTCCCGGTCCCACACGTCCAAAACTTGCATATAAAGCGCTGACGGGACTGTTTAAGATGCAGACTGTGATTTATCAGGTCTGAGACAGAGGTGCAGGTTATGCGTCTAACAAGCTCCCCAGTGGTGCCACAGGCCCAATTTTGACTTTCAACATTCTAGCCTATTTCTTACCCAAAAGAACTGCCTTTGAGCCAGATCTGGAAGGAGCCAGTGTTCAGGTTCAGCAGTACTTTTTCTCTCTGGTTTGTCTTTTCTTGTTGTTTTTTTTCACATATGTAGGATGGTGATGGTGAGTGAAATCACACACATACAAAAATGTACTATCTTTGCAAATATTCTGTAAATCTAAATAAGAAATAAGTGGACTCTTTGCAAAAAAGCTTTGCAATATATTTTCTCATTATGAGAGTACTTTATTTATCACTGAGATAGTTAATCTTAACAAACTGAGAATAGGATGACATTGTGGCAAGGTGGGTGAATGCATGTTAGAAAGGTGAGCAGGAAAATTCCAATGTGTGCATAAATCGAGAAAATGCCATATATTTCAAAGGGCAAAGAGGAACTGCTGAAAGTTTCTACTCAATCACAGCACGTTAGATTTTATACCGGACTTTTCTGTGCAGCAGAAAACTCATATTCTCTCTCTCTCTCTCTCTCTCTCTCTCTCTCTCTCTCTCTCTCTCTCTCTCTCTCTGTTTTTCTCTCATACACATATATGGTGCCAAAGAATGTACACAAATGACTTGTATTCATCTCTCGTTACCAGTATATATTGAGTATACATTTTAACACAGTGTTTTCCTTTCTTAAAATGTGTAGGCATTGTTTGGCACCCTCTCTATACACACACACACACACACACACACACACAGACACACACACACACACACAATACAGAGATCAGATATTTTTGTTTCTGTTTTGCAAGTATATCCCCATCTCTAGGCCCAATCAGTACAAGCTGGGAATGGGTAGAAACACGTAAAGCAAACATGTCCACAGGATGTACTCCTTGGAGTGGGGAGATTTTTCAGGCATGGGCATGGCTTAACAAGAGCAAAAACTCCCTCAGTATTTCCAGTATGTGAATATAACCATTTCCAGCTCAGGCACATAATTAACCCAAAGAAAATGTACATTATTTATTCCTCATCATTAAATCTTATAACATATGACTTCTAGAAATAGGGTAATTAAAGGGGTTCTTATAGTTTTTGTTCTAAGTGAAACGTTGACTCCAAGAGTCGCGCTGTGGAGCACCGTACTGCCTGGCCTCAGGGTCCATGGGCTTGGGAGCAGCTCATGCCCAGGACACGCCAGGTGGTGTTTAGGATAAAGAAAGGGAAGTGAAGCCTCCTAAAGTTCATTGAAAAAATGTACTGACTTCTTTAGATACTTCCAGTTCTCACCACAAGCAACACCTGAGCTATAGATTGAACTGTGGTACATCCTTGCCATCTGAGAATTTATCGTCTAGAAGGGGAAGTGAGGACATGATGAATGCAAATTGCCATAGAATATAAAAGTGTGTGTGATCAGTTGCAAAAGCATAGTTAAAACTCTGCATGTCACGGGCGTTTCACGCAATGATCAATACTAGTTGGGCTAATTAGGAAGGCGCTCACAAAATTACAGGATGAGGAGACATTTGGAAGTCAGATAATGAATGCATTGCTCATCCAGTCTCCCCTGGACTGCCCCACCAGATTTTTGTCCAACTTGATCTTAAAAACATACAGGAGTGGCAAAGCAACCACCTCTAAGGTAGTCCATTTGGAAGCTATGAGATGAAACTTGCTAATAAATAAACTTAGATTCCATATTATCTTAAAGAATAAGTGGGAATTCAATTAGCCAAGATTATTCCAAGTAGAGGGGAACAGGGAATTTATGTAGAAAAGCACCAGAACGTATCAAAGAAGATAATTTAAAATGGATGCCAAAAGTGAAAAACAAAAACATAATAAAACTAACTTCTATGAATGTAAGCTGAGAGTCTGGGCTGAATCTGTTCGTAAATGAATACTTACTGAGGACTCTTGAGAAAGCACATTAAGGAGGGATGACCTTCTTTAAGAAAACTCCTCTGGCAGTGGTATTCTAGATAGATTGAGGAAGAAGGAAGACCAGCAAAATAACCAATAGTCAAAGGTGAGAGAGAAAAGGCCCTCGTCTGCATGATCACAGCAGTGCTAGGCCTCAGGCAACCACAGCAGATGCTGAAAGTGGCTTGCCCGTATCCCTTATATAGATACATCATTTTTACACGCACTGGGGGACTTCCAATGGTCAATATCTGCATATCTTTGTACAGAATCTGTTCTCAGAAGGCCACTGTGTGTGAAAATCAGCACTTTTCCACCACGTCAATCCTAAACTGATGAGGAGGAATATATAACAAAGCCAAGTCCACTGACCATCAAGTGGGATATTTCTGGGGTGTTTGTTGACATTGTTTTCCAGTGTCCCCCATCGGATTGAGCTCCGGTTGCCAACTGTGGTTTAATAACACACTGTTGGCCATCTATACTTGGCTCTACTGTTTCCCATTTCCCTAGTAAAAAACTACTTTCGCCTGAATATTTAAAAATTAAGCTGTGCTTCTGAGGGAACCCAAACTAAGTCATTAACTTTTGTCAAAATGGAGGAAAACACTTTTGATGAATGTTCGCATTTAAAAGATGATAGCAGTTTAAAAGGTCTTCAAAGTACTAGGTCAAGGTCATTAAATAATTAAGTGAGTACTGATTGAATGCCTGCTATACGCCAAGCACTGCATTAGAGGCAGGAAATAAAAGAGTGAATGAAACCGAGCATAATATCCACCTTTGTGAAGATTATATTCTAGTGAGTGTTTGGTTTAATAATAAGACAAACATGTGAAAACAGAAACAGGCAATGCTGCAGAGTGCAGGTACACAGTGGGGTGTAGCTATGAGAATACATAACTATAGAAATTGACTCAGAGAGGTTAGGATCAGAATTGAACAAAGAAATCACAGTTACTCTGAGATCCAAAGACAAAAAGAAAAGATATGTATAAAACTTTATATTAAAAGCAAATATGTGTCATTAAAAAGATAGAAGGAATACCTGTGTGAGCTGAAGGAGAGTAGAATGTTTGACAAGCTGCAACTGCGAGCTCTTTCGTGGCATCTTAGGAGATAGGCTTGTAGCAGAAACAATTAGCTGTCCTTTAGAACTTGTCTCATCCTTCTAATGGAAAACTGCCCCTGGGAGTTGCTTTCCATTACAGAACATATCCCCAGACCTAAGCTCAGGTAGATACAGACACCAGACTGTTTCTGGCCAATGGAATGTGCTGCGTTTTCCCGAAAATAAGCCTAGTGGGACAATCAGCTCTAATGTGTCTTTTGGAGCAAAAAATAATATAAGACCGGTATATATTATATTATATTATATTATATTATATTATATTATATTATATTATATTATACCCAGTCTTATATAAGACCAGATCTTATATTATAGTAAAATAAGACTGGGTCTTAATGTTTGCTCCAAAAGACGCATTAGAGCTGACTGTCCAGCTAGGTCTTATTTTCAGGGAAACATGGTGTTACGATTGATGGGCGCATCTGAAATATCACGTTTAAGAAGTAATGCATGACTTCTTCACCCTCTCTTCACCCTTCTGTCAGAACGTAGAGAACTCTGTCATTAAGGAATGGAACTTGGGTTCCCCTGTCATAATTAAGTTGAATCCTGCCTCCCAGAAACACCTGTCTTATACTGTTACATGAATGAAAGAAAAACACTGTGGTAAGCCAATAAAATTCGGGGTCTATATGTTATGGTAGCTCCTCTAACTAATGCAGTGTCTTATATTAAGAGAAATTCTGAGTCATTGAGAGGTTTTAAGCAATGGGGAGATGTCATTATAGTTGTTTTTAGAATAACATTCCTCTGGCTACAGATCATAGATGAAATTTTAGACTAGACAGGGGGAGTGGGTATTCCACCAGGAGCCTCTTACCGTAGTCGTGATAAGAATTGACAATAGCTGGAACTTGGGCAAGACCAAACCCTGGTTAGCTATATATCTTATACTTAGGTTTTCCTTACAACAAGAAGAGAATAATCCATGACTCACAGTGTGTTCTACGTGGTTGCCACCAACACTTTCATTATTTCCTTTTGCCATGACATGCACAATATAACTCACAGGAATACCATTAACTAATGACAGTGGCAGGCACAATAGACTCATGAGCCTGTGTTCCACAATTTCTAAAACATAAAACACACAGTGACATGTTCATCCCATTTCCTTGTGGTATTACAAACATCAACTAAATCAATGTTTCTAGAAACTATTAATGAAATAACATATGTGCTAGAGTGACTAAATGCTTAAGATAATTAAACATAGCAGCATATCCTTTTTTTAAAATTTATTGTGGTTACAATTGTTAGTAAAATTACATAAATTTCAGGTGGACAATTCTGTATTACATCATCTATAAATCCCATTGTGTGTTCATCACCCAGAGTCAGTTCTCCGTCCATCACCATATATTTGATCCCCCTTACCCTCATCTCCCACCCCCCACCCCCCTTACCCTCTGGTAACCACTAAACTATTGCAGCATATCCTTTAAACTTAAAATATACTTGAGTTAGTCACTAATGTAGCAGTTAGTAAAAAGGATATCAATATGATAAAGAATTCTTGTTGATGGCATTCAATTCAGAGAGTTTATGTACATAATCCCAAATTTTCACTGCTTGATTAAAAAGATTTCCAAGGACCTTTATTCCTCCACAATGATAAGAAGGAGAATGTTGTTTCATACTATTTGGTTAAATCCCTGCGTACAGTGATATTGCAGGTCTGACAGGCAGAATTCCTACTGCCTTCCGACGATACTCCCAGGTATCATTGCTTCTTATCAGCTAGAGACAAACCTGAGAGTTTTAAATGGCACCAAGTACCAGACGTGTTTTCTATCTAAAATGAAACATCCCATTATTTACTCACAGAAGTAGTGGTTTTATTGAAGCTTGTCTACAACGTATCTTTAAAAGAGAACCTCCTAACGCATGAAGATCAATTGAAAGTTTAAGGGGAACGTGCAGTGCTAAATGGTATATGCCCTTTGAGCTGGGAGGTGCAATTCTGTATCACTTGTGAGAAGGCCTGCTGTTGGTTACTTTGCCATTCCTTCATTTATTCACGCATGCATCACTCCATCCATAGGCAGAATTATCATCTCAACTCTGTCTTTTTCCAGTTGTGTAATCTTGATCATGTTCCTTAACCTTGCAAGAGTAATTGATCTGCCTACGTACAAGGTTTTACTAGCATCAACTAAAGCTATCTATGTGAACATATTTTGTTAAACATGTTTGCATCTTAACCATTATGGGATGCACCCCAACTTTCTTGAATTCTCTCTCATCCACACTATAATCACGCAGGAGAGACCTCGGAGGGAATTCTTTTGCGAATCTTAGCATACTAACAGTTGGGAAAAAGCAAACTGGCGATAAACTCACCATGAAACTGCAAATGTAAGCTCTGTGATTTCCGAGTCATTCCCGCCACACTAGTCCCCGATTTTGTCGAATTGTGATGTCCCGTGTTAGGAATTACACAGCAACTCTTCCCGCCCTTTAAGGGGAATGGGTTCTGAGTCATGATGCGGACTGGATGACTGCGATGTCACACTACATTGTACCACGTTAACACATCACTGCGGTGCCGTAATCATGTGTCCCCTGGAACAGAGCATGTGCTTCAGTTACATTCTCCAGAAAGAACCGGTGAATTCCAAGGTGAGCATAACGTGATACGAGGTGTGAATTACCTGCCAGATCCACTCTAGTGTGGTGGTGCCCACGGAGTGACATTGTAACAACCAAACAGAGTGGTTCTCATTTGCCAACGCACAGAAAAAGATATCATTCCTCCCGTCAAACATAAATTGATTTTTTTTTTTTTTTTTGGCCTAGAAGGAGGTACTCCCAGTGAAAGCTGTGTGTCCAAGAGTATAATGATATTGATTCCACGCACTAAGAATAAAAACACATGGCATTTAAATCTGGCTACTTCAAGGATGAGTGAATAAGATGAGCACATATGTTGAAGAAGCAAGTTAACTGAGCGATCGTTAAAGAGCAATGCCATGACATGGCCAACAACCGAAATCGCATTTAGATGTGACTTGACATGTAGGTTTCTACGCTGCACAATCTGTACTGGGAGCCAGACGAGGCCAAGTTCAGTCCCACCGGGAGAGCCTGGTGTTTCCGAACGCGTGATAATCCTCAGTGTCTGACATCACACAAGATGACATGAGGATATGCAGAGTTGTTTATTCTAAATAAAATCAGTGGCAAAGTACCTGGGCTGTATATCTCATATGCTTTGGTAATTAGGTCACTGTGAGCTAAGATGAGAGCTGTATTTTTCCATCACAGGAATTTTGATATCTTGAGCAGTAAAAATTTGAAAATCAATGAAATTGCCCATAGATATGATGAAAACAAAATTTTCTTTATATTCTACCAAATATCCTTAGTTTCCTTCATACATTTTTATGCATAGTCTACATTTAGCAGTATTTATTTACTTTCTCTTCGCTGAGTACTAGGGTCCAGGAATAGAAGAACCATTTTAAATGTGTGGCCTACATACCAGAAGGGCTAATATCTAGTGCACAAACCACACTTCACCAGCAAATATGTGCTCTGCGTTATTCAGTTACATAACAAACATTATTTCTTATGAGCTCATATTCTTCTTAAAGAAAATAGTTTAATTATAAAATTTGCACAAGTGCATTACAAAAACATCTCAATGACAATTAGTTTGAACATAAAATAAACTTGATCTTTCTTTACAGTACCCCATATTATAATCACTGATTATTGGAGTGTTTGTTTTTTAAATTTAATTATTAGTTTCAGGTGTACAAAGCAGCATAATGATTAGACATTTACACCCCTCACAAAGCGATGACCCCCGGAATCTACTACCCCTCTGACATCATACGTACATAGCTATGACAATTGACTATATTCCTTATGCTGTACTTTATATTCAGTGACTATACATATATACCGGCGTGGGGCTGTGGGGCCCCTCCCTCTTCAGCAGGGTCCTATGCAAGTGAGGTGTCCCTCCCAGCGTTCAGCCACCATGTGTGGGCTTGGGGGCAGCCCACTTGCATCTCCCCTCCTTCCTACCGGTCTTGCTGTGGCCTCTTCTTTATAGCTTTAGTTACAGGGTTCTGTTCAGCTAGTCTTCAGATTATTTTTGAGGTCGATTGTTCTATAATTTATTTGTAATTTTGGTGTGATCCTGGGATGCAGTAGGTTTAGTGCTCACCTAATCCACCCTCTTAGAATTTCCTCAAGTTTCTTTTTTTCTTAAATCCTATAAAAAAAGAAAGAGTTAAGCCCTGAGTGAAGGTCTCTATATCTGGTAGCAATGTAATAAATGCCCACCAGGATTTTTTATGTAGACCAGTTTTACTTTTAAATTATCTTTAAAAGATGAAAAAAATATATAAAGCCTAATTAATTGAGCCAGGTTTTCATGAAAGTGGGCAAAATAGCCTTTTGTTGTACTGAACTGTCCAGGTAATGAGCTGTTGTAAAAGCTGCATTGCAAACCAAGAGGACAGAGACCAGCGATCTCATTTGAATCTCACCGTTTACACTTACTGCAGGGAGGTCACCTTGAATTAGATACAAGTCTTAATTATTGAACTCAAAAAGCAAAGGTATTTTTATTGCATTTAACAACACGTAATAATTAAAAGTAGGAAAAAGAAAATGTGGTGCAGTTGAAACTCTGTTTTGATGAACCTATAAAAATGTTTTTATAGACCTGGGAAATTCCAGAGTAACCAGAGTTATTAACTGCATTGATGATAAAATACACGTCAAAATTCCACACAAGCCACATGTTATTTTCGGGATCGACTGTCACTTAAAACTTGGTACTGACTTTATTACCAAGCCATGTTTTGTTGCTAAAAACACTTTACATTTAGTTTCTGATCAAAGGAGCACATATTTTAAATTAGTGCAACAATTTCAATCAATGGAGCAGAAGTTAAGTTGTGCTCAAAGTGTAATTAAGAGAAAAAAGGTAATAAGTCCAAGCAGAAAAGTATATGTACTACCTTTAGAAGAGTTAGGCTTTGAATTATCTTACCAGTTCTCCGCCTAGAGATATTTTGGAACCAGCTTCATCAATTTCAATGTTTTCTGGCAACTAAATAAAAATCAACTAAATTCGTAGTGGTGAGTTTACATTTTGATACATACTACACAGTTTACCGGCTAATCACTACTTATATGAACTTCCACTAATTAGGTGGCGGCATCACGTTTGCATGTTTGGTACCCCTTCATTAAATACCTTTTGCGGTTAAGCCTAAGTTAATTCACTTAGAAGTTTTTGGAAAGAATTATCGGCAATTAGAGTGATGCACAATTCCTTCTTATTGTTTGTGATTTAAATTTTAGTTGTGCCATTATTAGTTTCCTAAATTATCAAGTCATACCAGAATTATACTCAATGATACGGCTTTGCAACACTATGGATTTTCTAGCATATTCAGCACTTGTTGATGAGTTTGAGGGAAAAAATTAACATGGTTATAGAAACTAGAGAACCCTTTGTCCAACTAGACTGCAGGGCCTATATGGAAGGGGCTGCCCCAACACCCTGTGAACGTCTTAAAATCAGGAGGCAGTAGAGCATACTAAATCCTTACTAATATATATTAAATGTTGATCTTATTCTCCCGTAATAATATCTAATATTAATTGCTCATCGACTATGTGCAAAGCACTGCTGTTATATACCGGGGGTGCCAAATAAATGTACACAAGTGGACACTTTGGTCAACGTTGCTCAAGCAGTAGTTCGCCGTCATCAGAAGTGTCTGGACGCTGATGGGAACCACTTAGCGCACGTCTTGTCATTGCAGAAGTCACACGTGACTTGTGTTCATCTTTTGTCATTGGTGTGTATTATTACAGTTTTAGTAGTTTTCCTTTCTTAAAATGTGTATACATTTGTTTGGCACCGTCTGTATATTTAAAACATGTGCATGCTATTACTCTCCTCTTTGTCTACATCAGGAAACGGAGGCACTGCTGTAGCCTGAATGTTTGTGTCCCCAAACTTTATATGTTGAAACCCTAACCCCCCAAAGTGTTGGAATTGACAGAGGGGCCTCTGGGAGGTGATTAGGGTGGAGCCCCAGCTATGAACTAGAAAGTGGGTCCTCATTGGACCACACTGGCTCCTTGGTCTTGGACTTACAGCCTCCGGAACATGAGAAACAAACGTTTCTTGTTTATATGTAACCCAGTACGTGGTGTTTGGTTAGCGGCCCCAGTAGAGGAAGACAGGTGAGAGGTTAAATAACGGACGCTTAGCACACAGCTAGTCAGTGGTGCACTTGGGGCCAGGGCGGCATAGCACGGCCACCGTGACACTGACCCGTGCATTTTACTGGAATCTGGAGCTGAGAAAAGATTTTCAGGCGCACTCAGACCACCACTGCCACCCTCCAAGTTAATTAATCACAGAAATGACTGGAAATCAGACTGTCAATGAATAAGGGCGTTTGCGTTGCATTTGAAGGGTGGAAAGAATCCTGAAAGATGGTGATGATTCGAGTTTATTTTGGAGAGAGCTGGACAAGGGATGTAGAAGAACAGAGTAAGGGTCTGGGGGGGACGAGGGGCGTGTATTTAGGGAATAGCGTGGAAAAGGGCTGCAGAGTGAGTTGGACGCCTGCTCAGAACTTAAACATGGACATGACCAGTGTCACTTCCTCTGCATTTGACAGGTTGTCATCCCTGACTTTGAAGATTTCACAGGAAATGGGTGATGTTTTATGAAAAATACTTCAGAAGATTAATTTGGCTGTTTGGGGGATACATTGGCAGGTGATCAAATTGTTTAACCACCATGTGTCTTGATTTTGAAAACAGGAATAATAACCCTGTCCAACTCATATGGTTTAGAGTTAGGGTAAAACATGATTAAAACACTCCTGTTTTCTATTTTTGTGAAATGCTCTGGGAAACAACTTTTAAAGTAAATCCTTGATAGCTTACTTTTTGTCATTTGTCATAAAAATAGAACACCCCGAAAATAGGGTGATGATTTTTTCCTGTTTAATGTGAACAACACGTAAATATATAAAACACGCCTGTCTAATTAGCTGTAGAAACACACTGAACAAAAATTAATTACAAATATGCATTTGCCATCTATGTATAAACAATTATGCATTCTATCAAACAAAATAAGACCGGCTGCAAAAGCAAGCCTATAAATAAGGGTCTAAATAATAAAATGGTATAAAAATAATTCCAAACTACTGAGCGTCACAATGGATGGCTGCATTATTTATGCTGTAGAACAATGCTTAACTCATATCAGTACAATTCTCCTTTAATAGTGAACCCTCAAGCACAGTAACCGTTCCATTATGCTGCGAGGAGAGAGAAATTCCATTTTACAAAGTAGGCTGCAGAGCCTCATACATATTTTACAGTCAGTAAAAGGTATTTTTCCAATATAAATTTCGTGTTCCAGTGTAAGAAGCAGTTTGCAGCAGCTGTTGTATAATTTTTAAATTACAAAGACCTTAATCTTCATGATGTGTAAAAAAGGAAGTGATAAAACATAACGAAAATAAAAACACTTTGGAAATAGCAGTGTCTTCAAAAATTAACAATCCAAATGCTCCACTATTTTGGCAATTGTAATAGAAAGCCTACATTCCATGAAGTTTTCAAATTTTGCTGGTGAGCATTCCTCGCAGAATAATGAAAAATTAAAAAAAAAAAGAAAAAAAAAAAAGACCTTGCTTTAGACCTTTGACCACCCAAATTATCACCATTGCCAATTCCCGATGAGAATGTAATTTGCTTATACCACTTTATGATTTCGTCCTTTTAAAACCATTTGTGTTGGGTAAGTGGGAAGGACACTAAAATGGTATAATCTTACAGGCTGGTTTTCAGCTCTGTCCTCAGCAGGCTGACCCAAGTGCCTGGCATACATCACTACACCTCCTAAGGCCTCTATTTCCTTATTTGGAAAGAAGATTAATTGAACTATGATAGTCTCTAACAGTCCATTGCAGCTCTACTTTTCTCTACCTCATGGGCAAGGCCTTCTGATTTTTTATGTCATCTAGTTCTGCTTTCCCTTACGATGTTTGCTTTGTACTATCAGTAAAAGACTGGCCAGAGCGAATGAGGTTCCAACCACAGTTTCAGTTGCCTGACCAAGGACAATCCCAGCCATGGTGGACATTCAAGATTCTTGGAATCTGGAAAAGACATAATTAATTGGAAAACTCAAAGCACATTCTATTAATGTTTAGTAAGTGCTGTGTTTTTATATGTAAGACATCGCCTAGATCTTAGAACATATTTTTGTCCACATGCTTCCCACTGTAAGTGATGAAAGCCTACAATTCTGTTACTATCTTCCACCAAATGCCCAATTCACAACACTTTCCATAAAAATAAATAGATGATTGGCATTCTATTTAATTCAAACCTGAAGACAAAGATAAAAGACAAGTGGGAAGGGAGCACTATAAAGAAAGCTTTTCGTTGTCTCCTTCTGAATAGCTCTCACATGTGTACACTGATGCTGAAAGGTGTAGAGAGTTCAGTTTTTATTGTGTGGTCAAAAGCCAAAGACTTTAAAGATGGCACAAGAGTAAAAGTGAAACTAGGATATTTACATTTTCTTTTGCTACACGAGGACAGTCTCTGTCCTTCACCACGGCCCTCCTTTACTAAATATATTGACATGCCCGATTTCCACCTTGCTTTGCTCTATAAGACAGGATGACCTTTCCACTTTTATTCAGCCTGTGGCTTCTGGAAGGCTTTCAGATCCTAACGTTTTTGTATGAAAAACTCTTCTGGCTTCAAGAGAAAATTCTCAACAACCTGAATTGTGAAGGGTGAATACTAATGGTGTGTAATTGAATGTCTTATTTAAGATTTTAAATAGAAAAGAGAGTGGCTGTTTCAGGGAGAGAGAAAAAAATTCAGCAAAGTCCGTTTTTAACAATGACTTGGGACATGAACACCTGGTTCCAATTCTAGCTCTAGCCTTAACTGCTTGCAGAACTTTGAACACTTCACTCCATTTTTGTGACTCACAGCAACTTTCTTGCAAAATGCATACTTGAATGAAATCAAGAATGGCAGGTAGGTGACCCACATGCTGTCAAAACTCCACCTCCTGAATCCAATCGTTTGATAATTGCTCATGCCACATTTTGCCTCTGAGATTGGACTCTTCTTCACATAGTGCTCAGAAAGCCACTACAATTAATTAAAGTTGGCATATGCTAGAGACTGAATGATGCCCCCACTCTCCAAATTGATAAGTTGAAATCCAAGCCCCCAAGATGATGGTTTTAGGAGGTGGGATCTTTGGGAGGTGATTAGGTCATGAGGCTGGAGCATTTCTGAATAGGATTAGTGCCCTGATGAAAGAAACTGCACAGAGCTCCCCCACTCTGTCATCTGAGGACAGCGACCAGGTAGCCACCTATGAACCAGGAAATGGGCTCTCACTAGACATCGGATCAGCCAGTACCTCCATCTATTATTACTCTAAGTTTCTTCCCAGTGGGAACATTTTCTAAGTCCATGGGTGTATGGCTGACTGGCCTTGGGTCACAGAATCATAACATTTGATTTACTCTGTTACAACTGTTACCATGTTGGCCCTTCAGTAGTCACAAACTTTCCCTCATATTGTTGTAGGAACATGTTTCTGTGAGTCTCCAAATGATGGAGGGGAATTTTGTTTGAGTGAGTGCCGGGATCGTGTCTTGTGAGACTAAAGAATGGAAACATGGACCCAGGAGAGGCAAAGAGTTTTAAAGAGAGGATAGTCTACTGAAAGCAAAGCGTCAGAGCTCCCGAGCAGGAGGGGGTTTCAAATGGGGGTGCCCAGTGACTGAGGCAAAAGCTCTTACTTTTATACCTTCCCTTACCTGTTTGGGGAAGGGAACTGGCGCCTTCTAATGAAATTCATCTGCCAGGTTTGTTCGGCTTGCCCATCCTGAAGGAATTAGCAAAATAACCCACTCTTATCTATCAGATCTGTTCCGTTTGTCAGGCCAAAAGGAATTTTATGATTAACCTCAAGGCCATGTTACATTTTGTCCTCGAGCGAAGGACTGATTTCAACACGTGGAGTTTTAGGATGTGGCTGTCTTTTGTTTATTCCACCAGGACCTCCCTGTCCACCAACGACATGCTAACTAACCTGTCTCAATATTAATCCCAAAGCAGACTTTCTGGAGTACCTACTCATTGATCCTCGCTTGATTCCAAATGAGAAGCATTCATTCTGTTTTTCACTGCCACTTAAGAGGTGCCCCAGCCAGGACTCGACATTTGCCTGGGGCAACAGTTGGAGGGTCACAGGTGCCCATGGCAGCCCTAGCCGATCTTGCTGATACCTTTTCTTTATAAATATGCTCAATCCCATCGATTTCTACATTGGTGACAGAACTAGTAAATTTCAGAGCTGTACTTACATTTCCTTTGTTTGGAGCCTGTTGAGTTTGAAATGCATAAAAGTTCACTGTGAATTTCTTTTATGCGTCAGAGTCAAAGACAGTGGCCCTTGTTCATGTGGAATGGGAGTTAACAAGTACGACGGCGGATCCGGGCTGAATCCGTGATCACAAAGTCTGGCCCTCACTGGCATCGCTTTAGGACTTTGTGAATGTTTTTATTCCCATGGCCTTCCACAAAACTCCTCACTAAGAACGTCTAAGCCAGATCCTTACTGTAGCATTGGATTGACTGAAAACTTTTAAACCCTGATCAGTGAAATACACCCAGTGCTACTTATTCCCAGCAAGGAAGACAGCTTGATCCTTCGGGAGGAGGTATGTGTGTGTTGGGTTGAGTAGTCTAGATTTATGTTTCATTGAATTAACCTGCCATTTGGGTATTTTATATGTGGGTATGTAGTGTAATAAACTTTTTGAGAGAGTAATAATAAAAAGCAAAACAGTTTATGTAAGGGGAGTCAAGGGAAGAGGTAAATATCAAAAACAGATAGATATTCCATCTCATTTTCAGTCACAGATTTACCTCACCCTCCAGCATGTGATGTGATTACTGACAGGAATGCATTTTCATATATATTTTTAATTTAACACAGACTTATGTGACATTTACTATGTGGCAGGTAAATTATAAATGTATTACAAATATCAAGTTAGTTTTCCCGCAAAGCACTCCTGAGTCTTAGATACTATTAATTAGGCCAAGTTACAGATACAGGAATACAGTCACTTCCCAAGGGCCCTCAGCTAGGAAGTGGTTGAGACAGGATTTGAACACAGTAATTTGCTCCAAAGTCTATTCTTAACCACCATGTTTTGTTATTCAGACCACTGAATTCTTATACCATCCCTTTAAAATACCACATGTGCATGGGCACTTGTGAGTTCGTGCGTGTGTGTAATTCACATCAGAAGATTGCAAACACTCCAAGGACTGAAGGACCTAGGACAGCAGGCACACCAACTCAAAAGCCAGCTCTGGTTTCCTGATTACAAACAAGTAGCTTAGAGAAACAATGATTTGACACATTGAAATATTACTCTTTGGAACAGCTTGTTCTAGAACATACAAAGTTATTTCTATGACATGTTTAAGTAAATTATTTCAAATTTAACTCAAAATTACACATGAGTAGTTGGGAAGACCGGCTGGTGGATGGGGCACTTCAAAATTTGGAATCTAACTCCGTATTCAATCAAAGCAAGATTTCATACACTACATTTCCATTGACTAGAATGCAAAATGAGCTTTATTTTTTGAAACTTTTATTTTTAATGTACAAATTACAATGCACATAAAATGGCAATAGAAATCCAACTTTGAAATGTTGGTAATAAAACAAATACTGTGCTGTATGAAAAATGAAACATACCAATTTTGTTACCTTTAGTTACTCAACTGATTGGTGAGAATGAGGCTAGCAGATGTTTGCTTTATAATCTGCATTTAATTAGGTAAAAACAGCAAATAACACTGCAGAACTCCATGAAATCCTATAATTTTATATGACCTTTTCTAAGGAAGACATTGCCTTCGCTGATATTTCTTGCAATTTTTCTATCATGACTGGTATTCTCTTGCTAATGAATGGTTATCATTTAGGAATATATTTATAGTTTATGTAGATACTTCACTCTAGTTAATGGATTTCTTTATTACATATGAAGCCAAATAATTTGAAAACTGTGAAAATCAGAGTAAATTATTTTAGGTCTGCTTTTGTCAATACGTATTTTTGGAGTTCCTACTTTGTGAAAGACACTCTAGTGGGTGTTGAATGGAGTATCAAGGTGACAGATATCCCAGTGTTTCCTCTCAAGTGTCCCTAACCTGAAAATGCTATAGAACTTATACATAAACCCAAATTCACGTGTTTAATTATGTAAGGACGTACACGCAGGCAAATACCTACACATTTGTATGTATATTCTTACGTCAAATAAAAATAAAACATATCATTGGCTTTGAAGAAAACCTCACGGTGTCAATCAACCATTTGCTTAATAAATACTTTATTACCATTAGTTTTGAAGCTCTAGTAGATTTTGATTAGTAGATGAATGTGGAAAAACATAAAACTCAAAGCCTAAACATTGTCTGGAAAATTTGGACATGGGGAAGAAAATTTAGGGTTACCTTAAATCTTTTTAAAATATTTTTGTGAAATATGCTAAAAATATCTATCTCTAAACAAGTCAAATTGTTTTCCAATATATATAAAATAAAGTACTGATTGAAAATAAAGCATTGTATCAGTTTAAGTTGTAACTTTTTATTCTTTCTCAGTGGCACATGGGATCATGGTTATCTTTCCAATGACAGCATGTCAGATTTATTTATATTATATGCCCCAATACACTTTCTTGATTGAAAGAATAATGAACAGCAAAACCAACAGTATGGAGCACAGTTTTGAGTTTATGGATCTGGCCCGGTAATCTCATTTGGCAGATTTCGAAATTGAGACATAAAAAAGAAAAAAAAAATGGCATTGCCAAGGTCCCGTGATATTTTAAAGGCAATATAGTACCAAAAATAATTGTTCTGTACTCCTTACCAATGCGTTTCCATCAAACCAGGTGCCATCTCAGAAAGGTCAGCATTTCTACTCATGACCAGTAGAATCAAGTAGACTCCCAGATATCCACTGAAAAGGTCAACCTTATTTTGAGAGGCAATGTCCTTTAATAGAAAACATCCAAACATGGATGGGAGCATGGGAGTTAGAAATGAATTTGAATCTTGGCTCTGCATGAGAAGCTGCATGACCCTGGGAAGACAATTAACCTCTCTGAGCTCCATCAGTAAACAGAAATGATGATAATATATGGTCTTATAAGGCAAGGGTTAAAAACTTTCATTTGTAAGCACTTCTAGAGCTGGGCATATAATAACACTCAGCAAATGGTTGTATCCTTATTTCCTTTACCATCCATCATTCTTGCCTAATTTTTACTTCTCTCTCTCTCTCTCTCTCTCCCTCCCTCTGTCACACACACACACACACACACGCCCCTTCCATCAGGGAGATGTCTGGTCCTTTTCAAAATGTCATATTAGTCCTACATTATGTTTGTTATGAAATTTGGTTTGCTCATTCTTTGTTGTTTCCATTTATACATTGATATTTCAATAATGTAGGTAAAACTAAAGTGTGCTCTTGCTGTAGAAAATTACCTAATTTTCTTATCAGATTCATGTAACTTACAGTTGTTTTTCAGCTGCTTTTACTGATTCTAGAGTTTATATTCTTATGCTTCGGTGTCCAGGTTTAGTTTTGTCCAAAGAACTGGGTGAAATAGTTTGGACGGGAAGATATTTAACATAACTCTTAATGACCAGACAGTCAGTGAAAAGTTGTCTTAGACTTTAAGAGACACTTAGTGCTCTCCAAATCAATACTTTTTGAGTGGATAGGCTTTGTAGAATTTATATATCATTCTTTTCTCTCAGCACACTTAAGTCTTTTCATATTTTCCATTTAATGTCAACATCCTAACTTCTGCCTTCTGCCTATGTTCACAAGTAGTCACTCAGCTAATCGGGAACTATCAGTATTCTTAAATAATCTTGTCTGTGCATGTCAAAGTATAATTATCTCAAAGTTGAAAACACAATTTTTATACAAATCTAGCAGTACGATTCTCCTCACTCATGAGGTAATCAGCAGGAAGCAAAGTTGACTCAAAGGAGAATTATTAGAAAAAAGGGTCACAAAGGTGTTGGAAAAGAATGTGGGTGAATACTGCTAGACCAGATACAAAACTGGTCAGTGTTCTACAGGGAGATAAAACCATAACCATGAACTTATATTTTCTACTAGAAAATAGTGATTTGCATCTCTGACAGACAAAAATCTAGAAGTTAACACATAACTTTACCGAATCTGGGCCTTTAGTTCATAGTAAATATTAAGTCAGACAATGGTACATTCCTCAACTGCAAATGATTCAACAGTCCATGGGTGGATCCGTAAAACAATGTTCTAATCTAATGTCACTGGGACAGTCCATGCTGACCTCCCTTTGCCTGACTCTCAGGTTTCGGTCATCTCTCTTACTTGTGTCTGACCAGCCACCAATAGCACATGACACCTAGAATGACACCAAGAAATGTTCGCTTATTACATAGGATGGTTTGATGTAAGCAACAGAAATCCATTTAGGCTAACTGAAGTTTAAAGGGAATTTATTGGCAAGAATATGGGGTAACTCAAACTATAAAGGAGAAATTGATGAGTTAGGCTTGGAAAGGGACCAGAAACAGAGCACCTCTGTAGATGAAAGCAGAAGGATCAAAAGGTCAAAAGGAAGGTATGTTGGTTTCCTCGGGCTGGTGTAACCGACAACCACAAACAAATTCATTTTCTCAGAGTTCTTCCATCTGGGTGGGAGTCCAAATCGGTGTTGACAGGGCCATCCTCCCTCCGGAAGGGAAGGACTTCCAGCCCCAGTCAGTCCTTGGTCCTCGGCCACATCACAGCAATCTCTGCCTGCATTGTCACGGACTGTCTCCCCTGGGTGTCTGTGCCCATTTATGTTGGATTAGGTCCCATGCTGATTCAGTATGACCTCATCGTGACTTGATTGCCTCTACAGGAGACTATTTCCAAGTACTCACAGCTACTGGGGATTAGGGATTGAATATATTTTTTGAGCAGGAAATAATGCAATCCACAACAAAAGTCTCTTTATTGCAAGGATGAATGGACTCCCGCCACATTTCTATCAGATATGACTGTGTTTAAGGCTCAAAATCCTGGGAGAAAAATTCAGATAACCAAGTCTGGATCCCATGTCTCTGCATGGTTCACAGAATTCCATGCAACTAGGTTGTTGGTGTTTTACAAAGTACAATTCTCTTACCAAAATGAATGCTAAGATAACAAAGACAAAAAATTCTCTGCATATCTTGGCATCAATCCATCATTTCCTTCAGGCCCCCCAATCTACTCATCACAAAACTTTCAGTAAATTATCTCAACATCATGAATCAACAACCCTGACCTTGTAGATAACTGAGAAATGTGTTAAATGAAAACAAAAGCTGGCTTTTTCTCCAGATTTTTTTCTATTTTCTTTGTCACAAAATTACCCTGATAACACAGTTTACAACCAGCTGCTGTAAATTTAGAAGGAAAGCAGGCAAGTAAATGGACCACATTGTCTGATTTTTTTTTTTTTTTTTTGTCATTGTGGGATTGACAAAGAAGTTTAAAACTAAAAGTGAAAAGCAGCTTTAATATGTGTGCAACTTGGAGATACGCTGCTGAACTCGACCTTGCTGAGCACCTTTAATTTTAGTTATTTGAAAGAGAAACAAAGACCCAGCTGTGATGGTGGCAGCAATGCTACCAGCAGAAATGAGTGTTATCCTACCACCACGGGACAGGGAGACTTGCAATCTGCGGAATGCAGAAGCTGAGTGCCTTATCTGACTGGTGGAGCTGGGTGGTAACAGTAAATGAGGTGGGAAGGAGGACGACACCTTTATTCTGGCTGCGGTTTGGCTCCACCAGAGTTACCTGCTTAGCATTTCCTTTGGAGTGCGTTCAGGTGATTGAATCGCTTAGTTGCAGGCCCTGATAAGGAGAGGAACTAATTTCCTGAACGGAAAGCGCTCTCAAGTGAGGTGTGTTAATCTTCCTCATTAGCTACTTACAGTGTAATTGTAGAAGCACTTGACCTTGCCTGGGTCAAAGTGTGAGGTGGTACATTCTTAACACAGAGGCAGCATAAAATGGGTTAAATACACCAAATCCTTAATTCTTTCTACGATGTCATTTCAGTAGAAGAGAGGAACCCCTCAGAGGGGCACTGCAAATGCAAAATTTTTCAAAATACAAACAGAAAACATGCAGCGTGCCTGAGTTCAGCTGTCATCTCCCTGCGATAGTCCAGGAGAGGACAGATACTCTTAAGAACATGGCTTCTAAAATTATCATTTATAATTGACACTTCAAGAAAAGGGTAGATAGAAAGCATCACATCCGATGCCTCTTCTCCATCTGTGATTTAACTGATTGATGGGAAACCCTAGAGTAATGTCTCAGAAATGAATTTCAGGTACAGGGACTTCTCTTTCCCAGTCAGCCTCTGTCTCCTGAGAACTTGGTTTGGGGGAAGAATGGCGTCTGTAGTATCATAGCAACAGAGCACTGTCCGTTTCTGGTTCCACGTGTGAGGGAGGAGCTGGGAAGTAGCTGCTGTATCTTCACAAATAAAACTCAGAACAGACTGGAAAATCAACAGTGCGTCTGGGATGCATGAGAGAGGGGAGGATTCTCTCTCAAACCTTTGCCCCCAAGATTGGAGAGAGATGGGATTCGGGAAGTCACAGCTTCCCCCAGCGCAGACTCACTAGAGGAAACGAACAGGGGGGGACCAGGGTCAGACAGAAAACTCTCCCCTGTGACTGACACTCCTGGAGGCTCCTGTGCTCAGCTCTGGGAGTCAGACTCAGGGGACCCAGGCATCAGGGGTCCCCACAATTTTATTTTGAGATTTACTCCCATGGGCTTGGCCAGATTCCCATTGTAAATATTGGAGAAAAGTCTCCTTTTGCTTCTGGCAACAGGAGGGAAAATGAACCATCTGAAATACACTGGCACACTCTGTGCTGTCCCCTCAGGAAGACTAGTTACCAGAGACTAACCTGGTGAGGTATTACGAGCACTTACCTGACCTGGGGAAAGGAAATACCCACCTACAGCCGCTGGAGCCACCCAAGCCATCCTGTCCTTTCTAGGGGGAGGGGGGAGGAGGTGCTGAGAAACTTGTAAAGTTCACAGTGCAGAGACACGTGGCTCTTCTCAAGACTGAGAACTAATCACAGGGTTTCAGAAGGCACCCCCATCCCCACCTCACCCAGTGTGATTAAGGCCTATACAGCAGTCGCTTTCATCCAGTACATCACATCTGGCTCTCAAGGAAAAAATTACAAAACGTACCAAAAGGGAAAAAAAAAAAAAAAAACAATTGGAAGAGACAGAGCAAGCATCAGAAGCAAACATGCCAGGAATGTTGGAATTACAGACAGAATTGAAAACAACAGGACTGATTTGCTAAGCGCGCTAGTGGCTGAAGCAGAGGGCACGCAAGGACAGATGGGCAGTGTCAGCAGAGAGATGGGAATCCTAAGAAAGAACAAAAAGAAATGCCAGAGATAAAAAAAGGACACTGCAACAGAAACGAAGACTGCCTTCCATGGGCTCATTAGTAGACTGGACAGGGCTGAGGAAAGACTCTCTGAGACACAGGGTATATCAATAGAATCCTCGAACCCTACTAGTGAAGAGAACAAGGACAACAAAAAGCTGAACAAAATGTCCCAAGACAGTGGCAAAGCCACAAAAGGTGTGATAGGAGTGTAATGGGAATAGCAGAAGGAGAAGAAAGAGAGAAAGAAACTGAGAACTTTTAAAACAATAGGACAGAGAATTTCCCCAAAATTAACGTCAGACACCAAACCACAGAACAAGGAAAACACCAAGCAGGATAAGTGCCAAAGAAATCACACTTTGGCATAACATTTTCTCTATTTCCCCCCAGTTTTATTGAGGTATAGTTGACCAAAAGTTGTAATGCATTTAAAATGTACAACATGATAATTTGATAAGTGTATACATTGTGAAAGGATCCCGTCAGTCAAGTTAATTAACAAATCCGTCACCTCAGTTACCTTCTTTTGGGGGGTGAGATTGCTTAAGGCCTACTCTCTTAGCAAATTTCAATGATAGACTACAGCATGATCAACTACAGTCACCACCACATACATTAGATTCCCAGAGGTTATTTACCTTAAAATTGAATATTCGTACCCTTTTACCAACCTCTCCATATTTCTCCAAAACCCCAAACCCTGGCAAGCACCGCTCCACTCTCTGTTTCTATGAGTGTGACTTAACCTTTGTAAGATTACATGTATGAGTGATACCATGCTGTTTGCCTTTCTCTGTCTTGCTTATTTCACTTAGCGCAATGCCCTCCAAGTTCATCCGTATTGTCACAAATGGCAGCATGTCCTTCTTTTTAAAAGCTGAATAATAATCTATCAATAGCATAGATATACCACATTTCCTTGTGCATTCATCAGTCGCTGGACACTTAGGTTGCCTTCATATCTTGGCTATTATAAATAATGCTGAAGTGAACATAGGAAGGTAGATATCTCTTCGAGATACTGATTTTGTTTCCTTTGGAAATACACTCAGAATAGGGAATTGCTGGATCATATGTTCTATTTTTAATTTCTTGAGGAATCTCCAGACTGTTTTCCATAGTGTCTGTACCATTTTACATTCCCACCAATGGTGTACAAGGGTTCCCTTTTCTCCACATCCTCGCCAGCCTTTCTTATCTCTTGTCTTTTTCATAATACAAAAACTAAACATATATATTATGGTTTTGGTTTGCATTTCACTGACATTTAGTAACGTTGAGCATCTTTTCAGGTACCTGCCGGCCATTTGCATGTTTTTCTTTGGAAAGATATTGTGGGGAGAGAGCCCCAGAGAGCAGTTTCCAGGCTCTCAGCCTCATATGGAGGGGTGCTGGCTCAGGTGGTAGATGGCCGTCAGCTGTGGCTGGTTGGCCGTCAGCTGTAGCTATTGAGCTATTGGCTACTGGTATAACTGCTGTGGCTACGGAGGAGAGTCGAGGAGAGTAGAGGAGAGTCGTCGGTCGGTTGGCAGAAAAGTGGACAGCAGGCCGCACGTCCGGTGAACCCAGCCTCCAGTGAGACCATAGTGGTATGACTTCCCTACCTATGGCTCCGTGGGTGTTCCTTAGGGGCCTGGCCACATCCTGCATTCTTATGTGGGGAGCGGAGCAGAGACCCCGCAGGCCGCCCCAAACGACACCTGTGTTCTTGTGCAGGGAACGGGAGCAGAGACCCCGCATGACTCCCCACACCACAAATGGCGCAGCAAGCAGGGTTTCTCAGGGTACCACCAGTACTTCTGGGCACAGCCAGACTTCCTGGGCTTCTTAGGGTACCACCAGTCTTCCCGGGCACAGCAGGATTTCTCAGGGCACCACCAGTACTTCTGGGCACAGCGAGACTTACTGGGCTTCTTAGGGTACCACCAGTTCTTCTGGGCGCAGCCAGACTTCCTGGGCTTAGCCAAGGCTTTCAGGGCACCGCCACTCTCTCTGGGCTCAGTCAGACTTCCTGGGCACAGCCAGGGCTCTCGGGGAAGACGCTTGTCACGTAGATTATGAGGCGAGACCGTATAGGGGTGGAGTGTGGGGACAGAGCCCCAGAGAGCAGTTTCCAGGCTCTCAGCCTCATATGGAGGGGTGCTGGCTCGGGTGGTAGATGGCCGTCAGCTGTGGCTAGTTGGCCGTCAGCTGTAGCCATTGAGCCATTGGCCACTAATATAACTGCCGTGGCTATGCTAGCAGGAAAAATGGGGGCTAGCAAGAAGATGGTGGCTGAGCTAACAAGAGCGCATTGCAGAGAGGCGGATGCCATCAGAGAGAATATAGTGATATCACTCCCCTGTCTATGGCTCCGTTGGTGTTCCTTTTTGGCCTCACCATGTCCTGCATTCTTATGTGGGGAGCGGGACCAGAGACTCTGCATGCCGCCCTGCATGACAGATATCTATTCAGGTACTTTGTCCATTTTTTAATTGGGTTATTTGGTTTTTGTTTTGTTTTGTTTTTTGTTTTTGTTTTTTTGCTGCTGAGTTTTATGAGTTTGCTGAATATTTTAGTTATTAACCCCTTACCTGCTATATGGTTTGCTAATATTTTCTCCCATTCCATAGGTTTCCTTTTCAGTTTGTTGATGGTTTCCTTTGCTGTGCAGAAGCCTTTTATTTTAATGTCGTCCCACTTGATTATTTTTGCTTTGGTTGCCTTTGCTTTCAGTTTCAAATCCAACATAATCATTGCCAAGACCAATGTCAAGGAGACTAGGAATTGTATGGTTTCAGGTTTTGCATTCAAGTCTTTGATCCATTTTGAGTTGATTTTGAGTGTGGTGTAAAATGAGCGTCCCATTTCAATCTGTGTATGTGTGTGTGTGTGTGTGTGTGTGTGTGTGTGTGGGTGGGTGTGTGCGCGTGTGTTCTATAAATGTCAATTATGTCTGTTTGCTCTAATGTGTCATTTAGGCCTGATATTTCCTTACTTATTTTCTGTTTGGATGATCTGTCCATAACTGTCAATGACATATTTAGATCCCCCTACTATAATGGTGTTTGGGTCAATTTCTCCCTTTAGTTCTGTTAGCAGTTGCTTTGTATATTTTGGTGCTCCCTGATTGGAGGCATATATATTGATGAGTGTTATGTCTTCTTGTTGTATTGTCGCCTTTATCTTTATGTAATGTCCATCTTTGTCTCTTGTTACCTTTTTTATCTTGAGGTCTGTTTAATCTGATATAAGAATGGCTACACTCAATTTTCTCTGGATACCATTTGCTTGGAATATCGATTTTCACCCTTTCACTTTGCGTCTATATTTGTCCTTATAGCTGAGTCTATATTTCTCCTTATCTCTTGGAGGCAGCATATAGTTGGCTTTTGTTTCTTGCTCTAATCTGCTACTCTGTGCCTTTTTATTGGTGAATTCAGTCCATTTACATTTAGGGAGATTATTGATATATGAGGATTTCCTACATCCATTTTTGTCTTTTGTTTTCTGGTATCTCGGTGTCTCCATTGTTTCTTTGCCTTTTTGTTGCTGTCTGTTATTTTACTGTGGTGGTATTCTATGATTTTTCCCTCTGTTTCTTCTTTTTTTTATGTTAGATATCCCAGTTCTGGATTTTTTTTTTTTTTTTTTTTTTTTTTTTTGAGTGGTTAGCATTAAGTTTTTGGAAAAGAAAATTTCATATATAGTCATCCTTTTTCTTTGGCATGCTTCTTATCTCCATTCCCCTTTGCAGATTCAGACCTTTACTTTCTCCCCTTTTATGTGTTTGTTGTCACAAGCTATCCCTACTTTTGCTGTGAGTTGATTTCTGGGTTTCAGTAGCAAGTTGTCTTTTTCCTTTAAAAAAATGGTTTTATCTTCTTTACCCTGTATGTTATGTTTAAATATAGTGCCCTATTTTGTGTAGGGGTTGCCATTTCCTGCTTCTGTCTGTCTGTTCATAATACTTCTCATGGTTTTGTATTCTTTTGTTTCAGGTCAAATAACTTCTTTCAGTATTTCCTGTAATGCAGATCATATGTTATTAATAGAAAATTCCCTCAGCTTCTGTATGTCTGGAAACATCTTTATTCCTCCTTCACGTTTAAAGGATATCTTACATTTCAATCTTTTGCATGTGGATACCCAGATTGTCTGACTAGCCCTGTCTAAGACTTTCAGCATGATGTGGAATAAAAGTCACGAGAGTGGGCATGCTTGGCTTGTTCCTGATCTTACAGGAAAAGTTTCAGCTTTTTACCACTAAGCATGCTGTTAGCTGTGGGCTTGTCATATATGGTCTTTATTAAGTTTAGTTATGTTCTTCTGTACCCAACTGTGGAGATTTCAACATCATGAAAGTGTGTTGAGCTTTGTCAAATGATTTTTCTGCATCATTAAAATAATCATATGATTTTTTTATCCTTCATTTTGTCAATGTGGTGTATCACATTGACTGATTTGCAGATGCTGAACCATCCTTGCATTCCTGGAATAAATCCTACTCGATCATGGCATATAATCCTCTTCATGGATTGTTAAATTAAGTTTGTTAGTATTTTGTTGAGGATTATTTGCATCTATATTCATCGTGGATATTGGCCTGTAATTCTTCCCCTGTAGTGTCCTTGCCTGGCTTTGGTATCAGGGTAATGTTGGTCTTGCAAAATTAGTTTAGAAATGTTCCTTCCTCTTCAGTTTTTGGAAGAGTTTGAAAAATATTGGTATTAATTCTTCTTTAAGTGTATAGCAGAATTCAGCAGTGAAAACATCTGGTCCTGAACTTTTCTTTCTTGGGAGGTTTTCAATTACTAATTATTTCTCCTTACTCATAGTTAGTCTGTTCAGATTTTCTCTCTTTTCCTGATTCAGTCTTGGTAGGTTGTATGTTTCTAGGAATGTATTCATTTCCTCTAGGTTGTCTAATAATTTGTTGGTGTGTAATTATTTATAGCAGTTTTTTTTACCATCCTTAGAATTTTTGTGTTGTCAACTGTAATGTTTCCCCTTTCATTTCTAATTTTATTTATTTGAGTCATTTCTCCTTTTTTTCTTAGTTTACCTAAAGGTTTGTCAATTTTAGTTATCTTTTCAAAAACAACATGTCTTAGTTTTTTCCATTATTTGTATTTTCTTTCTAGACTCTATTTCATTTTTCTTCTCTCATCTTTATTATTTTCTTCCTTCTACTAACTCCTTCCGCTAACTCTGGGCTTATCCCCCCTCCCCCCCCCAGTTCCTGAAATATAGTGTTAGGTTATTTATTTAACATCTTTTTTTTCTTAATCTGAGTGTGTATTACTATAAACTTCCCTCTCAGAACTGCTTGCTGTGCCCCACAAGTTTTGGTATGTTGTGATTCCATTTTCATTTGTCTCAAGGTATTATTTTTAATTTCTCATTTGATTTCTGCTATGACCCATTTATTGTTCTAGAGCCTGTTGTTTAATCTCCATATATTTGTGAATTTTCCTGTTTTCTTCTCTTTATTAATTTCAAATTTCAAACCATTTTGGTTGGAAAAGATGCTTCATAGATGCTTCAGTCTTCTTAAATTTGTTAAAATTTATTTTGTGGCCTAATATAATTATTACAGCAATTAAATTAATAATTTATAACCTTTCCAAACAAAAATCACTAGACCCTGATGGGTTCACTGGTGAATTCTACCAAATATTTAAGGGATAATTCACACCAATTCTCTAAAATTACTTTCAGATGATAAAAGGAAAAGAAATACTTCCTAAAATATTCTACAAAGCCAGTATTATGCTAATACTAAAACCAGGCAAAAACACTCCAAGAAAAAAAGAACTCCAGGCCAATACTCTCAGAATATAGATGCAAAAATCCTCCAGAAAATCTTAGCAAATCATATCCAACAATGTATAGAAAGAATTGTACATGTTGACCAAATGGAATTTATCCCAGGTATGCAAGACTGATTCAACATTTGAATATCAATGAAAGTAATTCATCACATTGAGCTAAAGAAAAATAATCATATGATCATATCAAAAGATGCAAAAAAAAAAAAAAAAAGCTTTTGACAAAATCCAACACTCATTCATGATAAAAACTTCCAGTGAACTAGTAACAGAGGGGATCTTCCTCAATCTGATAAAACCATAGCTACAAAATACGTAGAGCTTACATTATATTCAATATTGAGAAACTCAATGCTTTCTCACAAAGATCAGATAAAAGCAAGAATGTCCCCTCTCACCACTCCATGTCAACATTGTAATGCAAATTCTAGCTAATGCAATAGTACAAGAAAAGGAAATAAAACATACACAGATCAGGAAGACAGACACAGAACTGTCTTCATAACAGATGACATCATTATTATGCAAAAAAATCAAAGAATCAACCAAAAAAAAAAAAAAAAAAAGAAAGAAAATTACAACTAATAAGTGATCAGAGCAAGGTGGCAGAATTTAAGTTTGATGTACAGAAATCAGTCACTTTCCTACATACCAGCAATGAACAAGTGGTATTTGAAGTTAAAAAGGCAATACCACTTAGATTAACACCCCTCAAAATGAAATACTTAGACAAAAATCTAATAAAATCTAAATACTAAGACAAAATAAATCTAACAAAATATGTCGAAGGTCTGTATGAGGAAAAGTATAAAGCTCTCTGTGATCATGGATAAGAAGACTCAGTGTTGTCACAATGTCAATTACTCCCAAATTTGACCTGTAGATTCAACACAACCCAGTGTGCTATTTTGTCACAGATGAATCAAAGGCACCAGAGGAAGTGGAGGTGATGGGATTTTCTGTGCCAGGTGAGAAGTCATTGTACCAAACACAGGGAAAAGCACTTCTCCAAACTCTGATATGCGTAATGAAATGTGTGAACACTGTGGATGACCTACGCCACTTGCTACATTAGAAAGTGAAGCCTAGTCAATTCAAATTGTGCTCTGAAAGTCTAGTTACCGAGACTGGCAAGAGCTTAATACCAGTCATTTTCCTTGGTTCCTTCCAACGGTTGAGGAATCCCCAGATCCTGGGCTTCACACCTTTCAGAAACATCAGGAAAGCACATGAACATCAATATACTCTGGTCACTGCTGAGGATGCTTCTTGTCTAAGACCTCAGAGACCAGTCGAAAGGAGTCAGTCTCCTGGCTGGTCCCTCGCCCTGTATCCCAAAGCAGTGAGCTGCAGAGTCCTACCTCTCAGAAGACCTGTGCAGCCACACCTATCGAGGCCCTGACACCTGTGGTGTGCTGGTCACCTCCATTGGGGCATTCTTCAGGTGAGCCCAGAGCCTAGAACATATTAACAGTAATTCTTCTTAAAGACATTCCATCACTTTATTTTTCAATAAATTACTTTATTACTGTTTTCAGTTATCCCAATGTTTTTTCCTTATGAGGTATACAAATTAGTCCATTCTTTATTATCCAGACATAGAAAGATTATGTTGGAATCACCCTCAATTCAGTCATTCGTTTACTGATTCAACAGCGTTAATTGATTATGTCCTACACAGCTGTATCTGTAGCTCGAGAGGAAAGACCTTATAGAACATATAGTATAGAGGAAGAACAGAGCTGTGAATATACCCAACTGATGTGGTAAATGGCACGGTAGGGTGTGCACAGGGGTCACTGAAAGCTCAGAAGAACAACATCAAGTAAGGCCTAAATGTCAAGCAGAAATTAGCTCCGTGTCCTGGGAGGAGGACATGGCGAGTGTAAAGGTGCAGCAGAACGCCCCCTAGTGCATATGGGACAAGCTGTGCCTGCGGCTCCTGGGGATAGTGAGGAAGGAAGCTGGAAAGAACGGTGAAACCAAACTTGGGAGTTTGATGCTTATCTTTTGTTGATGAGAAGCCACTGAAGAAATTTAAGGAGTTGAGCGAAATGAGCAGAATTAGAATTGCCTTGGAGAAGTCCCCTCTGTTAAGGTATAAGGAGAGAGTAAAGGGGGAGACGGGGTGGGGGACAGGTTGAAGGGCACTTAGTCAGCTGGGAGACCTGTGCGGCTCTGAGACTGGGGGGTGAAGATGGGACACTCAGCAGCGCTAAGCATTTTGTGTTATTCCACTTAATTCTTGCAACTCATTAATTACCACTGAGGAAGCCAAAGCTTAAGAAGTTAAACAATTTGCACTTAGCTTTTGAGTCACAAAGCTGGGATTTGAGTTCTTAAATCTCTTTCCCCCTAAGTCCAGACTTTTAAGTAGAAGAAGCATAAGGAGGATTGGGAGCGGGGGGAGGACGTCGGTGGCTGGGGAAGGGAAGGTACAGGCAAAGGAGGAGGGTTTTTTCATTGCAAGAATAAAGCAAAATGACGTCAAATGAAAGTGTGCCAGGTGTAGTTCAAAGACTCAGATGTTAATCTAAGACCTTCTTCTCTTCGTGCTCATTTATTTTGTGGGGTCAGCCATCTTTCAATTATAAGCACTTCAGTGTCTGAGTTTAAATCATAGTGGATTTAAAATAAAATATTTGGATTAAACACAGTTTGACCCATCCTCCTCAAATTCATGCTGTCCTTTTAAGAAAGTTTACACTATTTTCATGATAAGCTCTTTGAATGCTGAGCTATGTCTCTTCCAAATCAAAAGAAATAAGCAACAAGCATTTACAGACTGCCTGACTTAAGCCAGGGCTTTCATTTATGTTGTGTTTTCTCATGAATTCATCAAACTGATGAGTAAGTTGTGAGTGTTTCTTGGACCCGGTTTATGTGCGCCTCTACCTTTGCTCAGTCTCTCTGCCCCTGGACCTCAGCTGCTGCCCAGTGACAACCTCAGTACAAATGCCTCGCCTTCTTAAGCAGCCTCAAGGGTAAGCAGACTCCAGGGGTTTGGATGCAGCTTCCATGTCACCTGTCATTAGCCATCCCAACCCTACCTACCAAAGTCTTTGTCTCCTCTCCCCTCTGCTGAATTCAGATGAAGCGCCTCGCACCCTGGCATGGGGTCTGGCTTCTCTAGACTGCCTAGGCAGGCGTGGTGACAAAACCCAGAGCGGGATGTGGGGGGAGTTAGAGCATTAAGGCCTCCTGGGGTTAAATGGACCAATGAGAAAGAGGAGATGGAAAGAAGCCGGCAGATAAACATGTCTTCCCTTCCCACTGAGGGCGCTGAGTCTTCGTGGCTCCACACTGCCCGTCTGGAAGATGCCCTTCGTGACCGGGCAACCAACAGTGTCTTCCTGTGACACTAACCAGCTTGTTGACCATGCAGCCAGCCCTATGTGTTTCCTGCCCTCCTCTCCCTCACTCCTGCTGCCATCAGATGTACCTCCCAGAAAAGATTTAGCACACAACCTCTACCTTAGCTGTTTATAGAAAACCTGACCTATGAAAAACTATTATTATTATTATTGTCATTATTATGTTAGTATTCTCAGCCAAGGAAAGTATGATTTAAAACACTAAGTCTGAGGTCACACAACGAATAAAGGGCATGTGTGAGATTTGAACCCTTCATGTCTGATATTTGCTTAGGATATCAACAGCTATTTCAAGGTTCATAGATGGCGTTGGTAATTATTATGGATTGAATTGTGTTCCCCACTAAAGATATCTTGAAGTCCTATTCCCAGAACCTGACTTGACTTGGAAATAAGGTCATTGCAGATATAACTAGTTACATAATTATAGTTACAAGTTATAAGCTTATGTCATACTCAAGTAGGATGGGCCCATAATCCAATATGACTGATCTTATAAAAGAGATGCAGTCAGACACACGGGAGAATACTGTGTGACAACAGAAGCAGAGATTGGAGGATACAGCTGTGAGCCAAGGACTGGAGGGCACCACCAGAAGCTAGGAAGAGGCAACAAAGGATTCTCCCCAACGGGTTTCAGAGCGAACATGGCCCCCATGACACCTTGATTTCAGACTTCTGGCTTCCTGTTGTAAGCCACCCAGTTTATGTGACTTTGTTACCGCAGCCCTCCAAAACTAATACGGTGATTCTTGACAAGTGTCAGGAGATTTGCTCCAGGATGTATCAGCTCAGATTTGGCCTTGAGGTCACTTAAAATTCATATACCTTTTTTCTTTTTTTTCTTTTTTTTATGATCGTGAAAGTCATATACCCTTATAAAAAAATTTACAGTAAAGTAAAACAATAAAAGTGAAGGATTCATAAATCCTATAACCCAGAGCTAATTGCTGTCAATATGATTTTAAAATAGTTCTAACTGTTTATTTTGAAAAATTTCAGACACACGTAAAGTGAGAGAGAATACTATAGTGAAACAACTTACACCTAACCACCTAACTTAGACCATTGTCAACATACGGCCCATCTTTTTATCTACACCACCATTGTGCTCTCACTCTATTGGTGTATTTTAAGTCAAATCCAAGACATTGTATAATTTTATCCGTAAACAATTCTATCTGTATCACCAAAAGATAATGACTTACTTTGTAACCTAATTATACCATTTTCATACTTCATATATTTGAAAAGATTTTCAGCATCACTTAGTCAATGTTCCATCTTCCCCATTTGTTTTTAAAATGTGTTTTTACTATTTTGTTTGTTTAGATTGGGATTTTTTTTTTTTTAATGTCCACCACATATCATTTTGTTGAGACATCTCTTAAGTCTCAATGTATTGGTCCCTTTCCTTCCCTTATCTGTTTTTCATGTCATGAATTTGTTGAAGAAATCAGTCATTTGTTCTAAAAAATGTCTCACGATCTAAAATTTGCTGATTGTTACTCTGCGTTGTCTTCAAGATACTGCTGTGTGCTGTGTGTACCCTGCACCCTGGTGAGAAGGACTTGAAGTTGATGAGGTTCTGGTTCAATATTTTGGCACAGATAATTTATAGGCACAGATAATGCTGAATAATCCCTATTGTGTCACATCAGTAGGCACATCATGTGTGTGTGTTTGTGTGTGTATGTGTGTGTGTGTGTGTGTGTGTGTCCCCTAAGATGGAAAAGTGTTGACAGCCCGGTCTAGCCGCTACAAAGCTTCCTACAGCTTTCAATACTTGCTTTTGATTTTAGCAGCTATTATCCTTTTTTCATTAGTGGGTACAAAATACCCATCTGTGGGTATTATTATCTAAAATAATTCTGTATAAAGAAACTCTGCCTACAATGAGGTACAGGTTGCATGGGAAAGGTAAAAAAAAAGGGCATTGCTTTTCCATTTATTTACCATTGTTGTGTCATAATGTGTTTGCATATTTTACGTTTTGGTGCATTTCAATCCATTGCCATTATTACTATTTTTAATTTCTGCACTCCCATATCTTCCAGGATAGGGCTGTGCTCTTAAAAATGACTATAATTTCCTTTTAATGTAAGCACAGTGGTGGTGGCTTCCCTCCCTGTTTGGGGGTTCAAGATGTTCCAGGCTCATCTCACACTCTTCCTGCCCCAAACCTGGACTCAGCCCTCTCTCCCTCTCTGCATGGTGTCCTGATTCCTTTTATTAGGAAAAGGTATCTAGTGACCACAGTCTGCATTCTGGAGCTATTCGCTATCTGGGATGGTCATGGTCTCTAGGCTTTTTCGTGGACAGATCTAGAAAGCACTGTGTGAAAAATGTTATGAGTTCTTTCTGATCATTTCAATTCAAATGTTGGATGTCAGAGCTTTCGCTTAACTTCTTTGTAGTTCTTTTAACGATTAAAGTCATGTTTCCTAATGACATGCAAAGTACATATTTGCTTTATCCCAAATATGTAGGTAATGATTTGAAAATAACAATATCAAAATTATAAAAATATTACAGATAAGGTTTTAAGGTTTTGTTTTGTTTTGTTTTGTTGTTTTACCATATTTTTGTCATTGAGATATATTCCACACAGCTTGTAGAAATTATTGGAATTCAAAGTTTCTTGAAATAATTCTTCTTTATACCATTATGCCACTAACATTACACACAGGTTCCTTTGTTTCATTTTCCTTTAGAGGATAAAGATTGTTGTTCTCCACAGTGCATGATTATATAAAACTTTTGTCGGTTCCTAAATCCATGATTCAAAAAATCAAGGCTGTGTCTTCTGGCCTATTCTTTTCTTCCTTCCTCCTGTTGGTAACCGTTTTTATCAGTTTTTCTTTACCTTTCCATCTTTTTGTTTTGTTTTGTTTCAATACAATGTAGTCTAAATACTGTTCTGCGTCTTTCTGGAAGTACGCTTGTTTAGTTTTCCATCATATAAATTTAACTATAATTTTTGTTTCACCGGTCCCATATTAATGAAGTTAAAGGTTCTCTTTTTTCATATTATAAAGAATGCCATGAAAAAGTATTCTGTATATAAATCTTTGCCTGCCCTCTCATTATTTCTTTAGGCTGCAGTCCCAGAAGTATCATTTCTAACTTGATTGTGAATATTTTAAGCTTGGTCATCTAAGTGCCAAGTTGCTTTGCCCAGACTTGGTACTCCAGGGTACTTTCCCCCATCACAATGGCAGTCCCAATTGTCTGCGCTGACAATCTCACGTGAATATGAAAGTCATTATGGTACAGCCCATTTCTGTAGCATTTCTTTCTTCAGTGAATTCCATCAAGTTAAAAGGTATTGAAATTTTGTACAAAATTTCAAATCATTCAAATCAATATTCTAATGCAGAGCCATTAAAATATAAACTCATAAAATGTGTGCATTATGTCTTGGCATTTCCAGAATGATGTGAAAGTTTTATATCTGATGTCCATGTTCTTTCCAGTCTCCAAGCACAAAGTAGTTATGGGAGAGACGTCGTGATGTTCAGAACAGCTTCCTTTCCATGTTAGGGTCCCACTCAAATCTGACTTTTTATTCTTCTGTTCTCAGCATCCCTCCCCAATAAAATGTACCTGTGTCATGTCAGCTCGCTCAGAGCCCTCATAAATGAAAAGTAGCTAGTACGACAAATAGACAAGAAACACAGAATCAGTCAACCGTGCTGATGGCTCTCAGCAAAGCTAAGATGATACAGTGATAGTTACAAGGTAGATGCCCATATTATGGGGGGGGGGGGGCGAGGTCACACCACATTTGGAGTATTTATGAATGCAACAACTATGCAGCACCAATTAGACACACACCAGGGACTATGCTGGGAAGCTGAGCCCACAGCTGGAATTACAAAGACTTGTCCTACGCGGACGGAGCACACAGCCTGGAGGGCGATGCAGACAAATGCCCCATTGCAAATGTGCCTGATGCTTAGTTGTGAGTCCCAAGCTTTCAGAGGAACCTTGCCAAACTAGTATGTATGCAAAGGAGTAACCAGGGTGAGGTGATACAGCTGGTTCTTAGGAGAAAAAGTCAAGAAAATGCACTTTGTAGCCAGGAAGTGTAAGTGGAATAGGCTATTTCTTGGGAGCTACACATTCTTGGGAGCACTGTTTTACTGGAAAAGTATTTCCCAGGTGAGGACTTAACCAACAGTTGACCATCATTTCTCTTTAACAGTGTGCCCTTTGTCTAACATACATCAGAGGTCACACAGATAGTCTCCACTTTGTACGGTGCCAAGTGAACTGACATGAGTGCACAGCAGAAGCACATGGGAAGTGTGCAAAGCAAGGGTTCTCTTCCAGTATTTGCACATTCACACGTCTGTGTCAACTAGTGTTGTGTGAAGTGAAGACTGGTGGTTGAAGTAGGTGTGTGAGTTGGGCAGCCTCGGCATATGCCCTCTCCTGACATGGCCCATGGGACTTGCAGACATTTGGGAGATCCTTAGAGTTCCTTAGAGAACAATCTGAAAACTAAAACAAGAACTTCATGAGGAAAAAGGCTTGTTAGTTTTTTCTACTACTGTACGTCCATCCCTAAGCAGTGAATGTAGAAAATCATCTGATGAAAGCTCCATATATTGGCGAGTCTGCCCTCTTCTGGATAGATGCCCAGGTCACACCCTGCCAATGCCACCTGTGCCATGGGCCGCATAAGACTCACCACAGTTAGCATTAATCATTTGTGAAATTTATGGTTTGATATCAGTCTCTGTCCTCTAAAATATAAATTCCATGTTTCAATAATTGTGTTTAGCTTGATCTTTGTTTTGTCTAAAGTGTCTATAAATAGATGCTCACTAAATATTATTGATTGCATGAATTAAATAACATAAGGGAGCAAGGAAAGAAGGAAGAAAGGAGGGAAGAAAGGCGGGCAGGAGGGAAAAGGAAGGAAGTACTAACTGTCAGATTTTATACATTAAACTCCATCGATGTGATGCAAACAGGTTATGGGGTGCAAGTAATGTCTTCTACAGGATCACTATCTTCAGGCCTGCCTCTTAACTCTGTGCTATGCCCTATATTAAGCTCTTTACAAATTTCATCTTATTTGATCTTTGAAATACAAGGATGAAGTAGTAATTTTTATGATCTCCATTTCACATTCCAGAGAGCATCTGGATAAAGTGCTGTGAATACTTGTTGGTAACTGTCTCCATGTGTTGAGAGATCCACAATTTTCCAAAATAAAGATCACTCTTTGTGTGATAACGTTTGACCTTTAGTGACTCATAGATTTCAGGACTGAAAGAGTAGATTTGGAAAAGGCATAGTTCTCACTTTAAAATCACCCCACTTTCCATCCTCTCTATCTGTGTATGTACAGACCACTCCTAACAGTCCCCTAAAACAAAGGCACAGAAAATGGTCCCTGCTAAGAATCACAAGGCCACAAAGACCCGTTGAGTCTCTTTTTCATCCTGGAGTAGCTTGAGAAAGCAAGCGGTGCAAAGGATTTCCTTTTTGTCAGCCTGTCTTGCCCCAAGGGGAAAGTCAAGTTCAGTGAAATATGACAAAGTGCTTTGAGATCTGAGGAGCAAATTATACCAACTCAAGGCATTTCATGTAAGTTAAAAGTGGTTTTATGCCCTTCTAAAAGAGTATTAACGTTCCCCTTTTAGAGGTTTGTGCTTTGAAACAGTGGAAAAATCAAAACCTTATAATTTAATCTTTCTGCTTCAGGGGACACTTGTAAAGACTTGGGGAATAATAATACGATGCCTTTCACTCTGAACTCTGACGTGATGTACCCCTGTGGGTTTCCTAAAATAAGATGAAGGCTACAGAGAAGAATATTGCTATCTAAATGAAGCCAATTCTCCTGGACAATTCTTCATTAACAAAATTCTCGTTTTATGGGCCCCGACTGAGCACTGAGTGCAAAGTACTGACAATCTGAGTGGTCACTAAGCATCCATACACCTGGAGCAGTTATCCTTGCCGGGGTGAAGTGCGTTTTTCAAAACATGTTTTGCTGATATTCCCCTAAGAGAGAAAGTAATAAATAGTCCATCTTCTGTGCTTCTATTTGTTACATTAATCCGGGAGTTTAGTATTATTGTAATCATCTTTTAAACGCAGTCCCGAAAGCTTTGGGGACCCTTTTGAAATGCTCTCTTAGAGTGCCAGGGTACCAGCTGCAGCATGTTTTATGTAAGTATAAACTGTGCTTCATCTCAAAAGTGACTCATGAGTCTATTAAACATAAGGGCCTCCGCCACCGCAGCAATCCCACTTAGGATATTAGGACGCCAACGACGTCCAGCCACGGCGATTACCTGCGCAGTGCGTGCTTCCTCCTTCCTTTTCATCTGTTTGTGTTGCATTATTGAACAGGCCTCTTGGTTCCAGGCTGTTCATCCTACTCACCTGTACCCCCCTCACCTGCCTTCCAAAGCAGATCCCAGATGCCAGGCTTCTGAGTGCCTGGCACGCAAAGGCCCAAAGATGATTGGTCCCACTGAGACAGGCCCCTTGCCTGTTGGGTGACAGGTGTTGGAGAAAAGGAGAAGCAGATTTTAGCCTGTTTATGGAATTTTTATTACAAAAGGTGCCATCCCCCATTTGTCAGGGTAGCAACTACGAGCTTCCAAAACAGACACATCCTGAAATTTTAGAGGCATAACACAGAATTGTGTGCGCGTGTGTTTTGTTTTCTCTGTTACAGAGTCACACATCTGGGGAGATGCTTGGCTCCAAGGTCACAGCAGCAAAGGGAGAGAAGAGATGGTGACAGCAGACCGTGTAGGAAATGAATCCCCTCAGGCAGGCATGTTAATGTCATTGTTTATATTCCCATGTGCCACATTCATCTCTGAGAGACCCGACAGTGACAGGGCAACTGAGTATGGGGTGTGTTGGAGGTGGGGTGCCTGGTAATGTCACGTCCGCAGTGTGACCTTACTGTGAGATTTGGTGTCTGTCATCTCTCTGCACTCTAACTTTTCTTGGATGGGGGACGGGGAAACCAGGGCCATACTGCTATTCAGAGATTAGGTAGGGAGTTAAGTTTCCTTAAAATAAAAAATCAGAATGTAACCTTATGTTGGCTCAGAGGATCCACTCAGGAGAATGTTCTGATTTCCTAGAAGGTTCACCTACGTAAGGAATCCCTGAGATTGTCATACACAGAATCTCCCCCCTTCTGCCTGGATCTTACCATAAAATAGTCTATTGGGAGATAAGCGGGGGCACACGAGCACACTCACACACACACACACACACACACACAGAGACACACACAGACACACAGACACAAACACACACATATACATACACAGACACACACACACAGACACACACACACACACACACACACACACACACACTGGCCTTAATACTCTTTACATGGCACGAGAGGCCCTATATTTAAGCCTGGCTTTGTCCTAGAGAACCTGCATGTTCCAGGAGCTACGTTCCAGGAGGAATCACTGATAGGCCGTTAGCGGTCAGGCACATCTACATGAGAAGTAAGCACATCAAGTCCCCTGGGGGACTGTGCCACTGGCAAAATGAGAGCGAGGGAGAGGTCATGGGGCTGCACCACCCGTCGCTGGTTTCCATCCCGTCCTTTATATCTACACACCCGTAAGTGTGCAAGTCTCTTTATATCTACACACCCGTAAGCGTGCGAGTCTCTTTATATCTGCACACCCGTAAGCGTGCGAGTCTCTTTATATCTGCACACCCGTAAGCATGCGAGTCTCTTTTCATGAGTGCCTTGTGGCAAGTACAGCTCGATCCAGTGTCACTGTGCAGGGAACACTAAGGTAACTGACATAGGTCATCATGTAATTTTTAAACGAGTTCATTCATGAGGCAAATGGGCGAAGCACGGAAGCCAAGCCGACCCACATTCCACACCAGAACCATTCATTTAGTAACTGCCTTCTGTTTCACTGCACCTCTTATTTCAGTCACTTAGTAACTTGGACGACTTTTATTCATTTATTCTCACAGCAAATATGCATGAAGCCCCTCTGTGCCCACGGATCCTCCAAGCACATATGAGTGCTAAATAGATCGTCCTCATTTCCCTGAAGGAAGGAGGAAAGAGGGAGTGAAAACACGACTCACATCTCAGAACACTGGTTTACAAGGAGTTTCACTGATGAAATCAGCAGAAATCCAGAATTGTGGGGTTCATCGTGGCGTGTCTCCCAGCTGGGTGCCAGGGGCTCTGTTGCACAGACCCCCATGTCTCTGGGCTCGGGATCCCATTTGCATCTGTAGTGAGGTGCACCTGTGAATGTGTGCAGGATGTGACAGGGGCGGGCGTCTTCCTCCAGCAGCGGAAGCTGGGTGCTGACTGCAGCACTGGCCCTGCTGGCTGGACCCTGCGTCCTCTGACAGTAGCCACCTTGAGGCCAAGGGATCCCTTCCTAGTTTCCTGTAACTTTCTTTTGACGTCACAATGGCAGCAGCACCTTTTTGACTTTCTGAGAGCGGTTTACAGGATGTAACCTAAAGACTCAGTGGCAGTGTTTCCCACCCATCTTCTACTCTGGCCATCTTTTCAAAAATTTGTCAGCACCTAACTCCAGGTGTGATGTGTTTTCCTGCTTGAAATATTTAGAATGTTTTCTTTTTCTGCTCTGAAATCTACTGAGGCAGAGATTCTTCCTTTTGCATAAGGTTCTTCATTTTAAAATATCATGCTGAGTGAATGAAATAAGTCAGACAGAAAAAGTCACGAACCATATGACTTCACTCATATGTGGGATATGAAACTGAAAGCAACAAATGAACAAGACAAACAAACAAAAACTCATAGACACAGACACAGTTTAGTGGTTACCAGAGGGTAAGTGGGGAGGGGTGGTAGATGAGGGTAAATGGGGTCAAATATATGATGATGGAAGGAGAACTGACTGGATGGTGATATGTAGATAATGTATTCTAGAAATGTACACTTGAAACCTATATAATTTTACAAACCAATATCACCCCAATAAATGTAATTTAAAAATAGGATTTACTGAAGACGCTGTGTATCCTGCAAACAGCAATTGCATGGGCTTTTAATTTGCATTACATGCAATAAGAATCCCCTTGTCAAGTGTTACTGGAAACTTGTGCATTGTATATCTATGCTTTCAGGCTCACAATTAAAATTATTGGTAAATTTATTGAACACACTGGTGTGTGGATGTGTCCGTGACGTCCAGCAATGAAATAACCACCCTGGACTTTGCTTTAACAAAGCCCCATTCCCCACACTTGCCTGATCAAGGGGATTATTTTTTTAATTAAAGTTTATTGGGGTGACAATGGTTAGTAAAGTTACATAGATTTCAGGTGTACAATTCTGTAATACATTATCTATATCTCACATTGTGTGTTCACCACCCAGAGTCAGTTCTCTTTCCATCACCATATATTAGACCCCGTTTACTTTCTTCTAGAACCCCCTCCCCCCTTACCCTCTGGTAACCCCTAAACTATTGTCTAATTGTCTATGTCTACGAGTTGTTGGGATTTTTTTTTTTCCTTTGTGGAGCATCTTACAGAACTATACTTTAGTGACTACAATGCCATCGGCGTGTGGCACACTCTTCCTTGCATGGAAATAGTAAAGGCTTTTACTTTTTACTTTTTCATAGATCACCTTTATGTTAGAAAACAAACTGAACCACGTGGGCTTTACCAGAAGACACAATACTACAAACAATAACGTATTACTATTTGAGAGCTGGGTGGGATATCCGGAGAGCGTTCTAGTCAATGGGCTCCTGAGTGTTAAGCAGATGTGACAGAAAGCGATAGAACCTGCTCACCTAAGGCTTTGCAGGAGAAAGCCATGCCGTCCTGTCTGTGACACGGGTGCCGGATTCTGGGCAGTTAGTGTGTTATTATTCATTAGAACTGTGCATTGCTCCCCACAGTCTGTTTGGGCGGCCGTGACAAAATACCACAGAGCAGGTGGCTCAAACAACAGGCATTTTTATTTCTGAACGATCTAGAGGTTGGAAACTCAGATCAAGTTTCCGTAGGGATCAATTTCCTGTAAGGGCTCACTTCCTGGCCAATACACAGTCTCCTCTGAGCACACGTGGGGGGAGTGAGAGAAAGATACCTATGTGTCCCTCTTCCTCTTCTTGTAAAGGCACCAATCCTATCAGATGGGAACCCTGTACGACCTCATTTAACCTGAATTGCCCCCTAGGGGCCCTGTCTCCTAATACAGTCACAGTGAGGGCTCGGACTTCGCAATAAGTGTTTTGGAGGGGCACATGTCAGCCCACTGCAAGCTTATATTCAGCAGCTCGGGTGGTAGGGTCATGCCAATTGTTTATGGCCAGTGACTGATTTGGTCCTTCAGTGTGCATGCTGTATCCATTTTTAAATATTGTGACTGTCACCATTGATTATAATTGAGATATTGGAATCATGATGCCTACCTCATGTTTTGAGGTAAGATTTAATAAGATGATGGAATCTTAAAGCTATTGGCTATTTCCTAATGAATTGTCAAACTTGTACAGTGAAACCAACACATAGACGTTGGCTTCAGATTTTAGGGGGAAGATTCTCTTTTCTCCCGTCTCATATTCCTAAAACCAGCCTAAAGTATTCATGTGATCCATAAATATTTATCAAACTCTTTCTATGTGGCAGCCCCTAGGTGCTAATAACACAATGGAAGGACCTCTCTTATCAATGGTGCTGTCTGATGGAAGAGACACATCTGTTCAAGTGATCACATAAACATGCCCTTAAAGCTGTGATAAATATTATCAGGAAAAAACAGAGAATTATCAGTGTTTCAAAAAACACTAATGGCAAAGCATGCTGAATGCTGCCAAGAGGTCAAATCCTGTGGTTCTCACTTAATAGAAATCACGTGAGACGTTGGAGAGAGCTGTTTCAGGGCTGGGATGAGAGTCAGATCACGACACGGTAAGAGTGGACGAAAGTGATGAAATCAAGACAGTCAGAAGATGCACTTTTTGGTGGGGGAGGAGTTTGGTCATTAAATCAAAAAAGTCGGACTCTTTTCTGGAAATTCTGCCATTTCATGTCAGAAGTTCTGTGGGCCGGTGGAGTTTCCATGGGAAGGCAGCCCCCACTTTTTTTCTTCCATAAAACTGACTAGCAAAAAATGCCCAAATTTCCCACACAATCCTCAAGAAACTGAGCTGAAAAGTGCTTCTCAACATTCCTCAACTCCATAAAAACGAATCTCACTACAACAGAATTTGCATGACTGGGGTGCATTTTAAGATTAAAATACAGAAGAAAATGAAGACAAATGAACACTTCCTCACCTAAATAAAAGGTTCAAGAAAAACAAGCTTTCACCCTCTGCATTTCACCAATGAGAGGTCAGCCATTTTTGATGGAATGCTTTTACACTCCCTCCCCTTCATAGAGCGTAATCTGGTGTACTCCATTCTGTTCTCAAAGACTTGTCGTCACTGAGAACATTGCGCTGAGTGTGTGGGTTGTACACTACGGGATTGTGACAAACAATTCTAAATGATGCTCTTTTTGCATCTGCATTATATGGTTTTCCTCTTCCTTCTTTGCCCGCTGGATCTCCACCTGCCGAGTCCCCAGATGGTGCCGCACCCCAGGGCTGGATGTGTAGGAAGGGCTCCGAAAAGCCTGCACAAGAGAATAAATATCAGCTGTCATTTCGTCGTGTGCCTGCTGTCAGGTACCTGCCTCTTACCATCCTGCTTCCTTAAAGTAATTAAGAATGATGTTATAATTGGGTCTCAGACCACAAGCCCTCAGACCTACTAAGTTAGCAGAAATGAGAATCTCCCCAAGTACGTGAAATGAAGTTTAGCCATGTAGAAAATGCTGAATCAATTTTGCTTTCCTACTGATTCTCACGTAGGTCACAATTTTTGAAGTAGTTGAAGAAGTGATTCCCAGATAATTAGAAATCTGTTGATACAATTTCAGTTGCCTCCAACACTTACGGAATTCCCATTTTCCTTATCAGCATCTTTATTCAGTCACATTAATTTTGCTTTGAAATGGTACATGACAAACCACCAGTCTGTCTTACAAATAAATTATAAAACATTGGGTTTCAGGGAATCCTACCCTGTAGCTCCCCCTGTGTAGTCAATCATTAATCCAGTTCAGATTATTTCTGGAACGTTTCTTCATGCCATCCAGCTGGGTCATCTCCTTTGCTGCTACGTCAGTCTGTGGACTGCGACCTCTAACCCGAAGTACGGGCACAGCCTGACACCTGGTTTCCTCGACCCCTTTCTTCCTTCTTGTCCTTCACCACACAGCACTGCTGTGACCGCTCCAAACCTCAAGGACGTTGTGCTTAAACTCTGCAATCTTCTTAATACTTATAGGATAAAGCCTAACTGCACAGCAAGAGAAGGCTTTTAGGATGCGAGCCTGCTTGCCTTCCCAGCCTCGTTTCCAGACATCTCTCCTCCACCATCTTGACTCTGACCCTGCAAAGCAAGCTCTGCGCTCCTGGCTGATCTCTTCACTCCCTAACCTCCGGGGCTTTGCAGACTGGAAGTGCAATCTCATCATTCACCCTTTGCCCAGGCAACATCATTCTTCTGGACAACTTTGACTTAGAAATCACAGCTTCCTGGAATATTCCTTCATAAACACTCCCAGAAAATAAGAGTCCGGGGCCTTGCTTATTTATTCCCATGATACCCATTTTTACTCCTAGAATAACACAGTTCACAGGTGTTACTCTTTCCTGATTTCTTACCTGTCTTATCCATTAGATGCAATGCTTCTGAAGGTGACAATCTTGTTCGTCTTGCTGGCAAAGTGTCTTAGTACATAGCTGATATTCAATAGATCTATATTAAATAAATGAGCAAAATCATTAGAAGAGAACGTTTGTATTTCTGTGTGTACCACCTTCCCCAATATTATCTAGACATCAACAAAACTCATATTCTCAAAGTGTGCATTCAAATGAATACCTCTGTTCATCTTCTTGATCTGGATGTTAACACTAGGTGAGAGGGACAATGCCTATTTAACTTCTCCCGTTACAGCACCTTAAACAAATAGGTGTGTGACTACTTGGATGGTGATGCTGATGTGATGGTGATGGCAGTGTTGGTGGAAAGCAGTGTCGTGCTAATGATCAGATGGAGGCCGGGATTTTCAACGGCCTGTCTGCACTTCTAACCTTAGCGTACACGGTGGACAACCAGGGAAGTTGATCCCATGTGAGAGCAGCACACGTGCTGTCACGGGCTCCATTATCTCCTGTGTCTTTGTTCAGGACAATGCATCTCCAATTTGATTTCAGCCCAAGCCCTTTGGTTTTTCTCATGAACATCTTCCTGGTTTTCCTAGAGATGGTGCACGAGGAACCCTTTCTGCGAGAATACACCCTAATTAGGATGTTCTCAAATTACAGGAATAAACACATTCTGTTTTCTAACACCTCCTGAACATTTCACAATTTACATTAATTAGACAGACTGGGTGTTGTTCTAGCAGGTACATTAATCTGACTTTTCCTTGGAGTGGATCAAGTAATTAAGATTAAGGCCATTGTCAGAATGGGGAAGGGACTCTTTCCCATGCTGAATCACATCTCTGTTTTGTGATTAAACTTCCTCCCAACAGGTTTTTACAAAACAAAGAAGATGGTCGTCTGAATAAGAGTGCATTTTCCATCCTCTGCTGATCTGGAATCTCTGTTGGGACGAGTATTACTCAGTGTTATGTGTGGTTCAAAGTTGGAAAGTCAAAAGAACGACAGTCCTGGAGGCTAAGTGAGAGATGCTTCTACTGGGAAGCCCAGGTGAAGCCATGCCAGGCAGGCAGCCATTTTCAAATGAGTTCACAGAGTGCATTATACTTACTGTTGTAGTCTCTCTGTCTATTGCTGAATGTAGCTGCCCGTCACCCTTGGCCACTTTCTTTTACCAGGAAGGAAATTCAACACAACTTTCATGTTGACTAAAACTTTAAAATTTCCCCTCAATTTTAGATCCAGTTGTTCAAAACGGAAACAAACGTCTTGACGTTAGCAACGCCAGCGGTGCTGCTCTCAGAGGCAGATGGACACACTCGTCAAAATGTAAGGCTTCGGAGCAGGTGGTGGGTTAGCGCATCAGCTCTGGGACGAAACAGCCGGGTGCCTTGGTTGACGTCTCAGAGTTTCCCCTTCCTCTTCTCCAAAAGGAATGATGCCAATACCTACTTGTAAGACTGTTGTGAGGATGGAGATCACTAACATGAGACAATCATCTGTGTCTTACATCCAATAAGCTCTCAACAGCATTTTGATCTTGTCCTTGTTACTTGATAACATTTGTCTCCTAATATTCCTGTGTATTGAGGTCTGGTTCACTAAACAAACTAATTCCTATCGTTAGTACTAGTACAGTATTCCTAATATATTTAAATACGTTTAATGCCGCCCTTCTGGAAACAAATGTCCGGCGTTAAGCTTCTTCCTGACATCCATAAATCCTGATTTGACTGAGTGACAGGTGGAGAAAGGCAGTCCTTCAGCGCCACCTGGTGGTCTCATCTTGACTTGTGTTCCTGCTCCCTCCACTCGCAATATTTTCACAAATCCCATCAAGTTCATGCAAAATGAAGTTTTGGCCCATTACGTTAATTAAGCACCATGGTGTGTATGACCCATCTACGAAGTTTCATGATCCAAAAATGAGGCCAAATTTAAAGTAACATCTCTCCTTTAACTGTAAATTTAGTCGTGGCCAAACTCATTAGAATGATTTTAGATTATGTGATTTCTTGCGTAGGCACTCCAGAATTAACTTATAAATTGAATGTTCACGTAATTTAAAACACTTATCCACCGTCCATTAAAACTTAAATAATTTTTTTTTTCTCCAACGCCAACACTCTCTCTTCCAAACTGTGAATTCTGCTTTCTCATCTGTTGTAAACCAAAGCAGCACAGCAGGGTATTCGGTGGTTAATATCGTTTCCTTTTCTTTTTCCTCCACTTTTTTTCCCCCTAGCTTTTAAGATTCTGCATATGTCATAGCTCGTTCCTAGTATTGCCAGCCAGGGGTGACATGGTGACAAGAGGCAGCCAAGGGGATCGTAATAATAATCATGCAGCCACCGTGTCGGCAGGAGTCATACGTTGCATTGACGTTAGTGGGCAGTTTGCACACTGTGCAATGTAGCCGCATGTGTCTGGGGCTCGCAGGGAAGAGATGGCATTGTCGTCATTGATGCAGGTGGTGGTTGGAATTAGAGTAACCTGGTTCAAAGATTCATAGTCCCAAATGTAGGACGGACATTCCCATTGGCTGTGTTGTCCTTTAAACAGAGGAGGTTCGGACCGTAAATGGATAGTTCTCCAGTGGCCCAATTAAGTCGCCTCCCTAAACTTGACTTTTTAAATAAGCTGGATGAGTTTTACTTGGTCCTTCAGCACCTAAGGAAGAACCTGGTTAGTTCTCATACTGAGAAGTGTATGAGTGTTTAAGAATAATGTTCTGGGATTTCATCAAGGGGAGTCTGACTTGGAAACTGTCCAGAGACGTTGATTATATGAACTATACATATATTATGGCTCAGCCTCTCCCATCCACGCCTTCCTCTCCATCCCCGAGGTTTCTACCCCAGCTTCGACTTGCTATTTCTTGTCTCAGTCATTTCAAGAGGCCCTTAATGGGAGTCCCAAGTCTCAAATGTTTACCCCTCAAATCTTCTCATATAATGTAGCCAGAACAATATTCCTGTAACAAACTCTTTATATTGTCACCTTCCCACACAAAACTGACATTGTCTAAAAAGAAAGTCCGATGCTTATGGATATATATGCACACACATCTATGTCTGAATGTGCACACCTCTGCATATATGTTTATGTTCCTTTGGCTTCATTTCACATACTTTTATTTGGAACAGGATGACCTTTTCTCACCAATACTTTCTAGTACTGATGCGATGTAAAAATACACATACGTGCATGTACACATAAATGCATAATACAAAAAATTCTTAATCCTTTCTCTGACATTCAAGGTCTAACATACTCAGCCCTATTTTACCAACATAGATATTATGTATCTTATCTTGCTATTATCAGTGTTCCCTTTCACACCTTTAAACTTTCAGTCGAGCTCACTACCATTATTCCCAGACTGATATATAATATTAGTGGGAAAAGTTTAGGCTTAAAGCCTGACAGTCTTGGATTGAAACAGCAATTCACCAACTATTGCAATAATGTAATTGAAGGAAGCTATTCACTGTCTCCGAACTTTTGTCTCCTGAGTAGTAAGCAGCAATCACTATATATCGTCATGGGTGCTTTTGCAGATGGAATGAAATAAAGGGTTTAGAATGGGCTCCTGGCTCCTCCGCGTATTCGTCCTTTCTTAACCCCTTTATCTGTATCTAGGAGCATTTTATCTACATCCCTTTAAGGACAATTGGTATTGTCTACAGATGTAGTCGTCAAGTTGGCTGATACTGTACATTTAACAAATGCCAGGTCAGATGTGAGGAAGAATTGGCACACCCATTGCCACGCGCTAGTCCTACGTTCATATCTTGACTTCTTTCAAAAAAATATTGGGATTTATGTTCTCTAACATAAATCATTAAAGAAAGGGGGTGGAGGTAAATGTAGACCTAGGCTAGGTGTGGCTCCTTGGCGTCAGACCAGGGCTAGAACAGAGGTCCCAGCTTCCCAGTGGAGGGACCCCCATGCTGTCACCCTGCACTGATGAGCTCGTGCTCCGAGAAGCCCCAAGTGTGACAATGAAGGTATAAGCAGCAGTGAAATACACAAGTCAGTAAAGTTAAAATAGGGACGTGGGTTGAGAACGGAGCAGGGACGGCTGAGAAAAACGTCACCGCTAGTGGATAAGTGATTTGCCTTCAGATGAGGAAATGTCCGTCAACACCTAAGGACGCCCTTACCTTCGAATCTCACAGTGGTCCCTTGACACTGGGATCTATTCTGTGGCGTCTAGGGCACAAGCACTGTTGTTAGCATCCACAGGGTTTGAGTCTGGGTGATGCCAGAAGATTCTCAATGTTGTTTCAGTAACACATGCAGCCAAAAACCAGTGTCTAAACTGGTTGCCTGACGATGAGTGACGCCTGCAGATGAGTTAGTTTCTAATCCTCCGCCAGCAGCTGTGCTGTGCTGATGAGGGGGTGGCATCTGCTCAGTACCGCAGCGGCCACCTAGGAAGGTGGACGGGCCTCCCTGGTGCCCGGCCTGGGCCTTGGCAGAGGAATTGGTTCTCAGACTTGAGCTGACATGAAATCACCTGGCGCTTGTTTGCAATGCAGATTCCAAGATAATATGCCAAGTGTTCATTCTGTGCAGCCAAGGAGTCTCTGAGAAATACGATTTAAATCTGTAGGTCTCGGTGTTACATGTATATTACACCATCGGCGGACAATTTATATATACCTATATGTGTGTAGATTTTAATGTATTTGTGGGGTCTGTGTGTGCTCAAACATAAGTGGTTGGTGATCTGGGCTTCGTTAATGACTTTGCAAAAGTCTTCCTTTGTAACAGAGCTGTATAAGTTAGTCTGATTACTGAAAACTGTGACGTATCTAATTGACATGCTGACAGTGAAATGATGGAGTGGACAACACTTTCCCGAAACAGTTTAACATCTCTTCCCATGTATAAATATCTGTGTGTGACCTCCATTCCACAATGAGTTTGAAAGGACTCCCCAAAAAAGCAAAAGTTTACAAAAAGCCCTACAGTGGGTATAGTAGTTGCTATCATAAACAGAAGAAATCGGTGGAAACTGCAATTATAATTTTAAATCAGAAAGAACGTTCCAGCTGTATAATAAGTTATATACTTGGGAGATTAAAAAGGGAAGCTCCTTACGTAAAACCAGGCAATGTGGGAGAATTAATTGTTCGGGTGCACATGATGTTGAATGTGTTGATAGACATGTGACGTTCACAGCCTCCGGGAAACACCTTTGTTGTGGCGACATCAGCTACACAATTGAATATATACTGGAAGTTGAGGAAAGATGAGGTCTGGACAGGAGTTGCTCCTTCTGGGCACGAGTGACGTTCCAGCTGGATATTCCTGTGTTGGAGGAGGCTGTTCTGTGCTCCGTAGGAAGCTTGCAGCATCCATGGTCTCTACACACTAGATCCCAGCTGCATTCACACTCCTTCAGTGGTGACAACCAAAAATGTCTCCAGATACGTGTCACAGGGGAGGGGAGCAAAATCTCCCTGGCTGAGAATCGCTGCTCCAGGCACATGGATGTGGGGCTCGCGGCTGCATAGGTGGCACTGGAGCCGGGGAAAGGTTAAGCATCTAAAGACTCCCTTGTGAGAGAACGTCTACATGGCATGCGTGGCAGGGAGAAGGAAGTGAGGGGAACTGGGTCTAAGACGTAGGAGAGAGGCCAAGAAAACCTTTCTTTCTAAAGTGAAACTTTCAGAAAGGAGTCATTTACTCTACAGAGATGAAATAACTTAAGGATGTTTAAGAGAGATGAAACAAGAGATGAAACAACTTTGATCTGAGAAATAAAAGATCATTATTAACGCAATGAGGCCAGTTTTAGTGGATTGATCGGGTCAGAAACGAATTACAACAAAGGCAGCAAACCCTGGGTAATCCTTCAAGAATGTGGGGTATGAAGGGAGTGGAAGGGGCGCGAACTGGATAGGGGTTTGAGGAAGAAAGATTTTATATGTTTTTATTTATGTATTTTTAGGGACAAGAGAAACAAGAAGGCTGCAGCTTAAAAAGAAAAGGCGCATGCAGAAGGCCAGACACCAAAAACACGCATTGGGAGACTCACGGGAACAACACTTACTTTACTGTTTAAATCGTATTATCAGAACGACCGTAACCAGGCCGAGCAGCGTGTCGTCACGTTCAGGCCACGGTGCTGGTGCTGATTTTACTGCGAATTGACAGCATGACAGGTGTCCTTATTTAGAAGACTCCATGTTTGAACACATGAAAAATGAAGCATTTAGAAAATGCAGGAACATTAAGAAGTTAAGGTCAAAAGAAAATGTCAGCTCTAGGAAGGGGAAGGACAGCGCCTCAAGGGTCTCAAAGGACAGGGCGCGAGTGGGTGCGGGGGGCGAGGAACAACGTCACAACCACGTCAGCCCAATAACGGCCCCGCGCGCTCACCGCTCTGCGGAGGTTTGGGGAGACATTGGCTCTTTCTTGTCACCTGTACAATAACCACACCTTTTCTTGGGAAATTAAATGCGATCTTTTTGAAACAGATGCAGAGCTCTGTGAACTGCTGTTACTCTTGTGCAGCAATGGTCCGTTTTAGGCAGCTGTCCTGGACCCACGGCTCCTCGTTCTCTGTCCTCAAACATAATTTGGGAACATTTTATTTTCTGTGAAAAGAGAGAAATAGTTACTCTTCAAATTGTGCATGGTTTAGAGTTCTGAGGGTTCCGTCCTTCCAGAATATCAGCCTGGTGAGGGATCCCCCACAAGCTGCCCCACGTCCTCGGTGTCCAGGGAGGACACTTGACAACATGGTCTCTGCAGTCCCTTTAGTGTTACAAACTGAATCATTACCACTTGAACACGTCCTGGGAACCCTAGCACTTCTGCTCTGACGTACAGTAAATGCAGTTGCTGAAGTTACGGTGAGGCTCTCTGTGTGTGTGTGTGTGTGTGTGTGTGTGTGTGTGTGTGTGTGTGTAATTAGGCATTTTAGTTAAGTCAGGCAATTTAAGGACATTATCTCTTTAAACCATAAAATCATCATTTGGTGCCAGGAGGCAATAACTTACTAAATGGTCTTCTAAGTTGCCTGGAAAATTTAATGGAGCCTCTGAAAAGTGGCTGAAGGCTTTGGACTGGAAAGTGTCCTTAAGTTGTCCAGCATAAAACCATGTTGGCGCAATGATGGTCGTCATTAACAATGTTTTATATAACATATAGGTATCCACAAACATTTTGGTGATTTATGCCCAACAAAACATGCATTTGCTGACATGGAAGAACAATCTTCAGAGAAAATGGCTCTTTAATTCATAATTTGATGTTTTCCAAATCAAGCTGCCATTAAAGATATAAGAATTTGTCCACCTGCATCAATCAAATAAATGGCCATTCAGTCTGATGAAGGACTTTAACAGTAAAAATTACAATTATACAATATCAGAATATATGATAATATTGAAACATCATATCTCAGAAGTAGCCAAACTTTTGCTTGAACTGGTATTTTATAGAAAATCTCAACAAAGGGTCAAGAACTAAGAATATTCTCTGAGTTATCACCTTGTTATAATAAGAAACGGGCACCATCTTGCTATTTACATACAAGAAAGAAGGTAGGTTTACAAGCCAACCCCTTACAAATGTGTGCTCATCAATAGAAGAGACATTATTTTAGCGTGAAAAAGTCAGCGAAGAAAGAATGTGACGGCCAGATTTTAATCTTGTATCTGCTATTTATGAGTTTTAAACCTCTTCCTCCACTCTCATCTTGAGTTAACCCCCCAGATTTCCTTTGTTTGTATTGTCCATTCAGTTTGGGTGAATACACTCTTCTCCAGCAGCAGGGAAAACCTTGGCTAAAATAAGCGCCATGAGTTTGGGATAACCTCCAACCTATGGCCCCTCAGACTGGTTTGTGTAATCCAGGCACTGACCCGTCACCTCAGTGTGCCATGGCCCAGGGATGGTTCCCTGAGCAGTAGGCTCAGTGCTCAGTCAGCGGATGCAAATCAGAAAGCTTGTGGCTCCCTCCTGCCAGTGGGCATCTTGTGAATATAGTTAAGATTTAAAACCAGTATTTGGAACAAGGCCCACAGCAATCGCAGAAACGTGCAGCTCTCACTAAGTCAGGGGTTATCTCCGTCTGCCTCTCGGCTTCTGTTTACATGCACCAATTAATCCCTTTTATTGTTTAAAGCAATTTGAACTGGATTATTTTTTATTTGCTGTCAAATGCATCTTTAACTATTAGGTATGCTAAGATCAAGCCTAATTTCATTGACTTGAGTTTTAATTTCTTCATATGCAAATGAGCATACAAATCTCTGTCTCTATTAATGATGCTGTATGAATATCCAACCAGACATGTGTGAAAATACTTTGTAAAATATTTTAATGCATATACGGAGCTATTATGTAGAAGAAAACAACTTCATTTTTCTTTTAGGAATCAAAAGTTACTCTCAGATGACATCTTGTTACAGAAGTTTGTTGTTGTTGTTGTTGTTTTAGGTCCTTTTCTTTCCTAAATCCTACTGGTTGCTCTTGCCAGATGTGTAGTCCACAAAGTGAGGTGTAAAATTGAGTCATTGGGCACAAAAAGTGACTTTTCTCTAGCACATCCCACCAAAGGCTGCGAGAAGAGTCTGTCTCTCGATGGGCCTCCACTCTGACGGGGTTTCACATCACACACAGTCCACACACCTGCTAGGGGGGCATAAGGACAGTTTTTCTCTCCACATAGCTCTGCACTGCAGCTTTTCTGTAGCAGTTCCTCCTCGTTTCATGAGATCCATGTACTGCTTTCCATTGTCAGCAAAAGACGCTAAATGGATATTTTATTGGCTATATCTTTGAATTTCTGCATATCAATAAACTCAATGTAATCATAAACACCCACACTCTTGCTTTTGTGAGTTATCCTTAAGAATCCATAAACACACACACAATGAGATTTATAGATGATGTAATACAGAATTGTACACCTGAAATCTATGTAATTTTACTAACAATTGTCACCCCAATAAATTAAAAAAAAAAAAAAAAAGAATCCATAAACATATATTCAGCTTGGAGAAACATAAATACACTTAAGTGTGTTTGTGGGAGTTTCTTTGAAGCTTTCACTCCCCTCCCCTAGTAATGAAATTATATATCCAAACCTTGTCCTGTAACTTTGCAGCATCCCTCCCCTTCGGTTGACTCTCCGTGTCGCTTTGGGACTTGCTTTGACCAATGTGAAGTTGGAAGATGTGACACAGTCAAGGCTTGAAATGTCTGGATGATGGGGCTGGTGTTTATGTACCTCTGCCTCTGTGATGAGGACACGTCAAGCTCTCCGCCCTCTAGATGTCAGAGAACCTGTAAGTGAGGAGTGAGGGCCAAACCAATCACCCGCCCACGCCCACAGAACAGCCACCCCACAGGCAGCTCACAGAGGCCTGAGAAGTAGTAACAGATGCCTATTGCTTTAAGTTAGTTAGTAATTTTGAGACGATTTGCTATGTGGCAATAGCAAACTGTAACAGGTTTGTATGTGTGTGTGTGTGACATGGTGAGGTGTGTGAACACATAGACTGTATTGTGCCTGAACTTCAATGAGCTAATACTTCAAAAATCAGGATGGCTGCAGACGATCACAGTGAACAGGCACAGGGTCTAAACAGCTGGGAAGCCAAGACTGATTTCCGTACCGTTGTTTCCTTACCGTTGCATGCAGTTTAGGTGGCGTGAGTCCAGCTGGGCATGGCTCCTTCTGAAAGGGATACGTGGTACAGTCTGCAGGCAAATGGCCTTATTATTTGTTCACAACTAACCAGAATCTGGGGAGGGGTAATCTTCACGTTACTTTTTTACTTTAGGTTCAATCCTAATACTCTGAACTCTGTCTCCCGAATGGTGGAAATCCAGTATGGTTTCTTTAGCTTCTTCAGTGCATACCCATCCTCCCTGCAAATGGCTATCCCCATGGGCCAGCAGAAAACCTTTGTATGTGTGTGTGTATGTTGTGTGTGTGGGGGGAGGACCAGCTATCTGATGCCCTTATAATCTCTCTTCTGTGATAAAATCTTTTGTTTTTTTTGTAACCCATTAGCTGCCATCATGTGTGGGATTCTAAAAAGATGATTGAAATTTTAATATTAATTTCTTGGTAACCTTTGTCCTTATTAGATTTAAAGAGTATCTGTTTCATCTGATTGGAAAAAAAACATAAATCAGTATTAATGACTACATTTTATTATGTCACCAGATGTCAACCATAGGAAAACGGTGTGGATGAAAATATTAATACACACACAGGTGAAACCAGAAACTTCAGCGTAGGATTATGATAAGTAATATCGCTCTATTTTTCAGCCTCTCTGATCTACTTCTTTCACAACCAGGCTCCTGGATATACCCGAACTGTGGCTGGTACAGACCTGGCAACAAGCACTTTCCAGTCAGTCATCCAAGGAGAAGGCCTATGTAGCCATTTCTGCTTCGAGAATGGGTCATGCACCCACGGTGTGTTGGTCAGGGTTCCCTAGAAAAAAAAGAGACAATCATGTATATGAGAGATTTATTTTACTTAATCGACACAGGTAGTTGTGGAGGTTGACAAGTTCACATTGTGTCTGCAGGGTGGGTTCCCAGAGAAGAGGTAGTGCCACAGCTGGTGACCAAGGGCTGTCTGCCAGCAGGATCCGTGCTTCCTCTAGGAAACTGGTCTTTTTTAAAAAAGATTCAGACCTACAACTGATTGAATAAGTCCTGTCCACATTACAGAGAGAAATCTGATGTACTCAGTCTGCTGATTTAAATGTTAATGTTATCTACAAAAATATCTTCCCATTGACATTCGGATGAGTGTTTGACTAAATGTGTGGGTACCAGGGCTTTACCAAGCTGACACAATATTAACTGTCACAGAAGGATGGGTTATGGATGGCCACGAGCAGACAATATTTTCTTCACAAAGTAAAGAATTAGGTTTGTGGAATTTAGGTAATCCACAGTTTTAAATGTTTTTAATTCAAATCAAAAGAGAAGGAAATATACAGTAGAATCGTCTTATAAACTGCCAAAATTGTGTAAAACTGAAGAGATTCAGGGAAAAAACAAAACACTAGGTCATGACAATAATTACCAGTTGACTTTCTGGCTCCTAGGCTTAAATTTTCTTTTTTATTCACGGAAATATTACCTAAATGCCATTTTCTCTCCTTGCCTTAACATTCCTACACCGTGTCACTGTCATATAGATCAAAGCACTTAAAGTTTTCCTGTAGAAAATATGACTATTAAATATCAGCAGAATGTCATTTTTATTGTGATGTGTTATAGCCAAAGAAAAATATAAACTTTCTATCCTCTGTGGAATTTTCTTTCTGGAAAACACTGAAAGGCTATTACAAAACTTGTCATGAAAATCTCTCCCTCAGCCCGAGATTACCCCGTAACTACCCAGTGATCCAACTCGAGGTATGATGTTGTTATAGAAAACTCACCTCCTCAAGCAAAGAAGAAACCTCAGTAAGAAAGACCTAAAGAAATAATAGCAGTCTTATTTCAGGTTTGTCCTTTTGTAAAACATGAGGACCATCTTAGACTCATTCAAGTTCTCAAACAGAAACCAATCAAAGGACCTCCAGCACTTTAGAGTGTAGCTTCTCGCTGTCAGCCACACCTTCAGGATTATATTTTTTCAGAACTTCTCAACAAAGGGACTCACCCTGATGCTCTTTTACTGTCTTATTATTTAATATTGTTAATTCAGCAATATTTGGAGTTCTAGAAGTTTCTTATCTGGTTAATAAGGCAATTACCAACGTGTATATAATTTTTAACATTCTGATTTGTGTACTATATTTAAAGACTGAAGAAAATGCTTAGATTTTAAAACATGTGGGTGGATATGATAAAACACCTTTATTTTTTCCAAAGTAGGGATCAAATTCTGGGAAATATTAACAGTTACAATGAACATTTACTGAGCATTTACTATGTACCAGGTACTGCCAACTCCACGAAGGTATTAGCTTTTTTCTGTACTATTTACCCTGTAAGCATTGCCTGGCTTACAATAAGTGTTTAATAAATATTTATCAAGTAGATGGAGGCATTCCCTCACTTAATTCTCACAGCAGCTTCTCAGCTAGATCTATTATTTCCTCATCTTTAAAATGAGGTAACTGGATGTTAGAATGAGACACGTGTCAAAAGCCACACCACCAGTAAGTGGCATTGTTGGGACTAGAACTCATGTTTGTCTCAATCCAAGGCTGTCGTGGACCTCGTGCACACTGCTTTTGAACTCTCAGAAGTCACAAGAGATGATGTGAGAGTCCTAACAACGTAGGAACCAGGTTATGTGGAGAATCTTTTCTAGAAATAATTTTTGAAAATCATTACACATCAGGCAATATCTGGGTGCTAACCCCAAACGGCAAACGAGAACAATTCTTGTCATCATGGACCCTACTGAATACAACACAATTAAAATAATCGTGGGTTAGCCAGACACAAAGGAGCAAATGCTGCATGATGCCACTTGTATGAGGTACCTAGATCACTCAGAGTCATAGGGATGGATAATGAGGTTAAAGAGGCTGGGCCGAAGGGAGGACTAGGAGCCATTGCTGAGTGGGGCAGAGTTTCAGGTTGGGGAAATGAAAAAGCCCTGGAGATGGATGGTGGCGATGGCTGCACAATAATGTGAATATTTAATGCCACTAAACCATACACTTAAAATTGTTAAAATTGTAAATTTTATGGTATGTATATTTACCACAATGACATTTAAAAATAACTGTGGTTTAGAAAATATTGGGCCAATGCTGTGTACAAGAGAGAGAGATATGCTTGTAAGATACTGGTTTCGGTTAAGAGAATGTTTACTGGGATCTGAAAAAAGTCAGAATTATCAATACAAATCTAACAATTAACCTAAAATTCATTTTATTTTTAAGATTTTATCTTTTACAGGGAAAATGTAGTTCTTCCCATTTTCTTTAGATCTTATGTTTCACATTTCCCGTGCTTTCCAGTAGTTCTTGACCTTTTGGGGATCAGGAAAATCTTTGAAACCTGCTGTCATTTACAAACCCCTTTCCAGAAAACTCAGAAGCACACCTCCATGAGCAAGTCTGTATGGAAAGTCACTGGATGCAGAGACACCATAAGACCCATGGCAGTGTCCCCATGGGAGTAACTGATGTTGGCTCCTAGCCCTGCAATCTGGCACAGGATTCATCCCAGTGAATCATGTCTAAAAAAGGGGATGGGACAAGACACACCTGTACTGTGGGGAAGGGAGAGGCACTATACTCATTTAATTCATTTCAAACAACTTCCCAGAGCACGTCCCCATACCATGTATCATTCCAACCCATTAGGATTTTTAACTTCTTTGCAGTATTTAGATTTTATCAATAGTGTGTTACCAGCCCTCAGAGTTTGGGTATCTGTATAAGAACTAGAGTCTTAGACGTAAACCTCCAATGTCAGAATGGCAGCCAGCAGCCACAGACCCACCTGGAACATTCTCAGGGCTGTGATGTGTTTGTTATGTGGGGAGGCTTGACCAGAACTGACTTAAAACAATATGTATAACTCTCCACAATAGACAGATCAAAGTGCACCTTTTCTAAAATCTTAAAGAAAAATGTTTTGTTTTAATCTGAGCACTTAAATCATTCTGTCTTCAAATGTTTAAACACTGTTTCTCTTTTCTCGTGAACTTTAGAACGGTCTGTTTGAGTGTAAGTTCTCTATGTTTTAGGTTGGCTCCCCCAGAAGCAGGCCTCAGTTGGGTATTTAACTTCTGTGGGCGCCCATCTTCTCCTCTGTAAAATGTAGATAATAGAAACCCTCCCTGGGTTGTTTTGAGGACTTTATTTATTGGTTTATAAAAAGGATTTGCAAGAGTGTGTGGCATGTGCAGTGATCTGTAAAGCTTAGCTCTCATATGTTTTCCACGTTGGCTCTCATTTCCCCACTATAATATTGCTATCTTCCCAACGTGCCTATTTCCGTTATGTGTGTAAAAACCACAGAGTCCTACTTCATTCTTTTTAGTATTCACCTCCGCTTCACCACCAATTAACTTTGTGCACAAACGAGAAACTGCCAAGCGTGGTTGAAGGCCTGCGTTTCATTCCAGGAGCCCCTCACTTGCTGCTAACTCTGGACAAGGGGCCTGACCTGCTTACCCAAACGTGGTTCTTGTTTGCTGACAGAGGTGGCATTCAAAAAATGTTTGAGTTGAGCTGGTGTTGTAAAAGTGTATTTCAGATGATTGTCTCCTGATTCCAAAGGGAAATGAAGGCTCCTGTTCATAAAGGACAAGAAGCTGTCTTACAAATGGAAATGGCAGTGCGGCAGACCAAACGCTTGTGCTCCCCAAAACTTATGTGCTGAAACCTAACCTCCAATGTGATGGCCTCAGGAAGGGGGGTGCTTTGGGAGGTGATAAATCAGGAAGGTGGAGCCCTTACAAATGGGATATGTGTGCTTCTAAAGAGACCCCAGAGAGCTCACTTGCCCCTTCTGCCAGGAAAGGACACAGAAAATGCCATCCATGAACTGGGAAGCGGCCTCTCACCAGACCCTGAATGTGCCGCCGCCTTGATCTTGGACTTCCCAGCTTCTGGAACTATGAGAAATGAATTTCTTTTTGGTTTGTTTGTTTGTTTGTTTGTTTGTTTTAAATTAAAGTTTATTCAGGTGACAATTGTTAGTAGTTACATAGATTTCAGGTGTACAATTCTGTAATACATTATCTCACATTGTGTGTTCACCACCCAGAGTCAGTTCTCTTTCCATCACCATGTACTAGACCCCGTTTACCCTCTTCTAGAGTCTCCTCCACCTTTACCCTCTGAACTATTGTCTGTGTCTGTGAGTTTTTGTTCCTTCGTTTGTCTTGTTCTTTTGTTGTTTTCAGTTTTATATCCCACATATGAGTGAAGTCATATGGTTCTCAACTTTTTCTGTCTGACTTATTTCACTTAGCATTATAATCTCAAGATCCATCCATGTTCTCAAAAAGGGTACTATTTCATCTTTTCTCACTGCCTAATAGTATTCCATTCTGTATATATACCACAACTTCTTTATCCATTCATCTATCGAAGGACATTTTGGTTGTTTCCATGTCTTGGCCACTGTAAATAAAGCTGCAATGAACATTGGAGCACACATGACTCTATGGATAAACATTTTCAGATTTTGTGGGTAAATACCCAGGAGAGGGATTGCTGGGTCATATGGGAATTCTATTTTTAATTTTTTGAGGACCCTCCACACTGCCTTCCATAGCGGCTGCACCAGTCTGCATTCCCACCAACAGTGTATGAGGGTTCCTTTTTCTCCACAGCCTCTCCAACATTTGTTACTATTTGTCTTGTTGATGACAGCCATTCTAACTGGGGTGAGGTGATATCTCATTGTGGTTTTTATTTGCATTTCTCTGATGATTAGTGATGTTGAGCTTTTTTTTATTTGTCTATTTTCCATTTGTATGTCCTCTTTGGAGAAATGTCTCTTCAGGTCTTCAGCCCATTTGGGTTGTTTGTTTCTTTGTTGTTGAGTTGTATGACTTCCTTATATATTTTGGATATTAGCCCCTTATTAGATGTGTTGTTTGCAAAAATCTTCTCCCATTCAGTTGGTTGCCTCTTTATTTTGTCAATGGTTTCTTTTGCTGTGCAGAAACTTTTAAGTTTGATATAGTCCAATTCATTTATTTTAGCTTTTACTTCCATTGCCTTTGGAGTCAAATTCATAAAATGCTCTTTGAACCCAAGTTACATAAGTTTAGTACCTATGTTTTCTTCTATGCAGTTTATTGTGTTAGGTCTTATGCTTAGATCTTTGATCCATTTTGAATTAATTTTGGTACATGGTGACAGATAGCAGTCCAGTTTCATTCTTTTGCACATGGCTTTCCAGTTTTCCCAGCACCACTTATTGAAGAGGCTGTCTTTTCTCCATTGTATGTTTTTAGCTTCTTTGTCAAAAATTATCTGTCCATATTTATGTGGTTTTATTTCTGGGTTCTCAATTCTATTCCATTGGTCTATGTGTCTGTTTTTCTGCTAATACCATGCTGTTTTGATCATTGTAGCCCTGTAGTACAAGCTAAAGTCAGGGAGTGTGATACCTCCATTATTGTTCTTTTTTCTTAGGATTGCTTTGGCTATTCGGGGTGTTTTGTGGTTCCATACAAATCTGATGATTTTTTGTTCTATTTCTTTAAAAAATGACATTGGGATTTTGGTGGGGATTGCATAAAATCTGTATATTGCTTTGGGTAATATGGCCATTTTAATTATGTTGATTCTTCCAATCCATGAGCACGGAATGTCTTTCCATTTCTTTGTGTCTTCTTCAATTTCTTTCAAAAATGTCTTATAGTTTTCAGTATATAGGTCTTTCACATCTTTGGTTAAATTTATTCCTAGGTACTTTATTCTTATTGTTGCAATTGCAAAATGAATTTTATTTTTTAATTTCTTTTTCTGAGATTTCATTGTTAGTATACAGGAATGCAATGGACTTTTGTACATTGATTTTGTAGCCAGTAATTTTACTGTATTCGTTTATTGTTTCTAATATCTTTTGGGTGGAGTCTCTAGGTTTTTCTATATATAGCATCATGTCATCTGCAAAGAGTGACAATTTAACGTCTTCATTCCCAATTTGGATGCCTTTTATTTCTTTCTCTTGCCTGATTGCTCTGGCTAGGACTTCCAACACTATGTTGAAAAACAGAGGTGATAGGGGACAGCCCTGTCATGTTCCTGAACGTAGAGCAAAGGGCTTCAGTTTTTCACCATTAATTATGAGATTAGCTGAGGGCTTGTCATATATGGCCTTTATCATGTTAAGGTATTTTCGTTCTATACCCATTTTATTAAGTGTTTTAATCATAAATAGATGTTGTATCTTGTCAAACGCTTTTTCTGCATCAATTGATATAATCATATTTTTTTTGTCCTTTATTTTGTTTATGTGATGTATCACATTGATGGATTTGCATATGTTGGACCATCCTTGTGCCCCTGGGATGAACCCCACTTTGTTGTGATGAATAATCTTTTTAATGCATTGTTGCATTCCATTTGCTAGAATTTTGTTTAGGATTTTTGCTTCTGTATTCATCAGAGATATTGGTCTGTAGTTTTTTGTGTGTGTGTGTGTTATCTTTACCAGGTTTTAGTATCAGGGTAATGTCGGCCTCAGAAAATGAGTTAGGGAGTATTGTCTCTTCTTCAGTTTTTTGGAAGAGTTTGAGTAGGACAGGTATTAGATCCTCTTTGAAGGTTTGGTAGAATTCACTAGTGAAGCCATCTGGTCCTGGACTTTTGGTTTTGGGAACGTTTCTGATGACTGATTCAATTTCCTTACTGGTGATCAGGCTATTTAGATTTTCTAATTCATCATGATTCAGCTTAGGAAGGCTATGTGCTTCTAACAACTTGTCCATTTCTTGTAGGTTATTGAATTTGGTGGCATATAGTCCTTCATAGTATTCTTGGATGATCCTTTTTATTTCTGTGGCATCCATGATAATTTCCCCTCTCTCATTTCTGATTTTGTTTATTAGTGTCTTTTCTCTTTGTATCTTAATGAGTCTAGCCAAGGGTTTGTCAATTTTATTAATCTTTTCAAAGAACCAGCTCTTTGTCACATTAATTTTTTCTACTGTCTTTTTGTTCTCTATTTCATTTAGTTCTGCTCTGATTTTTATTATTTCCTTTCTTCTGCTGGCCTTGGGTTTCATTTGTTCTTCTTTTTCTAATTCTTTAAGATGTAACCTGAGGTTATTTATCTGGGATTTTTCTTTTCTTGAGATAGGCCTGTAATGATATAAATTTCCCTCTTAAAACTGCTTTTGCTGCATCCCCAAAAATTTTGGTAGAATGTATTTTCATTGTCATTTGTTTCTATGTATCTTTTGATCTCTCCTCTAATTTCTTCTTTGACCCAGTCCTTCTTTAAAAGTATGTTGTTTAGTCTCCATGTATTTGTGTTTTTTCCTGCTTTCTTTTTGCAGTTGATATCCAATTTCAAAGCCTTGTGATCGGAGAATATGCTTGGTGTCATTTCAATCTTAAATTTGCTGAGGTTAGTTTTATGTCACAATGTATGGTCTATCCCTGAGAATGTTCCATCTATAAACTAGAAAAAAATATATAGTCTGATGTTCTAAGATGAAATGCTCTATAAATGTCAATTATGTCCATTTCATCTAATGTATCAGTTAGGGCTGCTACTTCTTTATTTATTTTTTGTTTGGATGATCTATCCATAGCTGTCAATGATGTATTTAAGTCCCCTAGTATAATTGTGTTTTGGTCAATTTCTCCCTTTAGTTCTGTTAGTAGTTGCTTGGTATATTTTGGTGCGCCCTGGTTGGGGGCATAAATATTGATGACTGTTATGTTTTCTTGTTGTATAGTCCCCTTTACCATTATGAAATGTCCATCTTTGTCTCTTGTTATCTTTTTCACCCTGAAGTCTGTTTCATCTGATAACAGTATGGATACACCTGATTTTCTCTGGATACGATTTGCTTGGAGTGTCAATTTCCACCCTTTTTCTTGGAGTCTATGCTTGTCCTTGTAGCTGAGAAGTGTCTCTTGGAGGCAGCACATGGTTGGGTTTAGTTTTTTGATCCAATCTTCTACTCTGTACCTTTTTATTGGTGAGTTCAGTCTGTTTACACTTAGGGTGATTATTGATATGTGAGTATTTCCTATCATTCTATCTTTGGTTTTCTGGTAAGACTGTGTCTTCATTGTTTCTTTGCCTTTTTGTTGTTGTCTATTATTTCTTTGTGGTGGTATTCTATGATGTTTCCCTCGGTTTCTTCTTTTATTATGTTATATATTTCAGTTCTGGATTTTTTTTGAGTGGTTACCATTAAGTTTATGTATGAGAACGTTTGATATTTAGAGTATTCCATTATCTTCAGCATGCTTACTTTCTCCATTCCCATATTCCGGTTCAGGCCTTTACTCTCCCTCCTTTTATGTTTTAGTTGCCACAAATTGTCTCTGTTTATGCTGATCGAATAGCCTCCTTCAGTATTTCTTGTAGTGCAGGTCATGTGTTAGAAAATTCCCTCAGCTTCTGTATGTCTGGAAAGGTCTTTATTCCTCCTTCATATCTAAAGGATATCTTTGCTGGATATGTTCTTTGGCTCATAATTTCTCTCTTTCAATAGTTTGAATATTTGATTCTACTCCTTCCTGGCTCATAGAGTTTCTGCTCAAAAATCTGATGATAATCTAATGGGCTTTCCTTTGTAAGTTACCGTCTTCTTTTCCCTGGCTGCCTTGAGGATTCTTTCTTTGTCATTGGTTTTAGACAGCTTCAATACAATGTGCCTTGGAGAAGGCCTGTTGGGATTGAGGTAACTAGGTGTTCTATTTGCTTCTTGGATTCGAGGAGCCAGTTCTTTCCACAAGTTTGGGAAGTTCTCATTGATTATTTGTTTGAATATATTCTCTGTTCCCTTCTCTCTTTCTTCTCCTTCTGGTATGCCCATTATTCTTATATTGCTCTTTCTGATGGAGTCAGAAAGTTCTTGTAGAGTTCTTTCATTTCTTTTAAGTCTCAAGTCTCTTTCTTCTTCCATCCGTGTCATTTCCAGATTTCTATCTTCAATGTCACTGATTCTTTCCTGCATCTTGTCAACTCTACCACCTAAGTTGGCTATTTCATTCTTCATTTCTTCTATTGAGTTCTTAATCTCCAGAAATTCTATTTGGTTCTTTCTTAAAATTTCAACCTCTTTGGTAAAATGTTCATTTTGTTCTTTGATTATGTTTCTGAGTTCATTAAACTGCCTGTCTGTTTTATTGCATCTTGTTGAGTTTTTTTAAGAACTGCAATCTTGAATTCTCTGTCATTTAAGTCACATATTTCCATGTCTTTAAGTTCATTTTCTGGAGACTTTTCATTTTCTTTCTGAGCTGCCTTGTTACCTTGGTTATTCACGGCAATTAATGATTTATTATTTCTCTTCCTAGACATCTACAGGAGTGGGTTCTGCAACAGGTTGATAGGAAAATGTCTTTCTTTTGTTTTCCAGTAGGCATTGATAGAATGTTTTATTTTCTCTCCAACTGCAGCCGTTTATTCTCTCTCACACTGTAGCATTATATTTTCTCCGCACTATTCCGGCTTCTCACACAATGGGGGGATTCCCTGGAAGGTGGGCTTCTCCTCTGTGAACAGCTCGCCTGGGTCATAGGGCACCACCTCCGTGGGGGAACGGCAAGAGCTTCTGAAGTTCCAAAGCTCTTCTTGCACCAGATTCAGAGCCCCAACATTTTAGCAGGTCTGTTTACTCCTGCAGAAATCTGCCCAGATAGGTAGGGACAAGGGTGGGGTGGGTTGGGAGAGGTGGCCCAGAGCAATAGTGGCAACCACCACCACAGCCGGTCCTGCTTCCACAGCTCCCTCCCCTTTGCCGGAACTATTTGGGCTGCAAGTCTGTGTCTGCGGACCACAGTTCTCAGAACTGCAAGTATTCTGTTCTTTTGGTCTGACACTGCTACTGTTCCGCTTCTAGCTCCGGGCAGGTAGGGGCGGGGCGAGCTCTGGGAGGGGAGGGAGGGGGTGGCTAGTCTCAGTGCCTAAGGCTTCCGTTCTCTGCTCGGCAGTGAGGGCTTAAACCACTGTTTTCAGCCTTCTTCCCTCAGTCTTTTCTCCGAGGTCTCTGCCGTGAGGGTTGGGTTCAGCCGTGTTATATGCTGCCCCCTCAGCCCTGTGGGCCATAAGCAGAGCCCTAGCAGTCCAAGTTCTTCCCTCTCCCAAGCTGCGGTAGTTCTGGGATGCAGCGAGCTCAGAGCACTGAGCTAGGTCTCTGTCCTGCGCCCACCCAGCTCCATCTCCGCACTTCTCCCTTCCCTCCTCCCCTGCTCGTGCAATTTGCCCACCTTCAGGTGAATTCAGTAGTGTGCCCCTTAGTCTTGCCTGTCTGCTGTGCAGGGAGTCCTTTGTGGAGTAATAGTTCAATTTGTTGCAGATTCCAGGGGAGATTTCAAGAGGCTCACCTCATGCTGCCATTTTTATGTCATCGATTTTGGGGAGAAGTGAATTTCTGTTGTTTATAATCTTAAGGTATTTTTTTCAACAAAAGTAGAGAAGGATATCATGGGTTCAGGCGAGAAGAAATGTGTGGATGAGACCAGAAAACATCTTCAGGAAGAACTATCATCCTCCCCTTGAGAGGTGAAATGCAAATACATTTTCAGCCCATTTGGTTTCTAAGACAGTTCTTTGTGAGCAAAGGGAAAAAAATGTGTTCTTCACCCTTATTCTCTCGAATGCCTAGCAAATTAACAGCAAAGTAATGAGGAATATGAAAGTTAATCAAAAGAAAACTATAGTTTTCACACATATTTCTAAGTGAATTAATGATTTTCCTTTATTACAGTAAATGTGTCAAGACAGTAAAGTGTGAGGAATAATTAAAAATGTAAGATTAAATGCTGTTGAAATTCTGCCCAGCCTTATTAATGCAACGCTGAGCTTAAGCAGAAACCTGGGATAGAAATAGAAATTATAAGAAAGTGTTACAGCCAGAAATTTTCAAATAAGCGCCTAAAGGAAAAAAAAATGAAGTAAATGATAATAGCTTTAAAAAGGAAGAGACCAGTTTTAAACATGGTCAAAGGCAGGAAATGTGCACACAAAGAATCATGTGTCACTGGGAAAAATCATCTTGATGATAACTCAAAGGGTGGCTTTGAAAGAAGGGATCCAATAATCTAGTAGTTAGATCCCAGCACAGGTCCACAAAGGAAGATAAGCTCTAAGCTTTCTGCGTGGGCAAAGGGATGAGTTTGAAGGCAGAGAAGCCAGTCCAAATGCTTTGACCAAATGAACTGGTTATGTTGGACAAACAGGGTCAGTTTGGAAAAACTGTACCTATCTCTCCAAAATGGAAAAAGAGAGTAAGGCTGTTTAGAGAATCAATGACTCAAAAATTCCTGTGGTAAAGAAGTGTGTTTACATTCATTTTTTAAAAAATGTGTGTTTAATTCCCGTGTGCGTAGGGCACAGTGCTAGGTCCTGGCGATTATATGGCAGAAAGCGTGCAGGTCCTTTGTGGGAGGTGTGTGTTCCTAGTACTAAGGTGAAGACATCCAGAGGAGCCAGGCACCAGCTCTCCCAGAAGCTCAAAAAGTCTTCAGCGCTGAGGCACAGGGTAAGGAGACAATGTTAAGATATGGAGCTTCCAGGCAGAGGCAAAGACACAGTCATGTTCTCGGCAGGGGCCATAAGCAGATCCCATATTCCTGAATAATCACAATATAAAGAGCAATGGGAAAATGGTTGGCAAGAGAATAGGCCTGAAGAGAATCAGATAATTAAGGACCTGGAGATCACGCTAAAGAATTTATCCTTAAACCGACACAAATTGGGCTCCACAGACGATTTGAACTCAGAATAATAGAATATGTTCAACGTTATCGTTTACAAAAAAGTTCCTGTGGCAACAATGCAAGGGGCATGTGGTGACGTTTAGAGCTGACACTTCAGACACAGATGCAGCTGCATCCCAACCACAGCTTTCACTTACAACTAAACCCTACACAACCTTCAGTTTGGGCTTTTGATGGATAATATCTATGCCTGGGTTTGCTTGCTATAGGGATTGAATGCAATAGTATAAAATCTTAACACAGGGCCTGGCTCATAATATATGTAAGTTAAAGGCAGCTATGATTGCTACGTTTAGGAGACAGACAAAACAAGAGCACAGAGAAATTTTAGGAAGCTTCTAGAAACCCGGAGGAGAGGTAATGGTGATGGGCTTAAGAAGCGGAACTCAGGAGGTGACAGTGGGAACGGAGGGTTTGGGGACCCAGTCAGGAAACTTTAAGCAGAACTGAGGACTTTCTGAGTGGTAAGAGGTGGAAATGGGAAGAACAGAAGGTGAAACTAAGGTTTCTGGTGTCAGGAGATGGAAGAAAAAGGTGTATGGCTCTCTTAATCATTGAGTATAGGGGCAATTGGAGTCCCAAAGGCTAATGGGAGAGAAATTATAATTTGCAGACCATGATTTAACCATAAAAATTTGACTCTGTCCAAGTGAGAGAGATCACTTCTACATTCTCCATCTTTCCCCAAACAAAAATATAGAGAAGAAAAATGAGAGATGTGGAAAATGACATACAGAGATAATGAATGTGCATCTTAAAATACACTAAATTGATGCTTGAAAGATTCTGTTGACTAAAAATGATTTATAAAGACATTCAAGGTCTTATTTACTTTTAAGTATACTATTAATAATGCAATATTTCCTCCATGCTTGATTTCACCGATATTTTTTGACTGCTTTAAAAATCCAGGAAGCACAAAACGCTGTCATGGGTAATTATGATTCTTCAATTTGCTTATCTCTACACACGAACAACATTTTTTCAAGCATCTATAAACAATCCAGTCTCAAGAACAAATGAGTTTAAATGTAATACGAGGTCTGACAATTAAGTTTATGTTTAATTTATTAAAAATACATTTCCCAGGAAAATCACCGTTTTCATATTTTTACTAGTACGTGGCTTTTTTCACCATTGCACTTTAGAAGTCAGCCTTGTGCAATTTAATGTTTCAAAGAGTCCTTCTGCTGATAAAGTACAGAGAGTACATGTAGCTGATTTGACCCAAACCTTTTGGTTAATAAATATGACAGGAAGTCCTACAAAGGAAATGCAATCAGAGTTTTCACAGAAGATTTTTCCTAAAGGGTAAAAATAACTGTGGTGCTTGCCTCATTTTTACACCTGGCAGCAGAAGATGTCCTTGCAGAGTATGCCTGTGGCAGAGATCTAGTTGGACAGACACTTCCAAAAGATAGGCAGAAGCTTGAAAGGCATGAACAGCGTTGGACAACGTGAAATGAAATCAAAGCATTTCCCAAAGCTTTTAAAGTGACAGCATAAAACAAGTTTGTTTATAGTTACCAGGCATAAGTTAGGTGACACTTTAAAAACAGGAAAATGGATATAGGGATACTACCTGGTAACACACAAGATGAGGCAGAAGAGAGTATTTTAAAAGTTTGTTTGTTTGTTTGTTTATCCATCTATCTATCATGTTCTTTACTGGAAAGTCTAATTTTATGTCTTTAGTTAAAATGAGTGAAATGAAGATGAATCCCGTGACATATTTTAGGAAGTGTGCTCCCATTTACTGTGTGTACTACTGGGACTGTGTAGCCGAGGGGAAAAGAAAAAGCTGCTTTATGTAGCTAGGTGTGACTGCACATGTCTTAGTAAGAAATTCTATGTGGCATTAACATTACGATTAATTTTTATCAATTACCTCTTGTTTACCTCAACATACCTCTGCTACCAAAAGTCCAGCATTTTCACTGTTTTGTTAAAGAAAACAAAAACAAAACAAAACAAAAAAACAACAAAAAGACAGAATAGTGGGAATCATTCAATCAGAACAGCAAGAAAAAGAAAAAGAAAGAAAGAAAGAAAGAAAGAAAGAAAGAAAGAAAGAAAGAAAGAAAGAAAGAAAGAAAGAAAGAAAGAAAGAAAGAAACTAAGGTGAGGATATTTTAAGGGACCTCTGGGACAACATCAATCATACTAACATTTGCATTTTAGTGGTCCCAGAAGGATAAAAGACAGAGGGGCGGGGTGGACTTATTTGGATAAACAATGGTTGAAAACCTCCCTAGCCTAGGAAAGGTAACAGATATCCAGTTCCAGGAATCACAGAGAATCCCAAACAAGATGAACCCAAAAAGATCTACACCAAGATATATTTATATTAAAATGGCAAAAGTTATTGTCAAAAGAAAATCTTAAAGGAAGCAAGAGAAAAACAATTAGTCACATACAAGGAAAAATCCCATAAAATGAACAGCTGATTTTCAGCAGAAACTTTGCACACCAAAAGGGAGTGTCAGGATATATTTGAAATGATTTAAAAAATGAAAATTGCCAACTAGAATTATATCTTGTTGGGGCCAGTCCAAGATGGTGGCATGGGAAGATGCTGAACTCACCTGCTCCCATGGGCACACCAAGAGTGTACACCCACATATAGAGAATTCCTCCTGAAAAAAGAGCTGAGAGCTGGTTGAGCAGCTTCTGCACAACAAGTGGTAGAGGGATGACCTTGAGATGGGTAGGGGAGAAGGAGACATAGTAACAATGGGCACCCACGCTTGACGTGGAAACCTGCTATAGGAAGAGACATAACTGAGAGGCCCATGTGTAGACTCACCCACCCTGGGGAACAGCAACAACAACAACAAAAATCCATAGCAATTTAATCCACAGCTAGACTGTATGTGAAGGAGATCCATTTACAAACCCTAGAGCATCTGCGAAATCGGTGGGGAACTGCTGGACTCTCTCTAGTGTGGAGGCCTCAGTCAGCATGCCCCAGCTCCAGCCGTCATGCCAAGGTGGCCTGGTGTGGGGCAGCCCAGGAATCCACACTGCGTGCCCACTCCAGATCCCCGTCTTCCAGATCACTGATCCTTTCTTTGGCATCATCTAAGCTACTGTTGATTCCTTCTGGTGTTTTGATTGTGTTTTGTTTTGTTTGTTCTTCAGTTTTTGAACTCTGATTGGTTCTTTCTGTCTTATATTTTCTCTCTATTGAACTTCTCTCTGCCTTGTTCCATCCTCCGGAGTTCAGTGAGCATCTTTATAATCATTACTTTGAAGTCTTTATCAGGTAACTTACTTATTACCATTAATTATTTTTTTCTTGAGGTTTTATGTTGTTCTTTCATTTGTAACTTATTCATCTGTACTTTATCTTGTTTCCCCTAATGTGGTTCTATGAATTAGGCAAAACATCTACGTCTCCTGATCTTAACAGTGTGGCCTTCTGAAGGAGCAAATCCTGTGTAGACTGCATGTGCTGGCAGTTTTGGCAGGCTGGCTGGCGCTGGACTGGGCGCAGGCTGGGGGTCTCAGGGAATACAACACCAGGGCCACCTTGGTGGGACAACTGGAGCTCAGGTGGGCACAGACTGATGTGTCCTGCGGTGCACATTGCCAGGGCCACCCCACTTTGTGTGGTGACAGATGATAACTAGACTTATCTTGGGTATCATTTCATAATATATATAAATTTCAAATCCCCATGATGTACACCTGAAACTAATAGAATATTGTATATCAATTATATGCCAATAAAAATAAAAGAATTCATATATTGGTACTTTTAAGCATACGTACACATGAAGATAAAAACTTAGGCAGATAATTGAATCAATAGATCATTTATCATTTTCAGGGGCTTGTTTGTTTCTGTTTATCTTTAAATCAGAGACACTGGTTTTTGTTTTGCCTTTGGATGTCAAATTTTGCCCTCTTTGATATGTGTTGGCCATTCATCACCCTGAAATTAGACATAACCGATTGGAAAGTAAAAGGTGGTCAGCACAGGGAGACACCCAGGCTACCGGCGACAGCAGAGTAATGGCACTGCCCCCTGGAGTGAAATGAGGAAGGCTCCTTCATGTAATCAGCGGGCTTCCAGCTTGCAGCTTGGCTCAGCTCCACTCTGCAGTCAGTGCTGCGGGGCTGGCAGAGCTATCGTGCTGCACGTCCGCTGGTCCTCATGGCACCCCTTTGCCGGGCCTTCAGCCACTGGGGTTGTCCCAGTAGCAGCAGATAAGCATGCAGGCGTCACGACCAGCCTCTTGACAGTCATTGTGCCGCATCGAGAAACAGTGGCGTCCGGGTACTGTTCAAATTCAGGGTCTTGCTCCATTTGACAAAAGGACAGAGACAGTACTAGATTTTTTCCTAGCAGGACAGTCGGGGTGTTCTATGATAACGTGAGGGAAAAAAAGATAAGTGACCGTATGTACATTCTAAAGCTTACCATTATGCTGCCTGTCATACCATCCAGACTTTATGGAAAATAACTGTCATTAACTTGACGGGTCACTGTCTTGTCATTTCAGATAACGGAGGACTAGCCAGGGGTCCCCATACCTATTGTGTCACATCTTTTGTCTCATCAGGTCCATGGTTTTGCTGTGTTGCCAGTCTCTGGTTAGTTTCATTAAATTCAACGGAGTTGAAAGTCTGTGCTTTCTCTTCCTTTCTCTCTGAAGGATTCCATTTTCCAAAACACCATAAGCAAATAAACTGGCATGTGACTCTTTCTGTAGCTGTGTAATAGTCACACACATTTAACCATGTATATTGAGCTCCCAGAAAAGCCACCCCATTTTGCATTTGTGAGCTAGCCAGCAGCCTCCAGGTCGCCTCCATCAGTGGCGGATGCACCCCGGTGGACTTTGCACTGAGAAGAGTCCAGTTACTGAGAATAGTCCAATTACGAGCAATGCCTTCAACAAAAGGCTCCGAAGCCGAATCAGTGCCAAGGCTGTCACCTGCCCCCACACTGAGCCCCCTGTTCCATTCTCCGAGTGAGAGGACTGGCAAAGGGGACGTTGTTGTTTTCTGGCTTTGACGTGGACAGGTGGTACCTGGGACCCAGGGGAAGCATTATTCCCAAGGAACGAAAGCAGTGTTTAGTTCAAGTGAGGCCTCAAAGGGATGCACCGCAACCTTTCTGCGATTTCCATAGGTTTCAGAGGATACCCACTTGTTTTCTCCATGAAGAAGATGAATACTGAACTAGTAAATTCAGCGGCCCGGATTTACGCGGCCCTTCAGCTGGAGGCTTTCCTTCCCTGAGAGAATGTCAGGAGCGTTTTCCATTTCCTACCGTATAACAGTAGCCCCGCAATCTGCCAGGCTCCGGGACTAAAACACAGAAACTTTCTTTTTTCTTTTTTTCCTGTCGTGTTCCTGAACGTAGAGCAAAGGGCTTCAGTTTTTCTCCATTAATTATGAGATTAGCAGAGAGCTTGTCATATATGGCCTTTATTATGTTAAGGTATTTTCCTTCTATACCCATTTTATTAAGTGTTTTAATCATAAATGGATGTTGTATCTTGTCAAATGCTTTTTCTGCATCAATTGATATAATCATATGATTTTTGTCCTTTATTTTGTTTATGTGATGTATCACAATGGTGGATTTGCGTATGTTGAACCATCCTTGTGCCCCGGGGATGAACCCCACTTGGTCGTGATGAATAATCTTTTTAATGCATTGTTGTATTCGATTTGCTAGAATTTTGTTTAGGATTTTTGCATCGGTATTCATCAGAGATATTGGTCTGTAGTTTTCTTTTTTTGTGCTGTCCTTACCAGGTTTTGGTATCAGGGTGATGTTGGCCTCATAAAATGAGTTAGGGAGTACTGTCTCTTCTTCAATTTTTTGGAAGAGTTAACACAGAAACTTTCGAACAATAACTGCTCGCTCGGATTTGGCCATTCTCCAGGCCAAACTCAATTTTCTTCAGGGTTATGACACTAAATACCTACTTGAACTTCAGAACTGTTAGACATAGCTTTGTTTTCCAATAATACATCCAAACTTTGAAAGAGTTTAAATGTAAAATACACAGCTGCCATCATGAAGCTGTATCTCCTTTACTACATGTTAATTAATTAATTAATTGTACAGTTAAAATCAGGTTGAGGTCAAAGGTCAGACATTACAAACAGAGAGATGTGACCACCTGAGTAGTGATGCACCTGCAGCTCCAGATTTTGACTAATGTGGATATTGTATTTTTTGTCCCAAATAAACGTATATTGTTACTGGCGGTGCCTGTTAAACAGAACACTGTTTGGAGGAATTCTTATTTCAGGGAACAAGCACAGTAACATTGCAACAGAGCTCTGAAAATGTTTTATTTACCCCAACTGTGAATAATTGAAAGACTGCACTCAAGGAAATAAGTTATTTTAGTCAAAAGTCATCTGATGATGAAGGGTCAGAAACATGAGGTCAGTGACAACTACGGTTGCTTTCAAACACTTTTTTTGTCTGGTGATGATTCCACTACTGTTTATTAATGATACAGTTAGTGTAATTTTGAGTCCTTTTATCCTCGCCAATAATTCTAGTAGGGAAAAGCTTACTCTTTAACATAGAAATCTTGAGAACCACTGCTAGACACTCTATTCTCATTCAAGGCTTCAATTCATTTTAGAGCATCTTCACTGATGGGTTGCCAGACTGCTTGAATCGCTCCAAAAGTAGGTGTTAAACACTTCCCAGGACAGCGGGAAAAATAGCCTTATAGTGACGTGAAGTGAAATATTCCTACATCCTCCTTCTATGACCCTGGGGCTACATAGAAAAATGTAAATCTGCTTCCCAAGGTACTTGAGGTATTTGACTTGATTGTCATCTCTGCCCCCCTCCTACTTAGCTTTCTTTCTTTCTCTTTCTTTTTCTTTCTTTCTTTCTTCCTTTTTTCTTTCTTTCTTTTTCTTTCTTTTTTAATACTAAGCATAACTGTTTCTTTCAACAACTGTTAGTGCAACGTAATTTTCAGTAACTTCATGTTTCCGATCAGCCCATGTTTCCATATACCTATAAAAGTGAGATTTCTGCATTTGAACACACCATCTGGCTTGCACAGCATGACAGACTATAACGAGGCCGCGGACATGGAATGAGTGCGTTGTGTGTGCCATGCACTCTATGGGGATCTGAGCAGACAAAACTAAGGCTGGAATATAAGCTCCTTGAGAGTAGGGTTTGGTTTGGGTTGACAGAGTTTACCGAATATCCATGTAAGTGTCAAATGCAAGGCAGAGACTCTGCCATCTGGGGACAAACAACATCATAGGAGAGTGTGGCCACTGGGTGGTCTTCAGTGTGAGATATCGTAACACGTAGTGTGAAGGCGCAGCTCTGACAGGACCTGAGGACGTAAGGATCAGGGAGGAGTGTACACCACTGTGGAAAGGAAAGACGGGCATAGTATGTGGGTGGGAGAGAACCCACAGAGCCAGGAGGTGTGCGTATGCCCCACGTGCTGGGAAAGGCCTGACCTAGCGGTTTACCTGTGACAAAGGGGACACGTCAATGAGTGCGGGAGATTCATATCCCCACTTACACAAATCAGTTCCAAAGATGGAGCACACATACACGCAAATATGCATATATACACAAACACACATGCACACACTTTGTGCGTGTGTGTGTGTGTGTGTGTGTGTGTCTGATCTCAAGAAAGTGTGGGATTGGCGAGGTCCTTCCTCACGTTCTAATCTAAAGGGAAACAGTGAGATATTTTACCAGTGTATTTGCTGACCTGCTGTTAAGTGTAGTGTTCTACTGTGTTTACTGTGTGCAGAAAGAAAGCATAATCAAACTGGTAGGACAGTCATCTGAAGGGGGATACCTGCACCATGTGTAAAAAACAGACTACCATCCTATATAGAAGAGCTTGGACAAATGAATAAGAAACTGAAACATTGTAGAAACACGGGGGAAGCATATCAACATGCATTTGCGTAAAATATACAAATAACCTGTAAAAGTGTGAAAGTGTGTTTGAATTTTCCGGCAATAATGTAAGGCTTGTTAAAATAACAGTGATAAGACTTCTGTGTTCTAGTCTGGCATGTAAGGAGCTTGGACGTTGTCACTGCATCCTAACAACAAGTGAAAAGCTAAATAAACAAACTGAAAAATCAACAATTTTCTTGGATCCATAAAAGAGAAGAGGGCACAGTGCAAACTACTGCTCCCCCCCAACCCCCACTGGAGAGACACTGGGTAAAAACAGAGAATAGCAATTTACTGAAGCAGAAACCTGGTTACAGCACTTCCTGTTACCTGGTATATCATGCTAGCTATTAAGACAAAAACCACAAGGCAGACTAAAGGGCAGGAAAGACAATCTGAAGAGGCTGAGCCAGCATCGCAACCAGACTCAGACGTTTAGCGATGTTGGAATAATCAGACTGAGAATTTAAAACAATTATGAGTAATATGCTAAGGGACCTGAAGGGTAAAGTCGACAACATACAAGAACAGATGGGCAATGTAAGCAGACAGATGGAAACACAAAGAACAGAGAAGAAATGCCTGAGATCAAAAATACTGTAATAGAAATGAAACGGCCTTTGATGGGTTTACTAGTAGACTGCACGTGGCCAAGGAAAGCGTCTATGAGCTTAGGAAACCTCAATAGAAACTACCAAAGCTGATAAACAAAAGGAAGAAAGGTATCCAGGAACTGTGGGTTCTTATCCTGGTATTCCCACTACACGTATGTTAAACAAAAAGTTAAGATAAGAAAGAGACTGGGACAGAAGAAATACGTGAGCTAATAATAACGCAGAATTTCCCCAAATTAATGTCGGACACCAAACCACAGATGCAGGAAGCTCAGAGATTACTAATAGGATAAATGCAAAAAAACCCAACACAAACAAACAAACAAACAAAAAACGGCACCTAGGTATATCTCATTTAACCTGCAGAAAATCAAAGTTAAAGAAAAAAATCTTGAAAAAGCCAAAGGAATGAAACACCTTCCCTATACAGGAGCAAAGATAGCAATTACATCTGAGTTCTCAGAAACTGTGGAAGCAGGAAGAAAGTGAGGTGAAATATTTAAAATGCTGAGAGGGACAAGTAAAAACACCAACCTAGAATTCTTAACCTTGTGAAATTGTCCTTCAATTCTGAAGGATATGAGCAGACAGAGCACAGAGGATTTTTAGGGCAGTGAAAATACTCTGTAAGGCACTACAGTGATGGGTACATGTCATTACACACTTGTCCAAAGCCATAGCATGCACAACACCGAGAGTAGACTCTAAGGTAATCTGTGGACTTTGGGTGATTGTGACATGTCAATGTTGGTTCATTGTTGTAACAAATGTACCCTCTGGTAGGGGCTGTTGGCAGTGGGAGAGATGGGCCATGGTCACCGGAGGTAAACGAGGAGTGTCTGTACCTTGCTCTCAATCTTGTTGTGAACCTGTAACTGCTCTTAGATGATTGGCTTTCACATGCATTGTGTACATTATCAATCCTTAATGAGTAAAACACGAAAGTTAAAACTTAAATTTATCTTTCGTACATTGGAAGAGAAAAGGATGGTTTTAATCCCCAGGCCTTGCATAATGAAGCAGGTTTTATATCCAGCCACGAGGCATATTAATTATCTGTTCATTTGAAAAGGGAACATTTAATAGCGAATGCAGTCCTTGGGGAGCTCATTTCAACCGTTTACTTACAAAACTAGTTGTATGTGTGTATTATTGTGCATTAATTTTTTTGAGATTTTACATTATATAACAGCAGCACCCTTAAGGGGTAAAATAACAGGACTGTGACATCTGTGTTTTGATTAAGATAAACACATGGGGAAATGCAGCAGAGAGAAATCAGCAAAGTGAAGCTTAATTGTACCTCTTGTAAAGTAAAGCCTACTTTCGAGGATGGTTGGGCTCATTTATTTCCACAGCTTGTATAATTACATGTATGTAGCATGTGAAACAAATACGACATTATTGATGACCCTTTGCGCTATCAATATGAATGGTAAAGATTGATACAGTCTCAGTGTGTATAGAAAAGTCCCCACTTAAAATAGAAATGGTATCATGGTGGTAGATGCCCACTGACACTCAGAGGTCCACCCAGGACCCCAAGAGAGCAGTGAGGGTGCATGCCTTTTATGCCCTCTCCTCGGAAGTCACACAGCGTCACTTCCACGATATTCTGTTGGGCAAGGCAGTCAGAAGCTCCACCACATTCAAGGAGAGTAGAGCCACCTCTGACACACTGTGTTTGGTGGCTTTCCATGTCTCTTCTTTTCCAACGCACTGTCACCCTGTTGTTTCCTCCACCTGGAATGCTTTTCCTTCAAACATCCAATGGGTTCATTTCTTCACTTCTTTCATGCATTTGCTCAAATGTCACTGTTCCAGTAAGTCCTTATCTGAATACGCCATTTAAAATCTACCTCTGTCCCTGAAAACATCTGCTTTCTCTGAGTTATTTCCCCCCACAGTACTTAGAACATTTTCATGTGCTATAAAATTAACATACTTATTTTATTTATGGTCCATCTCTCTCACATCAAAATGTGAACACTGTTAGGTCATGGATTTTTGTCTTTTTTGTTCACTGCTGTATCACCGAGCCTACCACAGTGCTGGCACATGATAGGGCCTCAGTAAACGTTCGTTGAACGAAGGCAGGCATAAATGTAGTGATTGATGGAACAATAAAGGATGAATATGTAAAATTCATAAGCAATATTATAAAGTAATATTTATTAGCTCTTTGGGGTTCTACATATTGGACATAGACATGCATTAAAGCTGTAAGTAAGAGGGAAGATGCTGGTGTCAGTATTGCTCCCTTCTCCCCACGATGAATGACCTTTTGAAGACCTTGATGCTAACATTAGTTTAAGCTTCTTCAGTGCTGTCAGAGGATGGAGAAAACTGTTTGAGACCTCAGATATTAATATTCCAATCCTTCACCTTGTGTCTGTTTGAGCTCATCCATCACTTTGGGAATAAAGCTGGAATAGTGTACACATTCATGATGAGGTGAGGGATTTTACTGTAGAAGACATTTGCTTCATTCCCTTGATGTCTCAGAATAAAATAATGAAACCAGGAGGGGAGAGGAACTTTTTTTATGTTTCCAATTTCTATTGTTTGTTATTGAAGGGTATGCGATGTGGAGTGAGAGTAAAACCAGTCTGCATCTCAGCTCTGTAATTTTGTAGCTTTATGTCTTTGAAAGTTTTCTTAATGTTTCCGTTCCTAAATTTTTTTCTCATTAAGAAAATAGAGACGGTAATATCTATCTCATGCGATACTGGGGAAATTAAATAAAATTAGATATTATGAGAAATGTACTAAATATGTACAGTACCTGGTACATAAGTATTCAATAATGGGAAACAGAATATTTTTCTACATTTATTTTCCATTGTAATGAAAACAATAGGGAGATATTTATAATTTACTTGGAATGAGCTTAAAAACAAAATATAACACAATATCCCTTCTAGAATGAAATCTATTAAAAGAGGACAGTGTACATTAAGCATAATTTACATAGAAAACAGTAAGGGATAATAAAACAGGTGGGACGAAACACTGAGACAGTTAAATGTATTTGTCATTCTCCTGTATTGGACACAACTTGCCCATTTGAGCAAGAAACTCTTCTCTGGATCTCAAGCTATAAAAGGAAAGTTTAGATGAAAATGTTCAGCACTTTAATTGGCTAGAGTTTCAGAGCTTTTTGATATTTGTTTATTGTGTGCTTGCTTTGTTGTTGTGTTTTCTAAAGGTTTGTGTTACATAACAAATAGTTTCAGAGAGGAGGTTTTATACTTCAAGTGAAAAAACTAGTTTGCAGTAGCACAGGAACTGAAACTCAGGGATTATTTCAGTTCAATCAACTGTCATATACTGAGTATCAGTTATGTATCAGATTTATGGGAGGCCCTGGGGAACAAGCTGATTACTTAAACACATTTTCATTTTTCTTAATTTAGCTGTTTGCTGCCTACCTTTACAGAACACTACCCTTTCAGCATATCTAAGGCTCTGAGAAGTCCTGCAATGAAGAAATCTATTGGATTTCCTAATTGGTGCTTGGCTCTCAAACTTATGCCACAATGAGATGCTTTTTTTGCGTAATGTTTACAACCTAAATGCTACCTAACAGATTTACGTGCATTCATTCATTTTATCCTACCTCCACTAATTTCTCCGCTCTGTGGGGTGGTTTTTAACTTTACAACATTTAGATATGAAGACACATTGAATTCAGATCATTAATTCCAATTCTGATATAATTTCCAAAAGTGCTGGGCTAAAGATTTATAGTATGTTACTTATGAGAAAATAAAGAGAGCACATTTGAAGTAAAATTTCAAAAACTAAAGGATTCAAATTGTTTTCAAGTCTCTGGTCTCCACACACACAATTAAAGTGAAATTACAAATGACTCCATTCGGAAAGGCTGACCAGAACAGAGACACTTCTCAGAGACATGTCTTAGCAGTCGTGACGTGTTGTTGTTAGAACTGCTTTAATGAGACAAGCTCGTTCAGCAAGAATTTCCATCAGTGAAGGGAACAACGGCATTTTTGTTGGAAGATAACGCTATGCTTCCTGAGGGTAGAATTCAGACGTCAAAGAGGAACCCGACACACTTCTAGCTTCCCACATGATGCTTCAGGAAACTATGGCTGATGAGTTGCTTTTGGAGGAGGCACCCCATTTTATAATCTAGTCATTTCCTTTCCCTGAGAGATGGGATTGCCTGAGTACCATACCACTCTGAGATCGTCAGTTTGGGATGGAAACTTTTGGAAATCTGTTATTCATCATTCCTGTTCCTTTCTCAGGTAGAAGCAATGTACTATGCCACTTGCATTTGATTTGGGTTCAACATACGGAGAGTTACTATTACTGTTGATGATATACATAAAATGTAATAATAATAATTATTATTATTATAATATACAAAGAGTATACTGGATACCATGGCACTGGATAGAATTAGCATTGCTTTATGTCCCAAATTTTCACACTGTACATTTTTCTATCAGATCACCTGTAATGTATCATTACTTTTATGTGTTCACCTCTCTGTTTCCCTGATTGTAATCACACTCGGTGTTCCTTCTAGGTAAAACTGTTATTTTTTTTTTAGAAAAGAAATATGCTCTCTAAACGTAGTGATTCCTGCCAAGGCCACATCCTCTAACCTTCCCATAATTCACAAATCAAATGATGTGGAGCAACGTGAAAACTGCTAAGAGCTAAAGTGAAATTACAGGTAAGTCATCTCCATGCAATCAGAAACGGGGCAACTGAACTGAGGGTGATCCCAGGACCCACCAGGCTGCCCTACAGCTGACAGCTGTGTAAAACTTGTGAGCAAATCTAAGGAAACACCAAAACAGCTAGTTTTTTATGTGTGTTCATAGCTGCACTCAAAACATGTGTGCTATAAAATTAATGAAAAAAAAAATAAATTAGTAAACTACCTTGGTTCTTTTTTGAAGGTAGTATCTGAATTAAGAACCTACTCGATTCCAAGCAGGTCATTATTAAGTGACACGGGGATGTGGCCAACTTGGCTTCCCCACAGCGTGGCCACTTCCAGGGGGTCACTCTTTATGAGGCAGGTGGTCACTCTGTCACCAGTAGGAGGAAATGGGAGCTGAAAGCCCTCTTGAAAGTGGCTCAGTGTGACTTCTACTACGTCATCCTGGTGACACAGGCCAAGGCTCAACTCACGTTCAAGGACAGAGGAAATAAACTCACCTTTGTACACAGAGAGTGAGAAGGAAGTGGCAGCCATCATTAGTTTCCCATGGAAAGTTTAACCTGTACCCCATTAATAAAATTGTCTCAGTTTGACAATGTTTGATTTGACGATGAATAAAAAGAAAAGAATGAAAAAGAAAAGCAAGCAATGCACTATGTAGTAGTCGTAATTACATCTTCGTTTGTGTTCCTGTTCTTGATTACTATACATATAAGAAGCAATCTGTCAAGGAAATAAGCCATCCCTGTAATTGTTTTCTGTGATGAGAATCAATTGATTTACCTTGAGCTACAAAATGCACCAATTTTTTTTTTTTTTTTTTTTTTTTTTTTTTTGTAGAAAATTAAACACTAATTTGTGGAGACAAAATTGCAGACAAAGTTTTCTGAGCAGCACCCATGACAAAGCATTAATAAATGAGATTGAGATAGAACCCGCGATTGGTGTTTGATGACAGAAAGGAGACAACTACGTGTCCTGGGACAACGGAAAGATTGCCTCGCTAAGCATTTATTTCAAGGACTGGGGGAAAAAATGTTGTTATAACAAAGGTCTGTATGCATAATGGAATAAATGCCTTGAATACACATTGAAAGAAGGAGGGATAAATAGAGAAAATATATAGAGAAAGAATATATTTTTAACATGAAAAATGTGCTAGTCTTTTTAATTTTTTTATTAAGATAGAAATGATAATAAAGCATTGCCTTCTCTAAGTCAAAAGTGGTGGGAGATAAATCATTTAACAGAAAACCCTAAGAGACCACAAGAAAATGCAAGTTCTTTTGTCTGTTTGAGAAACGAGAGTGAGGAGAGCTGTGGCACGAGGCGAGCAGCTTGCACACAACTGTGGGAAAACGCTCAATGACAACAGGTGATTTCCCTCTGAGGCCCTCCACCTAGAAGACGGGTTTTATTCTAAATTAACAAATAAGTTGATAGAACTCATGGCCCTACTGTAGTTAAGAAGTATTCTGAAATACACACCAGAATAAGATACTTGCTGTAGACTAAAAGAATCACCAATGTTTGAATATTACGCGTGTTTATGTCGTTTTGAAGACCTAGAAAAACTGTGCAGTAAAGCTATGTTGATGCAGAAATTATGCTTTAAAGATCCAGTTTGGGCTCATTTGTAAAGGAAGGCAAGAAGGGTCTTCACCTAGTGTATTAACTTTGACTGGTTGGACATGAACTACTGGGGATCAAAGTTTTGCTTTGATTTTCATGAAGCACAAAACGTGAGCCATGAGTCACCTAGAACCCAGCAATGAGAGGAAGAGACATTGGATGGAACCAGCATATTTAATTCTTCTTCTCTCCCTTAGCCTGTGAGGGTGGGATTGGCTCCAAGTGCCAGAAAACAGACACCCTTTTTATACGTGAAAGTTGTTAATAGTTTCAGGTACTATGTGTGCATATGTGTGCGTTCACACACTATGCACTTGTGCATACTGACATTCGGCTAATGTTATATACTTTATTCTCGGGACTGGCAATCTATGGCCTGTAGATGAATTCCAGCCCACCTCATAAATAAAGTTTTATTAGAACACAACCTCAGTCACTCGTGGATGTATCATCACGAGTGTCACTTTTGTGCTAGCACGGCAGAGTTAGGGAGTTGGAAAGAGAACACAACCCACTCAAAACTCTAAACAGATTATCTGGCCCTTCACAGAAAAAGTTTGTCAAATCCTCATTTATTCCATAGAGTAAAGATGAGACTCTCAACAAATCTTAATAAGTAATTATCAAAACAATAGTAATAATTGCTATCATTTATTAAATGCATACTTTTTGCCAAAAATTATACGAAGTTGGAAGGGCAGAGTTGTTTTATTGACAGTCTCACCAGAATCACATAAAATGATGGTTTTCCTGAAGAAGAAAAAAATGGCAAGTATCCACTCTTTATATAGTTTCAATATATAAAATATGTTATCCTGCTGTGACTTGCTCTAATGGAGACCTACCCTCATTCAATACATAAAGTAAAATTGGATAATATCTCATTCATACAAGGAATTATTAGTGTGGTTCCAGAGATAAACATTTATTTGATAGTGAGCTAACGTTGGTTCTGACTCTGTAATGAGGGAACCTGAGTGTTCTATTTCCTGGCCTTTGTAACAATCAAGTGAATCAATAGAAACTTCTTTGACTAATGCCACACCCAAGTCAGTGGTCTCCAGATGGGCTGCACCCAAAAGTAATCCAAGAGTGGAGATTCGATGCTAAAAATTCTGTTAATTCCTATTTTATCTCATCCAATGTTCAATATAGATTATGAAAATTTCACATCATATTGTAAATAGTGTACAGATACACACTATAATTATAAACAAATACCGTGCTAGAGTTTACACGCTCTCATTTTGTTACTCATAAGGCTTTGCACTCAAAAGTTTGGAAGCCATTGACAAACTACCCATCCCAAGCACGTAAATCACCTGTCCAGGAATTGTAATAACCTGCCCATGGTGGTAGGTGAATAGACCTGTAGCACAACCCTTGCTAAACAATTTTATACAAAAACCAGTTACATGTAAATACAAGTGAATATAGCTGACTCCAAAATCTGAAAACCAGTGACATGGGAAACACATTGCACTGGAGTGTACCTTCACCAACTTAAATTCAACAGTGTAAAGACCTTTTCATCTGCCACCTAAACATCAGTTTTTCATTTTGACTTGTTTAGTATTTCAATGGCAATACTGTTTTTAAAGATTTTTATTAAAATATAGTTAACATACAATGTTATATTAGTTTCAGGTGTACATCATACTCATTCAATAGTGCCCACCTGTTATACATACATAGTTGTAACACATAGTTATTACCATATTATTGACTATAGTCCCTACGCTATACCCTGCATCCCCGTGACTATTGTGTAACAACCAATTTGTACGTCTTAATCCCGTCCCCTTTTTCACCTATTCCCAGCCTCCCTCCCATCTGGCAACCATCAAAATGCTCTCTGTATCTATGAGATTGCTTTTGTTTCATTTGTTTATTTTGTTTTTAGATTCTACTTATAAGTGAAATAATATGATATTTGTCTCTCGCTGTCTAACTTACTACACTAAGCACAATACCCTCTAGGTCCATCCATGTTGTCTCGGATGGCAAGATTTCACTCTTTTATATGGCCAAGTAATATTCCATTGTATATATGTACCACCTCTTCTTTATCCATTCATCCACTCAGGGACACCAAGGTTACCTTCATATCTTGGCCATTGTAAACAGTGCTGCAAACAACAGATGGATGAGCACGTCCCCTTGAAGTAATATTTTCGGCTTGTTCAGATAAATACCCAGAAGTGAGATTATTATGTCCTTCTAGGTCTCTTGTTATAGTCTTTGTTTTAAAGTCTATTTTGTCTGGTATAAATATTGCTACTCTAGGTTTTTTGTTATTGTTGTTGTTGTTTGTTTCCATTTTCATGAAATATCCTTTCCCATCCCTTTACTTTTAGTCCGTGTGTGTCTTTTGATCTGAAGTGAGTCCCTTATAGGCAGCATATGTAAGGATCTTGTTTCCTGACCCCTTCAGCTACTCTATCTTTTGATTGGAGCATTGTGGGGGCAGAGCCCCAGAAAGCAGTTTCCAGGCTCTCGGCCTCACCTAGAAAGGTGTTGGCTCAGGTAGTAAATGGCCATCAACTGTGATTGGATGGCCATCAGCTGTGGCTAGTTGGCCGTCAGCTGTAACCAGTGAGCCATTGGCCACTAATATAACTGCTGTGGCTGTGCTAGCAAGGAGGGAGAAGAATGGGGGCTAGCAGGAAGATGGCGGCTGGGCTGGCAAGCGTGGATGGCGGTTTGCGGACAGTGTGGATCCAGCCTCCAGTGAGAGTATAGTGCCGCCAGAGAGAATATAGTGGTATGACTCCCCTACCTATGGCTCCGTGGGTGTTCCTTTTTGGCCTCACCATATCCTGCGTTCTTGTGTGGGGAGCGGGAGCAGAGACCCCACAGGCCGTCCTCCATGACAAGCATTTAATCCATTACATTGAAAGTAATTGTTGATAGGTACCTTGTCTTCTAACTCACTGATTCGATCCTCTGCGTCATCTAATCTACTGTTGATTCCCTCTAATGTATGCATTTCCATTATTGTGTTCTTTATTTCTGACTGGTTCTCTTTTATGTTTTCTATCTCCATTTTTATATTTCCTATCTCTTTGTTAAAGTTCTCCCTGAGATTATTGAGCAGCCTTATAACCAGTGTTTGAAACTGCATCTGGTAGATTGGTCTCCATTTTGTTTAGTTCTTTTTTTGGAGCTTTGTTCTGTTCTTTTATTTGGGACGTGTTTCTTTGTCTCCTCATTTTGGCTGCCTCCCAGTGTTTGTTTCTATGTATTATGTACAGCGACTATGTCTCCCAGTCTTAGTAGAGTGGCTTTATGTAGTAGGTGTCCTGTGGGGCCCAGTGGTGCAGTCTCCTGGTCATTTGAACCATACACTCCAGTTGTGTCCCCTGTGTGTGTTGTTTGTGCCCTCTTCTTGTAGTTGAGCCTTGGTTGCTGTTTGCCTGTCAGTGAGAGGGACTGGGCTCACTGGTTGTGAGGGCTGGCCTTGACAATAGTGTAGGAACTGTGATGCAGGGGCTGACCCTACAAAGCAGGACATGCCTCAGCAGGGTTCAGGTGCCTGCCCAATCTGCCCCTTGGGTGTGTCGTCCTTGGAGGTGGCTGGGTGATGCTCCAGCTCATTTAGAAGCTAGCTGCTGGGGTCACCAGTTGCAGGGTCACCTGGGAGGGAACCCACTGCAGATCAAGTTCAGCTGCAGTCTGTGTCCCACCCAGGGCCACCGGGCAGAAGCTTCAAAGATATCCACAGGTGGCCATTTTCTGTGCCGTGCTTGAAAATGCCTTGAGAGGCCAAGCTGTGAACCAAGGCTGCCTGCCGCTAGTGCTGGGCTTAGGGCTGCTCAGCCAGAGGTACGGGACACGCTCAAGGCAGATGCTGCTTGGCTGGGTTCTGCAAACCTTTGAGAGACAGTAGGAAAGTCTGCAGCATGAGCCAAGGCAGATGGTTTGTACGAAAAAGCCACTGGAAGCAGTTTGGGTGTGCCTGAAAGTTGGGTCACCCAGCAGGGCTGGGTCTCCGAATCACCAGCGTGGAGCAAATGAATGGTGATTTGATGGAGACTGAAATATAGTGCCCACCTGTGTCTGCATGTAGGGAGGGGGAGGTTCTCATCAAAGAAACAATGGAGTCTGACTGCTCCTTCCCCCAGGAGGAAGCTGTCCCTCCAGCTCTCGTCCTGAAGTCAGAAAACTCAGTTCCTCCCCGAATGTCCTTGCCACCTTTCCAGCTGGAGCCCCAGCCCTGGAGCTCAGAACCAGTGATTCCATCAGCAGGTAAGTCCATGTGTGGGCCCTCTGGGAGGAGCACCTGGGTCTCCAGCCGTTCTCCGTCTCACTCTGTCACAATCTCCACTGGTTTTCACAGCCAGAAATTATGGGGACTTCTCAGCACTGGACCCTTGGGCTGGGAAGGGGCTGGGACCCCTCACTCTTCGGGGGTGGGGGGGCGGTCTCTGTTGCCAAGATATCCCTTCTGATTTTTAATGGTCACACGTGGGTGTGGGACCAGCCTGTTTCCCATTCTGCCCCTCGTACCTGTCTTGGGGTGGTTGCTTCTGCATGTCTGCAGTTGTAGGGCTTTGGTTCAGCAAGATTTTAGGTGATTCTCAGTGATGGTTGTTCTGTAGTTTAGTTGTAATTTTGATGTGGTCGTGAGAGAAGGTGAGCACAGTATTTACCTTCTCTGTCACCTTGACCCAAAATCCTCTCCACTGACAATTCTAATCTAGTAACAAATCCTCAAAACCATGTTGGACTCTTGTACTGCCTTGACTACCCCATCACATCTTTCACTAAATTTGATGATTCTTGTTCTTTCCTTACTAATGCCTCTTACACCCTCCACTCCCTCTCTGGACTGCAGAAGCTCCTTTAATGCGTTTTCTGTCACCGGGTTCTCTCCTTTCTGTGTCGTCCATACTCAGAGGTTCATGGTCTATTGAGGAATATATTCCATGAATACATTCCATGAAAGCTACTCCTTTCCTTGCTCCTGATTTTAAACAACTTAGAATCCAGACTTAGCTTTACTTTAAAACAAATTGTAATCTCCAGTCAGCAAATGCTTGTCATATTTTTCTTTCTTCCATTTTAGGAATCCCTGTTTGCACTGTCTTAATACAATGGTCCCCTAAATATTCTGTACTGTTTTGTCCTTTCTGTCACCCACCTTCTCCTTCCTCCCTTCTTTATCACCCATGTCAATTTTAACCTCTACACTAGACTGGAGTTTTCCTGTTATAAAGATCCCTCTGACTCGTATTTGAATCCTCTACGGTACCTATCAGCATGTATTAATCGGGCTCGATGAATATTTGCAGCTGTGTGCCGTGGTTGACTTGCCATAAAGAACGATGATTTCTTAGTAAAATTCATTGTTCCTGGGGCATGAGGTTGGAATTACATGTTAGCAATTGTGGTCCTAAAAAGGAAAAGTAAACAACTTCATCAGATGCTTACCAATGAGACTGAAGGCTGTTTAAGTCATGGTCTTACCTTTCAGCTAAGCCAGGTCTCAGGATCCAGAGGCCATTCTAACACTGGATTTCAGCTCTGATTCTGTGTGCACTAAGTAACAGAAAGTTATATGACATGTCTTCACACAAACAGGGTCATACTTTGGAGGTTGTTAACAACACAAAAGGTGAAATAAGGAGAGTAGAATAGTATCTCAGACTTGGAATTTTCAATATTTCTTTCTCTTTAAATCCTCAGATCATCAAATGATGTTATTCCATTTTTAAAAATAGAAATGCCACATTAACTCTTCCTATAGTGAGAGCAGAAGACACTGGGAGGTCTGAGCATTATGCTTAAAGGAAATTTGGGCCTTTGATCCATTACCTACCATGCTCAAGTATACTTTTAATAAAATTTAACACAGCTGCAACAAATATTAATATTTTACATTTCTTTATTAATTTAAACATAAATTTTCAGAACTGAAGTATAACTATTGCTTTTCAAATATTTTTTTTTGTATGTCATGGATTTTAACACTGATGATTGTTTGGACAAAAGTAAGTAAATTAAAAACAAAACAAAGCAAAACAAAATAACAGGAAAAGTCCAGTTCCCCCCCCCCCCAAAAAAAAAAAAGACAGAACGCGCATTTACATTTAAATTTCAATTGATAATGAGCTACTTAACAGCTATGGATACACAGCTATGTTGGGGGTTCATATTAAGTATGCTTAACATCTAATAATGATCAACATGCTTTTAGGGAAATGAAAATCGTAATCCCTTATTGAAAAGAGTTAAATGAACTTCTTTACGTAACACGTTAAAAATCTCTTACTGCTGCTCAGGTTTTAATGAAATGCAGATCATTTCAATTCTTCATGTTAAACAACATCTGGGATTGTTCTTTAATTGAGAAAATTGGGTGAAAATATTGCATTTTTATTGCTAGTTTCATAGCTTAAAGAGGTATTAAACATTTAATTATTAACCTTGACATGAAAGAATTAGAGAGATTTCTTAGATGGTTTAGCGATTTTAAAGTTTCCTGAGTGAAGTTGACATGCAAGGGTAACACAGATGTAACTACCCATCCTGAAGTGAGCACTTGATTTTGAGAGAAATTAATAATATGCTACACACACACACACACACACACACACACACACACACACACCATACTTGAGAAAATTATTCACAGAGGAATACTTATTATATAGGAAAAATATCAAGTAATGGATGCTAAATGTTACTAAAATCACCATTACTAAACAACAGGTAGGTGCGGCCTGCTGATTCATTCATTCAGTAAAGATTTGCTGCACACCTGCCACGTAGAAAGTGCTATTCTAGGCACTGGGGAGAGAGCAGACTCGGTTCTCATGCTGCTTATATTCTACCAAAATAGGTAGGTATATACATGTACAGATTTTTAAAAAGACCAATGACTGTAATAACTAGTACAAAGAGAATTAAAAGAGTTATATATTGCTCGATGGCATGGCCAACTCTCCAAGGAGAAAAACACAGAGCCCTGGGTTGTAGTGTTTGTCATTGTCCATGATGTAAATAATCCCAGCACCACTGATTCCAAGCTCCAGCGTGACACTGCTGAACACAGAATCGGAAAGAGCTGTGCGTCACCGACTCCAGAGAGCCGTCCTGAGCTGGCGCCAGCACGCGGTGGTACCTTAGGGAGGCTACCTGAGCTTGACTAGGTCTCTCTGGGAAAGTGACATTTGAACTAAGGTCTGAAAAAACAGAAAAGGCCACGAGTGGAGCTCCTGGAGCTGTGTTCTGAGCAGAGAAAGCCGCTCAAGCCCAACACCACCAGCACAAGCTCAGTCACGTTGTTGAAGGGAGCTGAAAGAGGCCCAGTGAGTCTGGGGTGCGACAAGCAAAGCAAGGACACAAAACGGGAGGGAAAGGCAGCCGAGCCTTCACATGGCCTGGTGCTGGAAGGTGTGGAATCTGGCGGATGTCATTTTCAAGCTCACTGACTTGGTTAACACTCCTGTTACGTTTACTCTGTGTTTAGTAAAGTAAAACGGTCATCACGGAAGGCGGAGACCTCGGCTGTCTGATGATGGGAGGAAAATCATCAAGTCTTTGGAGACTGCGTGGAGTAGAAATGTGGAATCAGTGAGCATCAATGCAATACTACCAACTGTGGCAGCCAGCTTCATACCCAGTTTGCTTCCTGCCAAATTTATTTTCTACAGCCAAGTACTACAGAAATGAATATGTCTTCCGTCCTGTCACTATCGTCATTTCTATGAAATGATTCTATCATGTAAAAACAACATAATCTGAAACGACTTCCTGAGATTTTGACCTAAGAGTGTCTATATAAAACAAATGTTTTTTAAATTGTGACTATAATAACACATAACAGTAGGCATTAGGTGCCCTGGACGTAATATCTGGCCAATAAAATGGTATGAACTCCAAGGGAACTGTAGCTATTTCTAACTCTATTCACAAGTGTCCTGTAACTCTAGATAGAGTTTCCCTGGGCTATAGAAAAGCACAGATTGTATTAGTGTTTATTGGGTCCATGAAGGGTGCTTTCAAAAATATCTCTGAGAAGCACTAAAGTCTTGCTGATATGGCAAGAAAAAAGAGATCAGAAGGAACTATGCAAAGTAGACACTGAGAGTGGGTAGAAGAAAATAACGATTTGTCTCTTGACAAAGTAACAGTTCGATAAAAACACAGGAAATGTTTATTTATTTCGGGCTAAATTATGAAATCAGTTACATATTGTGTTTATAAATTCACTGAACTAATGTTGAGTCTCGTATGGACTGACCCTGGAATAGCAGGGTGCTTGCTGTGCCAGCCCTTGAGTTCATGGTCCAGTGGAGGAAACCAATGCATAAATATGAAATAAAGAGCAAATTTGTAAGTTCTCAAGTAAAAGTAGGGCAGAGTGTAATAGGAGCCCCACCTGAGGTTGGGAAAGACTACAAGGGATGGGTTTGGCGCAGATATTGTAAGATCAGCAAGGCTTTGCCATTGAGAGGGTGCACGAAGGACTTTCTGTATAAGGATGCTGTGAGGATTACAGCATCCTTACGATATAAAGTACTGACAAGAATAAAGAGAAACGTTGTTTTAGGGAGTTTAAATATAACTTCGATTTACAGTGTATGCCTTGGTAAGTGTTTTCATTGTATCTCTCTTGGCCTTGAGGAATCAGTAGAAGCCTTTTAATTCTTTATTAACAGTTTATTTTGAAATACCTTAAAAGGAGCAAGTTTCAAAATAGTACAGAGATCCCTATGTCACTGTGTAACCAAAGGACATTGTCCAAACCGGAAAATTAGCATTAGTCCAAAACTATTAATGAGATTGCAGATCTTACTTAGATTTCATCAGCTTTCCAGGCACCTTTTCTTCTCTTGCTGTGTAGTTGTGTGAAATTCCATCCCACACGTCGATTGATATAACCATCCCCACTGTCAGGATACAGAGCTGTTCCATCATTATAAATAAACTCCCTCAAGTGCCCCTTAATCATAGCAATGTCCCACTCAGCAAACCCTAACCCCTGGCAAACACTGGTCTGTTCCATCCCCACCATTGGTCACTTTGGGGCTTTTATATAAGTGGAAACATAGAGTGAGTAAACTTTGAGATTCACTTGGTGTTCGCTTAGCGAAAGGCCTGGAGGTGTATGCAAGTCCTGCGCATGGCAATAATTCCTGTTTATCGCTGGGTAGTGTCCTGGCATAATCACGTGCCCCAGCTGGTTTACCCCTCGCCCACCGAAGGAAAGCTGGGTTGTTCCAGTTTAGGGCTGCTATGAATTTTTGTGAACAGGTTTTTGTATGAACATGCGTTTTCATTTGTCTGAGATACATACCCAAGAATGTGACTGCTGCGCCATCCAGTGAGTGTGTGGTTACCTGTGCAAAAGACTGCCCGACAGATTTCCAGAATGGACATTTCAGTTTACATTCCCGCCCACAAAGCAGGGAGATCCTTGCCAGCAAGTGGCATTGTCAGTGTTTTCCCAGTCTAACAAATGTGTCAGGGGTGTCATATTGGAGCTTTGACTTGCATTTTGCTAATGGCTAATGAGCTTGCATTGGAAGCCTTTTAATGTACAAAAATAATGTCATGATATAATATAGAGTAATTTGGGGAGCTGCAGAGGAGAGAGTGGAACATCCCAGGTGGGAGGTTAGTGGACAACAGAGAGGAGAGAGGTCATTCAGGACGTGCAGACACAGTCCAGGTGCTCGGTAAGTTCACCTACAATAAACCCTAACAAAGCACAGAGGGAAGGGATCAGATTTGAAGAGGAGCACTTGACAATAGAGTCAAATGATTTGTCGGAATGAAAACAGGAAGCGGTCAACGGTAATTCTGAGGTTCTACACTGGAAAAAGTGAGTGGGTACAGATGGAGACCCATCTGTACTTCGGAATGGTCTGGGGGAAGGGAGAAATTTGGGGATTTGGGGGGCATATTAAAATTGACGTATCTAGAGGGCATACCAAGCTATGGGGTTAATCAAGTGGGGAGAAGTGTCATTCAAAATGGGTACCTGGTGTGACAAAGAAGAGGGACCTATTTCATTCAGTCGAATGTTTTGCTCAAAATTGTTTTCGTAGCGTTTTTAGGAACGTCATTGGCAGTTAATCTCTGAGCCTTTGATCAATTCACATGGAAAGCTAGACTAAGTCCAAGCCCCCTTCAGATTCAGGAACTAACGTGGACAATTCTTAGGGAGAAAATTGTAATATGACAATAGCCTAATGTATAGCTGCCTTGCAGGAGCATGAGAAAGCCAATAACTATTGGACCGTTTTCCCAAATTGATACAAGCCTTGGTCCTCTAACAAAAGAATAATTAACCTTGGCATTCCTACCCACCGTGTACTTTTTCATGATCAGAGAAATCTTTGAATATAACAAACTTAGAGAATCACATCTCAAAAATTAGAACCACCCCTGCATTTTTGGTTTTTCATTGTAAGTAATGATTACATATATTAAGCATAATACTAGTAGTAGATGAGCCATGCAGTAAAATGTTTAATGTATTATTTCATCTGATCCTCCCAACCACCATTTGTTGTGGCTTTGTGGGAAAATAATTTCTCTATTTTAAAGATTAAAAAAAAAAAAAAATCCCTGAAGCCAGATAGAATGCAAAGCACATGACACTGAATGTGGGAGACTTTTTTTTTTTTTTTTTTTCTGACAATAATTGAACTTCCTTCTATGCATGGCTGGGAAATGGAGTGTCTCCTCAGACTCATCTAAGTCCTGGTAAATCTACTTAAACCACAAACACATGATTAGAGGGCAAATGTAATCCATATTTATGTTGTTAAAAAAAAAGATGAAAATCTGTAAAGTACTGTGACCACATTTAGAAAATTTTCAATCAAACCACTCTGCCAATTCTGAAATATGCTGATAGAGCAAAGAAACAGATGTCTGGTTTCATTCCACTGCCAGTGATGTAGGGAAGAAAAATTATTGATAAGCATAAACTCTACTGAAGTTGAAAGACAAGAGCTAGTCACATAAATGGAGTCTATTTTTCCACTTCCTACATATACTTAAGAGAATAATATAAAAATAATTATATTATGAAGAAAAATAATAAGTATCAGTGAGAAACTCCAAAAGTTATTGACAAAGTAAGAGAAATGTCAGGTCCAAATAAAACTACTAATGCAGAAAACAATGAAGAATTAACAAAGCCTGCCAAAGATATTCACACTGGAGGAACTATATTGAAAAAGAACCATAAAAAACTCATGATTAAATTTGAAAAAAGAAAGAATGACTACTAAAAATAGAATATCAAAAATAAATAAAGCCTGTGGTAAATGAAGAAATTATGGGGGAAAAAATTATCATTGGTATTTGCAAAAGGCAAAATTGACGTGGCAGAAAAAAAGTTCTGTTTTATAGAAAGTGTATGTTAGGAGACAAAGCTAGGAAAAGGCTTAATTATGTAGCTTATTCATGCAAAGGTAACTGATAGACCTCAAAACTAGATGATTCTACTTGTGGCTAATATATATATATCTGAAGAAACAGGACACTATCAATACAGGAACCATAATTAAAGTAAACACCTGAGGACAGGTGCCCGGAATGAATGGAACTGCACGCCCTGCCCTTCAGAAGTGATATTCCAAACAAAGTACAGATGACTTGAGATCTATTGACCAAGTGTTTACTTTTCGAAAGCATTTTTTAAAAAACTCCAAATAATGGGGGGCATTAAGGATTCATATTGTCTTCTGCCCTAAAAGCATGAATGACAGCACCATTTACATAAACATACTTTAGTCACACAAAGGTCTGTCGAGGTTATATGAATAACAAGAGACATAAAGAACTACAAATAAGCAAAGAGGAAAAAGTCTATGGTACCCTTGAAGTATAATGGAGGTGCAAAACTTAGGACAGTCCCTGCCTTGAAAACCAACTACGAAGTTCAACGATTGCAAAATTTTTAATCAAAACATGGCCTACCAATAGAATGTAAAAGCATGTAGCTGTGAGAATTTACAAGGACACAGACTCTGTCAGTATAGACAAAGATACCTCAGAAAAAAAATAAAACCATTGGTATTTTAGCATATTCATTTTTTCCTAAAATACAACATTTTAAGTCAAAATGTTTATTCAGAAACAGGTTGCTATATTCAAAGGAGTATTCAATAGACAATATCAAAATATTGGATCTTGAGATGATGAAAACATATAGATAGGGCAGTTAGAGACCGTGTACAAAATAATTTAAGTACTGTAGAAGCCCTATATTCCTTCATTAAACAAAGATTTATAGAATGTGTGATAAACAAAATAAAGAGTGAGAAGAAGCCAGTGTCATGGAAACACATATAGGATTCTTTGGGGCAGACAAAGGCACACATGCTTCCTTTACTGACTTACTAACCAAACTACAAAGAAGCTGGAAAAGCTCAAATAGTCATTTTGGTTTAAAAAAACAAAACAACATGAACGTGCACCAATAAGGAGAAAGCACTGCAGCTTCCTCTAATTACTGAGACTCCAGGGACAAAACAATTAAACTAAGAAATAACCTGTCAGCTTCTTGGAAGCCAGAGAGAAAGGAAAACACCCGAATCTTAACCAGGTTCTGTCAATGCATGGCTGCAGGTAGTGGCGAGGACGTCAGCATCTGTTGTACACTCAATTCTCCCTTCTTTAAAAAGGCAGATATTAGTATTCCATCGTCCTGTGGCTAGTATCATTTAAACTGACATATACAAGCGGTTCAAAATGGGAAGACATTGTGTATGTACAATATCAGTATTCTTTTTTATAGTTTGAACCTTAAAATGGGTTGTTTCTTCTTTCTGTGATATAAAGTGCAGCTCTCATTTCAGTTTCACTCTTATACTAAACAATGTTACTAACAAAACAATGCAGTGTGTAAGCTCCTGGAACTGAGCCTGCCTCAAAGCACACACTCCCCAAAATGTCCTTTGAACCTAAATCTGTCTTTTTGAGGCTACAACTGGAATCTTCTGAAATAAAAGAGTTTTACAAATTAGAATCAGGCATATTTCCTGCAAAGAATTAAGGATCTCATTTCCAAAAATTTCAACCAAATCTATCATTTCAAGGGGCGTGTTACTCAGGGGCAAAGAACATCTAAATGAAACAGAACATAAATCTGCTCTCCTTTACACCCCAAATAAATTAATTGCAGAGGACTGGCATGATGAAGACGGCAAGAGACACGGGGAGTAACAGAAAACAATCTGGAAGGCAAGCCACAGTGGCTAGTAGGAAGAAGCCAAAAGGATGAGAAGGAAGGAAAGCTGTGCCTATCAAGCTCAAGTGTATCAGTAGAGCTGCAGTGAAATCTGGTGGCCTTGACCAACTGATGTGACTAATGTACCAAGTGTCCAGGGGGAGGTACAGACAGCCCTGAGTGGCAGCCGTCTTGCTCAAATTGCACAGGTCACATGCATGAAAACATAGATCCGTTTTTAGGAAAAAGAAGTGCGACTCCTTAAAATTTGCTCCGTATTGTTCAAGTTCTTTTTAGATGAGTACGTGTTATCGCCTGCGTTAAATGAGTACATGTTATCACACACAGACTTTTGTGTAGGCCTCTGTGAACTACACTGGCTTTTTCCATGGGACTACTTTTCTGAGTAATTTCTGAGTGTTATTACTTTTGCCTGTTAAAAAAACCCAAAAAGCATGAAAAGGGTAGACATTGCAATGATGAAGGATCAATATAATATAAAATGACTCAAGGAACTAGAGGTGTTTCGTTTATAGAAGAGAGTATTTCAGAGAGAGATCTTGATTGTCTGGAAGGTGTGGGGATGTTGTTACATAAAGAAAGTAGAAACACTATGTTAGAACCAGGACCCATGGGTCCAAGTTAAGGGAAGATTTCAGCTCAGATGTAAAGAAAGAATCTTATAAAAATTCAAATTATACTTGTTAAACAAGTACTCTTACATATTTTGCAAACTAATGAAGTTTGAATTTTACCCACTTTTGACAGGGGATCAAGTTATGGAGTTCTCATATAACCGTGGTGGGACTGTAATTTGTCAAATGAAATTTGGTGGCATCTACAAAAAATGTTAATGGTTATACTTTTCAGTATTCACCAGCAACTCTGCTTCCATTATTCCACACATGGCGGTAAATACATCTTCTCATATTTGCTCAATAAAGCATGGCTGGTAATAGATTTTCAAAAATGAAAATATGCCAAATGTTCCACAAATGGGTTATGGCACTTCCATTCCACGAAATACCATGCAATCAGAATGAGCTAGTATTAACAGAAAAAAAGAAAGAAAAAAAAAGCTTGAATGGAAGTTACTAAATTAATGTTTTGATAAAATCCACATATGTAAATTCGGACACATATACACACATGTGAATTCACATAAAATAACAGGAGAAAATATGTACTAAAAGGGTAATGATCAGAATGTAGATTTAAATAGGAAAAGGAGAATTTAAATCTATATAATTCTGCATAGTTTAAGCTATATCACTCAAGCATTGCCTGTGTAATTTTTTTTTTTTTTTTTTTATAAATATAGGATTGTCTATTTCTTTGTTTTGAGAATTATCTATCATGGAAAGTGCTACCTAAGAGATAAAAGAGCTCACTGACTCTTTATTCTCCTAAAAAGTCTATATTTTCCCTACAGGTAGAAATAACTAGCCATATACATAATATTAATATATAAAGTTATATTTATATATTAATATATTTATATAATTAATATATGTTAATGTATAATTTATATATATATATTAAATAAACCAGGCTAAGCCAATATTGAAAAAAATTAAACCTAAATCAGCGTGAATTTTCTTGTGTACAAGTTGAGATACTTGTATTTTATCTGCCCTATCCTCACACTTAGAATTTCCCTCCTCAACAGAAAGTGTAAGTCATTTATTTTTTGACAGAACAATGAAATGAAAATGGAGGTTTCTGGGAAGCTGCAATGGACTGCGCCCCATTTTAGTAGCGTTTCTGTGTTTCCATGTAGTCCGTGATGCTTTCTTCTGACAATTCAAACCTGGGTCTTTTAGGAACTGTTGGAGCTTGTCCCTTCTGCCCACCAGCCTCAGGTTTCACTGTCACCTGCTCCATACGCACAAACCATCTGCTTGCTATTTTTTGGCTTTATCTGAACATCTTCACAAAGAGACCATCTGTTCCCTTCCTTTAAATATCTATTTACAGTGCTTTCTCTCTTATCTACTTTACAACTTTTTTTTTTTTTACATATGTCAAAAATTCAATTACATGGTCACATATTAACATGTCATCTACTCAGGAAGCTTCTGTGACAAACCCCTGGGTGACCCAAAAGGCATGGTAATCCTGAGAGGCTAAAAAAATCCACTGAAAATCGAGGGGCGGGGAGCCCTGAAATAAAGGTTTCACAAAGCATGAAATCAATAATAGATCTGAGATTCCCTGGATAGCCTGAGCACATGATTTCCAAAAGCTGTCACTTCACTGTGCACAGAACAATATGTATTTGCATTGAAATTTATTTCCGCCATCAGGAATGCATGCCTCTTGCAAATGTGCACTTTAGAGGAAGTGTACTTTCAGTTGAAATGGAAAAACAGAGAGAAAGAAAAAGAAGCAGAAGAGGTGTTTTCATGGCGCTGTGTAATTCTGGGGCAAGCTTTCAGGACAGACCTACCAAAAGCAGGTCCTGAGGTCAGACATGAAGCAAACGTCTCATGTGCGGGGTGTTTGCTAAAAGAAGAGCTCTCTGATGAACATGAAAAGCAGCGCACTCTTTATTTCCTCTGCCTTCCTGGGAGCAAAACACCAGCAGAAGAACTGCAGATAAATGGTGTTTCCAACTGGGCTGGGAGCTCAGTGTTGTGAGACTATAATTGGGATAACAGATCAGATGCCATCATCGCCAGCTCTTTCCGTTCACCTTTAAAAGTAAAAAGACAAAAGAAATTGACTAAAAGTCCCCTGTGTGTATGTGTATATGTGATTAATGTTTCATATATGTATACATAATTTATATAACTGCATAATCTATATGAGTATATATATAAATGTGTGACTTCTACCTACAAATTTCTATTTTCAAGTTATATTTATAGTAGAAGAAATGAACAAATCAAGAACAAATAAAGTAAATCTAACAAAGATTGTTAAATTTATTTAGACATGGAAACTTCCAGAAAGCTTTTGGTGTAATAAAATAGATAGGTAAAGAGAGAGAGAGAGAGAGAGAGAGAGAGAGAGAGAGAGAGAGAGAGAGAGGAGAATTAAGACAAAATATGAGAAAGCTGTTACAATAAAAAGAAGCATACATATGAACCATAACAGTAGCTGTGAGACAGCATAAAGCAAGCCTGCATCAAAATGTCAGAGCAGCCCAGGCAAAGAGAGAATTTTATTAGACATAAAAGGAAATATGTCTGTTTCTGGGGTGGGGGAGGTAGGTTTTTTATCACCGTGTCTGAGTGGAATTTCTTACACGGAGTGATACCAGATAAACAACACGCCTTTTTCCTCCAAGAAGACTCCAGACCAGTGGTTCTTAATTGCCCATCAGCAGTACATCACGCTATGCCGTCTTACAAACGTCTTCCCAAACTTTGACCTTTGTGTGGGTAGCCAGTCAGACCAGGGCTCTGGATGCAGACATGTGGAGTCTTATTATATTATAAACCTGAATAGAACATCCTGGGAGAGCTTCCACCTGCCACAGCGCACATCATTTTCATTCATGTTTAGTGAAAAATGCAGCCCGGTGCGATTATTCTGGTAACACAATCCAAGTATTAAAATTCTGCTCTTGTCTCAAAGCCTGACATCACTCTGTCCCAGGCTCCTGGCCCCCAAAGCAATTTCTGGTCCACCCTCTTTTTGCCAGGGTCCCTTTGTTTGTGGGTGTGGTCTTGTGGGGCTGGGATAAGATGGTGTAACCCCAGCTCACTGCCATTACATACACCCCTCCTGGGACACTCCTTGCCCTTGCTGTGACCTTGGAGGAAAGGCAGGCTGCTTTGGGCACTCCCTCTGGCACCTGAGTTAGCCTTCTCTCTCCTGGCCTTCTCCACACTCCAGGGCCATGTGTGAAAAGCAGGGTGGGGGACAATGCATGCCTCTCCTACCCGCTGAGCATGGGAAGGAGTAAAAGTGTGGATAACGCCTCAGACTCCGCCTCCCCTCGGTGGTCCTCTGTGTCCGTGCCTGTCCGGAGTGGTTCTTTTGTCGTGCCCTCTGCCAGTGGGCCCTGCATTGCCAGCACTGCCACTGGCATTTTCTGAACCGGAAACCGGGGACACTTAGTTTACTGTGCTTGTCAGCATGGTCAATAGAGCAAAAAACAGTCCTCCAAAGCACGTCCCACCTGACACCACATCAAAAACGAGTTGGGCTGCTTTGGAGACATGCCACTGGACAAAGCTGTCTCTCTGGTAGGAAGGACACTACACACTCAGGGCTGCACAGAGGCGACAGGCTTACTGGAAAGGCATGCCGATGCTGGAGAGGTGTTCTGCATGCTGGACGCGTACAAGAGAATGACTCGTGCAAAAGGATGCGCGTATGCTCAGGACAGTAAGGATTCTCTGGTGCCTCATACGTCACAAACAAATTCTTCAAAAACTGTGGACGTGCTTTTAGAATATTCTTAAACTTAATTTACTTTTACTTAATCATCTCAACGCTACCATCAAATGAAATCCAGTTTTTAAAAATATAACATAAGAAGGTTGAGACTGAAGGTCTGAAATCATTTCCCAACACCCGATGTTGGGTCAACAAGCCCATGACCCTTCTTTGTGTAGAGGTGACTGGACTACCAAGCTGCTGCTCCATTTTGACCCGCCTCTCCTTGTACCTTCCACTATCTCGGCAATTTATTTTACTTTACTGTGCTAAGGACACTTAACATGAGATCTACCCTCTTCACAACTTTTTAACTCTATTGGTGACTAAGGTACAATGTTACAGGAATTATGTATTTGCTTAACTGAAACTTTATGCCTCATTTCTCCTCCCTCCCCACCCTGTTAACCTCCATTCTGCTCTGTGATTCTCTGAGTTTGACTATTGTAGGCACCTCACGCAGTATTTGTCTTTCTGGGACTGGCTAATTTCACTTAGCATGACGTCCCCAAGCTTCATCCATGTTGTCACATGCTGCAGCATTTCTTTGTTTTTTAAAGCTGAATAGTGCTCTATTGTATGTGTCTATCTGGTTTTCTTTATCCACTCCTCTCCGGGTGGACATTTGGTGGTTTGCACATCTTAGCAATCATGAGGAGTGCTGCATTGAACTGGGAGTGCTAATGTCTCTGAGCTCCTGACTTCAATTCTTCTGGATAAACACCCGGAAGCAGGATTGCTGAGTTATATGGTAGTTCTGTTTTTAATTTTTTGAGGACTTTTGCACAGTCGTTTCCTTCCGTAAAGCTCTTCTCTGTTCATCTTTTCATCCATTGGATCTCATCTTAGTCAAGACCTCCTAGTGCCTTCTCATCACCTGTCATTAATTACGTTTTCTCTGCAGCCAAACTGCACAGACTCAAAATACAGCTCCATCATAACCTGCAGTGTAACCTTGAACATCAGATTCATTTAATCTGTCTTTACCATAATTTTCTTATCTGTACAATGGTGGAGATATTAGTACCTTTTTCATGGGGTTGTTGGGGAGATTGAATGAGTTAACAGAGTTAAAGCACTCAGAGGACATAAATGCTTTGTTGCACTTAGAACTAGGTGTTCGCTATTATTCCGTCTAGTCCTGAGGCTGGTATTTTATTGTGGTGGTGGTGGGAATACAGCTGCCCTGAGATGCTCCATGATCATATTAAATTTTCTCTACCTTCTTATGCCCAGCACCTAGTACAATACTTGACACACAAATGAAGTTGCTTATACATATTTGTAGGCTACATAGATAAATAGCACGGCTTCATGTTCAACTGTCTAGATTATTATCACTACTGGAAAACAGTAATATCTCTTAAGAACAAAAGGAAAGCTGGCGATGGTGGAATAAACTCACACAGGATTTAGAGGTATTTGATTTTACTAACATGGCTTTAGGATATGTCTACACATGGGAGGTGGTTGGATAATTATAGTTACCTATGTAAATTAGATCAAACAACAATGTTCCAGGTACTTGCACATACAAGTATTTTCCTCACTTTAAATGCAGTAATTTATATTTCCGTCAAAATATCATAAAAAGGATCCGACATTTGTCACTCAGGGTTCCAGCAGAAAGCAGAACACATACTCAAAAAGGGTCATTTTACGGAGCATCTAAAACAGTGACTGTGTAAAAAGCCGTGAGCAAGTTGTAGCAAAATAAAAAGGGGAGCCAGTACCCTGAAGGCTGTTCCTGACAGGATGCAGGGAGAGGGGTTTACAGGACCCCGGAGGGAGAGTGTGTGGAGCAGGCCACCTGACAGGAAGTGTGGTCTCTGACGGAAGGACACTGTCAGCCTGGGAGGAAGAACCAGGGGCTGAGTACCTGGGTTTCTCTTCCCTCAGCTACCTTCTCCCTCCCTCCTTCTCCAGAGGGTGGCCACCACGGCTGTACCCCCAGAAGCCAGAGGGGAGGAACCCCAATGTTACACAGGGCAGTTCCGTGAACACAGAGCCATATGGATAAGGCTGCAGAGGCGAAGGGCAGGCACCTGCTACGTGAGATCCACTAAGTGTCACATACACTGGGTGAAATGCAGTGAAGGGACTTCCTTTCCTGCAGGATTTCTCAGAGCCTTTAAATGCTAATGTGAATGACGACTCTCCAGGAGAAGGGGGAAAGCGTGCCGAGCATGCCAAGTGAACCTACCACACAACCGTCTGTTGCCACAGAACACCTTGAGGGGCCCGTATCCATGGAACACCCTTTGGAGAATGTTGGCCCCTCATCAATAGTGAGTCCCTCGATGTCACCTCAGGAATTAAACTAACTTTGCTGGCAGAGATGCTCTCCTAATTGGTAGGTGTCACCGACTCCACGTCCCAACCACCAAACAGTACAACTCTTGGGCTCCAAATGACCGTGGGTATTTGTGCACCCCAACAATAAAATTGTCAGATAAAATAATGGGGACGTGGAGAAATGAAGTCACCTGACCAAATACCACAGTGAATATTTTCACACCAATCTCTACACTTGGACAGGCCACTTCCCACTGGCATATATCAGGTAGAGAAAATTCTGGATTTTTTAAAACTAAATCAGAAGCAAATGAACACACAGTTCCCACAGGTAGATGGACATCCCACCAGCCCCACTGCTCAGACTCTGACCAGGCCTATATTTCTTCCATCAGAAGGAAATGAATTTGCCCTTTTCACAACTCCACATAGAATTCAATAATTCATTGCCCTCAAAATTGGTTCTCACAATTTGATTTTTCCTCCTGTAACACTGGGTTCTAAATAAAGTTCTCAGTATAGAAATGAACAGACAGTGTGTGCAGGTGGGTTTGCCCTTGGAGGCAGACACAGCTGTGCCTATCGAACACAAAAATATGGGATATCATTTTAGAAAGTCGCTAACGACAGGCAGGACTGTATAGGGAAAAGTCACCTTCAACTGTCACTCAGGAAAAAACAAAGGTATCACGAACAGTATTATTTGTCCAAGTGTTTCCTGGCCAGAGCTGCCTTCGGTGCCCTTCCAGAACCACCGAACAATGAAATGGGAGAGAGTTGCCAAGCGCCGTTCAGCTCTGTGGTTGTTCACCCGGGGTGTGTGTTTGGGGCTGGAGGAAACGAGGTTAGGGACCGAAAGTACTGTCTGCACGCCAGCTCTGCTGGTTACAGTGAATTCCCAGGTGCAATTCATGCCATAATGCAGTCTCCACTTACTTTTCACTGCTCTTCCTCCTTTTTGTCCCTGACCTTGGCAGTGCTCAAGCAGCAGTGTCTCACCATGCTGCAATTATTATTATTATTATTATTTATTATTTTTATTATTATTGCAACTCCAGGCAGCTGCAATAGAACGTGTGGCACCAACCACCCACAAGCTATGAACACAGGTGGCCAGAGTTAACCAATTATTTAGTGGCACTAGGATGAGTCACAGGTTTTAGTACTTGTCTGATTCACACTCTACCCCACAGGCAGAGGATTTTTTCCCAGTGAAACATCCAGAGCTCACTTGAGAGAGCTGGTGGACTGGGAGGGATTCAGAGGTGCCCCCTTCTCCAGTCTTTCAAGCGGAGTCAGCACTGGTAGACGACATAGCAGGTGAATAAAGGTGAGGACACCACGAGAGCAGCCACCTTTGCATGGAGAGTCCCACTTTTTTTGTCATTTTGTTATCATTTTAACTGAAGGTACCGATCTTTCTTGTTTCAAACATTTCCTACTTGATGATGGCGATAGATTCTACTTCATGATGATTTACTTCACAGATTGTTTCTTCAAGCATACGTGGTCTATTCTCTGCTGTGTCGTATTTTCAGTTGCTCTGCTGGTTAAATTCACTTCCCAAACTTCTTTGGCCCCCCAAAAAAAGATAAATAATAGAGCTGCCTTTGAAATGGCTGCCATGTTAGTGCAATTAACATGCGTTATATACATAAAATTACAAAGGAAAACTAGATTTCCCTGGCTTCACATCCCTAAAATGTCCAAAAATAATTCTCATGAACATAAACTTCAAAATGTCAATTGCGTTTACAATTATGAATCACAGGGAATTGTTATTCCCAAAAGAAGCAATAAGAAATGTTTCATAGATGTTTTTTAGGAAAATATGATTTGCATGTTTCTACCAAAATGGAATAGTGCCTGTAATATGGAATATCCCTCAGGTATTCTTTTTAGAAACAAAATTAATATCCACCTGCCAGTTGATTAAATCTAGTAAATTTCTAATACAGAACACACTTCTCTAAAGTGTTCATTGGCATTTTCAAAACAGGGAAAAGAAAGCATGGAAGCTTCATCTACACAGAGAGAAGGATAAAGGCGACATGTTTTCAATATGTATGATTTTTCTTTCTATTAGAAAGAAAACATGCCAGAAGTATTAAAGTGAGCTGGATTTCTTCCCTCAGTAATAGATTTCACTATACTTTAACTGTACCAGCCAGATTCAAACAACTTTTTAGATGGTTGTCAACTTTATTCATAACCTTTCAGTTGTGTTTTTCATGGGGAATATGCATAAATATTGTGCTTTGAAGCATTCTGTTTTATTCCTATTATTTATCCTATGCATGATTAAAATTTGGGAGACCAATAATAAAAAATGGAAAATGCACTTGAAATATATTGCCCGGTGAATTTTCAATGACAATAAACTTTGGATCTAGAATCTAGAGTTAATTCCAGGATCTCAATGGCTGGGCTAGAAAATTTCTATGTGATAAAATTCACACAGCCCACATATGATCGCACACTAAAGCGCCACATAGCTGAATTTCTTATGTGTGTACGTGCACATGTTCCTTTACTGATGACATAGATGGAATTTTGCAATAGAAGGGGGATTACTGACCCATTTAGTGGTTAAATAGAAATCACTTAAACAGGTGTTTGGGAAAGAAAAAATATGCCATGCCCCCAAAAAGCTGAAATAAGGGCCTTTCCCATAATGTTTGGTATTGGACTGAGTTTACAACACCCATCATGACCAGTTGTGTATCATGCCTGTCATGGCAACTGTAGAGATTGGTGAATAGCTCTGTTACCATAGGAACATGACCGTATTTATTACACAGCTTGGTAGATATCGTGTAAGCATTTTATATACATTATCTCATTTCTCATTTAATAACCTATGAGGTCCATATTTTATTCTCATCGCATAGATTGAGAAATTAAAGCTCAGAGAAGCCTCATAAACAGGGTTCAAATACGAGTGCTGCTTTTTATCTCCTACCCTGGGGCTCATATTTCAACTGACATGTATAATAAACCTCTAAAGTCAGAAATTTAGAATTTTGCCATGAGCATAATGTATTTATTTGTTGATTCCAAGATAGGCATTATGTTTTCCCAACATTGCGATAAAGGTCATCTGCAAAATCTTCTAACCAGCTCCAAACTGTGGTTTTCTGAGTTGTTCTCCTTTTATTTCTCCTACTTGGGCTTAATATGGGTGTTTTTCTGTTGCAGAGAAATAAGCAAATGTGTTTTATCTCAAAATAAAAGGACAGAAGCAACTAGCTTAGAGGTTCCACAAAAAAGGGTGATTAGTTACGGAGCTAACTGGAAATCTGCTCTAGTCATGAGCATGATGGAGTTGTGAAAGTAACTTATGGGCATAGAATAATATCTCAAAAGTCCAAGGTAACATGAAAAAAATCACAATACTATCAGTAAGAAATAGTTTTTATAATGTCTAAAATTTTGTAACTACTTATGTCTACTTTTTAGTTCCCTTATACCGGATTTGGCTATATTTGTTATGTCATAATCATACTTTTTGCAATAAATTTTTCAGAAAAAGACAGAACCATGCGAAGTATGCCCTGGAAAATAGGTACATGATACCGTGTTTCCCCAAAAATAAGACCAGGTCTTATATTAATTTTTGTGCCAAAAGACACATTAGGGCTTATGTTCAGGGGATGTCATCCTGAAAAATCATGCTAGGGCTTATTTTCCAGTTAGGTCTTGTTTTCAGGAAACGGGGTACGTTGTGAATGTTTTATTTTTACTAATTCATGAAATGTGGCAAAGCCACCAACGAGAGGCAAGGGGACTCAAAGGCATGGATTATCCATTTCATCCTCCAAGGGCACTGTTTTGTTTTTTTCTTTAAATTTTATTTTAGTATTTGTTTCAGGTGTACAAAACAAGATGATGATTAGACATTTACACCCCTCACAAAGTGATAACCCTACCAAGTCTACTACCCCTCTGACACTGTATGTGGCTATTACAATACCATTGACTCTATTCCCTATTCTGTAGTTTACATCCGTGAATATGTGTGTGTGTGTATGTATGTATGTATGTATGTATGTATGTATGTATGTATGTGTGTATGTGTATATATAGGCTTGGTGCAAAAGCAATTGTCCTTCTTTGTCTCTCATTATAGTCTTCATTTTAAAGTCTATTTTGTCTGATACAAGTATTGCTACCCCAGATTTTTTCTCATATCCATTTGTGTGAAATATCTTTTCCATCCCTTTACCATTAGTCTATGTGTGTCTTTCTATCCGAGGTGGGTCTCTTGTAGACAGTATATGCATGGGTGTTGTTTTGTTATCCACTCAGCTACTCTGTCTTTTGATTGGAGCATTTAATCCATTTACATTTAAAGTGATTATTGATAGATACATGGTTATTGCTATTTTATTATACATATTTTTTGTCTTCATTTGTTTGTTTGTTTGTTTGTTTTCTCCTTTCTTCTGCTTGAAGTCTTTTTAACATTTCTTGTAATACTGGCTTGGTGGTAATGAATTCCTTTAGCTTTTTCTTGTCTGGGAAGCTCTTTATCTCTCCTTCAATTTTAAATGATAGCCTCGCTAGGTAGACTAGTCTTGGTTGTAGATCAGGGGTGTCCAAATTTTTTCAACGTTTTTCACCAAGGGCCACATGCAGTAAAATACACAAACAGCTGCGCCACTCACTCGAGGTAAAGTACGTATTGCCTCACCTGGTTTAAGTAAACTAAATATATTTTTAAGTAAACTAAATACATTTTTGGAATTTGCTGCGGGCCAATTAAAAATGGATTGCGGGCTGTAGATGGCCCGCGGGCCGCAGTTTGGACACCCCTGTTGTAGACCCTTGTTTTTCATGACTTTGCGTATTTCCGGCCAAACCCTTCTGGTCTGAAAAGTTTCTGTTGAGGAATCAGTTAGTAGTCCTATGGAAGCTCCCTGTGACTAACTAGTTGTCTTTCTCTTGCTGCTTTTAGGATTCTCTTTGTCTTTAACCTTTGTATTATAATTATGATGTGTCTTGGTGTGGACCTATTTGGGTTCATCTTGTTTGGGACTCTCTGTGCTTCCTGGGCTTGTATGTCCGTTTCCTTCACCAGGTTAGGGAAGACTTCAGTCATTATTTCTTCAAATAGGTTGTTGATCCCTTCCCCCTCCCCTTCTCCCTCCAGTACTCCTATGATATGAATGTTGTCATGCTTGATATTGTCACACAGGTCCCTTAAACTATCTTCATTTTTTTCATTCTGTTTTCTTTTTGTGTTCTGATTGGGTGTTTTCTGCTGCCTTGTCTTGTAAATCATTGATTCAATCCTCTTCTTCACTTAATCTGCTGTCGATTCCTTCTAGTGTATTTTTCATTTCAGTTATTGTATTCTTTATTTCTGTCTGGTTGTTTGTTTGTTTGTTTGTTTTTTCATGGTTTCCATGTTCTTCTTGATGCTTGCTATCTCTTTGTTGAAATTCTCACTCAGTTCCTTAGGCATTCTTATAATTACTCTTTTCAACTCTGTCTCTGGTAGGTTAGTATCCTCCATTTCATTTAGTTCTATTCCTGGAGGTTTCTCCAGTTCCTTTATTTTTGACATGTTTCTATGTTTTCTCATTCTGGCTGCCACTCTGTGTTTGCTTCTGTGTGTTAAGTAGATCTCCTACGTCTCTCAGGCTTTGCTGGGTAGATTTATGTAATATGTGTCATGTGTCCAGTGGCACAGTCTTCCTATCTCCTCTGCGCATGTTCCAGGAGTGTCCCATGAGTGTGTTGTGTGCATTCTCCTGCTGTAGTTGCGCCTTGATTGCTTTTGGCACATCAGTGGGTGGTATTGACTCCCAGGCTGACTGTGAGGACTGGCTATGCCCACAGTATCTGAGCTGCTGTGGGGGGGACTGACCCCTCAGAGTAGGCTTTGCCCCCCATGAGCAGTTGTACCTGTTGCAATCCCCATTTGGGTGTGCTACTTGTGGGCTAACCAGGTAGTGCTCTGGTGTGGTCTGAAGCTGGCTTCTGAGTGTGTTGTTTCTGGTGTCTCTTGAGAGGAGCTCCCATGCAGGCCAATTTCAGCTTTGCCTGTGACTGGCTCGGGGCTACCTGGTAGGACCTACACAGCTATATGTAGTTGACTGCTGCCTGTGCTGGACCTGGAGGCATGGGCTTGCTGTGAATTAAAGCTGGCTGCCACAAGTAGTGGGCCTGAGACAGATGCCATGGGAAGACCTCTTCCTGGCACAGGACCCCTGGGCTGGGGAGCCTGGTGTGGGACTGGGACCCCCCCCCTCTTCAGGGGGGACCTCTGCCAGATTTCTCTCCTGGCATTCAATCATTATCTGTAGGTTGCGGGTCAGCCTGTTTCACATCTCTGCCCCTCCTCCAAGTCTCAATGTGGCCTCTTCTTTATATCTTTAGTTATAGGGGTTCTGTTCAGCTGGTCTTCCGATGCATCTTGAGGTTGATTGTTGTATAATTTATTTGTAATTTTGGTGTGATCCTGGGATGCAGTAGGCTTAGTGTTTACCTAATCTGCCATCTTTGGCCTCCCTTACAGGAAAGGTTTTTGTTCACATTGGTAAGTAAAACATGGGCTATGGGGAAGATGGCATACTTTCCCAGAGTATGGACATTCTGATGGCCTTTTCCTACCAGTTGTTTGCAATGCAAAGCCTGCCTTTTAGGAGTGAGACGGTAGGGAGTGCTGAAGTAAGACGGATATGAGTTGGAGTCCTGGTTCTGCTTTGGGTAACATTAAATCTCAGTTTCCTCATCTGTAAAATGGGAAAGGATTCTTTTGAGAAGAATATCATGAGCACCCAATAAATGCTGCTTCTACTGCCGTTACCGCCACTGTTCCCAGTCATGCCAGGGTCTTACTGTGGTGATTCCCAGGCACAGGGTTCTAATCACAGGCTCCTTCCTTCACTCCTACACTGACATGATCGTTTCTGCATGCTCTCATTGTCCCCCACTTCCACCTTCTCCAAGGTAGTGTATTCTGCAAACCACTGCCTGATTAGATGTAAATATTATATTTGTGAACTCTAAGCAAGTTATTTCATTTCTCTATTTTAAGTTATAAACAGAAACCCATGCTCTGAGTCAATGGTTCCCAACTCAGGGTGAATTTGACCACGGGAGATATTTGGTAATGTCTGGAAACATTTTTGGAGTGGGGGTGCTACCAGCATCTAGTGACAGGCCAGGAAAGCTTCTGAACACCCTATAATGTACCAGAGTCTTCCTACCCGACAGAGGATCATCTGGCCCAAACTATCAGCAGTGCTGAGGTTAGAGAGCCTCCTCTAAGTGGATACGGGTGCCGCTATATACACAGGAAACCACCAAATACTAACATGAGCGTGTGGACTTTACCCAGTGCCTCAGGAGTCATCTCATCTGCTCTTATCACCATGGAAAATTCTCTCCTTATTTTTTTTTAAAGTCTGGACATAAATTATCAGCTATTTAGTAGTCTATTTAAACTTCTGCATATAATGAGCAATTCGTATCAAACAAGTGTAAACACTCATTCATTAAGGTAGATGGCCAGGCCAGTTGATCTCTCAGCACCCTCTCAGGTCTGATACCGACAATTTCATATTCAAAATCGTCACATGTGCTCCACTGCCTACAAATGAAGTCCCCCTTTCTCAGCATGGCCTTCAAGGCCTTCCAGAGCCCGTGCCCTGCTTGGCCTGTCTCTTCTCCACCTCGCTGTTTACATACCGGTCATCTTTTACGTCTCTCCTCCCCCGTTTCCTTTAACAGCTGCACTTGCCCCACGTATCACATGGAAGTGGTTCCTGGGATCAGTCTGAGACCATTTGCTGTGACTCATCTCTGATATCACATCCCAGTCTATTCCTCATCAGTTTGAGTGACTCGCTGGAGTCCTGCAGTGCAGGGCCTCCTAACACCACTTCCGCATTCAATGGGAGAGAAGCCACGATTGATTAGTGATGTCTGTCAAGGGTGTTAGATCAGGAGGTGCCAGCCAGTGTGCCTGGGTCTGCCCTCCCTGGTGTCACTTCATTTCCAGGCTTCATGGTGGAGGTGGCCTCCACATGCGTCTAAAGTGTGGAATCTGGCCATGCTCATCTGTGTCCTGTAGACCAACTAGGCCACCACATAGTCCCCCAGATGACCTGATGGCAAAAGGCAACCAACTTGTCATCTTATCAGGAATACTTTAGCTACAGGGGAAAGAAGTCTATCACACAAGGAGGGTAAACATATCAGTGAATCGCAGATAGTCACGGCATCTGGGAAGAGAAATTTATCAGGAACACAGGAAATTACACTCTGTGTTTGATCTCACCTCTATTTTTCTCTGAGTGTCTTTTCTCTTCTAGATGGGCTTTCATTCCTCCATCTCCTTTCTGCTTGTCTGTACTGAAAAACTGTTACTTAGTTTATCATAACCAAGAACAAACATGACAGATACATGGTTCCTCAAATGAAACACCATTATTTTAAAAGCTAAGCCTGGACTCACAAACACCACTCAATCCCAAATTCAAATTGGCCCAAATTAATACAAATTAATCGGTGATTACCAGAGACAGACTGTGGAGAAATATGGTCTCTGAATGTCCATTCCTTTGGGTAAAAGTAGCTATGCAAATCTCAGTAATGGCAAGTAACCTGCATAGATGTCCCCAAAAGCATTTACTTCATATACATTGTCACATATGCGTATGAAGTATGCATACGATCCAGCAAATTAAGAATTGTCCCCACCCACTCCGTAAGGATGCTGGCACTGACTTGATGACGATGCCATTGTAAGAACAGACGCTGATTCCAGAGCCTCATCTTCGTCACAGCCCTCAGGGAACCCAGAAACCCGTTCTTACTACACAGAGAACAAGTCAAATGGTTTTGCATTAGAGATGGCCAGATTCAAAAATATAGTATTAAAACAAAACAAAAGAATGATAATAGCAGCCAACATTGTTGAAAGCTTGCTTGCTATGTGTGGGCGTGTACTAATTATTTGATGTATTTAATCCTCTTATCACCCGTAGGAGACAGGGACCATTACTGCCTCAGATGACAAGGACCATTACTGCCTCAGATGCAAACAGATGCAACAAGTCTGACCATTACTGCCTCAGATGCAAACAGATGCAACAAGTAAGTAACAAGTCACTTACTCAAAACAGCAGAACTGTTTCGTTGTTGATTTAAACTCAGGGTTTAAACCCAAGGGAAATGATTTCAGAGCCCTGTGCTTTTTCATAGCCAAAGGTTTGACTGTAGGTATGTCTAGGGAGAGAAAGAAAAAAAAGTGATGGAATTATTGTTAAATTGGATATGTCTACTTTACTAAAATACATGTACATAGGTGTGTTTATGTATATTATAGTCTGAAAATATTAAATGGAAGCTTCCAGAAACAAACAATTCCTAAGTTTGAAATCGCGTGCCATTCTGAGCAGCGTGATGAAAAATTGTGCCCCCATGATCTGTCCCCATCCAGGGACGTGACTCATCCCTCTGTCCAGCACCTCCACACCATATATACTCCCCACTAGGTAGTCACTTAGCAGCCGTCTTGCGTGTCAGACTGACTGTCGCAGTGCTTGTGCTCAAGTCGCCCTGATTTTGCTTTAAAACGGTACCAAAGCATAAAAGTAGTGATGCTGGCACTTCAGATATGCCACAGAGAAGCCATAAAGTGCTTCCCTTAAGTGGAAAGCTATGTGTGTATAGGAAAACACATGGCGTACATTTAGGGTTCAGTACTATTCGTGGTTTCAGGCATTCACCGGGGTTTGGGAACGTATCTCCTGCGAATAAGGGGGGACTGCTGCAAGAGAGAAAAAGTATATTTAATCTTCCAGAAGTTCAAAATGAAAAAGCATGCTAGTGGTGTGGGTTTTTTCCCTTTTCCTTTGCATGGAAAACAGCCTGCTGGTTCCTCTCCTCTTGTCAGAGACCGATAAGGCCTGCACAATCTTGTAGTCAAAACATCTCACTAGAAAGCTTCTTGGGCGGCAAAGCCGATCTTGGAGTGTGTTTAGTTTCCTGGCTGCCTTATTTGTTTACAACAATGCTCTTAAAATTGTCTCCACCATCTGTGTGAGGTCTAGTTCCTTGAATGAGAATGAGATATTAAAATGCCATCCAGATGTCTGGATGCATACCCGCTTTAACATGTTATGCAAATTGTCACAAGGCACTTTTTCCCCTTCTTAAACACACAAAAAAATATTTTTAGTGGGAGTGAAGGAAAGCAAATCCATGGAGGCAAAAGGAAATTTTTAAAAAGGGAAAGGAAACAAGATGCATCCGATGTGCGTTGTGCTTATCTTTTCAAAATCCTGGCTTATGAAATCATGACTTGAAAATGTTTTTGTCTATCATTTTGCAAAAAAAAGATGGATGCCAACAGAAAGAGTAAAATTCATCTTGAAAAGGAAAAATATGCATTCAGGATGTACTGCTTTTTATAACACAAGTCACATTAGAAACATGAGTGGAAAAGCGGAGTACATCCCTTGTTTCAACATCCCAATTGACAGCTGGACCTAAAAGTGTGTCTCGGTTCTCTAGTACATAAAGGACATGAAAAACTTTATTTAATGCTACATTTTTATTATCTTAAAACTCTAAGCAATAGCACATTAAAAATGGCCCTGTGCTTGAGTTTGCGCATTGACTTTGGGGTATGGATGTTGCAAGATTCTTTAAAATGTCACAAGAAGTTCCATTAAAAATATGGCACATTGATATGTAATAAATATCCACCTTAGATTTCAGAAATAGATACACATGGGAAAGGTAAAGTTATCTGCTTCGTTCTGTAATTCACCTGCACCAAGCCTGGTATTTCTCCTATTCACCGTGTTCCTTTGATAAATTCTGAATGTGTTTTCTTGGGCAGGGGTAAACTTTTCTGTTCTCATATGTAGAAGTTGAAATTTGAAGGTATTGTTTCTCCCCATAAAGAAACAAGAATAACAGCATCACTTTATAAAACACATTTTTGCCACCTCAAATGATGGTCCTGAATCAGCATTTAAATTGCAACAAGTTACTTATGATGAACTTCAGCATGGCCCAGAGGTAACTAGTTCATTGTCACCATGGAAAACTTTGACGTACACTAGGCTGTTTAAAACACAATTTGCAAAGCAAGACAAAACTCAACTGAAATCTTTTTTAGGGTCATATTATGTCTGAGCTTGCCTTCAACGCTAGAGGCTTTTCCTTCTTCTCAATGAGTATTGGTTCAAGAAACAGACCACCAATACCTACAAAAAGCCAGCTGAAGTGGTTAAATGCCTCCCAAATCGTCGCATCAAATGTTTGCAGTAGAGATATGGCATGGTCAAGCGAAAAAACTTAAAAGACACCCCTGGTGAGAGCGTGGACGATGGATTGGAAGTAGGCGAGCAAAGAGGAGAAGAGGGTGAGAGTCTGGAAACCCAAGTGGAATTGTTCACTAATGTGCATGAATCAGCTGAGCTTCCCGCCTTCTTCGCTCCCCTACAGTTAGGCTGTAACAAGGCGCGCAGAGGAAATGAAGGAACTACCCAGTAGATGCAGAGCGGCAAACACGAGCTGGAAGGATGAGGTGACCCACGCATCCTTTCCACCCACATGCTTTGGAATGAACTGTCCGTGTTCCACCCGCCACACGGCATTGCCTGGATCTGGGGCTGTCCCCATCCCTCCTGCCCTCCTCAGAAACAGATGGCCATAGCCAACTGCCATCAAATGTCCCAAAGTTCTCTCTGGTAGTCATAAACACGATGATGTGAGATGACAGAATTCAACACAAACTTATCCCCTTTCCTTGCAAACTGACTCAAACCCTAGTAAGTACCTCTGTGGTCAGAATTCTAAGGATGAACAGATGGAGCCCTCACCACCACTGAACCTACTAGAGAACAAGGAACTGTGTATACAATCCCTAACTGAATCACCCCAAAGTAATTGTGACTATTGACCTTCTACCGACGACAATCTTCAAGAAAGAGGCACAATATTTTACCTGACGGAAGCCTGTATTTTACATCAAATGCGTTTTGATGAATTTGGCAGAAGGCTGATACCACGCAGCCACTGTTACGTTCTATGTACAGTTTGGACTTCATGTTGTTAAGATCCAGTGATCTCAACGTCACCTAAAACTGTGGGAGCCCTATCACGTGCTCCAGTCCCAATGTCAAGTGACATCACCTTGCAGAAAACAAAGATTCTGCTTTGCAGCCATGAACCACTGGAAAAGCAAACTCATTCCCCAAGAACGCCAATTCACAAAGCCTAGTGCAACGCCTTGTTTTTCTGTGTATCGCTTCACATGGCTGTGCATTTGGCAAAGGTTCATTGCCACTCATTGTTGCACGGCTGTCATCACGCAGCACAGATCCGGGCGATACCACACATATGGTCAAACTCTCTCCTCAGTCACTCTGTCTGTAATCCATCCTCCAAAGCGCAATTGCAGATTCCAAAGCCAGAATTGTGCAATTCCACAGCTCAGAAGTGTTCACTGACGCCCATCATCTAGAGAAAAAGTCAAAACCTTATTCATAATATTTAAAAAGTTTTCATTATTGGGGCCAAACCTCAGTGAGCACTTTCCTCTTTGTACTTTTCCAACTTCTCTCAAAGCTGAAAGTTCATCCCCTCTGGTGGCTAATCCTGTCACAGCTCATTGCTGTACTTTTCCTCCTTTCGGGACCGTCTCTATCTGTGGGCGGGTCTCCAAATCCTCCCAATTCCTCAAGAACACGAAGGCAGTGGTGCCCGGTGGCTATCACCCAGGCCCTTGCAAAATATTTCTTCCACAAAGCTCTCAGCTTCTGCTGCTTAATGACACTGCTCATTCTTAACTCAACTGACGTACATCTAAACACAAAAATGCATGGACCATGCATGCACAGTTTATGACGTTTTGTAAATTGGACCCATAGCACATAGTTCACAGAAGCACGATGTCACCAGCACTTCAGAGGGTCCCTTCTGTCCCGTCCAGTCACTTCTCAGGGCTAAGTCTTTCCTGACTTCTAATGGGACAGATACATTATTCGTCTGTATTTTGCATAAATACAATCATGCACTATACCAGGGGTGCCAAAGAAATGTATACACATTCTAAGAGATCTTTTCTATGCACAAGCAGTAGTTCACCACCATCAGAAGTGTCTGGATGCTGATGGTAACCACTTTGAGCACCTCTTGTAATTGCAGAAGTCAAACATGACTTGTATTCATCTTTTGTTATCAGTATATACTGAGCATTACAATTAATACAGTTTTTTTAAAAAAGAAAGGAAAAAATGTGTATGCATTTTTTTTGGCACCCTCTGTATACGCTTTTGTGCCTGGCTTCTTCTATTCAACAGTATGTTGATGAGATTCAGTGTGTTGCTATGCATATCTGTAATTTATTACTTCTCGTGGCTGCATATACTCTACCATGCAACTATGAGATTGGTTTGTAACTCTTTCTGCTGGTGATGGACAGTTGGGTAGTTTCCAGGCTTTGACTCTCAGCTTAGTGCTGCTCTGAATATTTTAATTACTATGTGAACTTATGTATTTAGTTTATGTACGAGCATATATGTGCATTTCTTTTGGATCTGTAGCTTTTTTTCAAACTGCCTCATTGCCGCTATCAAGCTGTAAGCATCTTTTGAGCAATGCCTTTCCTTGGTTTCTTTCCCAGCATCTTGCCCAGTACTCATGCAATGAACATGCGTAATTATAAGATGAATTATAAGTAGAAAATCCATTGGAAAACGCCACGTTATATAAAATGAAAAATCAGGCAAGAATCCATTTCCTACCATTTTATTAGTTATTATTAGTATGACTACTGTAAGTAATCCAGGTCATCGTGGTGTGAATAGAGTCCAGAGGTTTCCCAGGTTGGCGCTGGTCCTCCATGCTGACCTTGGCGAAGGGCAGGCATCTTGTCTTAACTGCTGTCATCTTCAAATCCAGGCAGCAGGGTTAAGGCAATAAAAGCTGCAGAGAACAGACATATGTTAAGCAACAAGTATGTTCAAAGAGTCATAATTAAGGTAATATAGGGTTATCCTAAATACAAAAGTCTATGTAATTTTCTAAAATGAGCCAATCTCCCAGCCAATGACGCTGATTCTGGTTCCCGGGAGACGAATAAAGTCAGTGTATGCCTCTCTCTAAAACGGAGATTTGTGTATCCCCACATAACTCAAGAGACCCAGGAGAGATACTGTAAATTTTTCCACTCGCGAAGGGAAAACGGGCAATGAATTTTGCTAGTTTTAACACGATTCACACATGCTCTAAAAACATTCAAGGGCAGCCAGCCCTTATTTATTGGAAGGTCCTCTTCACACCAGACCCAAACCCCATCCCAAGTCCTAAATTTATGCCTAGACCTGTGACCATTCAGTATTTCTGCCGTGGCCAAAGGAGTTGAGAGGTGTGGGGGTGCAAGGTAAGTGCATCGCAGGCCATGCCCAGGTCTCAGTTGCTTCTGTGACACAGCAAGTCAACCCACAGATGTGCCTGGTGCCCTGACAGACACTGCAGCCACGTTTAATGGCCTCGAGCACTCTGGCCACCTCACTCTCCCTTACTTAATTCTTTCATAAAGTGACACGACAGACCTTAATTTTCCCTTACCTGCCGCTGCTGCTGGGGGCCAATCTCGTTACACTGGAATTTTCAGTAACTGAACCAGTGCTCTGGTTTCTCAGTCAAGACATTTGATTTAATAAACCAAAAAGGATCTGTCAAAATGTATATTGATGGTTTGGCTTTTGATAATTTTGTAAAGCATGTGTTTAACTCATACTGTACAGACATTCCAGAAAATGCATAAATAACTTACACACTTACAAACGAGTATAAAGACTTAGAACCACATAACCATTTTTGAGGGCAAAAAGGCTGATGACCTTTTGCATTTCTCCCAGCAATCCTGTCTACGTTTTCACAAAAAGTTCTGTGTTCGTTATGTTTACTTACCTTCCCAGACAATATATCTGGTTCCCCCATCTTCCATAAGACTTTCAAAAGGCCTTCACTTATCGTTAGATATCTCGCTGAACACTCTGCCTAGATGCTTCTACATATTTTATCCACATAATAAATAAAAATTTAAATATCATGCAGAAGCATTAAAGGCAAAAAAGACAAAAGGCAGCACATTTTCAATTATGGATTAAGAAAAAAAATTATGAATGATCTAAAGCTGAGCTTGCTACTTCATTACCCACAATGATGAAGAAAAGTTCGACATTCCCAGCGAAGCAATTGGGAATTAAGAAGGAAGTTTGTCCAAATGGCCGTGCTTGTGGGTGAAACGGATCTAAAGCTTTTCTGAGAAGTAGCTCAGTCTCATAGATACCGTTTCTTAGCTCAACTTTAAGTGTGTGTGCATGAGTGTGCTTGTGTGCATATGTGTGGGGGTGTGCATGTGTGTGGGTGTGTGTATATGTGTGGGTGCGTATGTGTGTGTATGGCTGTGTGTGCACGTATGCATGTGCTCGTGTGTGTGGCTATGTGTGCATGTGTGTACATATGCATGTGCTCATGTGTGCACATGTGTGCCTGTGGCAGTGTGTGCATGTATGCATTGCTCATGTGTATGCGTATGCACATGTATTATATGTGCGTGTGTGTGTGTGTGTGTGTGTGCGCGCGCGTGCGCTGAGGACATAAAGATACCCAGTTGGCGTCTTTGGGTCCACAGGAAGTTGTTACCTTTTCTGTCCCCTACAGAGTCTTACTCCCAGGTCTAGGGACAGTTTGGACATGGGTCAAGTTACAATGACTTTTTCCTTCTCCTGCGAAGAGATGGGATGACAAACTGTCAGTTTGGTGCCTGGAACATGGTGCAGTGCCAATCATAATAGTCTCAGGCACCACGTGTGCTTGTTCTGAGAGGGAAGGAGACACGATTTCCTATGAAGTCCTCATACACGTCTGCCCGGAAAAGCGTGTGTGTGCGCTGCTTCACCTGTACAGAGTGCGTGCTCCGCGCCAGACGGTGCTCTAGATGTGCTGCATGCTTCCCTCGTAGCGACAGCTCTCCTGTCATGTCTCTTCATCTTTTTCATGCCGGCTGCTTGGTGGCAGTCCCCAGGTATAATGTGACAATTCTCACTGGTGTGTCGCAGCAAACCTCCAAGTTTGTGCCCTGGGCTGGAGCTGGGCGAGAGCCTTGTGGCTTTGTTCTGACACAAGGAAACAGACCTAGCAGTTCGCAGTTGACATCCAGGGGCACGTGTTGGCCAGCAGAGGGACGGTCTTGCGTAAATCCTTCCCTCCTCCATCCTCGGCGGGTAACTCTGGGGGACACCACAGCGGCCCACAGACGCAGGGCTGACCCCAGGCGCATGTGGTGACATCTTGGAAACATGGCTTTGAATCAGCTTTACTTCTTCACTGCTTTACTTTCCCTGAACCCCCACTTCTGTGATCACTTCCCAGAACATACCTCCTGCACCCAATCCCTTATCTTTGGCTCAGTGTTTGAGGAAAACCCAGGCTATACAAATCCTAATAGACATCAAACAACCTAATATGGAAGGCACTGTGCTAACCCATTTTAAGAGGAAGATACTGACACACAGAGAGGTTAAGTAACCTGCCCAAGGTCACACAGTAAGTAGCAAAACCTGGACGTGAACCCCAGTTGGTTCAGCCCCGAGTCTTGAGTCCTTACCACTGCACTCTTTGGCCTTCCTCTTCAGCTCCATCAGCACCGCATGGAAAAATGAAAGATAATCAAAGGAGAGAGGGCCATGCTACGTGTAGGAAGCGCATAGGACAGGATGCTGAGAGAACCAAGCAAATAGGTGCCAGCACGCACAGAGTGGCCGCACTCACCTGCACAGCTTTCCTTCTCTAGGTGAAGCCCTTACACTCAATAGGCATTTCAATTTCCTTCTGCTTGTGTGCTGATGAGTTTATTAAAAGTCACAGCATCATTAGGTCTGATAAAATTATCAGCAAGGATTCTCTGCTTTACACCTGTCTCCATTCTCATGCCCCGGGATACGAGCCGGTCCCGCTGAGGGAGGAGGTGTTCCTGGAGGTGACATCCCGGAAACCCAGCCCCACTGCTTGGGGCCTACGGCACATTCTCACCCAGGGGCTTGGAGAACAGCACGGGATGTCTTACAAATAAATTACAAATTGAGTTTTTAAAAGCTTGACACGGAAAGCAGAATAGCTACCATTTATTGAACACTTACTGTATACATGTATCTGAGAACCTGGGAAGCATGAGATAAACTTATTTTTAATGAGATGTTAATTGCGTTTTCGAGTAAAATACGCTGCATGTTTTTCTGTATATCTTCTTCAGGACAGCATCTCTAACTTCAAAGCCACAAATCCAGTTACAAATAATCCCCAAAATGCCATCAGTGTTGTTCAGAAAGTCAGAGACCATAAGGAACATATGGCGCTTATTTTACAGCTGGTAGCTGTTGTGGGGGTTCAGTGTGTGATGACCCCAAATTCGGTGCTTTGCCGAGCTGCCTCCTAGTGACTGAGTGCAGCTTAACAGTGTCTGCAGTCTCAGTTCCACCTTACTGTATTGTCTGGGAGCGCCTAGCATAATGCCCTTGGGGACTAGAACTCTTTCAAGCAAATAACATGTTGAAAAGAAATTTTCTTTCTGCGGTCACCGGACTGTTTTTCTAAAGTAGTTAAAACCTATAAGCCTTTGTTACAAAGTTGGATGATACAAAACGATTAAATTTAGCAGTTTAAATCTAGACACCAATGCCCTCTGAAGTGTTTGAGGGTGTCACTAGCTTTTATCTTTGTGTTAAAAGGGTTAGTGAGACTTTTTGCTTTTCCCAGGGAGCTCTAACCATGGGCTGCCAGTCCGGGCTTCATGCCATCGTGCCCTGATGTACAGCCCTGAGCACAGTGGGGACTGTCCCTAGGTAGCCTCCTAATGAGGAGGGATGCAGGTCATCTCTCCAGGTGCCTTGGGGACCTGCACCCACGCACATGGTGCGAGACTCCTGGCTGGAAGCGCTGGTTTCCTGCAGGTCTGCAGTGTCAGGACCGCCCACCCCCAGCTCTCATTGCGTGGGGTGCTCCAGACTCGGTCTGATCCCTGAGAGCGGTAACCCGATCTCCCTTCTTTCCCAGGGACTCTCCCAGCAGATGAAGCTCAAGCTCCCAGAGGGCTGCCTGGGCCCCTGTCCCCACCCCCATGTCCCACATGGATGAACCTGTCTCACCTTCTTCCTTTCCAAAAGACTGTTCATAAAACTAAGCCTGTGCCAGGGTTGTTGCAAGGAATGAATGAGATATTTCATACATGGCGCTTCCAGTACTTTTTGGAAAATAGCAAGAATCTATACATTTTGGGTCTTTCATTAGATCATTTCTGGCTAGGATGCAGGATCTCTAGGTCAAAGTAACACTTTAGTTTATACACAGCTGATCTAGGTGTTTCTCTTTTTGGCTCCAACACTCAATTTTTGCCTCTCTTTAAATGCTCTGCTCAGGTCAGACCAGCTCCTGAAAAAACAAAACAAAATCTTTGTTCTCTGTGCTTTAGAGTGAATGGATTTTCCAGTTTATCTCCTTTACTTCCTTCATTCAGGTTTTCATTTTTACCTGCTGACCTGTCCATCTGTCTCACAATATTAATCTCTTCCTCCCACTTAAACTCTTAATTCATAATTCCCGGCTCCTGTCCCATTCATTTACTCATTCGTTCAGGGAATATCATCCAGTGTTGCCAGATGCAAGATCTGGAAATACCAGGATAAATAAGACAGAAACAGCCCCTCAGGTTCGAATTATCTGCAATACCATCTCCCTAAAGCTCATGTGGGGATCGATGCACATTCTTTCTGAAACCTCAGACGTCGCATGGACTTCAAGGCGGTTATCAAAGTTCCATGATGACCTGCACATTCACGGGTCACACATCTCCATTGATTTGTACAATGTGCTTTTCTTATTCTGCTCCCCAAACACAGTGACCTTTCTGGTAGGGAGATTAAGCACACAAAGGTGCCGACCAATCCTGTAAAGTCTCTAGTGTGGAGAGTAGGAAATGCCTACTTTCCCTTAAACACATATTCAGTAAAATAAAACAGAGTTACAAAAGTCAGGTTCTTGCTCCATTCAGGCGGCTATAACAGAACATGACAGACTGGGCGGACTATAAACAATAGAATTTATTTCTCACAGTTCTGGAGGCTGGAAGTCCAAGATCAAGGCGCCGACGGATTCAGCATCTGTGAGAGTCTTCTTCCTGGTTCACAGATGGCTGATTGCTCAATGGCCTCCCATGAGGAGGGCTGAGGGCGCTCCCTGGGGCCTCTTTCTCAGGGCACTGATCCCCTCCATGGGGGCTCCACCCTCATGACCTCATCACCTCCCAGAGGCCCCACCTCTTACCCTCATCACCTTGGGGGTCAGGATTTCAATGTATGAACTAGGGGGACGTAAACACCCAGTCTACCGTGGTCACTCGTTTGGTGTGTTTTTTGAGCACCTACTGCTTCTCCCTACTATTCTTCATACTATTCTGACAAAGTGGCTGGATCTCAATAGTTTTCATCCTAGTATAACTACTACTAAGAAAGAAATTATAAAGAAGAGAAGAAAAATGAAAACTCCATGATGTTTTATAGCCTCTTCCACACACATTTTCTCGCCCTAGCCTGACCTCAACCAAATTCATAATCAGCATTAAGGGTTTAAGACCAGGGACCAGGTGACCTTATAATACTGCCCCGCTCATTCTGGCCTGCAGTCACTGGCTTGTCTGGAGTCAATCTACATTCTGAGCACTGTTACCCCTGATTCTTTTTGCAAAGCTTTAGACTAGAGTTAATGCTGAGCAATTAGAGTGTTTCACAACGCACAAAATTACAGTTGTAAATGCATTCAGCATATTATTTAGTGATTGAAATACATCTTTGAAGATTAGGTAATAATTTTTCTTTGGAATGCATATAACGAAGACACATTTAAAACCAAGAGTCATGAATTCACGGATTTGCCTTAAATCATCTACTTTTTAAATATCGGAAGCACAGTAAAATACTGAGTTATCCAAGGAATTTGTAGGTTAGAAAAGAAATGAGTGTGCATTTTCATTCCGAGGAAAGCATTTACCATTACCTTAGATGCTACCTAGATTAACAAGCAATGAATCTACATCTTCTAGTCCTGCATTGATTCAACGTTTTCTAACGATGTGAACAGTACCTTCAAAATGTAATTGATCTTCCCTTTGAAGAAAATAAATTACAAAAAGGTAAAAACATGTTCAGTAATGCTAATGACTCTCTCAAGTGTTTAACAGAAAACAACAACTTTAGTCTGAGGTTTCAGGACAAGACCAGTTAACCATCAGAAAATCATCTACTAAATTCAAGTAAAAACAACAAAACAGTTCTTTGACCTAAAGAATTAAGCAATTGAGATTCAAGATTCGACATTGAAATTAAGCACTCAGCATTCAAGTAGAAATCAACTTTGTCATAAAAATATATTTAATGTTGTTTTTCTATAATCATCACAAAGAAAACAAAAACTCAGGTCTGCTAACTTAGGGAAATTCTACATGTGTTCATATTATTAAATTTATATATCATATTGCCTCAAATTTCCTGGACAAATTAGAATTCATAGTATAAATTTCAGGCAATATGAAATCAAAGTTATTCTTCCATCTTTACTGAGATATAATAGACTTGTAACGTTGTGCAAGTTTATGGTGGACTAAGTAGTGATTGGAGATAGCATATTTCGCTGGACAATTACCGTAATAAGGTTAGTTGGCATATCTGTCACCTCACGTAGTTACAATGTTTTTCTTCAGGAATGTGGGGACTTTCAAGTTCTCCTCTTCTAGCAACTTCCGACGGAACAATACAGTCTTGTAACTGCAGTCACAATGCTATGCGCTACCTCCTCAGAATGTATTCACCTTATAACGGGAAGTTTGTATCTTTGATCAACATCACCCCATCCCCCAACCCGACAACCACCAATCTGCTCTGTGTCTCTATAAGTTTGGTGTTTTTAGATTTAACATATAAAAGAGATCACACATTAATCGCCTTTCTCTGTCTGACTTTCTTAACTTAGCGTGATACCCTCAAGGACCACCTATGTTGTCACAGATGGAAGGACGCCATTCTTCTTCATGGCTGAATAATATTTCTGAGTGTGTGTGTGCTTGTATGGGTGTTTGTGTGGGTGTTAGTGTGTGTGTGAGAGAATGTGTGAGTGTGTGTTAGTGTGTGTGTGTGTTAGTATGTGTGGGGGGGTGTTTGTGTGTGAGAGATTGTGTGAGTGTGTGTTAGTGTGTGTGTTAGTATATGTGTGTGTGAGTGTGTTAGTATGTGTGAGTGTGTGTGAGTGTGTGTGTGTGTGTGTTACATTTTCCTCTGTCCATGAGCACATTGTTATTTCCGTGTCCTGGATACTGTCAACGATACTACAATGACCATGGGCTGTGGATTTTCTTCGAGATAGTGATTTTTCTCTCCTTCAGATAAACACTCAGAAGTGAGATTGCTGGGTCATAAGGTAACTCTATTTTTAATTGTTTGAGGCACCTCCATACTGTTTTCCATAGTGGCTGCACCAGTGTGCAATCCCGACAGTGCATGAGGGTTCCATTTTCTCCACATCTTCGCCAGCACTTGTTGTCTCTTGTCTAACACATGGGCAGAAGGAACAGCACACCAACGCCACACCTGTGTGGGAAGAGGGCTGGAATGTTTGCTCTGTGGCACCTCTGTCACCGCCTATGAAAAGCGTGGCCTACCTGTGACCAGCCACATCCCAGCCAACCCGCACACACATGAGGAACAATAAATGAGGACAGTAGTTTGAAGCCACTGGGATCTGGAAATTTGTTACACAGAAAGAAGGAGATGACACAATGGGAGACTAAAGAGAAAATGTATCTTTACTTCCCTGAAACTTGTTAGCCACTTTCCTACTCCCTGTGGTAGATAGATTTATGTTCCTGACCACTGATTTATTCAATTATGTCATTAAGCACCTAGGAAGTGCTAATCTCCAAATTCCATCTCATTTAATTGAGTAATAAAACAATTTAGCACATATGAAGAAATGCCTTTTCCCTCAGAAGGGCATCCACCTGTGTTATAACAACCTGTGGAAACCCTAGTTTTTTATATTAATTTTTGGTCCAAATTATATCTTCCCTGGACGTGTATTAGTCAATAATTTGATTCGGACTTCTAGCCTCATACATTCTTTGTGTTTTCCTTTGTTAATTGGTTATGACTCCTGATCTCATCTAAAAGAGCTAACTGGCTGCAATTAATCAACTTTACATTATTTATTTTCTAATAATTTTAAGAGTTGAATTACTAGACATGTTGAGTGTCAATGTCTAGAACACAGGTCCAGTAGAATTGTCCCTCAGTTGTTTCAAATGCCATCAACTTTCTCAAAGATACTGAACTAAAGTCCTTCCAGAAACTTGAATCTGGTCACCCTCCGCCATCAGCATTCTCTATTTCATCTGTTCTTCACCACCTGTTACTCCATCTGTGTCGATGGCTGTGGTTATAATTTATAAACATTTCCTACATTACATCTTACTCCCAGTCTGCTTCTTCCAGTGACAACTCCTTTGAAGTCTGTCCCTTACTAACGACTTTTCCCTCGTGTGTTGTCACCAAGATAGTCTCCATTTTAGGAAACCAAAGAATAAATTAGTTTCACAGCCATTTCTGTTTCTTTTTCAATAGTCCAGAAACCAGAATTCCTCATGAAATTAAAAAAAAAGAAATACTAGGAAAAAAACAATTGATACAGAAGCCACAAGTCTATGGTACCTTGTCATAAATAATGAAAAACTATTAATTAGATATATTTATTAGACAAAAAAAAATCCAAATCACATCACACAGTAAGCTATTTTAAAAAGCTAAATGCCTCACATCTATTCATTTCTGATGCTGCTTCTCAGAAACACATGCTTTTAATCATCTTAATTCTCATGTTCATCACTGATTTTCTGCATTATATATTTATACCATTTTTTCTTCATTTATCTAGTTGAGTCAGGACTGACTTTTTCTCTGTTGTGAAGATGATTAGTTAGTTCACTGATCCTAGCAAGTCCTCATGCCTCTCAGCTCCTGAGTGTGATGGTTCTGCCAGTGTGCTTGGGCTGCCATCTGAAGGACCACAGCCTGGGGCTTAAACCACAGACAAGTGCTCATAGCTCAGGAGGCTAGACGTCCAATGTCAAGGTGCCTTCAAAGTTGGTGTTCTCTGAGGCCGCCTCTGTCCTTGACGAGGCGGCCCCTTCTGCCTGTGGCTTCAGTCTTCTGACTGTCCACGTGTGTCCTAATCCCCTCTTCTTACAAGGACACCAGTCATGTTGGATGAGTCCCACCCTAGTGATGTCATCGCATACTAATTACCTCCTTAAAGGACCTGTCTCCAAATGCAGTCATATTCTGGGATCCTAGGGGTTATCTGCCCATGTCATTATCGTGTGAATATTATTTATCACAGAACCAAGTGGTGTCTAGGCTGGTGGAGAGCACAAAGTTATGTTATCAAGTTGGGCAGCTCACAGGAGAGGTTTGCAAGTGTGAAATCCCACTGTAACTTTATTTGTAATTTTCTAGCAATTGCATGAAATGATAAAATATTTTGGTGTCTCGCACTTGGACCATTACTTTCTGTCAGTAGATATTCCAAATTCGTAATCATAGCATAGGTTAAACAGAAACCACTTTCTTCTTGAAAACAGCTTCACAGAGACCCCAGACTTTCTATTTTAATTTGATCTGACTGCTTTCTAAATACGTTGTACAACTCTCATTCGAAGATCTCGTCTTGCTGAATGTCTATGTTAAGTACAATGTTCGTTGTCACATCTTCCTTTGCCTTCCACTGCTTTTTTGTTTCCCTGGAATACATCCTCAGGATTTTCTTCCTGATGAGTATTCAAAACTTTTATTATTGGAAATTTGGCAAGAATGTATCCAATTTTGAGACTTTTAAAACACTCGCCTTGTTCGGTCTTTAGTTGGCTTTTTCAATTTAAGGTCAACTTCTCCCCCAAGTTCTTATATTTTTTCTCAATTTTTTAAAATATTCTTCACTCTGTTGTCACAATTTTTCCTTTGAATTAAACTCTGTATCTCTTAACTTTGCACGTCTCTCTTTGTTTTTCTTGTTTGCTCTTGAGTTATATTATAGGGAATTCTGTTCATTTAATCTTTCAGTATTTCTACTGATCTTTTTAATTTGACAATTTATATTATACATTTCCCCAGTATGCCTTCTTTTTGTTGTTGTTGCTAATTTTTACATACGTCATGTATGTTTACAAAATTTTATTAAACTTCTTGTCTGTGTCATTAAATTCCACTCTCATATTCTCAGGTATAACGTTGACTGTCAGGTTTTAACTCCTCCTGTTGTCATTTGCTATAATTTGGAGACGGACTTAAATCATATGCTCAGTCAACTGTATTGAGCTTGAGCTCCAAGGGCTTTTAGGAAGACAGCCTTAACAACATCAGGCTCATAATAGGCTATTTCATGGAAGACCTACATGCAATTGATTGGAGCAGATTAACTGTCTATTTGGGAAAAGTAAAAATATTCATATTATGTAATTAACCATTTAAATTTAAACTAAGGGGGACTTTATACAAGTTTCACAATATTTTTATAGTGATTGTACGCATATTAGCTATTTATTGCTGAGTAACAAATTACTCATAACTTAGTGGCTTAAAGTCACAACAATCTTTTGTAAACTCTCACAAGGAAAATGAGCCAGGAGTGTGAGAGTGGTTTAGCTGGGCGTTTCTGGCTCAGACTATGGCAGGAAGTCCAGTCCCATATGTAAGAGCTGCAATCCCGCGACACCATAACTGGGGCGGAAGCAGCTGCTCTCAGGTGACTCGCTGACATGGCTGGTGGCAGGAGGCCTCAGTTTCTCCTCACACGGAGACCACACAGGGCTGCTCAAGTTACCTCAGAGCATGACAGCTGTCTTTTCCTAGTGCAAATGACCCAACAGAGAGCCGAGAGGAGCCACGCTTTCCATGCTCTGCCCTTGGAAGTTACATAGCGTCATTTTTACCTCATTCCATTCATTAGTGATAAGTGAGAAAGTCCAACATGCATTCAGGGGAAGGGGAATTAGTCTCCAACATTAGAAGGGAAGCATATCCACAGATTTATGGACATATTTTTTAAGTACCACAGAAGGACTATAAAGGATTCTTCCTCTCCTGCTAACTTCCATCCTACCCTTCCCTCCATGACTTCCCCACCCCCACATCAACACACACACACACACACACACACACACACAGACATATTTCCCATTTTTCTTTAGTATTCAGGAAGAAAGCTTAGGTTGCATATAAAAATATAATACAGTTTACTGGTTCCACAAAGCATTTAAATAATATTAAGCTTTTTGTCAAATTAAAGAAACAAAATGGATTCAAGCTCTCTAGAATTCATTATTGGGCAGTGGTAAAATATCATCAAAGGTCAGGGTTTGTTGTAAAAGTTACAGCATACTTTGACTCAAATCCAGTTTCTCTAAATGTAGCATCTACCAACAAGAGATAGATATATACCGGTGTTAACATATGGCAAGTATTGTCCTGACCCCTGATTCTAGAACTAAATGACGTGTGACTCTAACAAAAAGAGACCAATTTCCATAAGCTTTATGTGAGGAGCAGTTTCTTTAAAGTCTCACCATCTGCTGCTAGATAAAACTTTTGTGCCTGCAAAATGGTATTTTTACTCCCCACCCTGTACTCCTTCAAATGCTGTAATGAACAAGAAGAATTATTGAAAATGAGAAGAACTATTTTCATACATATTTCAAAGCGCTTGTTAATGGGAGTAGAGTACCAATTTCATTTTCGAAAGCATGCTTCAACTTTCAACATTCTGGATAATTTTTACTGATTATGAATTATTGCACCATATGAAAAATGCCTTTGATGCTTTATGATGGTGAAAAGAAGATCATGCTTCTATGTTTTAATGATTAGTTATGGGCTTGAAAAAAAATCTCTGCATGTTTTAGTATAATAATTTGGGCACAAATCTAGTTCGCTTCTATTAGTTAAGAGTGCACTGGTCCTCAATTCATTTTGATGACTAGAAAGTATATATGGAAACACATGCAAGAAGAGGAGCTTAGCCCAGTGCCTAGGGTTAGAGGAAACTCACCTGGGTTGGGACATGTCTAGTGTGTGGCAGCTGTGTAACCGTTACTGAATGTCTTTTGTATTTATTCGTATCATGTTCCAGTGATTTCATACTGTTCTCTCTGACAACCTTACATCGTCATTTTAATAGCCTTTACTGATTTATATTACACTCAAGTAATTAAGGAAGTCTCACTTATGATGATTTGCTCAGGCAACAGTTGGCCTCTGCCTTATACCATCTTCCCTATAAATTTTTGCATGAGCTGTGCATGCAAACCAACTCTTGCGGCTAATAAGCAGCCTGACCATGTCTGTGGCATTCAGCATTAAGCGTCATTTTTCTCTGGGGCCTGCAGTCCAGTGGGGTTACCTCTGCCCCCATGGAGTCAATGGGGGGCTTCCCCACCCCCTTGAGAGCCAACATTTTAAATCTTCAGTCCAGCAGCAGTTGGACAAACCCATTCGATTCTCTATTTATTTTTTAAGAGTTTATTTTATTTTTAATAAAAACTTTATATATTTAAGATACACGTGTGATGATTTGATGTACAACTACTACGGTCCAGCTACGTAACACGTGTCCCCACGTAGTCACCTTTATGGTGTTTGTGATGACAGCACCGGAAGTCTGCTCACCTAGCAAATTCCCAGGATCCAGTGCAGCGTCCTGTGAACTACAGTCACCAGGCCGGACACTGGACCCCTAAACTTACTCAGGCCAGATAACTACGGCTTTGGGCTCTTTGACCAGCTTCACCCTCCTTATTGGCAACCGCCGTTCTGCTCTCCAGTTGCTTTTTTAGATTGCACATACAAGTGAGATCATGCAGGGTTTTTGCCTGCGTCTGCCTATTTCACTTAGCATAATGTCCTCCATGTTTATCCATGTTGTAGCCAATGGCACGATCTCTCACTGTTAAATGTTGAATAATAGTCCATTATTTATGCATAATATAAATTTATATATATACTCATATATCAGTATATATAATGGATAGATGATAGATAGATAGATATCACAATTTACTTATCCATTCATGTGTCAATGGACATTTAGGTGTTTCTATCCTGAATAATGCTGCAGTGAATGTGGGAACACAGACATCTCTTCAAGGTACTAACCTAACTTCTTTTAGGTAGGTACTCAGAAGAGGGAGTGCTGTGTCATATGGTAGTTCTATTTTTAAATTCTTGAAGAACTTCCATACTATTTTTCATAATGGCTGTACCAATTTGCATTCCCACCAACAATGTACAAGGGTTCTCTTTTCTCCACATCCTTGCATCTGAGACCCCATTTTAAGGAGACTTTACAAACTTTCAGGAGAAGACTTTCCAAGAGAATGGCAGAAATAAACTTGTTGAAACCCCATTGCACAAGCATGTGTCAAGCCTTTGCTTGTATCACATGTCACACCTAACATCCCACTGGCCAAAGCATGCGACTTGCCAAACCCAAAGTTAAGAGGCAAAAAGTAGACTCACTCCATGGAGGCAGGTAGAGGGGAAATAAATAATTTTGAATACTAATCAAATCTACCACACTGTAATCTAAAATTGTTTTTAAAAAAACCTACACAATAGGCACTACAATAAACCATCTTCAATGGCGTAATTATAGTTTGGACAGCATTTCAAAACAATTCTGGCATAATACTGATTCTTGGGGCTTAGTGTTACTTATCTATGAACCACCTGAAAAAGTTTACATGGAAGGTATCACTGTGCTATCAGTAAGTTAGGACACTGAGTGTCCTATAAAATTGTTTCCTTCATGTAGTAGACAAATACAGACGAAGCCTACATCTTTTAGGCAAGTCAGTTTTCTTGGAGTTGTCATGAAAGCTAATTTTCATGCTAATCAATAGATTCCCCACAAAGAGAATGAACTGGCAGCCTAGCCAACCATGGAGTGCATGTCTGCGGACTCAATTACCCTGTTCTGAAAGCAGGCAGGTCTCAGAGTGAGTCCATTCAGCTGCACCACAGGCAACGAGCTCTGCATAAGAAATTAGAGGTTTTCTGCAGCCACAAGACTTGTGCTACCAGGCCGTGAATTAAACCAGGGAAGTGACTGTTTTCTAGATACTTCATTGGAAAATTGATCACTTTTGCAGGATCCAACAGAGGAAAATATATATATATATATATATATATATATATATATATATATATATATATATATATATATATATATAATGTTTCCCCGAAGTAAGGCCTAGCCGGACCATCAGCTCTAATGCGTCTTTTGGAGCAAAAATTAATATAAGACCCAATCTTATTTTAATATAATATAAGACCAGGTGTATAATATAATATAATATAATATAATATAATATAGGATAGGATAATATAATTATGATATGATATGATATGATATGATATGATATGATATGATATGATATGATATGATATGATATGATATGATATAATATAATATAATAATACCAGGTCTTATATTAATTTTTGCTCCAAAAGACACATTAGAGCTGATGGTCCAGCTAGTTCTTATTTCGGGGGAAACACGGTATATATATATATATAATGCACTCTTTTTATATGAACTCCTCTCGCAAAGAAAAAAGGATCAGATGGGAAGGGAGAAGAAACACATGGCAAGCATTTGGCGGGAAAGCGTCACATTTTTGACTGAGGAAGAAGAATCAAAGTTGACGTTACTTGCAGCTGGTGGGGCTGAGAGACCAGCAGTGTTTCTTGGTCCCTCCCAAGCAATCCTGGGCCATCGCCCTCCATGGTGCCTCATAGCTCCTGGGACACATCTCTATTAGTGTTTTTCTCTGTCATTAGTTCATCGCCTCTGGAAATAAGACACATTTCATTAAGCTCAGTATCCCTGGAACGTAAAAAATAATAATAATAAATTGCAATTTTCTTGGAGGACCCGGTTTCATTAACTGAACTATAGTATTATCTCATTTTGAGATATTTTTGAAAATGCGATTGTATGTAATGAAATAATTATGAAAATATTTTCAAAATTGCTCATGTTTTATAGCTTACATTGATTTTCATACCATTATCACAGTAGGGGAGAATTCTCTGGCACTAGAAAAAGCCAGATAATACAATAAATAGCAATTTCTTTCTAGTTTATGTTAGTTTCATTATTCATAATGATTGCTTTGTTACTATTCTCAATTATAATGGATGTTAAAATGAATTTAATAGCTATCACAGCACCAAATATACTCCCCAGCTATTTAACAAGTATCCAAATTTATAGTTTTTATTATAGTTTGTTTTCCTGTTTCTATACAAATATGTAGCTATGTGACTTTATGCTTCTCATGGAGAGTTTAATACTTCCTCAGGCATGAGGGAAAGTCAGTGCTAAGTGAAATAGGCTATTTTTCATATGTCCAGAAAAAGGGTGGACAGGAACATAGCAGATACAACCGAGAAGTTTCAGTCATCACTAGTGTTTTCTCTCACAGAGACTCATGCAACATGTTGATCAAATGGCAAGTCATTTGCATCAGTAAGAACAGTAGCTTTGGCTACCAGAAATGATACTGAAGACGTAAACAAGAAAAGTGTACAGCTGAATAAATACTTGGTAGTAATATTCAAACTACATTTTTTAAAAAGCTGAAATGAAAAAAATGGTTGGCTAGAATTAGAAACAAGGGAATCAGAAAGCCCTGAGAGAAGATATAACTTGGCAGACATTGAATTTTGAGTGGTGTTCGTCAGGAGCATGTTATAATTTGGAAATTATTTATTTAATTAGATTGAACATTACTTCACCAATTATTTTAAGAACTATATTGTTGCTCAAAATGAAATAAATAAGAGTTTCTTGTAACAGCTACACCATCTTTTGCTGTATGCCCAGCATTCGTCACTGGAACCACTGATGTGTAAACAAAAGCATATCCTGGGTGTTGGGAGTGGATCGGTGATAAACGTCCTAGAACTCCCACAGAGCTTCTGGGGTCCTGGCTGGGCATACACTACAACAATGTGCTGCTGACTCTTTACATCAGAATTGATCCCATAACCTTGAGCTTAGGTTTGCCCATCGTCAAAGATAACAACTAACTAATCTGCCAGCCTTAGAGATAATGGATGGCCCTCTAGCAACAGAAAGTTATTTTCATAGAAGTAACTTCCCAAGATGATTCTTTCAAATAATTTCATAGACCACTTTAGCCTCTTTCCTAAGGCTAATTTTCTGGTAGATATCCTGAAAGAATGTCTTCAAATCTCAAAGTTTCTGTTTAAGAAAATCAATAATAATAGCACTTGCCATTTTGTGTGCATTCCTCTATATCCTCATGAAACAAAACACTATTCAAGAAAATGTGGGTAAATGTTAATGTTGGCATAAAGAAAACCAAGATGAAAGGGAGGGTAATGTGTGTCAAAAGCATGTTTATAAATAGTTCCTGTACATGGATGGTCAGACCTTCCCACACACTGTTTGGATTGTTGTTGTTGTTGTTGAATGCTTATTGTCTTCACCAGGAGAACCACCAGGCTTGAGATGAAAATGTAAAGATGGTAGAAAAAAAATTATGATCATAAAGAGATGCCCACAAGATAGGATGGTCAATGCCAAGCCTCAGATTAATTGGTCCTTCACGTCTTAAAATGTGGCCATAAAAATGAAGGTTCTCAGCTGGCCTATTAAAAGGAAGGGTTCACGGAGCATGAACCCTCATGACAACTCACTGATGGAAATTCACCCAATGACTCACCTTTCATATATTCCCACCAGTCTTGTTGGACATTCAGAGCTCAAACTCTCAAGACAATTGGATGGCTTTGCCTTCTCATTTCTCATAAAACATTTTTTCACAAAAGTTACTTTCAAAATTCTCCTACTCCCCAAAAATATTTCATTGATTCTCTTTTTAAATATGTATTTATGCTGTCTTCAACCATGTTATACTCTCTGGTAATTGAACATACAGAGCACTAAAGACTTTATGAAAATGTGTCTTTGAACTAGGGTAGGAGCTTTCATTTTGTAAGAGTTATCAGAGGAAAGTACAAAATATGATCAAAAAGTATGGTGAATGTTTAAAGTTTAAAAATTTATTGCAATAAAAGACATACTGCCATTAATCCTCTCAAAATACCCCCGCTCACTTTGAACACACTTATCCCATCGTTCTTGCCACTTTCTGAAGCAGTTCTGGAAGTCGTCTTTCGTGAGTGTCTTTAGTTGTGCTGTCGTGGCTGCATTGATGTCCTGAATCATTTTGACTTTGGGGAAGAGCCAGAAGTCACATGGTGCCAGATCGGGTGAAGAAGATGGATGAGGACACACCATAATGTTTTTATTTGACAAAAATTTCTGTACCAGATGCGATGTGTGACATGGAACGTTATCAGGATGGAGGATGAAGTAAAGACACTCATGAAAGAGGACTTCCAGAACTGCTTCAGAAAGTGGCCAGAACGATGGGATAAGTGTGTTCGAAATGAGGGGGAGTATTTTGAGGGGGATTAATGGCAATGTGTCTTTTACTATAATAATGTTTTTTTATTTAAACATTCACTGTATTTTTCAATCACACTTCAGATATTTCCAAATGCACAGTAAAAAGCCTGGTGACTGAGAGGCGATGGACACTCTGAATTGTTGGTGCAGCACCGGCATTTCAGCTGAGCAGCAGACATGCCAGGCCCAAGGCCGTGTCTTATTCTGTGTGACACACCGATGCACTCCCACTCCCGCCTGCTGCTCACGTACAACATGTGCCTGAGTCCAGCATGGAATCCAGATGTGGGTCACAGAATTAAAACACGGCAGAAAAATTGTGTCATCAGCAAATAATTTTTGCATATCTTTTCCCTTTTTGCTTCCCTATCTGCTAGATACAATTAGGCAAGCAAATCATCACCCTAAAATACTAGCCGAAGATGTCTCGGGGTGGCCACAGTTCTCTGTAAATATTCCCTTTGTTCCCCAAAGTTTCATCTTGTTTACTTCTCACAACAGGAGCTGTGTTTCCCAAATATGTGCTGTCTGCATTTCTCAGGCCCTTCCAGGAGATGGGGGCATATAATGCAGTGGGGTGCTGTAACTGCATCATTCCAAATCACCCCTTCTTGTCGTATCAAAACTTACCCTGTTCCCTGAAAATAAGACCTAGCCAGAAAATCATCTCTTATGTGTCTTTTGGGGCAAAAAATAATATAAGACCCGGTATTATATTATATTATATTATATTATATTATATTATATTATATTATATTATATTATATTATATTATATTAATGACTGGGTCTTATATTATAGTAAAATAAGACTGGGTCTTATATTAATATTTGCTCCAAAAGACGCATTAGAGCTGATTTCCGGCTAGGTCTTATTTTGGGGGAAACACGGTATCAGAGCCCTCGGGGCCACTGCTGGTCATTCCTCGTGGACCCCGGTCCACACCTGGTACAGATCTGCCTGCTGGGCTCCTCTTGGTTCCATCACGGTCGGAAGCAGGCACTTAGAGTCTGCAGCACATGGACCTCAGGAAAGCTCAGGGTGTGAAGCATACCCCTTCTAAGCTGTGCTCACGGTACTTCAGCCTGCACCCTGACTAAGGCAGCCCCTTGTAGTGTGATGAGGTCTGTGCAGAGAGTTCCCCAGAGTGTGAAGGGAGAGGCAAGGCCAACCCTCTCTGCCGCCTGTGTCCCCTCAACCCAAGGGCACCTCCGCTGGCACCTTGGGCTCTGGACCTCCAAGCAAGATGTCTGGGAAGGGAAAGTGGGGTGCTTCTCTTGGCAGATTTTGTCTCTCCCCCTTTTAGTTCAGCTGTGAGGGCAGAGAAAAGTGGAAGCGGGAAATGGTACAATAGAAAGAGAGGATAAATTGGAAGCTGTGATATGATCTAATACAATTCAACATATTAATCTTACCTATTTTTGTTTGGGGAAAGTGTTACGCACTTTCACCTGCATTTAGCTTTTCTTTCATTCTTATTCTCCATGTCGTCTGGTCCTAATTTCTAAGAAACACTCATACAGCTTCCAGAATATGCAAATACATAGGGGCTCCTTAAAGGTTAGGACACAAAAAGCATTTGGGGGCAGGTTCTTCAAAATACTTCTTGTGCCTGCAACTCCTTCCTCCTTCCATCATTCAATACATCGAGGTTGTCTCCTGAGAATCTGCATTTTTAAAATTTCCTGATGATTCTGATACAACTTATGTTGGAATCACAAGTTGAGAACCACTATACCAAGCGTCCAGAAGAGTCAGACAAGGGAAAGGTTAAATACATGAAGACAGGTCTCCAGATATTTGTAACATCCCAGTGAAAGTCAGTCTTCACAATAGCTGTAGAGTATTCTCAGGTACGCAGAAACCCCTTGTAAAAGCAAACATTGTGGGTAAGGAACAGGCAGTCGTAACTACGTGAGGCAACCACTGAGCAGTCACGTGATAGTGTTGATTTGTGGAGCTGGAGAAAACCTAGGAGAATGTCTTCAACGAGTAATGCATCCAGAAACCAATGACACTTGGGAGGTTTCTCTTCAGGAAAAGATTTAAAAACATGAAGGAAAATTACTCAGACCACTCAGGGTCTTGGAAGTGACCTGTGCAAGTAAGAGTCCCTGCAGCTTAATCTTCAGCTGCTTACCTGTCAATCCCCTTGAGATTTCAGTCATGTTCTCTGAGGGGCAGTACAGAAGTCACAGCGCTGAGATGGGGCCACGCTCCCCGGCCCTGAGCTGCAGAGGGAGGGCCGAGAACACCCGCTGCACCTCCCCACTCTCTGTACCATGTCCTCACGTGTTAACATAGTCAATATTGACTTTTTATCCGTGGTTTCTTTTTCAACTTCCACGCAGGGAGTGATGTGGGTTCCTGCAGGGCTTCCTTTGAAGGGGATAGGAAACTCTTCATAGTAGCCATCTCTGACTGCTGAATAGAGAAAAGCAATTGGCTTTTACAAATCCATAGGTAAGAAACAGCTTTTGGCCTATTTTGAAGGGTTTGTTGTTGTTGCTATCTGCAGGGTCAAGCATCCATTTTATGCAACACCATCACGACTGGTTCTCTGCATTTTAATTCATAGCCCCTAAAATTTTATTTAAATTGTGTGAGTTTAAATGTGCTAATTTAAGAGTTTAGTGAAGATGGTTTAATGGTTTCTAGGATAGTTTAAGGTCCCTTATAATATATTGTTTCTAGGCATAGTAATATAGAAATGCTATAAAGCCTTCCATATTCATCTGAGTGTTTTGGAGGATCAAATATTCTAGATGATAAACACCGAGTCATGCTGAAAATTAGGTGCATTTTAGAATCAGCTTTTTAACATGCAATTATTTATTTTACTATTTATGGATAATACTGTTCAACAAACTAACATCGAAGTGGTGTGTGTCAAGAATTGATCCAATGCATTCATTACTCATGGACGGATGGAGGGAAAATAAGCATTATCAGAAAAAAAATATGCATTGCCTTTTTTATAAATCAACTCATTTACTTTTATAACACCTTTTAGGAATGAAAACTCTCCCAGAATAAAAGCCAAATCCATTATAAGAAATGTAATTTATGGAAAACTGTATCTTTAAAAGCCTTCTCAGGACTTCAATGTGCAGGGGTATAGATACGTTTGATTTGGGAAAGTCATTTTGAAATAATAACATAATCTTGATCAAATACAAATTACGGGTTTAAATGATCAAAATTAGAGAGACTAGGGGGCGGTCCCCAGAAAAGGTAATCCCCACCACTCACTTGTGTGGTTCAGCCTCAGTCACTCTACCCCCTCAGACCTGTCACCCTGAGTTCCAAGGGAACTATCAAATCTTCTACTTTAAAGGTTTCTAGAGACATGTCAGATGGAGGACTAGCTTTTTTAAGTTTAAGGACACTTCATTCAAATTAATGAGAAATGGGCAAATGATAGGAACAGATAATTCACAGAAAGGGAAACACAAATAGTCAATAAATACATGAAATCAATTTGAACCTCATGATTAAAGTAATGCAAATTTTAAAATGTTATAGCACTTTTTTCAATTTTTTTAATGTGGTAAAATACACATAACATAAAATTTACCATCTTGGCCGCTTTAAGTGTACAGCTCAGTGGCATTAAGTACGTTTATATTGTTGGGCAACCGTCACAACCACCATCTCCAGAGCTCCTTTCATGTTGCAAAAGAAATTCTGTCCCCGTTAAACACTGACTCCCTGTTCACCCTCCCCCACCCCTGGCGACCGTCTCTCTACTTTCTCTCTCTGAGTTAGACTACTCCAGTATCTCATAAGTTGTTTTTCTTTATGTAAGTGACATTTCACTGAGCATAATATCCCCATAGTCCATCCATGTTGCAGCAAGTGTCAGAATGTCCCTCTATTTATGGCTGAATAATATTCCATTTTATGTACGTACCCCACCTTGCTATCTATTCACCTGTACCTAGACTTGGTTTGCTTTCACATTTTAGCTGAGATGAACGTGGTGTACAAATATCCCTTCAAGACTCTGCTTTCAGTGGTTTTTTTTTGGTATATACCCAGAAGTGGGATTGCTGGGTCATGTGGTAGTTCTATTTTTAATGTTTTGAGGAAATGTCATACTGTTTCCCACAGTGGCTGTACCAATTTACATTCCTACCAACAGTGCAGAAGCATGTTTAATCATCTGTAATTAAAACATTCCAATTTTCCACTTCTCATATTCTGTGTGTGTGTGTGTGTGTTGTGCACACACGTTACCTAAAAGTGTGAGAAGCAGCTACACATCCTTCAAATGGAGGAGACCGACCTCATTATCAATAGCATATTCTAATTTTGGATTTGAACAGGAAACAAGAAAGCTTCACATATAAAGTTCAGAATTAAAGGTTATGATTTGTTTACACACCTGGACTGTGCTCCACTTTAAGAGCAATAGGAAATTGCAGACACAGGTATAGGTCAGAAGGGAGACAGGGATGCTTCAAGGCCGTTGGTCTTCCTCAAATCCATTGTCTGCGCCATGGGAGTCCCTCTGGTCTGAATCGGCATAATCACCAAGCTCCAGGACTTCATAGCTAGTTAGGAACCAAGCATTCAGGACAGACACTTCGGTCACCTGTTCGAAACAGAACTTTACATAAGCTTCTCGCAGTAACTGATTTGATCTTTGAGTCGCCCACTGCTCAGCGTGACGTGGCACACGCAGTCCCCTTCACACCATCAATGAGCTTTTATGCACTTGACCTTGGTGGGGAGCAATGTGGGAATTTACAATTCTCTTCTAAAACTTTACAAACTCTTACTAGAATGTTAGTGTCTAGAAGTCTCAATTATTTCAGGTCACAATAGACAATGTAAACCCCTCTAAGTTCAGAAGCTGTAGGACAACTGAACTGAACATTGAGTAGTGTGTTGATTTACTGAGTTGAAAGTGTGCTAAAATCATTGAGTCTTTGGCAGCCTGTAGTTAAGCTGGGGGTGTAGTGGAAAAGTTATTATTCGGACCAGCCACCTAAGGGACCACAAGCCAGACAATTCTTCCTGAGGAGCCTCAGAGTTTCTGTCATGACTTCACCTTCTCAGAAGGAATTCCTTATAAATTAGTAACTGGGCTTCAGCCCATGTGGCTTCACCAGCCTGGGCCACAGCTGATGGGACCAAAATGGGCACATGACCCCATGGCAGCTGTCCACAGACGGGTGGGCTATCAGCCAAGCAGGGACTGACTGGAAAACCCTCCCAAGAGGAATACCACATAGGCTGGCTGGTGACAATAGACTTGGTAAGATCTTCCCTCCAGAGCAGCTGGAGCTGAGGGGCAAGCAGAAAGATTCATGACACACGTGAATGTCATGAGTTACTGGAAGTCAACAGTGTAGCAGCTACTATGACATAGAAAGCAGGACAGAGACAATTCTCTGGCAGCACACAAAGATGCCCAGGGTAAAGCAGAGTGTCACAGGGCTTGCGTAGCTGTAATGGGGAGACCGGAGTGCCCAACTCGGGGGACAAATGTAAGGAGGTGATGAGTCCCCAGAGGTGCTGGCAGAGACCGCTCTGAACCACAAGAAAGCACTGTGTCCCATGAAAGCTGACTCCTTGGCCCTGGAGGCTCATTCCCAGATCCTCCACCTCATCGTGTGTTCTCACAGGACCCCTCCGTGTGGCAGGAGGAGAGCAAGAATTCTTCTTCACCCCCAACCATAAGAAGGCGCCTGAAGAATCGTTAACATTACTGTTTTGACGAATTTCAGCCAGTTCGTAGTAATCGTAGAAATCCAGGCACTTAGACTAATAAGGACAACAGGCCAAAGTTATGATCAGAATTTAACGAGTACTGTTCTCTGACTCCCCTCCCAGTTTCCACCTGTCCCTCATTTTGAAGGTGGGGGTTGCACGTAGAGGAGCCTGTGATGAAGAGAAGAGAGGGCTTGATGATGGGAAGGGTGGTAGGTAGGGAACGGGCCTGCAGCCCTTTTTCAACTATTCAATAATCATACATTATTTTTATGGATACAGTTGGAAATTGGCCTTTATTCATGCTAGTGTTTATATCCAGAAAGAAGAATGTGTATACTAATTTCTTCACTGCTACTCCATTCTAGGTGGAAATAGTTGGACCCCCAACCAGCCCAACTCACTAGCCATGGAGTCAGGTCTTCAAGATGTTTGGTTATAGATTTTCCTAACACAGAGCTTCTAACTCCTTAAATCAAAGACTATAAAGTGGTGACCTACTGGGTGGAACCAGTCCAAGAAATGTGTTTGGTTTTGTCTGCACAATGCTAGGAGTCATATTAAAATAAAATGAATTGGTTTCCAATTAAGAAAATTTTACCAAAAAATGGAATTCCATATTACCCTGAAAATTAAGATCATCCAGCAGTACTGGGCCCACATCTTACTATTTATAAGTGGCTAAGAATGGAGTATAGCTGTGCCTCAGGATAGGGCATGGCGTCCCGCGCCTGACAATTCACATGGCCCCTAACACCAGGCTGGACCTCCAGAGATTATTTGGCATTACACGTGTGCAACTTTTAATCTTAGAACTAAGAGGAAAATAAAACTTTTGTAGCTTTGACTCTGTCAAATGTGGGAAAATCAGACTGAGAAGGCTCTGAATTTACAAAAACAGAAGATAGTGTATCCTGGTGAAATAGAAGCTATTTGTTTGAGATTTACATGCCAACCAGCTTGCTCTTTATGGCACCAGAACACATTCCAGGCCACGTACCTGCTTGATCTTTAGGCATTTGGATTTTCAACTCCGGCCCTAGAGAAGAATGCTTCCCTGTTGAACAGAAGCTGCCTTTCCCAAAAGTCCTTTACTAAGTGGCCATTAGCTGGTCAAAGTGGTGCTGACGGTTTGGGAGGAAACAAAAGAGTTTACTCTGGCACTCATCCACAAAGAGCGAGTAACCCCTTTGGGAAGATCAAACAAAAACATAAAAACAAAATATGTTCTGAGGTTAGTATTGATGTGAATAGATCCCAATAGCTACCATTTATGAGCAAGCATTACACAGGAAGGTCATTTAGGTACATTGGACTCCATTCTGAATTCCATTCTTGCAAAGTTGGCATTGTTACCCTCATTGTAAAAATGAAGAACCTAGGGTCAGGAAGGTTAAATGAAGTGTGAAATTACAGAAATATTATTTAATATTGGGAGGTGGAATTTGAACAAGGCCCGTTTGGATTAAAATCCTGTCCTATATCCAACATGCCTTGTTTTCTATACTGAAAATGTGTTTTTCTGGCAAAAACTTATCCGCTGATATTTATATCTTTGGATACCAGAAGAATTTTTGGCCTCTCATCAAAACAGAATGTATTAGGAGACGAGATGAAATGCGAAATTGTTTTGAGACCTCCTAGTTCCCACTGCTAGGAAAATCATTTTGCACAATGCAAATATTTTAACTGGCTAACTCTCAAGTTTTTCCAGATTAAATGATTTGCTTTCCCTCCATAGCAGACTCATTATTTACCTTGGTATTGTTTGTGCATGGCAAGTCTCCTAATTTCCTTTGTGATGTATAGTATTTAAATAATTGGTCTTCTAAATGAAAGCACAATTATAACAAGAAAATTTTCCTTCCATAAAACACACACACACACGAAATGATTAAATTCTCTCTTAAGCTTCCATTACAGTAGTATTCAAGAAAATCTTCATGCCATTTTTAGGTTTGATATTATCTCACTGTTTGATTTCATAACCTCTCCTTTCCTTAAAAACGGTCTTAATTCAGTTACTTTGGAGATTCTATTTCAAATTTGCAGGACATCATTTGCAGCAACTAGACATACCCTGAACCAAACTAATAGATATTAATAGACATTCTTCACTATTAAGAGACGTAAGCCGAGTTTATTTTACCACAATCGGGGGTATTATTTAGTGAATGGTTATCAGAGGTGTATGTGACACATTCTATGTTGCAGATATTTTCCTCACTTGGCAGAAGAGGGACTTAATGATTTGAGTAATTTGGCCAAATGTTTTAACCAAGAAGCGATGTCCTCTGGATTCACACTCATGCATGACTTCCTAAGTCTAACCTACTTGAGGACGCTGCCTCCTCCCCCAACGACTAAGCAGTGAGAGTGGGACGCAAAGGAGTGAACCGTCCACCTCATCACTGGGTGCATAGCTGGAAGAGCACCCCAGTTATGTACCCGCTTGCCCCCCACGTCTAGGGATGATCAGGGGACGTGGGTAGGCTCAAGAGTCCACAAAATGACTCCAGCTGAAAATATGAATCAGAGCTAATACCATCTTAATACACACTTTTATGAAATTCCTCTTGATGCCAGAATCCATCACGTCCTGGTTAACGGGGACCCACACTCTTCTTGAATGAGGAGGTCAGGCCCTGATAGGGCAAATGTGGTTAGAAATCCAGCTTTTCCTCCATTGATTAAACCGTGAGCCAGAGCCAGTCTCATGGGGGCTGAGCCTGTGTAGCCGCCCAGGCCCAGACCTAGGAGGGTCCCACACTTCCTTCAATGCTGCATTGTCGTTGTCTTGAAATTATTAATAATTTTTAACCAAGGGTTCCAGGTTTTTATTTTGCACTGTGCCCCACAAATCATGTAGCCTCTCCTGCATGAGCCCTGGGGTGGCGTTGAATGTACCCAGAGGAGGTGCTGCCTTTTTCTTTTTTGTACAAAGGTGAAGGTGGACAAACAGGAATGTGGTTCTAGACGTAGAAGACAAAAAACAAGGAGCACCTGATAGGAGCAAAAAGCAAACAGTCAAAAGAGAGGATCCGCTTGTAAAAAGCAATCACTGACAGATGTGTTTTCCACGCGCAGGCCACTTACAGAATGCCTGGGCCCTGCCGAGGTCACTGAAACGCATGTGACTTTGGGTCCTTAAGTGAGCCACGCTAATTTGCACAGTCTTTCCCCACTCCCACTGCATCACTAAATGACTGCTCAAAATGTCCAGTTTCTTGACCTCAGAGGACCTAGGGCTAAGTGGGAAATGTAGCTTCTTACCAACTATAACTTGTCAATTGATTGTGGAGCAAAATGGACAGGGTCTTTAAACTGCAGTACTATACCTGTACAAGGATAAAGTGAGACATATTAAGATTTTAAGAGTTTATTTGAGCAAAATGCTATGTGAATTGGGCAGGATCTAATCTATCAGATAGAAAAGAGCTCTGAGGAGCTGCTCAAATAAAGTCTGGAAGCTCAGAACACAAACGCTGCAGAGCTGGGGTCCAAGAGGGACTTCCCACGCTTCCATAGGCAGCAGGGCAGCAAGCTCCAGGCGCCCCGCGGGCACCGACGCACAGCTGTTCATTGTTCCTAGGCCACCGGGGGCTTCTTAGGTTCTCTCTTCTAACAACAGAACTGGGAACAGATAAACTGAGACATATTCAATTTTTTCAGAGTTTGTGTGAGCAAATGTTGATTCAGAGTGGACAGCATACAGTCCAACAGACAGGATTAAGGAGAAGGCCCAGTGAGAGGCTGTAATGCCAGCGCCCCACAGAGCAGTTTCCAGCTCTCGGCCTCGTGTGGAAAGGTGCTGGCTCGGGTAGTAGATGGCCGTCAGCTGTGACTAGTTGGCCATCAGCTGTTACCAGTTAGCCATTGGCCACTAATATAACTGCCGTGGCTACGCTAGCAAGCACGGATTGCAGCTAGCAAGTGGGGTTAGCAAGTGTGGATGGTGGATTGCAGATCGTGTGAATCCTACTTCCTGCATCTCGCCCGGCCGGCCGCCAGTGAGACTGGGGTACAGGAAGACCCCTCGTTGGGATACTAGCAGATGTTTGCTTTTGTATCTCGACCAGCCGCCATCGAGAATACAGTAAGTGGTATGACTCCCCTATCTATGGCTCTGTTGGTGTTCCTTTTTGGCCTCACCATATCCTGCCTTCTGGTGTGGGGAGCGGGACCAGAGACCCTGGATAACGGAGACTTTCAGAGGCAGAGGGAGGGAGGACAGCGAGCGCACACGCATAACAGCAGGTTGGTTGTGGCCAGGCCCCCTTCCTGCGGGCGGCAGAGGCCTATCCCGCAGGCGACCTGACCAGTGCCGACCAGGTCATTCCCGACGGGCAGGTTTAAGCTCCATCTCTGGGACAGCTGGATCTATAATTAAGTTAAAACTCTGGTTGGGGACACGGAGCTCAGCCTAAGTGACTCCATGCTGGGCCTGTTGACTTTTTTTTAGCATACTTGACAATCAAATTTTCCATTCAAAACAGGAAACATTTCAAGATACTTAGAATTTTGTATATATATATTTTTTAACGTGAAGTTTAGGTTGCTGAGGTCTCCAAACTTTCCTCCAAAGAAATGTGGCACTTACAACAGTCCTGGCTTTTCATATCACCGAGGGAGATATGAAGCCTCGCAGAAAACTGTTTCCTGACAAAATTACAGTGAGCCTGTGTATTTCAGCAAAGTCAGCTAAACTTTCTGGAAGACAGCCCTCAATATATGATCGCGAAACCTGGATGGCGGGGAGATAACCAATCAGGCTGCTCGGTGACCCTTAGCTCACCCCTATCAATTGCATTAGCATTGAACTTGTCACTTTAAATTAGAAAGGTGACAAAAGTTTAAGAAGGTTACAACAGATTTAATCCTCCACACAAAAGAAAACTATCACTGAATTATATAAGACGTTATCTCCCTCGCCGTCCAGTTTTAGTGATCATATATCGAGGACTGTCTTGCAGAAAGTTTGCTTTCATGAGGATGAAAAGACGTAAGCTCCAAAAGCGGGTGGGAAGCGACCTGCGTTGCCATTACAGTGCATGCCCGTCGGAGTTAGTGCTTGTCTGTGAGGGTTTGCTGGTTCAAGGAAAAGCAAGTGCGTGATGTGTGTCAAAGCTGTCACTCATTGCTCCATTTGCAGGCTGAAGCGTCCCAAGTCACCTTCCCGGGACACTGCCCACGTGGTCAGTAGGCAGGAGAGAGAAGCAGGTCCCTGCTCGCATTGTGATGTCATCGCAGAGCATATCCATGTCTATATTTATAAGAAGGCAGAGGTTAAAGTTTTAGAATAAGACTTGAGTCACGTCCACGGATCAGACTCTGCGTCCCCTAGTGTCTGGGATAAGGCTTCTTCACCTGCCAATTGTTTGAAAAGTGCTCTCCCACGGACCAGCTGTGCTCGTACATCTGTCTCTCCAGATCTCTTTCCACTGAGTGGCATTTTGAGCAGTCTTGACCAATGGAAAAGTCACACACAGTCTCAGTTAAAATTTTTAAAAGCTGCTTTGTTGACATTTCCTCCCATTGAACCCATCGGTTATTTAGCCAAATGCGTACAAACCCCCTGGGTTGGTGGACGTGCAGTTACGTGGAGCTTAGGAAGCTGCTGGATAAGCACGTACCTGTCTGAACGCGGTGCTCAGCGGAGGTCAATAGTGCACCGTGGGGTGAAGTGTTTCGATGCAGGGGAAGAAAGTGTGATGGGACACCCTTGTGGGGACATGGGCCGTCGGAGAGACTGAGTGGCAGGTGGAGGCACAGGTGCTCAAAGGCGTCTGTCCGTGCACAGCCCTGTCTTTGGTGAGTCGGCACAGCCCAGCCATTCCCAGTCCTTGGGACAGCTCTGCGTTGTGGGGACGCTTCTGTAGGAGTCGCCTGCGCTTGGCTAAATGCGAGGCTTCTTCTCATCTCATGATGTGGGCTGGACGTTGTGCGGACCCGCGCCATTGTTTCACTGAGAAAATGAGTCTGGGCTTAGTACCGTTTTGATTTAAGACACCATTTCCAGTGGGGTAACTTACCCTGAGATCTAAATCGACGTCAGTTATGGCCATGCAAATTCCCAATCTATTTTTCAAATGTCAAAACTCTGAAAAACTAAGAGTGAAGAACCCAGCATTGAGATTTCCAATTCCATAAGACATTCAGATGTAAACATGAGTCTTCTTCACAAATATTCCCCTCCCTCCCTGTCCCTCCTTCTCCCCTCTTTCCTTTCCTTTCCCCTCCTCCCCTCTCTGACCCATTCATGCCGCTCTCCTTCCTCCCTCTCTCCTTTCCCTCCCTCTCTCCTCTGCCTCTTCTATGCCCTTCACCCTTCCTCCCCCAGGTAGGGAGCTAGTGAAAGAGCTGTGAACAGTCTTCACTTTTCCACAGGCTCTTCTGGTGACTGTCCTGCACACGAGTGTTTGAAAGCCACTGATGTAGAATGAAGTTGTCACACAGTCACTTATCCTCCTATTTTCCTAAGGGAAACAGGGCCAGGAGAAGCCTATGGCCCTGTGCCTAGCAGTTTGGGGACTTGCTTCTCTGTGATCGTGGACATTTACTGTTATATTAAATCTCCTAGTTTAATTGCAGATTTTAGCCGGACAATTGGAAGTGTCATCTATTTGATGAGGAAAGTATTTAGGCCAGATTTGAATTCTGAGTCTTAATGAAAGATCCCACTCACTGAGATTTATTTTCAAAGTGATTCAATGAATTACAAATGACTGTTTAATGGAAAAATCACATATGATATTTTTTACCCTAATCACATAATAGTTAGAAAATCAGTTACCCTCAGATGATATCTAAAATAAAAGTAAGAATAATAATTATTGCTCTTGTTATACTAGCAATATCTATTGACACTTTTAAATACATATTATGTGCCAGATACTTTTCATTACTAGAATCTCCACATTGAGACCATGATCGATATTATTTGTCTGTATTTTCAGATGAGAAATTGAGGTCTAGAGAATTTCAGGAAGTGGCCCAAGGCCCCAGATTTAGCAGGTAGCTTCACGGGAATTTGAGTCCTATCCTATCTCTTTAATAAGTTTTTCACTTTCATTGCGTGAAACTTTTCCTCAATGATTATAAATTATATACACTACAGTTTCCCACAAGGGCTGGTCTACATTACGTGCATCCATCTATGAAGAAAACTTCATATGTACAAAGAGATAAGGTTTTTATTTTATCGCACATGGTAACTTATTCATTTAGCAAATACTGGCAGAGGCCCTAATTTGTGCCAAAAATTGCCAAAAGGAAATACGTGTCAGCTTTGGGTTGGATGGTTTACAGCTAATTTGCAATGGGTCCGGGTGTGGGCAGCCTTGAGCACAATGGTGCCCATTCATAAAGAAACAAACTGGTGTTGATACTATGGCTCAAAATGAATAGTGTGGTCACGTGTGGTGGACGGGAAGTGCTCAACGAGCCTCCGTGGGTGGGGAGGGGAGGGAGCCCTGACGTGTAGCATTTGCTGGTCCCCACGGTGGAAACTTCCTATGTGACCTGTTTCCAGTCACAGAGCCACAGCCCTGACCAGGGAGTGGGTGGAGATAGGAGTGACGTGCATGCAGCCCCAGCAGCACAGCACGGGGTAGTTACTGGGATCATAGCACATGCTTATTAAATACAGCCTGACCACCTCCCTGGCCTTCAGGTTTGTCATATCTGTGATGGGACTTGAGGGATTCTGAGTCTTGCTAATTCCAAGTGCTATGCTTTAATCATTGCAGAGCTGCTGTGATCGTTCCAACAGCACTCAGAAGCTAAATCAATCTGTTATTTAGAAAGAATCTGCTTCAGAAAAGTGTCCATTATTCCACCAGGAAAAATGTCGGCACTTTTCTCTGGGCTGTCATGATCTTCAACACATAGCTCTGGGCCCAGATTTGTTTCCTTTCTTTTCTCTTCCTACAAAAGATATAGCTGGGCTTCATGATAGCAGGAAAAGGGGAGGGGAGGGGAGGTAAAAATGTGGAGTAGCCATCATTATAATTCATGCTAACACATTAACTCAAGCAGAGAGTGATTAATTTGGTTTAAACAAACTAGTTCCACCCAATTACAAATGTGTTAAAAGCAGGCAGTGGAGAGTGATGATTGAGTCTAAATATATAACAGATGAAACTGTGCAAAACTGTAGCGATGACTCATAAATATAAAACTTCAGAACAATTGTAACTTCTTCATTATGCCACAATAAAAAAAGAAAAGTTATTGGTAATTCTTGTATTATTTAACAACAACAAAAAGGGGTCACAGTGAGTCTTCCATGCAGAAACCAGAGAGCAGGGTCTAATTTCTTCCACATCGAGGAGACTCCTGTTCACCCTCCAGCATTAATGTTCTCTCAGCTGAAACTACCTCCAAAATGATGGTCCAGATTCCCCTTCTTTATGACTCTATGGAGAGTCCAAGTCTAACTCAATTAGATAAAAATAGCCATTGCTCTGCTCTAATAGGACCCCTGTGATTACAAAACAAAATATACATCAGTCACATTAAAGGTTCTGGAGGGTGGGAGGGGGGGGTAGATCGATGTTTTGCCTGCCTCCCCTTTTCTCCTTTGAAAGTTTAGTGGCAGAACAATGAAAGAACGTGAGTGTCTGGCACCACTGGCTACCATCAGCAGTCCTCTCCATCTTTGGTCTTCAGGGGTGTTATTATTTTTTCATGGAAAATCATCGAGTCAGAAAGTAACACTCCCAGTAGAGAAAGGTCCAGGATGAGGGGAGTGATGGAAACTGGCAGTGGTCACCTTCAGACACACAAGCATGCTCACACTTTCTTTTCATTTGCTCTCTGTTGGAGAAAATTAATTTTTGTTCTGTTATAGGACAGTAACTTTTACTAGCAGAGTGGTTTTGGCTATGCTAAATCTCACCCTCCTTTTCAAAGGAGGCAGGAAAAAAAGAGGGACTTTATGCACATTGAGAAACAGTAAGTTTCAATCTCGTCTCTCTCACCCTCTGGTGCTGGTTTTGTGCTACTCGGTCAAGGCTGGTGCCCCCAGAATTAGCTTTTCCCTGTGGTCTTTGCGGGACTCTTTATTTGGTTATTCAGCCATCAATAAACTCTGATGACTACACACACACACTCACACACTCACACAGACACACACACACACACACACACCCCAGACACTGGCTGTGATTTCTGGACTTGACCTTATTATCTCCGTGACCTTGAACCAGATATCCAAAACATTGCTGAGTTCCATTTCCTGATGTGCAAAATGAAATAACACATGTTACCCAATTCATAGGATTTTTAGTAAGTTCCAGGAGGTAATGAAACTGCAATGCTTAGTAAAGTTGCTGACATCAGCACCTAGGAGACTCACTGTTATTAGTAAACCCCATTTACAAACATAGCTAGTGACTGAGGTAGGTGGAAGCCAGCAGTTAGGTGGGATGATTAGGCTTGTTTAATGATGGTTACACACACACACACACACACACACACACATTCCGCTTGTGATCTGAGACTGTTTCTTTATAATTTGGTTTTGTTCCACACAGTGCTCAGAACTGTTATTCACACAGGGGATCAAGAAATATTTGTTGAAAGAACAAATTCAGTTTTTTTAAAAAAATAATAATAATAATAAAAACCTCACTAGTTCTTTTTCTTAAAAAAAAAAAAAGTGGTAAAATTTCTCCCTGAATTTAATTATTAGAAGAACTTTTACTTCATCAAAACCTACAGGGCTTGGCAGAATGATTTAACTTGGTAAGTGGAGGATGAATTGGGAAATCTGTGTAATCAAGAGTCTGGTTCGTATCATGCTAAGACTAATATTTCACCTAGGATTTTTTATAAACCTGTCCAATTTTAATACAGTATAGATAATTACATATATATTTTAAGTCATGGTTGATGAACATCATCGCCCCCTTAAAACTATAAACTTCCATGTCACACACTATGCGATTTTAATTCTGAAAGAAAATGTTCGTATGATGACTTCTAGATTTGAAATAGCAGCACACTCTGAGATATTCATGCACAACTGTTGATGCAGTTGGTGATTTTTCTGGGTTTAAGGCCAATTAGTATCAAGAGATAATATGATACAGTCAATAGAGTTCATCTTAAAATCTTCTGAACCAACTGGTGTGCCTGAGTCGTGCCAACAAACGTGAGCATCAATACATCTGGTCGCTCTGTAGATCTCTATAATCCATCTCATTTAGGAATCACGCTTTTCCCGCTAATAAATCCCGTAATATGAAACTCTGAAGGATAGCCCACAGTAGAGGATTATCTTTTTAAAAGTCTTGATCGTGTTTTTAAATATCACTTTCATCAATGTTTAGGTTTAGAGCCAATCTCATTACCAATTCCTGTGATTTAGTGCAGCAATTTAGTTACAAATATCTGTGGCAAGAAAGAAAAGATGCAGCGGAAGTGGAGAATGCTACACTGTAACTTTACAGTGTGTCCAGACAACATCAGGACATGCCATGGGGCCCAGTGTTTCCCGAACGTGAATGTGCACTGGGACACTTGGGGGTTTTATTAAGATGCAGATACCCATTTGATGGCAGGGCTGGGGCCTGAGGGTCTGTCCCACGAAGCTCCGAGGCTTTTCATGTCTGGATTACACCCAAAGTAGCAGAATCTAAGAGATTAGGATTAGAAAGTAGAGTTAGAACATAAAAGCATGAGAAAAGATTTCCCATGACATCAAAGTCAGAATGCATGGTGTCCAGTCCACGTCAACTTGATTTGCTTATTTAATCATTTCTTCCCAACATATTGGTGAGTATAAATAGTGGGCCTGGAATGTTAACTCCTAACCTCCTCCTCTGGTTGTTGTGATCCTTTAGGGAAATGGGAAGATTTCCTGAAAGGCCAGAGGTTCCTCTGGAAAGCAGACCCACAAGCTGACTATGACCTCAGGAGGGAGGCGGGAAAAGCACATCCTACTCTGAAGGTAACTTTTTATAAAGATGTTATACATTGGTACAAATTATCACTTTCATATCATTGCCAATATCCTCCAAAATCTGTCTCCTCGTATCACCATACCAAACCACATCCCATTATAAATAGAAACAAAACTAAGGCTTTTGCCTTATTACATACGTAGCTATATGTGGAGAAAAGTGTAAATTATAGGGAAAAAAAGGTAAGTCTGTTATCTAAGCAAAGGATGTCTGTTTTCCTTAGGATTCTTTTGGTTGCAAACAATGAAAAGTCACCTGTGTTCAATGTAAGAATGGAAGATTTAGAATAAGGATGTTGGGGTCATCAGGAGTGGACTGGAATAAGGGACTGGACGGCTGCAGAGAATCATGGAAATACTCTGTGTTTTTTATTGTTTCTTTCTGCGCATGTGACTTCTTTTGTCTCACTGACTGCCGCTTTCCCTGCTACCTACTCGGGAGTGGGAAGTAGCCAGTGGCTTCAGCTGCTATCTGACTTCTTCCAGAAAACGTCCAGGGGGAGACTAGCCTCTTTATCTTAATTCACAGTTTGCAGGGAAGGGACTTTGATGGCTTAAGCAGAGACAATGTCATCCAATTCTAAATCAATGAACTGCAGTTAAGGGATTTGATGCCATCTACCCTCAGCTGTCCAGTGACAGCATGTGGTGGGGACGGGTTGGATACACTCTGCAAGGAAGAGACGGACAAATAGCACGCACTGTCCAGCATAGGTGGGGACGCTTGAAGGCCGACTTGCTGGCGTTCTTTCAACCACGTCCCAGCCGGCAGCAGCCACGCCCTATAGGTGGCACTGACCTCAGCTCCCAGACGCTTCTGAGGTGCTTAAGCCAGTTACGGCAATTCTACATACAGCCCTTACCAATGACTGGCTCAAGAACGGAGGTTCTGAGAAAATTTGGGTCAATAAGATGAGAGGAGGTTTCCTGGGGATGCCTGCAAGAGCTTCTGCCTCACTCCTAAGACCAATCAGGGAAGCCAGCCTACAGGCCAAAGGGAAAACTGTAGGTACAATAAAAGGTCATTCCCTAAAAATGTCCTAGCCGATATTGAGCGCAAACCATCTGATCTTCTTTTACTCATTTGTTAGTTCAAAAATAACTCACCATGTTTCACATCTCTTCATATATTAATATGCCTCTTGATGACTCGGCAGTAACTGAAAGCAGCTGGTACATGGCACCTATAGTAGCTTGTTGGAAACAATTCTGAGGGCAGGTTTCTTAACCCATTTTTCAAAGGGTATCAATTTGTCTCAGAGTGTTGTTGACTCAGATTACACACGGAAATCAGTAGATACGTCTGGCCAAAGCAGACAAACAGAGGACGAGCTCCTTCACAGTTTCCATCATGTAACAACCAAACGAAAAAGTGAAACATCCTAGCCCACATATGCGTCATCTTAGAAAGGAATCAGTGGTTTGATCAAATGTTCCACTCTCCCTCCCTTCACGCTGACTGATGGTTTGGGCCCTGAGAGAGCAAATTCTGACTGTATTGTTGATAAATGGAAGGTAGTTACTATGTCTTATAAGGTAGTTTATATGTTGATAAATGTGTAGTAGCTTGTCTGTCCTTGTAAGGACAGACAAATACAGTCAACACATATAGGCTATACTAAAACATTAGATACAATGGATGGGGGCGGAAAAGATTCTAGACAGTCCATATTATTTCAACAGTTCATGAAACCCTAGGTTTTGTTTGTTTGTTTGTTTGTTTGTTTGTTTTTTACTCTAAGTTAGCTATTGAGAATCTAGAGAGTTTTCAATAGCATATAATATTTTCAAAAATTCACCTTTAAAATAAATGTATACTATGTTTTAAGATTTTTTGCTTCTTATTGCAATACCGGAGCCCCAATAATCAGCTGAGCGACAACACTCACCTGAATCCCTTTTTATTATGACAGGTGATAATGAAAATAGCCAACATGTCATGTGTCTACTGTATACTGAATTGTGAGCTTTTAACTTTACCTGTATTATCTCATTCTAACTCATCAAAGCACCATGCAATAGGAGCTGTTTAATCCCATGTTCCAGACGAGGCCAGTGAAGGTGACCCGCCCAAATCACACAGCTGATAAAAAGCACAGCTCAGATCCCAATTCGTGTCTGTCTGTGTGACACTAACATCCAAGCCCTTAACCACTAGTAGATACAGCTACCAATTATTTCATAGACTCTAAATACCCTTCAGAAATACTTGGGCTTCATTCCTAAAGAGGTCACAAAATTAATACGGCTGTTAGTCACCAAAGTTTACTGAAGGTCACAGGTAAAGGCTGTCACTCTCCTCTTTTGAAAAGCAAGTTGTTCCTTCAAAATCCAGGTGGACCTGGGAGGGAAAGAAGCAAAGAGGTTTCAGTCTACCTTAACTGATTGCCCGGCATCGACCCTGTAAATTTCACAACGCTCGTGCTCAGCCTACCTGAACGTGAACTCTCAATTTTTAGTCCTTATTTTCTACAAGTTTATAAGTTACACCAACAAGTATTTTATTGGCCATGGTAGTCACATAAATTTCAGGCAAGCTCAATTCTTTTCAGTGCACTTCTTCCAGGAATGCTAGGTTTATATACTAGAATGATTTTGTTTACATATGTGATGTGTGTGTGTGTGTGTGTGTGTGTGTGTGTGTGTGTGTGTGTTAGACAGGAAAGAGGCTGGGGGTGATGGGCAATGTCATGTATAGTCACTTCAGAAAAATTCATCCTTCAACTAACTTCTAATGCTCAAACGACTCAAAAATGACAGAAATGCAGAGGAATTATTGATATGACAATCCTCCACTCTTGATCCTTTGACCTTATCTCTGTTATTAGATTTCTTCTAATAGGTTTTTTTTAATCTTTATTTTCAGAGTGATAAAGACATAGAGAAACATAAATGTATTTCTTTCCAGTCCCTCAGTTTGGAAATACTAGTCCGATCTTTAAACAGCATTAAAAATGTAAATTGGTCTCAGAGTCAGAATATCCACGTGTGACTTTTCACTTCAAAGCATTACCTTTGTGACTTTAGGCAAGTTATTTAATAGTACAAACCCTAGTTTTCTGAGATCCTAATAATACTCCCTCATAAGTTGATAGGATTATTTGAGATAACAATGTAAAGGGCCTAGAATTTATGTGATGTGTATTTATTTATTTTTTAATATACTGTGCACTTGTTACTAAAAGATTCTGCTTGAATTGAAAGACCCAGTTTTCCAAGGTTCACAAGCGTTTCTTTTTTTCCTGGATAAGAAGAGGACTCTACCGCAGAACATCTCTCGTGAGTACCATTGTTGCAGGTTTAAAGTTGCAGGTTTAAAGTGTTTAGGCTACTAGATTGTAACGATGGCAGATCTCCACGCTGGTTTCCTCAAAGTTGACTCAGTGAGCATTTATTAAAACTGACTCCATGTATGGCGATCTACGCGTGGTCCTTAGCCACGGGCAACTGGAACCTGATGCCTGGAGATACTCGCTCATGTCCTGAGGCATTTTAGGGCATTGCAGTTTGGGAGACGGGGAGCTTCTAATGGACAGAGGTCATGGGCACAGCTACGATCTCCCCATGTGCAGTCGCGTTCCCGTAACAAATGATTGTCCTATCAGAAGTGTCAGTAGTGCAGGGCTTGAGAAATCCTACACTGCAGTAATCCCTGGTGGGGAGAGGGGACAGAAAGCAGAACTTGAGTTTGTTTCTGTTCGCAAGGAACCTGTAGTGTATTCTGGAAAGAAACATGCATGCTTGGTAGAGTTAGAGAGTACAAGACAAAAACGGGTAACGCTGGCTACTTTTGCTCTGGGATATTACCAGGCGGTGTATTGAATGCCCTTCATGTATTATTTTATTCAGTCAGTAGGGTAGAGTTCTATTATGATCCCTAGTTTATTGATGAAGAAACAGACATAGTAACGTTGCAGAGTTTGCCCAAAGTGAGGCAGCTGATAAGTTTTGGAGCTAGAATTAAAGCCTGTCTCTCTGATTTCAGAGCCAGAGTGAAATTCTTAAGCTATAAAGAATCACGTGTAACTTATGGTCAAGGTGACTTGCTGAGCTCAAGCTCTGATACATCTCTGTTGCTTTAAAAGCATATAGATGTTAAATAAGCAAAAAGAGAGAAAACCATAAACATGTGGAGTTAACCCTCATCATTCATGCATTTTGTTTGTGCGAGTTGGCCTGCTGCTGAAATGTATCTGACTCTAAAACCAATAGTCACAATGCTTTGTGCTCACTGCACAAAGCAGGGAAACAATGGAAGCCCCAAGCGATGCACTCGCTGAGGTCAAACAGGGTGACGCTCTCTTCTTCTTTCAGCTCTCCTACTGTAAACAAGTGTCCTTTTATGGCATATTTTTCAGTTTTGTGATATCTTCAGGTGATTTCATTGTTTAAAACAGCCCACGAGCACAGTACCAAAGTGCTCTGTAGGGTTCCTAAGGGCCAGAGGTCACGAAGTGCCCAAAGGAGGAAAAACACTTGGTCAGATGAGCTTTGTCCAGACAGGAGTCCTAGTTCCCTTGGCCTTGAGTCCATCATAGACACAGCCAATGGAAGAAAGAACGGTAAGCTGGACTTCATCAAAATGAAAAGCTTCTGCTCTGCAAATGACAAGGTCAACAGAATTAGAAGAAAAACCATAGAGTGGGAAAACAATATTTGCAAAAGTCACATAAAGAACTATCATTCCAAATATACAAAGAAGTCTTAAAACTCAACCATCAGAACACAAACAACCTAGTTAAAAAGTGGGCCAAAGAACTTTACAGACACCTCAACAAAAAGGGTATACCAGTGACAAATAAGCATACAAAAAGATGCTCACATCATATGTCATCAGGAAAATTAAAATAAATTAAAACGAGGCCATTACACACCTACTAAATCCAGAGCACTGACAACACCGAGTGCAGGTGGGGATGTGGAGCAGCAGGAACTCACACATAGTCATGGGAATGCAAATGGCGCAGTCACTCTGAAGACAGTTCGGTGGTTTCTTACCAAACTAAACGTAGTCTTACCACACGACTTAGGAACAGTGCTCCTTGTTATTTACCTAAATTAACTGAAAACTTACATCCACGCCAAACCTGCACATAGATGTTTATAGCAGCTGTATTCCTAATTGCCAAAACTTGGAAGCCACCAAGATGTGCCTCAGTGGGTGATGGATACATAAATAAACTGTGATCCATCCAGACAATGGGATATTATTCAGCGCTGAAAAGAAATGCACTGTGAAGCCATGAAAAAACATGGCAGAACCTTAAATGCATAGAATAAGCAGAAGAGCCCAGCTGCAAAGGCTATACACTGTACGATCCCAACCTTACGGCATTCTGGACAAGGAGAAACTGTGGGGACAAGAAGAAGCACAGTGATTGCTGAAGGAGTTGGGGAGGGGTGATCAGGCAGAGCACTGAGGATTTGGGGAGAGTGAAAACACTCTGTATCACCTTATAGTGATAGATACATGTCATTACACATTTGTCTAAACCCACAAAATGTACAACACCAAGAGTGAACCCCAATTTAAACTATGGACTTTGGATGATGATGACTTGTCAATGTAGTTTCATCCTTGGTAACAAATGCAGCATTTTGATGAGTGATGTTGATAATGGAGGAGGCCGTGTGTGTGGAGGGGGAGGGGGTGTATGGGCAGTCTCTGTCTAAAAAATAAATTATTAAAAAAAACAGAAGTTAAGTTATTGATGGTCTCACCATTTGGTCATGATGGCGCCGGCAGGTGGAAACGGTTTGCTGATATCAAGGCCCTAGATTTGTAACACTATGCTTCTCTTTGCTGAAAGTCAAAAGGCCCATACATTTGCACTCGTTCTATGAAGAACAGCCCTTGAGGAAACACGTTTTGCGTCCAACGGCAATACTAGAGAGGGAATGGCCAAGAAAAGACATTTACTGACTTAAATCAAGTATATTTTACCTCCAATCAAGTTTGACTAGTGATGTAGAAATGATGTGAGAACTGAATTGTACAGATCAAAAGGAAGTCAGACAGTACCTACTTTAAGTCCACTTAAGAATAGAACTCTTATTTTTATCACAGCAATTCCAATTCACGACTTTCCATAAAGAAAAGGCAGACAACAGTCGTGATGAACCTCAGCTATTTTTATACATTTTTTTCCACCAAAAGATCCAAATTGCCCATCCCCTTGTCAGATCTTTCAAAGCCTTCCAACAGGTTCCTCACTGGCAGAAATATCTTTCTGCAAAGCTTAATTTATCTACTTGATTTGCATATAGCTCATAGATGTCTTAAGTCATACATATTATTATTGCAAAATTTCTTAATGATAGAACACTTCTCTAAGACAATTGAAAATTCACTGAGTTGTCCACATGACCCCAAAATGTCATCCATCATACACAAGATATGACTTGTATATGCATAAGCAGATAGACCCAATGGACCACTCATTTGTTCATCTACAGCTAATACAGCTGCTGCTTGAGTTACATCCTGATAAACCCATCATAAGGTGAAAATATCACAAGTTGAAAGTGCATTTAATATACCTAAGCTACCGAGCATCATAGTTTAACCTACCCTACCTTAAATGTGTTGAAAACACAATATCCAAAAACCACCGGCAACCCAGTTCACTGTAGAGCATGGGTTGTTTACCCTCGTGATCACGTGGCCAGCTGGCACCTGCCCTGCCCAGCACCACGAGAGAGTTCTAGCCTGGGAGATCAAAGTTCAAAATTTAAAGTACGGTTTCTGCTGACTGCATATTGCCATTATCCCATCATAAACTCAAAAAATCATAGGTAGAACCATTGTAACTCGGGGATCATCTACACTTAATCAAAGTCCACAGTTTATAGAATTAAGAGCCTTGGGAAGGGATATTTTTATAACAACCATAAGCATCCAATAACAAAGCAAATAAACTCTAGAGCTAGAAAGTCAATAAAATTGCTTGCTTGAAGTTCACTGTGACTTATATTTAAGCAGTCGGAAACTATCTATCACATGAGTTACCATATGTGCCCCTTATTACAAGAGAATGTGACACAAATGAAAACTGTTTTTCACATGCAGTAGAAGAGAAGTTTACTATATGAAAACAATAACAGACCACGAACATGGTTTATATATTGAAAGGGTAAATATTGGTGTGTTGTTTTTTTAATGTTACTTAAGAACTGTGGTAAATGCACATTTATTACAAAAATTTCAATAAAAGTATTGGTTTGCTATGCACAGGCTTTCAGCATAAAATCTGTTTTTGAAACTCAACATTAAATGAAGGTTGAAAACACTTATAAATGCAATCATTCATAAGAAAAGTATAGTGCGAATGTGAAGGGAAAGGATGAGAATACTTGTAAGTGCCTAAATATCCACATAGGCGCCATAATGGAAATGTTGAAAGTGAACGGACACCTTAAGATGCTTAATCATAGAGCTGGGAGGACTATGGGTGGAGCTGGACCCCTTGTTAACGCTCCAGTCTAACTTCCTGTTGAAGTCTGTGGTAACTTCAGGGGGAGGGACGCAAATAAAGGGGGGGCCATGTCAGGGGCCCCTCCTTCTTCCCACACGGGTGGCCGGTGGGCAAGGCCTGTGGGCAAGACCAGGGAGTGTGCACTGCCCTCCTTGGTTCTGTTTCTTTTTCTTTTTGCAAATAAACCATTTTCCTTTGGTGGGTTATCTGGAGGATCATTTGGCCAGTTGACATAAGTCACACACAGTAAAGTGTGGCTCAGACCATTTCACCCCTGTCCTTCTAGACATGCTCAGTGCTCTCACCCCACATGTATCTGAAGTAATGCGTTCAATCCCTCCATCATTGACTCACCGAATACGTACGGAGTGTGTGACACAATCCAGGGACAGAGTAAAGTGCAGATCTGTACACGTGTCAGGACCTGCAGGGGATGAAACAAGGCAGCACCTGAAGAGCCGTCGGGCAGATCTCAGAGGCGGGCAGAGCTGTGTGGGCCAGGAGGTGGGGAGATGCCCCAGGCTGAGACCTGCAGGCGAACACAGCAGGGGAGGGCCAGGCCCAGGGAGTGTGGGGAGCGGGAGGTGGCTTCTCACCTGGAGACGCAGTGAGCTGGCGAGGGGAGCTGCTAATGCGACATCTGCCTTCTCTCGACTGCAGGCTGAAATGCCACCCTTCCACGAGCGATGGCTTCCTGGGAGTCCCTCGTTCTCCAAGAAAAGTACCTTGGAAAATCGGATCCTCCATATGAAACCGAGGTCTCAGCACAGAGCAATATGCAGTCGTCAGATCTTCCAAAGGAGACCGTTTGGACCCGGCTTCTGTGACTCACAGAGCAACTTGTTCTCCCACACACGGAACAACAGAGAAAGTTTGGATATTTGGCTTTTCTGGAGTTATCTTATATTCACTCCAATTTTCCATGGGAACCAACAGTAACCCACACCAAATACACACACACACACACACACACACACACAGAAAACACCTCCACAAATTGTCTGCTCTGCATCTCAGATTTCCTGCAGCCAACACCAACATCTGGCTTGGGCAGACCCGAACCACCTATCTCTTTACAAGGACAGGGAGTGGGGTCGGCTTCCCGCTGCACTGGGCCCCAGGCTCTGAGTTACCCACACTTGAGTTAATGGTCTACTGTCATCATCTTTATATTCCTCATGCGTTTTGAACAAGGAGCCCTGGGTCTTCATTTTGCACTAGGACTTCCAAATTATATGATCGATCATGGGAGAGACAATGGGGACAGGAATAAATCTAGACTGTATCAGGGACCAAGAAAAGGCTATAGGGGGAAAGATAAGGAACCAGGGTTTTCGAATATCATCTCTCACATACTCTCTTGACTGTTTTCTCTATATCTGTGTGCTCCATAAACATTTTGAATGACTATAAACTCACTATTGTTTTCTAAACTTACTTAAATACTGATTTGACCATATCTGAAGTAATAATATCTGTGAAATCATGAGTTTCAGGACCCAACCATGTACATTTCTGAAATATTTCAAAAATAAATGAATATCCTTAAAAATGAGTGTGTCTGGCATACCGGCTAAGCTCACCCAAGTGCTCCCAGGAGAAGGCTCACCACACTCTGGGAAACGCTGAGACGTGTAATGAGAGACTGCGCATTTGACACCTCCTTGGTGAAGGTAGCTATCCATCTGTAAGGCGAACAGAGAAAGGGGCAAGTTATTGTTTCCTTGAAGTATGCTCTCTGTTGTTTGATCATCCAACCCCTGTAATTCTCTGTACTGTCCCCAGTTAACTGCACTCTAAGCCACGCCCACTCCTCCAGGCTCTCAGTAAGGTGACAGTGGCTATCTTAGTGACAGACCTCGATTCCTGCGCTGTCAGTCACACCAGTCTTAGCTGAGGAGTCCAGGACATGCAGACTCTGCTTACCGGGCGGCACACAGCCCAGTATGAGGTCTGTGATTGCAAATATTTTCACCACAATCATGAGTCACATATTTGGTCAGCAGTGAACTGCATATAGAGCGGTGGTCCCATAGATTACAGTGGAGCTGAAACATTCCCACCACCTGGTGACATCAGAGCCATCCTAAGGTCATAGCACGATGCATCGGTCACGTGTTTGTGGGGACGCTGGTGTGCACAAACCCCCTGAGCTGCCAGTCGTCTGACAGAACAGCACAGACAGTTCCGTCCAGGACGAAATACGTGGTGATGACAACTACCTGTGTTACTGGCTTATGCACTTGCTACACCAGCTTTTATTGTTACTATACAGCGTGCACCTTCCACCTACTAAAAACGTTTGCTGTAAGACAGTAGCCGTGTTACACCAGCACCAGCCTCCTGCATCTGTTTACCACATCTCTCAATGGCCTCATTGTCTCTTGTGCTTGATTTCTTCTCAGCCCATTTTGTCCCTCATGGCCCCTAAGGCACAAAATCCTGCTGTGCTCCCAGTAAGAGGCCAGATCGAGTGACTGACCAGGAAACAAATTTAAAAGGGATTCAGAACTTGAAGGTGGAAAGGCAGTGAAGTCGTCGCTCAGCAGTCAGGCCTGCCCTGTCCCACCATGGCTGTGGTCCTGAAGAACAAGAACAAAGTGACGGAAGCTGTGAAAGGATCTGCTTCACTGAGGTCAGAAGATGGACTGACCTCAGGAGGTGGACAACTCAGGAATGGCCTGGAGAAACTGTGATGACCTGGGAGGGAGACCAGATGCAGATTTTCCTCCTCAGCACCATGACGATCGTGGCCAAAGCCGAAAGTGTGTGATGTTGAAAGAAAAGGTCGGGCCTGACTCTGCTGTTGAATTTACTCCTAGCTCTGGGTTACTTAAGGGATTTAAGCATCGTTATTCATTATGACTCATAAGTGAGTGGTGAGTCTGCCAGAGTTGATGTGAAGGCAGCTGAAGAATTTTCAGAAACTTCAGATCAGCTGACTGGGGCGGAAAATTACTCGCCAGAGCAAATAGTCAATCTAGATGAAAACTCCCTCTTCTGTAAACGGACCCTGAAAGGACTTTTCATCCAGAAGGAGGGCAAGTCAGTGCCAGGTTTCGGGGCTTTTACGGACCGGGTGACAGTCTTGCTTCGGGGCAGTGTTGCAGGCTGCAAACTGAGACCCTTTGTGATCTGAGAACCCCAGGGCCTTCAAGCATGTTAGACAGTACCCAGTGCCAGTCAGGAGACACGGACGGCACAGCTCCGCTTCCAAGCAGCCCTCCAGAATTGCTGCTACACCAGCAAAATGGAGAAGTGCTGTGAGGACAATAATGTGCATTTCAAAAATTTGCTTCTTGTTGGTAATGTTCCCGGACACCTGCCTCTTATGGGTGACCTTGCTCCCAATGTCACAGTTGTGTTTCTCCTTCCAAACACCACCTCTGACCAACCAGGGGGTCAGGGAGTTATGGTTAGGGAGCTATATAGCAGCTTTTAAGGCCACTGTGCTTCCAGGCTGTTGCTGCACTTGAAAAGGACACTGAGAGGACATGAATTCACTTCTGGAAGGATCACAACATCTCTGCATCGAGAGCCTTGCTTGGGCTCTTGGGGCCATGTCACCAAGGACTGTAGGAGTGGCTTCTGGAAGAAGACACTCAAGAGGCTCATCCATGTTTTCAAAGGGTTTGCCAAGGAGGAGGGAGCTGCAAACGTCACCAGGGCTGTGGCAGAGATGACAAACGACATGACCTGGTGTGGATGAGGGTGGCATCAGGGAGCTCCTAGAGGGGTCCCTGAGGAGATGTCTAACCAGGGTTGGTGGGGCGGGAGCAGGGACGCACACCTGCAGGAGGCAAGAGAAGAGGAAACTGCAGGAGAAGAGAAAGAAGACGAACCCCTAAGACACTCACAGTGAGGGTTTAGCAGACGCTTTGTAGACCTCAACAAGCTCCTTAAAAACTCCAAAAATGTGGCCCAACACTGACAGGTTTTCATTAATGGAGAGGACCACTCATGGTGTGTTATCTGTTTACAAACAAAACTATGATGAAAAAGAGACAAACCAAGCGAACCACGTGGTCATCTTTATATCACCATGGACTTATTTCTGAGAAGAGAGACACCCCCTCAAGAAGAGCTCCAGGCAGGTCCTTCAAGAGGTGGTCCAGGAGAAGGCACTGTCATCACAGGAGATGGCACCCCCGTGCGTGCTACTGCCCCTGAGGATCTTCCAGTGGGACAAGATGTGGATGTGGACACAGTGATACTGACCACGCTGACCGTGTGTGGGGCTAGGCCAGTGTGTGTCCGTTTCTAACAAAAGAGTTTAAAAAGTAATATATATATATATATATATATATATATATATACACAAAACAGTTTCTAGAATAATAATATAAGACAATATTTTTGCTGTACAATGTGTTTGTGTTTTAAGCTAAGTGTTATTAAAAGAGTCAAAAAGTTTGTAAAGTAAAAACTTATAGTAAGCCAGCTTTGTTTATTATTGAAGAAAGAAAAATACCTCTTTATAAATTTAGCGTAGCCTAAGTGACCAGTGTGTATAAAGTCCCCAGTAGAGGACAGTTATGTCCTTCACACTCACTCACACTCGCACTCACTCCCTGACTCACTCAGAGCAGCTTCCAGTCCTGCAGGCTCCATTCACCGTGAGCGTCCTGCACAGGTGGACCACTGTTTATCTTTCCCACCATATTTTTACTCTCCCTTTTCTGTATTTAGATGTTTAGATACACGGATATGTACCCGGTGGTACAGCTGCCCACACACTCAGGACCAGCACAGGCTGCAGGCTCGGAGCCTCCACAGCCCCCCCAGACTGCTCCTTCTCGCCACACTGGGGACTCCAATTAGTTCAAAATTCTCCTTTAGTCCTTCTGTGCTTTTCACAATTTAAAAATATTTCCCTACGACCTCACTACCTTTGTGTTTAATTACAACCCTTCTGATAGTTTAGATTCCCACATTCTTCCTTGTCTTAAAAAAGGAAAACATATGTATAAACATATATATCAATATTCATATATATCTAGAGATATTGGTAGATATATCAATATCTTGCATTTTCTCTATCTCAGCTTTGCTAGTAAGATTTTATTTAGGTATTTAAACACAAACCACAGACACATTTTGGATTTAAAAAAAATAATACCCAATTATTATTTTTATCATAATCATTACCATCATTAATATAAATCGTATTTAATCCATCATTGTAAATTTCTTGGGTAACCAATCACTAGTTCTAAACTCGTCAAAAAATAAATACAAAATAATTAAAATATCCATCACATTGTCATTTAAATAAAATGTTTGTGATAAAGTATTATAAATGCTCTTGGGTCTTCAAAAATACTTTAGAAAAATCCTCAGAATTTTAAATAAAGCAGCAGTGTATTTAAATTCAAAAGGAAAAAAATTTAAATCAGTTGCTATATTTAAAAATCTTTCTTTCTCAAAGCCATAGTTTCTTTTAGCAAAGAAGTTGTGAAGGGCTCTATAAGCAATTGCGATTTGTATTTGACAGTAAAATTACTATTTGTGCTTCTTCATTGAACAGCTATTTTCAGACCTAGACTAATGTTATGAGGTTGGTGCAAAAGTAATTGCAGTTTAAAAGGTTAAAAACAATTGCAAAAAACGCAATTACTTTTGCACCAACCTAATAATATATGAACTCATTTCAAAACAATTATTGAGTGTATCTGACTGTTACTTATACCCACTTTCAGATGATTAGTTGGATCAATGCCCCAGCACACCTTAACCCACTCTAACCTACTCCTACGCCAAGACACTCTGGAGCCTGACACATATAATTCCTAATTATAAAGCTCTAATTAATTCGAACACACTGTTGCAATCAAAATTGGAAAACACTTTGGAGTATTCTCAAATTTTAGAAAATGATATAACACTGTGTGCTGTAGTTCTCCCTCTATTGTATCTAAAAAAAAAAGAGGCTAAACATGAACCTTTTGGTTTCACAATTTCTATTTTGTTTCGTTCTGGTTCTCTCTTAGAATCAGGAAGTGACATTCACCTCCATGATCAACTGATGCTCTTTCTTCTTCTTGTATCTTCTCAACAAGTGAAAAAAGCCAACTGTTCCCAAGTCAGAGCCCTAACTAAACTGCAGAACTTCCTAAGGACCTAAAAGAAACAGTTCTTCCATTTGGCTCCCTCAAAGGTTTTATTTCGTTTTCACTTGTTTGTGGTTTTTGTTTTATTTTTTTATTTAGGTACTTATTTTCTCTGGAAACCTATTATTGAAGTTTCACATTATCATGAACATACTAAGCTCAGGTAGAAATGAAAAATCGGGCCGTGTAGATCCTGAGCTCTGGTCAAGACGGCGTAGTGGGCGGGCTCCGCACTCACCTCCTCTCACTGCCAATCAGGGCTGCAGCTGAACTACAGGGCAGCCGTCACTGAGAGTCAACTGAAGTCTAGCTGAACTGAAGGCCCACAACCAAGGACGTATGGAGGGGGCCCCCTTGAGATTGGTAGTAGGTGCTGGGACGCCAGACGGGCTGGTCCCACACTCACGTGTGACCACTGAACGTTGGGAGAGATGTTTCTACTGCGAAGATTCCCCCCGGGGCAGAGCGAGGGGAGGGGGTCCCAGCACCGCACCTCGCGCCCCAGCCCAGGGTACCAGTGCTGGGCAGGGAAGTCCCCAGGACTCCTGGTTGTGAAAACCAGCGGAGATTGTGGCTGAGTGCGTCGGAGTGGCTGGAGTTGCAGATGCTCCTCTCACGGGGACCACACACAGACTTACCTGCTGATGGCCTCACTTGCTCTGAGGTCCAGCGCAGGGGCAGCGGCTGGAGGGGCCCTGGGGACATGCAGGGAGGAACGGAGTTGTCTGGCCTCAGGGCGAAGGCTGGAGCGGCAGCTTTCTCCCAGACAGAGGAGCTGGCGGAGGCCATTGTTTCTGTGATGAGCCCTCCCCCTCCCTGCGTGCAGACACAGGTGGGCGCTATACCTGAGTCTCCATCAAGCTGGCTAACACCTTTCATTGGCCCTGATTCTGAGACTCTGCCCCACCAAACATCTGAGCACACTCAAGCCACTTCCGGTGGCTTTTTCGTAAAAACCGCCCGTCTTGGCTCATGCTGCAGACTTTCCTAGGACCTCTCAAAGGTTCATGGAATCCAGACAAGCAACATGTGGGTTGAGTGTGTCCTGTGCCTCTGACTGAACAGCCCTAAGCCTGGCACTAGCAGCAGCCAGCCTTGGTTTGTGGGTTGGCCTCTTGGGGCACTTTCAAGCAAGGCACAGGTGGCAGCCATCTGTGGATTTCTTTATGGCTTCTGCTGGGTGGCCCCTGATGGGGCATGGGTGGTGGCTGAACTTGGCCTGTAGTGGGTCCCCTCCCAGGTGGCCAGCTTCAAAATGAGCTGGAGAATCACCCAGCTGCCTCCAGGGACCACATACCTGAGGGGAAGATTGGGCAGGCAGCAGAGCCCTGCTGAGGTGTGTGCTCTGTGGGCTCAGCCTCTGCACCACAGCCAGTGAGCCCGAGGGCCAGTCCCTCCCATTGATGTGCCAACAGCAAGCAAGGCTCACCTACAAAAGGAGGGCACACACAACACACACAGGGGCACACCTGGAATGCACGGCTCGGGCAGCTGGACCTAGAGGGTATTGGGCTGAGTGTCGTAAGTCAGACAGCGAAAGACACGTGTTACGTGATTTCACTTATAAATGGAATCTAAAGAACAAACTAAACAGACAAATAGGGCAGAGGCAGACTCATAGATACAGAGAACACTTTGATGGTTGCTGATGGGGGGGTTGGGGGGGTAAAAAGGGGAAGGGATTAAGAAGTACAAATTGCTGGTTACAGGGCAGTCCTAATGATGTAAAGTAAAGCGTAGGGAATGTGATCAATAACATGTAATAACTATGGACAGTGCCAGGGGGGTGCTGTTGAAAACTATACTGTACACCTGCAACTAACATAAAATTGTTTGCTAGCTTTATTTTAATAAAAGTGTTTTTTAAAATGGGTCCGTGTAAAAGCCAAACTTTGTGATAAAGTCTAGTTGTGAGATTAGTCAGCACATCTGAAAGCAAATGAAATGTTGGAAGACAGTTTTCTTTCTTTTTTAATTTCAGATGACACACACACATATTTAAGAACAGATTTTGAAATATCGGTATTACAGATCATTTTAGAATACATTATCACCCCCTATAAAAGAACAGTTGTGAAAGCATCTATAAATAGGGGTATGCTAAATACTAATAAGACATTTCTAGCCCACACACAAAACCCTCACTCCAGATGTTTCTTGTGAAAACTTAGTCTTTTGAAACACCTAACCGTAGTTTTTGCAGTCTGTGTTGCTTCAAGGACGTAGGTGTGGGTGTTACAAGCAGTCACCATGTTACACCATTCTACAATTGCACGTGAGTGTCTCCTACAAAAACCCCGGGTGGGAATCTCTGGACTGCGTGGATTTGGCCCTTGATTTTCACGGGAGTTGTCTGTGTCGCAGTATGTTTTCTTCACCAGGGTTCATGAGGCTCTCAAACCTTCTGACTCTAACTATGTCATCTTTACCTCCACGCAAATGAAAAATGTATTTTTTCAAGGCCTGAAATGAATTTCCCCACAACCAAACTGTCAGTGCCCTGGAGTGAGTTTTTGACAGCTAACCTTGTTTTACCCACTAATTCGTCATCAGAGCTTCCCGGACCTGATGGCAAATCGCACCATCCGGATGAAGTGTTCCATCTGTAGATCGTGAGAGCCATGTCACGTGGGTGACATGGCCACTGCACTGTGTCCAGGCCAGAGTGATTTAAAGGAACCTTATCGATTTAGCAAAGCCTGTCCCTCTAAAGGAGAGTATCTGTTTCCACCGTACCTGGAGAGAGAGTTATTGAGGGTCTTTCTGAGCTTAAAAGAAACCTGAGTGAGAAAACAGAAGCAAATCAAAAGGAACACTTCTGCTTCTCTACTTAAAAATGGGAACCCTGCTGTTCTTTTTCAATCCCTTTCTAAAACAGCTGTGAGACAAAATGACAACTCTCCTCCAGACCTAGGGCTGCAGGGGTGGACGAGCCATTTGTGTTTGCTCACTCTTTCTCCTTGCAAATCTTCTCATCATTGCATGTCCCAGCCCCTCGTGGCTCTGCTGGGCCAACCTCCAGGGCCAGGCTGCCCACACCCTAAGTGTCCAGAATAGAAGACCCTGGAACATGGTTGTGCCATTCGCCAGCTCTGCCCTCTTGGGGAGCTCTATGTCAGCACTTGCACAATGGGAGCAGGGTTACTTACTAGCTGGGATCTTCACCAGATTTGAATGACATTAGGCACAAAGTCTGCAAACAGTACAGAGGGAGCAAGTAATTAAGAATACTCTGAGCATTTTTACCCTCATTTCTCTTACCTGCTTTCTAATGATTACCTCCCTGCATTTTATGTAGCTCTCTGCCGTGGGGCCCGCCTCATCTTTAATATTGCTTCCTTAGGGGGTCCTTTCCTAATTACCTCTCTGTTTCATATCTTCCCAGCACCAGACACTATTTCTTAGTGGTATTTATTGCAACTGTATTTAGTTCATCGTTAAGTACATCTCACCCTGTGGTAAGTTAAAAAGGGTACAGATTCTTTGTTCCTCCTCCTCCCATTGAGAGTTGGGGGACAATTCCCCACTCAGTATTCTAGAACAGTCCCAGGGGTTGGACCGGCCATAGAATTTAATGGAAGTGACATTCTGTGAATTCAGAAGAAACACTGCAGAGACCTTGTTTTCCTGGAATGCCAGGCCCCTCGTCAAAAGTTCAGCCACCCTGAGACTCCCCTGCAGTGAGGAAGCCCGAGCAGCCCCTACGAGGCCACAGAGAGAGCCAGGGGCCTCAGCAGCAGCCCCAGCTCAGCTCCCGGGTGACAGCACCAAACTGCAGCCAGCCCCTTGAAACCGGACCTCCCAGACACAGTCCATTGCCCAAGCTGAGGCCACACGGAGCAGAGACAAATCGCCTCACTGCTTTTACTGAAAGTGCAAATTTGTGGGCAAAATAAATGATGGTTGGGTTTTAAACCAGTATGTTTTGGAATGGCTCATGACCCAGCAACAAACAACCCCCAAAACGCTCCTACACTTTGAGTCCCAGCAGGACGGGAACCATGTCTATTCAATCAGGTTTTTTTGCAAGCTTCCCTTGTGCACAGGGTTGTTAGTGGAACATTGGGATAAAAAGTCAGATCAGTCTGAAGGAGCTGGCCGGGGACAGAGGAGGGGCTCGGCCGGACGAGGGCACCCAAATGGAAGGTGTGTCCAGCAGGTGCCAGAGGCAGGTCAAGACCCAGTGTTCTGGGATGTTTCTGTGAAGTTTGCTTGATGAGAGGGGATAAAAGCTGGGAGGCCTTTAGGAGAAGCTGTGATATTTGAACTGGGCCTGGAAGGATTTCAACAGGAGTGGAAAGGGCATTCTAGATAGAAGGAACAGTATGAGCAGATCAGAGAGGTGGCAAGAACAGGACATTTGGAGAACTTTTTCACATAATCACAGGGCACATGCAAAAGAATAAGACCATTTCTGGGTATGACAGAATCAGCCCATGGATGGACTTTAGCCTTAGGCCAAGAAATAGGAAGTTTGCTGTATGATGAGCTTGTAAACATTGCTTTGAAAATTATGAAAGGATATCATGTTAAGGAACCATGTTAGTAAGAATGGAGCATCCCACCCTGGGCTGCCTGAGACTTCTTGACAGGGAGTAGTGGCCTCAATCTTCAACCTACATACAGAATTTCAAATTAGGGGGTTTTGAATACATTCCACATCTATCTTTACTTTGCAGCTAAGGTAAATGCCTTCTTCTCAACCTCAGGTTTGAGGTTCAGCCCTTTGCAAATAACCCTTCCTTGCTTTGAGCCAATCAAACACTGCATCCTCTAAATATTACTGAAACCCCACCCTTCCCCACATCCCTACTGGAACTGTGTTTCTTCCTCTGTTTGACTCCCCCACCCCCACCCAAGGTCCCTCCGGTACGCAGACCTTCTGATGCAGCAAGCCAGCAAGCAGAACTTGACTGGACACCAGGTATGTCCTTGGTGGTCTTCCCCAGTCGCCTTGCTCACTCTTGGTTGGCATCGTCCAATACAACTAGAATGCAAGCCACATACGTAGATTTAAAATTCCTAGTAGGCCCATTGTAAGTAAAAAGAAACAGGTGAAATTAATATATATTTCAACAGTATATATAAATTATTATCATCTCAACATGTTGAAATGCACACAGAGTTATTAAAGAGACTGTGTGCAGTATGCTTTTCGAATGACGTCTTCCACACCTGGTATGTATTTTATCCTCACAGTACATCTCAATTGGGACCAGCCCCATTTCCAGTGTGCAGTGTCTGTGGGTAACTAGCTGGTGGCTATCCTACTGGGTGGTCCAGCTGTAGATCCGAGCGATGGAATAGCACCTTTGGAGTTGATCGGGATATGAGTAGAGTTGCATTACTTAACACAGTAGTCGCTAGCCCTCTGACAGCACTGAACACCTGACACGTGGCTATCGTGACTGAGAATGGAATTTTTAAATTTTATTTAATTTTAATGAATTTAAAGTAAATAACCACATATGGCTAGTGGCTGTAGTTTTGAAAGACACAGTTCTAGACAGAGAAGCTATTGAAGTGTTTTGAGAAAGGATGTGTCCTTGGAAGAACCGAAGTTTAGGACCGTTAGTAGAATGGGGACCATTTTAGCTGGAGGCATCCCCACTTTCGAGTGGCATTCTCCTATGCTCAAGGGTGATTGAGGTGATGTTTTCTGACCCCTCCCTATCTGATCTATCATGACATTGACAACAGCGATGCTATTTACCTCAGTCACCTAGTCAAATCTCACACTGTATCAAGCAATAACTCAGAAATAGCGTGTGTCGCCCTTGTGTAATTTTAACGTCTTCCCATTCCTACAGTGGATCCATGTCCCATGATGTCTGATGACCTTTAAATATTTCACCCACAGGTAACCCATCAAGGCTAAAACTGATGATGCTTTAAAAACACAGCAGCTTCATTACAGAGTGTTTCAAGCATGTTGTTCTCTGTGTCAGTACAATACACAAGTAGTACTCAAGTTAATGGTCAAACTTTTCCCCTCTCTTATAATGAACCGTAAAATTACAGTTGGCCATCAAGAGAACCACAGCAGATAAGTAAGGCAATTTTCCTCATCATTTTTTCTTTTGTTGTCAATCTCACTGCAAAGCCCATTGGCTTTTCAATGAACCATAATATGAATATTCATGATTGCTCAATGCTGGTGCATATACACTTAGGTCAAGCCAGGCTGGGTTTGAGCTCATTGTTTTAAATAGGTTATGCCAAGTAAAATGCATGTTGGGAAAGTTTTTATTATGATATACTTCTATACCTTGGACATATTTTAACAGGAGAGATCCTTTCTCTTTTCTAGTATTTTTAAAGAGACTCTAGAATTTGACGTTGCATATACATGTTAGAATATTCATTTTTCAGGTAATTAAAATATTATGAATTGTAATGCTGTAGATTATACATTAACTATGCCTTCTTGGGATGATTTACACATAGAGATTTTAAAAATGAATAAAGAGCTTACTTTTGCTCTGAAGCTGAAATATAGAGAAGAGGCAAACTTCTCTGGGCTTTGTTCCATAATGTCTCCGGTAAAGACACCTGCGTCCCTAAAGGGCCTGTAGGGACTCTTTGTACAGGCAATTGATTAGGGCCAATTTGGTAATCGTTCTGAAATGGGGACCCTGCCTCATTGGTAAAACAGCGTAATGATTCTACATCATGGACCTGACAATAGAATCAAACGATATAATAGTTACACAGTGAGTGTATATAGTAAATCAGTATATGTCGATGATAGTGCCTGGGATGAATAACATACTAGTTACATTTTGGCTAACTATTTTACAAACAAATCCTGGAATTTCAGTGGCATTAAACAACAGAAGTTTGCTTCTTGCTGATCGTCCGATGGCCGATGGCTGCCCTGCAGGGAGTTTATCCAGGATGCAGTCTCCTGTCTTGTGACACCGTCGTCATCAATGAGTAGCCTCCCAGTGTGCCCTGGGTGTCGGATCCATTCTAGCCAGTTGAAAGGAAAAAGAATATGTAAAAACACTTGAAGGTTTTAAGTGTCATTTCAGCCCACATTCCACATTGCACATGACGTTTCCTAACTGCAAAGGGGGCTGGGAAATGCAGTTCAGCTAAGTGCCCAGGAAGAAGAGGGTACAGATTTGTGAAGGCGGAGCCATCTTAGCTGCAAATGTAGTTGACTTCCCAAGGCGGATGTGCCAGGTGACACATGAGCTATTGGATCCTTGTTTGAAGCAATGGACCGTCTTCAACAAGAGGAAGTTGAACAGAAGCTGGAATGGCTTTCTGTGATGGGAACAGGAGGCCCTTGAGAGGGAGGCTGCGTGCTGGAGGTTCCTGTTTCCTCCAGGAGGCTCTCTGGTCAGGGGGGAGGCACCAGGTAGAAGCAGAAGCCCCTGAGGTGTGTCTACTGCGGAGCACACTGCAGAAGCATGCCAATCCCAGTGGGGTTAGACTATTGTTGTTTTCAAATAAAAAATAGTCCTGTTTGGTTTCTGCAAGACAATGCTGCCTCTGGGAACCAAATTCTCTAGTTTTTGGCAATCTTTCTTTGTATTCTCTGCAGGGCCACTGACTGAGTCTAAAAAAGGAAAACAATGCGCGTGTGTTGTCGTTTGTGTTAGAATGTAACTCCTCAGAGGTGAGAAGGAAGGTCATCATTGTTCACGCTGGGTCCTGCAGCTTGCTCAGCTCTCCCGGTCAAACAACACTTGTCCTTCAACCTGAAGCTTCCATTGCCTCCATGTCACTCCTCTCCTCACCATCCCTTTAAGATGTGCCTCCATCACCCTCTTGGACAGCTCACCGTCCACTCCTCCACAACCTGCAACCACCTGGCACCCCCTGTGTGGCCCGTATTCTTCACATGTTCACCAACGTCTTCCACACTTTCCTCCCTTTATTCCTCAGCAGCATGAGACCCAGTCTGCCAACCCCAGCACACAGCCCCGCCGTCTTCTGTCTGGTTTTCTCAAATCAGAAATCCAAAAGCTCTGCCGTGGCAACTGCTCCTATCCCCCGTCTGTAACTAACCCAACACACTGTCCTGCTTGCTGTCTGTGTGGGCTTCCTCAGCTTGCCTGCGGACGCCTCTCCTCTCCAGCCCGACTTCTCGGTACCATTACCTTTGCATGAATTATGACAACTGAGTGGTCCCATCTGATATATTCTTTATGCTGCAGTCGGAGTGGTTTCTTTAAAATACACATCTCAGTAGGTTTCTCATGAACAGGACTGCGACAGAGTCCTGACTCTCCAAGTTGCCCTCACCTGGTCTCTCTCTTCCTTTTCACCTTTGCTGGGTCACTTTGCCACCTGACTTTGCACTCTCTTGGATCCAAATGCCCCAAACTTCTTTCAGTCACTTCACAATGATTTGAGTTCCTCCACAGAACTTGAGAGAGCAACTTCATACAAAATGAGGGAGACCTAAATACCATTGAACAGATACAACATTTTATGTTAGTAGGATTGATGAATAGTAATTTGAAAATTATTCTTTTCATTGTTCTTATTCTCGACTGCTCACACTAAATGTAACCGGTGAAATCTTACTGGTGTGTTTTACGAGAAGGATATTGTCTGGATGTTGTTTTGCTGGCTAAAGACAGAGGAAATACAAGCAGTATTTTTGTGATAGGCTTACTTGTTATTTGTTTCTATTTTTGCTGGAATCAAAATGGCTTCTCTCAAGATGTTATAGTTTCGATGCAGTAAATAAAGCCCTTACTTTATGACCATTCTTGCCTGATTTTTGAGAAAGTGCAATACATGTCAGTTAGGATGCAGGCATCTCCAAGTAACCAGCACAACAACAAAATGAAGAGTGGCTTTAATCATAGCGTTTTTATTGTTTACTTAAGAAATATGTAGGGAGACCGTACAGGGGTCATTGAGAGGCTTGATTATATGCGGATTCTGTTAGGTGAGAGCGTATTTCAATTTTATTGGTCTATTTCTCATGGTTGCAAATATGAGGGTGCCATCAATGCCTCAGACAGAAGGGGAGTGAAAGGCGTGTGGCCATGGGATCTGCTCCTAAGTGAGTCTCTTCTCGGAAAACACCCTCCCAAGAAGCCCCAGGTAGACGTCCATTTATATGCCGCTGACTGTAATTCTATTTATGGCCAATGTCAGCCACACGTACTGGGTAAACATGCATCTAGAAAGAGAGAGGATAGACACATGGGCTAAAGCCCGTTATGAAGTCCCGTGGGGCTGGTCACAGGGCCGCTCCAGACAAAATCAAACTCCTGTGAGGAAGGGAGCAGCTGGAGGGTGACACTTGGGAGACAAAGCACTCATCACAGGACATGCCCTTATTCTACCTGGTGACAATTATCAAGGATTTGCAAGTCCGCCGTTCCATACATGGGTAATATCCTCACATAAGAACACTTTTCTGTGTAATGGAAAGCACAAATCAGCCCTCCATAATAAACATCATGATTTTTTCTTAATTTAAAAAATACATGTTTTTAATTTCTAAAAAGACCAACAGGTACAGGAAAAGATGCTTAAAATCACTAATCATCAGGGACACGTAGCTCAAAACCGTGAGCTATCACCTCACACCTGTTAGAATGGCTGCCATCAAGATCAGAGATCCGTGTTGGCGAGGGTGTGGAGAAAAGGAAACCCTCGTGTTTATTGGTAGGAATGTAAATTGATTCAGCCACTCTGGAAAACAGCATGGCGTTTTCTCAAGAAAATTAAAAATAGAAGTACCGTGTGATCCAGCAATTCCACTCTTGGGTATCCAGTCATGTGTGTCTTAACGAAAGGGGCACATTCTGAGAAATACATCCTTCTGTGAGTATCATGTGCAAACGTAATAGAATGACTTACACAAACCCGGATGGCACAGCCTATGACACAGCAGGGCTGGATGGTAGAGCCTGTTGCTCCTGGGCCAGAAGCCTGCGCAGCACGTCACTGTGCGAAACAACATGAGATTGAGTCCAGCACGAGAGATGTGCTGAACACGGGATGTACGAGGCTGCCGCTGGTGCAACCGGGCACAGTTTTACGGCAAACTGTGTGCTACAAGTACAAAGAGTACACTCTAAAATGACAATAAAAACAGTGTAGTGAACCCATAACCAGCAGTAACACAGTCGTTTGCTACCATCATCAAGTATCCCGTCCTGGACGGAACTGTCTGTGCTGTTCTGTCAGACGACTGGCACTTCCGAGGCTTGTTCACACCAGCGTCCCCACAAACACGTGACCAATTCATCGAGCCATGATGGTAGGATGGCTCCGACGTCACCGGTGACGGGAAGTCTTCAGCTCCACTGTAATTTGATGGGCCCACCAGTCACCACCATGCAGCACATGACTGCATGGCCACAGGGAATGGAAACAGGACACCGAAAAGACACCTGCACCCCCAAGTTTATCACAGCATGCTCATAATAGCCAAGATATGGAAGCAATCTAAGTATCTGTCTCTGGAAGAACGGATAAAGAGGTGATACACGTACGTCATATAGATCCCCAATAAAATGTTCTCAGCCATGAGAAAGAAGGAGATCCTGCCATTTGTAACAACATGGATGGACCTTGAGGACATTGTGCTGAGTGAGATAAGTCAGACAGAGAAAGACAAATACGTATGACTTCACTTATACACATAGAATCTATAAAACAAACAAAACAAACAGAGAAATAACTGGTGGTCCCAGAAAGGGGAGGGGCTGGGTGGGGAAAGAGGGGAAGGGGATTAAGAGGGGCAAACCTGCAGTGTACAAAAGTGTCGTGAGGGTGTAACGTACAGCACAGGGGATGCAGTCAGCAGTGTTGCAATGACTTGGATGGTGGCGATGTTCCCAACACCAGAGGGGAAGATGAGAGCTCCTGCTTTGGAACCAGGCAGGACCGGCGTTGAATTCCAGTTCTGCACCCAGTAGCTGTGTGTAATAAGGACCCAATAACAGCGTTGCTGTGTAGATTTCTGGGAAGATGAAAGTAAGCCTCATGAGGTATCTGGTGTACGTTAAGCCCACCCCAATGTCAACTGTTGCTAGGAATGACACCTAGTAACCACTGAGCACCCACCATGCGGGCTGCACCATGCTCACAAGATTTCTTATATTAGTTCAATTAATGAGTAGTAGCATAAAATGGGAATTCAACTGAGTTCTGCCAAGAAAACGGGCTTATTAAATATACAAATCAACTCTACAGGACTTGTCATTGCTTACTCTTTGCCCAGCAATTTTTGAGTCACTATGACACCGTAGTAAAGAAGACCAAATCCGCCCATCCTGGACTTGTCTGCTCGTAGGAGGCGGAAGGCACAGCGTGTTTCCTGCAGTGAGCAGTGCTGGGAAGGAAACGGGCAGGGTACTAGGTGAGCAGTTGGAAGATGTGATGGTTTGCAGAAAATCTTTGCCAATTCTGACATTCCTCCTCCAAAAGGTAGAATTGAATTCCCCTCTCCTTGAATGTGTGCCACCCTGAGTGACTTACTTCCAGCAAATAGAATCAGCAGACATGAACCAAGCAGAAGTGACACTTCTGAAGCTAGGTCCCAAATGGCCATCTGGTTTACACCTGGCTCCCCCCTGCTGTTGGAGGCTGGCTAACCTGCGGCAACTGTGACAAAGGGCCCATGTGGTGATGCCACAAGAGGCAGAGACAGATGCCGGAGCCCAGCTGCTGAGCCTTCTGGGCCCAGGTGTCAGATAGTGCGTGAATGAGCCTTTGGATGATTCCAGATTCAGCCTTCTGGCCCCTCAGCCGAAGTCGAGTGGAACAGAAGCATTCTGTTCCCACCGAGCCCTGCGCACACTACAGATGAGAGAACAAAGTCAGCATATTTTTTTAAACCAGGAAGTCTTTTGGTGATTAGGTATGCATCCATACTAAGTGGAACAGAAGGGATTTTACACAGGGTATGGGGGAGATTCATTTGAAGAACAGATACTGAAATGGAGACCTGAGTAATGTGATGTAATGAGTCATTCAAATATAAAGACAAAATTACCAGGACAAGGGAACAGCAAGTGCAAAGGTCCTGAGGCATTCTGAAGGAACAACAACACAGCCAATATGGCTAGAATGGAGTAACAGGCAGGGAAAAATAGAAGATAATGTGGAATAGGAAATGAGGCCAGATAACGGAGGGTCTTACAGTTGGAAAATAATTTAAATTTTGTCATTAATGGGTTGGGAAATGATTGTAAGATAACTAGAAATGTTTGATATAATTTAATTTGTGTTTGAAAAAAATCTCTGTCATTTGTGTGGGGAATATACTGGAGCAAAGGCAAGAATCAAAGAGAGATGTCATTTGCAGAATTATTTATGACAGCCAAGACCCAGAAGCAACCTGTATTCACCAATGGATGATGGATAAATAAAATGTAATACATATACATACATATAAAAAATGGAATGATGGAATATTATTCACTCATAAAAAGAAAATCTTGTCATTGTGATAACATGGGTGAACTTGAGGGCAATATGATAAGTGAAATAAGTCAGAGAAAGACAAATACCATATGATCAAACGTATATGTGGAAACTAAAAGAAAACAAAACCCAAACTCATAGATACAGAGAATAGACTGGTGGATGCCAGAAGCAAGGGGTTGGGGGTGGGTGAGATGAGTGAAAGGGGTCAAAGGTACAAACTTCCAGTTACAAAATAAATAGTCCTGGGGATGGAATGTACAGCATGGCGACTACAGTAAATAATACTGTATCGCATGTTTAAAAGTTACTAAGAGAGTAGATCTCAAAAGTTCTCCTCACAAGAAAAGAAATTTGTAGCTATGTGGGGTGATGGATGTTAACCAGAATTACTGTGGTGATCATTTCGTAATATATACTAATATCAAACCGTTACGTTGTGTACCTGAAACTAATTATATGATATGTCAATTACACATCAGATTTTTTTGTTTTTGTGTGTGTGTTTTTTGTGTTTCTTTTTTTGTTGGTTTTTTTTTTACAGAAAGATGTCATTTAGGAAGCTAGGAGGCAAGGACAGTAATTAGGAAGACTATTGTGGTGGCTAGGCCTCGGGTCTTATCTGTGCAGTGGGGTGAGATGTGCTCATGTCAGGGGTAGAGTTTAGGGTGAACCAACAGGCTTCCTGCTGGGAGGCAGGACACACTCAGAAAGTGAGGCCTCAGGAGGCCGCCTCCCCCACAGTGCAGCAGGCCGACCAGCAGCTGGACGCCATAAGGCAGCGCATGAGAAATGCTGAATCTCGGGGCCCACCCGGTCCCCGGAAATCAGAGTCTGCATGTTGACAAGCGCTCAGGGGGTTTCTTTGCAGATACGTTGGGAAAGCGTTGTGCTAGACACCCAGGTGTGTCAAGTAAGCTGATTCTGCGAGAGCCACATTAAGAGGATCTGCACATTGGTTAGAACAAGAGAAAGGAAACAGAATTTTATTCAAATTCTTGAGACAGATGATACAAACCCACAGATCTCTTGTTTGATGCTTAGTTATAGAAGTAGTACCGTGTTTCCCCGAAAATAAGACCTAGCTGGACCATAAACTCTAATGCACCTTTTGGAGCAAAAATTAATGTAAGACCTGGTCTTATTTTAATAAAATATAAGACCAGGGCATAATATAATATAATAATAAAATATAATATAATATAAATACCAGGTCTTATATAATATAATAAAATGTAATACAATATAATACAATACAATACAATGTAATATAATATAATATAATATAATATAATATAATATAATATAATATAATATAATGTAATATAATATAATGTAATAAGACCGGGTCTTATATTAGTTTTTGCTTCAAAAGAGGCATTACAGCTGATGGTCCGGCTGGGCCTTATTTTCGGGGAAGCACAGTATTGTGTATTACTAGAAGAATCTACTATAATTCTTTCTGGAGATTACCTGTCACTCAGTGTTTAAAGAATTTAGGTTTTCCTTAAAAAGTGTATTCAGATTCTAGATAGTGAATTACGTTTTGTGTTTGGGGTTATTTCTAATAGAATAAGAGTATCATTACATAAGTCTCCATATAACTTTGTGAAATTTTCCAGTTAGGAGATGCATTCCATTTTCACTAGTAAGTCGCAGGCCCCCAGCAAAATGGCCCATCACCCTTCGTTGTTTCAACTCCCAAACTATACTTAACATCTTCCCTCCTGCTCCCACACAAGTTGAAAACTTTTTTTGTTTGTTTGTTTTAAATTTATTTTTTAAATTTATTGGGGTGACAATTGTTAGTAAAATTACATAGATTTCAGGTGTACAATTCTGTATTACATCATCTATAAATCCCACTGTGTGTTCACCACCCAGAGTCAGTTCTCCTTCCATCACCATATACTTGATCCCCTTTACCCTCACCTCCCACCCCCCACCCCCCTTACCCTCTGGTAACCACTAAACTATTGTCTGTGTCTATAAGTTTCTGTTTCTCATTTGTTTGTCTTGTTCCTTTGTTGTTTCTGGTTTATATACCACATATCAGTGAATATTGGCAGAAAAACAGACACATAGACCAATGGAGTAGAATTGAGAACCCAGAAATAAAACCCCATAAATATGGACAGATAATTTTTGACAAAGAAGCTAAAAACATACAATGGAGGAAAGACAACCTCTTCAATAAATGGTACTGGGAGAATTGGATAACCATGTGCAAAAGAATGAAACTGGACTGCTATTTGTCACCATGTACCAAAATTAATTCAGAATGGATCAAAGACTTAAGCAAAGGACCTGACACAATAAACTGCATAGAAGAAAACATAGGTACTAAACTTATGGACCTTGGGTTCAAAGAGCATTTTATGAATTTGACTCCAAAGGCAATGGAAGTAAAAGCTAAAATAAACGAATGGGACTATATGAAACTTAAAAGCTTCTGCACAGCAAAAGAAACCATCGACAAAATAAAGAGGCCACCAACTGAATGGGAGAAGATTTTTGCAAACAGTGCCTCCGATAAGGGGCTAATATCCAGACTATACAAGGAACTCATGCAACTCAACAACAAAAAAACAAACAACCCAATTGAAAAATGGGCAGAGGACCTGAAGAGACATTTCTCCAAAGAGGACATACAAATGGCAAATAGACATATGAAAAAATGGTCAACATCACTAATCATCAGAGAAATGCAAATCAAAACCACAATGAGATATCACCTCACCCCATTCAGAATGGCGATCATCAACAAGACAAATAGTAACAAGTGTTGGAGAGGCTGTGGAAAAAAAAGGAACCCTCATACGCTGTTGGTGGGAATGCAAATTGAAAACTTTTAATTCCACAACTGTGGCCAACTCTGCAAGCTCCATGGCAATAAAAATAACAAATTAATAACAATATTAATAGTTTCCTTCAAGCCTTTCCTTTTCATCTAATACCATATGCATGATATGGAGGGTCGTAAACAAAGATTATTTTAAAGCTACATACTAAAAAAAAATAAAAGACAAAATCTCTAAACAACACAAAGGACACCACATGCCTCAGTGATGATTTCAGAGACCAAATCATCCTTCAGGTTCCTGTATTTGTAGATAAGAGCATTTTCAGAAGTTTTATGCAAAGTTAAAGATTACTAAAAATGTACATTTCAGATGAGTACATTCACTGTAAAGTTTAGACCACACAATTAGAATGATCTTCTTAAATCAGCCTTTTCTTTCCCCAGCAGGTTACAAGTTGAAAGTATTGAATAGAGTGCATTCCTAGATGAAATGTATGACCTCTAAAGGTTACAGAAAATAGATTCTATAAAACTGAACCCCAAATGTATAGGATTTCTTCCAGGATACAACTGCACCAAGCCGTACGTGATGGCAGAGATCCAATTACGGCAGGAAAGGACGCTCTCCGTGATCCCTGTCTTCCAGTGGCAGCAAACGGCAGGTGAGGTAAGCAGGAAGCCACTGCCTCCATGACTACAGGGACAAAAGTTGGTATCCATTTTTTTGTCCCTGGGAGATGAAAATGAAGACAAGCCTCCAGTGCCTTGTAAGTGCCTTCGATATAGGGTTTTGCATTCTATTTTCAAGAAATGGGCCAGAAGAAGAAAAATAACGTGTTCATGCCGTGAGACACTCTCTGAGGAACAGTATAGTGAGGTGGTCTGGTGGCTGAAACCCTAACTCTCCACAGCTCTGTGACATCACACACGTTTCTGTGCTGAGGTTCAGCGTCTTTTTCTGGAAATGAGGGCTAATGACTGTTCTTCTCTTAACATGAATTAGGATTCGTTGAAATAGTGCATGCAACCATCGGTCAAGCAGCCAGCACTCGGCCAATGTCAGCTATTAAATCAGCTCGGTCCTCGCCAGACAGAACTCTTGGCAGGCCCAATTCACTTTGCACAGTCTGGGGGCTGGCTCCTTCAAAGCCCAGGAAAGTACAAAGACGCCACGAACACAATTACTGCAGCCTTCCCCAGTTTCTACAGTAGAGAGCAGTGGGGGTGGTGACAGAAGAGATGGCCGTGCTGTTTTCAGAATCCAGTGTGGACAAAATGACACTGCAGTAAGCCCAAGGGTCTGAACTCTGCTGATAAATTCTGCTTTGTCTCTGATTTTTCTGCCTGACCTTTCTAATGAACCCGATTTGTCTAATCAGCAGAATATTTATAGTTCCAAGCAGTTCTTTTCTTGCTGAAAGTAGGCTCCAACCAGAGGTGAGAACAGTGAATCATTTACCTTATTAAGATCACAAAAGAAGGGACTATTTTCTGTTATAGCTGATTTCTTCAGCATCCTGGAGCTGTCCATGGTGACGTCCCTGCTCCCAAGCCACCTGTTCCCTGCTTCGGCTCATTGACACAGCTAGGGTCTACCTAAGGGCCAGCAGAGCCCAGCCACTGACGGCCTGCCAGCCACCAGCCCCAGGCCCAGGGTTTCTTCATCTGCCAGAGACGCACAAAGAGAGCATCAGAAAGACTGAACAGAACCGAGTTGCAGGGTCCCTTCTGCCACTTTCCAGCTGTGTGGTTACAGCAAGGTTGCTTAACCTCTCTGAGACTCAGTCTTAAACCTATAGCATGGGAGCAATTCCAACTCTTGCCGAGCTTTGGTGAGAATTAAATGAGATCGATGACCCTGTAAAAGCTTCTGGCATAAAGTGGGGGTAGTGAGTGTTTGTCCAACACAAAGCTGTGGTTCCAAAACCTTAGCGTTTAACCAGAAACAATAGCTTTCCATCAAACAACCCTTTCCTGTTTGTTGCTACACACCATCCAGTGCAGAGGGCTCTCTCCCAGGGTGACAGTGACACCTCTCAGGTCACCATAGGCTTTACAAAGTAGTTCTCAGGTAAGTCCCATGATGCACTGTACCACTTGGGCCTCAGGCTTTCGGACGCATGAGGGAAGACGAGCAGCACAGAGGGAAGGCCGAAGTACGTTGCACCCCAAAAGACAGTACAATTGGGAAATGCTTCCCCATGTAGAAGAGAAGTGAATGTAATGCTTCCCAGTAGAAATATAGTGTCTGTAAGTTTTTAATTTTCTAGGAGCAACTTTTTTAAAAAAAAAGTGAGACCAGCTACAATTCATTTTAATATATTTTATTTAACTCAGTATAGCGAAATGTTATTTCAGTATATAAAACAATTAAGGAGACATTTCACATTCTCTCCTTGGTACTAAGTCTTCATAACCTGGTATGTATTTTACACTCACAGCAGTTCCCGTTTCCTGTGCCCGGCAGTGCATGGCCGGGTGTCGACTCCAGTTCGCAGCTGTGTCCAGAATGATTGTTGTGAATTCATCACCCGTTTACCGTCGAAGAGCACGGACAAGCTATTCAGTGGTGTTCGCTCAGCGCCCCCTGCTGGTCATGTGCCGAATTAGAGGTTCGGGAAGGAAAGTCCTGCGGACGTCGCCGCGGGCCCAGACCGCAGCCCCAGGTGAGACTGCTCCTGTCTGTTCTCCCGACGCCCCGCCCCTTAGAGATGCGCGGTCAGGTGGCCAGCGCGGGCCTGCCGCACAGCCTGCAGTCTCCGTGCACGTCAGTCCCCTCTCCCCTTCGGTGACGCGCGCTTTTACCTGGAGCCAGGGGTGCAATGCAGATTCGGAGGCAAAGAAGTGAACACATTACTTCTCACTCAGCAAATCCTCGTGGGCACCTCATGTCCATGTGACAATAAGAAAGGCAAACATGACACGGAACTTTCAGACCAAAGGATGACGGACCTCTTTCGTGCCTTTGTCACCAGGGGCAGTCAAGGCTGCTGGCTGCTGTTAATTTACTTGGAAAGCTCAAAATCCGCATTTGAAACGGTCGCTTAGGAAAACCAACAGCTTCTCAGGAGCATTTCCCTTGGGGCTTTTGGGGGAGGGGAGGAGAACCGACGTTCCCGCAGCTGCGGGGACCATAGCGACCGAGCTGTTGCTGATCTTTGCCAAGTTTGGGGGGATGTTTAGTCGCCTTCCGTTTTTCTCAAGAAAGTTTAGTCCTTAGTGAGGTGGCTTCATACGGTGCGACAAACATTCAGGCAGGTTGCAGAACAAGCAAAGGGATGCAGAACCTTGATATACAGAAAGGCCACGAGTGAACCGTGCCCCGCAGGGGCCACCCCTGCCTACGGTCCCCCCAAGACCCTGCCATTAGCGGACGCACCCGCTGCCTTCCCCACTCACATTGACTGTCCACGCAGGCTCCCACTACTGCATCACAAACAGCCGTGGGCTCAGCTGGCACAGTTTTCCTCGGAGCTGGAAGGAGGGGAGAGAACCAGGGGCTGCTCAACTGATGGCAAATGACCTTTGGTGGCTGGTGACCAGCACATCCCAGAGATGTTAAAAAAAACTAATACTAATAAAATAAAAATTATATATATATATATATATATATATATATATATATATATATATATATGATCACTGAAATAGAAGGCACATTCAAACACAGTGTGAGTTGACAAAATGACTCAGGAAAAACCTGGCATTCTTAAACACATGTGGGGAGCAGATTTTTAAATACCCACATCAATCTAATTACAAAAAAGCAGGGAAAATATTAATATCCTAGGCATATGCAGGAATTTCAATTATCTTTTGCAATATGTTATAATTTTGTATGTTACAAAACATAGTTATTTTTAATCGGTAGATAGTGATTCATCTTGAGAAACTTTCTTTTTTAATTTCTGTGGACTTTTTCAAAATTTTCCTTTATTAGAATACATTAAAATAAATACTTACATAACATGTGTGTATGAGAGAAACAGAGAGAGACAGAGAGACAGAAGGAGAGAGATACAGACATGTTTGTGAACAAATGTAGATATTCATTGCCCTGTAGCTTTAGAAGCTAAGACACTGTAAGTATAAGGGAAGAGGTAGGGAGGTCAGGCGTTTCCTTATTTATGAGGCGCTATGGTCTGTGATAAAATGGTATATACTGAGGGAGCAACGCAAGCATTGTTAGAATCACTCCATCAAGGGGTAAGTTATGATAGGTCTCCGCCATCTGGGTGAAATGGAACCTTGAAACGATTATCAGGTTATTCACTGTATTTCAAAACAGTTGCCGCAATTCCCCACTCCACTGTGTCTAAGTCAGGCGAACAATTCTAAATTAGAGAGAAACAAGAGGGACCTATGACCTAATGGAGATTACACTCTATCTGGTTCTTATTTTCCTGGACAAGTCTGTATCTATCTCTTATTTCCCGCTGGATTTGTCTCCAGAACAATAAAACCCACATGCAAAACAACGGCAACGCATGACAGTCCTCCTTGCCCTGTCTGAGGGCTGCCTGCTTAGCTTCCTGCGCTGCCCTGCCCCCACCGCAGACGTGCGCACACTTAGTGGCTGCTTACCGCTTACATCTGAACTGTAAATCATGTTTGATACAAGTCTGGTCCTTCCAAATAATGGCTCCCAAGCTTGGTCTCTCATTACAACCACTTGGGAAAGTTTTTGAAAGTTTGCATTTCTGAACCGCAGCCCTGACAGTTTTAATTCCTTAGCATGGGAAACACTTCCTTAGAGTTAAATTAGAGGAAAATCTGTCAGCCTTGCTCTTTGACTTCCTACATACCAGGCATGCAAAACATCGAGCAAATATGTGCAACCGCTTCTCCCGCTTGGTCATGACCGTCTTTCCAATAAGTCCAGTTGGTCTCACAGTCCTTCCTGTGGCAGCACTGGTGGTGTTAGAGAAAGCCACGGGCCCAACATGCCATCGTCCTGCTAAAGCCCGTGATCCCAAGCCAAGGTTTAACACCTGATCTGACCACAGCTCCAACCTCTCCCAGCAACTTAATCAACCATTCTGGAAATTTCTGGGGCAGCACCAGTAAGGCCATCTGTGCCGTGGGCCCTCTCCATCCCCCATAGAAAGAAGAGACAATCTGCATGATGAAAACCCTTCCTATTCTTCCTCCTCCCCCAAAAAATGTCCTGGCCCCCAAATAATCCTTTCTTTCCTTCTGTTAATGGCTCCCTTGCCCCACCCGCTTCTTCCTATAAAACCGCCATTTTATAAAACCCCTGGCAGCACCCATCTCCTTGTTACATAGGTTGCTGTCCAGTTATGAATTGCTCAATAAAGCCAATTAGATCCTCACATTTACTGGGTTGAATTTGTTTTTTAGCAGTTACCACTAGCAACTGAAGTTGGGGGATAAAATGAAACCTCTTTGCTTCAGAAAAGAGATGGAGTTAATTCAACTGCTATAAAGAGCATCAAAACTTCATCAGCAACATACTTTTATACAATAGGTCTTCCACTTGTGGTTTGTAAATCCATTTTTTCTTAATGTCACATGCTATGATTTTGTGATTTATAAGAAAAATACATATTACATATATAATATACATAACACGTATTGTAAATATACATTTCTCAATGACCAAAATGTATTTCTCAGATGTATTTGGTCTTCATCCAAGTTCCCGCCTCACAGCTCCCAAAACCCTTGGCATTTCCTGAGCAGTATGGTTCATGGGGGCATATTTTTTTGTGATAATATTTGGTCTCGTGTCCTCAATTCCTGAAAATGTTCCAGAGCCATAAAGATGAAATGAGTGTCTTGTTACTGATAACAAGCCTGTCCCACCACAACTGGGATTATGTGGATGAGGAGACTTCTGCAAAGCACCTAGGGATAGGGGCCGGTTGCCAGGGAAACCAGCCATGAATAGAGGGTTGGAGCTTTAAGTCTGGCCCCCCGACTTCCGGGGTGGGGGTGAGGCTGGAGGTTGGATCCATCACCAGTGAGTTAATCTATCATGCCTGTGTAACAGAGCCACCATAAAAAAAATTACCAAAACAAAATAAATTTTAAAAGGAGGGGAATCAGAACACTTCCAGGTACCATCACACTGGGCCCCAAACTCCAGGAGGACAAAAGCATCTTTGGGCCTCACCCTGTGTGTCTCTCATCTGGCTATTGATTTGTGTCCTTTAATAGCTTCAGTTATCTAGTGAGTAAATACCCACCTGAGGGGGGGGAGAGGGGATGGGAACCTCCAACCTGCAGCCCGTGGGTCAGAAAAGCACAGGTGACCACCTGGGATTGAGACTGGCCTCTGCACTGGAGGGCGCGCTTGTGAAACTGAGCCCTTAACCTGTGGAGCATGATTTCATCTCTGGGTAGAATTGTAGTCACGGACTTGGACCCCTGCTCGTGCCCCCAATGGCGTGTTTTTGCTGGAAACCGTCCACACATACACCTGCTGGAATTGGGTCCAGGGACCCTTTCATACACTGATTTAACAAGAATGACCTCTTTTTTCCCCTAGGGAGGCCCACTTTGTGTGTTTTCCAGAAGACTTGTCATAGAAGTCAAGTGGCTAGACACTGTCTCATGAAGGAACATGTCATCTTAAGTCATCAGAGATTCAAAGGAGGAGAGTTATTAAAATTGGCAAACCTCCCTGCCCACTTTCTCTTCATGCTGAGAGCACATTCGTCTGAAACCACTGCTGTGAAGACGATTCTGATTTACGTAGCTTGAGTGCAGATGGGCCTAGTCTTACAAACTTAGTTTAGGAATGCTACACTTCCAAGGGCAGCATAAGATTTTGATAAGAACCTGTCCACAAAGGCACTATGGATCGTGGGGTGAGGGCCACGTGATGGTGGGATGATGAGCCAGCCAGGGGGGCACAGGGCACAGGATCTATTTTTACTGCGTGATTTAATGTTACGAATTGGGGGAGGTCTGACATCCAAGTCCAGTCGAGTTTGGATTCAGACAGAGAACTCCAGTTTCTACAGTCACGACATGAGCGCCACAGGCCCACGTGACTGCAGAAGCCAGACAGACGTCTCCACAGTGACTTTCCTTTGGTGTTTCCCTTCCCAAACACTTGAGTTAAAATATTTTTGTGATACAGTATGCCTCCGGAGCCTGGATCTGGAAAAGCCGCTATGAGAAAGGCATCGGTGGGAACGTGGAAAACACAGTAGAGGTACTGCCTGGCTCTGGCGTGTACTTAGAGCCTCACGGAGCAAGATGCGCTTGCTCTCAGGGGAAACGAAAAAGTCTTTGCCCTCAACCCCCATGGTTCTCAGTATGGGGATGGTTATTGGACAGGGAATGGAAAAGTGAAAGCGGGTTTGAGGTGCTATCAAAATGTGTGAGCTTATTAAAATCGTGTGATAGCCCATTTTTCTTAGTCAGAGCTGGCCTTGGACAGAGTTTAATTTCCATAGTTCAGGGGATGACACAGGGCTAATAAGACATCCAAAGCCTGGGCAAACCGAATGGGTTTTGTCTTAGTTTGCATGACCCTAGATAGAGCCAAAGAGCCCCTGATGTAGTGGGGGGCCAGGTGTGTGAGCTCTGACAGACAACACCCAGGTGCTGGGGGTCTGCCCTGAGCTCATAGCCAGGTAGTTACCTTAGCCTCGATTTTCCTCAGCCCTTATAAATGTTGCCTAATAAGGGGTAGATGAGACGGTCACTGTTAGTAACTTGCATTCATGCCTCTTAGGTATAAATTCAGTTTTGAAAATAAAGGACTCACATTCACCAATTATTTCTTACATGGTATATGTGTGGTCATTTGCCACTTTCAGTAACGCCAAACCCAGCCTTGGGGCAGCAGATATAAAATGCTTAGCATCTATTTGAAAACAGAAAGCTTCAGCCAAGTTGCTTTTTTTTTTGTCACCCAGTTTTAACTGATAATTTTGATAAATAGAAGGTGAGTCTTTTTGTTGTTGGAAGGGTTTGAAAATTATGGAAACTCCCAACCCCATCACCCTCAACACACCACAGGAACTGATAATCAGGAGGCAGACGATATTCGGGGACAGGGTTACCCCCTTATAACTTAAATGTCAATGTTGTATAAGCCAGAAAGAAAGCAGCAATTCAGAACGTCTTCTTCAAAATGAGGTAAGCTTTTTGTCTGAAGTCTGGGCTCTGCTCTCTGAACACAAGGGTGAAACGAACCACGAAGAGTGAGGGAGGTTCGAGGGGCAGCAGCACTGGCTCCCTCCTGCTGGTGACTGTCACCTCAGCTCCGCTTCTGCACCCTGGATGCAGCCGTGTTCCTGCTCTACAAGATTCCACAGCTGCAGGACCAGCTAAGGATTGTCGTCCTTGGAGACGCCACGCCCTGCAAAATTGGCAGAATCTTGTGTCGAACAAATTTTTGGTATTTTAAATCACTGTTTGGGGATGGTCTCCTTTGCAATGATAATACATAAATGGAGAAGTTACTACTATTCTTAGGCCTGGATGAGAAAGGGGAGGTTTGGTTAACTAAAACCAAGAAGCAGAAAGAGGGGTGTGCTACGAACTTTCACTCCTAAGAGAGGGAACGGGGAGTAAATACCCTAATCTCATCACCTTCCCTCCTGACTCTCTCATTGGCTGAATCCACTGCAAAGTCAGAGGGTAACTGCCTATTAGTATAACCCTCCCAAGTTAGCCTCAGGAGGTACAGAGCAGCAGAAAAAGGTGTCAGAAATCTAGAGGGGGAAAAAAAGATAGCCAAGTCTTTCAACTCATTTTCAGGGCTCCGAGAAACAATTTATGACCCACTGGCCTAGATAGGGCCCACCTATGGAACTGACACTCTTCTGGAATCCCACTGCTGTTCAAAATTCTGATTATCTCATCTTCGTAAAGACATATACATGGCTACATGGATATATAGACCTGCAGCTAAATCAACATAGAGACCTAAAATATGAATACCAATTAATGCACCATAATGCCAAGCTGTGAATGGTAATTATATTTAAATGTATCCTTTACCGATTTTGTTTTCCTACAGTGAGCAAGTGTTACTTGTGTCATTCTCAAAGTCATTAAGAAAAAACCCAAAAAGTGTCCATGGAGTCTTTTAAGTTTGCAACTCTCCTCTTGATTGAAAATGCAGATCACCCTGGGAGACAGTGGGTTAACGCTGAGGCCAGGGGTCCTTTACAGGTAGTATGAACACATTTTAAAGACTTTGTTAGAGGCAGGCTTTGAAGGTTGCAAAGCAAGGCTTTGTGGAAAATGAAAGGGGACGTGAAGGTGAAGAGATGCAGGGAAATCACCTGACAGGTGCTCTAAGCAGTGAGTTTCTGAGTCTAAAGATCTGTGGCCTCCACACTCTGGCCTCCAGCAGCGGGCCCGTGAGGAACGGTGTGCGAAAGTGGCCACAGGTGGCCGCAAGGGCCGCTCTGCGGTTCCTTCACCCACGTCCCAGTCAGTACTTCTGTCTGCTGCTCATCTGCTGGGGCCGCCAACGTCCTGGATATACTGAGAGGCCGAAACCCACAATCTAACGAAAAGTAATTGTGCCCAGGACTTGAGCTCAGACCCTGAAAAACAGGGACCCTAATTTAAAACACTGGCCTCCACAAAGAAGCACAGGTCTCGGCTTTCAGCACGTTCTCTCAGGGCACTCAGCCCTTCCAACAACAGGCCCCACAAAACAGGCACTGCTGTTTGGGAGGTTTGGAAGAATTCTATTAAACACTTCCTCTGAAGCAGTCATCCCAGCTTTTGAGAGTCAGCATGGCACTTAAATGAATTATTCATGCAAGACTCTGCAAGATGGGCAAGTTTCCTGCCAAGAGACACACAGTGAGGAGTGCTGTGAAGCTGGGATTGTGTGGGGAGGGGCGCCGACAGAGGAGATGTCAAAAGATGATCCCTTTGCTGAGGAGGAAACAAAAACACCTCTAGACCCTGAAACCTGCCGTTCAGCAGGGAGCTTTCTAAATGCTCTGGTCCCCTCCTGCCATCCCTTGTCATCCAAAAGCCCAAACTGCTAAAACACAGCCCTCTCTAATTAGGATAAAAAGGTGCAATGAAACAGACAGATCTGCTCAGAAAGGACACACTGGCATTTCCTGTGTGGCTCTGGCTACCTCAGTCTGGGCCGATGCAGGGGTGTGACTTTCAGAGCCCTTGCAATGGTGGGAAGACTGTCTAAACAAACAAGCGGGTGCATAGGACGACGTGATGTCCTTACAGGTGCAGACAGGACACTTCGCGTCGCGCTGACATACGGCGGCAGCTCAGTGACTATTGCTGGATGGGGATCCTAGCCTGTGAGTGCTCCCCACATTTGCAGGATTTCTTACTTTGATGTCCTGCTTTGCATCCGTGAGTGAGTAAACCTTATGTCACTGAAGGCACGTCCCATTGAGCAGCGGTGAGTGAGCTCAGTGCCGCAGATAAAGGAAGCCCTGCCCGCCCGGGAAGCAGCCACAAGAATAAACACAAACCACAGATATTACTTATCTGGTCAGGCTGCACAATTTGTGGGCGAACCAATCACTCAGCACTGGCTGACGGGTCCTGATAACGACATCATGAATAATGCAAGCCATCAGCAGCGCGAGCGAGGTCATCAATAATGCAGAGCTCCCCCAGTGCCTCTGAAAATGCTCCTTTTATTTTAATTTATATCTTAGCGAACATCAAACACACACCATTCACAATCAGGCTGGCGAGTTTAACGGCCCTTCATTCTACTTGGGTCCCAACCAGGAATATGGCGGCATCCCGACTTTCCCTTTCAGCAAAGCTTGGAGCCATCATCTGCAGGTGACCCCAGTCCTGACAATCGAAGGAAGGGCAGCTGGGAAGCCATGAAAAATACATATGATCCTGAGCTTCCTGCTTTTTCCAAAGTGCGTCTCAAGACTGTGTATATAATCTCCAGTAGACACACAAGCGTCCTGCTGCTGTGCACTCCACACGCTGGGAGTGCCTGCCTGGACTGAGAACGCTGACCCCCAAACCCTGCACCTGGCTGGATGCGAGGAGACCATGGGGCGTGAGACGTCCTGGGTGCCGGTTCTGCTTTCAAGATGGTAAAGCAGAATTATTTATTTGTGACTGGGATTTGCTGATGAGTCCCCTGTTGATATCACTGCATTCCCTTCTGGAAGTTGTTTTGGGATCTAAATAATTGGGACGAGCTTTTTTCAAGATGAGCATCCCCGGGATGGGTTCCCAGCAGCGGTGTTCTTTCCTTGAAGAACCGCATTTCCATTCTACAAACCCACCGTCATGGGCACGTTGGGAAAACACGCAAAGCTGACCTTCATGCTCCTAAAGTTTAGAATGCAATTTGATTCCTGAGCCCCAAGCTAGTGAAATGATTATGATAATTATTAACGAGGAAGCACAAACCCTTATTCCAGATTTGATTCTCTCTTCTGAGTACTGTCTCAAGCACCCATGGTCCACAATATTTGTTGAATTTTGCTACCTGTAAATATTAGGTAATAAAGACAATAACTTGGCCACTTCCTAACTTCAAATACCCAAACTCCTAAAATGCAACACGTAACATCTCTAGAATTCCTGAGAAATTGATTATATATGCAAGAAAAAGGTATTTCTCAAATTAACTCAGTGAGTAGATAGAAGACTATCCAGAACTGTTCTCCATATATTTGAAGGTGGGTTAGAAATATCAGACACTAAATAAAAGAGAAAAAAGAAAACAAGTAAGCAGTAGGTCCCGGTGATTTCCGGTTGTCATTGGCGGAATATTAGTGATATGACAAATAAGTGAAAACCACAATCAGGTGCAGATAATGAGAAATGATGCCGTAAACCAAGAAAGCACTTTGTCCTCTGGACATTTCATTTTTTGAATTGCTATGAAGTAGGAACATTCATTCATTAAACATTTGGTCCATGACACCCCCGGTGATTGATGTCAGAGACACACACCCAAGTACATCAAGAAAGAAGATGGTGCCATTGGTCCTTCTTACGTTTGGGGAAACTCTTGTATTTGATCAAGAAGTATGCATCTTAAATAACATTGTAATTAAATACAGCCAGCACAATGTTAGCATTTTAATTATATAAATTTTGGCATAGGTTATATCTATGCAAAGATAATAAATTCGATTAGAAATAAAAACAAGACTGCCCCAGCTTGTAATGTCCAACAGTATTTTTCATTACCCACAGGACCAGAATTTCTAGTGAATACAGCCTGTGTGTTTTTAATTCGTATTAGGCAAAATGATATATATCTAAAAAAACTTCATAAGAGATTCTAGAAAAATACCTGTGCATCATATACTCTGAGATGTCATGTTATCTTTTCACTTTGATAGTCTCCTAACAGGAATGAAAATTTTCTGTATTTTTACATAAACTGAACAGCTCCTGGTGGAAATAATAATGTGCACCCAACCCATCCACACACTATCTGTCATTATAACATGTAGCCAATATCCCAAATTGCTGATCATACCCACTGCAAACATATCTGAATTCTTTACAACAAAGCAGAGTCAATAAAAGCCTAGAAGGTTTTTTGCCACCTGCTTATTTTTGGAAGTTGAGGACATGAAATCATTTTGTTCATGCCTCATTCCCATGGTCGCTGTTATACTGAGGGCAGGGTTGGGCTATCCTGGTGCCTGGAATTCCATTGGCTCCGTTCATAGTCCCTCGTTCAGGCAATCAGGGTCCCAGCTGGTAAACAGAACCACTAGGTGGTAAATGTCTGTGTAATGAAATCGTCCAAAATGGTTCATTTCAAAGATGGGAGTAGCCAGGTGACTAAACATTGGCACTGTATTAAGTATTTTTGCATATCTGACATACTTTCAAAACATATTCATTCAAAGTGTGTTTACTACCTCGTATGAGCCAGGCGTGGCTCTAAGATGAGAAACACCGAGCTGCATGAAAGAGCGGCGTCCTCCAGGATCTTAGATTCTAGCTGAAAAGTCAGGTAAGTGCAAAGTGAAAAAAGACAAGAGACAGGCATTTTTCGCTAGATGATAAAGTGTTCCAAAATGTCTTTCCAAGTAGGCGATTGATGCTTGCATTCGGTTTTGAAGGAAAAGTTATAGTCTCATAAAAAGTGAGGGCTACAGTGATGAAGTCAAAGAAAACGCATTTCTAGCGGGAGACACAACTACTCGCCCCAGGAAAGTCCGGTCGTGACAAATGATGGAGGAAAACGGAGTCCACCTTCCACCAGACAGCAGTGCACTGCAAGTACAATGGACCTTCAGAAACTAGGAAGGTGGATTCTGAACCCCATCCTCTTTGCACAGCAAGTAATAAGCTGAGGACATTTTGCTAAACCCTTAAGATGTTGTAAGATTCAATTAGAGTTCCCTAGTATAGTTTCAAAGGTTTCATTAAATTGATGACGGGGAGATTAAACTCCGAAAGTCATAACAGATAATAAAAGAGCAATGTCATGTATTTATAACACAGCCAATACACCTTTGTACATTAGCAGATTAAATCCTCCTGATAACATTTTGACACAGATATTGTCACTGCCGATTTACAGAAGAGGAAACTGAGGCCCAGAAATGCAGGGGAGGGATGCCGAGCTTTCTCAGCACATATTTCTGGCCTTTGAGGGTGATGCGAGAGAGGGACAGCTCAGCCTCCCCTGGGTTTGTATCCCGCAGAGAGAATGGAATTCCTGACAGGCCGGCAGCCCCCGTTGGTGGGCGCAGGAGTCCGGCTCCCTGTTTTCACGCAGAGGCCATTCAGGGAGCTCTGCACGTGCGGACCTGCGTTAGGTTTACCACCAGCACTTTCATTCCGAGAAGGTGGTGTTTTGCCTCTCGGGCTTCAGTGCGCTCAGTATGCACTTGGATGACCTTGAGGACAGGAATTCACAGTGTGAGTTTGGAAACCTGCATTGGTCTTAGCACGTGTCGGTCCCTGCCCCCAACACAACTTCTGGAAATGCCATTCCGAAGTGGTGCAGACGCCGCACAGTATCCACAGGTTAAGGACGTGGAAAGCGTCCCATGTTCCTTAGGCACAATGGAGTTACACATGCTTAATTCTTTTCCAGGCCCCGTTGACTTCGTCTGTGTATAGCATGTGCTCAGTACTCTGACCAAGGGGGGATACAAAATTAAAAATAAGACAATCTCAGGGAGAAGGTTGACGTATTGAGCCATAATTTCTAATTGAGTTTCTGACCAACACGAACCATTTGAGCTTTGCAGTCCTGGGTTGTGCTGCCACCAGTGGCTCTCGGAGGAACCCAGCAGAATTCAGACCTGCTTATTTCAGGGCTAACAGCATGGAAAGGAAGCATTTTTTTATGCTAAATTATACAGATGCATAGTAACCGCATTGGAGATGGTGCTTGTCCTTGCATCGAGGTAAAAATAAAAATGGTCATTAGATGGACTTTATTTCTTCTAAAATATGCATTGTGTCACACCTGTGTACACAGTACAGCTGAGTCCTGTGGGAGTGGAAAGCTAGTGCTAGCTAAGAAAAAGGACGTATGTGTACCTATGTAAACATTCATCTTTAAAAATAAAAATAACTGTAAAACATCCTACCGACAAAACTATAAGCATTTCATAAAAGTGAAGTAACTGTCGAAATGATGAAAACTGGTAGATTTAACAAAGTGAGAGATGAGCTGGGTGTTGCCAAAGCAGACTTTTAAAAGAACCGCCTTTAATCCAGGGCTTTTTAACTTGCACACTCCGTGGCAAGAAGAAATCTACTTCTGCTGGGGACTTCCTCAGGGGGCAGGGGAATCTCATGAACCCAGGGCGGGAATGGGGCTGGCCTCTCGGGTAGGACGAGGAAACACAACACCCACCCGGAGGGAACCCAGCCCCACCCAGGACTCACGTCGGTGCCTCCTGTGACCATGTGGCTGTCATCTCTGCTCCCTGCCTGATGTGGCCACCACAATGCAGCCGCCCAGGGTCAAACCCCGCTTCACCCTGACTCATCTCCTGGCAATGATGTCATCACTGTTGTTTCATCTTTCTCGTCTGTTAGTGGGGTTGGGAAGTGAGTAGGCACCATCACTCTGTATTCTCCGGAATTTTCCACACTGGGACTTTTCTGGAACACGGTTTTATGAAATGTTATGGAAACTGTGCTGTTAGGTGAGCAAATCAGAGCAGAGACCTCAACTTAGCTGAGACCTCAGTAAGTTGGTGTCTCCACTGCAGGGTCACTCAGTTTGGGGACAGGTGACGTATTTGTCTCTGGAGCAAAATTTCAACAAGTACCAAAAACTCTGTCATCAAGAGAAATATTTTAATGTGATATGTGTTTTTAAAAAGCCAAATCAGTAAACTATAGCATGCAGGTAGCTCCCTGTTTCTACAGGTGTGATTTTTCTGGAACCAGGGCCAGGATTAGGGTGGGGTGAGGGAAAGGGACCATGAGACGTAGGATTGGAGCCTGTCTTCATTGGAAATTTTGATATTATATTCATAATAGACTTTTTGCATTAAACTTAATGTTTAGTTAATAGTCCACTAAATATGATTTTACCTTGATGACTGAATTCCTTGACAGCCATTTAAGGTTAGGCCCCACAAAAGGGCTCACTCTCCTGGCCCTTTGTGGTGAGGATCAAATGACTTGGTATCTTAGAAAAGTAACCTGCACGTAGGAAGCGCCACACATGTATTTAGTTATTGCAGTTGTAATAACACTAGTAATAATGGCAATAACATGTTGAATATGGATGCACACGTGAGTGTGTGGACGTGTGGAAGCTTGTGATGGAAGTGTGGGTCGTGGAAGGCCATGCAGGAACCCAGAAATCACTGTGTGAGGCAACTCAGGAGATTCCAGGCTCCAAGGCTGGGCTGTCCCTTTGGAGCTGCGACCACGTGAGCACAGCCAGCCAGCGGGAGCAGGAGCTTCTGCAGCAGTTCCGTCTGCTGCTTTCTCCAGGCCCCCTGCCCTCTGGTACGAGGAATGGATGTGACAGCCCACAGACATGACCAGCACAGTCTTTGGAAGCATTCAGTCGTGGAAGTGACCTGTGCAAGCAGCAGTATGTACACATAGGTGTGCAACAGAAAATGTGCTCCCACATGCACACACATGCATTGCATGTAATCTGCAGGTCTCTGCAGGCAGCTGTGGCTTGGACCGTGCTGAGGATCCCCGAGGCAGAGAAGCCGTCCACCCAGGCAGCCTGCCCGCCCCTGGCTCCACCTGTGTGCACGGTGGTGCTGCTGAGGGCAGCAGGCACTGGGTTCCAGCCAAGAGCTGTGTGTCAAGGCCCCCAACACACCTGCTCACCCAAGCAGAGGCACCCTGCACGGTACCTTAGATCTCCACGCAATCCAGACCTCCAAACAACTGTGTGCTTTTCCCCATACTCACACCATCCAGGGTCACCTCTGGCAGCAGTCACTGGCACAATTAAGTAGCTGGCTAAATAACCCTTAGCCAGTCCCCATTGTGGCCTAGGGGACAGCCAATAACCATATTCGCAGATAAAGAGTGACGTGTACAGTCCACAGGATGAAGTTCCAAATAAACAAGGCATGGAAGGACTTGGAACGTGTTTTCAGGGGCAGAAACGCTGAGTGTTCTCAGCTAAATGTGGTCTGTGGCATTGCTGTCCTTTCCATAACAACTATTGTTAAGGAATTATGTTACTTGTGTATTATTACAGAGGGGAAGTAGTGCATGCTGTAGCAATAACACTTTAAGTATCTCTTATAAATAAAACAGGAGTTCAAACTTTAATTAGGGTAGGTTAATTCAAAGCACGTTGCAAAAGCAGCAAATTTTTCCAATGATTTTTGTAGAAGAAACGAGGTGTAAAAATGTTGAAGACTCTGTCAGAGAGAAGACACGTGACTCCTTACCCTTCTCTGGCTCTTCTTCTACAAGACTCGCTCCATCCTTAAATCATCTTGACCCATCAGATTAGCCTTTCTCGTTTTTCTCGACACATGTCCACATCTTGTTTTGACTTCATTTTGCTGATTTCAGCCTCCAAATAGAGTGCTCCCCACTGCCTCTTTTTTGACTAATACATCCACAATTTTATCTCCTTCCGGGTAGCTTCTCCTGTCAATCCATGAGTTTTCTTTTGCATTATCATATATACACCCCCCGCCAAAATAAATAAATAAATACTGCACCCATCAGGAAATTTTGGTTTTAAGGAACAAAAACTTGGTCCAAGAACCTCCAAGAAAAGCGGAGGTCTGGAAAGGATGTCCACACGTGGGGACTCCAGGGCGTCTCGGCAGCCATTCTCCTGACGGGCACACATGCAGGCAGTCGTGGGCCAGCAATGTCTGCTTCTGCCACAGTGGGAACGCATTTCTGTCCTGCTGGAGGCGTTGACCCGATTACCATTTTCTCTTCTTCTTTCCTTCCTGTCACTCTGGTCTTTTTACAACTGTTCTCACTGCCTATAGCTCCCTAACATGGCACCCCTAAGACTTGTGTCAGCATGACTTTCCAGTGACAGCCGCAAACTCAGGTAACTCGGCCCCGGGGTGCTCATTCAGATATCCTGTGTGAAAGGTGTAGGTGACAACTGTGCCATGGAAGTGGGCTATGCAGGCTGCTGCCCACTCAGGAAGGTCGGTGGCCAAGACAACACTCTCTCACTCACCCAGCACACAAGTAAACTCCGGAATCCCTCTTTTCTTGGGACGCCCTTATTATGCAAAGCTATAGCTCCGTTGTTCACGCCCATAAACCATCCTTTTTTCTATCCTCTCACTTTGTCTCAGAGAAGGTTAGTTGTCATTAGGGCATGAGTTCCTGTTATTTCAGCAGGTTACAGCTGGTAATTGGGAGAGGTACATTTTCCTCTACTTTGGGAGTAAAGCAGGAAGGAAAAGTCTTTGGTTTTAAACAAAACTGATTTTTAAAAAGTGAGGGGCTGGGGAAGCTCAGTAGTAGAGGGAAAGAGAACAGATTCTCTGTGCGGAGGTGTATGTGGGGGGACACCCCGGGACGTGAGTGAGAGACTGCTCTCCCCTCCCAGAGTGGGCCTCCCACCCTACTGAGCCGACGTGCCAGCTTCCCCACGTCCCTTCTGTCTGTGGGGCATGAGGGCAGAGACAGCTGGTAGGGTGGAAGCTGCATTCGAGGAGAAAAGAAATGACCTCAAATACAATCAAACACATCATCTTCCTCATGTTTCATGGGTAAACTAAAAACCAGAAAATGGTAGGTAACCAACTCTAAGCCTAAAGCTAGACACTGAGGAAGCACCCATGAGACTCTTGTCCTGAAGTGACATCCTTCAGGATGTCCTGAAGTCACATCCCGCAGCTTTACACAGAGGCCACAGCGGTTCAGAAAGTCATTACATGTTGCACTTCCGCCAGCCCAGTCTTGTCTTCCATCAGAAGACACACGAGTCATTGAGGCACCTTGGTGGAGTCAGGGGGTGTGGAATAATCTTACTTTCATCCTTTCTCGTGTAAGAGATAGACTAACTTTGCCAAAGACTGAAATGGAAGGCTGTGGACCATTATGAGAAGGAGATACAGGGCAGGCGGTACTGGTCACATAAACTGATGTAGTCACGGGCACACCTGGAAAACTTTTAGGAGCAAGTTGGCCAATAGCTTCAGTAATACAAACAGACCTGGACAAGATCACTTTACTCCAGACTGAAAATTCAAGGGGAGTTTAAAAATATATATATTCTAGTTAAAGTTTTAAAACAAGGTTATGGTCCAAATCATTTCACTCATTCAGAACTAATTTTTGAGGCACAAAGATGATACGTGTTGAAGGCAATTAAGTCTTCTTGAGAATGACAGCTGAGCGTGTGCCTCGATGCTCATTCTTTAAAGAGCTTGTTTAAACCTCTCTTCTGGGTTGAGTTGATTAAAGCCATTCTTATTATGGCAATGAAAATATGCACCCAGCACAGATTTTACTATCTGAACCCTGTGGCCACGACTGAAGAGGCACCAACCTCTCTTGACAGGAAAAGTAATAGAAACGAGAATAGGTTTTGAATACAGATGCCCGAAACTTTAAATTACGAAACACTGAGAAACATCCAATCCGGAATTTCTAATACTTGATGACTTATCACCATGATTACTTTTTACTGGTTTCAAATATGTAAGCCTGAGTGTGCAAGTCAGATTTCAGTAAGTGAATTGGAAGATAGGTTTTGGTAAAATTCGTCCTCTGACAAGCAGCTCCTCAGGCATGGTAATGAATAAAAACATTTCAGGCTGTATGTTTCGTTCACATACAAATAATAATTCAGAACCTCAGTTTTCTAGGAAGAGGCCATGTCTGCTGTGCTTGCGAACGGCAGATGCTTATGGGTTGTTGACAACTTAATGGAGATGAAATAGATTTGTTTTTTGATGCCTGACTCAACTGATTTACCTAGTGTTAGGACCCCGGTCCAAAATGTTGCTCAGAAGGAAAATGATACGTTATGACTTTGGTAACCAAGTAGAAACAGGAGAAAATTGTTGCGAAGGGGCCAGTGTACACGGCTTTTATAGACTCAACACAGTGGGCGTCAGGGGTGGAAGCCTAGGCCCGTTCACTGCAAAGCCAGACTCTGTAAATGCTATTAGCGCAATGGAAAAGTGATCCCTCCCGTATGAAAAGCTAATCATGACGTCACACTTCACCTGAACAAAGGGGATATAGCTTGTGGCAAAACAAATGTTATCACTGCCACTGGCCGTTGGACACAAGGTCTGAAGCCAGACCTAAGGGTCACTGGCTGCGAGGTGCGAGGGATGTTTTCACAGGACGTGTGACTCTAAAGGCAGGGAACACCACGCCAATGAAATGCCAGTTTCCACATTTCAAAATTTCACAATACTGTGGAGGTCAAGAAGGCCTGCCTGCCCAGGAAGAGATCATATGTCTACATGAAAACTCAGCATCAGCTGGAAACAGTTCATGCCACCAAGGCTGGAACTTAGACTATCATGGGGGCAGGGGCCATGTAGGGGGAGGGCTTCTCTTATCTCTTTATGACCCAATTTGTCCATAGCTACAGATAATTTGTCCACAGCTACAGATAATTTCCGATTTCTTCTGGATCTTACAAGACTGGAACAGATGAGGCCACATTTTTGGACCAGCACAGGGAGGTGTCCAGCACAGCAGCCTGGGGGCAGAATAATGAACCCTGGGCTCGAAATCACGTTCGATAATACGCATTTTAAAGCAAATGTCAACAGTGTACAGTGTGAGATGCCAGCTAAGCAGAACCACCAACAATATGGCAGCGCCGTCGTCCAGGTTTCAGGAGACCACCTACATTACACAGCTGGGCAGGAACCATCACAGCCACTGAGCAGTTCCCGTTCATTTGACGTGTTCACTTAATGACTGCTGTTGGCAAGCTGTTGATCTGGCTTTGGGGGTCACATGCAAGTGGGTAAGGTGTTCTGCTCTCCATCTGAGTGTTGCTTGCTGTGCATTATGGGTATCTCGCTGTTGCTGTATATCTAGCCAGCCCAGAGCTTAGTGGGGCTTTTCAGAGCTGTGACCATTTGTTGGCTCACAAGTCCACACTCTGTGCCAGGCTTACTGGGGCTGGCTCCTCTCTGCAGAGATGGAGTTGGCTTGGGTTACTTATGCAGCTGCGTTTAGCCAAGAGCCTGGCTGGGGCTGGAACATCTAGGATGGTTCACTCACGTGTCAGGGGCTCAGCTGCAGTGGCCACTTCTCTCTCTTCCCCCACCCCTCCCCCACCCCACTCATCTATAATGACTCCCCAAACCTTTCACATAGTAACTGGATCCTACGAGGGTAAAAGTCATACTCTAGCCTAGGCCTGGAAGCATCACTGCACTACCACAGCCATACTCTTGTGGTCAACGCAAGTCCTGGGTCCAGCAAGGACACAGGGCAGGGAGAGAGACCTCACTACCCGGGGGAGGAGCAGCTCAGGGAGGAGAGGTGCTGGCGCCATCTATGCAGAACCGACCTCCAACCGCATCAAGGGGAGCTGAGGATGCCTGACTGATGCCACACGGAAAATGAAAGACCAAGCAAACGGAAACTGGCTAATTCACGTATTGAGCATCTATTTTACTCCAGATACAGTCTCTGTCAATATGTGTCTTACAAAATCCTAGGAAATAAAACAAATTCAGAGAAATGGATACAGGCTTTGCAGATGAAATTATGGAATAAAATATTAATAGGTTAAGTAGATAGGGGAGAAGAAGGGAAGTTTATTCCATGCGGACAGAACAGCAGGAAAATGGCAAATTATAGGACTTACTGAAGAAGCTTGGATGAGAGGGGCATGTGGGTGTGGCTCTGTGTGTGTGTTTAAGGACAGAGGCATAAACCTTAAAACATGTGGCATGGGTTTGGTCCTGGGAGAAGTGACTGGAAAAACAGTATGGGAGTGGGTGGAAAAATATACTAACAGTTGAGACTATTCCAGACAGCAGGGATTTGTGGTTTGGCCATAAGGGGTGATTCTCAGATTTTCTAATTTCCTGAGGATTGAGACCATGCTATCCTTTAGAACAGGGGCATCCGAACTGCGGCCCGCGGGCCAACTGCGGCCCGCAATCCATTTCTAATTGGCCCGCAGCAAATTCCAAAAATATATTTAGTTTACTTAAATAAACCAGGTGAGGCAATACGTACTTCACCTCGAGTGAGTGGCCCAGCTGTTTGTGTATTTTACCACATATGGCCCTTGGTAAAAAACGTTGAAAAAAGTTTGCACACCCCTCTTTATGCCATTGTACAACAGCACCTGGGTTTAATTTAATTTACTAATTAAAATATTTTAAAAAGAGGCAACCAACCAAATGGGAGAAGATTTTTGCAAACAGCACCTCCAATTAGGGGCTAATATCCAAAATATATAAGAAAGTCATATATCTCAACAACAAGAAAACGAACAACCCAATTGAAAAATGGGCAGAGGACTTGAAGAGACATTTCTCCAAAGAGGACATACAAATGGCAAATAGACATATGAAACAATGCTCAACATCACTAATCATCAGAGAAATGCAAATAAAAACCATAGTGAGATATTATCTCACCCCAGTTAGAATGGATATCATCAACAAGACAAATAGTAACAAGTGTTGGAGAGGCTGTGGAGAAAAACGAACCCTCATACACTGTTGGTGGGAATGCAGACTGGTGCAGCCGTTATGGAAGGCAGTGTGGAGGTTCCTCAAACAATTACGAATAGAATTACCATATGACCCAGCAATCCCTCTCCTGGGTATCTACCAAAAAACTTCTGAAAACATTTATCTGTAAAGGTATATCTGCTCCTGTGTTCACTGCAGCTTTATTTATAGCGACCAAGACATGGAAACAACCAAAGTGTCCTTTGATAGATGAATGGATAAAGAAGATGTGGTATATACACAATGGAATACTATTCTGCCATAAGGCAAGATGAAATACTGCCATTTGCGACAGCATGAATGGATCTTGAGATTATAATGCTAAGCAAAATAAGTCAGAAAGAAAAAGTCAAGAACCATATGACTTCACTCATATGTGGGATATAAAACTGAAAGCAACAAAGGAACAAGACAAACGAAGAAAGAAAGAAAAACTCATAGACACAGACAGTAGTTCAGTGGTTACCAGAGGGTAAGGGGGGTGATGGGGGTGGGAGATGAGGGTAAGGGGGATCGAATATATGGTGATGGAAAGAGAACTGACTCTGGGTGGTGAACACACAATGGGATTTATAGATGATGTAATACAGAATTGTACACCTGAAATCCATGTAACTTTACTAACAATTGTCACCCCAATAAACTTTAATTAAAAAATAATAAAAGCATAACCAAACTTAAGTCCCTGACCTTAAGGGTATTTGGTAATACGGTGGGGACCAGTGGTTCTGCAGCAGTGACCCCAGCCTGTCATTACCAAAGCCTGTGTCCTCCATAACTTCTGATCATACAGACGCAGCGCCTCCTGCTGGCACCCTGCAGGCTCTCGGTAACCATTCATTTGCTGATGGACTGAGCCCTGCCCCCCTTCTGAGTCTGCTTTCTCCCCCACTACTGCATGTCCTCTGCCCAATGAGGTTATTGAGGAGTCCATAACTGACCCTGGTGTTCCCAAGGAGGAACCTCAGGGCATCTGAAGGCCTCTGTCAATGTTTGCCAGGGCACAAGCCTCCATTGATATCACTTTCAGATCCACGCCCTTCAAATTCACAAGTTGGAAGCATTCCTGCAGCCCCCTGGGTGGCGCATGGATGGGTGCCGTTTTGGAAGTCATCTACTCTGTGGAGAGGTAATTGGCGGACCTCCATGGTAGCTCTTATCAGACATTAGAGTGTTGCCCGTTATCAAAGTGATTCTCAGGTCAGTGCTTTCCAACATCATCTCTTCCATTGCGCAGCAAGACATTTTCTGGGGTGCCCGGAAATAAGCACACGCACACTTGCTTTGAGAAAGTGAGATGAGACATTCCAGGTTGGCAGGGCAGGGTATGAACACACGTGGGAAGCTGGGGGTCTTATCCTAGAGCGCTGAGGCAACAGTGCCTCCTAGAAGATTGAGGTGAGCCCCAGAAATAAAAAAAACACATTGCATTTTCCTGTCTACAGGGCTAATCCCAGGAGCAATTTTGAAAACGGTCTTTTTGTCCACGGTTTCTGACCTTCTCTGAAGGGTTCAGATCATCCTCTCAAAGATTAAACGCATTATACCGGGCTCTTTTCTAGTAATTTGATTTTGTGGCATATGAACTGCCAGCTTATATAAATTCATTTTAAAGGAATCAGCTGTGCTTTTAAAATGGAAATAGACAGCAATACTTGGGAAAATTGGAGAGCATTATCCTGGCGTGAAACCAGTGTTGCTTTTCTTGCTGAGTATTTTTATAAAGCTCCGTGTAGGTTTGGAGAAGAGGAGAAAAGAATGGAATAGAAAATCTGAAAAGGGAAGTTTATTAGTGGTTGGGCTTCATCTCCTGGCATGAATATTCATGTGTTCGTTACAAAAGTTTATACTGCATTTCTAAGACCCTTAAATGTAACCACTTTATCAAATGGGATGGCATGAGCTACAACTTACAGAAAAATCTCACTTAATATCTTAAGCAGTAGGGAACTCATTATTTCGCATCACAAGATGTCTTGAGTAGGCGGTTCGAGGGTTGGTTAATTCTGGGGCTCAACAATGTACAATGTGAGATGTTCTCCACGTCAGCTCCTCTTGACTTTCACCTCACAGCCACAAGGTCGTTTGCCAGAGCCGTACACATCACTGTGTCACACAACAATATCCTGGCTGTGGCATGTTTCTGCCTTCTATCCAGAAAGGTCTCTCCGGGAGAATTCCCAGATGACTATGTCGGTGCTATCTCTGCTGCCTGGTCACCCATTAAATAAATGACATCACTACGACTGGCTTATACTAACCAGCATTTACCCAGCCGGCACCGGGGAGAGGCTTATGAGCTTATATGTGTAATGGTCACAAGAAGCAGGAAGGGGTAATTGGCGAGACCACTGAGAGTGCCCACTGCGAAGACGGCCCCTCTGCCGCTAGGCCTGGGTAGCAGTGGTATTTCACTGCATAATGAAGCAGCCAGCACTCACTGGCTTAAAAGCAGCACCATCTATTTAGTGCCTCGTTCTCTGAGTCCACCATCTGTGAGCTCACATGGGCACTCTTCCCATATGTCCAAGTGCCGTAAGCTGCCAGGTAAGCGGGGAGCAGCTTGGTCTGGGGGAGCTTCTACAGCTCTGCTCTTCCCACCTTCTTTCTTCCTCCAGCCAGCTCTCCTAGACGTCTGCTGACTGCCCCCAGGGCCACAAAGAGGCATCCCCGAGTGCAGGTGCATTCCTGAGCCTGTTTGCATCAGGTCTCATTGTCCAGAGTCACCAGCCCAACTTCTATTCATAGAATCGGAAATGGTCTCCACTTCTCAAGGCAAAGATGTGCAGTGTGACATTGCCAAGGTGTGGAGGCAGGTGACGAGGGATACCTGGCCATCTTCACCACCTGCTATGCTGAGTTGCTATCCAAATTTCTTACAATACACGGACAAAGGCAAAAATCAGAATACTAACAATGGCACATTGCTTTTTATATACAATACATGATTCTAAACATCTCACACACTAATGAGTACATTCTCAAAAAACTTGCAATCTATAGTGGAAAGCATATTATGTCATGGAAAGAATATGAGCTTTCATGCCAGAAAGATTTTTTTTGATTCTGGAATTTTCCTTTTACTAGTAGTATGTATGTGACTTTGGAAAACATATCTAGCCTCTCTATGAATTGGTTTTCTAATCTGTAAGAAGGGGATGGAAGTGTCTGTTCAGGTCCTCTAAGAAACAGACTCCAAGATGGGGTTAAGTATGCAAGGGATTTGTTGGGGGCAAAACTTGTGAAGGGTAAAGAGAGATGGAGCGAAAATGGGAAGCGGGGATCCGGCACCTGTGAAAGGAGAAGGGGGGTGGGGGTTGATTCTGCAGAGCCTTACACCACAGCACAGTTCTCAGAAAAGTCTTTCGGCTTTTGGAGAGCTCCCAAGCCAAACATGCCCACTGGAGCATCCTCAGGGGGCAGCCATCACCCTGTTCTAGTGTCCTCAGTGGATTGAGTCCTGGGCTAGGGACAAGCAGCCCAGGGAAAGCATGGCCTGGTGTGAACACAGGGACAAATTAAAGAAGGTGGCCACTAGAAGCTGTCAATCAACAATGCCCCGCCTGCTGGTCCCCTTGAAGGACCTGAGAAGTGCACTGACAATGCCCATCTGCAGGTTTGTTGTATTAAATGAGATAAAACATAGTCTTCCATATTGCCTGCCACATAACAGAAACTACATAATGACATTTTCATTTCTGTGGCAGGAAGTATAAAGAGCCTCGAATTTCAGTCTTCTTACCCAAACATCAAGCCCAATGCCGAATGCAAAATAGGTGTTTAATAAAATGTTACCCAACATTCACCAGCTGTAATAAGCATCAATTATAGTCATTATCAAGCCCAATCTCACGTCTAAAAGCAGTCCCCACTCTAGTCTCTGTGACTTGCACCCTTCAAATCACGTTGGCACAGCTGAAGCAGCCATGTCAATCGAGCCTCTACCCTACTGGACATGGACTGTGGACCTGGTGTGGGCAGCTAACGCAACGAGCTCACAAAATCTCTTCCCTGGGAGTGGAAAGAGTCAACCCAGTTGCTTTCCAGGTGGGAGGCCAGCAAAAGGAAAATTTAGAATGTCACAGAAGCTATATTTTCAACATGTGACCTGGAAAATAGAGAAAGCCAGTGTGGTACCTGGAAGCAAAAATAAGGTAGATGAAAAAAAAAAAAAAAGATCAGATATGAAAGACAGAATGAGTGTTCTTTTACTACTCTAGCCTTTATTTCAGTTCATTTCTGCAGTTCTAAAGCATTCCTATCATTACATGTGTTTATATAACATAAAAACCAATACTATATTTCCCTCATTTTCTTTAAACAGGCTCAAGTGAGCTTTGTATAATACCTAAAAGTGTCCCAACCAATATACCAACATATGCATGCATGTGGTCTGGTTGTAACCAATAATTTCTTTAATATATTCTTTGGAAGTTATAACAAAATTAATTAAGATATAATAAGAATGGGGAAAAACCATCTCTACAGAAATCCTGCTCTTGAACACATGGAAATTTATTAAACATGAGTCCTTGGGGGTGTAAAGTGTAGACCAGGAATATTAAATATACAAACTGAAAATACACTGAAATATATATGTAGAATATAAGGAAAAAACAAATGGCCTGGAAAAGCTCACCACCCTGAGAGTATGAATATGAATGTAAGGATTTTAAACATCGGGGATTGTTAAATAGAAACCTTTTACAGGACTGGTTATTAGAGCTAAGAATTCTTCAATATTAAAAGACACGCACAGGGTGCTAGTCAAAATGATTTAATTGGCAGTGTTTAAACAGGTGGTCCTCCTGTGGTTATATTAAAGGACTCTAGTCTGCAGATTGAACCAGATTAACACTAAGTCCATAATTTCTCCAATTCAAAACAGCCTTTATAAACAACACAATATATGGATATGATAAGAACAGAAAAGATTCCAACCAACATATAAGAAAATGGTCAGCCTCATTAGAGTCAGAGAAATATATACAAAAGCATTGATGAGAACATCAGAACATAAAACAATCTCACAATATTAAGTGCTGGCAAGAATAAGAAGAAACAAGAGCTCTTATTCTCTGCTGGTGGACATATAAATTGATTCATATCAATTTTCTTAGAAGAAATACGGTTGTACACAGGAAAATGGGTAATGTGGACACACCCCAATCCAGTAATTTCAGTCCAAGGTTTGTACACTAGAATGACTCTTGCATGATGTAACCGGTACAAGGTGTTCATTAGAGCATATTTTATAAGAGCAAGAAAAAGGAAACAATGTAAGTGTCCACCAGTAAGGGAACGGATAACTACGACGCGATGTATCCATCAGACTGAGTCCTACAGATCAGTAGAAAAGAACGAAGCAGAGCTCTGTGATAACGACAAGAGAGCGACACATGGTGTAAGTGGTGGTAGGATTTATACAGCAGGAGACTCTCTGTTAGTCTGAGTCACCAAGAAAAGAGAAAACATTTAAGGAATTTATTAGGGGACACGTCCATGTGGCAAGAATGGAGAGGGTAGCGGTGGAACGGGGAAAGCCATCAGACTAGTGCTAGCCTGTCACCGAGTGACAGAGGAAGTTTGGGTGGCAGAGACCCGCACTGTCCAGTGTGACGATCAGCGAAGCCAACAGGTAGCCCCTGAGCCAGTCAGCTGACCTGTGCCTGAGGTCCAGTCTGCCTGTGTCCGCTCAGCACTTGGTCACTGGTGGGGGGCAGGTTGGGTCCCCCCGGCAGGAACCACAGTGGCCTTCCACATGCAGCCTCTGGGACTTTCCCCATGGGAGGAGTTCCGGGAGGCAGAACCGCTGTCCTAGTGACCACTGTCCCGTCAGCAAAACGATCAAACACGAACTCATCAAACATTTTTCATGGAGAAATGTATGTATGTGAACTACTTTGTAAGTGGCCAGGGAGGATGCACACCAAAGCCCTAAGAGTGTACTCCTACAAACGGAGGGAAAGTGGGATTGGTGATAAGACGCAAAGGCAAGCCAAGGGTATTTGAGGAAATGCCTCATTTTGCTTTGCACAGAAAAGGGTGGGGGTGCAGAGAGGGACACACTGCTTATCCAAGGCCCACTGCTTTCTTCCCCAGTGAAGACTTGCTCTTGGCAAGAGACTGTCAGGACAAGTGAAACCAAACACTTGCGGATGTTTCTTGTGGCTTCTGATGAGCCACTTCCTCTGGGGACTGTGGATTCCCAAATCCGAACCCCACTCCCAGCTTCAGCAGGCCCACCCAGTGCTCGGGATGCATTTCATTCCATTTCACTGTCAGGCTCGGGACAGTCCTGCACTCACGCAACATGACCACCCGTGGCTCTTCAGTGGAGAATATGTATTCTCTAAGTCTCTGTAAGGGGGAAGCTACTGAATGGAAGCGGTTTATTTGCCTCTGTGCTATTAACTGGTTAGACATAACTGAGTGAAACTCATCAACTTCAGGAGCCAGTCAACAGAGGATAAGAGGATTAAAAAAAAAAATCACTGTAAGGGTTTTTTATAGAATGTAAGGCTGCACAATATTACAAGGTGTCCGACGTACCACAGCTTTAACATCAATATCATTTAATCCTTGCGCTCATTAGCATCACCCCCCAGCCTCCTGGCAAGTGACTAGTATTGACAACATGCAACCTTAGGGTTTGTGCAGAGAAGAGTTTTCCTGCCTCCTGTTAGTTACCTTATCCCTCCCGACACCCAAATAGTATCTGGGGCTGTTCCGTTATATAATCAAATCAATTAATACAACAAAACTGTACTCATTAAAATTTTTTGGGGGGAAAACACTGCTAAAACATGTGTGAAATACATTTCACAATTATTGCATATTTAAAATGTTTTAATTAAAAGCAGACATTCCAGATGCCCTCCAAAACACTAAAATACCATAGTAGCAATAAAATAGTCCAAACAAATGTTTTGATTCTATTCTGCTTATTCCATTTTTGAACATTACAAACATCAATGTGTTACTTCTATCCCAAAACTTTGAGTCCACTGCACCTGTGCTGACTGGAAGATGCTGACACAAATTGTCCATCCAGTGGTCACTATGACACGATTTCCAATTGGGTGATAAGACCCACAGGCTAGTATGGGTTCCAGGTCCGCGACATTCCAAGGAGCTGACCTGCTACATTTGGAAATTATTAGGAGCTGCAGTGTGCATAACTTTCTTAAACCCAGGTAGCTTTGCGACGATTATTACGTTTCAAATGTGATCACTTGAATCCGATTTCAAGTGATCCGATTTCACAGTTGCATTATTTTGCATTTTCTGCTTTATCATTTTTTGCTCATCTCATGACATTGGTGTGAATGTGGATATTTACATAGATTTGCACGTTGTTTCCCACAAGACTTAGTTTACATCCTGAAGGCAAGGCATTTACCCTCTGTCTTCTTCACACCCTCCTAAATGAGGTTCAAACTAAACTAAGCCAAAAGAAAACACTTTATCTAGAGACGAGAACAATGATTCATTGTATGAGCAACATATATTGGGAAGACAGGTACCTACATCACACTTTCTCTTTTAATCAAAGTAAGGGGAAATCTCCCAGGGAACATTAAAGCATTCCCATAATTTACCTTCACATTTAGTTTCAGAGCAAGTCCTAGGAGTTAGCCCTGGGTTTGAGGAAATGCTGGAGGAACAAGTATAGCGCTGTGCTGGTTACCACGCATGGCTACCGAACGTGAAACTGAAATTAATTAAAGTTAAATAAAAAGAAAATTCCACTCCTCGTGGTACCAGCTGTATTTAGGGTTCAGTAGCCCCATGGAGCCAATGACTGCTTACTGGACAGTGTAACTGCAGAATATGTAAAACAGTCACACAAATCCATAAGATACAAACAACGCCATCACAGAGTTTCTAACAAACGACACTAATGTAAGGAAATCACACCTTGTATATTGGAATAATTTCCAAAGAAACGTAGCCGCATCTGTGACATCTTAACGGGTATTTAGTCCTCTTTTTTTTTTACAGGAAGCTTATGCTCTGTTCCCATTGCACAGTTAGCAGCACTCACTTCCACAAGTTGGTGGGACGTGGGGATCGTTAGCAAAGGGACACCCAGGGATATAACGACACAGAAAAAGACAAAAGTGGAGCAAGCGGTGCCCATGTCAGCAGAAACAAATGTGGCCTTACAGGTGAGTAGCCACAGGTAGGTCTCCTGCCCACAACTTCTTAGGTCTCAGTCTCGCTGGCCAGCCTCCTGCCCCTCACTGACCAGGCCGGAGGTCACCCTGCATGCTCGTCCCCCAGCTGAGTCAGGAGGTCACTAAGTGTTGGCTGCAATCACTCCCCAAACCATTCATGACAGTTAAACGTTAAGCTTTCAGTTTTATGTAAATATTTAGAACTGAAGTCATATGTGTGCTCTATGAAATAAGTCAGAAGGGGCATGTTGCTGAAAAATTATCATAGAATTAGCTGTTAGTAGTTTCAAATAATTGGAGAAAACAGCCGTAATAAAAACACAGCAGACCGCCAGGTGCAGGGAAACCCGAGCTGGGAGTCTTCGTTGATGCACCTGCGAATTCTTTTAATGAAGGAAAGGACAGTGGGAAGGTTCTGGCCGTAGACACACATTCAACAGACAAAAGCCTTAGCTCAGCAGCAAAAAAGCTCTGCAGAAAAGAACACTTACATTCGTATGAAAATGTTTAGGGTGAATATGGTCCCAAACACTAAATAGTATTTTTATGAGTGATCAAATATCAGTGCCAATCATGTCAGATGGGGTTTCTACTATATCCTTTTCTTTACCAACTAAATTCTAAAGGACAGAAAACCTGCTCAATGAATATATTATACGAAGAAAGAAACCACTCTGTTGCCATTGGTCCATTTAAAATGTTCAATCCCCGATTTTCCAATTTTTCACCTCCTGTCCCTGAGCCTCAGTTTGCTCAGCTGTAGAGACGATATAATAATAGTACTAACCTCAGGAATGTGTTATGAGATAAAATGAGATAATTTGATAAAGCCCTTAACGCCATGCCGGGCACTTGACAGCATGTTTCCTGAGATCCAGTCACACAGTACTTCTCAGAGCTCATCAACAAGCCTCAGAGTTTACAGTCCCCGGGTCGCCACTGGGCACAGTAACACTCAGCCTGGAAACTGGATGGAGGATGAAGGCAGCTGGGCCCGCGCCCAGCTGTCTGGTTGCAAGGCCTGCCCAGACCTCTTTCTCTGCAAGCTGGCACTGCTCCCTGAGTGAGGGGCTCAGCTGCCATCAGAGCTGTGCTGGGTCATCGCAGCCACATCCGCAGGGGCCCGATCAGGGACGTCCACGAGGTGGCCACTGACAGACGGCCTGACCCACCGGTCAGCCTACTGCTGACCACCTGGCTAAGGGTGGGGGAGGGGAAAGGTGGGGCTTCATTGCCACCTGTAAGTGCATTTCCAGTGTCGCAGAAGCAAACTGCACATCTTTGTAACTTGCTTTCTCTTTCATTTGGAATCTTGATCTCACTCCTAAGCCTGGTCCACAATAGCTACTCAAGAAATGTTGATTGAATATTCACTTTAATTGACTGTTATGTGTCCCTTCCAGATCTAAAGGTCCAGAACACTATGGGGTGATGGATGAATTCTATTCACAAAGACGGTTTTTTAGCAGCCGGAGAGACTCAGAATGATTTGTCCCCAAATAATGGAATTGGCAGTTGTAAATAATGGAGAAAATACATGGCCGGTAGCAAGCATTTATTGAGTTGGGTGCTATGTGCCAGGAAACTTGCATGCATTACCTTACTTCATCTTCTCAATAACTTTGTGGTTTAAATCTTATTATTATTTCCATTTTATTTGGGAGTTCGGGGCACAATGAGAGGAAACTAGCCTAAGTCATAGAAGTTGATTTGCTGTCTCGTTATCTGATTTCAAAGAATGGGCTCTCTTAATGGCCAGCCTCACAGTGTGGTGCTCCTGGCAAGAAGGCAAGAAAAGAAAAGAATTTTCATTTTTCATGGTGAATGAAAATTATTGATAGTGAATACTCCTGTGAGGTCCAGCAAGGGACAGAGACTGGCCTCTGGCTTTGGAAATCTGAGTAGCATCAGGGACCCTAGAAGTTATTTTAGGGCAGTGGTGGGCACTGCAGGGTGACTGTAGTGGGAAGCGGGTGGACAACATGAAAAACACACTCGGCTGTGTGGAGACGTGTTTCTGTGGATCTGAGTGATGTGGGAAGCCAAAGGACCCCAGCATCGTTTTTGTGTGTAATGAGCTCAGCAAGGTTATGCCGACGTAATAACCCTGGTGCTCAACAGTTTGGCACCACAAACATTTCTCTCTCATGCTACAGATCTAATTAAGGTTTACAAGGGGATTTGCGAGTCATTGTCACTCAAGGACCCAGGCTGATGGAGCCAGGTGCCAACATGTGCCTCCACAACCACCTGGTATGAGGCTGAGACCGACCATGGGAAGTCCCTCACTGGCTTATAACGCCTCCACCGGCAGTGACCAAAGCGAGTCCTGCGTCCATGGCCAATTTCAAAAGGCGGGAAGAGTACACACTCCTGCCATGCATTTGTCAGGCGAAGGGAACACTTGAAAACACATGGGATGGAGGCTTAAGAAACATTTTTAAGAACTGCTATCATTAAATCTGTATATCAGAAACTCCACAGGTGACTACCACGGGCAGTGAAAAACGGAAACTACTGATCCAGGACAAAGGCCCACTGTGGAGGTGAGAGAGGAGACTCTCCAAATTGAGACAATATCCTAATTTTCTGTGAGCAGAGATACCCAATCTATTGAGGCCGTTGTGATGGGATGGGCTGCAGAGTTTGGAGGGATTCGGACACTGGACAGGAATATTTCAATGAACTACAGTGTACCACTGTGCAGGCCTTTAAAATAAACGAATTTAACATATATTGACAAGGGACATTATCTGAAAGATACTGTTACTTGAAAAGTTATAAAGTAGAACTTATAAAGTAAAAGGCATAGCGAGTATAGAAGTTATTTGTGTAAACACCCATCAACACACACACACATTTTCCGTGAGCAGACTGCGATGGTACTGGATGGTCTGGGAAAGAGAAACCTGGTGTCAACACACTAAACTGATGGCAAACACTGTTACCCTGGGAAACAAGAGAGAAATGAGAAAAACTTCGGCTTCAGTGTTGTTTTTTATCATTTTTGTAATCCAATATTCCTGTCTTATCTGTATAATTATTTAGTAAATTAATTAACTCTGTTTGTCCTGGTATTTCCTAAATGCAACCCCCCTTAAAATGTTGAGCACTTATTGAAATCCCCTGGAACAAGGTGGGAAACACATCTGACTTTTCTGTCGGCCCTTCCTAGGGCCTCTGCGGGACGATGAGGACGAACGTAATATTCCACATACATATCCTTTACAAAGTCACTCTTGTTCCCTGCCCTTCAATAAAGTTGGAAAACTGAAACATGCTTTTTTCCTCTTCATTTATATCATTATAAATAAGCTTTTTATCTTTGTTCTTTTTAAAAATGTATCCATGATATTCAATTTAATCCATATGCATTGTTAGATTAAGTCAAATTAGTTTTCCTTCCTTTCCCTAAGAAATCTTAGACGTGCTTATGTGACTCAGGTAAATGATTTCATTTGGATTTTATCAAAGTGTAAACAGGATCGCCAGGTGGACCCTCAAAACCCTGGTACATGAGGACTGTCCCTGGACCAGTGGAGCCAAGCGTCCAGCTACATGGCACTTGTGCCAAGTTCTGCCCTCAAGAGGGCTTCCATCTTGGCTTTGCCATGCTCGCTGCTCCAGTCCATGAAGCATCTGGGGTCCTTTAAAAATAAAATAGCCATTTAAGGGCCATTTTAAGTGAAACTTAAAAACCATTGGTAAAAATCTTTATCATAAAATAGATAGTTCAGAAATGCCAATTCAAATATTTGTCATCCAATGGTTGAATCTATTACTGGAGAGATCTACACATTGCCAAAGCAGACGTTGTTATGTAGAAGAGATGATTATGCATAATGGAAATGTTTTTGGCTATTAGGAAGAGAAAATGATGACCAAAAACTGACCTAAACACACAGGCTATTCTCCTACATGACAAGAAGCCTACACCACAGTATTGGCTGGGTTGGTTCAGTAGCTCCAAAGTCACAGTGACTGGTGTGTCTGTGGTTATCTTTACTTTCCCTCTTGGTCTCAAGATGGTTGCATCAGCTCCAAGCATCACAGTCTCCATTGCATTCAAAGGCATGAGGCAGGAAATGGTGCAAAGCAGAGCATTTCTCTTTAACACTACCCCACCCCCCTTTAATAAGGGAAGGCATTTTCCCCAGAATCTGTATATCCCCACATATCATTGGACAGAACTAGGTAACATTTGCAGTATCCCCTCCCCTCCCCACATCACTGTCCCCCTCCCCAACAGGGATAAAAGGGACAATGACCTTGGGAAAAATAATGACAAGTGACCTGCACCAGCATCTGCACCAGTGACCTTGGGACTAACAAGCACTCAGAGTGGGCCAGGCACTGTTCTAAGCCTTTTAAAAAGACTAGCAAATTTACTCCTCAAAACAAGTGTAGGAGATAGCGACTGTTACCATTATCACTTCACAGATGGATATTGAGGGATAACATCAACAACCACACAGCAGGAAGTGCTCTCAGCCAGGATCTGAGCCCTGGTTGGGAGCCCCAGTCCTTAACCATTATACAAACCATCTCTGAGGATATAAGTGGGATGGGGTCGAGAAAACAAGCATGTGGAAGGTTGTCCTACATTCTCCAATAGTCTGCTGTGCAAAACTGAGAGGCAACTCTCCTAGACCCCACTCAAAATAGCATCACTCAATTATAAATGTACCAAGAAATGTAAATATGAAGGAAATAGAAAGATGAAGAATTAAGTAAATTACCTTCATTGATAAAAATTAATAAAACTGAAACTCAAAGTGGCAAAAGAGGCAAGAAAGGGGAAGGAGCTAACTTAAAAGAAAACCAGGGAGCCTACAGGAACGGAAGGACTGGCATAGTTTGGGACGCAATGACTCCAAGCTGGAGTAGCTTTATTTTCCTCCGCATAGAACCAGGGAAAAAAAGCATGCTTGAGAGAGAGGCTCATCAGAGTGAAGGATCAGGGAGCCCAGAGGAAATGACTCCTATTCTTCCTCCTTTAGTGTCTGCCAGAGGCACTGTGAGTCTATCCTCATGTGGGCTACAAGGAGAAATCAAACATAACATCACAGGCAAATCTGCCCGCCGAGGACCAACTCCTGGAATTAGCACAGGGCCGATGAGACTGGGACGGAGGTCTCTGCAGACATCCCATCATTTCAAAGACAACCTCTGACCTTCTGGTCCATGTCACAAAGAAAAGAAGCCAATTTTTGTTTTAAAGCAACATTAAATCAGACCTTTCTTAGCCTGAGTTAAGTAAAGAAAGTTTAACACATTTACTGAATAATGTAGACTGAAAAGAATCTTTAAAATTGTATTATCACACAAAATAATTTTCACTTTTAAGAATCACTTTAAAATAATTATTTTAATTTAGATAAATTTTCTCCTATTGGATGATTTTCATTCCTTTTACTTATAGAAATAAACCAACCAACGAAACAAACAAAACAAGAAATGTGTTCCTTTCTCATTAACTCACAGCTAAATATTGGAGTGCTTGAAAGCAGCAAAGTCTTCATGTACATTAAATAGTACAACCCCGGTTTTAGGGTCCAGGATGGTGGAGTAGATAAACACTGTGCCTGCCTCCTTCCATGAACACATTAAAGTTACAACTAAATTAAAGAACAATCAACCTGGAGAACCATCTGAAGTCTGGCTGAACAGAAGTTTTATAACAAAGGATATAAAGGAGAAGCCATTTAGAGACTGGTGGGAGGGGCAGAGACGTGGAATGAGCCCCACACCTGCGTGTCATTGATGAGAATCAGGAAGGGTATCTTGGCTGAGCAGGTTCCCCTGAAAGGAGCGAGAGACTCCAGCCCCCCAGCCCAGCCTCCCCAGCCCAGAGTGCTGGTGCTGGGTAAAGGAGCCCCCACAACACCTGGCTGTGAAAAACAGTGGGAATTCCGACCCTTTAGGTGGGACAAAAGGCGGTGGGAAACCCAGATGTTCTCTTAAATGGCCCACGCACAGACGCACTCGTTCACAGGCACACACCTTGGGCTCCAGCGAAGGCACAGTGGCTTGGTGTCAGAGAAATACAGGGGACAGACTGAGGTGGGTGACTTGAGGAGGGGACTGGAGGCCAGCAGACGGAAGGGGGCTGCCATCTTTGATGTATTGCGCCCGCCCCCACATGGCCTAATCTGAATTTGATTGGTCTGCTGAGCTACTGGGCTCCACCCTGATGACTCACTGGGATCTCACCCCACCCTAGCAGCCAGCACCACCCAGATTTCACTCTTTCTTGGAAAACTATCAGAGTCTGACAGACCCGAGGTGGGTGGCAGCTGGCCTCAGTGTGCTCTGAGACTTTTGCTGAGTCGCTCCAGGCTCAGCACTGGCATCAAACCAGAGTCTACATTAACCTGGTGACCACAGCTCTTCCCACTTTAGTGACTCCCTGAGGCCCTGCCTCACCCAACTTGCATACCATATGAGGCTATATTAGGCGCTGAACCTTAAGGGAGCCGGCAGGTGGCAGCAGGCCTCAGGTTTTCTGACTTTTTGCCAAACTACCCCAGGCTGATACTGGTGGCAGACATCCTCAGTTTGCAGCATGGCCTCTCCCACAGGTTTCCAGGTCCAGCACTGGCAGCGAACAACAGTAGATTGCTTTCTAGCTCCTACCCGGTAGTTCCCAGCTGGTCACAGGCAGTGGGTGACATGGATATGCACCATAGTCCCTCACTAGAGGCCCCAGAACCAACATATTTGAAGGTTGGATTCAAACCACAGCAGAACATCATCCAATGAGCCCCACAAGTAACACATGCAAAGGGCAGTCTCAACAGGCACCAGAGCCCACTGGGGTGAATCACACTCAGTGGGGTAAGTACAGCAGCCCGTAGCTCTGGATGTGGCCACACCCCACAGCCAATCAGCCCGAGGGTCGATCTCACCCACTGATGTTCCAATAGTAATCAAGGCTCAACTATAACAGGAGGGCACACACAACCCATGCAAGGGACACTCCTGGTGCACCTGGAGCAGGTGACCAGGGAGACTGCACCCCTGGACTCCACAGGACAGCTAAGGCCACCTGGCCAAGACTGCGACACATAGCAGCTCTATCTAATACATAGAAATAAACACAGAGAGGCAGCCAAAATGAGGAAACAAAGAAATATGTCCCAAATAAAAGAACAGAAGAAGACTCCAGAAAAAGAACTAAATGAAAAGGAGATAAGCAATCTACCAGATGCAGAGTTCCAAACACTAGTTAAAAGTATGCTCAATGATCTCAGGGAGAACTTCAACAGAGAGATTGCCAACACAAAGATAGACAGAGAAACCATAAAGAAGAACCTGTCAAAAGTGAGGAACACAATAACTGAAATGATGAACGCACTAGAAGGAATCACCAGCAGACTAGATGAAGCAGAGCATCGAATCAGCAATTTGGAAGACAGGGTAGCAGAAAACTCTCAATTAGAACAACAAAAAGAAAAATAAATAAACAAATGAGGATAGTTTAAGAGATCTTTGGAACAACATCAAGTGTAACAACATTTGCATCATAAACGTACTAGAAGGAGAGAAAGCAAGGGATTGAGAATCTATTTAAATAAATAATGAGAGAAAACTTTCCTAACCTGGTGAAGGAAATAAATATACAGGCCCAGGAAGCGCAGAGAATCCCTAACAAGATGAACCAAAAGAGGCCCACACCAAGACACATTATGATTAAGGTGGCAAAGGCTAAAGACAAAGACAGGATCCTAAAAGCAGAAGAAAAAAAGGCAACTAGTAACTTACAAGGGAGCTCCCATAAGATTGGCAACTGATTTTTCAACAGAAACTTTGCAGGACAGAAGGGACTGGCAAAAAATATTCAAAGTGATGAAAACTAAGGACCTACAACCAAAATTACTCTATCCAGCAAAGCTATCATTTAGAATTGAAGGACAGATAAAGAGCTTCCCAGACAAGAAAAAGCTAAAGGAGTTAATTACCACCAGTATTACAAGGAATCTTAGAGGGACTGCTTTAAGATGGGGAAAAAATATCAAAATTATGGATAATAAAATGCCAATAGCTACATATCTATCAACAATTACTTTCAATGTAAATGAATTAAATGCTCCAATCAAAAGACATAGGAAGGCTGAATAAGAAAACAAAACCCTCACATATGCTGCCTACAATAGACACTTCAGATTGAAAGACACACACACACAAAGTAAAGTGATGGAAAAATATATTTCATAAAAAGGGGGGGGCAGGAAACCTGGAGTAGCAATACTTATACCAGATTTTGAAACAAAGGCTATAACAAAGGACAAAGAAGGACCCAGTAATCCCACTTCTGGGCATTTATCTGAGGGAACCCAAATGCTACTTCGAGGCGACCTGTGCATCCGTATGTTCATTGCAGCGTTGTTTACACTGGCCAAGATGTGGAGGCAGCCTGGGTGTCTATCAATGGATGAATGGATAAAGAGGAAGTGGTACATATATACAATGGAATATTGCTCGGCCATGGAAGGGAATGGGTTTTTGCCATTTGTGGTGGTGTGAATGAACCTGCAGCGTATTGTGCTGAGTGAAGTGTCAGACAGAGAAAGACAGATGCAATGTGATTTCACTTATATATGGAATCTAAGAGACATGATAAACAAACAAAACATTTTGAGAACATTTTGATGGTTACCATATGGGAGGGGCGTTGGGAGAGAGTGAAAAAGGGGAAGGGATTAAAAGTACAGATCATTTGTTACACAGAAGTCATGGCGATATAGGGAATAGCACAGGAATGTAGTCAACAATATCATAATAACTGTGGTGTCAGATGGGCACTAGATTTGTTGGGGTGATAGATGGGACGAGGATTTGGGATTAGGGGTGAAAAAGACGAAAGGATAATGAAATAAAAACTGGTAGTTACAAAATAGTCACGGGGTGTAAAGCAAAGCACAGGGAATATAGTCAATAATATGGTAATAACTATGCGTAGTGCCAGGCGAGCACTAGACTAGTCAGGGGGATCAGGGATCTCTTCTTAAATTAGATAAATGTCTAATCACTATGCTGTACACCTGAAATTAACATAAAATAACATTGAATGTCAACTGTAATTGATAAATTTAAAAAGGGGGGAAGGGAAAAAAAGATCCAAATTTCTGGGTATAAAACAAATAAGTCACGGGGATGTAACATACAGCACAGGGAATATAGTCAATAATATTGTGACAGCTGGGACGGTGTCAGACGGTTGCTGGACTTATCATGGTGATCGCTTCTTTGGGCATATAAATGTTGAGTAACTATTGTGTGTCCCTGAAACTAACGTAATGTTGTATGTTAGCTACATTTTAATAATTTTTTTTAAATACTAATCTTCCAACATTCACAGAGAAAAATCTTTTGGGGGGGAACTTTTTATAACACATTCATTGCAATCATTGGCATTAATTTCTATCAGCATTTTGATTATGGTTCAACGTTATGACCATTTTGTATTCACTGTAGACTAATTTTTATTTCCTCTGGGGGTCATTCTAGCTTTTTAGAAGTACGAAAAACTGATGCTGTTTTACTCAGGGGGATAACATACAACTGGGGTCTGCAGACATCATATAAATGTGATTTACCTACATTTAAATTAGTGTGATATAAACCATAAAAAAATCTTAATTTGTGCAACATCCTTCTCTCCCCCAAAATTAAGTTTACACATTAACTTGGTCTCATACCTAGCTGTATAAATTGTCATCTCTGTTTATGCTTTTGTCAAGTGGCTATACCCTCTCTGATTAATATAAAACTATGCTTATCAGGAAGAGTCTTGCATTATGTGAGTTTTGAGTTCTAGTGGAGATTGAGACACATACTCTGGCATAAAGTAGAGTGCCCTGAAAATCAAAGGGTATGTGAGATGGACTTTCAGAATGTGAGTAACTAAAGATCGGTGAACTAGCTCAAGAGGTTTTAAGAACTATTAACTATATAAAATCTTATGAGCCCCAAGAGACCCAGATAATGGTGAACATCGCCTCTCCAGCAACGAGCAATCCTGTAGTGTTTTCCCTCACTACCTGGAAAAAGTAAGATATCATAGAAACAACAAAAAGTATCTCATCACAGGAAGAAACTATGCTTTATTGCTAATTGAACCAATAACTAATGTTGGTGCCTGTGGTTCTAGGATTGTACACTCACTGATTAAAATACATTTGACAGCTGATAGAGGAAAACTGCCGACAATTACTGACGATAAATACTCAATAATACGGCAAAAATCAATCTGCATTTTCTATGGCTGAGAAATCTATCAAATACTTACTAGAGAGTATCCTGATTGTAAGAACAAAGGAAGTCACTGTAGTTTTGTCAAACTGTGCAGAATGTAAAAGTAGAGATTGTGATGCGGAAAAGATATTATCATGAACATCACATAATGCTTTGTCTGAGTGGGGACTTAAAAGGTGGCTCCAATTTATACTCCATGTTTATTTTATGCAGAACAAAACTAAATCTGTTGCCCCTTTACATTTGCCTCTGTATTTATTCCAGTTTGGAAATTGCTTCACTTATAAATTCCCTTCACCCTTGTGATTTGGGGTTCCCTTAGCCAATTTCTTATTTCTCCATTTCCTTTTATCTTGACGCAGATATTTCCTATTTGCAAATGATGTACAACACATGATTGTCCATTCTCTTTTTGTTTTAAGTTGCTTTTGCATTTGGAAAGCTGCTATTTAGCATGGTCATGGAGAACCATGCCTAAACAGTGTCTCTTAAATCAGACAGAGAAACAGAAACTTTAAAATAAAAAGCCCAAATGGTTAGCACAGAGAGCACTCAACACTGATACCTCCAAATTTCCATCAGATATGAATACACTTTATTTTTCCTAGGAAGGTAGAGTGGAATTAGGTAAACTTCTCTGATACATGAGGTTGGGGGTGTGTGTTGGGCTCTTGGGTTTGGGTGGAATAACTGGGTGGGTTCCAATGTGAAATGGTTTCATTGTGTGTTCTAGCTGGTAATTTTATTCAAAGAAATTCTGTAAATGTAATGATTAAAATATTATACACTACAGTTACTATAATTTAGACTTTTTAATTATTTTAAGAAAAATTGCACTCGCAGTTACTGGTCTTTTAGTCTCCATGATATAATTCTATTGTGAATTAAACATTTTGTCTCCTGAAAATTTGTATGTTGAAACCCAAACCCCCAATGTGCCTGTATTTGGAGGTGGGGCCTATGAGGAGGTGATCAGAGTTAAATGTGGTCATAGGGTGGGGCCCTGATCCTCCATGATTAGTGTTCATATAAAATGAGACAGCAGAGTTTGTTCTCTCTCTCCCCCCTCAGCGTGTGGACACAGGAGGGAGGCAGCCGTCTGCAAGCCAGGAAGAGAGCCCTCACCAGGAACTGAATCAGCTGGCACCTTGAACACCCAGCCTCCAGAACTGTGAGAAATAATGTCTGTTGTTTAAGCCACTCAATCTGTTGTATTTGGCTTTAGCACCAAAGCCAACAAAAACACACCCATTGGCAGGAGCCTTAAGTGTTATTTTATAGGAGAGAAGACCCAAGACACAAAGATCTCCACTCTCTCTGTGGATTATGGAAAATGGTAAGTCCTAGCAGTTATGGGCAGGATCTGGGCTCCACTGGCCTCGAGTTACAAAACCATTTGAGAGACCTTGGGCTTAAGTATAATTTCCATATTTGAAAATAGTTCTTACAATAGTAACTGAAACTTTAGTGAGGCTTCAAAGGTTAAAAATGATAAAAGATGTGAAACTCTGAATAGTTCTTGGCATACAGAAATCATTAGGTAGAAAGTATTATTAGTCTTGCGTCTATTAGTATTCAGAAGAGATGAGTCAACCAATCAATGTGGCTGAGACCCCACATTAATATCACTGAATTGCATCATTAAATAAAACTGATAGCCTGACGATTTTTAAAAGTTAGTTGTAAATCTTTTCTAAAATAAAGATGCTTTTGACTCTAACATGGATTGGCACTTAACCTACATACAGACATTGAAGGTGACAATGTTGAATTTCACCTGAGCCCTGTGCTCCTGGAAAAACGCCGGGATTGAGAACCCCACCACTTGTCTGTGTTCTGGGAAACTGGCTCATGCACCATAGCACCTTCCCCACAATAGTTAGATGTCTGCCTACGACCAGGTTGAACACAGACCCTCCCAATTCCAACTCTGTTTCCTAAACAATTCGCCGAACCTCCTGTCCCCACTGAGCAGTGTAACAAAACACACGTGGATGACACTTGGGCCAACCTTCCCTCCTTCCCCAGGCCTCTGAATGCTGTCGCCCCCGCAGCCCAGCCAGCCCGCAGCCCCTCCGCATGGCCCTTCCGAGGAACAGGCTGACTTCAGCCCCAAACCTCCCCCTGGGTCCTCCCGCCTCCCACCTTCCCAGCGGGTACTTCCTGGGCGTGTTTCCTGATCCTTGTCAATGAAAAGCCTCTGCCTAACCTGCAAGACAGACACCTGCCATCCTGAGGTCAGAGGTCAGAGCCTCTCCCTGTCCCAACAGTCCCTTTCAGTCACCACTCCTGCCACAGTCCTTCAGAATAGTCTCTCCTTACCTGAGTCCAGGTTTACTTTTTATCTGACAAAGGAAACTTGCACGGAATGAAAATGTGCCGACAGCCTGGGAGGCTGGGAGTAGCTGGCTCCTAGGCTGTTTCCTCTTCTCTCTCAGTGACTGTTTTGGTCTCTTTTACTACGACTGCAAATTGCTGGTAAAATAAAGTAAAACATGACCAAACTGGGATTTTACCTCCCTTTTAGGAAGGTCTGCTCAGGAGTATTTACTAAGCCAATTCTAAGGATTCTAATGAAGTTTCTTGTTATCCAGCACCTTTTGTAGAGCTAAAGGCTGAGCTGTTTTACCAAATCAACGTCAAGGTGGTTTGATAAGGTCCATTAGAAAATGTAAACCACCTTCACTCTAGAGAGCAATGGGCAGGATCAAATAGCCCCATGACATCTGGATCAACAGGTTGCATATTACAGGGATTAGGGTTCTCTCTACAGCAATGCATTACCCTGGGAGTCAGCTGGGCTTGGGCCTGCAACATCCTGCAAAAACCTGCGATTTAGAGTCACGTAGGTTTGGGTCCCAATTTCCGTTCGCTGTTCTGGGTCAGCTGAGTGACTTGGGGCTCACTCGTGCCACCTAAAAATCAGGATCATAACGCGGATGTCACAGGCTTGTCGGCAGCATGGAGGGTAGGCAAAGCTTAGCACAGGCCTCGGACAGATTAAATCATATGGTTATCATTAACAATAAAGTGATTCTTCAGTCTTTGTCCCTTTGCTCCATAGAAGGAGGTCTCTCCCTGTCTCTGGATGAAAAGTTAGGCGGTTCTAGGATTTTTCCGGTCAGTTTGCAGAATTTCAAAGTCCTTTGTGAGCTCAAGTTATAAAACACATGCTCGGTTTGGAAACTAGGATGTCTGGATCCAAATAATATTGATTTTAAAGGAAGCAACACACGGGTCTGGACGGAGCGTGGGAGTGTGTGTGAAATGTCTGCTTTGCCTCTTTCTCTGTCTGAGCCTGGCAGCTGCTGCTTGCTGATTGTCCCTCCCCTGCGGGAGACCACCCCCTCCTTTGGTGGGGCGCTCTCTCCTCCAGCTCCGTGCACTGTGGCAACTAGCCTTCCTTTTCTGTGGCCACGTCTACGACTGCTTCTGTGGTCACTGCTTCTACAGCAGTTCCTCTAGAACACAGAAGTCCATGGCCAGCTCTCCTCTGCTGATGACACTTCTCCTCCCGGAGAGTCCTGGACAAGACCTGACCACGCACCTGAGCCTCCAGCCCACGCGGCTCTCATGGTCCCCACGAGGACCACAGAGCACATGCCTGTCCCCTGCCCCATGGATGTGGGGAGGGCACGGATTCCAAGGCAGGTTCCTGTTCCAGCCTGTTTCAATCTGCAGGTAGAACCAGCTATGAGTCGACTGTGTTCTTGCGGCCTCAGGTCACCCATTTCAAGGCCTCTTTATGGTTCTCTTGAAGGGATGTCCTCTAGAAGCCAGGGGAGACGCACCTCCAGCCCATCCCTTCGGGGAGGAGGAGGCAAGGTGAGACTCGGGATCCGAGAAGGCCCACAGTCCTCTCCCAGGTTCTGGCCTCAGTGTTGCCGAGCTGACTGGGTCACAGCCTCCCAAAGTTTGCAAGTTCGATCAGGTAGGCCCTGGACAGCACTCTTAAGATGGGCATCTGATAACTGATAGATTCAAGTCTCTTTTCACACCCTCTCCCATTCTCACTGGCTGACTGAGGCCATTCAGCTCAGTAAAAACAAAGCCTGCGTTAGGGTAACATAGGTTATTTGCACAATCATCAGCTCGGCCTCAGAACAGGTTCTGTCAGGTGATCTTTGAAACTCCTAAAAGGCCCAGAAGAGAGAGTAAACAAATGAAAAGAAGTCAGAAGAATGAGTGTTAATACTGAGCACCGATCTGAGACTAATGTCTGCAGCACGGGCGGTAAAGCAGGTGGTGCCAGCCTCAGGTTCCTTCTCTGCTCATAGCCTCTCTGGCGGAATAAACATCGCAGCTCCCAGCCGAACGTGCTTCATTAGCAGGCATTTGGGGAACATTTTCTATTCCTCATCTCAGCCACTCCTCGCGTCACTCAGAATGCCAGAGCATCTGGTGACTTGATTAACAGCCATGCGGGTACGACACTGACGCCGTCTGTCTGGACTGGTACCTGGACTCAGATTCTGCACCGGCCAATGCTGTTCTCGATGCTTCTCAGTCTCTGCAGAAAACTCGTCCAAGGCCTTGTGCCCCAATCATGAGGAGAGAACCATATTCTAAGAGTTTGTTCCATATTTTTTCCTTTGGTTTCACTGGAGAAGTATGAGGCTATTTATCAACTTAGAGAACTAAATTTCTCTTCACGTTTTCGACATGGTCCACTAGGGACACAACCCAAATGCAAACCCATAATTTGGTAATGGGTTCAGAAGACGCATTCTGTGAGCATAAACACTAGAAAATAATTCCCTGCTTCTTCCAGGAGACCAGACAGCTTACCGTTAATCAGAGGGCTAGAGATTATTTAGCGGATGCTTTTATACACCCAAACGAAATAAATCTAAATGTGAAGGAAGGGAGGAAAAAAGGAAGGAAGGAAGGAAGGAAGGAAGGAAGGAAGGAAGGAAGGAAGGAAGGAAGGAAGGAAGGAAGGAAGGAAAGGAGGGAGGGAGGGAGGGAGGGAGGGAGGGAGGGAGGGAGGGAGGGAGGGGGGAAGGAAGGAAGGAAGGCATATAAGAGTAGCAGAGGAAATGATTGACATCAACATTTCCAAACTATGGTTTTCACAGTGTCCCACACAATATTAAGTGTTCTGTGAAAAAATTCTAAAAACAAACACGTTTGTGACGCACTGGCTTAAACAGGCTTCATCCTGTGTTTTCTCAGTCTTTAGCATCCATGTTGACTCTAAGAAAGGACCCAGTTCACCCTGGTTTCGCACTCTGATCTTACAAGCCTTTTGTTCCTGATACCTGCACCCCCCCCCAAAGAAGGAGCAAATATGACAGGTGGGGGCCAGCACCCCAGGAAAACTTCTTTGAGAAATGCCAATGTAGGGGGTTACAGGCAAAAAGCCACTGCTCTAACAAATCTAGGTTAAGCCTGGTTATTGGGGACAAAGAGAGTCAGAATTGCAGGGGTCTTTTTGTCAAAAGACGAGTTGGAACGGTTTTCTGGGGAGAAGGAAAGCGTCCAAGTCAGATGTTTCACCAGTAGGAAAGCTGCATAACGAGGCTGCACAGCCAGCCCCACCATCTGATGTGTGTACCCTGCGACGGATGGCAAGACGTTGGCTGCTTGTGAAAGTTTTAAGTGATAAATGCTTATTTTTGGCACCTAAGTCACGGTCTTTTTTAGATACTGATTTCCCAGCTGAAATAACTCATCATAATGATATGCGCAGGCCGAGCACTACAGACTGACTTCCTTCTGCCATCTGCAAATGGGGGGAGGCAGTCGAAGGGCACACGGTCACGACACGCAGCTACTTTGAGCAAAACCCAGAGAAGAGCAGATGTCAGCACGGGACATGTTACCGTGCCTTCTCATGTGTTTATTCCTTCACATCCCAAGTGTTAAAGGGGTGGTATTAATCTCGTTTTGCATTAGAGAAAAGGCGATAAGCTATCCTCGTAGAAGGAGGCTATCCACACGACTTTGGAAAATAGCACAATTAAAATGCCTTTCCCAGAAGCTGACTTTCCTGGGTTCCAAGGCAAACCGTGCTCTCAGACCATCCTTCCACAAGGCTGCGCCCAACAAAACTGTCACCACAGGGAATCACACTGACAGCTCACAGGCTGAACAACCTTGTGCCATGACCCTGACACGCTCGTTTCGAAGTCACTTGGCCCTTCCCAAGCTTCTTGAACACCGCACAATTCCAACACACACTGCAACCATCAACTTGCAAATCTGTTCTTAATTCTACATGAAAATAGTTGCTAAGATTTTTTGAGAGCGACAGTTCTTCACCCCTGAATGTAGAGGATTCCACCACAGGCATTACCTCTTGAAGCAGTTGTATATAAATGCGTAGTAATGTAATCTGACACAAATGTGACAAGACAATCTCACTGGTAATCTCAGATGGAGTGAACAGATGTGATAGTCTCTGAGCTTTCTGAATTTTTAAATGACATTACAAGTCTGTGTTTTTGCATATACATAGTACTTCTAATTTAGAAATGCCCTTGGCTTGAAGCATCACAATGGAATCTTATGACAAGCGAGTCATCAGGTGAGGTCAGTACTTGAAGCCGAGCTGTGAGCTTGACCCAGAGCACGGGCTACAAAGCAGTCAGGTCCCCTGGGACCAGGACTTTCACGGGCAGCACACCTTCCCCTGAGCCTCAGAGTGTCCTGCAAGGGTTATGCCTCCAGCATTTCGTTTTGGACCTGCTTGACAGGGAAGACTTTTGGGCTTAGGAAGATGGGTTAGCGATCGCTATGAGTTCTTAATGTCTCTGCTGACCAGTTATTAGGTGGGTGCAAAAGTAATTCCAGTTTTTGCATTTATTTTTAAACTTTTCAACTGCAATTACTTTTGCACCAACCTAATACTTCTTCAATGTGTGACGAACCTGAAGAAATATCCTTTCTTCTAATATCATTAGTAGCAGCAGCAACAGTCCTATGTTACTTTATGGAGTACTCAGCTATATGCCAGGTACCGCTTTACATGCATTTAATATGAGAGAGAGAGAGAATATTTGCTTCCTCAATTACAGTTGATGAAACTGAGTGATACAGGCTCTGAGGGACTGAACGCCCTCAAGGTCATTTTCTTACTTAGCCAGTAAGTTCTGATGCGAGAATAAACCCAGGAACCTCTCTTAAAACCTCAAGTTCATAACCTCAAACCCAGGAAGGGACAATGCAGTGTGCCTGTGCATTTCCGTGTCTGAGGCAGACATCGCCAATGGATCTGGCACCTTCTGTGTGCCCTCCTCTTCCAGGCAGCTCTCCAGACAGCTGCTTCTATGTGATTGGAGTGGGCATGTAAAATGAGTCATCATCCGTTCATCAGCTGTGCTGACGTCAAAATTCACATCTAAACCACTAAGATACACTTGAGGAAAATGTAGCTATCACATTTTTTCGATTACTAGCATCCCGTCACTATCAATGTCACATAGGGATGTTCACAGGTGTATTTTAGTTGTTGACAAGCAGGAAATGAAGTGAATGATGGTTAATTTGACTTTGCAATGGACACAACGTGACAGCGACACCACGAGCTGTGTTTGAGACGGAATATGCATTTTTAATGACAGGCGAGTGCAGTCATCGTGACTCATTCCAAAGTATAAGTAACATTTTAGATACCATGTGTCCAGCCATCTGCAGGGTCCCAGGGTAGCATGTATGCCTGTGAACTTAAATGTGCAATGGGACTTGTGCCAGCAATTAGTGCTTTATGTGTGTCCTCTGGTATCACCAAGGGTGGCTGAGAAAGGAATGGTTTTGTAAAGAAAAAGACATACTTTCCTGGCTGTCTCTCTGACCACAGGCCTAAAGAAAGCAGGAAGGCCCAGAAATTGCTAAGGGAGGCTAAGGTCTCCAGGGCAGTGGTAGGTTCCTGAGAATCCCCACTGGTTGTGAAGACGGGAGCCATTCACTCCGGGGTGCCCAGCACAATGACAAACCCATCCACAGAATCCCCCCCACCTGTCAGTTACAAGGACGCCCAGACTTTTTCCTGAGGCGGCAGACAATTGTCATTGTTGACATGATGCATTCAACGGGCGTATTTGGGATGTGGCAAATGCTACAGGAGAAGTGTCACTCCTAGCAGCACGTGTGACACTTCTGCTGGAGCAGAACACAACCGTTCCCACCCAGAGCCTGCTTTCCTGTAACTTGTGGTACAGACATTACTTTTAAGCTATTGCATAAAAATCCATAACGTAAACTCTAAGGGATTTGTATCTCTTCTAACCAGTTATTGGTGCTTCCATTTTCACAGACATAGTCACTGCCTTAGGGCTTCACACATGATAATAATTACATCTTACAAGTACTTGCACGTGTTTGACAGGGCCCAGCACCCATTTGGTAAGAGCCTATCTGATCCTTCTTAGTTTTGTTATAATTTTCTTTCACACCTTCCTACAAACCTGAAGGTACATATTACTCCAGATGAGAACACTGAATTTCAAGGGGCTTGCTAGGTCAGATAGCTAGAAAGTGGGGGAGCAGGCTTTGAGATATGAAATACTGGATACAAGACACATCTACCAAAAAAACTGGAGGCTGACTTTTAGCTTTCCTTACCACAGGTATGCCCTTCAACTGCACGTGACCTTGGGCCAGTCCCTTTCTCTGGGCTCATTTTATAAAACAATGAAAGTAAAGTGGAAATCCTATTGTTCTCTGCCACGGGATTCGCACCCTCAACAATGACAAAGGTAAGAGAGCTAACATCAAAACACACTGTAGGGTGTTGTTTCCTTCTTTCCACATTTTAAAATGAAGAGCTACCTATAGACCTGCAGTTATAACTATAGATACAGGTGGGGAGCCATGCTGTAGCCATTTACTCTAACTCTGTGCTGTCACTAGACAGGGCTTCTGCAAAACTTACTTTATTTAGACATGTTTCCGCTTGCATTCAATGTGGGATTGGCTAGACCAGGATTCCTAAGGGTGGTGAATATACTAGGCTTCAGAGAATCTCCCCAACCCCTGGTTAAATTCAAAATTCTCAAAGTGGCACCTCTGAGAATCTGAGTAAAGCTATTACAAATTTCCCCCAGAAAATATACATGTACAAATAGATGCAAAGTTCATATCTAGTGTCAGAGTGTCGACTCCTGGAGTCTGACCTCCAGGGGTTTCTGTACTGACACTCCATCCCTATAAAATGCTATCTGCACAACAGGCTTTATTTAAAAATGACCAATTAAAATTTTTTGCTTTATATTATTTTTCCCTTACAGTTTAATATAAATTGCAGGAAATACAGTGTTCTTAATTATATTACTAGAGTATTTTGGGGGTTTCTTATACATTTTGATAAATATTGCCAGATTACTCTTTTTAAATTTTTCACCAATTTGTGTTATCAGCAGAAATTATGAGCAGCTTACCATCTCCCTGCCAACCCTAAACATTGTCATTATTCATCTATGCTTATTCTGCGGGGACGAATAATGTTTCATCTCTTTAAACTTAATTGTACTATTAAATTATTGCCCTGGGCTTACATGTGTCAGATTTGAAATTGCCACAGCTACAACCTAGGCTGGAACCATTTCAACATCCTGGCAAAACCTGAAAACGGGGAGGACTACCCCACCGATAAGCTGTAACTTCAGAAAAAAAGTCCAAATACAGGTGAGTTCTCTGGAGAAATGGGTTCTCTTGCAACCAACTGAGGTCTGTGCTGGTACCATCTGCAGGGGACCTACTTGTTTATCTTACCAGGCACACTGCATATCACCATTAACTCATAAAATTCCTGAAGATTTGTGAGAGGGAGGCATGGGGCCCCCTGGGTAGGAGGGTCACTTAGAAAGGATTTGCAGTTATGGTTGCAGGTGTGCATTTGTATAGTTGCTGGGAAGGAAAAAGAAATGACAGCATGGCTAGGAACTGATTAAGACTGTGGAAGGAGTTAAGAAAGTGCTGTGGTTTTTTACGTTTGTTTTGTTTGTTTTTGTTTTTGTTTTTGCTTTGGTAAAGATGGTGGAGTAGGTAAATGCTGGGCTCACCTGCTCCCACAACCACATCAATTACAACTAAATTGAAGAATAATTGTCACTGAGAATCACTTGAAGTCTAGCTGAACTGAAGCCCTACAACTACAGACATACAGAAGGAGCCACATTGACGATGGTCTGAGGGGAAGAGACGCTGAATGGGCTGGTCCCACACTCATATGTGACCATTAAGAATCAGGAGACACATCTCGGCTGCAGAGAGCACCCCTCCTCGAGGAGGAGCAAGTGTTCCCAGCCCCTCACCAGCCCAAGCTCCCCAATGCTGGAGAGAGAAGTCCCCATGATTTCTGGTTGTGGAAACCAGTGGAGATTGTGGATGAGTGACACAGAGGGTGGCTAGAGTCCCAGGCACTCCTCTTAAAGGGACCACACATGGACTGACTCACCGAGGGACTCAGTCACCCTGAGATCCAGAGCTGGGGCAGCAGCTCCAAAGGTGCCAGTGACATACGAGGAGGAACAGAGGCATCTAGCTTCAGGTTGCAGGGGGAGGGGCAGCATTCTCACAGATGGAGTTGCTGATAGAACCAATTGTTTCTTTGTTGAGCCCCCCCCCCCCGCATGCACACACACTCAGACACCATATCCGAGTCTCCATCAATTGGCTGACACCATCATTGGCCCCACCATGGTGATCCTGAGACCCCACCCCAACCAAATTTCAGGCACAACCAAGCCACTTCCAGTGGCTTTTCCCTATAAACAACCTGTCTTGGCTCATGCTCGAAACTTTCCTAAAGTCTCTCAAAGGTTCACAAAGCCCAAACAAACAGCATCTGGCCTGGGCATGCCCCATGCCTCTCAGTGAGCAGCCCTAAGCCCGCACTAGAGATAGTGGGCCTTAGTTCTCAGAGTGGCCTCGTGAGGCACTTCTAAGCCAAGTATGGGTAGTGGTCATCTCTGGATTGCGTTGTGGCTCATGCCAGGTGACCCTGGGCAGAGTACAGACTGTGGCTGAACTTGGCCTGCAGCTGGTTCCCTCTCACGCCCCAGGCCTGGCATTCCCAGTAACCAGCTTTGTGCTGGGCCAGAGCTTCACCAGACTACCTTCAAGCCAAGGATGACACACCCAAAGAGCAGACTGGGCAGAGCCCCACTAAAGCAAATCCTGCTCCGTAGGCTCAGCCCCTGCACAGCAGCTCCTCCACTGTAGTCACAGCCTGTCCTCACAGCCAATCAGCCTGAGGGTCAGTCCCTCCTACTGCTATGTAAATAGCAACCAAAGCTCAACTACAAGAAGAGGACACACACAAAGCACACACCTGCAGTGCCTGGCTCAAGTGACCAGGAGACTGCACCACCGAGCCCCACAGCACACCTACTGCATAAGGCCGCTCTACTAAGACCGGGAGACATAGAAGCCCTACCTAATATGTAGAAATAAACACAGAGAGGCAGCCAAAATTGGGAGACAAAAAAATATGTCCCAAATAAAAGAATAGAACAATAAGCCAGAAAAGGAACTAAACAAAATAGAGACAAGCAATTTACCAGACACAGATTTCAAAACACTAGTTATAAGAATGCTCAATATTCTCAGGGAGAAATTCAACAAAGAGATAGGAAACATAAAAATGAAGATAGAAAACAAAAAAGAACGAGTCAGAAAGTTACAATAATGGAAATGAGGAAGAAATGAGAGGGAATCAACAGTAGATTTGATGAAGCATAGAATCAAATCAGCGATTTAGAAGATAAGGTAGCAGAAAACACCCAATCAGAAAAAAGAATCCAAAAAAATGAGGGGAGTTTATGGGGCCTCTGGGACATCAAGCACACCAATATTTGCATTATAGGGGGACCAGAAGGAAAAGAGAGCGAGCAAGGAATTAAAAACTGATTTGAAGAAACAATGACAGAAAACTTCCCTAACCTGGCAAAGGAAATAAATATACAAGCCCAGGAAGTGCAGAGTCCCAAACAAGATGAACCGAAACAGGTCCACACCAAGATAGATTATAATTAAAATGTTAAAGATTAAAGATAAAAAGAGAATCCTAAAAGCAGCAAGAAAAAGGCAACTAATAACTTATAAGGGAGCTCCCATAAGACTATCAGTTTATTTCTCAACAGAAACTTTGCAGGCCACAAGGGATTGGCAAGAAATATTCAAAGTGATGAAAAGCAAGCACATGCAACCAAGATTACCCAGCAAAGCTATCATTTAAAATCAAAGGATAGAGAGCTTCTCAAACAAGAAAAAGCTACAGGAATTCATCACCACTAAACCAGTATTACAAGGAATTTTAGAAGGACCTCTTTAAGATGAAAAGAAAAAGATAAAAAATATGAATAATAAACAATTACTTTAAATATAAATGGTTTAAATGTTCCAATCAAAAGATAGGGGGCCTGAATAGATAAAAAACGAACAAACAAACAAACAAAAAAACCTAACATATGCTGCCTGTAAGAGACTCACTTCAGATGGAAAGACACACACAGACTGAAAGTAAAAGGATGGAAAAATGATATTTCATGAAAATGGAAACAAACAAGTAAACTTAGGGTAGCAATACTTACACCAAACAAAACAGACTTTAAAACAAAGGCTGTAAGAAGAGACAATGAAGGGCCCAGTAATCCCACTTCTGGGTATATATGCGAAGAAACCCAAAATGCTACTTCGAGGGAACATGTGTGTCCACATGTCCATTGCAGCATTGTTTACAATGGCCAAGATGTGAAGGCAGCCTGGGTGTCCGTCAATGGATGAAGGATAAAGGAGGTGGTACGTAAATACAATGGAATCTTGCTCGGCCAGGGAAGGGAATGGGTTCTTGCCGTCTGCAGCAGCACGGATGGACCTGGAGGGGGTTGTGCTAAATGGAGTGTCAGACTGAGAATGACAGACGCAATGTGAGTTCATTTATAAGTGGAATCTAAATAACAAAATACACATCAGAACAGAAACAGACTCATAGATACAGAGAACAGTTTGATGACTGCCAGATGGGAGGGGGTTTGGGGGTGGGGGTGAAAAAGGGGAAGGGATTAAAAAGTACAAATTGATAGTTACAAAACAATCATGGGGACGTAAAATACAGCATAAGGAATATAGTCAATAATATGGTAATAACTAGGTATAGTGCCAGGTGGGTACTAGACTAGTCAGGGAGATCACTTCTTAAATTATATAAATGAATGTCTAACCACTATGCAGCCTGTACACCTGGAATTAATGTAAAATAATATTGAGTATCAAAATACATTAATCAAGTGTAAAGAAATCCCCTGATTTTACTCTAGAACATTAGAATAGCTGAGCTAATTTTAATTTATAATATTGTGTAATGCAAAAATAGGACAGCAAAAGTTCTCATTTGCTTTAATGTGCTACTTTTTTTTAAAACAAAAGCTATCAAAGACCTTAAAAGGTTTGTGTCTGTGGACTAATATGTAAAAATTAAGGACTAATTTTATAGTTACATGATCGTATCTATTAAATAAAGATTTTTAATAAGAGAGGTAGTTAAAAAAAAAAGTGCTGTGTTGCTTATCGCGATGCAAAGGGACTTTGTGCCTGGGCGTAGAGAGGACCTCGAGCAATGGGACATGGCCCTGCCACTGAACCAGATGCTCTCTGAGAAAATTTCCAACCATCTCATCTCTTCTCAGAGTCCTCCAGATTAACTGTTTCATTTGTTTAGTTAAAAAAAAAAAAAATCAAATAAAATAAGGAGTTAAGCAATTTTTCCAAATCAGCATTTCTCAGGGTAAAAAAATAAAGCTTATCTGTCAGATATTACGAAACATTGAAAAGTCATATTACTGTTGCAGATTTTAGTTCCTAAATCATGAAGGAAATATGCTATTGCTTTTCATTCTGACGGTCCACCTGCTACTTCTATAAAGAGAATATTTAGAGAGCTGATGGGGAATTTACGAGCAGTTTAAGCTGATTTCAGACCTGTGCACTGTTGTTGGCCAGTGATTCTAAGGTACCTCCCAGCCTATCCCAGGAAGCAGCACCAGGGAACTTCTTAAAAATGTAGATTTTGGGGCTGCACCCCTGATCTGCAGAACCCGAGACTGTGGGGATGGCAGCCAGCACACCTGTCCTAACAAGCCCTGCAGGTGATGCTCGGCTGAAGCGTGAGACAGTAAGATGGCAGGTGGCCACCTGCATGCAGGTATTTATCTTTTACGTACTGGAGTCAATGTTCAACCGGAGTTTGAAATTAATGCTTTAGTTGCATGTACGTCAACTCTGGTTTCACCCAGTGACATTTTGTGACAAAACAGTTTATTTCACATGACACCTTGTCGTTCACTGTGGATTCTCAGCATGGCCATAACCTTCTTAGTTAAGTTTTCTAAAGGGTTCAATCATGTCTTAACGTGTAATTAGCACTTTGTATATGGCTGAGGTATTTACCTGTCTGAACTCATATTTGCCTTTACAATAGCCCCGCGACATGGGGGCCACTATAATATTTAGGCACGCATGTGTTCATCAGAAAACAGTTTATCACTGTACCTCAGTTATTTGTGTTAAAGAAAAAACTAAGAAATACCAATTTGTTTAGAAATAGATAATACAAATAATTCAGAGATCACTTCCATCTGTTTCTACCACAAAGAAAACCGTTAAACTAAGAAACTATTTTTTATGTCTTAAGTATCACAACAGATCATTTTATCATACTTTGTCAAGATTTGAAAAATACTGGTCCCTTCAAAATTAGAAACGATCTCTATAAATCCGAAAACTTAAATTAATGAAGGTCAATAATGATTATAATGCGACTGTGATTTAGAAATAACAGAAGTGTAACATACCTAAGTAACATATACATAATGCACGTTTAAATCTTTAAAATTGTTTTAAAGGAAAAACATCTAGACTATAGGACTAGATTCTGTCTGTATCCACAGGTTATATTACTTTGAAACACTCCCATCTAGTGGTCCAGTGTTTCAATTACACCTTTTATTAAAACAGTAAAATAATAAGATTCTTCCAAAGTTTAACTTCATTGAAGAGGCTGTTTTGGTATTTTTAAATTCATTTTAAAACATAGTTAATTCTCATACATTACATAGGAATTTATTGTTTTATAATATAAACATTTCCTCCATAAATTACAAACATTAAATTACCATAATCATTCTAACATATATTGAATTAAATACATCATTAATTATGAAATGTATAATTAAATATGCAATACATATAATATATATACTGTGTTGCACTAAGCCTTTGTATGGAACTAAGTGAAGTTTGCCCCCACAAAATTTGTACTGATTCTTATAACTAGAATTGCAGAGTTTACAAAACTTTAAAAAAGCTTTCTTTCCAATATCGGAAGAGAAGGTTTGGTATCAGCTCAGAAAAAAAAATGTTTTTCTTCTGTGATCAGGTCTGCTGTGCACAGTTTGTGTTTTTGTTGTGGTGACCGTATATATTTTTTAATTGAGGTGTAACTGACAGATGACATTATATTAGCTTAAGGAGTACAGATAATGATTTGATATTATATATATATATATATATATATATATATATATATATATATATATATATATATATATATATATATATATATATATATATATATAGTGAAATGATCACCAGAATAAATCTAGTATATTCCAAATATATAAATATTTAAGAAATGTAGAAGTCAGGTCAATGGGTTTTGGTAAGTAGATTAGCTTTTTTCTCTCACTAACATTTGTTACATTGTTTCCCAGTTGGTGCTTTGCTCACTCTTTTACCCAAACGCATATTTATTTGGGATTTATTACACGCCGGGGCCAATTCTGGGGTCAGAGTTGTGAACAAGACAGAAAAGGTTGCTGTTCTCATGGAGCTTACAGTGCTGGGAGCAGAGAAGAAAAGAAATGACAGAAGAGTATAAATTAATACAGTGACAGTTGCTAGGAAGAAACAAAGGTTAATAACGGCCTGACTACATTAGCGCTGATCCTCAGAAATGTCTTCTCTGCAGAAGTGACCTTTGACCAAACCATAAGCCAGTTTATACAAGATTTGGGAGAACGTTCCAGACAGAAGGAACGGTGACTGCAAATGGCACTGGGCGGGGCGGGGACTTCCTGGGCTCCCGAAACAGAAGGTGGGAGCGGCAGAAGCACGACTTTGTGGGGACGCGCAGGCCAGTGCTCACGTGGTCCTGGGCTCAGGTGTTTGGGCTACTGGCTGGATGCAGGGAGAGACCACTGCTACAACCCGACTTGTGCTTTATAAAGCTCACTGGCTTTGTTTTGAAGACCAAGAGGAGGGGAAATGAAGCGAGAAGACCCACCGTAGGACAGACGCCTACTCGCTGCTTTAGGATGGCAGTGGTGAAGAGGGAGTGGGCGGTTAGACAGGAGAGGATTTGAAACACTCTGGAGTTAGATCTGGTGGGAGGTAATGCAGAGTAACGCGGGGCAGAGGACCTGGGAAGGACCGTAAGGCTTTGGCTTAAGGAACGAGATGGTGATGGGTCCCTCGCTAACATGGAGGACACAGGAGAGAAGAGTTCGGGGCAGACGAAGACTTCTTTCTGCACCTGTGAGCACCTTCTCACATGCACTCGTTTGGCACCTCTCCCCCGGGACTCTCTTTCTTTAACAAACAATAATGTGTGTGATGCCAGTGGAGCCTCTGCCCCTGCAGGACGTCTGGACTCAGCAGACAGTCAGAGCGGTGACCAAATCACCACACAGGACAGACACGGCCCAGGGATTCGGAAGCAGGACACAGAAGCCATCTGCTACAGTCGTGTGACAGCGACAGAGAGAAGAAGGGAAGATGGGAAGCTTCATGGGGTCAGGCCATGCAGGACGTGGACGAGGAAGTGACAATTTTGTCATCACCGTAAGAGCAATGGAAAGTCATTGCAGACAGCCAGAGCCAGGAGGACGCATAACCAAACCAGCCTTTGAGACGTACCTCTCAGTATAGTGGGGGACGGACGGAAGGGGAGCCAGCAGACAAAGCAGACCAGGGGCAGGCAAGTGGCCCAGCCCGTGTACTGGTGCAGAGCTCTGGGTTGGTCCAGGAGACACGCAGGCCACCACACGGCCGGAGGTAGTGACGGACCGAGCATGGGGGATGGAGAGGCCACCTGTGCAGGACACACCCCGGGACACGGCTGCTGACCTGGCTGGAGGCTGCCCTGGGCAGCTGTGGGTGGGTGTGAGCAGGTCAGGAAGAGGAAGCACATGCTGGCGTTGAAAAACTGAGTCTGAGATCCTTCAGACGTCACAAGAGAGGTGCCAGGTGGGAAATCATACATCCAGGCCTCAGGTCTAAGGAGAGTCCTGGGCTAAAAATCCCTTCAGGTCAGCTGTGTGCACATGACCATACAGCCCTGGAAGGATCCGACACGTTAGGGAGATGCTGGAGTGGTAAAGAGACCAAGGGTGAGTGTACAGAGAACCACGGGGGCCAGCGAGGCTGGGCACTGCCCCTCCTGGAGAACTGCAACACGGAAAATGACCATGTGTTTCAACTGCTGCTTTTGGGGTTGCACCCCTTCAACGGTTCACATACATACAGTGTTGACTGTTTTCCCACATATCTAAAAACCACGAAGTTTCTAAACACCATCAGTAAGTCAGCTCTAAACCCCAACTCACCTTTCTTTAGCATTTCTAAGGGAATACGGAGGCCAGTGTGACGACTGTCGGCCTGGGTCTGGGACTCAGGCTGCTCTGCTTTAATTTCTGTCTCTAGGCCACGTTGGTCACACTCACCAGTGACTCACGCACCGTGTGCCCTACGTCTACAAACAGAAGATTGTTTTAGAGGTTAAATGTATGCAAAGGGCTTAGTGCACATTAAACACTTTATAAAAAAAATCACAATTTTCAATCGATTGTCTGCTGAGCCAGACTGGGTGTCCCAATTACCCACTAGCCTCATTTGAAAATGTAGCATATTGGGCATTTTCTTGAAAAGTGAGATTTCTGCATTGTTCTAAAAGCAACCAGGTGAATATACATTCATCTTACTTTGACATTAATCATAAGTATAGAAATGATTGACATATTACATTTTTAATGTTAATGGTATTAAACGGTCTATTGTGAATATAGCCATTCAAATCAAAATATGTTTTTATACCTCATTTATACTTTCTCAATTTATACTTCCTGATAGATATTCCAGGAGCAGAGGCAGTTGACGATAAGGTTGATATGTAATTTCTGATTCTTCTTATCTGGATAGAAAAGAATACAAACATTTTTAGAGTACACGAAGTCAGACTTTTATTTGGAAAGTTGAATTTCATGTACAGTGAAAATATTTTTAAACCATACATATTCATAAGCATCATACAAACATCACCTACAACACAAACACATTTTAATAAAGTTCTACTGTGAATATTAATCTAAGTCAGAAAAGAATAACCAAGTAAACCAGCTTTACATACCTTTTATCTCTTTTGACGACGTAATTGAATAACTTCAGATACAAAACAAAGTAAGCTTTGGTTCCACACTCCTTGTTTCACTGCAGGAACTTCACCAGGCTACACACTACCACAGATTACAAACCCAGTCCCTTTAGAATCAATTCGGAATCGGTACAAGGACCATATCGTAATGGCACGTAAACACATTTAGGGTTTCAATCAGCAATTATGCTTTAAGTGCTTAGAAAAACACACCAACGTTTCTCATTATTGGTCTCTCTTTAGCTCATCTCTTCCATGAATATAAAATAGGAAAAAAATATCATTTGAGACTTCCAGCATAATTTCATTGTGCTTTACATTTTTATAAACATGGGCACATCTAAAATATCAGATGCCTTCATACCAATAGAATAAACCCACCAAATTCACATTTTCTTATAAATACACATGCAAAATCAGTGAAGAACACTTTTGTATAGCAAAGACCCTGCTTAATTTTCATCTGATTAAGTAATTTTTGATGGCATGTGAAAATTGCACTGCTCATTGAACAGTAGATTTATTTCATTTCCTGTAGATTTGTTTTCCTATAAAAATATATTTATGTGCTCACAGGAAAAAAATTATGTTGGTGTGTGTGGGGTGACTTTTCGATACATCATTAGATAATAGGTTTGTTTATGAAGTTAAAAGGCATCTTAGCTTTTATCATCTTCAAATTTTTCTTCATACAAAAAAACACCCTGTGACAAAGATAAGGTAACTGAGATAACATTAGCACTTTATAGTTGAGACAGTCTGAAGCAGAGGGGACAAGCAACTTGCCTAAGGTTTTATGTACAAAGTCAGTGTCGGAACCAGGGAAAGACTGGGCTTTCCCAACCCTCGGGCAGCTCTCTAGGGAGTCATTCCACCAACAGTCCTTGAGGTTATACACAATCTACTTCATTAAAATAATATCGACAGTGGACCAGCCAAAGTGGGGCATGGACCCATTCCTTCTGAGCAGACGGTTTCCGGTAGAAGCCACATGGTACTGAGAAAAGGGACTAGAGAGAGACGGCCAAAGGCAGTTGTCATGCGAGCTTATGTTTCATATCCGTTAGTTTTGGCCACTCAGAAAATATGAGCAGGACATCTTGTTACCCAGAGGATACATCCAAGATCGAGGAAAAGCAGACATTTCATTATTGTGTTAACTTCTAACTTAAAGACTATTACATTTATAATAAATCTGCTCCTAATGATTTTTTGAGACTCTTGCCAACTTACAGGATTCTCTTAAGACCTTTCTGGCTGATGGCAACGAGAATAATCGCGGAACTAAAGTCGAAAGGCCCAGCCTTGGCCTCACCACTAGCTGGGCACCAGGAATCCCTTCTAGACAAGTCAAAGCATGGCCTTCCTCCCTCCAGAAACGCTGTTACTTAGAAATCAGAGGAGGTGAAGCGACAGGGGCACTGGTGGGTGTGTGGTTCCCACACTCAGCGGGTGCAAACCAGGGTGCCCTCCCCTACTGGGAAAACGTACGTCGGGAGTGTGGTCAAACCCTGACTCAAGAGGCATTGTTGACAAAAGACATTCACCTGCTACCTATTTATGCATTCGGACATGGGTTACTGTGTTGACCATTGCAAATAGCCCTAATTTTGGTCCACAAGAAATAGAGTGGGCTACTGAAATCAAAGTTAAGGATTTCACAAGATACGCCCATAGCTACAGTTCAAAAAATAAAGTGAAGTCTGCAAGTCAACTTCACTTAAACATAATTAAGAATTCTGTGGTAAGGTTAAAAAAATGTTTCCATAAAACGAGAAGTTGTACACTGAATTTTACTGACATGCATGCACAATCCTTCCTACTATTTCTAAACCGTTTCCATGTACAATTTTAGAAGGGCTAGTAGACCACATGCCAGGAGATAAATTTCCTGAATTTGCACTGACATTACAGAAGGAGAACACAGAAGAACACCCCGCTCTGAAGATGTTTAAAATGGGATCTAGGCAAACATATGTACAGGAACTTCAACTGTAAACAGCTTTTCCTTGGGGGTGCGGTAGCAGTACACACAAACAAAACTTATTTTGAAAAACCGGAAAACATTTCCCCCAATATTTATATGATATTTTATTTTGAGGCTGTTGGAAAAGCAATATAAGAACAATATCCAAATGTGTTGTACAAAGTCTCCCCCTGGGGATCTCACGCTATTGGGGGCCGCTCTGAAATGCTAGAAAGTGGTATCTTATTATTTACTCTAGCTGCACAGACACTCCTGTTAATGTTGTCTCACATCCAAATAAAACACATCTATACTTTAAATTGTGTAAATATAATATGTACAATGCATTCATGAAATCTATGTGCATACCATTATATAAACACAGAAAAAAGGGAAAGCGGCCAATTGAGAAACGGCGATTCAAATACACAGAGTTATCACCTGCCGGCACCATGAAGAACTCATGCGTGTTCTTGCACAAGATAACCTTCCAACCACTGCTGTCTTTGCAGCTGAATTTAGTCCAAGAAAAATCCAAACAAACAAAGGCCTTTGCAGATGCCGTAACTGACAGAAATAAATGATTGGCGTTGAAACTGAAGAAGTTAGAACTCTGTTTGAACATGACTGTTCCGGGCAAATAGTTAGAGCTCAATAAATACCAGCTGACTGCTTACCTAAGAGCTACCAAAAATTTAAATAGTGCATTTAGACTGCATGTGTTCAAGGAGCGGTCTTCATGAGACATTTGTGTTCCTCTTACAGTTTAAATAACTGTTGGCTTACCATCTTTTAACCTGTCGGGAAGCTAAGTCACTCTGACCATTCTCAGGCTGACACAGGTGTGCACACAGGGGACAGGAGGGCGTCACGAGTGTGCAGGACCCTGGGGAGCCCTCGGAGGTGAACTTTGGATTCAGTTGAGGTGACTCTAAACACAGGATTTGTGTTGCGTTCTGCATTTCAGCACCTGACAAAAGCCACAGGCCTGTCGTGCCCGCTTTCCTTTCCAAGGCAGTGCCGTTTTCCTCCACGCGACTGCAGGCTGCTGGCATCTGGATGGACTCCTCTGCCCGTGTGTTTCTGTCCCTGCGTGAACGTCCTGCCCCCTCCAACAGGCCAACACGGGAGGCTGCCACGCATGCCGCGTTCATGCTCGAAGAGGGAAGGCTGCTGAGGAGCTCGTGTTGCTCTCCACAGACGCCTTCTCCTTAGAGCCTGCGTACGCGCCGATGAATGAGCCGTCTTCACCAAACAGGCCCTGCTCGCCCTCTCCATACTCAACTAAGCTGTCAGCACTTTCTGTGGCCTGGATGTCCCTGGTAAGGGACCGAAGGCTTCCTTTGAGAGGTTTCTCATCACTGTCACTAGAAAAGAGAAAAGGAATCGTTCCACAAAATCTGACATGAGACATGTGCATGAAGCAAGAATCAACACGAGTGCAAACAGTCTTGTAATTTTCAGGATATTCACGTTAATATTGAAGACACATAAACGAACCCAAAGTGACACTCCCACCAACACGTTTAAGGCGTCCTCACCGGTTGGTGTCATTCGGAGTAACTGAGGAACTATGCTCATTGTTCACAGGACTTCTGGTTCCCTTACCGCTGGGAGCTTCCGTGGGACCTACAGACATTCAACGTGCTCATCCATGGAGGAGAAGCGCTGCTACCTTGGCTTTCATGAAACTTTGGAACTGAGGCACCAAGTCTTGACTTTCTGTCTTTACCTGTGATCCTGTATGTTCCCCCAAATCCTTCCAAAAATTTACTTTTGTTTAGGTTACTCAATCTAACTCTGTTTCCTGTAACCAAAGGGTGTCCTCTGATACGTTTAAGAACTCAAGATTTGTTAAATTTAAAAAGATGTCTGGCATTTTTAGAACATAAACACCATGAGCATCCTATATTTATGGTTTGGGTTCTACTCTTCGGCAAAAGCAGCTCTGAGTTAGAAAAATGTCTACCTAATGTCATGGTTTTCTAAATTCCTGCTGAAACTGTTTTTTTAAGTACCAATGACTAGATATCACACTGTAAAGTCGTACACCAAATTAAACAATTTTATAAAGCTTAAAAAATGAACCTAAGAAAAGAATTATTAGACTGTGCCTAGCACTTTCTAACGTGTGGAGTCACCAGCTGCTCACCGAAGGTCCCGTCCCCAGTGTTCTGCAGGTATGGCGGGACGGCACCCCCCTGCCTTCACACCAGCATGTGATTCACTTTGGCCAAAGAAAAGGGGGGAGGGGTGCCATGTGTCACTTCCGAACCAGTGCTCAGTTCGCCATGTCCTATCCCCCGCCGTGGTGGTCTGAACACGTCCCTGCCAGCCAGTGTCCCTAAGTAACGAAGACGCCCAGCACACCGTGTCGGACACGTGACTAGACAAAGAAAATGATTTGGGAGCTGTTTTTGACAGAAGCGTAACTCAGGCTGTCCTGACTGACTCGGTCACTGGCTGCACAATTGAGCTTCTACAGTTATAAAAACAGCAACAAAAAACCCAAGATGGTGGTGACAAAACCATTAGGAGAAGCTAAAAGAATGAGAATCATGGCCATGGGGCCCAGCATCCAGGAAGGCTGCCTCATGAAACAACGTGGAGATCAGATCATTTCCTGGTGAGCGTGTCATTTAGGGAAAGTGGGTGGAGACATTAACTACTGTGAGGTGGCAGGTGGGGCTCGGGGGACGACTTCACCTCTTTTGAAAGAGGGGTCAGAGCATGACAGACGTGTTTTTGAACACGGCACTGTCTGAGTTTTCTTGCCTATAAAATTGAGTAATACTTGTCTTTCAAAAGTATTTTAAACAGTCGCTGTAGGTTCCCAACGGCCACAGCCTCCTGAACTGTGAGCCACAAATTGTAAATTCCCACGTCTTACTTGTTCCCCTGTAATGCTCCTTACTCTGGAAAGAAACTGATTTTTCAAGAAACGTAAAAATCTAAAGAGAACGCTTGCTCAGTGGAAGAAAGAGGGATATGTCCAGAGCAGTGAGAGCCTCTGCCGAAGCTCAGATGTTTGCAGTTAGTCCAGGACAGACACTCGGACTACACCAGGTCACTGGTTCCAGGGATGGGCCCAGGGACGGGCCAGGCGGTCGTTGATCTGACAAGGATTCTGGTGTGGCCGCTGCTAACGCCACGTAAGCTCGGGAATGGCAGCGGCTGTGTTGCCTGCAGTATACAGAGGACGAACGGAAATGATGGCATCCCAAGCCAGAAGCGTTAAAGAATGGACAGGGGGGAGGAAAGGGTGAGAGGAAGAGAGCAGGACAGTGAGAAGGTGACACACCCGAGAGCTACGTGCCTCACAGCTGATCGCATGCAATTTCTCCCACTTTTACCTCCTCCTAAGGCAGTCACAGAGCCCAGGGGTTAATGACAACACACGCTTTTTCCACCTCTAAGACAATGTTCTGTGTTTTGGGATGACCCTTTTCCAGACTTCCTCCTAGGCAGAAAGAGCGGCTCCTCTTCGCTGTGTTATTCTGTTTAACTAACTACAGTTACTGGCATACAGAAGTGTTATGCTCTGTAGACCAGATTCACCTCGGGGACAGGGTGACTTGTTCACCTTGGTAGGTGCACACAGTACATGTTCAGGCACATGACTCCATCACAACCTGGATTCGTAATGAGCAAGCAGAAGAGTGACTGCAAGATGTCAGCTCCCCAGAGAGATGGTCAGTGCCATTCGCCGGGTGCACCGGGCTTCAAGGATGCCCCGAGGCCTCTGCCCGCCTCGCAGGCCGCCCGCCCCACTCACAGAGGGCTGGGAGCCATCACGAAAGGCCTGAGGTTTACAGGATGTTCTTTATAGAAGAAACCTTCTTTGTGCTTTAGCTCACGGCCTGATGACCGTGCCGGACGCACGGCAATGGAGCGCACGCTCACCTGTAGTCACCAAACGTCTCATCCTTCCCCGACTGACCTTCCGGGTCTGGGTGCAGGTCTTCCTTTTCTTTCACTGAAGGAAACAGAGGAAAAAGGAACGCAGATAATTTTAAAAACGTGTGAGCTGTGCTACTGGGAGGTGGATGACCGCTGAGAACAGTGCTGCTCGCTTTTTGGCACTAGTGAGTCAAGTTGTTTTGTTTGTTTGTTTGTTTTTTTATGGTTGTATCTACAATCCATCAGTTTCCTCTTCAAGGGGTAAAAGGATTGTCTGGGTCCTGCCTTTGTCATCAGAGTTCCACACTTGGCAGTTTCCTGCGACTCAGCACTGCACGGATGACAAGACTTCCCTCAGAGTGATACACGGCTGTGGCCCCTTCAGGAGGCCCGAGGCGGGACTCACCTTTTACTGTCCTAACCTTTGTGAGGGTGCCACTCGCGCATATCAGCTCAATGTCATTAAACTAAAGAGAAGAAGAGCCAACCATTTGGCTGGGCCTCGCTCTCTTACTCCAAACTGCCTCCGTAATCAGGGTATGCAGCTCAGTGGTGACATTTCCACTAGATTGTTCCTGAACATTGGGACTCAGGACCAGCAGGCCCTGGCCTCACTCACTAGGAAATCTCCAACAGAACACCTTCCCACGGCACCTCCACTGTTTGCAGAGACGGGGGGAGTCTCTCAGCTGTCCTACAATGGGAAGTGGTGACCTTTACTTTTAAGGGGGACGCTCCAGCAGCATTTGGATAGGACCACGCTTCGCGATGGCCGTTTGTGGGGGATACTCCAACAGGAATGCTAGGTCTCCATAAAGCTCCCAATTAATCACCTGGAACATTCATTTGCCCTTGTGAATCTAAGTCATAACAATTCAGTCGTCACAGGGGAAAATGAGATAATTCCACAGGAAATCTTCCACGTAATTTTACAACAATTTAGAAATCACGCTTGTTTGTTCAATATACATAAGTATTTGCTAGATGAATCATAAGTCAATGAACCTTCACCCATCTGAACATCATCAAAGTCATAGCTAACAGTGGGATCTAAAGCTTTCCCCATATACAAGCATCATGCGTACTAAGAAAAACTAATAATAGCAACAACACTATACACATATCTGAAACAGACAATAAAGTTGGAAAGTGAATGAAATGAAAGGGAAGGCAACCATTATACCAACTAGGATGGCTTTTATTTATTTGTATTTTACGTACCGTTAGTTCGGGAGGCAGTGCAGCAGCATATGTTGTGGGTGTAAGAACTGCGTCCCCAGCAAGACATAACTCGCACGCAGGTGACGACTAGCGGCGCCCGTGCCATTCAGGGGCGCGTGCAAGAAATGCCCGGGCCATGGAGGTAGAGAGGCATGCTGCAAACGGTGCCTTCTCAAATATACGTGTGCCCCCTACTGAGTCTCCTCAACATCTCTGATGTTTTACAAACCAAAATAAAAGCCTGGAAGTACTTCAGTCTCACTAGAGACTATTTTAAGTACCACAAACTGGTCAGCAAACTGGACGTAATACTCTAGAGCACCTATCTGGTTAGTTAATATAGGAATAATTGTTCCTCTTAGTCCATTGTGTAGCTAATGTGCTAATATAAATTTGACTTAAATGTGTAACTAAAAAAACAAGAGCTGTCTCTGAAGTGTGCCTCCTAGAAAATACTATTGCCTAAATTGAAAGTCATGTTGAAAAACAACTTGTTTGCAGCTTTCTGTTTCATGCCCCCATGAGTGGAATCATGATTCTTGTCCTTTTCGGTTCGACTTATGTCACTTAGCATCACCCTCTCAGGGTCCGTCCATGTTGTCTCAGGTGGCAGCGTTCCATGTTTTCATGGCCGAGTAATATCCCGCTGTGTGTATGTACCCCATCCTCTTTATCCAATCATCCACTGAAGGACACTTAGGCTGCTTCCATGTGTAATGTTACCCCAATAAATGTAAAACAGAAAATGAAACCACTTTACCTGAGTACTTCCCACCTCTGTTCCTCTTCACAAAGCAAACCGTTAACAGCGTGAGTGTGAGGAGGGCAACGGCGCACATCAACCCAATGAACCAGCCCTGCGTGGCGATGTCGTCATATAAACCAGCATATTCTGCGGCACAAAGAGTCACAGGCTGAATGTCAGAAACAGTCACTGGGATGATGCCCCTTTGGGGACAATTAAACGTCACTTTTAACACACAAAATAGCATCAGTTTTATTTCTCCTTTGAGCAATCCTCAAGGGAATGTGACATGAAGGACATTTGGGAGAACACATACAGATTGCTTATCTTTATTTAGGGAGGGCCCTCTCTAGATGCATTTGGTTCTAAGGACGGAAACCAAAGAGGAGAGGGCAGCAGGTCAAGTTAAATAAGCAGCAGCGGAAGCAGAGGCACCCTGGTTATATGCAGAGCAAGGCGTCTCTGTGGTTTGATTTTCGTTTTAGTTTCTGTTATTCACATGTGTTAATTAGCGGGAGATATCTTTAGGCAACTACTCTGGCCAAAATAATATGGGAAGGTGGACGTTTGGAGAACATTCTTTGCTTTGATAACTTTAAAAGGCTATGCTGAAATAAACTGAAAATATTGTTTTCATGGGCATGTACTCAAGTTTTTACCTTTAACACAGGAAGTACGTGCAAGCTAACCGCCTACAGAACACAGACGGCTTCTAAGGCTGCCCCACACGAGATCTCATTTCTCACCTCTCCCTCTTGTCTCAATTACATCTTCAAAAATGCTATTGTTATCAACCCAGCTCTTAGGCAACACGCGGACTATGGGTTCGGCTCCTGGCTCAAACGCCTCTACTGGGTGCATCTTTCGAGTAACATTTACTCCTTCTGGTATCTTCCCGATACTTTTACCTAAGAAATGTACACAGTTAAATCATATAAACTGTAATCACTGAAAAGCAGGACATGAAAAGTAAAAAATATATTGTTATTTCAGATGAATAAGAGCCGCTGGTGGCATTTTTATTTCCTCTTGAATTATCAAGAGAACAATAAAGTCAACATTTCAAGATTTTCTGTTTTAACATTCTGAAATGCAGTAAATAAAATGAATTTAATTCATGTCCTTTTAAGATGATATGCATGCTGATGAAATGGTACTACAAATCTGCCTGGTCACATGAATGGTTCAAAACCAAACACAGGCTTCAAAAAATTATATACAGTGCCATTTGTGAAATCTGAACTTTCCCAAAACCTATATCAGGAAATTGAACATGGCCATGTGGCTTCTAAATGAAAGCATGTGACACCTTAATTGTGTATTATTTCTTTTTGCATTGATCTTTTCTATAAATATTGATGGAAAAGCACCATGATATGGTCATATATTAAATACATTAGATTTGTAGAATGTAAGCTACATAAAATGCAGGTTTATAGGAACATGTAAATGAAATGCACTGAGATTTCTGAAAGTGCTATGAGAAATTGATACTTTTCTAAAAAATGAAAAACATGAATATGCCACTATATTAATTGTAGAATCTCATAGTCTCAGATAAAAATGAGTCAAGTGTAATTAAAAGGTACATTTAATTTCTGATCTTGAAACAAAATATCTAAAATATTTTCTTAGATATTTTGCTAAGAATCAACTCAACAGAATAAATATAAACCAGACAGTGCTAAAAATTTATACTGAAGATAAAATATATTCCATGTTGAGAATGCTAAGGGTTCTGAAACTTTGTTTTAAACGGGTACATCATGTTACATGTTAAAAAGTAGTTAAAACTTTTTACCCTAGACTAGAAGTTGATTCTATAGTTACTGATAACAAAATGGCGCCATGGAAAAGTCAGCCAGCCATGTTAGTTGAGCAAAGCCATTAAGATCGCACACCGCTGAAACAGAGTGCAATTAATTTTGTCTTTGAAAAACAAAAACAGTAATATAACTAAGTAGCGTAAGCTTTTGAAAACAGAGCAAAGCAAGGGTTTTATTCAAACCAATAATAACACAAGAAAGAATATTTCGAATTAACTCCATCTGTTTGTTCCTCCTTAGATTATGGAATGTGAAGCCCCTGAAAATCGGAGTGACAACTGAACATAATCAGAAAAAAATGCTTATATATGAAATCTCATTCTCTGAAGAAATACCAGATGACCTTAGAATGCGCTATCTAGGCAGAGCACAGAGAAGAAAGACACACAGGCATAGATTCCGAGTGGTACAAAAGTTATCAATTATAGAGCATTTAGTGATATCAACATGTGTCTCCTCAATGAAAAAATAAGTATTTTTCTTTTTTCAAGGATCACACTGAAATCCTTGGAATCACGGGGAAAGGGATTACAGCTTCTTTCCTGCAACTACAGCAAGTCATGCCTATGGAAGGGAAATCAGAGTCAACTGGGGAGGGGACAGCTGCTGGAACACTGAAAATGCAGATTCCTGGAAAAGAGCAGAAACATACAAGTAAGTGACATTTTCAAATGACTGATCCATACGACAGTGAAGACAATTCTGTGAGACACTCAAGCACAACAGCTACACCTTTAGTTTGAGGGAAAGCTGTAGCATTATGTGTGAAATCACACACGGAATTTTCCATCTTCTAAAAACAACCTGTCAGACATGAACGTAACTGAGTCTAAATTTTCCAGCTATCGCCATTCATATCGCCATCCATAGCTGCAGTGAGGACGTGTTGTGAGACAGTGTTCCTACATGATGCCAGCTGGCGAGGATGGGACCAGCATGGCTTGCGCTGTGGTCCTGCTTCTATTTAAAGATCAGCTTTCTCCGTGCCTTAATCTCTGTTGTTAAAAACACAGGGGTTGAAATATTTAGATGATGGCTATTCTGACTCTGTTTCTGTGCACAGAACACATGGTGCCCGTTTGAACTCTTGAGAAGTGAAATCCTTTTAGTTACCAGAAAGCATTCAATTACCATCTTTAAACCTAACTTTTAGGAGTAGGTAAATGAGATCATCATGTCACTTGGTGTCTAATTCGTCCTTGGGAATAAACTATGGGCTTCCTGGGAGAAACTATTTGAATATATATATTTTTCCCATAAAGGGGAGTTCTGAGTATTTAGGGAAACTGAGGAAAACACAAGCCCTTCGTTATTTAGAAATGGAAGAACAATAAGAGGGAGAAACAGACTTGACAGCGAAGGTCAGAGCACAATCATTCACATGCAAACACACTGATTTCACAGTGATCCACAACCTCGAATGTATTTCAATGTATACTTTTTATAAATAACAGACAATTTCATTTTCCTGGTTACTATTTTTCTCTTTTTCCACGGCTTCTACCTTTTTTCTAATTTAAAATTTGGAAAAGCATCCAGAACAGTGTCTGACACGTGGTATATGATAAACAAATGAGCCTATTTCCCTCCTGCCACCTCCCATTTCCCCATTCTCTTCCTCAAGTATCTTTCAAAGTCTGGCCAGCTTGAACCTTACCTAAGGCCCTCGTTTTAACTTACTGGTTTGTACCCTCCTTTCCTATTCTACCTTCTTACTTCTCTCCTCATGCCCTGGTGATGTTAGAGAAAGCTTAGCAACACACTGCTAGAATCATAGTTGCAGAAATAATTTCGGAAGGGAAATGGCTCTGAGTTGGAAAAAAAAATTTTTAAAGTGCAACTGAATGAAGAGAATTGTACAAATGAAACCACAGATTCATGGGCCGTTTTCAAGCCAGTTATTTTATACCAATCCGTAGACAGTAGAATAAAATTGATAAATAAATCAGTGTGTATTTGAGTCAAGACGTGGCGGCGAAATGTATCAGATCAGCATTGCAGAACGTCTATATCTTGCAGGGCAAGAGACAAGTATTTTTTGTGTGGGGACATTCCCAAAAGGCAAATATCCTTCCACTAACCTTACAAATAACTTTATGACCGTGTGTCGCCCTATTTTAATGAAGTAAAATTATAGCTCCTGACCCGGCATATGCTAAAGCTATAGCTGGATTGCTGTGGTGTAGAAATCCGTAAATTGAGTCAATGTGAACTTTCCAAACAAGGTAAGTAAATTGTGCACTGACATCAGTGGAAAACAAAAGGCTGCCCAGACTGAGATACAGTCGTTTCTAATTTGCAAGGCGAGTACGTGCATTCCTTCCACAGCGTGGTTAAAATGGCAGGTGGGAACCATCCGGGACTTACCGCCGTCCCCTGTTGTGGTGCTCTCCTCAGTGATGGGCTTGCCGCAACCCTTCACTGTGCAGGCCCTCACGTAGAACTTGTACTTGGTCGTGGCGCTGAGGTTCGAGAGACGCCAGCTGGGCTTGGACGGGGTTGTAATGTTGATGTCATTTAGTTCTCCGATCTCATCAGTGTCATTTACTAAAGAAACAAAGAGCAATGCCTCACACTGCAGTCTCAACAATTCGAGTCACACTATCCCTTGCTTGAGCTTCTGTGTGTGCTTGAGGTGTGCAAGGCACTAACTATCCTGATTCTTCACAGCCGCCAACTTATTTAATTCTATGAGGCTGACATAATATTATGACCATAGCACACACGGTAAAGCTGAGCTTTAGTAAAAATAGTCACCCTGCCTACATTGAGAGCTAGTAATTGGCTCAGGGTGTCTTATAAATAAATATTAAAGGCATGTTTTCTGGTACCTATTAGCATGTTCTTTTTCTTCTGAAACAGATCTTGGTAAACCTTCTGGAAAAGGTGCAGTCTCTGTGGCCACAACTCGGCCACTGTAGTGAGAAACAGCTATGGACAAATGTAAACGAATGGACATGGCCATGTTCCAATCAAATGGTCTTTATAAGAACAGTCGGTGGGCTGGGTGTGCCTCCATGCCAGTTTACAAGCCCTGTGCTATCAGGAAGTATGACGGCCTACCAGCCACCATCAGACTGGCAGCCAAATCCTCACCCAAGGTGGAAATATTAACAGTTGCACCCAGTTCGAATGTCTACTTACTTATCTGGTACTGTAATATGTAGCCCGTTAAGTTTCCATTGAGCTTCTTAGGCAGGCCCCAGGATAAAGTAGCAGCGTCTTTATCGACTTTGACGACCTTGAGAAAAGTTGGCTGTTCGGGTACTAGAAAACACAAGACCAGGAACAAACACTCATAAATCGGTAAATTTTTAAAAAGGCCCATTAGTCATAACTTCTGATGGAAACTGAGAAGCTAATTCAGGAAATTCACAGTAACTGCAAATGAGGGAAGCCATGTTGAGCTCAGGGACTGAAAACCACCATGTGGGTGTCGTCCCAGGTGGCGCTCACCTCCTTCTGGTGTTTGGAACGTGTAGGGCTCACTCTCGGGCCCAGCTCCTTTGGAATTATAGGCTAAGATGGTTAAGCGAAATTCACTGAAGGCGTCTAGGGAAGGAACCATTCCATAGTTTCTCTGTCCTGAAAATCTCAGAATGTTTACTTCTCTGGGATGCGTTCTTCCATCGAGCAGACTTTTTGTTTTCCACCAATTTATCTGCAATGAAAACAGGAACCCTTTCACATATCACATATGTGGCTACAGTGGCAGAGTCTCTTTCATCTGCTACTGAAATCCATTCTTATTTGCAGGAAAGGTATTAATTCAACAACGAGAAGAAGAAAATCTATGACAAAAACCTGGTATCCTTTCAGATGTCCGTGGACTCTGTCCTTGGGAATTGTTGACCAGGTCACTTTAACCACCGTGCTGTTTATAATGTCCACCCCCTGGATCACCGGAGCTGTGTCAGGATCTGCGAAGCACGAGAGAATGATGAGCTTTTCATGAAATCCAAATGCGATTATTAGGGGCCTTTGCAAAGGCCGAGTGTTCACATGGTTCAACCTGCAGAAAGCACTTCTGTGAGGTCAGGTCCAAATGGAACCCAGACTGTCTCCTCCCACAGGAATTCCTCAGCCCAGGTGGGTTTCCAGGAGAGGACAGCCTGCACCACTCTGAGAAATGCCGCTCTCCACGCGGACACATGTTGGTAATGAAACATGAAATAGTCTGGGGGCTCGCTGCCTTTGGAAGCAGGTGAACTAGACCAACACTTCAAGTCAAACTACTTGGGAATGCTAGTCATCCATTATGACTACCAACAGCTACATTAACTGAGCATGTGTACGCGTCAGGCCCGGGCTAAGGGCCTGCGCTGGACTGGCCCACCCAGCCCTTAGACTAACCACCCCCCTTCCACAGGGGAGCTACAGCAGAGGAAAGAACCACAGCAGAGCAGCCGAGACTAGTATCTCAGGCCAGTGGCGTGTCCTGTGTAGTTTTATTCGGGTGGCAGAGTTTAGACAACAGGTGAACCAGGAGTTAGTCATTGCACATTCGACCTTCTCCTGTTCCTGGATCACGTGCCTTTAAACATTGGAAGAACGATGGAATAAGCCCCCCGCGTGTGACATGGGGCGCACTCTGCTTCCTCTCTCCAATCATCTATTTGCAGCAGCTATTATGGCGTAAGAATTTAAGAATATGGTTTCACCAGCACCTCAAAACTGCATGTGTGTGTGTATTAATAATTCTGTAACAAATCTGGGTCTGTCTCTCATCTGTTAGGAATGCTCCAGACCTACAGCCAGGGCCGGCAAGGCCGCAGAGGACTGTTGGGAGGTCTCTGACATGTGGGGGCAAATGCAACTGGAAATCTGCTGATTCCAGGGCTTTGGTTTTCAATATAGAAACGGCTTTACCGGGAAATTAAAGAAAAGTAAACCTTTCGACAGACTTCCTTACCACTCCATACTGATCGACCTCCTGCAGCCGACCCTACCACAGGAACCCCGAGTGACATTTCCTTGTGTGCCCACAGGCAGAGGGACAGTGCTCATAGAGAGAAGTGCGATCTGCCTGACAGACACTGCACTGAGTGGGCACTTACAGTCCTCCCCAGAGTAGAGAACCACGGACTGGGGCTCGGGGCCGGCACCCAGGCTGTTGGTGGCCTGGACTTGAACTTCATATGGAGCATAGACCGTGGGCGTCATCACCCGCAGGGTGTGGTTTGTGACGGTTTCCTCTTCCCACTCCACTGAGGCTCCCTGCGGCTTCCAGGTCACTCTGTACTCCAGCCCCGGTCCATTCTGCTCCATGGACTTCAAAGGCTAAAACAGAAGGCAAGACTCAGCTGGGTGATCACAGATGCGGGGAGTCGAAGATGGTGGCCAGCACCCTACGCGGCTAAGGAGTGTTGCAAGGGAGGGGTCGTTTCTTGGAGGATCTTAAATCCCCTCTTTGGTTTGGAAAGTTGTTAAAATTTTTGTCATTCTCTTTTCAAGTTTGAAAGTTCCTCTTTCAACCACCCCCACCCCCAAGTAGTAAGAACACCACCGTTTAGATGCCTGTATTACACCCTTGTGGTTAAAGCTAACTTTTCATATGAAAGAATTTACTAAGAAATTCCACACAGGGTTTTAGCTCTTGTTCACATTTTCCTCTAGGTGCCACATGTTCACTCCCAAAGACCTGGCGACCTAGAGGACGTGGCTGTGAGTTCCGTGGTTGTGAATGGGGTCCCCCATGATTTTCATCAGAACTCTCCTGCACCCAACTAGCTCCAGGAAGGAGACGGCATACATCATTTCATGTTTACACGTGAGTTCCCAGATGGAATTCCTGTCTGTGATAATTTCCCAGCTCCCTAACCATACTGTTCCTGTTCCTTTAAGAGAAAATACTCCCCCCCCAACCACACACACACTTCATTTAAACGTATAGGGAAATTTAGTGGGGGATTTCTACTATAGGAAATTGGTTATTTCCACTCTCATTTTTAATTGAGCAATACTTTAATTAAAAAAAAATAATGTGATGTCAGCCATTTTATTAATTTCACAAAAATAGGAATATGCATTTAAATGAAATCAGTTATATGAAATACATTAAACATGTGATTTTAGTCCTAGACTGTAAGGTCCACTTCTACAGGCAATAATTTTTTCTGTATACATGAGTGGTTCAGTGATGGCCTGTGTGTTCTTACAGAATTGCAATGTTTCTCGAGTCAATCTGGTTTATTAAAATACTTATTAGAGGCATTGGTTGGAATTGCGTGGAAAGCACAGTGTGGTAATACAAGTAAAGTAATTTCCAGTCTAGGTTTATTCCAAGGTGAACACCTGTGTTAGCTAGGAGAAAGAAAAGCAATGAAAGCGAAACAAAAGCCTGAGATTCCCATGGTTACTGGCTATGCTGGAGCTCAAAGGAAGTTTTACCCTCAGGTGTTTTTCTCTGATATTAATATAAATTCCCCAGTGGCTTCAGCACCCTGGCCAACCAGGCCACATGAGCTCTTAGATCCAGACCATACACTGCAATTATGACTTTCTTAGCCCCAACAACAAAAACGGTGTACAAATGATATTATACAATTTACACCTGCTTTGCTCCAAGGAGAACAGGTCCATTTGGTGAAGTTCTCTGGCAAAACTGAACATGAACTGTGCCACTGTAGGTAACACCTTTAAGAAAAGCTTATCTAAGTGTTGCCTGAACGTGGAGCCTGGACTCCTTGAATCAAGCAGCAATATTCGATTAGGTTTTCAGACAATGGACAACAGAACCTCAGCAAATACCCACACAGGCCCCCGACACAGGCAGGAGACCGGAGGAGACGAGCAGAGTAGGGAGGGAGGCCGCCAGGCGGGCCCCTCAGGAAAGCTGCCAGAGCACGAAAGCTCTAGAAAAGAGGTTCTTAATTTGGGGTCTAGGATTTCTAGATGGGTCCGTGGATGTCCTCCAAGGGACCTGAGAAGCCCATGAAAGTGTTAACAAAACTTCCCATGTTGACTTTGTTAGGAAAAGAGCCTATACTCCCACCGTATTTTCAGAGATCTAGGAACAGAGCAAGGTTATAACGGCTGATCTGGAAACTGGGCAGGTTGCCACACTGCCTAAGTTCATGTTAAAGCAGGACGATTTCCTTCTACTACTTGCAGTAGAAATAATAAAACCCAGGTCCTCTAGGAGTGAAATCACAGGACTGTGATCACATAAGCAGGTAAATGAAGAAGTTCCTGTTTGCCAAACATCAGTGGATTTGGGTTTTTCCGTTTTGTTTTTGTGGTTTTTTTCTTCTTCTTCTTCTTCTTCTTCTTTTTTTTTTTTTTCTTTTTTTCTTTTTTTTTGGTGTTGTTGAGATTAGAAATTTGCTATTTGAAACTCAAATTTAACAAAAATAAACTTATGCTTAAGAACAAAGGGAAATGTCAAACAAAAATCATCCTGATATAATTATTTAACTGATCAGTTTGCCGTGGGCTCTCAATTTCTGCTTAAAAGGGACAAGATATAGCATTTTTAACACTTAGAATGTGTGTGAGACAGGGCTCACTCCATTAAATGAAAAGTGGGTTTTAGAAGAGAATGCTAATTAAAATGACTAGTTCTATCAAGTTACATGTTTCACACCTGTTACTTTAAAAAAATTGTGTCTTTACTATTTAACATGACTGATTTATAAAGATAATTCATATACAGCAGAACATGAACTAAATAAGATAAACCAAAACTCATTTTTGATTGTAACATAAGGTTCCATTCACTTAGTAAGTGCACAGAGATCAATAACACACCAGGCTCTGCCCCTTATTTTGCTCTGAAGGATTTTTCATTAAATGGAATATTAGTTTATTTCTAATGTATTTGCTTATTGGCTGTCCCTCCACCTAGAACACATATCCCAGGACAGCAAGACTTCATGTATTTATTTTTTTACTGCCTATATAAGCCAAGGACCTCACAATGCATTACTTTTAATTGAATCACTTTTGATGCCAACACAAAAATCATAAAGCGAAAATCAGGGCTCTTCGTTGTTAACACTTTTGTGAAAGAGCAACTTTTTTTTTTTCTTTTATAGACAAATGTCTTCTCTGAGATCATTATGTTAGAGACCGCAGTTCGTTTCTAAGTCAGTCTCTGCAGGGGATCTGGTCATTCAGTGTCTGCTCGTCTACCTGGGAAAGGACCAGCATTTTCCTCCTGTCCTGAGGATACTCCATGCACAACAACAAACAATGAGCAAACATTCTTAAACTTCACTGGGTGTGCCTCTAATTATTAGACCTCTGGTGTTTTAAAATAATAAACACAACGGAACATAACATGAATGCAACCGTCAGTGTGTTCCAAACCGCTGATTCCGTCCATCCTGCAGTCAATTACTTACTAAATTATACACCATTTGCTCTTCAAATTATAAGCCCTTGTTTGGTGCAAGCCCATTAGCACAAGCAGAGGGCACTAGTAATCAGCCTTGCCTTTCTTTGGGGGCAAAAAAGAGTGATTTCTGAGTAACAGGAGCAGGAAGAAGGTCCGAAGAGGCCCACCCTCGTTCCATCACTCAGCACGTGGCACCTGGTGACATCAGTAAGTCTGGTCCAGCGTCTGAAGAGCAAGGCTGACACCACGAGCTGGGGCAGCTCCCGCAGGAGCGCTGAGGGTTAATGGGTGCGTGTTGGCAGAACACGGCACTTCTCTGAGGAACTGACCTGCTAACTACAGTGTCACTGTCATCTATGCAGTTACAACACCTCGCTTATGGCAGTGTCTGTGGAACTTAAAAGAGGATAAGACAGAGATGCTCGAAAAGAATAAAACACTAACCTAATTTCAGTCTGTAAGTTAATTAGCAAGAAATGTGGCAGCAACTACGTATGACCACAGATTCAAGGAAAGCATAATATTCTTGAACGCATTTAGTTTCTGTGTAGTACCTTTCTTTTTTTTTCAAATTTTAAACTTGTAAAAGTTAATTTGACTGAAATGGGAATAAAGGGTTAGTGTTGATATGAAAATATTAACTATTTTGCAAGTACAGGCCATGTGATCAGGTAACGAGGGGAAAAGTCAAAGCAAACTTCATACATCTAAAATTTTCTCAAAAATCACAGGAATGAGGTGTGGGAATAAATTAGTATATTCCAGCATACATTCAAAAATGTTCTATTCTTATGTAAAATCCAGTTAGTCCAATGTTGGAAGGCTATTATGAATCAGAAATCTACTTTCCAATAGGTTAAAATACTTGTTCATGAAATATGCCCAAGAAGTGAAGAGGGAAAAAAGTTATCCACTGTTACAGGAGAAATTTAGAAATGACACACACAAAATTAAAGTTATCTGAGCAGATATACCACTTTATGCCAAATTTAAAGAGGAAAACCCATTTAATAACTTTTAAGAAACATGTAAAGGGGGAAAAGTAGCATTTGAAGTCCAAGGATGTCCATGTTTCAATCCTAGCTTGGTAGGTTTCTAGTGGGGATGGGCAGGATGGCCAACCCTGGGGCCTCCGCTGCGGGATCTCAAACAAGGCGTGCGTGATGCTCTCTGGACAAGGTCGTCCTCGGAATTAGAAGCGAGTATACGAAATGCCAGCGCTGGGAACTATTATTTGGGGGTCATTCTTTTCATATGTACAGTATTTATTAGACTATATACTAAAATGAGGTGAAAGGTTAAGGTACTCAGTATTTTTTGAATAGGAGAAACTTTATATAATGATAGTAAAAATATTAGGAGTCTGAACCTTCCGGAAATTGATTATAATTAAATAAACCTGGATAGTCTTCTTTAAATTCCTTAGCACTTTAAAAGTCAATTTCACAACATTCTAATCCCAATGATCTTCAAATTACACAAATAAGATATATTTCTAAAATGTAATAAAATATGAAAGTCTTATTTCTTTGCTCTTAAAATATAAAGAACATTTTCTATCATTATACTTAGTATGCAGACAAGGAAAGGGAAAAAGAACACAAAGAAACACGTAGCACATTAAACAATACACACCTCCCATTTTATAATCATTTCCTTGGGCTGAGAGGCTTGGACTCTTATGCTTTGTGGATTCTTGTCTGGAGCTGAAAAATTACAAGCATTAAAATTATTTTTCCCCATTGTATGGTCCATAGATAACTCATCTGACCGTCTCCCCACCCCCACAAAAACATTTAAATACCTTTGATACATTTATTCATTTCTATCAAGTTCAGCCCCTAAAAAGATTTAAGGCAGTTTCCCCTCCTGATCCCCCAGCTTTATTGAGATATAACTGACACGTAACTGTGTGTAAGTTTAAGGTGTACAATGTAATGATTTGACATACATGTGTATATACAAATATGTACATACACTGCACATCTATATGTATGTATTGCAAAGTGAGATTTGTTAACACACCCATTATCTCTCATAAGGCAGCTTTACAATGTGTGTTGTATTTAAAGGAGCAGTTTCTTGGACTGATTATCCAATGGAGAGTGGATGGTTTACTTTACCCATCTTAATTTTAAACTTGCTCTTTATATTTTTAAACCTCCTCTCCTTTGTCCATTTTAATTATTATCAGAAATGTATGTTGTGAATAACTGCCTCTAAGCTACTATAACTCCCCTCAGGTACTAATTAATGTCAACAGCCAAGTTTAGGGCCAAGAAATAGGCAGCAGCAGGTAATGTGTCCACGAATTCATAGAGATGGATCTACTTTATTAGAAAGGGCTCGGGGGCAGCTTAGTGCCAGGTTCAACTCAGAGCACATAAGTGTCTGATTCAGTTGTTACCTCTACTTGCTTTTCCTCAGTCCCCAAGGGGACGTATGTCCTAGCATGTTTATTCCCGGGGAAACAGTACCATGTTATTAGCAAGGGATGGCCATGCTCACTCGGTAACACCAATGGTTTTAGCACCATTATTCTCGGGATTTAAGCAAAGAAAAGTGTCTTTGGAATTTAGACTTTAATTTAGACTTTGAAAAGGCTTTAATTATCCGTGATGTTGTCCCTCTGTTTCTCAAAGGCCAGGCTTCAAATGGAACTCAAAGGAACAGACAAGAATAGGAGGTCCAAAGGCTGGTGGAGATCAGCCACGTGACAGACCGCAGCACATGGCACGCGGAAGCCAGAAAGCGAAGGGTCCCAGTCGCCCGGGAGCAGCTCTAAGTATAAAGGCACCTGTCCTGCCTCTGGTGCCGTGGGGGTGGCTGCACCCGGCCCCTGGCACTGCCCGTCAGGGCTGCAGGGGTGGCCCAGCCTGCATTGACTTCCTGGGTCCAAATCCCCCGTGTCACCACAGACATTTAGCGCTTTAGACAGACATTGAGCTATAAAAGTACACTAGATGCCTAAAATGAACAATGTCAGATACACCGAAAATTTAACAAGGTGCCTATAATGTGTCAGAAGTTTTATTTCAGAAAGTTGAATCCTTGGCATCCCTCTATATATTGGACTTCACGTAGAACTTACTTCGTGTTGATTTTAACATGATATTTAGTTATCAGAAGTTACCGAGTAACTGTCTGCCCGTGTGCCTCCCGGGTGCCCTGCTCTGTACCAAACATTTATTCAGTACTTGCGAGACCGGTGCAATGGGAATCTTTTATGTGTTGTCTGTCAGTTTACAGAATTTTTCAAGCTCTGGACTGTGAAAGATCTAAGAGCCAAGACCACTCCAGCAATCTTGTTTTTTCGTTTTAGATTTTCAAAGGTGGGTCAAACCAAATGTTTTTTTGGAAACCCGATGAGAAGCCACTTACCTGCTGGGGGTGTTTCGTGACGGTCAGACGGCCTGCTAGGCTGGCTCCTGCCAACCTCGTTCACGGCAATGACCCTGAACTGGTAGGTCACGTACGGAGCCAAAGGTAGCACGACGGTCGTCTCCTCTCCCTGCACTCTCCTCAGCTCCTCCCACCTTCCGGGCTCCGCCTTGTTCCCTTCAAATTCCACGATGTACTCTGGCAGCAGACATGGACAGCAATGAGAACCAACTGGGGACGTTCACGTTACCGTAAGACTTACACCCAGAAGCGAAGGTCTAACGGGTGTTCTAAGAAGGACAGTTGGCAACAGTGGTTAACTGTGACCCGGGGTATAAGTGACACGCCGCCCAGGCTCCCCTACCGCGGATGTCACTGTTGTGGTCGTCTCCAGCTTCCCACGTCAGCCGGACGCTCCTGTTCTGTCTTTCGGACAAGCTCAGGTGCTCTGGTGGGTCCGGGACATCTGGTCACAGGAAAGGGAACATAAGCACAGTACCTGGAGTGGCCTTTGTCCCCAGCCCTCCCCAGGCGCGAGGCAGCCCCCCTCCCTCTGCCCCGTCTGCTGACTCAGGTGTCCACATGTCACGGCCCTTAGGTCCTGGTCCCAGCGCAGACTCTTCTACGTCTGTTCCCTACTGGGGCTCACGGCCACCACCCGCCCGGTGTCCAGGGCCGCTCTGGCCACATGTCAGCATTCCTGGGGGGCTGTGCTGGCCCCATCTCTGGACCTGGGCTCTGACCAGGAGTGGGCAGGCCTCTTGTACTGGAAGAGGAAGGGTTGGCCCTGGAAAATGTTACGCCCAACCTGGGAAACTGAGCTGGGGATGACTAATTTTAAGAGTGTTGATGCACATGGCCATTTATGGTATTTCTACAGTAAAAGCAACAGTAAAAAGACATCTTATCCCTCATGGTTCTTCTTCCAAAACTTGGTTGTAATTCTCCCAGGCCCTCGCGGACATGTGTCTCTTCTCCAAGGAGACAATGACAGTCACATCATTGGCCTTCCCATAGCTCGTTCTCCTGCAAGGGCAGCAACCTCTGTCACCTCCCACCCCCCAGCATCTGTCGATGGCTGAACATTTATACTGACAGAAAACATATTTTCCATTCAGAAGAGAACACATTTATTTGAGAACGTGGTTAGTGCCTCACATCAGAAGTTTTATCAGTGGGTTTCTAATCCCTGCGCTCAGAGAACTGGCCATCCCAGCACTCACTAAAGCCCTCATTTCTGAAGTCCCTGAAGCCGCGCATGCAACCTGCTGCAGGTGACATCAAAACCTGCTCTGGACGAGACGCCTACAGGGCTAGAATGGCTGAATGCTGTTGACACTTAGAAGAAAGATTCTCTTAAAGGATGTTTACGACTTTGGAAAGTCTGGATTGAAATGGGCCAAATAATTGCTTTTCAAAACTGTTTTCCAGGGAAAAGAGACTTTTTTTAGAAGCTTCCCATGGACCTGTTATGTGTTACTGTTAGTTACGGTGATATGAGCCAGAGACTGGCCTAAAAAATTAGAACATAAACTCCAAGAAGTGGTTAAGAAAATGCAGCCATCTCAGAATTTGTTTTTATTTTACTTTTATTCTATTAGCAATTGGTAATTCTTTCATATATAAATGGTACATGTCAGCATGGTCACTATTTATTTTAAATGATCAAAGTTTAATGGTTCTGGAAAATGGCAGCCTAATTACGAGGCTGAAATATTCCACTTTACGAGGAGACTCAGGCAGCACGTGCCACCTGGGAGCCAACCCCCTCGCTGGCGGCCACTGCGCAGAATCCCTGGAAAAGCATCTCCCGACCTCGTTCATGGCAATGACCCTGAACTGGTAGGTCACACACGGAGCCAAAGGTAACACGACTGTCGTCTCCTCTCCCTGCACTCGTGTCCCGACACGTGTCTCCCACACTTGTGCACCTGGGAGAAAGTCCACTTCCCCGGGAACTATATCATGTGGTGAATTACAACTGGGGTAATTACGAGAGGACTGAACCTGTCTGCTTGTCCTGTGCAGTAGCCAGAATTCCTGTGGCCAAACCTCTCATCACAAGGGACAATTCTACGGAAGCAAACCCGCACCTTCCACCACCTGGGAACAACTTTTTCTCCTTCGTCCTCCTCCCCTTATTATTATTATAGCTGTTATTATTAGGATTATTTAGGTGGGACCTGGCCTGGGGGCCACTCATTTCGCCTGAAACACGGCGGCCTTGCTCCATGGGAAGCACTTCAGCCAGCCTGCTCGCGCACACCTCGCCAGCCTCCTCCAAAGGGACTGAATGCCTTCCTCACAAGCTGCACCCCACCGTTTGCCACCTACCTGTGCACCCCAGCAACCAGAGCCTACTATTAATAACGATTAATCCAGACACCTGATAAAGGACTGTAGGCAAAACCAGACACTTTGGAGGAATACCAACAGACTAAGGGAAAGACTGAGCAGAATTCTAAGAGAAAACCATAAAAATGTCTGTATCAGTAATACAATTCCAGATAGTTCAAAGAGTTTTCAGTAAAGAGTCTTTTAAGAGATTTGGCTGGATATGCGGGGGGCAGAGGGAGCAGTTACTGGAACCCCACGGAGAGACGTGTGGGGAGGGTCTCCGGGACAGGCGGTGCTGGGACAAAGCCAGCCCAGTGGGGGGAGGACACACCCACCCTGTGCTGCCAGGGCTCCCACGGGCTGCACACAGCTTGAGGGTGGGCGGCCGGTGGACGCCATGCGTACAGGTCAGCTTTCCAGAGCAGGGAGCTGGCAGTTACTCAGGAGGCAGACTGGACAGACACCCTGCGGACGGCCCAAGAGCCTTAAATGCGGTGATGCCAGGGGCAACTGAACTGCCTGCCTAGTGAGGGGGCACACTGCCTTCTAATTAGAGTTGTCACTTGAAAAATAAATGAAAGGCATCCCCTTGCAGATCCCTTGCAGGCCCTGCCACCCTGCCTCTCGTTTAGAGCATGGCCACTGTGCAACCCCAGGAACCCCCACCCTGACCCCTGCACACCAGCCGCCCCCACCCTGAGCCCCACTTCTCTGCACACCAGGAAAGGGCGGCTGGCATGCTCTGGGAACTCAGGCAAGCTTCAGGTGTCGCGGCCGAGATGTCACCTACTTCCCACTACCCAGAGAAGGGGATTAAGCATTCGCTAATTTCTTGGGCGGAAGAGGAAAAAGTATGGAAAGTGGGTTACTATTTAATTGAAAAATTCAAACTAGCAAGTTATACGCAGGGACTGAGTTGTGTGAGAACAGTGGGTTTGATCAGCAATGGAAAGAAAACGAGCAGAGTGCCCTCACCCAGGATGGTCACTTGGGTGACAGCAGTGACGTTGTCGAGCTCAGTCTGAGCAGAGCAGGCGTAAATGCCCTGGTCCTCCAGAGTGACAGCGGATATGGTCAGACTAGCTCCGTCGATAGCTACCCTGCAGGGAGAAGCATGAGGATGAGGACAGTGAAACAGCACGAACAGGAGAAACGTGATCTTTCAAAAACATAAGTCCCCATCGAAAGCCATTCAAGAAAGAAGAAAAAAACCATCTTCACACAATGCAGATTTCACTGGAGAACGCCACCGGTGAAAACTGGAGATAAAGCATTCCTCAAGTTTACCACGTCTACACAGCACGAAAAGGATCAGGTTTGTTTGGTGTTGGTTTTAGTGACCAAATCCAAGCGTGTGCAGTGCCAGCGCCAGGGTTAGACCTGTGTCACCTGGTGAGTCTGGAGACCATACCAGCCTGACAACAGCTCTGATACATCTGAATAATTCTTACTCAAGTAGGTGTTCCGGGAACCCCCACTAGGACCAGGAGGGCTGCTCCTTACACAGGCAGAGCTCTGGGCCCCCCAGTTCCAGCAGCCGGAGTGCCAGGAGCTGGAGTCCCCAACCTGCCAGTGTGGCTTCCTTCGGCCTCCAGCACGAGCAGAAGTATGTCAGTATCTGCTAAGGGTCCGATGGGATTTATCTGAACAGCAGGTGGCAGACCGGCGCTTCTTTCTGCAGCTCGTGGCTGTTCATCATTTGTTCTATTTTTGCCGACTTTTCATCAAGCTCACTACATGAACATTTTTAATATGAATCATACCCTTTGTCCGACTTAGGTAATGTTAACGTAACTGCACACGTGGTTTTCCTAATACCGTTCCACTAACTCTGAAATATACTCACCGCAGTTTCCTGTTTATTGGAATAAATACTGTCATCCTGTGGGAAGGAAGGGAGAGGAACTCTTCCATAATTGAGGTTTTTAATGGAAAACTCCTGTGAAATGCTGAGAAGTTTGAACTGTACAAAACCACTTGAAACTGGAGTGAAATCTAACCTGCACCTGCCCTTTGAGTGTAGATGAAGCGGCTTGTTCCCACAGCGATCCTGGGATCGCTACCTGGTCCTGCTCGTCACCAGTCTCACCACAGTCCTAACCAGGACAGGGCTTTGCGCCCGGTTCACGTCAGCTGTGTCCACAGGGCACAGCATCGGAGGGCTGCACGTGCTGACAACTGCAGAAGCGTTTACTGCTCAGGTGAAGGGAGACCGTTCAGTCAGCCCTTCACACGGGGCTGTCGGGCGCCCTGTGGGAGCTGATCTTACCCGCTGTCTTCCTGCCAGATTTGCCAGCGGGCACAGGGCCGCGTCAACCAGAACAAAAGAGCAACATTTCAGTAACACACGTCCCAGAACTAGTGACTTTGAACCTCACACACCCACCCCAGGGCCTCCGATTCGTCCAGGCAAAGTGACCACTGGTCCTCAGGGTTGTGACCTCGGCAGCTTATTAAACATGTGACGTTCTGGCCTCTGTCCAGGTTCACAATTGATACTTCTAGACCTGGGGCCAGGCCCTGCATCTGGCTGTGACACCTAGGTCGTGTGGCCCCGGTGTGGTCTCATGAGACCCACTGTCTGTCTTTGTCTCCATCCTTCCAATCTTCTCTGGTTTGCATTCACCCAAGAAGCCTGCTGTGACCCCAACCTGCCGGCCACCCTCTCCTGCCCACCCCCGGCCGCGTGCGCCTCCCTCATCTCCACGGTGTCTCGCCCCATGGTGTCTGTGTCATAACCAAGTCCTGCCGGGACCTCTGCCAAAGCGACTCTCTCCTGGGGTCGCAGAGTCAGCCCTGGGGTGGAGGCTCAGGCCCCCCCGTTACGACCTGTGGAACCTTTACTGAAACATTGGGCCTAACTCACCTTGTCTACAACATGGGACAGTAGTGTTTCTCTGTTCTCAGGAGGAGAAAATGGGGGAGCACATGAAGTGACTGGTGCACAGCCTGCCAGGCCCCCCCTCACAGGCTGCTGCTGGCAACACTGACCACGTGGTGCCCCTGCTGGGTCAGCAGCAGTCATGGAGCTTGCGGGGACGCTTTAATGCCCCAACCCCTGCCCCTCCGGCATCTGCTTGACTGCATCACATCAGCTCCTGACCTGTCAGGAGGGACCCTCCTCGCTCATAGCCTCTACCTTTTGTGATGGTTTCTCACTTTGCATCTACATCTGTGAGGTCCCCCATGCAGGCACTGCTATTTCGGAGGGGAAACAGCCCTCCCCCCAGGCCTTCCCCCCTCGGTCCACCACCTTCCTCCTCAAACCACACAGTCCCCTCACTCTCCACCAGTCTCTCCCGCAGGACGCTGTCCTGGGCTCTGCCAATCGTCACCAACAGTCCCCATCACACCTGCTGAGCACAGTACACACTCTAAACAGGGTTTCCGCTCACGGCCACCCTCCAGTTGCTCCCTCCTAACCATCGTGTTTGGCCTGGGGCCACCTGCAGGCTCGAAACCCACTGGGAATTCCTGGGAGCTCTCGGCCTTCCTAACGGACTAATGAGGGAAAGTGACAGACTGAGCACGCACTGGGTGTAACGGCCCCATGCTTGTCCCACGCGGCAGGGGACAGGAGTTTTCACTTCTCGGTGTTCTCCACGTGCCTTTGGATCAGAAGTTTACCTCTTTCTAGGTAGAAGCTTCTGGTCCTCGGTGTGGCGACGAGGAGAAGTGTCTGAGCAGGGGTGAGAAACGGGCGCTCGGCGATGTCGGCAGAAATGCAGCCGACGCCTGTGACCTCACCTGCCTGCTCCTGGTGTGGCCTCCCCAGTCCAGGGACTTCTACTCTCCGGCCCCCCCATCCGTGTCACCTGTTAGGTCACTAACAAGCAGAGGCTCCCCTGAGGGTCAGTCCAGCATCCGGCAGAAACTAAAGCTGGGCCCCAGAGCTGCTGTGCCTTCAGGGCTCAGGGAGCATCACCCACAAGGAGGGCGGTCATTCCCTTCTTGGCTGTAGCCCAGGGGTCAAATGCAAGACGCTGATCACTGGACAGTACTGACAAATGAGGAAAATTTGGGGGATCTGAGCTGCTAACAAATCCACTGAGATCTAACCTAAGGCATAAGATGTCTGCTGCAGCAGTGGCCTCTCAGGGAACAAGAATTAATCTCCTCTCGTTTCAGTGATGCCTGGTTGCCACACCTATGCTGCCTCTGTACAAACCTTTACGTGGATCGGAGGGTGACGGGGGACGAGGTGCCAGGCTGGGATGGAGGCCTTCGTGTAGAGGCGGAACGCAGGTGTACGCACACACATGCACACTCACATACACAAACACATGCACACACACTCATACTCACTCATGCCCACACTCACACTCACACTCATGTACACTCACACACACACACACACACATGCACACACGCCACCAGGAGAGGCCAAGCAGATCACAGAAATGAGACTGGCCACTGGAGACGTGAGGGCAGGAATCACAGGGACCAAACTGCACTCAGTACTTCAGACTTTCTAGGCGCTTGATGTGTCAACTTCTAGAAACCCTACGAGGAAAGTACCTTCAACATTTGTTTTAACCAAACTATGTTGTACGTAGAATGTAAAACTAAGGTGCAGAGGAAGGCGTTCAGCTGCTTACCCAAGGTCAGAGTGACAGAACGGGGTTCAAACCCGGGCCACTGGGCTCCTGAGTCCATGCTCCTTATTAGGCCCTCGCTGCTGTCTGGTCTAAGGCGCACAGGTCCTGGGAGAAGACGTCCAGGCGTCCTTCTCCAGAGTGATGGTGCAGGGACAGTGGGCGGCAGGTGCCCAGTGCCAACCCGCTTAGCGAGATACAAAAGGAGAACAGCTGACCTCCGCCCACTCTCAGAGGCCTCGTGGGCGTTCGGGAAACACCACTTTCCTTTCCTGAAGTACTTCGCGTTGTCTAAGGCTACTGGACATCCATTCACCCTTCCTCCTACGTTCCTTCTCCTAGACTTTCTCTATATCCTCACGACAGGGGCTGGAAGTCGCAAACATGGACTTGGCAACGCTTTCTGGCAGGAAGGGTTCCTTCTGGGTGTGATTCGGGTTCTGCTGACGGGACAGATTCCTGGGGCTGGCAGGTGAGGGGACATGGCAGGCTGGGCTCGTTGGCAGCACCAGTGTGGGGGTGGGGGTGGGCAATGGCCGTGGAGATGGCGGCGTCACACCGGCAGTGTCTGCTAACTAAGAACCCGAAAGTTCAGTGGGCAGCCCCCTCTCGGCTGTCTCCTCCTCTTTCCAATGTCGTTTGTTTTGTTTTTGTTTTTGAGCACCAAGCAATAAACACGCCTGGAGTTCCTACAATCACTTCTGTTTCAGGCACGAGCAGGACGATACACATGACAGAGAAAGCCGGTCACCAAAACAAGGACACACACACGTGAGAGCAAAGTGAGACAGGTAACTATGACTTTTCAGTGTCATCGCGAAGACTGAGCTCCATCGAGGGAGGCCAGTATTTTAACTCAGTGTCAACATGGTTCACCTGTTTCCATCATAAGCGCTCACCCACCTGCCATCCTCTGTGCCGTTCACTTCAAAGGCTTCGCCATCTTTGCTCCAGGATAACCTCAAGCTGTGCCTCAGGTGGGCGTCACACTCGCTCTCACAGTGCAGTTCCAGGGTGTGCGACGTGGGGACGCGAGGACTCACAGGAGAAACGCGAACTTTTGTAGCATCTGTTTGCACCAAACAAAGACACCAGTTAGCACTGCGAGCACAGCTTACGTGGTCACATGCCTGCCACGGGGTCACCCACAGGTGTCCACATACGCCAAAATCTCACGCGATGCTTGTGGCACTGCAATTTCCTGACATCACACATCATTGCTGTCTTCTTCCCACACAAGCCTGGGCAACTCACAAAATTCGAGTGGAAATACTAATTAACAGCTTAGCGATTTCCATCACTATTTCCCAGGCTTGGGGGGAAAGGAGAACGTGAGCGAACAAATGCTTCCGGATGCTGAGCACAGTACAATTTCTCCTTCTAGTGCTTCTGGACATGTGACCAAAGTACCATAAAGAAAAAAGGAAAATCAGTGGATTTTCTTTTGTTGCGTCTGTTACTAGTGGGGTCGGCTAAGGGTGGAGCCCAGGAACAGGTGCCCTGTCCCCAAGAAGGCGGGGGACCTGGACGCAGGCCCGGGAAGGGGGGCCTCGGCCTGTTTCACTGCGCCAGAGCACCCCAGGGCCTAGAGGGGCTGCATACAGGAGGCGCTCAGTGAACACTTGCGGAATTCCTGTGGAAGGAGGTGGCGTGATATTTTCAAAGTAAATTAGCAGTGTCCACACACGGAGCTCAAATGCTGGTAGCATGGCTGTCGTGACAAATGTCTGCTTTCTTACGATTGTTTCAAAATGCCTACTTTCAGAGGCCATGTAAGGAACATATACTTTACCCCGAGGTGGCACTTGGTCACACTGTGACCCTCTCAGGCACGATCTCACCAGCTGACCTCCCGTTCCACAATCATGTTCTGATGTTCACTATCTACCCTGATTAAAAACTGGAAGTGTTAATAAAACGGACTATCGGGAGCCCGGGCACAACTTAGATTATTAGTTTTAATAACCTTGAGTTAATTTTAAGTGAATTATTAAACATCTACTCCCAATTCTAAATTAAAGCTGGTCTTACATTACATTATGTTAGATAAGACCCAGTCTTATAGTAAAATAAAACCAGGTCTTATATTAATTTTTGCTCCAAAAGATGCATTAGAGCTGATTGTCCAGCTAGGTCTTATTTTCGGGGCAACACGGTAACAGACACCATTCAGTGGCATCGACTCTGTTTACCAGGACTCGGCAAGGATGTTCAGTCATTACCACATTTAATTATTATAACAATTCTATGAATATCAATATTTCCACTTTACAGACAAGAGCATTTAAGGCTAAAAAGAAAGTCGACAATGATGCCAGAGCTGCTGACTGCGGAGAGGCTGGGCTGGGGCTTGAACCCGCGTCAGGCAGAGCCCGCAGCTCTTCTTCTTTCCACCACTCGCCTACGGCCCCTCATTCAACCACGACATCCCTGTTTTAATTTTTGACATTCATCATGTATATGCAAAAACTGTGTCCTTAATGTTTCACTGATGGGATTTCTATTTATTCCTTAACAAGCAAATGAACAGAAGAATGGCCTGAGCAGTCTGGCAGTGACCACCTCTGTGGTGACAAGCGGTTTTGGGGTCCCCTGAGGGTCCAGCACAGTGTGGGGCTCAGGGATGTGAAGCTTCGTCTGGATGGCTGGCTGGCTTCCCCCGCCTGACTTTGAACCTGGCTGAATTGCTTCACTTTGATGTAGGCTGGTTTTATGAAGTACAAAAAGAATCATCTCCTGGACTTTCAAGGACGTTTTAAAATTGTACACGACACCTGAAAATGCAGCCACATCAGAGAGAAGACACCACCGGGGAAGAAGCATGTGCTTTAAAACTACAGCCCGTGTGATTGGCGTGTTGGATAACAGGGTACAGAAAGAAACAAATATGAGGCAGAAGAGAAGAAAAAGGGATGAGGGAAGGAAGGAGGGGAGGGTGTGGGGGCGGGTGTGCAGGTATCAGCGAAGGCACATAGCTGAGCGAACGTGTGCTCTGTCCCCTACGCAGTGGGCAGGGGGCCCCAGCCCCGCACGTCACAGGAGACGTGTCCTCCGCACAGGCTGTAGGCCCTTTCTAGTCTGTGCGCTGTCCTAAAAAGGACGCTCTCAGCAATTCTGAAATCAAAATGTCACTGAGATGCAAGCGGCTATTACGGGCTTCCCAGGACTTGGTTGTGCAGAGAAAACACAAAGCTGTTCGCAGTTCAAAGTCGGGACAGGAGACCTCCCCATCCTCACGCCTGGGCTCCGTGAAGCCGCACTTTGCTAAGTGTGTCTGTGAAACTTCCAGCTCTAAGAGTTGATTGTGGCCAATGTTAAGCTGCTTGGTTATTGAAATACAATAGAATTACAGAAACACCCTAGGGGGCCATGTGTGGATCCTGCCAGTCACACTGAGAACACCTACTTCCTCTTAAAATCCTATAGAAAGCCGCATACACACCGTCAGTGTGTCCTCTCATTTTCAGATGGTCTTTCAGACAAAACATAGCCTAGGAGGGGTGAACAGGCCTGAGGAATTTCAACAAGTGCTCTAACATAAATCAGACTTCATCTGGGAAAACGAAGACAAAGAGAGCCCATGGGAGAATGCATGCAGAGTAAAAACTAAAATTACTTCGAACATCCAGACTGGCCGTGACGACCGCCCTCCCCTTCGCATTGACCACCCAGCACGAGTACTGGCCAGCGTCATCCTCGGTGGCCCCGTCGAGCTGCAAGGTGCCGTCCTTGTGGACCTGGAATCGCGGGCCTTCAAGCGGATTCATTTCTTCCACCTTCTCCCTGTGGATACAGAAGGCGTAAACCCATAGGGCGCGTGGCGCGATGTCACTCAAGCTTATCCCTCTCAGCAGACCTGACGCAATGTCCCCTTTGGGTGGGCGTGGGGACCACGTCTACCTGCTGGAGCTCGTGTCACCTTCCCACAGCCATCTGTCCCCAGGTATTGCTGCCACAACGTGAATTCCCTGCACACGTCACAGTAATAGGCCGCTGGAGCTAAAGGTCTGCAGAACACACTCTGCTGCTTTCACTCAGGACAGAGGAGAGAGGGACACTTGCCTCAGAGGCGAAACTTAAGAGGGCGCCAAAAAATGTCCATAATCAAAATAAATCACATTTTAATGGAGTATTTTCAATAATCAAAACTACTGCGATGAATAGCCACAAGAACCACACACACAGTTTGGACCCGGGCAGGGTCCTCCCCAGCACTGTGGGCCCTGCCTCGCTCTCCCGGCTCCCATCCCAGCCCTGCCCCAGATGGCAGAGTCACTTCCAGACAGTCTGTCCACATGTATAGTAAGGTGACAAACATGGCAGACCACATAGAGGTGTGTTTGGACTTACTACGCCATCAGTACATTGAAATTAAATTCAAAACATGTGTTGGAGACGTTTCAAGCCTGTGTATACAGAATGAGATGCAGGCTTAGAAAATTATTTAGATTCTGTCCCAAACAACACAATAAAGGGATACATGACCTTAGATAAACCCCAAGTGAAAACCAACTCCACCGATAAAATCATTCTCGTGATCATTTCAATTCTTTGCTTTCCTTCGTGAGCACAGGTGGCTTTCCACTTTCCCCATGCAAGAAACCCCAAGAGATCCGGTCAATGCTTCCAGGAGAAGGAGGTGACCAAGTTTGCGACCTCATTTCTCAGAGGCGTGGGGTTCACATGTGACATGGGAACAGGGCAGTCCGTCAAATGATGGCGGAGGAAACGAGGGGGCATTTCTACAGCTGGCATCCTCCTGAGAAGCCCTGCCCGGCTTACCAGGACACGGCCGCCTTGGGGGACGCGAAGAATCTGCAGTGTAGGAAGGTGCTGGCCCCCACCACCACCGCATAGTTCTTTCCGTCCTCAGTTTGTATCAGTGGAGGGACATCTATTTGAAAAATCACACAGTTAAAGTTTCATGTGAGAAACAACATGTGCCCATTACAATGCCCCACGCCCCGCTGCACTGATGCGATGAGAAAACAGTTGAATGCCACGGTGTACATTCTTGGATTCAAAAAGTATCCAAATGCAGAACATTTCTGAAAGTCTCACTTTAGTATGAAGTTAATGCCCACATGTAAGAGGAAAGGTGCTTTGATTTTGCCCGTTTCTTGTGTCAAACACTCAGTGCCATGTGTGACCTTGAGCGCGGCCCTTTAGGACCAACGAGGGGGCAGGCTGCTCATGGCAGGCTCACCTACAACGTCCACATTGGCGTTGGCGAGGATGGTTCCGTGGGCGTTGGACGCCTCACACTGGTACACGGCAGAGTGGTTCGGCTGCAGGTTGGTAAAGCTGACCTCCCTGGGGGAGAGGACATCCCCAGCAAATGGGTTTTCTGCAAGAGATCACACAATGTCAGTTTGATAAAAAATACGACATAAAATATTTATACACCATTTTTTAAGTGTGTCACACAGTATTTATATTTTAAGACCAATTTAGGGTGAATAATAGTTCATTGAAGCCAATTCATTAGACTTTCTTAACATCAATCCCGGGTTTTTATTTCCAGACCCTTCTGCAGTTTCAATCTTCCTTTAAATTAATATTGATTGCCAAAATATCTATTGCCTCTCGCTCACTGCCTTTCTGACTCCACACCCTGAAGTAAGAATCCAGACCTTCTGTTTCGCATTCAAGTCCCACTGGGATCTGAAGGTCACGGCTCTTGTAATCTAGGTCCTGAGACAGCCCGGCATAAATCTCATGACCGACACAGCCTGACCCCCAGCCCTCGGCCCCTGGCTGCGGCCACACACACCTACTCTTGTGTTTCATCTCTCTGCCCTTCTGGAATGTTCTAATCTACACCGTTCAAGTGCAGTGCTTGCTATTCAACCACCCCAGGTATGTAGCTCATATATGTTGTTTTCCCTCCTTGAGAGGCTTAGAAAACAGGGGCCATGGTTTCTCCTTTCTGACAATCAATCCTGCCCCACTCCTGGTCCAGGTACAATTCTGGAAATGTTGGACGTGAGAAGACCTGACACTTCTGGTGCCTTCATTAAGGACCAAAAGCGTCCGTGGATGTAGCACACGTCATCTCATGAACTCTGCTCAGACCTCCTGGATCAGAACAAACGTGGCCATGGCGGAGGTGAGGGGACTGGTTCCAGAGAAAGGGAGTTACATGGCCCACAGGTTGGCCTCATTTCTAACGCCCAGTCCCCTCCCTTGCTGTGACACTACAAACAAGAGGCGGGAGGACAACACAGTAGCTGGGAATGTGCCTGAGGGACACAGATGGGACTGTGCAGTCGGTTCTCCATTCAGAGGCTGGAAGTCTCTTCTGCTGACGGATTAGCTCACGTCCCTGTTCGACGACCTGCCCAATGTTACTACAAAAAACCCCAGCCCTACTCGGGCTCTCGCCTTTGCAGGTGGCATGGCCCTGTCCCTCCCGACAGAAGCCCTGTCCTGGCACTGCCCGCCCCACCCACCCTGGGCTCCTTGCGTCTCGTCTACGCTCTATGTGTCCCCGGGTTCTTGCACTCACTGACCCCTGGACCCAGGTCTTTCACAGATATTTCAGGGCCACCTCCCTCACCCCTGGCAGGTCTCTACTCAGAACAAGTGACCTCAGGGGTCTTACTCTCGTCACCTCAAAATGAAATAGCAGCTCTGTTGCACCTGAACTTCTGTTACGTTCCCATCACCAGCCATTGTTGCCTGGACCACCCCACAGCACCTCTGTGTGCTTGCTGGTCTGCGGCCTGGACCCCCAGCAGAGTGACAGATCCAGGACAGCAGTGACCATCCACTGTCCTCCCTGCTATCTCCCTCCCGTCAGGCCAGTGCCCACAATGGGACGCCACCTAGGAACCTTACTGAGGCTCAGTCCGTCAGATATGAACACCGGTGCCTCCTTTCCAAGACTCACTCGCAGCTTCAAAGCAACATGTGACCACTGTTCTCGTGACCAGCAAGCGTCATTCAGACATCAGGTGTGTGATGTGACGTCTCAGTGTGCGTCCCTCTTAGGGTCCTTACCGTTCTTCACACACATCGGTTGTTTCCCTTCCCCCCTGACCTGCCTACAGCCCCGTTTCATTTCTCATTCTGTCCTCTGTGGAGCTGAGGGGAAAGTCTCAGATGTGAGGACACTGAGAACGAGCCTGAGGTCCCCTGAGCGCTTGCTACGTGAGCAGTGTCAGGAGATACACAAGGAGCGTCCCTGTGCGTGATGTGTCCTCTCATCCACGTAACCACCCTGGAGACGGTGACATGTGGTCAGTGACATGCCCTGTCACTCGGGGCTGAATGGGCACAAACACGGGCAGCCCGGCCCCCGAGCTTATAAACCACCACAGTGTCCTACAGATGAGCCGCGATCCTAGAAGGTTAACCATACTTTCCTCAGCCAATTACCATTAGCTCCGTTTCAGTGAAAACCCAAAGCTGCAGAAGATTCAGTACACAGCTCCAGGTCACACAGCGAGGAAAGCGCACGGCCGGGATGCCGCCCTCGACATACATGGGCCCAGTGTCAAAGAAACAAAACATACATGTCTCAATACTGTGGACACTCTAATTGAGTGCATCAGTTCACAAAATACGTGTGTGCTCCTACAGTAACATTCAGAATGACCAGGGCTGTAGCTCCAGACAGGGGCTTTGGGACTGCTTGGGGCGCCGTGCCCGAGCACCGCGGGGTGGGGAGAACAGCCGCCAGTCCTGGGCCGCCGCCTTTCCATGCCCGGGCCATCTGGGGAGCCCCTTAGAGGGGGCGTTTTCCAGTCTTGGGCACTGGAACTCGGCTGACAACATGCAGGGAGCCAGGGGTGGGGGACACGGGTCTGAGGTTTGTATGCCTCTGTCTCTGTGCACTGCCCCAGTCATGGAGACGAGGACAATGGAAGGACAGCCAGAGTAGGTCCCCGTACAGAGCAGCGCCCAGGGCAGGGTGTCAGGGACAGGCCAACACCCTGTGCTCTCAGCCATATGGTCGCTGTCCTGGGTACTCACTGGGTGAGGGACAGCGCCACCATCGTCTTTCCTCCCTCTCTTTCAGGTGCTTTACTTTACATATAAAATTAACGTAATGGCCCAACCAGCATAAATATGACGCACAGCTTTTCCATACACCTAAGCATACATCAAATGGCTTAGAAAGATGTAATTTCAGATCCGGAGTAGATCTGCCCACTGGCCCAGCCACTTCCCATCCCCATTCTCCACACATCCAGGTGTGTGAGGTCACCGGCCCAGCCAGGCACAGCCTCAGCCTCACTGGTCACCACTGGCGGCTCACTCACTCTCAATTGGCGAGCCGTTGACTCTCCACTTGATGGTGGGCGCAGGGTCTCCTTCAGCCTCACATAACAAGATGCCACTGCCCCCCGTGCTGTACACACCACTCTGGGGCTTCTTCGTCCATCGAGGGGGCTCTGCAAATACAGCCAAGAGCAAATGAGCGGCTTGATGGGCCAGAATGTCCCGAGATGATAGGCCTGCACTTCCAGGACGCACCAGCAGGTGGCAGTCACGACAGGGCTCAGCGCTGGGCTTGTGTTCCAACAGGGACACAGCGTGGGTAACACATCTGCCATGCTAAAAACAGTTACCTGCAATCACTGCTTAGCTGCACAAGTTTCTAGCTCGATAACAGAAAATGGAGGAGGAACGAGCAGATGGAGCATTTATTGGTGCTGGCGACAGCTTATTTTCGAGCCTCAGCAAGGAGCCTGAAAATGCTGATATTTAAAAACATGTTTTTGAGGATTTTAGTAAAATTAAAGTGCTCAGCCTTATTTGAAATATTTCTTAGTTAATGGCTTGTAGCATTGTATATCCGTATTCATATCTATCTATTTATCTAGGACCTTGATTTCCTAAAGATTTATTTTGGAGGGGCGAGGGGAAGCCTAAAAGCAAGGTTCAGCTTTTTTGCCCTCAAAACAATGAAGGAAAAAATATATTTAAATTACTTCCATCTTTCTGTGCCTAATGCTCCAATATTCTAATGCTGAGAGGTGGGTTCAGTACAGAACGAGACGTTTTTCTTCAGCGCAAACATTGCTGTCATGTCTTGTCACCTTAAGTACGTTACTATGTCAGGAGCGAATAAAAGATTAAAGTGTGGATGGTTTGGGTAATTTGATTTCTAGAAAATTGCACAATACCTGCAGGTAGTAATTCCCATCAAGTGTTGCTGGTTATTTCCCCCAAGACATTTTTCAATTGCCATTTTTAGTCAAAAAGGTAAGTCTTCAAAGTACATGAATGTGCAAAATAAAAAATGTCATTTAAAACATTTTTTTTAACAAAGGAAGAAAAAAGGGATTATGTAAAAAGAAAATGCCTATAAATTCACCAGGAAAACTAAAATATACAAATAACCCTGTCAAGTTCAAGTCCAACAAGAGAAGTATTTATTTTATAGGGCGTGGACTTCATTAAATCCCAAATTAAATATCCCTATTCATAATCTACAACCTATAGTTTAAAATGCAACAGTCCAAATTATAAACTGTATATCACTCTGAGGGGAAGGGATTCTTTTGTATGTGTGTGCATTTCTGGGGGTATTGATGCTTTCTTTTTCTGCCTATTTATGGAACCACAACAAATTAAACATTTGAGTTAGAAAAGAAGTTCCATGAACATGAAAATTGTCATATTTTCAGTAGAAAACGAAGACTTTTGCTTTTAGAGCATGTGAAAATGAGGGAATGTGAGGTACAGCGTGAGGACTACAGTGAACAATCCTGCATTATACAGAGGGTGCCCATTTTAAGAAAGAAAAAAGCTGTATTAAAATTGTAATATTCAATATATAACTATAACAAAAGATGAATACAAGTCATGTGGATACATATTTTTGGCACCCCCGGTATTTCTGAAAGCTGCTAGAGAGAAGATCTGAAAAGATCTCATCACAAGAAAAAAAAATGTGTAACTATGTGTGGTGATGGATGTTAAGTAGACATATTGTGATCATTTCACAAGATATACAAACATCAATCATTACGTTGTACACTTGAAACTAATATGTTACATGTCAATTATATCTCAATAAAATTAATAAAATAAAGGAGGTTATGTCATGATGACATTTCCCTAAATCCACGCATAATAAAATCGAGAGTTCTATTTCTCCTCTCAGTCAACAAATGTAATTCACTTCTTGGTGTCTGCTTTAAGCTCTGTGACTGTTAGAGCTGAACGGGGGCTTCTGGTGTCACCTCCCCCAACCCTGTCACCTGCAGAGAGGGCTGAGCTCATGAGAGGGAAAAGAACGGTTAAATGAAAAATTCTAAGAAAAAACACCATCGCTGAATCCCTTTCTTTCATCTATTATCCTAAGATATATGGTAACTGATGAAAATTACATATGTTGAAAGTTTACTCATCTTGTCATAATTGTAAATTTAAAAATAAGATGATAAATTTATCTTATGGTGCTGAAAACTGAGATGAAAGAGTCTGAACATTTAGAATATAATAAGCAAGATAATTAGATTTTATCACTAGAAGGAAAACAAAATAAAACAGGGCATTAGGTACCTATAAAACCTACAATACAGAGGTCATTTTCTTAGTAACAGATTCCTATTAAATATCTATATTGTAAATAAAAATAGGTAGGTCCATCAAACTTGGATTTAATCGTAACTTTTAAGAAACAGATTTGTTATTTGAAAATGAAGCTTTCTTAAGTACATCAATGACTGAATTGCATTTGAATTCATGACCTTTTAAAAGGCAAAACGAGTATGGGCCTGTAAGTATGTATAAATCCATACTTACTACCCTACTGAAAATTCAAAAGTATTAAATGATTCAAAATAAAGATCGTTGGTGGGAATTTATTTTTAAATAATCAGTTCAAATGTGATTGTGGTTATATTTTGATTTCTGGATTTATAAAGTTCTAGATGCCATTTTAATATATATTTAAAACATATTTTATATACTTATATTAATTTATAGATTAATAGACTTATATTATGCACAATATAATATAGAAATATATCATATATAACATATTCTCTGTATTAATTTACTTTTAGATTTAATTATTTTTAACTAAATGTACAATACTCATATTAGGGACAGCTGGAAAGGAAGCCTGTAACCTGGTGAAACATCCTGGCTGTTTCTGCTTATACGTATGATAGAATTTTAAAAACGCAGTGTGTTTCCATGTTTAGGATGTTGTAGCTTAAGTTACAGAGTTTGGCTGCATTAGGAATGAGGAAGAAGTAGGACAGAGAGAGAGAACACCACACAACTCCTGCCTCCACCTGAGGACGAGGCTGCTTTCAGAGTGGGCTGGACCCCAGAGTTCACGGCAGCACTGCTCCTTCCCCATGTGGCTAATCCTGGTTATTGAATCTGAGTTTCTAAGGAAGAGACAAAAGAAGGGGGAAAGGGAGGTTCAGGAAAGCAGAAGGAAACTGAATAAAAGTGGACTCACGCACCCATATGATTAATGGGGGTTATATTTATGCCACTTCACACTCAAAAAAAGGCTTCTAGAGCTCAGTTTGCTTCTCACTTGCATGTGTGAAGAGAGCGGATGCCGCAGCTGAGGGAAGGCACGTTTAGCAGTTTCTCATTAAGGGGAAGGATTAAGTGTTCCTAATGAAAACATCATTTGCATCTCAATAGTGCTAATAGCTGTTTTATGAATAGAGGGGACGATTTGTTCAGGAAACCTGTATTCCTGTGGAGTCCGATAGTCAACATTTCTAGTTGAATAATTTATTTTACATCCTTGACTTTCTTTTTGCAACCCTTGCAATTCTTTTGAAAGCTTCAGGCTTACAGTCAAGAAACCGTGGCCAGATTGTTAAAATATTCAGCTACCGTAGCAATGTTGCAGCCATCTGGAAGGATTTCTAAGAGTCAGCAAGTTGGAGTCGGAGCGGTGAACAATTGGACACGTCTGCTTGGTGGGTTGTGTTTGCGCTGGGTGGGGGAGGGGTCACAGAAAGGCATCCTGCTGTGCGGGGCAGCCAGATTACAGAGAAATAGCAATGACGCCCAAAAATACAGATAACGTAAGCCTCAAACTTCCTCCCTGGATTTCTTTAGACATAATTTCATGTCAGACAAACACACACCCCCTGTTGGCAGATGCTGCTGCTCATGCAAAATTCTGGGCTTTCTCAATCTGGTTTTGCTTCTGTTGAATGGAAGAAAACGATTTTCCCATCTCTGGTTTTCCATTCGTCCTCACCTAACTCATCACACACGTTATGGGAGGGGTCCAGGGACCTCGGTGTTATTCCAAACAGCAGCGTGACTGAAACAGGTGTCATTTGACATTTGCTTGTAAGGGGAGTTTGTGTCTGAGCCTTCACTTCTTCCATTAATTAAAACTGTGGCCCTGACACAGATTTCCTTGTGCAAGTTGAAGCTTCAAGAGGCACGCTTCATTGGAATGTAAATAGAAACCCTAGAGTGCCAGTCCCTGAATGGAATCCTGATAGGGACAATTTCCTTCCCCTTTTAGGCATAAGGACCACCTGCAGTGATCACTCCTTTAACTTAACCAACAGGGTCCACCGCCCCGGGTGCAGAAGCCCTGGGGGTGATCAGACCCTCAGGAGTAGCTTGTGTCCATCAATTAATTCCCGGGACAGGGAACCTCTGAAGGCAGGCGCGGCCCCAATACTGACCTGCGGTTGCCTCCCTTAAATGACGCATCTTTGCCTACTTATTTCTTTCTATAGCCCACAAACAATAGCCAAACCTCTACTGATCAGAGATAACTTGAGTATAATGTAGTTTTCACACCTTTTGATACAGAATTAATGTCTATACCATAGAGTCTATTCTTTCCCCATACGTCACATATTGAATATAATCTGAACACAAGATATGCACACATACATATACATATGTGTATATACACATACATATACATATGTACATATATTTATTTATCCATCCAGGCAAGAGCTAAGGCAACAATATGTCTGACTCACTCATTTCACTGGTGAAGAAACTGAGGCACAGGAAGTGACATAAATTCACGGAGGACACAGCCATTAATGACAGGCTGGGAAACAGCCCAAGCCTCCCTCCCGGCCACCATAATGCTTTCTTCCATTGTAAACGTCACTTCTTTTAAGACTTGACATTATGCAGTGTCATGTGTGTATGCCAATAAAATACCTCTCACAATACGATACAGGAGACTAGGTTTAATGACTGTTGAACAAATCGTGGAAGTGGCCTGTGCAAAGTCCCTAGCACGGGTTATTCACTGCCATCTGTCCCTTCTATGTGGTGGTGTGCGGTAAATGACAAACGGGTTAACTGAAGTGCACTCTAACCCGGTGGCCACTCTGTAGCTAAACGTGGAAACGGCGTGCCTGTCTTAACACGTATGCTTTAGCGGTGTTGCTCCACTACATGTATGGACGCACATATTTGTTTAACTAGAAAACAAGTCAGTCAACATGGAATGGGGACTGTACCTTCTATTGTAACATGGAAGTCGTGAGAGGTCCGTCCCAAGAAGTTGGTGGCTGTGCATCGGTAAATTCCCTTGTCCCGGTAGGTGACTTGCTCGATCTTCAAAGTCTTGCCATAATTTTCTTTTGTTTCTCTTCCCTTTGGTAGATCACCACCCACTTTTTCCCAATCAACCTGTGGAGTTGGTCTGGAAAACAATTAATAAATGATACACACTTTTTAAAAGCCCAAACTGGAAAGGAAAGAACCCCCGGGGCACACCCCTCATTGTGTCACTGGCCCCATTGGCCCCCGGAGTTCTGCCCAGTAGCACAGCCTTCCCGGGTCACAGAGCTGCAGACCACTAGCGTGACATGGGGGCTGGAGCAGGTCTGGCCTTGAAACCCCCTTTTAATAGTCTGCTTCTCAGCACCTGTTTCTTCTAGTAAGAGAATTAACCACCTGTAAGAGCGGAATGGGTGTGTTTAGTCGAAGGATGGATAACTGGATGCGTGGAGATAGTACAACGTGTTTCCAGTGTGACTCTCCCTGCAGGTGACTGGAAGTGGTCAGAAAGCACAGCCTTCTTGCCTGAATGACTTTGAAAACCATAATAAAGGAAGACCCAGCAGTAAGTCAGAGGGAAGCCCTGAGCCCTTCTTAGTCCTGATGAAGCTGATACTGGAGAATAGCACCCCTGCCCCCCCACCAGGAGAGACCAGGGACAGCACACAGACCTGGCTCCCCAGGGGCTCTCTCACAGCTGGATGGTGGGAAGGGGGTGAACCATCCCCCCCTTGCTTAGAAAGATTAGACCACCCAATGGAAACAAAAAAGCCAAAACAAAAGAAAAACCAGTTGCTGTCTTGCCACTCACTGGGAGGGTGACTTCTCCACTCAGTAGGGGACACAGCAGAGGGCAATCCAGCCAGTTAGGTTTCAGAAAATCCCACCTCAAGGAACCCAGACCAGTGGAAGACCGGGCCCTTGCTGTGTCTTGTGATTTCAAAATTATGTGGGAAACGTTGATGGCTCATCCTAACTGATGGTTTATTTCTCCTCTTGGGTTGGGCTCTACGACTGAGTGGGAGAAACTCAGTTTGGCTATTTGTGTTATGCTGCTTTTTCTTCCTCACATTATTCTTCTTATTCATACTGTTAAGTTATTGAGTATGTTCTAACGATGAGCATTACGATGTTCTTTTACCAGGAAGGATTCTGAAGTTCCAAGAAGTTAATTAACTTGCTTAAGGTCATTAGGGTAATGAATGACATATTAGAATTTAAAGTTGTCTGACTCTGAACTTGCTCCTTTTATCATTATGTGCCATTATATTCATGCTTCTTCCACACCCTTTTCCTTCCTAACTATATTCTCGGAGTATATGCATGCAGCCACATTAATTAGTTGCTGTTTAATAATTGCAGTTATCTCATTTGTCTGTTTTAATTATCCCAAATTGCTTGTATTGAGAGGCCATGGTTAAAATAATTCAATGATGTAAAAAAATATTGGAGGTGAAGCTCAAGGTCCTTTAACTTTCATTTATAAATTATCATTTCTTTCTCAGCTACAATTATTTTTTACCTCCTCCCTCCCCCAAAGCTCAGATACCTACCTGCCTTCCGCCCCGAGCCACCTGCTTACACTGCCTGAGGCTCAAGCCCATGGCGAGCTCTGCTCACACGCAGCGGGGGGCGCGGCTTAGCCTGGGCTCCCTGACACAGCACCCGACAGGGTGGACAGCCCCAGTCTCCCAGCTGCTCGCTCTGCACTCCTTCTGTCCAAACGGCAATCAGCCACGTCCCGGCTGCTCTGGACCCCAGTTCCTCCCATCCAGGATATTTTCATGCGTCCACGCTTTCCTCCTGCAAGTGTCTCACGTTCTGCACGATTTTTTTTTTTTGCCAGTCCTTGAAAATCAGCCCAATCCTCTAATACCTACCCTTAGAAGAATAGAATAAACTGAGTATTTAAGTGTCAGGGGACCGTGAGGCATAATTTATCCAGAAACACATCCATACCATTGCAAGAACGTCCAGCTATATTTACGCCACACTTTTTTCTTTCTCTCTCGCTCTTTTTTTAATGTAAGGGACATTTACTAACAGCGTTTGAATAATGATGTTTTCAGGGAAAATACATTACTTAATCCATTTTTACATACATACCAACATACACTGTCTCAACACCTCAGACTTCCATGCAGGTCTCTGTCCAGCCAGCTTTCATTCCTACACTGCCTTTGCTGACAATGCCCTCTCCTGCCCTAGAAGCAAACTGTGCTTCAACTCATGAATTTACAAAACAAAGAACAACGGGGCCCAACAGTCAGCAGAGGAAGCTGCCCTGTCCCTTCGGTCCCAAGGAACCTTGCACAGGTGTGGGTGTGAGTGTAGGTGTGGGTTGAGTGTGGGTGGGTGTGGGTGTAGCTGTGGGTGTAGGTGTGAGTGTAGGTGTGGGTGTGGGTTTGAGTGTGTGGGTGTGGATGTGAGTGTAGGTGTGGTTATGGGTGTCAGTGTGGGTGTGACTATAGGTGTGAACGTTGGTGTGAGTTTGAGTGAGTGTGGATACGCAGGTGTGGCGTGAGCATGGGTGTGGGTGTGATTGTGTGAGTATGGGTGTGAGTGTGAATGTGAGTTGTAGTTGTGGTTGTGGGTGTGAGTGTGGAGTGTCTGTGTGAATTTGAGTGAGTGTGGATATGTGGATGTGGTTGTGAGCATGGGTGTGGGTTTCAATGTGAGTGTGAGTGTGACTGTGGGTGTGAGTGTATGTGTGGGTGTGAGTGTAGGTGTGGGTGTGAATGGCCCTGGGTGTGCACATCCACTCACTGCTTTGGGGATTGAGCCTTCTCTCCTGCTTGCAAGGCACCATACCATTTTCACTATGTGCAATGTCCACCCTCCTCATGGAATCTCTAGAAGGTAAACTCCTGGACACCGGTTTCCCTGGGAAAGTTCCCTATTTCAATAGACTGTGTCAGTGGTTTCATTGTTACAAACCCGACTGGAATATTCCTCAGATTCAGAGACAATCCCATTCTTTCTCCCTTCCCTTCCCTGAACAGAACAGTTCCTTTGGTTGAAATGTGCTGGAATCAGTTCGATTTACAGGCAGCTTAGGGTTTAGGAGACAGGAGGGGATTCCACCCACGGTGCTCTGAGCGTGCAGAAGTGAATTCAAGTGTCTGGCTGCCTTTCCCCAACCCGCCCATGGGGCAGTCCTGCCATGACACAGGTGAGGACAGGACAAGCTACTGCGTGTGATGTGCAAGGCACTTCCTGACACCTTGTGAAGGGGACAGTGTCTCAGTGGTAATTATTTTTGTTACTGCAGAAGGTTTGTGGTTTAAAAACTTCTGAGAAAAAAAATTAAAGTACTCTAAAGGTGTTCGTGTGTCACCTTCATCTGAAAGAGGACCAGATGAGACAAGTCCCCACGCAGACCCAGGTGACAGCTCTGCTGACAACACAGCAGGAGTTTCGTATCCGAGGACGACACATGTTTATGTCCACTTTTTTTATACTCTGTTTCATGTCATTGCATTTTCTAAAAAGCACATGAGAACATTTCTATTATTTTGAAGACAACCCGTGCAGCTGCCAGCCAGCTCTAGAGGTAAATTATGGCACTTAAGGGAGATAAGAAAAAAGAATTGCTGATATGTTCGCCCTGCCCAAAGACTCAATGAGAGCAGTGGCGAATCCTGAAAGAATGCGAGTCCCACCATTATCAACACATACGGGGAAGAACAATGGGGCAGGTGGCTGCCTTCATGACTCAGGCCGAACCTGAGGCTTTCACTTGTCATGTAAAACAGACAAGCTTCCCGAAGCCACGTGGTGGTCACGGCACACTGAGCTAACGTACATCAGCACCCTTGAAAATTTAAGACAGATAAGCAACCTGCGTATTTTTGCTGGATGGAAAGCTTAGGGGTGGTAAAACCATTAAAATCTGCTCCTTTTCTTTATAATCCAATGTAAAACCACTCATTCAGAATATACGCTCAATTATGAACACGGTTTTTAAAATGTCACTTCCGGGTCCACGAACCAGACGCCCAGCTGGCGGAAGCCCTGAGCTTCCAGACTGAGTATGAGAACTCAGGTACAGGGGCCGTGGGGTACATTCCCCACGGTGTTTCCAGTGGAGAGCCGGGCATGTGGTGAAACGCATGGAGGGATGAGGGTCGGGAAGGGCAGCCCTGTACGACCAACTATCAGATGGACTTTTGATAGTTATTCAGTAAATGCAAAAATCAGGACATGACCAAGTGAAGGTTCCCTAGGCTTTTCTTGGAAGATTTGGGAATTGGCACTTCTTTCCTAGATGTGAAAAAATCCGTTCATTACACTGTTATGTGGAGTTCTCTTAAATTACATGGTCTGGACGCCTTTGTCTGTGATGGGCAGCAGGGTGAAATGACAGATAAATGGGCTCCTCGGGGCCTGAGAAGGGACAGGTATTGGAGCAGACACACGGGGACCGGATGCCAGCAGTAATGGGCTGACTGCGACCAGCCTCATGCTCTGAGGGTGGCACCCCTACAGACTGAGGTAAGGACGACGCTGTCATTGCCACATCCACTCACACTATCACAAATTGACAGAGAGATCTAATTACAAACCCATGTCAGCCACAGCCTGAAACCCGCAGAGTGAAGTGCTAATTACTTCCCCCAGAAATGTAGTAACAGATAGTTTCTGAGGACGTCCTGACAAATGTGTCGGCAGGCGCTCCCTAACCGATCGCTAGTTCTTTCCAGTCACTCACAGGCCTTCCGCAAAGCACTCCAGCAGCAGGGTGTCCCCTTTGAGGATGGTGACCGAGGACTCGGGGCCTCTGTCCGCAGGTGGCAACAGCAGTCTGGCTTTTCTCTGCTTGATGGAGTTTGCTGAACAGAAAAGAAAAATCTCCTATTTTTTCCAATCTAAGAGACTTAAAGTCTGTGGCATTAAACCTTTCTTAAGACATCATTAAACGTAGGGACCTATGCATATATTTACATATATAGAGACACACAGACATATTTCACATATTTTAATGTATTTCCATTTAAATAGACTCCACTCCTACCAAGCAGCGTGGGCTGTCTCTCACACATGGTAAAAAGATGTAGCACCGAGTTTTACGAAGCTTTCGATTACCAAACCTCTAAATCCAGAAGGGCAAACGTGGTTCAAGAGAATGTGTTTCCTTGAAAACGCTTCAGGTAACTGACAGTCTCAGATTTTACATCTCCGCATCAATGCTAGCGGGCCCTGCCTGAGGCTGTGTGTGCATCTGTCTTTCCTTTAAGGCTCATGAGTACTGGATTGGCTTCCTGACACAACACAGCTTCCGGGGCCCTGCACGCACAGGCCCTGCTGCGGGAAGGGACTTGATCAGATTGTCCCCGGGACTGTGCTCCCAGCCTCAGGCTCCCAGGCTCACAGGGAGCGCTGTGGAGAGAACCAGGAGGACCCACACGATCCATCTCAGATGCAGCAGGGAATCAGGACACTCCTACTGTCCACGCCACTGCCGATGTCATTCCCAAATGTTCGCATACATTGTGTTTCCCACTCAGCGTCAAGGTGAGGCAACCTGATACAGAAGGAAAGAGCTGACGTCCTGTTATCGAGGGGAGGGATGGCAGCTGGCTTCCTTCCACGTGTGTGCTGACCGAAAGAGAACTGGTGACTACGTATCACTGTATCTATAATTAAACTAGAACTATATGATGCAGTTAACATGCCATATGAATTATATCAATATATATGTAAATAATATTAATACAGAAATATAATTAACTAAATTTTAAATGATTATTTTTACGGAGTGCTGTAAACACAATACTTACGGTTGTGTTACTGACATAAAAGAAAATAATGTTGGGGACGGGTGTATACTTCATCAGCCCACCTTCAAACTGGGGGTGCGCTGAGAGGACCCCCACTCAGCCCTGCAGATGCTGCCAGCATATTAGACATGGAAGTGAGGCCGCTGGTCCCAATGACATAAAGAATATGTGCTGCATTCACGTAAATGATTCTTCTCCTTGTGGAGAACGAGCTTACTATACATGTAAGTCAGGTTTATTCAGGCCTCGTCCACAGAACACTAGCTGTGGCAGACATTCGATGGAAAAGAGATCAACTGTTTCCTAGACAATGAGTTTGGAAAATGCTCTAAACTATTCTTTCTCAGCAAGTTACAATGGACACTTCTTTATTAAGTATCCTGAGAAGTCTTGCAAGAAAACGGACCTTTTAACTTTCTTAAACCCAATGTTTTCTCCACAGCTGTTGACACGCAACCATTTCTTTTTCCTTTCTGCACGTCACAGCCATCATCCAAAATGTCTATTGACAATGAGAGACATTTTGGGACACCCCATAAAATTACTTTATTAACAATATATAGTTATATGTATGTGTGTATTTGCAGATGTTAATTATGTTATATATAAACATATAGTTACATTTATATAGTTATGCATTTATAAGTAGCACTCCTTTGCATATATTTAGGGGGAGTGGTAATAGAGTTCTCTGTGCTAAGCGTTTTTCAATGACAGGAATATTAGTATTTTAACAAACTTACAAAGGTTAGAAAAACTCAAGTTTTAAGATGGCAATGAGCTACCAAAGGCAAAAATAAATGCCAACACTCTACACGTGATCAACTTACCCTTGAAACCAATGTCTGTGGATGAACTCGAGTCATTAGCATGCTTTACTGAAATAAAAAAATGGAAGGAAAAAACTCACAAACAAATGGTAGACGCTGATATCATTAAAGAATGAAAAGCCACAGTCTCCTCAGAAAAATTACAAAAAGAGGTGCACCCATGCCTCAGCAGAACACCATCTCTGGGAATGTGGTCGAAAACGGCTTCGTCTTGAGCTAGCAGCCGAGTCCAGGTGGGGAGGGAGGAGTCACGGCCCCACTGACCAGAGCTGAGGTGCCAGCAATGCTGAGTGGGAAGGACCCTGACTCAGGCAAGGCAGCACACACACGATGGCAAAACCGCACACCCGCTTGGACAATGGGACCGCAATGCCAAGTTCAGCTCTGCCAGAGCCAATTATGTCTGCCCTGGCATCTCACTGTCCTTTCTCCCCTAGGACGTTTTCCCATTTGGGAACCCAGACTGGCAGGTGCAGAATCGAGGGGAGGGAGAAGCAATTCAAGCTCTGTCTTCTGAGGGTAGACAACACAGCTTGATGTGATACGAACTGTGCTGTTGCTTCTTTTTCTTTTGACTGTTACTTTCTCCCCACTTTAGGCCTGCTGGCTTGTCGACGACCACAGTAAGTGGAAGCCTGAGGCTTTTGCTGGGAAAACCCTGGCCTACTGGTGTGCATTCGCCCTCTGAAAATGACTAGACCTGCAGACCTCAAACGAAATACACTCATACTGTGAACTGAGGTCTGCTTTTCTGGCCGCGATGGACAGACGCCTGCGATCGGCAGCGGCAGACATCTCTCATCTGGGGGAGGGCTCTGGAGTTTAACTAAACAAGGGAAGAAAATGCCAACCCAGCTCTGCCAGCGTTGGCCCCAGGATGGTAGAGACATGGCTGCATTCGGCACTGAGACAGGACGGCGAGTTCTCTGGACTTACAGCTGTTGACGGTCAGTTTCATGGGCATCTTCTGCACAATGGTCCTGAGCTTCGGGAAGGCAGCGAAGCAGCAGTAGTCGCTGCGGCTGTCTCTCTCCTCCACGTTGGCGAAGTACAGGTCTCCCTCCTGGCTCATGTACACGCGCTCGTCCTGCTCGATGTGCTCCAACTCTGCAGAGAAACCCGCACTGTTAAAAGGGGCGGCCCGCCCTGCCTGTGTCTGATCTCCCATCACAGCTTCTCTTTTACATTATTTTATTTCACTTTTCATGTCCGTCTTCCAAGGTCTCACAAGTCTGGTCTTCCTGTAGGAGCAGCGAGTGAGCAAAAGGTAAAAAACAAAAGACAACGACAAACCCCTGGGAGCGCAGTTTTCACCATCGCCCGAGGACGTTCCCGGTGGGTGACCGGCCTGCGCCTTCTCCCTGCCCTGACATCAGGCCTCCGCGACACTCAGCGGTCTGCACTGGCGTCTCCAAAAACTGGCCCAATTCAGAAAATGGCCTAATTATGACTTTCGGTTTCTTAGACTACTTCTTATAAACAGAGCTCCCAAACGCTGTCTCTAAGATATTAGTGTCGCTTTCCTGGATGTGGCCTGGAAGGTTCTAGGATGACTGGAGTCTGGAATGGTTGGCTGCAGTCAAGAGTACCTGCCTTGGCTCTCTTCCGAGCACTGCACTAAGAGGATTGTTTTTCTCTGGTGGCCACAGGGAGAAAACATGTAGGGAGCACTGCTAAGGCACACGCCAGAAGTGGACTTTATGAGAAGCTGGGTTTCAACTCAAGATCTTGTCAGTAAACTTTTTTGGCAAATGAAACAACATGTTAATACTAACTTCTGTGTGGGTCACTGTATGGAGTGGGTGCCATGTCAACAGACAGAATCTAAAGCGAGTAACGTGCTTGACATTCACATGGGTACGATCCTGAAGCCAAGTGAGTGGTCTGCAACACTGAAAGCATTTTCCTCACAGACACACGTCGTCCTGTCAGCGGCCTCTGCTCTCTTCAGAGATGACAAAACGAAGAGATAGATTTAGCTCATAATTGGTTTTCCAGGGTTTTCATGTACACCCCTAAGTGTGTATGTAAAACTTGGAGCTGACTACGGGTGGATATAGTTTTAAAAATCTATTGGATTCCACATTGATAACCTTATATTATTTTTTATCTTTGATTCCGGTATGTTATCTGACATGATGCTTGCAATCAAAACAGAACGTAACTTACCGATATTCATCCAGTAAATGTGCAAAGGTGGGAGGCCCGTCGGGGGCTTGCACGGGAGGACAACGGGGTCTCCCTCCTCCACTTCCAAAGGGTCGATCTTTTCTTTTGGGAATTTTGGAACACCTGGTATAAGAAATCATTTTAACACATTATTTTAAAATTAACTTTTAATGTCACAAGTAATATCTTAATACATTCATCTTTTTTTGAAAAATAAAGCACTTTTAATAAATTCAACACCACAAATCTTGGTTCTCATTACCTCCCCTGCAGAGGAAAATACTACTAAGAACTTGAGATTTAAAAATACTTCTGCGTGTTGTAACTAGACAGCAAACGTTTTTGCTGTGACGTCAATAAGGTGCTAAGATGCTCTCGCAGCTTTCTGCACACAGAGGCGTGAGGTCTGGGCCACAGGACTTGCTCACTCAAAGGTCTGACAGACGTGCCATCCTTTACTCTGAACACTGTGACTTTTTAAGGTGGGTACATATTCTCTCTCTCTCACTTTACTGTGAAGCTTTTGAATGTGATTGGCAAATATTCCACTGAGAGCAAAACCAAACTAAATAAAAAGTTCAAGTCCTACAGAGGAAAAAGGTACAGGTGCAATGCCAAACCAGACATGACCACGTGGTGTCACAAAGAGAGCCACCCAGACTGGGATGGCTCCCAGCAAATGAAATTTTAAGTGACCCGGAATTGATGTAGGAAAGAAGACTTTGCAATATTTCAATACATTGGTTTTTTTTCCCCCCCAGGATGGAGTTGATTTCCTAAAAAGCAATGCAGTTAAAATGGGACTAGAAGTCACAACTGTGCAGAATTTGAAATCCAACACCAATGCTTGATATTTTTATGAAAGTATTTATAAAATAGCTTTAAGAATATTCAAAATGTGGTCTATCTGAACATTGCATTGTTTTTCAGCTCTGTGAAGAGAATTCACCCTACAGAGTTACTTACTGAAGAGAAGGACGTACAGAGCGTGTACAACATAGCTGACCTGATGGAATTCATTAGCGGGTTTCCATCTCTGCATTTCATTCTTATTGTAGTTTATAAAAGGTTACGGTTATTCTCAGAAGTCTGAAGATATACTCTTTTATCGCAAATTTTCTCGAGAAGCTCATGCATTTCCTAGGTATTTGTGCCCTCGCGCCGGACCCACACACCAATTGAGGGAATTTGATGACATTCCTCGCTTTGATGCACCAGCTGCTTACGAAGAATTGCTTTTAGTCTAAAGTCAAGGATCTTTCAGGCTTATAGTGCCTTTGCCAGTTCAGAAGACAGTCTTCGGTCATGCGACAGTCTTCACTGGGGATTCTTGGCCAACTCATTCTAGTAGGGTCCTCCTGGCAAGTCTGCAAACATAGCTGAAACGGCAGCCACTCTGGAATCACTGTTTCGATCCAGGTAGCGTGCAGTTTCCATCCAAAGGCAGGAAGGCATGTCTGGTGCATTCGCTATATTAAGATCGTGTATATACATATGAATGCCACTTACTTGGTGAAACCTTAGTTGTGACAGACAGCGAATGTCACGCGAGTCATTTGCAGAAAGTGTACCTCATGCAAGTGACATGTAGTAAGTAACTTACAAACTCTGTGAGCACAGCTCCCCATTCAATCCCGTATTTAGTGTAACTTGTTACAACTGAAGCCCGGGGCTCATTGGTATGACATCACCAGTGTGGCTGGGCAGTTATTGGACCTGTTTATACTCAGATACAAGGGGCAACAAAGGGGGGAAACACAGACTCGGAAATGCAAGGAGCATGTAATCCTGATTCTAACAAGCAAGCAGCACAGTGCCCACACGTACACAGTCCCAGGCTGAGAGCTGCTGAGCAGCAGCTAATTGACAAGATGTATAGAGCCCTAACCAGAGAGCTGCCCCATTGGAGAGCGTTTGGGAAAAATCTAATGATTCAAACAGACAGTCCTGCCACTGATTAATTAAGTCGAGATTGTACAATTGCACTTCAGAAAATGTAAATATGTGATTCAATTGGCTTCCAAGGCATCGGAAATAAAATAAAATAAAATGTCTAAATCTAACAAACCCTTCCTTACGTGCCATAATTCTTTGGGACAGCTTTTAGCCAAAGATGAACTTAATACCCAGAAACAGAGAATATTTATAAATGTAATAATTTCAGGACTGAGAATAGATGTATAAAGAACATTAATTTGTCATGTTTTTTTAGGTCTAGTTCTTTGACTTTGAAACTATTTAGTAAGTCTGATGCCGTGCTAGAAAGAAAACATTTAACTTCCACAGATAAATGTGAAACTTAATTACTATAACTGAACAGCAGGCATGAAGCCCACCTTAATCCAAATGAAGACACGATTCCATTCAAAATAACTCCCAACGATGACTTCTGCTAATTGTCTCTCTTGTGACCAGCATCAGTGTTGTGCGTTTGGACACACGTGGCAATTTATCAAGTGAAGTATAAACAACCATTTCTCTTTTCTGTGAGGCAACCACACTGCTCAGCTTGCCAAGCCAGCTTCTGTCAAATGAGTATAATCGACACCCAAACCAGCATAACTGATCCGTGTTTCAGTGAGACTGGACTTGGCCATGGAACGGCTCTGGGCAAAGGGATCAGAGCCCACTTGTACACAGCGCCTACCTGAGCAGGACTTCACAATGTTGGGAAATCCCAGAAACCAAGTCTGATAAGTCAGTTTCCTTTGTACGGAATGCCCACCTGTCACCTGCACCAGGAAAGCAAGCATATGCAGCACCCAACTCCATCGTACCCTCCAATAGGCACCCAAGGTTATTACCCAGTGTAGCAGACACACTTCTAGTAACAAGTCCAAGGGTACAGACAGGCTCCTGAAAGCCCAGTCGGAAGCCAGCGTGAAATAACCATCCTGGAGACAAGTTAGCTGCTTGTTGTGACGGTGACGATCTCGCTGGAGCTCCCAACACACAGCAAACCTGAAAATACAGAACTTCCAGGCTTCCCACTCGACGTGCTGACAGTGACTTCTGACCCTCATCATCACTTGTCTCAACCTCATATAAGGACAGAAGAACCCTGTGTACCTGGCATGGAGACGACTCGTGGAAACTACGCTACACCTGAAGGATGTGCTGAGGATGCCCCGGGCTCCACCCCAGGCCCTGCCCACACGACCTGGCTACGCAGCTTCAGGCCGCATCGCCCCTTTCCTGCCCTCTTCACCTGCCCCTGGCTTCCCAGAATCCTCTGAGGTCATCTCTCTGGGATCCTCACATGTGTCACCAAGTTTCTTAAGAGCAGGATGTTACAAACCCTAAGAGGTACAGTCCCACCACGCCGACGGCGGCACACACAGTAAAGGGAAGTCACGATGTGGCTTCCATCGAAGCCGTCGTATGCAGGACTTCCTCCCTACGCCTGCCATGTCTTAGATGGTTTTAGTCGCGAGTGGAAACTGCATTATTATTTTACTCATTCTTGCATTCCTCAGCCTGTGAAGCAATCAATCAACCAATCATGGCTGACATGCACTCATGGTGCATCTACCAGGCAGTGCAGGAGGAGGAAGAGCACAGCATTCCATCCTTCTCGTTTCTAAGCATCCCAACTAATAGACATGACGATCAACAGTCTCCCAAACAGTGAGTGAGGACACCAACTGGTGAGTGGGTAAACAAAATGTATCCCATCCAAATAACTGGACATTATTCAGCAGTAAACAGGAACCAACTACTGACACGTGCTGTAAGAGCTACTGATCTGTTACAACATGAATTAACTGCCAAAACATGCTAAGTGGATGCAACGACATGGAAAAGGTCATACATTGTATGATTCCTATTACATGGAATGTTCAGAAAGGAAATCCACAAAGGCAGAGGGCAGAGTGGTGACTGCCTGGGGCTGGGGTGGGAGGGGGCACAACCATGGGTGGGAGGGGCATGTGTCCACAGGTGGGTACAGGAATCTTCTGGGGGTGATGGGAATGTGCTAATGCTGGGCTTTGACGATGAAGAAACTGCAAAATTTTATGAAAATTTAATGAAAATTTAAGTGATTGTGTGCGTAAAACAGGGAAAATTGACGATATGTAAATGATACCTCAAAAATTGTTTAAAAGTCACAAGACAGAAACCCAGTGTAAGCTGAGATGACCTAGGAATGCTCTGTGGAGACGGCCAAGCTGTTCTCTGACATCCCAGGGCTGAACGGGCGAAACAGGGAATTTATAGCATGGTTTCAGCGCCACTGAAGGCTGACAGAAAGAAGGCAAAACCAGCTTATTACCTTCTGCCCAACCCACTCGCCACATCCGCCCTCAGGTTGTACATTTCTTGAGAACAGCCCTTGCTTTGTCCACTGAGAGTCTGAAATTACTAGAGAAGTGGCTGGCCCGCGAGCAGGGCTAACAGACTTGTTGAATCATTCGCTGACTCGCTCTCCAAGCCACACCTTGGAAAACCCACTTATTTAGTTAAGCCATTTCCCTCATGTCTGAAAACAGTACATTGTGTTTGTTTGGTTGTTTTTTTCCCTTTACTTTCCCTTAGCAAACTCAATGGCAATGTTGTTGAAAGTAGAAAACTGAAAGGCTTCTGTTTGCAGGGGCACTGATGGGACGTTCAGCTGCTCTGCTTATGGTGGAACTCGGGTGGTAAAGCCGTGAAGGTGAGTGTACCGAAAACTTTAAAGATGAGAGACACAAATTTTAAAACTGGAATCACAAAGTCTCTAACAACATAAAAAATTAATCAAATCTCTACAGTTTAAGAGAAGAATCAATTGATAAATGTTGTAGAAAGCTTTAAATGGCCTCTGATTTATAAATTCCTAGGAATTGTGGTCCCATTCAACATATAAATGATACAGGAAGCTGCTCAGTGATGAAGTAATCTCAGGGGAGACTGGAAATGATGCATAAGAAACCTAATTGATTTTGCTCTCTTCTCAGCAGCAGAAAAATGGGGCAATTACCCACGACACAGCACAGACCTGACTCTCACCGCTGACAACAAGACCAGCCATTCCAGCCAGAATTATCCTGCCATTGCTCACGTCCTCACTCGGTCTGCTGATAGCGAGATTAATATTTTTAAAAATCCTTTCACTGCAGAATCGCACACTAAAACGTGTCATTTCCTTCTCTGCATAGGTCTAGCTGCTGCCTTTTCCCTGGTGTCTCCATAGCAACCACTAGAATTCAGGTTAGGGATCACCCCAATGCCTAGTCTTCTACAACAGATTTTTAATAATCAATCTCTCTCTCACACACACCTTATTTCAGTTAATGTATTTCAGGTAGGTAGATATAGGCAGATAGATCATAGGTGGGTGGGTGGGTGGGTGGATGGATGGATGGATGGATGGATGGATGGATGGATGGATAGATAGATAGATAGATCTAGTTTTATGATTCTCAACCACAATTTTCATGGTAATATTTTCTGAATTTATTAACATTTCCTGTTGAATGTCACTTTAACCCCACACGCCTGAGGCCATTTCCGAGTTTATATGTCACTGCTCTGTCCATTACAATGATATAATATCTTACTTAATAACCTGGTACAAACTAATTCACGCAAATCAGTATGCTACACACTTATAGTAATTTTACATATACAGAAAGATCATTTGTAAAGTAACATAAAGAATAAAAAGAACACCCTTTTACTCACCAGCCGTTATACAAAAGGCGCATAATATCACCGTGACCTTTCTGTCTGGTGAGGCTCTATTCCCTCTCCATTCCATCAGAGGTAATTACGCTCCCGAATTTTCTTTGTATCAACCTCTTGTTTTTCATTATAATTTTACCACAGAATTATTCTGCCAAACGATATTTTCTTTTCACACATTATTAAAGTTATAAAATAAAATGATACAGTATGTAGTCTTACAAGATTTGCTTTTGCTAATGTTCCGAAGGCTGAGCATTTTCATTGCTGAGAGGTATTTTCAGTCGGAAGGTACCACAGTCTATCTATTCATCCTACTGATGGCAGGGCTTGCGTTTTCTCCAGTATGTGCTTCACACAAGCAATGCTACAAACATTCCTGGTGCACACGGACCAGGGCACATGCACGTGAACAAGGAAATGGAATTGCTGGTCACAGGGGAGTGTCTTCAACTAAGGAGGTGACAGCATGTTTCCCACAGGCCAAGCGGTGGCCGAACGGCACGTGGACACGTGTCCTGGCACCTGCATATTCCCACCTGAAGTAGCTGCTCTCAGACTCTGTAATAGTTCCCATTCTGTGGGATCAAATGCTTGTATCATGTGGGTTACAACTGATCTATTCCTGAATTCGAATGATGTTGAGCACATTTTCATATTTTTTATTAGTTATTCCAGTCTGGGGTGCAAGTTTTGTCTTTTCACCCCTTCATTTCTTTTTTCTTAGAGATTTGTTAAATTATTTATAAATACATAACATTATATTTAGTTATATTCATTGGCAATGCACTTTTTTCTGGGCTGTGGCTTATCTTTTCACTTTCTTCCTGGAGTCTTTCGATGACAGGATCTAAGGATCAAATGTAGTCAAATGTGTCTTGAATGATCTCCGTGGAGCTCTAACATGTCTTGTCTAAGAGTTCTTCCCCACCTCGGGTCATGAATACATTGTCCAACCCTTTTTCTACTTTTAGAAAATATTTTTCCTTTAGTTGAGTCTCTAACCACCTGGAAGGAGTCTTGTACATGAGGTGAGCCAGGACTGCAAAGAAACGTTTCTGTATGTGGATAACCAGTTGTTCCACACCATGTAGTTAGGAAGGAAGGAAGGAAGGAAGGAAGGAAGGAAGGAAGGAAGGAAGGAAGGAAGGAAGGAAGGAAGGAAGGAAGGAAGGCAATCCATGCTAGCTCTTCCACACGGTTGGCAGATATGTGACGGTCTGTTTCTGGGTTCTCTGTACTGTCCCATCGGCGTGCACACAGCCAGACTGGCTGAATGACTAAAGTGGTCTGATAAGGCCAAGTACCCTGATCTGTTTGTATTCTTCAAGCGAGTGTACAAAATTGTGCCCATTGTTCCTCAAAAATACTTGTCAATCGCTTGTTCACAATCCACAAACAGACAAAAATAACCCACAGAGCTTTTTATTCATTATCCTGATATCAATTCACAGAGAATTGATATTTTTAGCTTTACTGAGTCCTTCTATCCGTGAAAACGGCACTTTTTTTCCATTTGTGTAGGTATTTTTAAAATGCTTTTCAAACCACAAAGCTCTCACACCTCTTTGTTGGACTTACTCTCTGCGTCTATATTGTTTTCTCCCTTCACGCCAATTTCTTGGAATTTATTCTGTCACCTTAGGTTATACCTCATGCATTTTCATCTAAACATGATGTTACCTACTCAGCTTACGTCATTAATCGTCATCCTTTCTTCTTTTATAATATAAGATGAAAATATCTCTACATAAAGCATCAGCTGCTTCACGCCTGTTTATGCAAAATTTCTTTTTTTTTTGCTAATCCGCCATCTTGAATTCCTTCCTAGAATTTCTACTATTGTCACTACAAAATATATTCTATTTCCCTTTGCCATTCTTGTTTGACATGAGTTACTTAGAAATACGTTTATTCATTTTCAAAGACAGAAGGCTTTTCTAGCTTTATTATTATTACTACTATTATATTATTATTATTGATTTCAAACTTAATTGTATATGGTCATATTTTCTGCATAGCTATTGTATCGTCAAATATTGGAAAAATGCATCCTGCAGTTTTAGGTACAATGTCTCCACACTGTCACTAGCTGGAGCTTGTAATGCGTCCTTTAAATCTTTATGTGCTTACTAATGTTTTCTCTGCTTGAGCTACCAAATAATGAAAGACATATGTTAAAATGCCATATTTTGTCTATTTCTCCATGTAATTTTATTTTGTTTCACACATTTTAACATTATGTATGCGTATTGAATTAATCTCCAGGAAGCCTTTTAAAAAATAAAAGTCTATTGTGACTGACATTACTACAGCCACACCTACTTTCTTTTGAATGGCATTCAGCTGGGATATCACTTCCACTTTTGTAGTTTTAGTGATTCTATATCCTGATGATTTAGATGTGCTATGTTGTAAATAGTTTATAGCATTTTTATTAATGTGGGGTATTTAGTCTAATTGCTTTCATCTTCAATTAGTGATATGTATTTGGATTTATTTCTACTTTTTTCTTTCTGCTTTCTCATTTTTTCTTTTTTTCAGCTTTCATACTTTTTCTTCCTCTTTCTCACATCACAAAATTTGATAATCGCTCGTTTTTGCTATATTTGAGTGTAATTATTCAATAAATTTTAAGATGCATACTTTACTTATATTGTCTAAATTTGATCTATATTCTCTCCTCAACAATAATATTAATATAAGGACTTTAGAACAATTTAAATCCAGTCCCTTGTCCCAACTTTTGGGACAAGGCGCATGTAGTTTTCACTATTTGTTTTTCAGAAGCGTGTGTACATTCTTCCACCCATATCCTTCGAGGTCTATGACTTTCTTTGAGTCACTCAGTGTCTGAAACTCTGCAGGAAGAAATTGCCAAGTAAAAGCTAATGACAGGTTTATACATATAATTTATTCTGTAAAGTCTTTGGTTAGAATCATGAGATGCTGGATACCTTGAGATGATTATGAGATGAAGGAAAGTAAATGACCAAATGTGAAGGTGAGTCATCAGAGATCCCGTGCACAGAGGCCAAATACGGTGACGATGGAGTCACTTGCTCTTGCTGACGATTATCAATAAATGACACCCTTAACAGTTTACAGTTTCCATGCTTCTTGTTTGTGGAGAACATTACTGATACATACCAATCACTGCTTCTCCTCTGCCATGGACACTCATGCTGCAGTTAGGTGGGGCTCTGTGATTGGCTTTGTGCCACCTAACAAACTGGGAGGAGCAGTCACCCATGTAACTTCTCCTTGGAAGCAGATTTTCATGCTCTCTGCCCCAGACTCTGCCCAAGGTGGCACAGGTGGCACATGCTGCAGCCTTAGGGTGATGGAGTCTCCACCAGCTTGACTCCCGAGGAGGCATGCAGAGTGGCCAGACCCATAGCAAATGGCATAGTTGAGGAATAGCCTTGTGTAAACACGGGCTTGTCATTCATTACTGCAGCATAACCTAGCCGAGCCTAACTAAACATGTATTTAACGTAGTTCTCATCCTGTGAGGAGAAGCAGACGTTATTGTCCCTGTGTTAGTGAAAGGTTTCTAAAACACAGAAGAATTATGCTGCTTCAAGGTCACCCACCTCGAAGTAACAAGACCTAGAAGAGAATTTCCCGCATAAGTAAAATATAAGGCACATGTAAGCTGATCAAATTAACAATGTGTAATTTCATCAGTACCCAGTATAGTGCCTACTTAACACGTGACGAAAACAGCTGTAAAATGTAATCTCCGTTGTCATACTTACTTGGAACTATGAATTCAATTTCTTCTGACATTGCAACTCCTAGTTTATTCGAAGCAAAACAGTGGTATTTCCCTTGAAAGTGAGATATGTGGCCCTCGTTTGGGATCTTGAAGGTCCCGGAGTTGTTGGAGACAATGAGCCGAGGGTCAGAGAAGTCAAAGGGCTTGCCATCCTTAGTCCATGTAAATCTGTAAGATGAAGCTCAATTTCGTAATCCAGAAAAATCATAGCGTCTCTTAAAGCATTTGTAAACAAATGCACAGATGGCAAAACAAGGCGTTTTATGGTGAAAAATGTTTAATGCAATATAACAGAAGACCGTAACGGTCAGAAGAATCTGAGCAGTCTTCCAAGCTGATATAGACGGAGCGGTTACGCCCGCCCCCCAATTTGTTGAAGCTTGACCCCCCGTGATGGTGGGAAGAGGTGGGGCCGTTGGGAGCGGATGAGATCATGAGGGTGGAGCCCCACGACTGGGATTAGTGCCCACAGAGAAGGGTCTCCTGAGAGCCCCTCGTCCTGTCCGCCAGGACACAGGGAGAAGAAGGGTGCCTGCGAGGCAGGAAGTGGCCTCCCCAGACGCCCATCTGCTGGCACCCTGATCTTGGGCTTCCTGCCCTCCAGGCATGAGAAATGAATACGTGTTGTTAAAGCCACCTAGGGGGGCACTTCTGTCCCAGCAGCCTGAACTGACCACGACACAAGCCGTGTGAAGCTGTTACAACAGACTGAGCACTGAAGCAGGCTGTGTTCTGTTCTTTGATTTTTCAATTTTTCCAATTAGAAACATAATGTACAATTTTTACTAATATTTTGGAGACTACAATAAATGTTGCATACCTGAGATCAAATTACTATATAATTTCGCCAATTGAGTTTTTCCAGTTATTACAATGCTAGCAAAGACATGATATTCTGTCATATGGTTACTATTTAAGTTACTTCACTATTTCCATGTTTCCCTTTCTATAAGCAATAGTATGATAATCCATTCCTATTTATTTTTTGGTACTTGTTTAAATTGTGCTTCAGGTTCAAATAGTTCTGTAGGCCAATTCCTTAGAAGTGAGATTAATAGAGTAATAAGAGGATTTTTATAGTTTTTCATAAATGTTGCAGAATTGCATCACACACAAAAATAGTTATGTCCCAGCCCTGCACGTGATGGCGTCAGTTCTCTGGACAAGGCTGTAGAAGCCTTTACCCAGTTAGGGGTCTTCCCCGATTTTATCTAGCATTGCAGATATGAACGACCCCTGTAAGTGTGGCTATGCCTGAACCCCACTCCTCACAGTAGCCCATCTGCTTATTCCTTCTACACACTTCCATGGGACACACTTTTGCTAGAAGCACCTGCCTTCTCCGTCCACAGCTTCTGCTTCTCTCTCTGTCTCTGCCTCTGTTTTATGCTTTGCTCGTTTTACCTCCAACAAAACAGGTCAAGTCTATTCCTTTAAATTCCAATATATGAACTAAGAGCATTGCATGTATACAAAATTAAACATTTCCACTTGGAAATATACTATATCTGTGCACTCACTCGAATCTCCTTTTATGATCCGATGTAGAATTTCACAGATCTCCCCAATTTAGATCCTACATAATTCGTGTTGTTACTGTAACTATTACTATTAGTGAGCGTGTTGCTAATGTTTTTTGATATTGTTTTTGTTAACCTTGCTGCCGCTGACTGTTGAGATTGCTGTTCCTTCTACTGCTGTGATGTTTTCTTCTTGTTTTCTAATTATTTTCTCATTGTTTTGCATAGGCATCTAATTAGGCTTTAAAACATATTTATTTATAATTGACCATGTACTGCAGCCCTTCTTATTTATAAAACCTTATTTTTGTCCAGTGAATTTTCTTGGGTTTTCAGATAGAATGTCAAATTATATGATAATCAAATTCTTACTAATTACATTTTCTTAATATTTGTAGTATTTATTTTCTTTTCTTACATAATATTGGACATGGCTCTAGAAAAATGAGCAAAAGTATTAATAGCAGATATTCTATTCTTATTTCTAAATTTAGTGAAAATGCCAGTATTTCATAATTAAACTCAACAGTGTCTACTGACATGATAAATATATTTGATCATTAATTATCTCAGATGATTGTCTGGTATTATCTTTTGAAATAATAAATCAGTTATATAATATTAATATATATCAGACTGTCGCTTGATTCAGATTTACATTGACTGACTAAACTCTTCTTTAGTTGATATAATTCTATTTATATTTATATACAATAACTGAATATATTCTGTTTGGTAAAATAGAGAAATAATGATAATTTTACATGTTAATGACTTACAATGGGTGATTTTTAAAATATCAAACTATCAGGTAATAATAATGCTAGTCACAATGCAATTTCAAATAGTCAGTTTTCATTAACATGTATCTTTGTAATGGACATACAGCAATCAAGCACATCAATGAACGTATGTAGGCTTTGCTGCCCATTTTACATCACCAAGAACTTTAAACTCTGGAATTTTCCCCAAGACTCCTCGGCCCTCACTGCGAGCACACACCACATAGCTCCTTTACCACATAGAAGGTGCTTTGAAATAACTTCAACGCTGATCATAAGGCCCTAGAGTAACAATTATTTAATTCATATAAAATGCAAATGCCATGCAGACAGCATCTGCCATTAGGACGACTCAGTATTTCTGTGATAACTTATAAAACATCAGTAACAACCTGTTCACTGAATAACATACGTGTCACATTTAAAGTCATGCACTAACTAATACGATAGAATACGTTTCTAAATGTATAACTTTGGCTTAATAAATGCTGCCTTTCACTAGGTAGCACAGAGGGTCTTCTGGTTTCTCACTCCCTGCTCACTTGTAAGGTAGGAGCTATGGAATTTCCCACAACGCCAAAGCCTGTGTGAAGTATTTAAGATGATTTACTTTATGGTAACAAGAATTTCAACTGGCAGAAGCACACATGTAACATAACAGGCTTTCCTTTTCAGACACAGCTCTCATGCATATGAAAACCCTCGCCTTGCGTCGATTTGTAGCCCAACAAGCTTCCTATGGCCAGAGGGAAAAAAGGAAACAGGATTTTTCACATATAAACATATTTAGTTTGAAGGAACAACTCACGTTGGTGCTGGATTCCCTTTAGCTTCACACTCGATTTGGAAATATTCATCGAAGGGAAAGGCCACTTGCAGTTTTGACTGTTTTGTGATGGTTGGGACCTGCTGGACTAAATGTTAACACAGGCATTTAAGGAGCACTTCGAGACAGGGTGAGGTTGCTTAGCTGTGATAGAGACACTTAAACGCGTGACCGTATTCATCAGTAAAAGGACTGTTTAAGAGTGAAAATTACAGGACAAATCGGACTTCCTCTTTGCAAACTGTATTTAATTCTAAGGGATATACATCACTGCCATCATTTCATGCTGCCATATGTGTTCGTTTTACTTAAATCCAGAAGAAAATGGATTTAAAACAGAAGAAAATTGTCCATATTAGTACAAGTTTAAAGCATCTATTATGAAATTATTGGCATTTAGTCTGTGTTCCTGTGTATATGTGTTTACTTAGGTCATTTTGACAGTTCTGGATTTTGTCTTTCTAGTTTGCTAAGACACTATAATTGACTATTTTTACGTTATTTCTTTCCATGATATGTGATACTTTAATAATTTTCCAATTATTGGACATTAGACTTTTTTTTCATTTTTCTTTTTCTAGGTAACATGCACGTCAGCCGACATCCCTGAGCATATCGACTTTCCCTCTACTGAGCGAGTGACTTATGATACATTTCCAGGCGTGGCCATGAGCGGAGATGCCTCTGGATAAATGCTGATCCCATTTTGTGGGTATTTACCACAGATGACATATGGGACAGTGGCTTCCTGCATCTTTGCCACCAACTAACACCGACATTTTTCACTGATCATTACAAAGGAAAACATAACTTCCTCATTTCCTTTATTTTTCTTTCCATTTGTTGTTTTTGTTAATAAACGTTTTTCTCTGGACTTGCATTTTTGTCACGCCCATTTATAAATGTTCCTTTCATGCATATTTTCCCATTGAACTATTTGGGGCTCGAGGTTAGTCTTCTCCCCTCCGGCAGAATTGAATACAAACAATCGCTAATATATTAAGTGTTCTGATGCTGAACATACCAACTTGGCTTAAGTTTTGAAGTAGGACACAGATCATGATATATGTAAAGATATCCTGTCTTCAAACCCTCAGTAGTTTTCAAAGGGATACAGGACCATTTTAGCCCAGTTCTTACAACTTCCGGGTAAGGGGACAGGACTGAATTCACAAGGACGAGTTACCAGTTCAGCAGCAGGAACCCGACTAACAAACGTGTTTTGAACAAAGCCATGTGCCGAGAGGCAGTGGGGCCGGATTACGCGAGGAACGTCCCACCGTGGATTCCCATACAAGGAGGACCCTGAGCCCCGCGACACAGGCCTGGCCCTGGCCCACTCTGTTTCCTCATCTGTAAAATTAGGGACTCAGGCTGGATCAACTGATCTTAGTGTCTTTGGTCTCGGGATCACCTGACATTCTTAAAAACTGTAGGAGATGCCAGAGTGCTTGTGTTCATAGCAGTTATATCAAACAATATTTACTACATTAGAAATGACAACAGCAAAGTCTTTAAAATATTTATGCATTAATCCATTTAAAATAGTCCTGTCACATGTTAAAATAAATAACAGATTTTATCAAAAACACGGAATAGAAGAATAATGGCACTGTTTCATAACAACACATTGTTGCAAATCTCTTAAATGTCTTAACAGGAGGCAGCTGGGTTCTCAAAGGTCTGCATCAAGTCGGGGCCACGGTGGTTTTGCGTAAAGATTTGCAGAAAAGCCAGCCTTACACAGATGTGACTTGAAAAGGGGAGACACCTCAGCAGCTGATGACTGTAGGTGGCCTCAGGGACAGCCCACCACAGCTCACAAGCAGGGCTTTCCTAATAGACCCTTACCGTAGCGTGGGTCCGGAACCGCATCAGTCAGCGTTTCCTGTGCCATTACGGTAAAACGTCTCACCACGGGTTCTTTCTAACCCACGCATGACTTTGCAGCATCACACAGTAATCATTTGGGAAAAATATTGGCTCACTGAGTTTGCATGGTTTTCCAAATACTGACACATTTCATTACACAAAATCCAAACTCACATGTGTTAATATCATCCCTGATCTAACCAGCAAAGTCTTACATGCTGGGAAGCTATCAATCTCAGAGTGGAGAATACAGATTTTCCACAATTCTCATTTTTGCTTAAACACTCAACATTTACCAGTGACGACATATATTGTCAGCTGTTTATCTTGATGTGACAGGCTCTCGCAATTCATTTTGACTAAAACATCTGCCATGTACCCAATAGAGTGATGACAATTTGTCTGTCAGTTGCACTTTTAAGCAAAAATGTTGTCCGAATGGGGCTGAAACAAGGGTGCAATCGAGGAGAGAGCCCAGCGCAGTACTTTGTCACACAGCAGAGTTATTTTATGCGTATTCCTGCTCAGAACACTAAGAACACTGTACTCGGGTAGACATCTGATAAAAGCAATAATGCTTAGCTGCTTCAATAAGGAGAGCCTTCAGCAAAGCTGTTTCATGTGTGCTCCATCATACTCCACGGTCGTGAAGACACCTCGAGTGCTGGCCCAGGTTGGTGCCAATGGCTGGATCTGAGCTGGGCGATGCGGCCTCTGTGACACCAGTGCTGATGTCACCAAGTGGAACAGCATTACATTTCTACTATTACGAAACGTCTGATCTCATGGACGGCCGGGATGTCCCTGTGGGACCCTGAGAGGCCCCCATCACATTTTGGGCACTGATGGCCGACCTAGAGTAATATCTCAATGGCATTTCCAATTCTAAAATTCAATTTTCTTCACTTTTGCCTAATGAATGGGATAATTGCATTTTACCAGCTCAGGGACATCAGCCCAAGTCCAGTCTTCATCCATTGGGTGGTCATAAATATTTTAGTAACATGCCGGAAATATTTCTACCGTACTGACATTTACCTTGTTTCTGATCACTACCGTTTCTAAGTAGGGCAGGTCTTCAGCTTATTGCAAATTTATATCATTTACATTTTGTTACCATTGTAAATTGCAAGGAGTGATGCACAATAGCAACAGTCCCTAAGATACAAGCAAGTAACTTGTGAACAACTTGTTTGTTAGAACATTATTCTTTCATAAATTTGCCAAGGTTGTAGAGTCTGAGCAATAATGAATTACTCAGGGAATGAGCCAACAACCTCTGGGTGTTTATAAGAACATTATTCTACATTATAAATCCTGTCCTCCATAATCAGGCCAATTACAGAGACACCAGACTCGTTGACATTCAAATTCAGTACCTGCCTTAGCAGCATTCGCTAGTGAGTGCTCTAGAGTACCGAAATGGGTGCTACTCAGTCGTTCTGAAAACACGTCGTTAATATTTTATAACAAGTGTTGCCAAGGAATATACGGCATGAAAATGCATAGGCAGCTGAGCCACCAAAATAAAAACGTGTGCTACAGATGAATACAGAATTTCACACCCTTCACCACCGGTGAACTGAATGAGAAAAGATGGAGAGGAAATGGCTGTCCTCAGAGAATCCGATCAGGACTCGTAATCAGGAAGCCTGCTGGAGCCTTGCTGCTACTGGGGAGAGTGGAAAACATCCACTCCTTTTCCACGAGGATCACACCAAGAAGCCGTCCTCAATCTGGGACTGCAACTCAAACCAAAAGAACCTGCTAAAGACGAACGACAAGGCGGTGTGTATCGTATGGGACTAACAGTCCGCAGCTGGACTTACAGAGATCTGTAAGTCTGCACCTCTGCAGTGGGCGGGTGGGGCTGCAGAAGGAGAGGTAATACGGACAGAGAGCTGGCCACCTGTCACCGTGAGTTGAGAAGGGACTGTTACCTGGGGGTCAACAGAGTGTGTGATGTGGACGCCACCTCACAAAATGGAAGGCAGCCCTCAGCAAATGGCTGTGAGACACATTATGTCTTATAGTCAGATCGCTCCTCTTCTCCTCACATCCAGACAGACTTTTCAGAAGAAATGGCACAGTTCGATGCCACTGCCTCCCTAGTGTGTAATCAGTTTTCCAAGGCCAAGACTAACTGTCTAGAACTTACATGACCTGCAAGGTCCTTTCCGACGCCAAGAGTCTAACAAAGAACCAACGCCTGTGGTATGTAACTCTACAGACCTATCTGGACAAGAGAGTAGGGCGATACTGAACTATATGCACCAAATAGCTAACTTACCTGTCAAGGGTCTGTTATAATCCAGGTGCTGACGACACAAGAGGAATTCCCCAAATCTCTACACGACATAGCTGAGATACTATTACATAAACTGTGTTTTCAGACACATTATTTTTCAACTTTTAATTAGTGTACCTTATTCAAATTGATTTATGATGTTTAAAAATCTACATATTTCCACAGAATCACTGACTAACCTCTTGATATGAATTTCTACCACAGAATGCTCTAGATTTTCAGTTGACATCTTCTTATTTTTAGTTGTACACTATAAAAATCATTTTTGTTTTTTTCCTCATTCATTATTTTCATTCTTAAATATATAATCATTTTGTCATACCTGGTTGACTAGCAGTAATTTCTAAATCATAACTGTCCCTAAAGAAACTAAGCTGAGTATATAGAAGTAACAGCTGGTACATTGCAGACGGTCGCATATGGCAAATACCGCCTGATCCACGGGTTACGCTGCTTGTTATGGACGAGACTCGATGAGACGCCAAAGGCCAGAGCTGGGAAGAGCTCATGCAGCCCAACGTGAGCCATCCATTAAGTGGAAAAGGCAGAGACTAATTCTGATGACAGACTGCTGGAAAACATGTAGAAACATGGCAGAAAAGCACATGCTCAATCTTCAAGTATTCCACTTAAAAATCAAAATGCAAATGTGGCATTCCATCAAGTAGGTATTAAATGCTGTCACTTTACCTGAAAGTGGTATTTCGGTGGCCGTGGAGAACTTTACCAGGAAGAAAACTAGAGCTGCGATCGATCCTCTCCCACTTGACAGCACCCCCATTGCTCTGTCGGGAAGGAGGAAACCCAGAAGAAGGAAATCAGAATGTCTCCTCTTACTTTTGGTTCACAGCTGAAGAGAATGGGGTTAACCTGGAGATTCAAAAACAACAGAATAACATAGTCTCAAAGCTCATATGCTCTAAAATGTCTACCTAACAGAAATAAAATGTATTTTTTCCTGTTGGCAATAGTTTTCCTCATTATGAGACTGCTCTCTAATAACTCCCCATAAACATAATTAGTTTTCCTTTCTTTCAAAGGACAGCTGGTACGTGTTATACCGTAAACCATAAACCGTCCCAGTACGTCGTATTTTTCCATGAGAGTTGTTTTCCTTGCAGGCCCTCTAGCCCATGCTGACGAGTGTCAGTGGTCCGCCTACGACGTCACTTAGTCCAGTTCACTCACAGTGGCTCCTTTTCAATCAATTCTCTGTCTCAGGCGTCTGACCCCATTTGAGTCATGTATTAAGCATCGCATGTCTAATCTTTGACTTTCCTGGTAAAATAACTTCTCGTATCCAATGTCATCACACCAACAGAAGGTGAATGGTGAAATACAGGGAACAGAGAAATGGAGGACGCAGGGATGAGAAGCAGCCACTGTAACTAACACTTACAATGCTGGGTTTTGTTCCAGTAGGATTGAGCCATGTCTGTTGCTTTCTACTGAAACAGAATACTTATTCACTCCCAAGTTTACAGAAATAAAGACTAAAATGCCAATTTCTCTTTACTTTCTCTCACAATTTCAAGTTTTCTGAAACACTGTGATAACAGGCATATAAACATTATTTATAGTGTACTTTTAAAAATAAATTTCTCCCATGTGCCATAATTAGTTTGTCAAGTACATAATTTCCTTTTTCATAGAAACCAATCATACTATTTATTCACTTAGAACTGGTGAAAATTTAAGGGGCAGACAAGCTATTCTGTGTCTACTTAGTTCCGAGTATTTGGGCTTTTGGTTTCATCGCAGGCTGCAGCTGAAGAGATCAGCGAACCACACCTTTCACTTATGTAGACAGTAGGTCCAATTTGAAATAGTAATGAATGCTGCCATTTTGCTGTTTTATTGTGTAATTTTGAAAGTCTGAAAAGTTATATTGATCATGAAGGAAAATACTCCAACCCCAAAGAAAAGTGAAGCTTTGTTCTTGAATTAGAGTAATAGCATTGTTCTATTTTGTCTGATCTCAATTAACCCATCTATAAAATGGGAATTGGAAAAAAATTATCCTCGTGGGGCTCAGAATACTTCTTACAATGACAAATAACTTACATGGATAAATTAAAAATATTTTCAATTGTGTGATTATGTTGATACTCATTTTCCTGGTATAATGAATTATTCTAATCAACAAAATAAAATGTGGTAAAAATTGTTTTCATTATGAAAAGTAGGACATTGCCTAAGCACAAAAGCTGAGTTTTACATATCTGTATGCAGTTGGGAGACACTGAACCATTTCGCCATTTCTAAGATGAAAAGTCAGAAGAAAACACGAATGCCTTCTCCTTTGAATTTTCCTCTTCCTCTCTCTTCTGAAACACTTTGAGAATAGTAACTGGAACTCATTGTTTATAGTTATATATCACCCGTTACCTGCAGTCTATTATTTACTATTCTGTTCCATTAATACTCAATGCTGATTCCTTTAAGGGCACCTGATGACGTATTTGGTTAATGAGCTGTCCTCTATTTGCAAAGGGAAAGGCTTTGAAAAGCATGATGCTACTAGGAGACAATATTTCCAGATTAACATATCATCCTACCCTGAAATAGAGGATAAAAATACTAGACAGCCAAATAAGTGAGGACAGACTCAATTCCAATTATGTCCTGACTTAGGCTACTGGGCTCAACAGTCTCTAATTGCACAGATACTGATTGTTCAATAGTGATGCTCTGACTTCTGGAATTTGAGTGGTTTTAACTACACGGTCTTGATCCAAGAAATTCTCTCCCATAAAAGGAGGCCACACTGAACCCTAACCCTGGCTTAAAATAAGGCTGTAAATTAAGAGGCATAACAAATGTTGATGACCCCATCTGTTTCCAGGACATAAATAATGGTGAAGTCTCCAGCTGACCTTTCTCCAGCGGGGCTGGCTTCAATTTACCTGAAATGTCTATGTGAAGAGGCTGCTCCATAAAAGCCTCTGGAAGTTAAAATGTGACCCCCTGCAAGCAAGACTCCATTAGATGATGATGACAGCCCCGAAATAGCTTTCAGATTTGAAAAAAGAAAGTCGGTTATAATTTCACTGTCAGATGTATAAAGGGCATACTGTTTAGTAATTACATTTTGCAACAGAAAAACAGCAATAAAATTATATCCCCATTTATCTTTCTTCAAAATAGATGTGTTTAATGCCACACACCAGACCTCAAAGACGAAGGCATTTATTGAAATGCAGGATGGAGCTGACACAAAGACAGGAACAAAATATACTAGACTATTTTTGAGAACCAGTTTCATAAAGCTGATATCTGATTGCTTGGTGCTAATGACATTTACTATTCAAAAAAAGAATCAATGAATATTCATGAATCTGGACAAATTGGGTTAAATCTTCCTACTATTCCTGACACCTAACTCAAAAGGAAACAGATGTCTCAGTGTCATCGACACCGACCCTCAGGACTGCCTCAGCTCCTCTGGCCCAGGGCACTGAGGACTCAGAACACACTGGGCTCCAGGCAGGGTGGGAAGCATGTCACAGGTGACTATGACCAACACAACAACCAGAAAATAAAGCTCTTGGCTTCTCCAGAACAATAGCCTGTAACGCACACACTCATAATCAACACTATGAAGTGACCCCACGATGGTCTTCAAACAGCTCCACTGTGGTAAATCTAGAAACACATTACTCCCTTAACATAAGTTCAGCTTCTTCTCTGAGAAATGGAAACAAGAGTTTCTTAGCCGTTGTCCATCCTACCCGGCCTCCCAAGTAAATGCAGACACACTGTGGCCTGCTGACACTGAGAGGAGAGTGACGCGTAGGCAGTGCCGAGAGCACAGACAGTACGTCCAGGGGGCAGGGCCACCAGCCTTTACCGCTCACCTCTCCAGTGACCACGAGAGCTGCTGCCACGTGTGTGCCACACATCACAGAGTAACGTGAGATTCGCTACTGCTAGTGACAGCGATCGAGGTCATTAGAGCATGGCCTCCAGTAATAATACTCCAATCCACAGAGCAGGATAACTTGTACGGCTTCTGCGAGAGTTACAAGATCATAACGAGCTAAAAAAATAAACAAACAAAAGACTATTCACTGAAGTGGTTAGTGGTAAGAGGATGATGATTGATTTTAATTTAAATTCTCTAAAAAAGAAACAAAAAGGGGTGAGAGTGTGGGACATTGATTGTAAAAAGTCTTTGATTCTGCTCACGTTCTTGTCCCACATGCGTCACAACGTGACTTTACAGGTCCTCTTGCCAGGAGGCTGCTTCCCCACTTCTTAAATCTGCTGGACGTGGATCCACAGAAGGGGCTCTGAGCTCAGGCCTCGGAGACCTGCATGTCCTCACTCTCTGCTCGAACCCTGCTCAGTCCAGAGGACATGAGCCTGCCGCACGCAGAGATGCTGGCCTGTCACCCTCTGGAATCCTGGCAACAGCCAGCCAGCCAGCCACCAGATGTGAAAGGACCGCCATCCGAGAAGGGCCAGCCCAGGTAACCTGCCAGCTGAACACAGACATTCTTCGATTTTGCGTTATATTTCCACTGGAGTCTGTTTTCAAGTCCAATAGTAACGCGTAATAGGCAGAAAGAATAAGGTGGGTTCAGATGACATCATCACCTTACACTATTACGTATACACATGTCCCACCCTCTGAACTGAAGAGAAACACGAAGTACTTTACAATCAGTTTAAAGGTCTCTGGCAAAGGCCTTTAGTACATGCTGAGTACTAACCACTCCCTAATAACGCCTTATACACCTGACAGTCACTGCCCTGCTGCCCAACTTGTCCTACTGGCTCCTAAACATTTCTTTTTCCCTTTGAGCAAAGAATGTAATTGTTATGCTGAAATTTGAAAATAGATTTGCACTTCATTCCAAAAGGGACAGAATCTGCCCAGTGAGGTGAATGGATCAAAAGCGTAAAGGCAGCTAGTTTAGGATGGTAACTGACCTAAGGGCCATCGTCCACAGCCTGGGCATTATGTGCCAATGAGCACTCACTTGTGCGGGGCCCGTTTCTGAAGGAGGCGTGAGTGGGAACCACCCCAAGGGCTTTGTGGACACTGTTCTGCAGAAGACGTGACATTACGCAGCTTCGGCCACAGAGAATGCCAGAAATCGGCATGCACGCCGTGTGTGCTCCATGTTAAATAACGTGTGTCTGGTCGGGAAGCTTGAAATGGTTCGGCAACTTTTCCCACAGTCAGCAGGAAGGGGTACACGATGACACTGACGTCCCAAGTATAGTTTTCAAAATAACTGAATGGATTTGTGCAAGAGTCTGGGGCTGGGCCATGCCTTGGGGTTGTTTAAATCTTTCTTTCCATACTATACAGCTGAAGAATCATGGTGCTGCAACAAGCCAGCGTGCGTCTGAAGCCACCCGTGTCTGTGATGGGGTGGGTGTCACCTGCATGTCCCTCTGACTGCAGGTGTCCCTTGATGAAACTCCTTTGTAGTATATGTGACTGTCAGGCCAGGGTAAACTATCCCCAGTTCAGGACTCATGGGGAGGCAGTCCCCCTAAGCCTGAAGTGCGATGTGAGTTTCCCAACACCCTGAGACCAGGGAAGGATCAACACAAAGAAAATTAAAAGGCTTTTGTTCAGTCACCAGGCTTGACTAATACCATAAATCAATTTACAAGTGTCATAAACACGGTAATCCCGAAATAACTGTTAATGGCTTTTTGCCTGGAAACAAAGGAAATACTGTACATTACAGCCGTATCTATTCAAAGTCTGTCTCATGTCACTGAAGTGACAAGAGAATTGCTGAGTGTTAATTCATTCTCCTGCAGACATCAAAGGAATGTAGATTTTACTACAACAATATTGATTTTATTGGGAAAACGTCAGCTTTAATACTTACATTGGATAAACTCGAATCATTAATACCACTGATGTAATTTAATAGGAAAATACTATAGTTGAACTCTAACAGGAATATAACTGAGTACAATTAACATAATTTTTGGTTTTCCCCTTTATTTACCTATACTTCCAAAACTCTTACCACATCGATGTTAACATGACATCCAATTCAAATTCTTTCATAATAGAGGAAAAAGAAGAAAACCCCCCAAACCAAGGTCACTTACTGCAGGGATGAGAGGACAAGTTGTGTCTGGAACCATTTGTCACAAGACACCTTCTGTACATACATATGGACCACCCATTTAATGCCCACCCAGGGGATTTTCTGCAAACTGAGGAACAACACAGATGTACTAAAGTACACAAAACGTGAGTGTGGAGCTCGGTGAATTTTTACGTTAAGTATGAATTCGTGTACCCACTTCTCAAACCTTCTAAGGAATTTTCGTCACCACGAGCCTCTGTGCCTAGAGGAGTTCTGAAGGTCGGTTCGTAAGACAGAGGACATGTTTGCACTCCTGTACCCACTGGACCCCAACCTGGTGGCACGTGTGCCCGGGATGATGTGTGTGTTGTGTGGCCCCAGGCTGGGTCCTGCATGTCGTGTGCAGGACGCATGGACCCTGAAGGTCTGCCCTTTCTGAAACGCGCCTGCCCCGGCCACACGCAGTGACACTGGGTCAGTGTGCTTCCCAGAAGGAGAGCTGGGCAGCCGACCACCACCCACGCGCTGTGTGTGTCTTTCCAAATGTTCAATGCGCGGTAGCATACAAAGGCTAAGAATTTCGTTTTGCTGAATTCAGGTTTTCACAAACTTATTTGACTATGAGAATGTGTGTGTGAGTGTGTGTGTGATTTTTGTCAAAATCCACTTGGAAGAAACTGCTTTATGAACCATCACCAGTGAACACTGTTAACTATATCAATAATAGCAGCTATCAGCCTTCATTTAACCTTTATTGAGCGGATCTTACGTGTCATAATTGCTTTTACATATGGACCTCCCATTTAATTCTCTCATCTCCACGATATAGATATATGATAATAATGACGTCCATTTTATATATAACAAAACTGAAACACAGAATGCCCAACGCCTTACAACTAAAAGGTTGGGTTGAAGTTAAAACCCATGGAATATCTTTCTAGAAGTATTGCATTTAACTCTTATACATACAAGCACTTGGAAATAATAATCAAGATTTAAAGATATTTATTTACTGTCAGTTATAATAAAGTTAGAAGAAAATACATCAAATTAAGAAGTGTATAGAGAAACTATAGAAAGTTTCCTACTGATTAATTCCATAAGTTCTTGACTAATATTTCCTAGAAGAATTGGCTGAAACACAGTAAACATTTTCTTCAGAGAAAAAAATGATCTGCAAGTAGATAACCTAGAACTTTAACCAGAAGTTTCCATCACTTCTAATTTGAGTCAAAGGTTTTATGGATTTTATTCCCATCCAAAATAATCAAACAATAAACTTTCTAAAATTTAAGAATGCAAAATATGGAAGAGAGAAATTACAAGCGCGTCCTGAACTACCACAACCAACAGGGATTTCAGGAAACGGGTGTTGAGTTACAGAAAGCACCTTCACAGCTCCCTTCCTCTGTCCACCACCAGCCCCACTTCAGCAAACATAAAACTACAGAAGCTCTCTAACAACTTCTGACAAATGAGCTATTGATACGCAGCTGGCGATTAGATCAAAGCTCACTTGCAGAAGCTCTTTTCTCTTTCACTGCTGTTCTCCTGTTGGTCAACACTACCCCCTCTATTTATTTCCTCTGAATTTATTCTTTATATATTTCAACTTTGTTCAGAACCAAGGAAGGAATTTCCACAAAGGAAATGGGGTACTTCCAGGTAAGTTAAAAGCTCTTTAATTTCCCACTAATAGGCCGATGACATAAATACCATGTGAAAATCCCACCCATTAAGTCTGGAAACCAATGGTAAAAATCAGCCATAAGCAAGACATTTTTTTTAAAGGATAATAAGCTATGTATAAAATGTTTTATTATAATTATTACATTTTTTAAAACAACAAAGAACGGATTTAAAAGTTTACCTAAGTTTTGGACGTTTTTCAGCGGTTTTTCTACTTTTCGGTATTAATGGAATGTTTTTAATGAGCGTACTCTACAAATAAAAATGAAACAAGGCTCACAAGTGGTTTTCGCACCTGCCTCATCCACGTTTGTGAAGCTGTACGCTGCCCAAGGCAGGGGCCAGGTCCTGTGCCCGCCTCAAATGTAGGAAACACTGATCTATCTTCCTGAATAAATGAATGAGTGAATTTCATAACATGTCCACAAAAGAACACACTCTGCGTAAATATAAAAGGTCAAGGAAACCCCAAATACCCTTCTTTTCTCATTCATTGAAAGACAACTAAAAAATGAATTTTCTGAGTTACCTATTAAAGTAAATGTGGATTTGAACAGGTAAAACACTGGTGTAATCACAGGTAGGCGTGCCGCAGTAATGAAGGCCAACAGAAAGAGAAGCTTCAGTGAGTCTCACTAATTTGATCACCGTCTATTTGAGGCAAACTGTATTCAGAGCTCTTAGTGGGTCTGACGGGTGCCCCTAATAGCAACGTGTTACATTTTCTAAGATTCACCTGAGATTACGTCAGCAAAGAATGTGTCATAGTTCTGTAGCTGTGATTGAGTTTTAAGCTACCCCATAATGTGGTCAGGTAATACTAGAAAGATTTTGATCAAAACTCTTCTAAATTTCTAATCAAATGTAGCAAAACTGGCCACTTCAAGAACTTCAGCTATTTTTATTTTTCAGAGGATCATCTGGCTTATTAATCACCGTAATCGATGGTAGAAGAATGTTCCACAGTAAGACACGTAGTGTTCAGCACACAGAAGGAGTCGCTGAAATGTCTGCCCAGACATAAGCGCGCTTGCACGAGCAACGCAAACATCAGGCCAGCCCCCCACCTGCAGACGAGCCCCCCAACCAGGCCTGCGGTCCCACGGGTCCTGCTGTGAGCCTCCTTCTGACCAGCCGGAAGGGCAGCTGAATCCTGCAGCCAAGGCACTGTCACACCTGCCTCAGGGAGGCTTTCTTGCCGCGTTCTAGCAACGAAGCTTCAACAGCTGGCACTCCACCGAGCTCATGGACTAGAGGGTCTACCCATGTGCAGTACTGGCGTGTGTGTGTGTGTGTGTGTGTGCGTGCGTGCGCGCGCACGCACATGCGCAGGCGCTCGTGTGTACAGGTGATGGTTAATAAGTATTAACCATCAGCCTAAGAGTATCACACAGCACCTGGCAGCCAAGACATTAGAGAAGAACTAAAACCCTCATCTTCCTCTAAGTCTTGGAAACTACCAGTATCTACAAAGAAAGCCCAACGCTGACAAAAGGAAAATGCTGGATGAAGTCAGGATGCAAACATTAGAAATTATCATGTGCTGTAAACCTTCTGTACGGAGGCACTGTCCACAGAGATGCTTGTGCAAGTCTAAAGAAGTGACACCTTCACGTAAAACCTAGGGCGTTAAGGAATAAACTCCAACAACTGGCACCTGAGTCTGGCTACTTCTCCCATGAGAAGGCACTGAAGGATGCACAGTGACTAGCAGGTCGTGATCAGTATCGCACGCCATCGACAGTCAGCACACGACACAGACACTGAGGGAGGCTTTAGCGCAGGACAGGGCTGCTCGGCGGAGGCGCCCGGTCCAGAGGTCAGGGAGCTCCCTCCTGGTTTGCTGTCTATCCTGTGTTACTACCATTTGTTAACACTTCATCCTTTCTGTTTTGTGCCACATTTGTTTTTCCATTCATGAGGCAAGAGCATCCAAGGCAACTTACTGTTTAAAAATGCTAAAGGCCATACAATGATACTATAACTTTAGACTTTTCTCTTCAAATCTGTGGTTTATAAAAATATGTCTCTTGTGAAGTCAAGTCTTCTAGGTGCAACGTAAGCAAATCAACAGTGATCAGTGAGAGCTGAGGCACCTTAGGGAGATACTATTTATGCACAGTCACAAACTAGAGGTTATCCGGGTGGGATTCATTCAAATCATAACACAGGTATAGGCTTCTGGGGCAAACAGTTCAACAGATGTACAAGCGCCAAATTTTAAGCCAGACACTATACAAATCCTAAAAAGCAATCCTATTCTACTCAGGTCATAAAATACAAAGTATGATTTCTTGGTACTTAAGAAAAATGTATAAACTACTTGTAACTCCCGTGGGCTCATCGCCACTCTGGGGACGGCATGAGTGCTGACAAAGCTGACTGACCGTCCTCTGTACTTTGAGAATTAGGGCTAATGACCTAAATTAATATTCAGAAATTGGTTACATTTTTATACACCAATAATGAACTACCAGAGAGAGAAATTAAGAAAACAATCCCATTTACAATTGCATCCAAAAAATAAAATAAAATACCTAGGAACACATTTAACCAAGGAAGTAAAATACCTGTACTGGGAAAATTATAAGACATTGAAGAATAAAATTGAAGAAGACACAAATAAATGGAAGCATAGATCATGCTCATGGACAGAAGAATTAACATCAAAATGCCCACACTACCCAAAGCAATCTATAGAGTCAATGCAATCCCTACCAAAATACCTGCGACATTTTTCACAGAACTAGAATAATCCTAAAATTTATGTGGAACCACAAAAGACCCCGGATAGCCTTAGCAATCTTGAGAAATAAGAACAAAGCGGAAGGTATCACGATACCTGACATCAAATTATACTACAAGGCTACAGTAATCAAAACAGCATGGTACTGGCATAAAAACAGACACATAGATCAATGGAACAGAATAGAGAGGCCAGAAATAAATCCATGCCTATATGTTCAATTAATCTATAACAAGGAGGCAAGAATATACAATGGGGTAAAGACAGTCTCTTCAGTAAATGGTGATGGGAAAACTGGACAGAAACATGCAAACAAATGAAACTAGATCACCTTCTTACACCACATACAGGAATAAACTCAAAATGGATTAAAGACTTAAATGTAAAACCCCAAATCATAAAACTCCTAGAAAAAAACACAGGCAGTAAACCCTCTGACATTATTTTTGGATACGTCTCCTCAGACAAGGGAAACAAAAGCAAAAATAAACAAACTAAAAAGTTTTTGCACAATGAAGGAAACCATCAACAAAAAAGAAAAGGCAGCCTATTAGAAGGGAGAAGATAGTCAACGATGATACATCTGGTAAGAGGCTAATATCCAAAATATTATAAAGAAGTCACACAACTTAACATCAAAACACCTAACAATCTGTTCAGAAAATGGGCAGAGGACCTTAGCAGATAAATCTCTACCAACTCTCATCAACGTAGAAGCAACAAGTGAAATCTGTGCAACCACCTTACTCCGTTTCCGGTGCACTTCCTGGTCACCCCATAACGGGCCGTCCCCCTCGCCCATGTCCCCCTTGCTTTTGTCCTTCGCTGAAGAAGGTGTAAGGGGGTGGCTTGGGCCATTTTGGAGAGTTGCTCAATTTTCCCAGCTATCTCCCATGGACACATGCTAATAAACTTCTGTTTGTTTTTCTCCTATTAGTTTGTCTTTCACTACAGGGGGGTCTCAGCCACACACCCAGGAGGGGAGAAGGAAAATTATTTTCCCTCCCCCACACTTTCAAAGAACAAACATTTGAATTCCGAGTCCACGCCCTTCCTTATCACGACCTCACTCTCCTTGTTACTGTGCTTCTGCAGGTGGCGGTGGTATTATTTTTAAGCTTAACATATGTAAATCCCTCTTCTCCCCATTCGCACTTTTGCCCCTTAGTCAAAGGGCAAGTATGTTTAAGCAGCTGCTCCTTCTGCGGCTTTGGGGCACTGGACTCTCAAAGTAAATGCTGTGTGCTCTTGCACTTCTTCCACAGCCATCTTGGGGGGAAACCGTCTACGTAAGGAAAGCCATTCCGTGGGCACCCTCACCTGAACTCCACGTCACTCTCACAGGCCCTCCCCAGAAGCGTGAAGTCCTGCTGTTTCCCAAAGCCTGTTAGGTCTGGGGTGGGCCTCGGGAGGCAAAGTGTGCCTCACAAACAGAAACGACTCAGTAGCATCGGTTTACAGCTACAACACCCCAGAAAGACAGAGAAAGGAAGGGAGGGAGGAAGAAGGGAGGGAGAATCACAGTTACATCCATTTCTATATATTTCACATTGAGCGGCATGGGGCTTCCCTCCCAAGGCAGGATATTCCTTCCTGGTGATGAGCAGAAACCAGAACACAAAACCAACAAGAACACGAGGAAAACTAGAGTCCACTTACCTGGTTTTTCTGGCAAGAGACCACAAAAATGAAAACGCGCAGGTAGAACAAATGTATCAAAATAAGGAAATAGCCCTAAACAGATGTGTGTCAACTGTTACAAGTTTACATTGTTTCCCAGGGATAAACAGGCTCAAAGAACTTCTGATTGTTAACTGCAAGTAACAGTTTCTTTTGTTAACAGACTTTTCCTCCTGCCCTTGTATTGGGGGGGGGGGGGGGGGGGGGCTCATTCATCAAACATTTAAACTCAGGCATTAAACAGCAATCCTTCCTTTACAGCAAAAGAAGGACCTACATTAATGTATTAAACTGCATACTGTCATTTATAAATTAATCAAAATGCCAATCACTATGTTATTACAAATGATGTAAACTGCCATTGTCACTTTGTCGCGTGTGGCTACAGCTGTGCCCCCTGAGGGGCATCTGTGGGTCGCTGCAGCCCCGCATGGCTCGTCTCACAGACCAGGTGAGGGGGTCACACAATCCTCCCCCAGCGCTGCCCGAATGTCCATGGTCCAGGTATGGGGCCAGGGGCTGGGAGTGGACAGTGACAAAGCCACGGCTCCCTCCTAAATTACTCCAGCAGGCATGGCGAATGACAACTGGTCACTCAATTAAACAAATAAAGAAGGGGATGGACAGAAACGCTAAACCAAGGCCTTTTGTTGGCTCACTCGTGACTCAGAGGAACCGTGTCGTCTCGTCCAACCTAGCGTGTCAGCCTGGTGGTCACTCATGCTGCTCAGAGCTCGTACTTGCACATGAACCTCAGTGCTAGAACTTGTTTGGAGCCCCCGAATCAATCCCCACAGCCCCTTTGGGGTCATTCAGACACGCACCGGCCCCGACACATTCGTCCCCAGCTCAGGCTGATCAGGTGGTCGCTTCCACCGCCTCGCTCAGCCTCGTATGGGAAGTAAGTGTCCTGTTCTTGGTCTGTGTGGTTTTCCCCTTTGTAAGCTTTTTGTTGGTGCTGGTCCTACGGAAATGGCTCGCTGTCTGAAACTCTCTGAGTGTAGGGCTGTCTGCTGCATGGGGTCCTAAGCGTAGGGCTCTCCTGGGCCGTGAGGGGATGTGGCCTCAGGTAAGTTTCACTCAGGAACAAGTTACGGCCGTGGCTGGGAGTTCCGTGCTCGTGAATCAACAATATACCTGCAATAAGGCGACCAAACAAAAACAAACCTAGAACAAGGCTGGGCATTGACTGGCTGATGCAGGTGCTGCAACCAGAGGCAGGAAGAAACCCAACCCTGTACTCAGGCTATGGGCCAGGGTCCCTAACTCAGCGTCTGTGGGCAGCATCTGTGTCCAGGGCAGAAACCACCACCGTGAGGAATGAGAATCAGCTGTAATGTCTTCACTGATAGATTTTATAACATCTCCAATATTTGTGAGTCAGTTTCAAAATAAAAGCACATGACTTAATGCACAATAGAAGATTAAGTGACATATTATCCATAAATATATTCACAAAAGTAAGCATGAATCAAGTTTTCATGTCTTATTGGTAAAAAGAAATTAACTTTGCAGCAAGTACATTTTCAATCTCCAAAGTATTATGCAAATACCGTGTTTCCCTGAGAATAAGATCTAACCGGACCATCAGCTCTAATTCATCTATTGGAGCAAAAATTAATAGAAGACCAGGTCTTACATTATAGTAAAATTTAAGACCAGGTCTTATATTAATTTTTGCTCCAAAAGACGCATTAGAGCTGATTGTCTGACTAGGTCTTATTTTCAGGGAAACACGGTATTTGTTGCACAACTCCCTTTTAAATGAAAAACAGTATTCTGTAAAGAAGTTAATACCAATCAACTAAAGGAAAAATAAATGATGTCAAGATATTGTTATGTGTTTGCTTCAATGCTAGGCTTCTAGTTCACACCTTTCCCCTAGAACACACTTCAAATTGTCCATTTGACTTGTTTTCCACAGTAAGGAATGCTGATTAAAGGTTTCCAAAAGAATGGGACAGAGGAAATAAAGCACAGGGGCTAACAACACTAGGGATGTGATTTAAAAAGAAAAAAGAGAGAAACAAAGACAACTCTTCCTCTAATGAGACTAGATTGATTAAAACTCCAAATATTGTCTAAAAACTTCCCACCTCAACAACCAAGCTTGTCCCAAACTGTTTAATAACAACCTGCCTCCTCCATATAACGACGGTCCTGTGGATTAAAGAAGCATTTACTGTCTTTCCCTGTGGACGATCCTGACACACAGAGAATGTAAAGATAAAACACCCTGCACTTGACAAACAGCCTTGACCAGGAGAGGGGGTGGCAGGGAACCACTCACATCCTCCTCCACGGCCCCCTCGGGTGACAAACAGCATTTGTGCAACAGCCCAGGCAGGGCGGGATCTGTGGGGAGGGAACTGGGCCAAGAGACACTCACAGGAACCGTAAATCTGCACCGTGGCTTCATTAGCAGCGAACTGTAACCAACTGCTAATTACCTGATGGCAACACTGGAAGCTGTAGGTCTGTATATGGAAACTGTGTATGCAAATCTGTACGTGTTTGGCACCTAACGTTTGCAAGGATTTACTGTGACAGTTGGAGTCAGAGAAGATACTAGACTACCGACACCTTCCAAAGGAAAGTGAAGGTGAAATCTTAGTCAGCAACTCCCTGGAGGAAAGCACACTAATTGTACGAAGTGCTTTGACTCGGTCACCTCGGTCTTCCTTTGTTTTCTCCTGTATTCTGAGGACATAAGCAGTCAGAACCCAGGAAAATAAAGCTCGCTGTGGGACGCGAGCAGAAAGTGGACCTACAAGCCACCAGGACAAAATGGTCCTTTTTCAGGATATCTGACTCTTGGATGCACACATCTTAACAAACTATCAGGAAACTAAGTCATTTCTTATCAAACCCAGTTAGTTCCACGGGGCGTACACACAAAGAGTTAAATATATCAAACCAAAGACTGGCGAGTCTAAACACTGCCGAGGAAATTTTAGGGTAGATTCTAAAATGACCGAGCGAAGCGTCCCTCATCTCCCCAAAGCACATTTCCCTCACAAGTCACCACGATGCCATCTGCCCTTAGCGCCCAGCACAGGTTTATAAAGAGAAGGTGGGGGACAATCCCAGGTGTAAGTCCACCCAGTGACAATTAAGGTTTGAAGGAAAAGGAAGGATCTTCAAAACCTGATATATAGGTTACTGAGTGTCTGTGTGTGCCTGGCATAGAAGTGGTGACCAGGGACAGACTCATCGCCCACCTGTTAGAACTCACATTGTGATGATGGGAGAGAGAAAAGACACAGGAAAAAATGAGCGGCTGTGGTAAATACCATGCAGGAGACACACTGGGTGCGGTAGTTGAGAACGGGGGCCTGGGGCATCTCAGATGCGCTTTACGGGCGCCGTCCTTGGCAAGGGTCTCTAACATGCAGCCGGGATGGTGAACGTGGGTAATAAACTTCATGAATTATGTTCTCTGTGGCTTTTGTCCTGTATTGTTCATTATTGTAATCATGTTCAATTATGAAAGTGGGAGGAGAGAAACTTAACGGGGAAACCTGAACACAAGTCATCACGAGACCCGAAACACTGGTCCCTCTCACGGCATCCATTTCCTTCCCCACCTCAAGCACCAAGGCAGGGTCCCGGGCAGCAGTGACCACCTGGGGTCCCATTGCTGTGGTTACACCACTTCCGGAGGAACAACCTGCTGATGATAAAGCTGTCACTTAGCAGCACGGCTGTGCTGTGTGCACGGTACGCTCAGCTCTCATCTCTCGTTTAGTCCTCACAACCGCTCTGGAACGTCAACATCCCCTTTACAACTCAGTAAACCAAGGCAGAGTCTCAATACTGTGCGGTCACAGCTGTGGAGAGTCGCGCTGGTGCCCCAGGGCACAGCTGGACTCAGGAGACTGGCTTCTAACTGGTGCACAGCGTAACCGAGGAGGAACGAGCTGAAATGATTACCGTCTAGGGCTCCCTTTCCCCACCTGACCACGTCCCCACCGACTGCACGGAAGTTTGTCCTCGATTACTTAATTGCAGTATAAAAATATACTTTGTCTTGTCTGGCGACACCCCTTTCAAATGCCCAGGATTTCTGTAGAGAAAATGGTGGGGGGGACTTCATCCGATTTCACTAACATGCTCGTCACCCAGCTGTCAGGGTATCTTCCCCGAGTGAGAGAGATCTTGTTCTGCACCTCATGGAATCTGCTTTTCATCAAGAAGCCTGAAGGGCAGGGCCGACCCAGCAGCTGCAAAAGGGTGAGATGTGATAACAAAGCCTCGGTTCTAATTAACATTCAATCAGCCTTCAGAGCTGCCTTTGAAAGGCGAGCCTACGGCCTGTGGCTTATCTAGGGTGTCTATTCAGACAGGAAACATTCTGAGCATCAGAATCAGGTTATGTTATTGTGATCGTCAGAGCAGGACAATAGATGCTGCATATTCTGTACTTCACGTCATTATCTGCTACTCATGGAGTAACGCAGGAATCCACATACTCAGAAGTTTACAGTTTTCATTTTTGTTCTATTACCATGGCCACATATCATCATCCAAATACAAACCAGCTTCCTCATAGCTATGCCCACCTTAAAATGGGTGTCTCAATCCAATTCAAAGTTACAGAAGAACGAGAGCGGCCTGAGCCCTGGGTGTGCGGAGGTGACAGAGACGCTGTCTCAGGACAAACACTGCCTCCCCGCCCCCTGTCCAGTCTGTCTGACGGGTTGTGCTGCAGCAGGTGTTCCCTGGTCCCCCCGTGACATACAAGGTCAGGGAGCTGGACAGCACACTGGGCGCTTCTCGGAGGGATTCCTCATGTCACTGCAGGACACCTGAAGGTGTGTGTGTCTCCCAGTTGCTTTTCAGTGGCCCCGTGTTCCCGGCAATGTCACAAGAGGGAATGCCTTGCTTCTCCACGCTCGATGCCTTTTCCATGACTTGGCAGCAGTTCCTAATGATTTCCACACAAACACTCCAGTGTCCCACGTACAGACAGGTCACAATGTCACCAAAAGGTCCTCTCCTACTCCTAACATGAGCGTGTGTGCCACAGAAGCAGGTCAACAGGGATGACTGCTCCATTCACGCCTGGCTTTGCTGGGCTCCTGCTACACTGGTGTCCCCTTCAACGTCACATCAGAGTGTCCTTCCTACTCCTAATCTAATGTCACCCCAGTGAGGCCCCCCTCATTTCCTGCTTTGTCAACAAAGCACTTATCATGAGATGTGTTTTTTCTTTTTGTTCAGCTTCTAGCCGTCATTGGTGAGCACCACAAGGGCAGGATTTTTATGTCACTGACACACACTGAGCACAGGACTTGGCACATGATAGGTGCACAGTAAACAATTGCTGAATGATACGTGAGTGGATGAACCCATGAGTGGGAATGCGTATCTGGGAAACGCATATGTAAAGACATTACCTCATACACTAAATATGCCTTTATTAGTCACCGATCAATACTGATTTTTAAGAACATGCATATTATGACGAAAGAAGAAAGAATGCCTTTACACCAGTAGCTCTCAAGTGGGTGGGAGGGGGAAGGGTTTTTCCTGCCACGGGATATTCTGCAGGGTCTGGAGATGTTTTCAGCTGTCACAAAGGGGAGGGCAATTCTGGCCACTGGGGAGGCAGGGGATGACACGGCTAAGCACCCAGCACTGCACGGGACATGTCCCTACAACAGGAACGGTCACCCCAAGCTTCTGTAAGGACAACGCTTTCCATTATCCTCATAAGAATGATAGTCTAGCTCCTCAGTTTGCTGTTGAAAATAAAATGATTTGTCACGGGTTATTTTATTTATGTTTAATGAGATTGGTTTTCCATTTTCTTGACATATTTTGTTAGAATATGTCTCAGATACCATCCATGTCACTACCACAGTCTCTTGAAAAACCCTTGCAAAATCCTCCATTCTTTTGGGTACAAAACTGCCATCCTGATTGCTGGCATTATAAATGTTTTTAGTCTACCAATAATATTTTTAAACATGTGTTTTATTTTTAAATTTTATCTTGATCCTAACTTAGCAAAGATATTCCATAAGACCAATATCAGTATAGACCCTTTTTTCTTTCTTTCTTTTTGGTCCAGTGGAAACCTGATTTTCTTACCAGCATAGCCACAATTGGCAGCTAAGAAAACAAAACACGAAAACACAGGACAATATGGAAAAAGATCTATATTTGCATATAATGGTTTTATACTCAGTAAGAAAAAATAGAAATGCCTGCCAAGTAAAGGCATTAACACATTTTCAAGAGAATTCTCATGTGCGATATTCCCCGGCTCAGCATTTCACTTTCACAGCATCAATTAATCACGTCTGAGCAGCCTTTGAACCCCAGTGCCCACTCAGGGGATCTCACAATGCTGCCGCCCTCTCTCTGTCTCTAGTATTGTCTTCTCCTGTCTCCATTGTTTTAAACCCAGATCTTTGCTTCCTACCTTCAATCATCCCATCCCTGCCATCCTTTGAGGACGGCAGCCATCAATTTCCAAAACGAAACAAGGGCTCGTGTTTACCCTTTCCCAGGGAATGCACTGAATAATGAAGACCACTTAAGAAATGCCACGGAAAATTGATCACTCCAGAGTTCAGAGCAACTGGTCCACATTGGAGAAGAACAACTGCCTTTGGGCCTCAGAACTGGTACAGGGAAAAAAGAAGACAACTGCATTGATCTTTGTTCTTTATTGCACTTGAGTATTCAGATTCACAGACTCTAAGAAATGTTTCTCTTAATCAGCAAGAGGGAAGGAGACCTGCTGTAGAAACCAGGGTCCCCCAATTAAAATAAACATTTAAAAAGCTAAAGGCAAGCAAAATGGTGTGTAAGATCAAAAAATAGTATGGTGATGCTAGAGACCAGATGCTTTCTTCATGGAGCAATCGCTTGATTCAAAAACTCCTCCTGTGTCACCAAGGCAGAGAGTCACAGCTGGCTGTTTACTGCTCTGTCCTTGCCCTTTAGAAGCAACTGATAAACTGCTCAGGATGGAAAGGCCAAGCACCCCGAGCCGACTCCTCTCACTGACTGTCATAGTTCTGAATGCTGTTAACGTGCGGCACGTCCCCTGAGAACTGTCAGGTCCAGGCCTGAGAAACGGGGAGGACATCAGAGGCCGCTCACGCTCACTGGGCACAATCTGAAAGCCAAGGGCAAGCTCCTAACTGGAGCCCAAGCCTCCTGAAGTTTTCTTCTGTCACAAGCCCCAAAAGAACGTCAATCCTGGCTTTGCTTCTATCCTCGATGGAGATTGGGCACTAACACATACTTGCTGTCTGAGATTTGCAGACAGCTACTCAGAAATCCATCACACACACCCTCATGGACGGTGTGTGCCCCTCTGCAGACACAGTCTGTGCACTGGTCCAGACCCCCGACCGACCACTGTGCTCCTTGCACTGACACTACACGGCTTCCAAATACAATTTCTCTTCATCTGTTTTTATGGATATTATAAAAAATAGCAGCAAATCAAAGAGGAAAACAGGTTCATTTTATGCCAGTCACAAAACCTGCTGACAGGTGTCGCCATATGTTGCGACAAGATCTAGTGGCCATGGGTCATCGCTCTAAAAGGAACTAACGCGTGGCTTCCAGAGCTGTGACACACTGAGGGGCCCTCTGGGATCTCCAGCACAGATCCCGTGGCAGGTATGAAATTAACTCGTGGCATCACAGGAGTTTCCAAACATGACAGCTCCCAGATCAGTTGCCACTTAGCACCGTGGGGGCTGTGGAAGGAACCGGGACGAGTACGTAATTGCAGTGGGGTGTCCTTTGGGCCATAAGGAAAAGCAGCCCAGAGAGAATGTCTAGATTTATAGAAGGCAGTGGCCACATACACAGAAGTCTGGCAAAGTAATTCTGTTTCAGATAGTCCTGTAATTTTAATTCGCTTCCTGGACTAATTTCCACAAAAAAGATGAATAAAGCATTCAGTATTATAATTTTGAAGAGCTCTTTATTTATCCCTAGAATTAGAACAAGTGTTTCAGTCATGAGTTAAGGAAGTACTAGAGCAATCGTGCTTCCTCCCAACACACACACACACACACACACACACACACACACGGGCATGCACACATGTACACAGACGCCACACACACCACGTCTCTGCCTCCTGAAATAAACACAAATGCCCCCACTGTAAGATAATAATCACGTCACATGCACAAACATAAAATCTGTAAAGGGTAACTGAAAATCCTGGTTACAGGAAAGAAAGATGTTGAAAGAGCCAAGCAAAACATTTGCATCATAATATAAACAAATGTGTCACAGGCTTGTTTTCCTGGCTTTTGAGTTAATTCTATTTCCTGTATGAATTCCAAATGTCATGTCAAAGACAACACGGGGAAATGAGCAAATTCAAAGATGGAGAATAAGCACATTTAGAAATGAAGTCACACAAACAAGCTATTTATCGTCTCTGAAGTCCTAATATAAAAACACACAAGTTCCGAATGCCACATTTTTAACATAATTTTCACAGCATAAGGTAAGAGAAATAAATCAAAATTACAGTGATTATAGTTTGAAATGCAAGCAATTTGGGTCCTGAAAGGATAAATGTAATGTGTGACTGTGAACACAGTCGAGAATGAGACGTTCCCCGAGGGTCCATGCCACAGGCTTCTGCCAACAGACACATGAAGTGTCTTCACGTTGTGAGCACAATACAGACCAGCAAAGTCCCCTGTCGCCGTCTGGGCCTCGCCATCAATCCTGGTGGTTTATTTTGCTTCCTTAAAATGTAAATTTTCTCCAGAAATCCTTTATGATCGTAGCTGGTGAACATACTAATTTAATTCTAGGGCTGGGAATACCTTAACTATCAAATATCCTTCACTTTTCAAGCTGATACACATTTTTCCGATCAGTAAACCTTCAGTGCATATCAGAAATGATGCTTTGGAATGACTGTGCGTTACACACACGACACAACACATACTACATGCCAGGCACTGAGCTATGCATTTTACACGTAATTCATTTCATCTCAGTACTAACAATCCTGTGAGGTGAGAAACTTTACTATCTCCAACTCCTACAGGAGACGACATGGGTGCGAGAACGCAGTCCTTTCAGCAAGTCTACAGCGAATTCGTGGAATGCTCTGGAACTAAAGCAGGGCCACACTCTCACCCCCTGTGCGTGAGGCCGGGTAGGTCACTCACATCAACCCACCCGGGCACGAGCTTTCTCTTGCTCTTGCCTCTTATTTCGACCTCATGGTCAGAGAGTTATAACGACACTACTAACTTTATAAAACACCAACTTTCTTCCAAACAGGCTTCGAACTCTGCCCTCTCTGTCCCGAATCTTTGCAAACACTCTGTAGGAAGGAACACGAATCTTCCTGTCTTAAGAACGGCAGCCTCACAACTCAAGGGGATTCATTCAACTTATTTTTCTGAGGAGCTATGGTGTACACACACCATCTGTTACATACATTTAATAACGATCTATTTCATAGAGTGGTGAATTAAACGACACAATCTTTACCTTCACAACAGCGTCGGTTGGTGGGGAAATATAAAAGTAAACATGACAATGTATGTGCCATGACTTATTTTTAAATAGTTTTTAAAAGAATGGTAAAAACAGGTGCTTTAGATGCTGGCATCCTGCAGGCAGGTCAACCCCAACTCCTCTGATTACTAGGTTTTAGAACATAAATTACTTTCTTAAACTTTCAATTCTCACTTTTCTCATCAATTGAAAGGGAATAATAGTGTTTTAAGGATTAAAGAAGGTGATAAAATATAAAATGCTTCAAAAATGGCTTGGCATCTATGCATATATTCAATTATTAGTATTTTTATATTATTGCTAATAATGTTTAGTTTGTATAAACACAAGTTTCCTTTTGTGTAAGTTTATCTTTACACAAGTGTTCTTCTCCGACTAAGAACTCCCTTTTGAATAGTAGTAATGGCCTCTTTTCATTGCAGCAAAGAACTACTCATTATAGAACAATAGCAAGTTTATTCAATTCAACATTCTTTCGAATATTTAAAAAATTAGACTCCTGGAAAAACGGCAGAGCACCTGGTCCCTGTGTGTCCACTGAACCCTGTCCCTGGCACCGTGCAAACCATCTGCTAGACTCTCCGCAGCAAAGCACTAAATGTCACTACAGTTGACAAAACTGTCATTCTACATAGCGACAAAAACAGTTTGTCATGCAGGAACTCAGCTCCCGCTCCCCGCATAAGAGCACAGGACATGGTGAGGCCAAAAAGGAACACCCACAGAGCCACAGACAGGGGCGTCATACAACTATAGTCCCGCTGGCGGCTGGGGTGGAGACACAGGAGGCGGGAGCCACAGGATCCGCAATCCGCCATCCACTTGTCTGCCAACCGACGCACCAGCAACACCCCTGCCAGCGTAGCCACGGCAGTTATATTAGTGGCCAATGGCTCACTGGTAACAGCTGACGGCCAACTAGTCACAGCTGACGGCCAACTAGTCACAGCTAATGGCCATCTGCTACCCGAGCCAGCACCTTTCCACGTGAGGCCGAGAGCCTGGAAACTGTTCTCTGGGACTCTGTCCCCACACAATTCATAAGACGTGTTTGTTTTTTCCTATCGAGACAAGGCAAGCCTGGGCACGCCTGCCATCAATACACATCAGCAGAAATAAGCAAATAAAGGTATGGAAGTTAAAAGCACCGCACGTAACTGGAAAGGAAGGAAGTGAGAGCCGCTTCTGCCCTACAAACGCGTGATTGCTTTTCTCGACCTAACAATGAAAACCTGACCAATGAACAGGAAATTTAAGTGACAAATTATATTAACAGAGCAAAATACCTTCCGAGGCTGCTTGTACGTCACACAGGTCGCTAGCCAACGTCACCAGGGACTGCGAGCCGAGCCGCCCTGACGTTCCGCAGCTCTGTACAGATGGTCAGTCACCGACCCACCCCCACACCCCACGGCAGCTTCATCACTAGCAAACGGGTGGGGAGAAGAATCGCAACCCACAGGGTCTGGCTGGAACTAAACGCCTACTGTGTGCCTGCTGCCACGCTAGGCACTGGAGACAGTGGTGAGCAGGACAGACATAATCTGTGCGAACAGGACGCCCTGTCTGAAACGCTTAGCTCGAGGGAGCTACGGCTGCTCGTCTCGTCAGCATGCTGAGGGCAGTGTGTGGTCCACCTGAATGATAAATGAAGATGCTGCACAGATCACGGCAGTTTACACAGAAAGCAGGAGAAACCCAATAGAACATCAATAATGTTCCTGCACATTTGCAACTGGGTAAATCCTATAAATAAGAGAAACATGGAGAGAAAATTGCATTGATTGAGACAAGACACACTTCGTACTCGACAAGCTGTGGGAGGAAAACTTCCAGCTGTAGGTGCCTTACTTAGACGCTCCTGGAAATGGTTAAAATGACCCCATTGCAATTTTGAAAACCATGCGAGGGGAATTCAAAACCAAACAACGTGCGTCTTAGATGAAAAAGGAAAGCAAAGTGGACGGTACTGGAGGCCCAGGATGCTGCTGCCACTGAACTACCTGAATTGGAAGCGTATTTATTCTGTTTATCTGTAGGCAGCGTTAGTGGCCTAAGAGCTCCGACTGCTCCACCCGAGCAGGGCGAGTAACTGAGGGAAATGCGCTCACCCCGAAATAGCCACATGTCTGGGCACCCGCAGCGCACGTGCATAACGCTTCCCCAGCCCCGGGAGCGCGCAAGCCAGCGCTGTCTGCACTGGCTGCTTCCGCTGGGCTGGCCACTGGCCACACGTGGCTACCGTGTTTCCCTGGAAGTAAGACCTAGCTGGACAATCAGCTCTAATGCGTCTTTTGGAGCAAAATTAACATAAGACCTGGTATATGTTATATTATATATATTAATTATAATATATTATGATATATTATATTAAGACCAGGTCTTATATGAATTTTTGCTCCAAGAGACGCATTAGAGCTGATTGTCCAGCATTAGAGCTGATTGTCCAGCTGGGTCTTATTTCCGGGGAAATGGTATTTAAATAACTTAGAGGGAACTAGAATCCACACTTCAGTCTGTCCACTCCACACTCCATGTGCTCGGGGCCAGGTGTGGCTGGAGGAGACATAGAGCACACCCACCACTGGACAAGGCGCTGGTGTGGACATTCACCGCTTCATTTTCATTCAGACATTCATTCTTACCCATTCATTTTTGTTCCTTCACATCACACGTGTTTATTAAGCACCTACTCTGTGCCAAGCCTGGGACACAATGGTAAGCAAATACAGATGTTACTGCTGCCAGGGAGCTTCCATTTGCATGGAGTAAACGGACATTAGCTACATAACCACACAAATGAAGATAAAAGTGAGACTATGGTAAGTATTATGAAGGAGAGGAAAGGGGTGCTGTTTTAGAGGGAGGAGGTCCATGTGCCAGAAAGAAGGGACCGTCAGTGAGACACGGAGGGTATGCAGGAGCTGGCTGGGCAAAGATGGAAGAAGAGGAACAGAGCACATGCAAAGGTCCTGGGGTCAGCGAGGCCTGGAGAACATGCAGGGAAAGGCCAGCAGAAGGATGCTGGTGAAGAGAGCAATTGGACAGAGTCCAGCCGCAGCGCTTGGGTATTACTGAGGCTTTGTAAACCACGCAAGGAGCCTGTCTTTCCCCAAAGACGAATGGAACATCGTCTTAAGCAGAAGGTGGTATGATGTCAGGTTTGTATCTCAGAACCTCTCGGTACAGGATGGTAACTAACTTATAAGCAAGAGTCGGTAAGAATAGTTAGGAGACACACCCATGCATGGTGCCATCCGGCCACCCACCGGAGAGCAAGATGCATTCACATGAATAGGGCTAAATATTAAAGAGGTTACTCCATGGGAAACACGAACTTGACATGAAACTCATGGGTCTGACCACTTCTCAACAATGTGATTTTGTCCGGCTACCGGAAAATACTTATGGGAGCAGGACAAGACGGGGTGGATATACTGAGTTTAGCAAATGTTGCTGAGGCTTAATGGTGAAACAACAAAGGTCTAGAGGCCTCAGCTCCTGGGTAAGGTTAAAGGAGGTAACAGAGGCTAAGGGAAAATGATGAAGTTTGGGACTAACAGTTACCTCTAAGGGAGTAAAGAGGTTAAATACTGTGGGGCGGGGGGAGGCAGGGGAGGGGGCGGGGGAGGGGAACTAAACTAAAGCACTGACTCCTGTTCCTGAATGAGGAACACTCCCTTGGCCAGCGTGGGGCACACCGACCACTTTTAGGGGGTGCAATAATGTGGTCACAGAAGGGCAAACTCTTTTTGGTCCTGAAAAATCCACGGAGCCAATTCTAGCGATTGCACCCATGATGCTGGCAAGACTGAGAGGTAAACAGAACTTCCAGACGGTGCACCACGCACTGCGACCTCCGTACTGCGACCTCCCCACTGCCCCTGGGACGCTGCCCAGCTCCCTCCCTCCAGGCTCCCCCTTCACTTGGGCGCCTCCCTCCCAAACAGTCACGGGCGACCCTTCATTCAAATCTCTGGCCCACTGTCACTGCTTCAGACAGGCCTCCCCTGACTCTCCTGAGGACGTGGCCTTGCCCCTCTGTGGTCATTTCATGATGGGAACTATCGGCATCCGACACGTCCTGGCTCTTTGTTATGTCCGTAGATTAGACTGTAACTCCCAGAAGGCAGAGCTTTGTCTTGGTCACCTCTGTGTCCCGGGCACCCAGTGCCTGACAATGACAGGGCTGATCAAGGGGCAGTGGATGTATGGTGGCACGGTGACGGTGGCACGATGACAGCACAGAAGAAGGGGGAGTGCGAGGGGCGCAGTCTGTCGTCTCTGGACCATGCTTGGATCTTGGCCCCCAGAACGTGTTGGTGGCTCCTTGAACGATGTGAGCAAAGCCTCCTTGGGATCTTCTCACAACGGAACATCTCCACAGCCTTGTAGTGACGAGACCTGAAATTCCCTTCGCCTGGGCTTCCTGCAACAACGGGAGTGTCAGGGCCGACACACTGCCTGACGCGGTAAGTGACCTGGGGACGACCTGCGTCCTCCACCTTCCTGTTTCCACAGAACCAAACACAGCACCTTGGGAGGAAAGGAGTGTGTGTGCTTGAACGTTTCTGAGAGGGGAAGAGGGGAAGGAGAGCAGGGGCGACACCCTGGGTGATAAGCAGACCTTCGGCTGAAGCCAGGACTTGGAAGAGCTTAAAGCCGCTTCAGAAACAGCAAAGCACAATATATGCACAGGAAGCAACGCAAACACAGTTTTGTGTTGGAAACATGTGGTCACTAGCCCAGGACGTGGAGGGTCCAGCAGAGCCCGCACACATGTCACAAGGCACAAGGTAAGGCGAGGAACAAGCCAGCAAGAACCACCACGACGTGCACAGGCCCCGAGACTCTCACAGGAATAACTGCCCCCCAAGTGTCTGGCTGCCGTGCTCATTCACAAGTCATGTTTGAAATGACGGCAGTGACATCATGGCGAAGCAGAACAGCAGTGGGGATCTGAAGGCATTAAATGGACATAAGAAGCCCGTAGTCACAGCCCTGGTCGAGTTATTTGTATGTATGTTGCTGAAGAGCCTAAACATTTCGATGACCAAATTCTGTTGACATCGGGCTACGTTGCAGAAAATACCTACCCTGTGACTTCACGGTCAGCGCATGTCCAAACAGCATTTGATCACCGTGTGAGTTTTCACACCTAGGTATGTGACCACCACATAGAAATGTCACAAAAGCACGGTCTCCTCTTAACCAGGAAGGTGATTCTTCATACGAGTGGTTCCCGTGCCGCACGCATGTTACACGGAAGAAGGATGTCGGAAGGCACGCGCTCTGCCCCGTGGTCGGCGCCGCTCCCTGGGCCCCTGCCCCCCCTCAGGCTGGATGTTGGGGAACAGCTGCCACGTCCTCACGCCCACAGCTCAGCTTGAGCACGCAGCCCCCAGCTGTGCGTCCCTGGCTTCCTAACTACGCCAACGTCCGTTCAAAATTAAAACATTCTGACAGATGTCTCCACCCTCACAAACGAAGACTTCCAATTCACAAATCCGCTCCATTCCATCTCGTGAGAACGTCCTGTGCCGTGTACACGTCACGACATATGTGGGGGTCTACACTCAAGGAGACCCCACAGGTGGCCTCAGAAACCTGCAGGCGGCTGCGACTGCTTTCGGGGACCCTGACCTTGGCCGGAGCGCAAGCCTGAGTGCTTCCTGCCTCTGCAGACACGGCCTGAGGCTTGCCACCTTCCCCTGTCCTATCACTTCCGGGTATCTTGTCATTCCATGAGCCCACGTCACTTCTTGTCACTAACACTCAGTCTGATTGGAAAAGCTCTCCCTCCCATTTCTGCCCAGAACTAGGGCTGGAGGGAAAGCGAGGTCCCCTCTGTCTCATCCAGCCCAGATCGCCTGTGGGTCGGCTCCTGCACACAGCCCCGGAAGCCACCCCGTCACCACTTCCACGGCTGCTGCAGACCCCAAGGCCACTTGCTGCCACTGTCACTCGCTGTTCCTAGCAACCCCTCAGCTGAGGGACCAGCAAGAGGGCTCACGCCCAGGTCCTTAATATGGGGACAATTTGTTCTCTGGGACATTCGTGACCCCCAGCCCCCACCCAGGCCCAGAGGCGAAGGTGGGGCCCACCCTGCCACCTCTGTCATTTTGTCGTTTTCCTGCCCTGCTCACCCGGCACAGAGACAGGTCAGCAAGTCCATCACTGGTTCAGATAAACAGAAACTCAGAGCCGGTCTCCCATCCTCCAGGCACACAGTCTGTATGAAGGATTCAACTGGGCCCCTGCACTGGCTTTGCGAAGGAGCCAGGGCCACAGAGGGACCCTGTTATCACAACAGTGCCCGCTCAGAGGCTGAAGCACTTCTAAGAGCGCTCTCAGCTGCTGCCCCCGAAGCTTCCTGTGCACACGGGGCAGCTGGGGTGACGGTTGGGAAAGTGGGTTCTTCTTCTCTCGGGACGGCCCTGAGGAAGGATGCTGCCCTAAGCTCTTCCTCTGCTCAGGAGCGGGGACACTGGGCAGTCGGCCCTCAGCTGTGAGCTCACGTTCCCAGTGGGAGAGCAGCAGCAACTGGAACAACACAAAGTCCCACTCCACGTCCTGTCCCACCAGCAAAACCTCCACTAAGGGACTTCTGGCCACGCGTGAACTGGCTCTTTGTACTGAAACCCTACGTTCTGGAACAAGAGAACTGTTTCCTAAAGTGTCTGCCTAACAATTGACACAGGATTTAAGTCCAAGTTCAATTCCAAGCATTGTTTTTTCATTGTTTCTTTGGTGCTCAGTAAAGCCCTAAGGTTTGTAGCTGCCCCTGAGTACACGGTTATTAAATTGTGACCCACATTATTGGCATGTACAGTAATCCTGAGATAGAAGAGGAGGAACCTGTATTAACTGAAGGACAGAAACAAACCCATGTAAGTGCTGAGACAGCGGGCTAGTCACCATGGCTTAGCACGTTTCCCACGTCACTAGAGTAGGTTCTAGAACGTTTTACTCTTTATGATTCCAAATTATTTGTACTCACTGTTTAAATGTAACATAGAAGCCTGAGAAATCTTCTGCCTTTTTCACGCAAAGGGTTGCATCTACTGAGCATGTGTTGGGCCAAAATACATTTAAAGCAGAAACAAATAGAAAACGTGATAAAGACAACAAATGTGAACTGAATAAACGCCCAGCTGTGGTGGAAAACCAAAGCAAGGTTTTTCCACAGGACAGAAACGACATTTTAGAATAGACTGTCCGCAGCACAGCTGATCAAATTCACAGCTAGAAATGACTAAATGCAGGAAAAAGCATTTCTAGGACAATTCGTACATTTTGTCATTCAAGAAAATGTACTCAATATGCTTTTAATTGTTTCTTGGAAATAGTTCACATTGTAAATCTATTTTCTTAACAAAATACCCCTTAAATCTCAGGGAGGATATGTGTTGCCAAAAAGCTATATAATATTTACCATTTTCCCTGAGTTTCATACAACAATTTAAACCAATGTGGATACGGCGGTGCGGAGGTTCACACCAGGGTTTAATTAGGTGTCAAGGCTACACTGGCGAGATCGAGGCACGATGCATACAGCGATGGCAGACCCTGAAAAGAAGACGTACAGATTATGCTTCTAGTTTAAATGTTCTCTTGCACAATAACATTTTTTTTTAATTCTCCCAATATTAAGGTAACAGCAGCCACAAGAAAATTGTCAATACTAAAATTTCTTAGGACGTGAACAGAATACCAAAGAGAAGTAACCAGGATGTAACATGTGGACAGAAAACAGAGGAAAGGGTGCGTCCCCAACCGCCTGGGGCCCTGGCCACCTCCCTGTGGTTAATTTGGATCTGCTGTGGGACAGGAAGCGAATATCCACGAGCTGTGTAACCAGGAGGTGGGAAGACACCCCTTCTTAGCCCAGAGGTCTCGCTGCCAAGTACCTGCCTTAACAAAATGGCGTCACTGATTAGTTCAATTCCTCAACAGGCGTTTATTTACATCCTGCTGTGGGCAGTGATGGAGCCAAAGTCAGCAGGGACAGGGTCCTCCCCTCGTGAAACAGGAAATACACCCTGGGAAGTAGGGCCTTCCCGGGGGATGGATGCTGGTAAATGTGGGGAGGTGACACACGTCTGTCCCTAGCTAGCTTCTGGGGGACTCAGGGCGAGCATCTCACGTCGGGGAAGAAGGGGGTGATGGTTTCCTGCCATCTTAGTCAGTGGGGCTGCAAAACTGGCCGAGTCGGGAACCTCACCTCAGGTGTATCCCTCCTCACAACCGCCCCTGGCAGACAGGATGCAGGGACCCAGGCCAGCCCCTCAAATGCCCACGGGTCCTATTTCCCGTCAGCGTGTGCAGATGGCATTGTCTGAGTGTTCCTTTGTTTGTTTTCCTTAACAGGCTTGCTGTTTTGACCAAGGGTCAGAGGTTTCTGCAACGGTGAATGCTGAGAACTGTCTTGCATCCCACAGACCCCAGACGGTTTGCCCAAACCGGCCACCCCTCCCCCACTCCACACCATCTGTGGGAACCATACAGTTTAAAACACCTGAAAACTCCGTCTGGGGAAGGCCCTCCTCCCCTGTGAATACGGCACACCTCCCCACACAGGTTTTGATGGGTGTGAGGGTGACATGTCACTGTAGAGAATTCTAGGAGCACCTCAGGTGCAGGCCCACCCTCTGCCCTCCATGTATCATGCTTCACCTGGGCTCTGGAATCGGATCAGTCAGAGTTCGCACCGCAGCTCAGAAAGGCAGTGGCTTCTGGCTAAGAAGTTGGTGTGGACCCCACCTCCTCCTGCGGCTCCTGAGAAAGCACCATTCTCTGAATTCCGGTGGTTAGTAAGTGACATCAAAATGTCACAGCAAAGACTAATTACATGGTATGATTTAAATGTTCTAATAAATTTCACTGAGCACTTACTATGTGTCCCAAGCACTGAGCACGTGTCACCGGCTTTAATTCCATGCATTCTATCAGGTGAGTGTCCCCAGTGTCCAGTCTACACGTGACATCACCAAGACACACACACGGCAGGCAGGAGGCCACGTCGGCACAGCTGGCAAGTCTCGGCCAGAACACAGTCCTCGGAGCCACTCTCTGGGCCACTCTGCCAACCCACCCCTGACTGAAACACGCAGAGAGGAGAGAACACGTGTCTGGGATGTGGGACGTGCCTGCCTCTGGCTGGCAGAACAGTGGCCATCAGATACGTAGGGTGCTCCCATGACGCGGCGTGGTGCCATCAGGAGAACTCCCACTGAGGCCACATGTCACTTTAGTTCTTTTCCGGTCTGAACTAACGGCCTTTCGAATGGCCGGCTTACTAATCAGGAAGCAGGGGCTGGGAAGGAACGTTTGCACAGAGTGTGACGTCCAGCTCATTCAACACCCAGGTCTTGGATGCAAACGGTCCACTGTGAAAAGAGAAAGAACTTCTTTGTGTTCCAGTGTGACGCCGTTTTCCCTGCAACTCCAAGACACTGTGTTAATCAGATGTCCTTTGTTAAAAGACCAACCATCATTCACTCTGAGTTAGATAATGGGCACTGGCTTCCAGCTTCCCAAACGCCCCCATTCTGAGTATCTCAAAGACAGGAAGTGACAACTGACTTCTGCAATCTTAATGCACGGCACATAGTAGGTGCACAATGTGTATCATGCCACACAAACGACACAGACAGGGCACTTGTTAGTGTGACAGTACGGGGTTACTAAAGACGCAAATCACTAGCAAGGATTCTCTGCTGTTCCTTTGGAGTCCTGCTCTCAAGACCAAGCTCCCTTCCTCCATTGTTTATTTATTCAAAAACCCAGGCAGTCTTAGTAGGGCTGAGTTCCCATTTCTCCTGGAATGCAGACCGAGCACTTCAAGTACATTCCCAGGGTGAGCCCTGGGGGCAGAAAAGGTTGCAGTAAAGGCAGGGTTTGTGAGGGCATTGTTTTCTGTGTGGGCTGGTTTTCGAAATGAGTAAAGAAATAATTCACTTGTCCTATTCATGTGGCAATGAGTTTGGTGTCACCTGAACGGAGTCCATAGAAAGACTCCTTCAACTCACATGACTACTAACTGGTTTTCTTTGCGGAAAGGTCTGAATGACAGAACATTGCCAAGCGCCCAGGGGCCACAGAAACTAGCACAAGCAAACCTGGGCTAAGACCGTGACGGAGCAGCCCCCTGGACACCGTCCGTCTAGGTGAGCCAATTTCGGGACAGGAACACGCAAGACGAGGTCACTCTTTGCAAATCAACGTCAGTGGCGTGCGGTCCCTGCATTTGGCACTGCACATGGATGTACAGAAAGGAGCAGCTCACATAGCTGGAGCAGCTAAGGACAATGCCACATGTGACGCCCTGGGAGTCACTCCGCCCACACCCTCTGAGCCAACCAGAGTTGGCGAGAGTTCCCATCTTCCAGAAGTTGTAAAATCTAAAGGCAAGTTACACACAAGCAAATGCAACACAATTCCTGTCTGAGAAAACTGACTCAATGAATCGATGACGTGGATAAATCTTAGCAACATACAGAAGCAGATATACAGATACGAGAGTGATTCGGAGCAGTGACAAATGCAAATGGAAACAAGGGACCTCTTAGGACACCTGTGCAGCACCGACCGTTCCTGTCAGTTCCCAGGAACAAATGAGCATTTCCTTTCCCTAGCATTATTCTTTCTTACAAGAAAACAGAATACAAACAGGAAACATGCCCTCTTGCTACAAAATTCCGAGCCATCACGGTGTAAATGAGAACTGTCCAGGTAAGCGGTCAGCATGTCTACTGCTTCTTCCTTACTTGCTGCAGGAGCCGGGACCCCTCGGTGCCTCAGTACGACCTGGGGACCGGCCTGAATTCACTCCTGCAGACGCGCGGTTCATCCAAGGGACCAGCAGTCTCAGGGCCCAGGGTGGACGGAAGCCCGGTGCGTGGCCCGTCCGTTTCCTGGGGGCTGAAGGGCCCGGCTTCTGGACTCTGCTTTGCTGAATCTCCTTCGGTGGAGATTTCTACACAAAAACCTACCCTCCAGATTTCCGTCTCTTCCAGTTGGTGCAGCTGGCCTTTGAAAGGCCCCTGCATGTCCTTTGGGGGTACCCGCTTCCAGCATTCACTGTCACCACCTTCCCAGGGTCCCCCCAGATGCAACAACACCCCTGACACATGGGCTCTTTCAGAGGCGCCAGACCAATGGTCCCCAAAACAGTCTTCTCCAAGGTGAGATGACAAACCCCTAAAATAAACAAATTCGGGTTTCCTCAGTCCGTTCTCATGGCACATCTGTGATTTCTTCCCATCCGTGTATTATAACTTTTAATTGACTTACTTTTCTATTGACATTGAAATATCTTACGAAAGTACGTTCTCTCACTACTATAAACGGGAAATCAGCACCACTTTGCATAAAAATAAATACACCGAAACCTAAACAATTACTTTCTACACAGTGTGACCAGCTCCATCTGTGACTTTGAGGTCTGGTCTCTCTTTATGGAAAAGAGATGGTAGCAAGTGTCAAACATAAGCCCATGCCAGACCCAAACTGGCCTTTGACTTAATCTGAAGTCTCAAAAGACAATTAAAACCAAAAAATATTTGCTTTATGTACATCTATTAATTATATTTAATCTTAGATGACTTATGATCATTTATAGCCTCTCAGTGGCATCCATCCCATGACGTGGGAAATACTGAATTAATCAAAGCCAATGTCCCATATTAGAGGTAACATGAAGCCCAGCCCATGAGAGCTGCCCAGGTGGACAAAACATTAAGGGCTAACGCATCCGAGACTGGCAGGACCATGGACAACCCATGGGACATCGGTCATCACCTGCATGTTAGGCCCCCGGCCCGCAATGTCCCCATAAGGACAACCACGGTAATGGGCAGGCCTGCTTCCTGCCCTGGACGTGGCCCCTCTGCCTGGATTCCCAGGCTGGCGACACCGGCTGTCCTGCTCAAGTCACTCGTTCATTCGGCCGCCCCAGCGCACACCGAGCAACTGCTTGTCTCAAGCCCCATTCTGGGCACCGGGAGCCAAGCACCAAAGAGGCAGGCGGGACTTGCGCCTCGCGCCCTCACCCCACAGTTCGTGGGACTTCACGAGGGTGTGTAGCCAGGGCTCCCAGTTGCGGCGTGAGTCACACTGAGGGCAGGGTGACTCCTTCTGGAGGGGCCGTCCTGTTCGGTGGCATCACTGGACTCAACAGATGTCAGGAGCAAACTCCCACTCACCCCACGGGTGACACCCCAACCTATCCCCACATAGGACCAAATGTCCCTGAGACGCACATCTCCGGGGCCTTCTCCCCGCATCGCCCAGCTCTGGAAGGGCTGCCACCTGTGCTCTGTGTGGGGGACCCCACAGGGCTGTGCCCGGCTGCACGTCCCTTAGGAGGGGCTCTGCTTCACCGTGTAATGGGTGACAATCTCGTGCTCTGGTGACATGCAGCCAGTCCAGGAATGACATCATTTCGTTCAAGGTCATTTGTCATAACATTGGTGAGAAAGAACAAAATCAGATGCCAGCTGGGCCTCCGTCTGTGCAGTGTGTATGTTCTCCGTGTCTGCATGGGCTTTCCGGGAACTCAGTTTTCTCCCACGTCCCAGAGATGTGCACATGAGGGAACGGCGCGTCTACACTGTCCCCTTGGTGGGTGAGGGTGGGTGTGCGTGGCCCTGGATGGAAGGGCGTCCTGTCCTGGTGGGTCCTGCCTGTGCCCTGAGCTGACGGGAGAGGCTCTGGCCACCATGACCGGGAACTGGAGTCAGTGATGGAAAAGAACGGTCTTCTTGTTACTATTCATCTTCCTGAAATGTCTGTACAGATCACATTTATTCCAGGCTAGCCTCAGAAGGGTCTGGGGTCTTTATTTAGATGCGTGATCACGATTTTGTGAACAGAAAGATGCTGTAGGGACTTGCTCTTGCTCACATCACTCAGCATCGGGCACAGCTGGTGTTGGGACCTGTCCTCCGACTCAGCCACAGGTTGGACGAGGCTCCGTGAGGCCTCGCTCTGCTGGCCTGGTGACGTAGGAAAGGCCTGGGACAGAGGATGCCTGCCCCAGTTCTGCGCTATATTTAGGTTCACTCTCGAGCGTGCAATGCTTCCCTGTGTGTTCTACTCTCTGACGTGCACACACACAGACGCACAGACGCATGGGACCCCCTCACTCTGCATCACGCGCTCAAAGGAAGTGCAGCACCCACAGCATCCCTGAGGGGGCCGTACGTACCTGGTGACTCAAGTGTCCTCTGGGAATGGGGACACGCGATCCGGGAACGTGGGGGAGCTCAGAGTGGCAGTAGCAGAGCAAGGAAGGAATCTCCTCAGCCCTGGGATACCTTCCTTTCAGGAACTGTCACAGGCCAACAGGACCACGGGCAAAGGGGGAAAGAGCAGCTGCAGCCAAAAACAAGTGACCGGGTTCTTCCCACAGCCAGCCAGGCTCACACCCAGACAGCGCCACAGGTGGTCACGAGCGGAGGTCAAAGGGGAGAAACACCTGCCAGGCTGTTGGGAAACAGTGGGGAAGGCAGTGCGAGACGGTAAGGCCGGCGGCACACAGAGGATGCAGGAGTCTCCACACATCCCAGACCCCAGGCGCCCAGGGGCCACCGAGCACTGTCCTCAGCCAGAGGACGGGTCCTGAGCCAGAGGCTCTTTCCCAGACGGTACAGCAGTGCACACACATACGCGTACACACATGCATGCACAACATCAGTAACCAAACACAGACATGACGTGTTGCCCATCTGTGCCTTTCTGTGGCCAAGAAGTTACTGAATCCTACGGGTCACTTGCATGAGCCCTAACTGCAAATACACGTGGTACAAACCATGACCCCTTATAATGTCTGCAAAGCTTTTTATAATTACATGCAATTCTAGGGAATCTCCCCCTCGCCTTGGAATCATAGCAACTGGAACGCTGGCCTTTTCCGTGGATAAAGAGGTTTTTTAACTGCACACAATTGACTGAGTCACAACAAATAACTGAAAGCATCCTTTTCCCAGAAAACTGCTTTCTGAGACTATAATTATAGCAGGAAGCCACTGAGAAGGTTAGGAATTGAAAGGGGCTATGAATAGCATTCTGAAGGAGAACTTAAATTCCAATACTTCACAGGGCAGAACCGGGCCCAGAGGGCAGGCCGACTGCACAGCACGTACTGCGCCAGGAGCACGGGAGGGTGGGGACAGTGGAAACAGTCTGCGGGTCTTGCCACCCGCCCAGCTCCCTGTGTTGTGTTCCAGCTACACGGTCATGTTGAGACCTTGAGTCCCCAGAAAATGCCGAGTCCTTCCTCTGCTCAGCTTTGGGCCTGAATTTTCCCTCCTCTGACGAGCCTCAGCCCGCTTCCCCTTTTCAGAAAGGCCTTGTACTACCTGGGCCCAGCAGGTTGTCTTCCTGGAAAGCAGACCCTGGTTTCTTAATGAGCTACCTGAGACCAGTGCATGGGAGAGGGGCGGGGAGGAAGCTGGACTGGAGGGTGGAGGAGGCCTCAACCTCCCCCACAGAGAGACAGAGGCGGGGAGGTCCTCAGTGAGGTCCTGAGCTGGGCTGAGGGCCTGGGGCCCGTTCTCTCTACACCGGGCACTAGAGGCTGGCTGCCCTGGAAAGGAGACATGACCTTGAGCAAGGGTGCTGTCTTCAGTCCAGGCAGCTCTTCCGGGGGCACTGCAGGAGGGCAGGTTGCCAGCCACACTCACTCCAGCAGCAGAGGAAACAGCGGTTTCTGAGGCTGGTCCGGGTAGGGCTGCAGTGCCCAGCACCATGGCTCTGTCTGATGGCCCCATCTTCTCTTTGGTAAACTGGAGACGTCACCACTGACCTCAGAATGCGTACGATACCAACCTGAGGGATGGCTGGAGTGGAGTTGTCACAAATGTTAATTTGCATCTTGACCTACTCTCTCCAGGAAACAATATGGGTGCGAATTTGATTAGGAAGCATTTTTCAAAAGCGATTCCTTCCTTTCTCCCTCCATCCACGTATTCACCCGTATTTACTGGGTGCCTATGGGTGGCAGGGATTTTCCAAGACCCGAGGCAGGAGGATTGCAAACCCTTGTCCAAGCAGACCTTACATTTTCATTGTAGGAAAAAAGAAAAGAACCATGTAAATAAAAATGGAATAGGACACTGCTGGGAGGAGCAAACGTTAACTGCAGGACTGAGATACGTCTGTGTTAAGATGCTGCCTCACTGGGTCCCATCAGTGGGTCCCAGAAACCCTAACTGAACTAAGCTAATTAAGGGACTTTATTGGCCTACAAACAAAAACCATAGAAAAGACGGGGAGAACCGCCCCAGGGACGTCTGGATTCTAGAACCCAAACGCAGCGGAGGCCGTTGCGCTTCCTCTTGGGTCTGTCTGGCTTGTTTGGCGGCACCTCTCCCTGGGACGGGCCCTGTTACTCCCTCCTGAGCTCACCAAATCCCCAACACAGGACTCTGAGTGGCCACAGGAGCATGGCCTGTCCCACCTCAGCGCTGTGGTGTGAGGGGGGCGCCTCAGGGGACGTGTGCACACCCTGTGTCCACAGCAGTCACAGCAACGCTCGTTATAATTACCGAGCTCTCACCGCATGGGACGTCTAAGACAGTTGTATAAACGTACCTATTGAAACATTAACTCCGCAAGTACTGTTATATCCTCTTACTGACGAGAAGACGGAGGCTCAAAGCACTCAAGTATTAATAACTTGCAAAAGCACACGCGATCAGTAAGAACTGAAACTCAAATTCAAACCCACTTCAATCAGATCTCCAAAGCACATACTCGTAAGCACAGGTGATCCGGCCGTGCTGCTGACGGTTACAATATGGTTGTATTCTGGTAAGTAATTACCCCATTACCTTCATTAATCCATGCTAATCGGCATGATAATTGGGCATTCACAAATGAAAAGCATATGCATACAAAGGCCGACAAAATGGCAATATTATAAGGAAAAAAAAGCAGGGGAAACAAACAGGAAACACCATTTACTGCTGTAAGCACTGGGGCCAATCAGACGACAACTGACCAATTTAGCCAGATCTTCCATGCAGCGGGTGGGGACTATGTCACACTGGAGAGTCCACGAGCCACTGGGAAATGTGTGATCATCGAGAAGGCAGGAAACACAGATCTAATTCTCGCTCAGTAAATATGCCTTTGACCTTGAGTGAGTCAACATCTCAGTTTTCTATCCCAGTATTTTATGAACAGTAGCAGCTGGGCTACCTGTCTAATATGTATTCCCATAGGGTGAAGATAGATATGAAAGCACTCAGAGTACTTGTCGAGCAAAATGTGAGGGTGAGGTTTTAAAACACCAAGTGTACACATACATATACGTGTGTATCTATATCTGTATGTGTGTGTGTGTGTGTGTGTATACACATATATATCTCCTATATATGTAGATATACATTATATACCTGTATTCCTTCTTGTACTGATGGCACTACAAAAAAAGATTAAATGTTTAACATAATATAGTCAAAAGTTGACTTTGTAAAGCTAAAATAACAGTAGTTTAAGTGAAGCATAAACAGAGTAAAGATGATCCAAAACCAAATATTTACATATTTAAATAAGTAACGAGGTATAAAATAAATGATTTTCCCTACTCTACATTTAGAAGTGTGATACTATTTTATTTTGACCAAAAGAATTTTAGAAGTACTCTTGTGTATTTTATAAGGAAAAAAGAAACCCTTGTGGTGGTCTTTCCAGACGCTGTGGTGGTTGGAAACGGCAGCCCGAAGCCTCATTTTATCATTTGATTTTACAGTCCTTGGATTTCAATTTCCAACTCAGCTTGATATTTTTAGTTGGAAAACTAAATTCACTTTAAACAGGACTGTAAAAATGTGACAATTACAAAGGAAACGATTTGAGAAACTAACCATAATGGGAAATTAAATGTCCCACCTCAACACTTTAAAGGCTTTTTAGCAGAAGAAATACGTGCTATAAAATGTAATCTAAGATAACAGAAACTTCTAAAATGTGATTTTTAGAATGTAAATAAAGCTGCTAAAAGGTATAATTGTATCTCTTTTCAATGTCTACATCCCCAAAATAATACTTTCCTTCACCTGCCAGCATATAGACTTCCCATGTCTGGACTGAAATGTCCAGGTTTAGATTTGGGTGGGAAATCATGGAGAGTTAGAGCAGGAAGGAATCTTGAAATCATTTAATCCAACACTCATTTTATAAAAGCATGAAGTTGAAACTCAAAGTAATAAAATGATATGCCTAAAATCAGTGCTGACCCAAAGTAGTGATGGCAATGGTGGTGTGGTGGTGGTGATGGTGATGGTGGTGGTGGTGGTGGTGATGGTGGTGGTGGTGGTGGTGATGGTGATGGTGGTGGTGGTGGTGGTGGTGGTGATGGCAGTGGTGGTGATGGTGATGGTGATGGTGATGATGGTGATGGTGATGGTGATGATGGTGATGGTGGTGATGGTGATGGTGATGGTGATGGTGGTGATGGCGATGGTGGTGATGGTAGTGATGGTGGTGGTGCCGATGATGTGATCACGATAGCTAACATTTATTGGCAAAATTCTATGAGAGTAGGACCAGAGAAGTCGACTAATTTGCCCAAAATTCTCAACTCAGAAGTTGCCAAATTAGGCCTGGAACTCAGATTTCCCAGGTGCTAATCTCCATTCTCTTAATCGGTACTCTACCACCTTCAGTGTTCTCTGCCCTGGAGCTAGACTAATTTCCCACCACCACCGCTCCCACGAAAGTGAAAGCATGTCAGTAAAGTTCTCTAACCAAGTGCATCTTCCTTACCTTCCAATCTCATGCAGTTTTCCTCCTGTCTGACAGGCACCAGTGCCTCAGTGGAGCCTTCTGTCACCTCCAAAGGTCAAACCCCCACTTAACTCTCTTTTCTAGCACTTATCAGAGCAGCAATTTCCCATCTGCTTGCATGGTATCTGATTAATATGTATCCACCCTAATAGATTAAAAGCTTCATGAGGGTAAGAAATGGGTCTGTTTCTGTCTCCTGCTATATCCTCAGCCAAATAGCTCGTAACAGTTAAACAAAGATAACTGTTGAATGAATATTTTTTAAAAATAATGTTTAATTCCTACAAATGAATGAAGCATCCTTTATTAAGACAACTGGAAAGTTACAAGATTTATTCTCCTTTCACTGTCATTTTACACATGGCACAGGTTTAAAATGTAATATATATATATTATGGGTGACAGGAGAATATAGCGTGTAGAGATACTGTACACAGTGAAGGGGCTGCTTATGCTCAGTGTGTACCGAAGCCCCAACACACACACAGGGTGACGACTGGTCAAGGAGAAGCTAGCAGTTAGCGCATAACGTGGACTGAAGTCTCTGAATCAACCGAAATCCAACAGGCAGTAGTTGCCCAGATTTACCTGCTGTTTGTTGTCATGAGACAATCAAGGAGGAGCTACAGATATAAGGAAGCCACTGCAGTCTGTTTGCAGACAGGTGACTTAAGCCAACGGTGCCACCTGCATACGGTTTGAAAAGCAGAACGCAAACACTATTTTAAAAAGCCAACGAGATTCGTTTTCATTTTCCTGACAGCGCATGGGAGAGTATATTGCGTGGGGTGTGGAGGCGGCTTTGATGTTTCCTTTCCCCCTTCTCTTGCTTTGCTCCAGCAGAGAACGCCTTGGCATGTGGGACGCACTCATCTCTGATCTTTGTGTACGGGCTTCCTTCCAGGACAGGGCGTTTATGTCAGGCTGTGTTAGCTCTGAGCGCAGTCTTTGATTCACTTCTTAATCCCCATCTCATCACAGGCTCTAAGATGTGCCCCCCCATCCCCTCCCCAGTTGAGCTGGTGATGGCAGTGATGCATTTCACTGTGTGCTTCCTCGCCAAGGCCTCCAATATCTGCACACATGTGCAGTTCAATAAAATCTGCTCTTTGGGGGAGATGCCTATGATTTGTGTCAGCATTACACACGGTGTTTTTCTCCAATGTGGATGCCTTGGGGCAAAGATGGCATTTTGTTCAGGAAACACAATATTCCCTCTTCATTGTTGTTTCTCTAAGTCATTTGTTTGGTTGCGCTATGTATTTTCATGGACATTTTATTTGTGCCATATGTCATGTTGTTACTTGAAAAGTCCTTTTAAATAACAATATAAGATCCAAAGTGTATGTTTATTAAAAAGCTTTCAGTGTCTCTTTGTCTTTAAATTTTAATGGTCATTTTACCTCAGTCTTTTCTCTGTAATTGTTTTCCTATTGATAAAGGACTCTGCCTTCTAAAATTGCAGAGGAAGAAAAGATAAATTAAAAAAGAAAATGGCTATAAAGACTGAACCCAACCTATTAAAATCCTAAAAGCCAAGAGACTGGCAGTAACAACAAAAATCTGCAAAACGAGCACAGACCTAGGCATACCAATCGGACTCTTCACACAGTGCTCATTCTGTAATCTTTTCGCGTTGAGATGCCCCTTCCATAGTGACTTAGAATGTACCTGCAGTGTTTCAAGAGCCTATTTGTACATCGCTGCTTCCGTGGGGAGCCCTCATGGGGCTTCCAGGCCTTAGAAATCACATTTGTGTGTGTACGTGATTTGAGTAAAAGCAACTTCAATAAGACTCCGGTTGAAACAAATGTATTTTTGGCCTCGATACCAAAATTGTGTATGCAAATTGGAGGCAGACCAAAGAACAGCCAAGAGAATGAGAAAGAAACGCAAGGCGTGAGCGTGTCCCCAGAGAGGGAAGACAGCAATAAGGGACAGCAGAGCCCGTAAATGTTTAAAGGTGTAAACATCAGATATGGAGAGGAATGATTCATTCTGGGACAAGGGCATGGAGCTCATTCTGATATATTTATATCATGGGAAAGAGAAAGAAAGAAATACTGTTTAGTATCATCGTTTTGAAACATTAATTGTTTATGCAAAATATTCTAGCATCTGATAGGATGAAATCTTATTGCCTCTGAATGTCCCATTTCAACATTTGGTGAAAAAGTAACAATTATTCAAAAGAGGGGAGATTCTTTCTGAGAAGACTGATTTTACTTGGCTTCTACTTAGGATTTCTCATGGAGAGATTTTCATTTTGAGTAACACTCACTGGCCAGTCCCTCACACTTTGATTTCCTAATGGTCCTGAAGTGAATTAGCCATAGACTAGCGCCAATGAAAAGACGAGGACCCACTTGGCCAGGTGCGGCCATCAGACAGAGGGGAGTCAAGCAAACAGTAAAACTCATCAAAAACCAAGTTGAAGAGACTAGAGACTCCTAGCAAGACTGCCTGGACCTCAGGACCCAGGAAAGCAACGCGGGGTTCCTCACAGAAGGTGTGCGAGGGGCGACCCACCAGGAATCTCTCTCCCTCCGTCTTCCTTTCCTTTCTTCCTCCCCACCCCCATCTGATAAAGCATCCAGTGTGCGCTGGACTCTACGCTCTGTGGTAACAACACAAACGTGTATTTGACGTGAACCCTGCCCTCAAAGACACATTCAAGAGACAAATGTGTAAACAATTAATTGCAACTGAGTGTGAGGCGTGTAAACATAGTTAGAACAAGAAGAGGCGGTACCAGCCAAACAAGCAGTTTTTGTGCAACGCATTAGTCAGGGCTCTCCAGAGAAAAGAACCAAGAGGGAATATAGATAGATGACACACAGATAGATGATGGATGGATCAATAGATGATAGGTAGGTAGGTAGGTAGATAGATAGATAGATAGATAGATAGATAGATAGATAGATAGATAGATAGGTAGATAAATTTATTACAGGAATTGGCTTGAACAAATATGGCAGCTGAGATGTGCTGTCTGTGAGCTGGAGACCTAGCAAAGCTGGTGGCCTAATTCATTCTGAGTCCAAAGGTCCAGAACCAAGAGCACTGATGGCCGAGGGTGGAAGATGGGTGTCCCAGTTCAAAACCAGAGCCAATTCCCCCGTTCTGCCTTTATGTCCTATTGGAGCCTTCAATGAATTGGATGATGCCCACCCCAATGGAGAGAGCAGTCTGCTGCACTCAGTCCACCAATTCCAATGCTTCAGTCTTCTGGAAACGCCTCCCAGACACACCCAGAAATCATGTTTTACCAGCTCCTGGGCACACCCGGCCCAGTCAAGTTGGCAGCACAACGAACATCTCATGCAGTGCGTGAGAACACTGAACCGAGGGGTCCTTGGTGTCATCCTCCCAGAGCACAGGAGCCACGCCCTGGTGGAATGGGGCACGTGAGTGGTCTGACAGTGGACGTGGGTGTCCCTGGAAAGTAATCAATACTTGCACTGATTATTCAGACCAGCAAGGGAAGAGACCATAACCTTATCTCACATGAGAGCACTTGACTAAGACTTATATGAAAACAGCGCTCTGTCTCAGCTCTTCTCAGGACCTGCAGCCCGGTCTTTGATATGAAAGGACCCACCCACCCCTGTACATCAGAAGGAGGAGTGTGGAGTGAAGCAACATCTTGCTGGCGTCTCAATGTGTCACCCAGGGTGACTTACTGTATGTAGTTGGCAGAGCAGGTATTCTACCATGACCTCTGGCACAAAAACATGGCTGTGTCATACTTAAGCCTTCTGTGAAGATGTATGGATGATATCATCTTTGGATAAATTATATGTCAGTTTGGCAACAACCGAAATGTACAGACAAACCTGCCTTGCTCTGCTGTGCACAAACTGAAGCTCACAACATTCCTAACACTTAAAGTGGAGGTGTGCTGTGAACCATTCAGACAAATCTGGGTGTTGAAAAACACAACAGCAAAACCAGAATTCACGTATTATACACTCACACGCCACAGAAGGGTGTTTCATTCAACGACAGACAGCACACACAACGGGGGCCCCTAAGATCATAGGGGGGCTGACAGAATGCTGACCCCTAGTGAGGCAGTTGTAGCAGAACATATGACAGTCGCCTGCAGCACAGGTCTGGAACCAGGTGCAAAGGGCCACACTGCTCAGAATGCACCCCTGTCCTGAAGCGATGCATGGCCAGTCTCATCACAGCCTGAGGCGTATTTCACTGTGGGGCACACTCCAAACAGAAGATTCTTAAATGAAAATTAATGCTCCTAAGTGTGTGTGTGTGTGTGTGTGTGTGTGTGTGTGTGTGTCCTAGGAGTATGATCACATAAACACTTCCTGGAAACTGCACATCTGAAGTTCTCACGCACCACTGTGAAAACTGATCGTGAGGAAACTTACTTTGTAGAATGAAATAATAGGTTGACCAATGACCAAGAGGAATACAAAGGAAACATGATTCTGTAAAATGAAGTAAAGAACGCATTGTTATGAGTAATATTATGGACCACACACAGCGCTAATAAGAATTATGAAAATAAAAATAATCGAACTAACCTGCACCTACAGGCAATTACAACAAGTAGGAAACATGTTTAAAAGGGACTAACTAGCCTCCATGGCCACATCACTGTGGCCCTTGAAAGTAGACTTTTTCTCACTCTTCAAACTCTTTGAAATTAGTTACAAATCACCTGGCAGCTCACAAAGAATTTGAAAGGAGTCCAAGGGAGGATTCAGATTGCACCTTGGTCCAAATTCTGGGGACAGTTATGAAGCTGAGAGCCCTTCAGACCGTGAAAGGGTGAGCCCTGTTTGACCGATAGAAATACAAGTTTTTCTCACTAAAACGTCAAGCCTCCTAAGAAGCTGACCTTCTCAGATCTCAATGGTAAAATTCACTTTTCTATTAAAAATGACATTCAGATAATTATCATCAAGATGCAACTTTCAAATATGCCACGAGGTCAGCTAACAAGAAAAGTAAATTTTAGTTCAGTGTTTTGATCTTTCAGAAATAAGCCATCACTTTAATGGAACTGAATAAAAACCTCACCGCTTTCAATATCGGGTCCGTAGCTTGTGTTGCCCTCCCCCTGGTTATACGCTTCTACCAGGCATGGCCAGAACTAAACACATTCCAAATGCATAAAGCAAATGACGAAGGAAAATATTCTTACCGGTAAATGAAGCTCCCCCTAGTCCCCTGTGACGTGTTTGCCTCAAGACAGTGTCATTGTCTGCAGTCACAGCACCTACAGATAGATTTGAAAGTTGCAATTTTAGAGGTGATTTCCATCTAAAGAACCACGTTCACAAGACTGTTTACCTTTTCCCTGTTGGAAATAATTGACTTAACACTTCTTTCTCCCACACCTTGAAAAACTCCCCAAACACCTAAAGAAAGGCCTTGCTCTGTTGCTATAAAAAGGCATCCTGCAGCTTTCCGTCTGTGAACAAATGAAGCAGAGATGGCAGACGTGCAGAAAATCATCACAGAATTACACTTCTCATTGAAAGAAGTATTGGCACGTCTTCTCTCATGAATGCAAGTGTTTTGCAGCAGACCACAACTCGTCAGAATTTCTACTTGGCGGTCCTCCCCGAACTGTTTTGCACAACAGCTACTTGCATTTGTATGATGCTGCGGCTGGCCTGTCACCACAGCACAGTATGGACCTAAATGACGAGGGCCCTGTGGAGAGGCACATCCGAGATCAGAACCGGACAAATGACAGTGAAACAGGCTTCAGCCCGAGATGCCTCCCGAAATCCAGGTGTGTTACCAACCGGCCACCCGTCTTCTTACAAATCAACTTGGGAAATGAAGGGAGTTTTCAACCAACATATACAATCCTTTCACTGTTCATTCCCAGATGATTTGAGGATTGGTTTCCCATCCCTGAAAGATTACTTAGAAGCTTGTTTTCAGATGCCGTCCCATGAATAGAGCTTTGAACTGCTAAGATTTTTCTATTGAGCAGAAGGACGGTCAAAGTAAGTCAAAGATTTTTTTGTATACCAGATGTCCTAATTTCATGAGCATCATTCAAAAGAGCTAAATTCCATCCAGTAATCCTAACTCATCCTGGTAGAAATTGTAATTAAAAAGATGTATAAAAACGACAATATCTTTGGCCCTAAGGAAAACAAGGATGGCTAAAACAGTCAAGAAACTCACTTCCTTTCTGTGCATTATTTGACAATCTCCTTGGCCTTATTCCAAATGCTTTTGCCCAAAACTTAATAAACAGATTTCAGTGTCTCTGGAGAGATCCTCCACTGATACACTGAAAAGATGCAATTCTAAGAGTCGCCCTTGCTGCTTTCCAGCTGACCATGACACTGCGCAGACGGCGCCCTGTACACGTTTGTAGTGGCTGCATTCCACCCCCACTAGGCCTACTTGCGACACCGTTATTACCTTCATTATTATAGCAAACAGAACTGTGCACAGATGAGTGACAGTGTACAGAAGAGACAGCATTCCACTAGGCCCCAACCAGCGAGCCCACCGTCCACACTGCTGGAGCATCACTGCGCTGAGTCTACAGGTTGACAAAGCTGTGACGCTGTTTGTCTAAGAAATGGGTCATCATTCCGTGCGTCCAGCGTCCTCCATGCATCACTCGGCGGGGAACATAAAAAATGAAATGTCTGCACAAGTTGACTGCAAATGAGGTGTGCTGATCCTGTCCATCCCTCCCCCTGTTTACTGGGGGTGAATGTAAATGATACAATATAGGCTGTCCTTTACCTCAGTGGCAAAGAATGTCATAAATCAGGTTTATTCTGCAGCCAAGGAGCCACTTTTACGGTCCCAATATTAAATCTCTCTGCAATGTCTCTCCAAAGCCATCTGTGTCACAGCTACCACGGGTCGCTCTGCCCAGTGGGTCCCCCCTCATACCACTGTCAGTGCACCCATGGCAGCAGGGATCAGAGTCTGAGCTGGATTAGCATTTTCAAGACTGTTGTTTGGCACCAGCCAGAGATATAGCTACTGATCACACTTATTTGTATGCTCACAGCAGCGGCACAAGCCTGCAGCACTCTCCTCTGCTTCGTTCTGCTTTGGTTGGGAAGGCGCTCATGTCACCCGGGATGGAAGGTCTTGCTACTGATCTAAAGTGTGTGTGCGTGTGTGTGCATGTGTGTGTACATGTATGCATTGCGTGCATGCGAGTGAGCACACATGTGTGCACGTGTGTGCATGTGTGCGTGGCCTTGTTTATATGAACGGTTACTTTGACACTATCAGGTCTCCTTTCATTGCTTCACGGTGTAGGTGTGCAGCCTCAGTAAAATGGGTATGCACACAGCCCTTTAGACGTAACAAGTACTAAAATATACATGTATATAATTAATATTAAAATATCATGTGCACATTATGTGTGTAAGCATGTTGTTTTGGTCTCATTCTTTTTAATTTCTGTCTCTTTTGTTTTTGCATGGTAAATGTTAGCACACTATGTATTAGGACAATTTGGGAGGTACATATCAGAAGAACAGACTCAAATGTTGTTACGATGAGGGTACGCACACACGCACACACACGCACACACATGCACGCACACACACACACACTACACTACTGTACAGTCAGAAAAGGTCTCTCACTCTACTTTGATTATACTTAGCTGAACACATAATCCTTTGAATGTGTTTAATCCGCAGGCCTTTCTCTTTCTCCCACCACCATTGGTACAGATATTAATATCTGATGTTCTGTTCTTAGAGAAAAGTTGTTTGACTCCTTCTTCAAAGCTCCTGAGTTTCTTGCAGTTACGAGATATGAATCAATATATCTACCAAATATAAACAGAGGAAACAGAGGGCTCCTGAAAGGAAAATCTGAAGAACTTAGAAGGCAATTAAAGCAAAATTGGACTCGGCGTCCTTGTTGTTTATTGAAAAAACAACAAAGCAAATACAGAGGGGGCACATCAAACTCAATTAAACTCTACTCTACTTGAGACAAAAACTGACAGTAAGAGAGGAGCACGGGCAGGAGGAGAACGTGCCCAACAGAAGACATAGGATGGACTGGGGGCTCCCCTCACTGGGGGGCCCCTCAGCAGACAGCGGACGGGGCAGGTGTAATGAGGTGGGGGGTCTGGCTCAGCTAAGTCAGGTCCACACGTCTTCCTGACTGGCCATCTTGCTGCTCTGAGGCGGTTTTGTATTTGAAAGTAGGATTTCTCGGACAATAGGGCCCCTAAAAGCAAACCTTTGACCTTATCAGGTGCTCAGCAAAAGAAAGGGCGGTCTTGTCCAGGCTGGAGGAAAGGCTGGCGCGGAGGAAAGGCTTAGAGATGATGCCTCACCTTTCTACATGGTGCTGTGTGCAGGTACTTTCAGTGCCAATTCTCCACACTCGCTGAATGTACATCACATCACACGTAAATTGCAGCTGCATTCTAGACAAAATTAACTGAAGACCGAATGGTTGTCCTCAACGTCTTGCTTGGATTGACTCTGCATTTAGCATCGGGCGTCTAGCCCCCTCAGGGCCTATCCTGGCCATCCCAGTGCCCGGCTGGCTCCACAATGAGGCTTAATAAGCACAGTTGGGATGAACTGATGATTGAATGTACGAAAGTGACAGGAGCCAAACGACGCTCCCTCACCTGACAGTCACAAGGGCCACCACGGCACCGATCTGAAGGGACACTGCAGCACCGAGAAGAAACAACAGAGAAGCTGCCATCACGTGGGACTTGCTCACTGTGGGAGCTCAGCTAATCGCACGACCTTGCAGAACCCAGTGACCTTCTCGGCACATAAGGGGTAACGGCATCTACTTGGCAGGACACATTTGAGGGACGGACCAACATGTACAAAACGCATAGCTCAGGGCTGGGACCTGGAAGGTGGTCAGTGACGGGGTAGTGCAGACCCCATCATCACCCAGAGGCAGCCAATGAGGCTGGAGGGGCACTTGAGCGGTCCCCAAGCTCAGCCGGCAGGAGGACACCACGTCACCACATGGGGACCTGAGGCCCTTGAGAGTAGGAGCCACCTGCCTTATTCTCACAAGACAGAAAGGGTTTCTTTATGAGGTTTTTGCAAGCTTGTGAATTCCTCAGGCCGAAAAACAAAACAAAACCCCCAAACCTGTCTTATTAATTTTTGCCTCCCTGGCACGCAAGCACAGTGGCTGTGAAATTCTCAAATATTGAATGTTTAATAAATGTACATTAACTACAAACACCATTATTTCTCTGTGTGTGTGTGTGTGTGTGTGGTTGGAATGAACAATGGCTATTTTTTTTTCCTTTTTCTTTTAAACATGTACTTAATCCTGACTAATCTTTAAACATTAGAGATTTTCTAATGATATAAAAAATACACTGACAGGACCTCACTTGTAGTCAACATTTGGGTCCATATTCTTAAGAAGTTGGAATAGAAAACACCTCCTTTTCTGCTATCAAGTAACATGGACCCGGCACGACCGAGCTCGATTCAAACCATGGAGGTCCGTGCCCTCTAAACAGGTGCCAAAATGCTCAATTCAATTGTGCTGAATGAAGACACTACCTTTTAAAATGGAAATGATATACAATGCACATACTATTCTCCAGAATGTAAGCTGGGACTACAGTAAAATGAGCAGACAACTGCCCTTCTTCAAGACACCTAACAAAAAATGACACACAAGAAAATAGGAACCAGAAAGACTATGGTAAGCAGCAAATATTGGCTTTTGGAAGTTATTTATAAGCAAGTGCTTGCCCAAACACCATGAATGTGCTGAGCATGTTCCCACAAAAACTTCTGAAAGAAAATGCTGCCTGCGGCTGATCGCTGATTTTAGCCTGGGTCTAGTAAGAAGCAGGCTTGACCTCCCCGTAAGCGTCACATGGAGCTTTTTTCTAACATTAATTGAAGATGTACTATGTGCTAGATGCCAGGCTGAGCAACTGCAGCACTGCCGAGTGCCCTGGCCGTGAGGTGCCACTGACCACAGGGGCCGAGATGGGTTCAGACCCGTCTGGCAGCCTGGCCGACTCCCCAGGAGCGTGAGGGCAGAGCCAGTATGGAGCGGCCGTGGAACCCGGGCCACGCCGCACGCACACCAGCCAGCCTTCCCCACCGCGGCTCTCAGGTGGGGCCCGAGAGAAAGGGGCGCCGTGGCAGTCCCCTCTCTGGCTCCTACTGTTTTAAGACATACACTCAGCTGTCTTCAGGAGGCAAAGAGCATCTGTGGTGAATTAGCAAAGTGTAACCCAGGGCAAGGGAGAGACTGAGTGAAGGGCTCCCGGCTGTGACAGCAGAGGACAAGCTGGTGCTTTTCTAAATTGTGCCACTTAGAAGCCACGGACTATCTCCTGGACCTGCAATTCCCATTTGTCACCTTGGAATATGACACGTAGGGCACTCAACACCATCAGAGCAGTGTGTGAAATGAAATCTTGCTTGAAGTGGTTTTCAAAGCAACGAGCAAAAATAGCCATGTCTTAAGTGCAGGCAAATAGGTAATCTTTCAGGTCTCACAGGAGCCAGCTCTGACTTTATGTAACTTTCTATTTCAACTGGGGATTTTCTCCCCAAGACATGGGAACATCCATTAAAAAAACACGCGACTCTGGAAACTACTGCTTGGGGCTCACTTTGCTTTTATACATGATCCAGAATGCGTGTGACAATGACCTCGTGTATCCGAGAAGCGAGGCTCCTTCGGCAGAAGCCTGGTGCTATCAGTTGGTGGACCAGTTAACACAAGGTCAGGCTCACTCAGTGACGACAGTGGCACTTGCCATTATCAGCTCACTTTACCCTTACAAGCCCACGAGGTACCCACTTTTTGTTTTGAAAGTCCTCATTGTAAAGATGAGAAAACAAGGCAGAGGAGGCTACGTGCCTAAGGTCATAAAGCCCTGTCTCCTGAAGGCAGCTTAGCGCTCTCTCGCCTTAAACGCGGCCTGGGGTCGTGTCCCATCACCTAGGCATCAGAACCCTTTCAGAGCCGACTCATTCTTTGGGCTATGGGTTTAGTTTAGTGACAACAATATTGTCAATCGCGATTCAAGAACGGAGTTGAGAACCACTGAAAGTCACACTGAAAGACACACAAGCTTCCTTGCAGTCTTCTGGGTGCATGGAGGTATGGAGTCCGTATCTTCACTATTACCAGAAGTTTCTGTCCAAAGCACGGGACGAGGCGGGATTTATTGCTCCACTGCTGTGTCCAGCGCTGTGGCCAGAGCACATCCATGACTGGGGGCCTGTGGCCCTGAAACAGGAACCGGTCTGTACAAACCCGGCCCCAGGACAGTCCTCCCAGATCCTGCGTGACCACCTACCCGCAGCTTTGGCCCAGACTCCGTCCTTGCACCCCTGGCCTATGTGCCCAGGAGTTCTGCACCCCCATCCCCCAGAGCAATGTGTGCTGCACTCTCTAACTTAGCCCCTGAAATAAACCACGTTTCAGTGCTGCCCCCACACTTCCCAGACCTTCTCAGCAATGTCTGCTTTTTGTCGTGATGGCTACGTGAGGTCTCACAACACAGAACCAAGGAGACAGGAGAGCATGTGCTGCGGCTTCACTACTCCACCCGCGGGAAAGCTGTTTGCAGCACAAATTCAGGCTGGGGAGTCTGCAGGCGAGGATGACACTTAAGGTGGATAAACGCGGGGGGAGGGGCTCTGCTTTATTCTAAGAATAATAAATGTTCACTGTAGAGATTTGGTAAAATACAATACATGTGTACACACAACACACACAACACACATACACACATTCACACACATACACACACAACACACACATACAACATACACACATACACACGAGTACGTCACTGTGACCACTCAGAACCAAACCTGAAGCTGCGGAAGAGCTGCCAGGAGCCCTGCAGCGATAAGTGGGCTGTGGGACGGACAGACTCTAAACATGAGGGTAACTGCTTAACTTCTCATCTGATACAATACAATGCTAATTATTACTAATTGCAATGCAGAACAAAATATGTAAATTCAATGACAATGCTCAAAATATCTGTAATGGGGACCAAATAGAAATAACTGTATGAAAAGCCCCAGGGAACTGTGTGTGAGCCGAGCGATGTATACAACATAACCCCGTCATGAGTGACGTAAGCATAGCCGTGTAGCTCAGAAGGCCACATTGATAATCTGCCAGCAGCCCAGATATGCAGACTTGGCCATGAGTCTCCAGAGTGTCCCCTGAGCTCAGCAGGTGGCAGATGCCATGACATTCAAGTTAAAGAGACGAATGTGGAGACTCCCCCTCCTCCCCGAACTGATCAGCTAATTAGTCAGAAGCCTAAGGGGACCCAGAGATTTCTGACATAAGGGGGAAAAAAGCACCATCAGTGATGTCTTGAAAAATATCCATTCAAATAAACTTCTTATTGGGCTAGGTAAGCTGAAAATATAGTTGAGGACATTTAGGGTGACAGAGAATAAGAAAGAAAGTCTAAAGATACACTCCCAGTTGAAAATTTCAATTAACATACACTTTTTTTGGATGTTAAAAACTAACATTTAGAAAAACATATCTATTTAATGGCATCCTATTTTTCAAAATTTGGAATTTAGATCACCCACTGGCCAGGGCTGTGTTTATTCTCCCTGAAAGTGTGCATCTGAAATGAGCTAGATGTTTCAGGCAGAAGAGGAGGAAAACAGTGGTGGTGGTGCTGCTGTCAAAGAAGAGCAGAGATGAAGGAAATGAAGAGGAAAAACATCTGCCTAAATTAGGGGACATCGCCAAGGGAATTTTTTATTTTTAATATAAAATTGGGAAAAGTTATTCAGACTGCCAGTTCGCACTGATGTTCTCTCCGAGGGAATTTGAGAGCGAGAGAAAATCTGGTATGCAGAATTTCAGTCAGACAAAAGCACTTAGTAAATACAAACCGTCATGCTCAAGGCCGTCTTCAGGGACTACGGGAGGACTACCAGTGAGCGTGAAATGGAAACTGCTGATGAGTGTCTGGTTAGGGGTCAGCCCAGGACGGTGAAGACACCCTTGAGATTCTGCAGAAGCGCACACACCTCCACGCGTGCAGCACACAGCACAACTACAGCAGCTTCCGTCACCACCAACGTGGGCCCTGCAAACTACTCACGACAAAGTCCACTGTAAAAAGAGAGCGTTCAGCCTCAAAACACAACTAAAGTCTGTTGTCAATCTTTAACCAAATTTTAGTGCAAACTACCTACCCACCTACCTTACAACAAATGTAACAGCTGACATTATACAGCACTCAAGCACAGACTTTTTCATTTAACCCTTGAAGCAAGTTTATGTATTAATTATATTGGGTTCATTTATAAATGAGGAAAAGTAAAATTAAGAGGGTTAAGTTCCTTCTTTAATGTCACACACAGCAAGTGACAAAAGTCAAGGCCAGTCCAGTCCTGTGATTCCAATTCTAGTCTTCTCTCAACAATGTCATAACCCAATTTCTACGGTAAAACAAAACAAAACACTAGTTTATACTTTGTGAAGGTGGACAGTTTGAAATGACACAAAACAAACTCAGTCCTTCATTGTCAAAGGAAAGCTATTCTTTTCCCCCCAAAATCATGAGCGGGTGCTTTGTCATGACCAGTGAAAAGCTGTGGCCAGAGCTCTGCTCTTTGGGGTATCTTCAGTGTTAAGCCTTTCCTTTCATCGATTTCTGTTTAACGTGAGAGACACAAAAGCCAGAGAGAACCACCACTTCTTTAGTCTCTCCACATAATCCAGGCATCATACGGAAGCTTAAAATGCATTTTATTCCCTTCATTAGAAACTGAGTGTTCTGAGTTTATTACAAGAGATCCCTTGACGCCTCAGAAACAAGCCTCTTTTGAAGCACTGACGACAGTGTTGTGAGGTCCTTCCAACAGGGGCCAGTGGGTCCCTCATACCACGGAAGTGCTGTGCTGACCGTGTAGCCCTCCTGTCTGTCTCCCACCATGGAAACTCAGGGTGGGGAGGTCACAGAGGGCGGATCAGTGCAGAGCAAAACTAAACAAAAGCAGCAAAGTCTAAGCTAGTTTCAACGCCTTCCCTGGAGAGACCACAGTGCAACGGAGAGAAGAAAATTTTCTCTCATCAAGTCTGGGGTGAGGAAAGGGGAGGGACACAGACAGGTAACTGATTTACCAGTTCAAGACAAAAAAAGCATCGAGATTAAGGTATAAATTGCATGTGATCAACATTGTTTTCTGTTTTCTCAAGACTGCATAGATTTACAAAGTACAGGCTGAACCAAGCTGTAAAGGACTCCACTGAAATCTCAGGAGGCGTTTTATAACCCCACCAAGAGTGGACAAACTACAGCTGAGAGCTGAACTAATTATCTAGAAAATTCAAGGAAAAAGTCCTTTCCTGTACTCTCTCCAGATCCACAGATATTGCAGGAAATACTAGGCTTGGAGATCGACACATTCTAGAGAACGGACTCCGTTCTGACAGCCAACACTTTTGACTTTTGGTTTGAGCAATGCCATGTCCTCAGGCCCCTTCTTGCAGTATCTACTCACTCACATACCTGGAGGGATTAAGTGAATGGGCTTCTGTTTGGGGGAACACTTGTGCCAACTTATCAATGGATGGATAGGGACACCGGCTGGTCAGAGACCGTTTTGTGAATGGTACTTTCTCCGGTCATGTTTTACACACCAGTGCTCAAAATTAATGAAGTTTCTGAAGGACGTAACAATTAGAAGAAAAGATCGGGACTGAGTTTTAATAAATTGTATCATGCATAAACCATCTGGGCAGAAATTATAATTAATAAAAAGCGAAAGGGAACACCACCTTAAAACACAAAGCACAGTCTCAACAACACACAGGCTAATGTGAAAATCAATGCTCAGTGTGCTGGGTGCAAAGTCATACAATTAATCCTGTAACCTAACCTATCAGCGCCGAGCACCCAGGACTCCTGATAACCGCCAGGCTGCAGGACGCATTACAGAGAAGGCACTCTAATGAGCTCCCACGAGAAACTAAAGATTCAAATCACTTGTTTCTCCCTAAAAAAACCATTTTTACTCCACTTAATGGTCATTACTCTGCATATCGGTACGCATACGGTCAAATCCACCACTAAATCACTCCCCAGGATCCGAAGGCAGCCTTTCTTCAGTCTAAAATATGCCACTGAACGCATTTCAGAGTAAGAGAGGATTATACATCTCCGTGTAAAGACGCCCCTTTCCTTCTGGGACCTGCTGGCAATCTGTGGCTCTCCCGTGTCACGGGGCTGTCATCAGGGCTAATGAGCCGTTCCAAAACTGCATCGCCACACTCGGGCTGTGGGAAGGCAGGTAGTCTCCTGCGCTAGCAATTTATGTAAATTGTAACCTGCTTACTCTATTTATTTCTATAAATAGAAATAAAGTAACCACTTA